>NW_022060558.1:2511273-3766909 GCF_003285725.1 Scaptodrosophila lebanonensis
GTACATATGTATGTATGCAATATACAAGTATAATTATGTCAAAGCAGCAACAAATACAGGTGCGGACACCGCTTGGGCTTGGTTATATGGCTATAACTTCCTATATATATAACCTTTGTAATTAACCTACCATAATGAAACTTGGTATACGGACATATAATCACTATCTGGGTGTGACTACCAAATTTTAGTTAATAATTGCAAGAATTACGGGGTGGAGTGGGGGGGGGGGGGGGTGCATCGGAAAAAATGAACAAACTCGTCCTTTCTCGGGCTCAGGAGAATCTGTATACCAAATATGGTTATTCTAGCTCTTATAATTTCTCAGATCCTTGCGTTCATATAGACAGACAGACAGACAGATAGACGGTCAGGCGGACATGGCTATATCGACTCGGCTTGTCATTAATTTTTTAACAAAGTCTATTTCTATCTAGAACTTTTAAAAAACAGAAGACTTTTTAAAATTTTTTAAAAGAAGTGGCTTATTGTTTTCTTTGTCGACTGATAACGTTAACATATTGTACATACTTGTATTGCAGTTTGTAAAAATAATAATCAAATTTATTTATTAGGCTAATTTATGAATTATGATTCTTCTTCCTCAAAAATATTTGCCTTGTTGCCAAGTGTTAGAAAAAGGAGGAGCGTTTTAGCGCAGACTGATCACTGGGCTTAAGTTATTTGAAATTATTTTAATGGCTATTTTTAAACAAGAAAGGAATGCTAAAGTCGAGCAGGCTCAACTCTTAAATACCCTGTACCACCCCACAAAAAAGTAATTAAATTAATTAATTAATTTAATTAAATTAATTAACTAAATTAATTTAATTAATTAACTAAATATTAACTAATTAAATATAAAATATTCCATGCATGCATACATACATTTACAATTACATCAGAATCGTGTCTATGCGTGTTTGTGTACTTGTACATATGTATGTATGTGTGCATTGAGCCTGGTTATATGGCTATAACTTTCTTTCCGATCATTCTATCATAATGAGACTTGGTATACGGTTATATAATTACTAATCTAATGTAACTACCAAATTTTAGTTCAAAATTCCAAGAATTACGGGAGTTATAGAAAATCGGTAATAGGGGGGGAGTGGGGGGGTGGATCAGAAAAAATGAACAAACTCGTCCTTTCTCGGTCTCAGGTGAATCTGTGTACCAAGTTTGGTTATTCTAGCTATTATACTTTCGGAGATCCTTGCGTTCATACAGACAGACAGACGGACAGACGGACAGACAGACGGACAGACAGACGGACAGACGGACATGGCTATATCGACTCGGCTTGTCGTGCTGATCAAGAATATATATACTTTGTGGGGTCTACCAAGCCTCCTTCTGTGTGTTCCATGTGCACTCGCACTAAACTAATATACCCTTGTACCCTTTGGGTACAGGGTATAAAAATGTCAAATAGAACGATTATAAGAGCCATTGCTACATCAGATAAGGATATTTAAAGTGATTTGATGAAGACCAGATGAATGGTTTTGGTTTTCTAAATGGGGTGCTCTCCTACATCTTAGGTGTCAATTGTATAGTCTATCGATCTTTGTAACAGATATATTTCTTTATAAGTAGCCCAATTATGATATGGAGACAAAATTCTTGCGACATCTTATACAACTTGCTGGCGATCAATAAAATTGAAATGGGAAGAAGTACTATTTGATAAATCGCGACATTTTTAAAAGTTCAGTCAACGCACTCCGGCCCGTATTCTTATGCACGTAGTTACAAGTATGTAGGTATAAAATGTATGTATGGACATACTACTGGCTAGTCAATGCGTTAGTAGCAGGAGATGAGAAAAGAAAAGAAAAACGTGCCTCACAAAAGTAGCAAAGCTGGGAAGGGAATTTGCTGCCGATGCTGAGGCATCAGCTCAAACGCTCTCTCAAAAGCTGTTTTTGCCTATCTTGTTGTTGTCGCTGTTGTTGTTGTTGTTGTTGTTTATGTTGTCTGTGTATGCATGTATGTGTATTTATATTTCAACATCTAACACGTGTTCAATGATAGCAATTAAACACCACCACCAAAGTCAATGGACAATCAAAACAAGCGTCAGACAAAACTGGCAATACAGCACTTTGCTGTTTTGGGATTTGGTTTTGAATGCTCACATTTCCACACACATACTCGTAGAAGCCGGACCACTTTTTATGATCTGCATATCCGGGGAAGGTTCTGCATTCATAAAGCCATAAATTTTGGGCGGATAACAATTCCGATTGTGTTTGCAATTCAGCGGCTGCTTGGATTATTAACTGACTTTGCGGACTGCTCCTAACTTTGTTCATTGTTTTAGGTACTGAATTGTTTTTTATTTTATATGACAGGAAGCGACCGGCTTTGCGGTGGGAGGAGATCAGTCTACAATAATAACACCAACAACCAACAACGTATTTTCTATTGCTGACAGTGATTTTGTTTATTGGCCATAACTCTTTACCGCAATGAGTGCGCGGCAGCCATTTGACAAGGGTGCGATGGCCCAGAACGTGGCTGGGCATGTCAATGGGGGAAGATGTGGAATGGTTCCCGCTGTGTGTCCATTAAACTGTCGCAGCATGTGGTCGTACGTATATGCGTTTGGAATGACCCTTTTCGAAGCATCTGTGGGGTGCAGATTGTCGAATTGAGCTCAAATCGAAAGGACATTGGAGTTAGCTTTAAGAGCAGTGTTAAGCTGACGTTAAACTCCAAAGCTTTGTGAAATTAAAAGTTGACGAGCTGCTTAGATCTTTTACAGCAACTTTCACAGTGATCCATAAAATCACAATAATATTGGAATGTCTTATTTAAGTCCTGTACGTAACGTAATTGATTTTGTAGAAGCCAAAAAAATAATAGCTATCATGTGTGTGTTTCAAATTACTTTTCACGTTATCCACAAATTTTTTGGTTTTTTTTTTTGCCCTTTTGAGTAAAAGTGAACAATTTTCCAGCGCCCAAATGCTCCAGCACAGGCTATTATTTCGAGCTTTCTTACACTTAAAATATAATATAATATATACATATAATATAAAATTGAATACATATGTATGTACCATAAATTTAAGGCCGTTGTAATATTTAGTATTTCGTAGAGCAACGCTGTCGAAATAAACTGCAGTGCAAAAAGCTTGTTGGCCGTTAATTAAAATTGTTAAAATTGGAAAGCTACTCTACTTGTATGTATTAGAAGTAGGATTGGTAGCTTTGGACGGAGTGAAGGCATTTATAAATAATATGGCATGGTCAAGTATATCTGCAAGTCTTGTACTTGCACCAATTTTAAACCGGATACTCGTGTTTAAGTAATTTCCCGACATAACATCAAATACGGCTTTGTTCTGAGAGTGTGTGTCCATCGATCAATAATTTTTATGTTTCATAATTTTAGAGCATTTCTTTCAGGCGTTTGAGCTCTATATGAAGTGTATATAGTTCTATTAACATCAATAACATTGATACCACGCCTAAATGTTGTTTAATTTTTATTTCATTCTTCAAAAAGCAAAAGTCAATTACAGGATAAATTTAAGGTTTCTTTATATAATGTTTCTTTCTTTATAAAACTGTTTTAAATTTGTTTAGCTTAGAAAAACGGACACATATAGCATAAGTACTATTGCTCGGAAAATATATATTTTCGTTATTTATTTTTTCATTTACAGGCTTTAATTGTTTTAATTAATGAGTTTAAAAACACTAACTAATTAACACAATAATTATAATTTGCAAAAATTGTAACGTCGAACAAATAAAATGTAGACAGAATATTTTAAAAAATTATTGAACGATCTGATAAAATATGAAGGAAAGTTACGAGGAAATTGAAAATCTTTGTATTCATTGCATTCCCTTCTTTTGATCGAAAAATTCTGTTGGGCTGCAGCGAAGCTATTCAGTTAATTATATTTGTATACAACAAGCTGATCTGATTCCTCTTATTTTTTGTTTTTTAAATATTATTTCCTGCTTTGGCTTATTTTCAAACGTCGGCACTGCAGTGATATATGGACTCAAGCCTTAGAGCAGTTTGTGTGTGGCTGTCCTTTGTTCCCTTAGCGTGTAAGTCCATATGTGTTTCGTGCGGAGTTGTTTGTTTTATGTTTTTAGAGATATGTACATAGCTACAACGAGTATATGTCTGTATGGTCGTGTGTTTGTATGCTTGTGTACATCCCGTGCGTGTCGCTTGAGTATCTGTCGTCGTTCTATCAGTCCATCTATCTGTAACTGTCCATAGCGACGCATGTTTGTTTGTCTGTGCTTTGTCACGCTTTATTTTTGTGGATTTCTTTTTCATATTTTTTCTGGTCCCCCTCCTTTTGGGCGCAGTTCATTGTTTGCACCACGCATTGGTCATTCAAGCAAGGGCATTAAATGGCCAGCCCACACACAAACACACACACTCACATGTGCACACTCGCACACACTTACAGATGCTCATAGAGCGCGTGTTGATTATTGTCCCCGAGATTTGTGCGTTCCCGTTGCCAACATACATAAATAAATCTGAAACTGAAGTAAATTTTGCAATGTGTCTCGCTCGGAAATGCCTCGTAAATCGTGCCAGAGCCATAGGTCAACAGACGGACGGATGGAATATATGTATATAGAGACAGACACCCCGGCAGTAATATGCTATTTCTTTTTCATCCTCTTCGCCGACTGAATGACGCTGGACACAGATTTGCTGCAAGCGCGCGCAGGATACAAATTTGCCGTAGCGCATTGTGTCAGTCTGGTGGCCCTAGCTGCTTGGGCTGTCTTTGCAGCTTGGCTCGGAGGAAGCACTTACCGCCGCGTGTTGACAGCGCACACTTGAGCCGATAAGCGCGCCGGCGCATGGAGTAGGGACTTATGGTCCCATGGTGCTGTATGTTAGCTGAACTTTCACCTAAGCGTCTGTGTGTATGTGCACGCACATGTGTCTACCTATATTATTACTCATACGCCACATATTGCAAATAGACGTGCAAACTGTGACAATAAATTACAGGCAAACAATGATAGACAATGGGATACACGGTTGACTGCCATCTCAACAGAATCAGAATCAAAGTCTGCCTACGACAGACTTATTCGGTTGTTAAAGAATATACCAGAATTTTAAGATGATTATATTCAATTCTCTTTACGAAATACAATAGCGCTGCATTTTCGCAATTTAAGACAAGTTCCAAACCACTACTATATAGCACAAACAGCTACGTTTATACGTAGTTAGCAATGAAGTGGCCCGTAAATGGAGGTTTTAAGAGAGATAATACAGGTGTTTGAGTAAACTTAATTTGCACTCAAATCTATGCTACAAGTATTTTTCAAGTAAGCTTTTGCTAGTTTTTGAATTTAAGCTACCAATTAGTTGTAATGGAACCAACATTATATTCGAGACTTATTTATAAAGGTTGATGAATTTTGTGCAAAGTTTTTAAGCGAAAAATATTTAGCAATTAATGAAAAGAAGTGAATTGCAAATGTCGGCACTGATGCTTTGTGCACAACATTGTTGACTAATTTTCAGTTTCCATATGTAGAACTTACCACATGGGCCTGTGCACATTCCTCTATGTAATGCGTGGTGATTATCACAGTTGTGTGACTGTCATTCGTAATTTTGACCAAATGATCCCAAATGCTGTGAATGTAAATGGAAAAAGGCAAAGAGTTAATGGACCGTTTTAGTGGTGTTGCGTCGCTGACAAATATGTCCTAATGCTGTGGATACACGCACCTTTGTCGCAGTACCGGATCCACGCCCACAGTTGGCTCATCAAGTATCAGAAGCTCCGGCTCATGGAGCAGTGCGACAGCCAAGCTCATGCGTCGCTGCTGGCCACCACTGAGGTTCTTGACGAATTTCGAACCATTTGGCATATTGAGCAATTTCAACAGGAATTCGGTCCGATCCTCAATGTCGCTGCGGGACATGTGGGCAATCAGGCCGAAGTAGATTAAAGTCTCGCGCATTGTAAACTCGCCATACAGCGCCACTTCCTGTCGGGATACACAGAGAAAGAGAGCATAAGGGAGTGAAGCACAGAATAGGGAAATATAAACAAATCCACATACAAACTCACACACACACAGGCAAGTGCATGCGCATAGTTTGCATTTATGGAAAAATTTGTTGCATACTTCTGCGCGCACATTCTTTACAATCCACACTGGTTACGGGATTCCGAGCAACCAAATAAACAGAAAGGAGCGGGCGAAAATTTATTATTTGCGCTTTGTGAAAATTAAAAGTTTTATGCAACAGCATTTAAAACTTTTGACCGCTCTGTTTTCTTTTACGCTTTGCTTTGGATTTTTTGTTCGTGTATGTGAGACAGCATTTTATTGCGTTTATTTAATTTAGTTAAAGTCAAGAACTCTCGTTGAGCTCCTGCTTTTCAAGTACCGTAGCAATAAAAAGCGCATAAAATATTCAACGTTAACTCACCTGTGGCATATAGCCAATTCGCGGACCAGGCACACCGGATCCGCGCGAGCCCGGTCGACCACCCAGCACCCAAATTTCGCCCGAATTGAGACGCCGACGACCGACGATGCAAGAGAGCAGCGTGGTCTTGCCACAGCCAGAGGCACCCAGGAGACCATAGCTGCAAAAGCACAGAGATGAGTTGAAAGTTTGTTATGTAATAAAATGCATATAGATAAAAACAAACACACACAGGCACACACACAAACACTCTCCTATACACACATGTGCGCCTCTTCACAGGCAGTGCAACGAGCTGCATTTAACTTGAGTGCTATAAGACCGAATCGGCCAAGCCACAAACATTTGGGCGCTGTTCAGACAATGTAGTAGATGCCCAAAAATTTGGCACTTGAAGCTTCAGAATTTATGTAGTTGAGTTCAACTTGTCACAAAAGGATTTGTCCACACAAACAATTCCCGCAGATTAACAATTAATTAGTTAGTTTACTAGGGCTGTTATAAGTTAAACTGTGTCTTAAGTTGATTAATATTTTTTAAAGAAAGATTCATTAGGAACATCAACTAGTATAGCTTTCACAGCCTAGCCTAGCCTAGTAAGCCTTGGGAGTTCACATAAGAACTATATTTCGTCTATGATTTTAAGTAAAAGAATTTCTGTAAAAGGTTTAATACTAAATCCTAATTAGTTGTAATGGTATCTTATGAAATGTCATTCGTGTCTTATTATTAAAAGCAGCACTTGCCAAGCGCTTTTAAATGGTAGATTTGACATATATTGAGGTGGCATCATCACCAGCACCAACAAGTTTCAGATGAAATTTGTTTCACAGTCTGAACTTTACTGTCAATAGGCAGTGTAGATACATCTAGCTGTTGAAACCTAGGCAGATAGATAAATATTTTCAGCCCCTTTTCTCACACACATAGCCGCACACACATACAAAGCTATGGAAAGCATCAGGTGAAAAATCAACTGTGAATAGTTTGCGAAAATATTCAGGCGTACAAAACTTTTATTTCTCGCCGGCATCGTCGTCGACGTGGCCGTCGTGGCATGTGGCCCGCTTATCTCATATGTAGCTGTTGCAAAATATATTTAGGGAATGTTTAGCAGAGCTTAGCGCGCGCCAGTGCCTCAATGGAGGACCCCCACCCTGTGCCACCCCTTGCTGTTGTCCTGGCTTTTTTATTACGTGCGCAGCGCGCAAGTTTAGAAAATTGTTAGCTTGGCTTGTCTCCTGAAGTGTGTGCATGGACCTGCATATCCATGTGTGAGCATATATAGTATATATATGTATGTGTGATTGTGTGCTTAGCCATGAATAACATGCAGGTCGAAGTGACTGCGCTTTGCATGTGTGCGTTGGGTAGAATGGGTGTGAGTTTGTTTGAGCTACAACGGAGGCAAAGGGTAAATAAAAGAGCAACGCGGCTTAAAGCCAACACTAGACTATTTAAACACTAAGCAACGATGCTCTTAAAGTGGTCTACCTGCGGGGGGTGAAGCCATGTGAATTATGATGTAGGTGTTGGCCATCTGAGAAGCTAAATTAGACCAGCATGAAGGCAAGGTGATTAAAGCTGGTAATAAAATACTTTATTCTATTAGTTGCTTTATTCAAGTATATTCAGCTATAAATAACGAATAGTTTAGTAAAATGAATGTAATAGGGAGAACGAAGTCCGCTCTATTATGTACTTTTTCCTCATTCAGCTACACTCTTTTTATACTTATAGCTAAGTTATGTGCAAATGAATTTACATTTTAAATAACAAAATATAAAAAATTATGAAGAAGAAATTGTGGAGGTAGCTAGAGATTTTTTGGTAAATTGTTTTCAGTTGTCGTTTGCGTACATCGAATAAATATCTTTATAGATATCCCCGTTTCGGAATGGACTCTTAGAGTCTTATTTCTTTTATCGGAAGAATTAAAAGTTTAATTTTCAGATATTAAATTAATCATCTGTGTACCACTTTGCCATCAAAGAATTTAATTCGGAAGACAAACTTAGTTGCTGAGTAGGCAACAGCTTACATAATTACACAAATTAGGTTTGGTTGTTCAGTTTACAGTATTCGAGTTGGCTTAAAGCTAGGGGCCTTCAGTCTGGGCTCGCCCTTAACTCGTTTTGTGCACACCTTCAATTCAACCGCAATGTGATTTGCCTGCCACAACATTTTTAGCATAAAATTCAACGTCATAAAGCACTCACAAAAAGCGTCAAGCGCAAATGGGCGGCTGACGTGCTGGTAGTTGCTTGTGCATGCCAAAGGAGCGCAAGGAGCCCTGACTATTAAACCGCCAAGCGTACAACAATAACAACAACAACAATATATTCCTGGGCTTCGACGTGCTGCAGAAACATTTCGAGCCACAAATTACCATCATTTACCTGTGGTGTGCGCATAATTTAGACTGCGTTTTTGTAGTTGGCTTTATGCGCTTGTTTTTATTGTTTTTGTTGCATTAACAAACAAACAATAAACGACGTCAAATGGCAGCGACAATGGCGCTGACGAGGACAAAAATGCCGACGCCACTGAAGCCTTTGCCGTCACCATCACCGCAAACCAACGACGACCAAGTTGATTTTTTAACCCATTAACCTTTTTGCCCAGCTTAGTTCTGTGTTCTGTTGTTGTTGCTGATGAAAAGAGCGGCACACAAAGTTATTTCAGCCGCCACTGTGATTGATGATTTGTGCAAGGAAATAGTTTTCCGTCATGACAGCCGACCCCGTTGCCCTGCCCTGCTCGTCCGCACCATTCGACTTGCACTGAAATATGCGCTAATTAATTGTCATTTGCCATATCAGTGTACCGAGTTGGGGACTCTGTATCTGCAGTGTCATTTGTCATTAGGTATTTGATTTTTGAAATACACTGCGCAACACTCAATTACTTAATACTATCGACTATAAATTCACATACTTTCAAAGCACTTAGAATTTCAGCTCATAGAGATAACAGCACATTTATATATGAACTAACTTTTTAAATAAATTATTTTCTGCATTGGGAAATGAATACTACTTGTACATTATTTGTGAATGCCCGCAGCTTTTAATTTGTATAATTAATATATAGCCGTTCGTGACCTGTTCCGTTCAAAATATTTCCTTCAGACGCTTGAGCCTCCACTTATTTGTTTTGTATTAATTGTGGCAATCAGACTCCTACTCTATGTTCAGTAATTACGGGTTATTTTGTATTAAGTAATTTCCGAAATAGCAAATAATTGACTTTGAACTAACGGCAGTTGGAAAATTTGCTCGGAAAAATCGAAAAATCGTTTTGAAGGGTCCATGCTGGTGACTAATCTGCATATCAATCTGTTTTCATTTCATTAAATAAATGAATGTACATGAAATAATTATTTATAATGTATACCTAATAATATATAAAGATACATATTATCTTTAGGCCACATTTTATTTGATCTCATTAGTAGTAGTATTTAATCAAAAATTATTGTTTTATTTGCTAAATTTGATTGCAATCTTTGCTATTTTCTGTTTTCTGGCATTCCTCAAGGAACTTGTTGACATTATGAATCGAATCGATAATGCCACGTTTATTTCCATGGAAACTGGTATTTTAGCTTTAGAAGTACAGGCTGACATTTTTCACATACTTTTAGACATTTTATACCGGAAAACACACAAAAGCTATTCTTAAGCACCCACATGAACGATGCATGTTACAGATATTAATGAACGACTTAAGTATGTTTTTAACTTATTTCAAAATGAAAAGTCCTGCTGCAGGGGTATACCTATAAGTTCCGAAGTTAGCGTACTTATGTACTATTCTGCAATTTTTCATTTTGATTGGGGTATTTATAAATCATTTTTCAGAAATGATGTTAAGTCTATTGAGTCGTAGAAGTAAACATTTTAAAAACTTTGAGAACATCCGGGAGCAAATGCTGCTGGCTGCGGACTTGAATTCGATTATGAAATTAAATATTAATATGAATTTGGAAACAGCATAAAAGAAAATAAAGTAGCACTACTAAATGGGTTCTATCTCTGTGAAATGCTTTCCTGTAATCTTAAATGAAAGATTTTACGAATATAGAATACCAGTTATTTTTTGTTGTGCATGTTTCCACATGAAGAATATATAATGCGTGAGTCTACATACTATACTACTATACATATAAAGAAACAAGGCATTTAAGAATCACTTGTATTTATTTATTTGTTATAATATTGGAATTGAATTAAATGTTAATTTTTTTAGTAGTATCAGCAACGTAACATGATTAGCTAAAGTATTGAAAAATATTTAAGTAAACAGCAACACCAAATGACGTTCAATTAAATCGAAACGAGTAGCAGAGTAGAATTAATAACGCAGAGCAGTGTTATTCGTTGGCGTAACGAATCTTCATCTTGTTTTTCACACTCATATGCCATGCGTGTGGAAATGGAGTATAGTATGTTTGTTTGTCTGTCTGTGGTCGGAGCGTCGACCGTTAATTAAATTTTATGTTTGCCTATTTTCTTGAGCATGATGTATCGGAATGCAGGTGGGGCGATTGTCTCCGTGACTCACTCTCGTCAAAACTTTGCACTTGACTTTAACAATTAGTTTGCCCCCGAGAATGTTGTTGTTATTGCCGCAGCTGCCGTTTCTCTTGTAATTGTTGCTGTTGTTGCTAAGCAGCGCGTCACAGGCAATTACAGGCGCGGTAATGCGTATTTAATTAACAAGCTTACTTAGTAGTTTTCCATGGTAAATTACGCGCATTGTTGGCAAATGCGCCTGGCGAACTGAACTGAACTGAATGAATGACTGAATGAATGACTGAATGAATACCCGACAAACTAACCCAAAGAGAGTGGGTGAGCAAGTGTCGAATTGCCCGCCCGCCCCCAGTCCAATTAGAAGGTAAACTTTGTTATGGGTGGCCATTGAACTTTGACGGAAACTTGCTCAAGTGAAGTTGAACTACATGAATGCAAAGGTTGGTATTTGGAGCTCTGTACTTTGAACGGAGAAAACGAAGAATAAAAGTAAGGTTTATTTTGAAGTCAGCTTTTCATATTAACAATCTTTTCCTCTTCATAGAGAATTGCTGATTTAGTTGCACATTCAAATAAGAGGAATGCCATTTTACAATCGTTTTTAATCATTTAAGTCCTTTATTTGTTAATGGAAACTGTTTTGCAAAAGTTTGGTTATTGATTCCTTTAGAATGTTGGTCTGCTGTCTTCTCGTCTGCACGTTCACATTTTCATGCATATTTCCAATCGCCGTCAGAGCTTTATAACAGCAAACATAGAACAAAGTCTATAGTAACAATATTTTCAAACAAAAGCCAACTCTAACAAATATCAAACTTTGGTACACATTTCAAACAATATGAAACACGTTTTGGCTTCAGGCCAATAATCCGCAACAGCTGCATATCATAGCTATATGGAAACGCCCTCCTCTCTGCGACCACTCTTCACATCAAATGCACGTTTTCTCCTACTTTTCCCGTTCTACTGCCAATACTGTACCACTGACCAAAGCAACACAACTTTTGACTACAAAAGTCAAACAATTGCACAACTAGGCATATGCTTGATGTTTTTCTCAATTAAACACAGCACATACGCATACATTACGCACGCCTAGGATACGGGTATGTGTGATGGCCAGCCATATAAAAGGCATAAAACTCAGACGGCGTCAATGAATGTATGCTAATAATTAAAATTTGCTGGCATAAAAGACAAAAGCGGGGCAAAAGTGACGTCATGAACGAATAAATCTTGCTCTCTCTTTCTATACCTTTCACTCATCCGCTGCGTGAGCTGGAAAACTTATGAAGTGCTCGTATGTGTGCATGAGATCAAGCAGAGTTACAGTTGTACGTGCTGACCAACAACAGCAGCTACAATAACTTCTATAAAGCACTGGACCAGCATGACTCACGAACTGACTTAAGTCATAACAATGACATTCAAATGGACTGAGAGACGGCAGCATAACTAACTGGAAGCAAAGTTGAAGTTGCAGTTGCATTTACTGTTCGGATTTTTCTCCCAACATCACCCTATAGCTCATCCATTTGTGGTCTATTCTGCTAGTGAAGGGCTACTACAGAGCTGCTGTCCATTTTAATTTCCATGCATGAGCATGTGGCAAATAATTTAAACAAATTCGTTGCAAAAAAGCTAAAATCATATAAATATTTGCAGCTTTTGTTTTTGTTGCTGATGATGATTTTGCCTATAAGTTCTTGTTGCTAAAGTTCGCCTTTTCGTGTAGGTATGTATGTGGTTGTCTGTTTACTGTGCGGTCAGTTAGCTTGGCTGGCCAACAAAACCAAATATTTTTGCTAGGCAAGTGAACTGTTTGGGGGCGAAGACAATAAAGGAGAAGATGCAGAGGTGAGGGTGTTGCGCCAGGCATAGACAAACAACAACATTCATGCTCAGCAGACAGCCGCATGTTGTTCGTGTCTGTTCATGTACGAGGGATGAATGGAAAGTTGCTGAAATAATTGCATAATTGGCGACTAGTGAATAAGAAATTCTATTCACTCAAACTGTGTTACAAACTATTTCGAAAAAAATTCAGATACCATTTTTTTTCGTTGCTATCTAGCTTAAAAATAAGTGATTATTTGATTCTATAAATAAATTTCTACTAGTCATTGTATAGAAAAAATCCTTTGCAGCTGGGGCATCATGAAATTCGCCTACTCAGTCTCTATATTGATCAATATTTATCAAAGTTACAGCAATGGTAGAGTCAAAATTATACGCTTTAGCATTGAATCTTAATCAAACATACATGATACAACGGCATATTTCCTATTATATGCTGAACATTTGTTTGCTTGATTAATTACCATTATAATATCTAGCAACAATCTTACAACAACAACAAAAATGTTTAAGGTACGCCGTTTTGTTCCAATTATTTCAAGAAATTTCTGTTGGAATTAATGGAGTTCCGACTCAGAGTTCAAAAGGTATTTTCTCTTCATATATTTTCATGTTCACTTATTATTTAATTTATTAAATATTCATTACTTCCATATAAGTAGTATTTACAAAAAATCTCATTCCATTAAAGAAATACACGATATGAGGATCTTTCGAAGGGCCTTCGCTTCGCATTTCTGCTTCTGAAGGAATAAAATAGTGCAGCATACTTTTGGGGGTATGCCAAAGGAGTTGAAATGGGGAGCAGCAGCGCAGTGTGTTGCTGCTAATTCTGTAGTGGTAGTTGATATTGTTGTTGTTTGTATTTTTGCAGTTGTAAGTTTGTGCGGCATAGCTGCTACATATCAGTTCCCATGTGTGTGTGCATTCATATTTGTGTGTGTGTCTGTGTGCATGCATATGGATGGCACGGTATTTTGTAACAATTTTAAATATTTTTCATGCATATGCTATCTATGCTTTTTATCCGCTTTTTCCTCTTGTACATTTTATTGCTATTTTACTAGTTTTGTTTCGTTTAACTACTGTCAGTCAAACAATACTATTGTGCATTTTAATGTCAGACATATAGTCTGTTGATTTTGTTGTTGTAATAATTCTAACATTCGTGCACTTTGCTGTTCTGGGCATGGAATTCGGCTTTAATTAAGTTTGCAAGTGACAAAAATTTGTGCACTGCTCACCTCTCTCCTTATCCAATGGATTTGTGTTGTCCTGCTTATTAAAATGAAAGCGCAAATTGAGTTTGCCAGAAACTTTTAAAGTGAGAGAAAGCGGGACAGGCAGCAATCCTGTAGAGTCTAAAATGCGTCCGCAACAATTAGGTTTATGCAACTTTGGCAAATATTTGACTGCTTGAAAAAATTGCACCAAATTTTTGCGAGCATTCTATTTGCTTCGTTAACCACCGAATTTTCTATGTCTGTCTGTTAGATAGTTTCTCTCTCTCTCTCTCCCTCTCTCTCTCTCTCTTTATATCCCTATCCCTCTCCCTAGTTCTTCAGTTGGTGACTGGACTGCAAAAGTTCGGCCGTGTCGCTGAGCATTATGCTAAACTTTCTTATGCTTTTGTCAAACGCAGGCAGCAGTCCACAGAAGCTGGCAGAAGTTGCCAGTGACCAAACCCAAATGCATTTCCAAACCAATTACAAAATGTTCAAGTTCCCCCAAAGAGTGCAAAAGGGAATGTGGAGGACCAAGTCCAAGCGAGGGAACAAACAAAAGTGGCCAAAAAGTGGGCGAGAGCCATAAGAATAGTTGCGTCATTGCAAACAATTGCAATTTATTAAGCCAAGAGCCGGCGAACAAGTTGAGCAGACAGCGAACGGACGCAAAGTGCAAACAATGACCCACAAGCTGTAGATACACTCTCGAGCACGATGAGCAGAAGCAGCTATCCAGCGATGCTGCTGCTCCACCATAATTAAAAGTGAGTTCGACAATGCTGTGCACATTGCTCATACGCCCCGCTGTACGCATTTATTATGCGCTACGGCGCCTGCACACAACTTGTAATTATGTTGCAATAAGTTTTTGGTCAAGGACCTGCCACTGTTGAAGCGGAACGTTAGTGCGCACGTTACAAATACATATGTATGTGGTCAAGCACCTCAATTCCTCCCGCCCTCGCCCACACCCATCGATCCAATCTAGTGGATGAAACAGCAGACAATGGTGCCGCTGATTAGTTGTGAATTTACTGCTGATTAAGACACTTTTTTCCTGCTAAAATGAAGTTGCACAGCAAATGAACTTTCGTCAAACTTGCAAGTGTATGTATGAGTGTACAGCTCTGACTTGTCTGCCCATTGAGCTCTGTATGTTAACTTTTTTTGTTGAACTGACAGCTTATGAAAAAGAATAAATTCAAGGACAACATTAATTTTTGCAAAAAAGTTTGAAGCTCACTTGAAACTTTAGACGCGCAGACAAAGTACTTGGAAAGCACACACAAAAAAACAAGCATCTTCAGCTTCATACAGTCGAGCTACTTTTTGAGGAAGTGAACTGGAACAAATTAAATGATACAGAATATTGTTGAAAGTAATGAATGCTCTGACGACCTTCACAGAAATGATTTTTTAAATTGCTTCGCATCAATGAAAACTTATACAGCCTTCACTAAAAGGAGAATGGTTATAAGGTTTGAAACATCCATAAAATAGACATAATGAGAAAAGTCCAAATCGTGATTCCCCTGTCCAAAGTTCATGCTATTTATACGATAACTGAAGAAACTCAATCAACTCTTCAAGCTTCCCAAGCATCGCGTAAGTAAGAAAAATAAACGCGCTATCTTAATTAAAGGTAAATTTGAATTTCTTTTAATACCCTATCGAGTATGTCACTATCGAATTTTAATTCTTCAAACAAAAATACCATTTTAAGTGGCCAACAGTAAAAAATTGGGCGACAAATCAAAAATGTTAAAAAAAAGGCAGAGAATTTCCCCGCAAGGTTTGTTGTCTTTCTGCCTGCTTGTATGTCTGTTACTTCGTCTGTCTGTATGTCGTAAGCGCAAACAAGCAGCGCAACGGTCACCTGCAATCTTGCGCGTGTGCCTGAGTGTGTTTATTTAGTATATGGGTGTGCATTCTATCGTAATTACAAAAATTTTCATAAATTGCATTACACAAAGCGCTTACAAGAAAACTCGCGCTAAGCTGCTTACGCTAATTAGCAAATGAAATGGCAACAAAGCTTTTGAGACTTGTTTTTGTCTGTAGGAAAAGTTTACACCAAAGTGCTGAAGAATAATGAAGGAAAGAGTATCGTTTATCATACACGAACTTGAAAATATCAACACCATTTTACATTGGTACACATAGTATAAATATATGTTATTTATCCGGCTCCCAAATAGTTCACAGCATTTCCCATTACAGAAATATTCTTTTTCACTTACGAAATTATATATCAAGTTACTTTTGTAAGCTAATTTTCAACTTTTGAGCAAATACTGCTGCATTATATTTAACGAGTTATCATATTATTTACTTGAACTATGAACGCGTAATTAAAACCTTTTTTAGATTGTGCACACAAATAAAATGATTTACTTTTGGCGTTAATTGTGCGCTTAAATGCGAAATGTTATTTATGCGAAAAGTGGAAATCAAAAACTGCAACGGAAAAGTTTTGTTTGGTTTCTGTTGACCAGCAATGCAACGGCAACAGCAACAGCAACAACAATAACAATAGCACTAGAGACGAGAGCAGCGTAAATCAACAGAAATCAGTTCACGAGCGGATATAAATTGCATGCACATAACCACATTCAGATTTAGAATCATAGATACCTAGATGTGTAGTTACAGATACGTAGATTCACGAAATGAAACAGCCGCCATATGTCAATTACAGTTTTTGATGTCTAAACTGACGTTCCTGTGCCCGCTCCTGCCGCTTCTGTACTGGCGTGCTAAACGGATAGTTAGGGGCGCGCTGGCTTTTACAGGGCTTTGATATGAACACAAGAGGGCGCTGCTGTCACTGCTGGCGTTGTTGTTGTTGCTGCTCTATGTTTTACAAATTTATTTAAATTTATCGCATCGCGTGTGTGGGCGCACAAAAAATAAAAGGCCTTTCATGCCATAGTTAAAGGTATGCACATCCATACAAATAATTATAGCCTAAGCACAGTCGGCCCTCCCTGCAAACAACCATATATTTTTCTTAAATTGACATTATTTTAATCAAATAAAGCGCTGCTTACTTAACACACACCCAAAATATTGATAAATGATTTAAATAGCACGTAATAAATTGAACACAGCTAAAATTCAAAGCACCCTCCACTTAAAATATTGACGTTGGTGAAGGGCATTGCAATGCTATGCAGTTTGCGATGCCCGATCAAGAGAGCTATAGAGCTATATACCAAATACTTATACCAAATACTCCAAAATTCATTCAAATGTTCAGAAAAACTGAAAACTTACTCCCCCTGCAAGCAACCTACTAATGCTCCGGAGAAATGTCCTAACAGTCCAGTACCTGATCGAAGGGCCTTGTAAACAAGATATTTATTCACCCGGAGGTTATTTAATATTTAATAAATAAATAATATAATAAATATAAAAAAATATATGAATATTTATTAAATTTGTATAACTATATATATGTAAATAATTTGAATAAGCTAAGTTAAAAACAACGTTTCTATAACTTTATATGTTATATGTACATACATATACATTTTTTATGTTTTTTTATATACCTTTTTAAAACAGTGAAAATAAATGCTCCTGGTAAAGCAATGGACCATATATTATGGTTAAACCTTTCCACATATTTGACTAATTATCGACAAAACTTGTTAGGAGGCACAAAATTACTATAATAAATTAAAAGAAACCATTTTCAAGAACTGCGGGCGATATGAGAACACAGTAATACTGCAAAAAGAAGAGTGTAAGTCGCATGTTAGCATGAACAAAATAGGTGTAAGCTAGCCCTTTCTTTCTTTGGTGGACTGATTTGGCTTAATTCCAATGTCGAATTCTTTAAGCCTAGGGTATACAAACGACCAGCGCTTCAGTGAGTATTACATACAAGCCATTAGAAGTTACAAGATTCTTTCAAATTTGTAATAGCTCCACGCTGATTAATCGAAAATAAAAATCCTTTAAGATCCATATCAAGATAAAATGTGGGGAAAAATACATTGTAGTTGACTAATTTGTTGGCAATATGTAGCATTTTTTTAAGAAAATAACAATTTGAAATTTTCGGTTTGATTGAACAAAAAACTATTATATAGAATGCAGACTGCACATTTGTTTGTGCAAATTGCTGGTCATGAATCGTGCGGTGCAGCAACAAAATTGAATGTGACGGCGAAGCAGGCGGTAATAAAGCAAACATTTGCATGCAATCGGCCGTATTTGCGTATTTTCAATGTAATTAACAATTTAGCGGAGAGCGAGGGTCATTTTGTCGACGGACAGCAGCCGAAATTGAGGGAACTAATAAGACAATGTTACTGCCGTTGTTTAAATAAAATAAATTCCAAATAAATTTCCCATTAATGCAAATTTATTTCGTGCACATGCATAATTTCAATTTAATTTCAAACTGACTATAAATACTCCGTGCATAAAATTTAAAAAAAGGGAGAAAATATGGCTGCTGCCTGTGTGGCAGCTATAAAGCGCCGCAGGAGCTGATTCTGCTGCAATAAACAAACGAATGCATTGGTGGTGCAATAAAAAAAAGACAGAGGTTAATTGTGTGCCCTATTTTTTTAATTGCCCTTTTATTTCAGCATAATGACAAGCTCAACCCAAAACCAAAACCCATTCCTCTTATCTCTTCACATATGCATTTTTATATTTAATTTGCCATTTTTTCAGTTGCCTTGAGCTGATGCGGATGTTGTGCATACGCCCCGTGTACACAAAACCTGTACAGAAACCTTACTTTGTGTGTGTGTGTGTGTGTGTGTATGAGTGGATATGTGAGTGTGGTTGAAGAAAGGTCACACCGAAATTGCCTCCGGCACTTCAGCCCGTTAAAAGTGAATAGTGATGTGGCAGGCAATAAGACAAGAGATGCATATCGTCAATGGCAGGCTGCATTGTGTAACAGAAAGACGGAATTGGTTGCCTTGCGGTTGTGGTAGCATTTAATAAGGCCAGCATTATGCAACGGAGCCGTCTCTAGGCGACTTAATAAATGCTCTGCATAGAAAACGAAGGTATCCAGGTATCAGTAGAATAAAGTCAAGAACCTAACCTAACCTACTATTTCTGTTTCCTTATTAGGACTCAAAAAGCTACAAAAAACTTTTAACGGCTATTAAATTAAATCTACATCGCGAATGAATCTATATCAAATAAATAAAATATAGACTATAATAAATGAGTAAGATAAGTCGTTATATATATTATCTTAATCAAAATGACATCAAAGTTAACACATTAGTGTATACTGCCCAGAGAATAAAAAGATTCTTAAGAAATGAAACTTATATTGTATTAACAAAATTTACACTTTCTCATGAGAACATCTGCGAATGAATTTTATCTGACTTGATTACTTTTGGTATCTATATTACTACATTTAATTTAACATTAAAGTAAAGTTTAAAATATGATATTTATATACAATATCAACTCATCAGAAGTGGGTATACTTATTAAAGCTGTAAGCTTTTACATACTAGTTTCGAGTATTGAAAACTAATTACTAAGTAGTCTGACTTGTTAAACGAAACTTCCAAACATATTCAGGTGAGCGGTTGTTATTGGAAATAATCCGATCAGACTATTTTGAAGTGAGTTTGATATCGAAATTATTGATTCAATCTGTGAAGCAAATTACTGCCAGCCTCTAATTAACAGCTTCAAAGTCGAAACAAGCTTATTAATTTATCACCATGACATATATGTAGATCCATTTCAATTTGCAAGCCGACTAATTCTGTTGTTGTATGCGAGTATTCTAATAGCAGCGCACTAGTTGGCAGCGGCATTAAGATTATTCATCAATACAGGCATGTAGCGCATTAAGTTATATATAAGTACGGCTGGTACAGAATTTACGTTTGCATATACACGTAACTATATATATGTAAGAAGTAAGTGTGTATGGCTGAAAAATGAGCGGTGAAATCAAAAAACAATGTCGCGCAACGGCAGCATTTTGTGACGGAAGTTCAAGCCAGGAATGTAGACCGGCAGCTGCGTGTATTGGTGTATGCGTGTGTGTGTGTGTGTGAGTTAATGCGGCTGCTCTACCTATGCCAGTCACTACACACTTGTGTGCATGAGTATGCATATAGGTGTGTGTGTACAGCGCTTAACTTAACAACACACACACTCGGTTTTAATTACTCATACAGTGGCAAAAAAAAGGGAAAAGCGAAACTTAAATACACACACACACACACATGTGCGTTGCTAATTGCGGCCACATACATGTACACACACACTCACGGTTGCATTGCTCGCATGCAGGCGCGCACATTTAATGCGCACTTCCGTTTCCGCAGTAATGCCTGCGCCATAGTTATTTTTAACGCCCCCCTCGCAACTACCACCACAGAGCTGTCGTCGTTGTTGTTGTTGCTGCTGCAGTAGCTGTTGTGGTATTTACACTGTTGATGCTCTTGTCGCTGTTGTAGATGTTGTTGTTGTTGTTATTGTTGCCGTCTTTTGCGGTGCGTAATTGTTAATTTCAGCTACCCAGCCATGTTGAATGATGAACGAACCCTCAGCATCTCCTGGCTGACTGCATGATGCATGGCCTGGACATCGTTCCCTACTTCACTTGCAGGCAACCAAACAGGCTCAGCTGGAACAGCAGCAACAGCAACAACAGCAACAGCAACAACAGCAACAGCAACAACAGCAACAACAACAACATCAACAAAAACAACAGAGTGACAACTGCATTGCTGACATTTTGATATGCTGCGTTGGCAAATTAACAACATTTTAAGTGCGTCAAACTGAAAACCTCAGCCCGGATATACATACTTTTACGTTGACAAATGAGCTCTAAAGTGCAGCTTAAGCAAATTAATGTGAAAAACTCAGGCACATGGTTGACTCAAAATTTGAAAACTTCAAATGTTTTGCATTGATTTAACGTCATACTAGCAGGCACGTAAAGAAAATACTAATTTGACTCCAATTTTTTGAAATGTTGTTGACTGTTAATTCCCAAGAGGTTTTGCGAAAAGATTTTTTTTTAATAATTGTTGTTGATTAAATTAGAAGTAGTAACCATATTATTTCAAGCTAAAGTTCCAAAACAAGGACTTTTTATGAGTACGAAAGACAAGCAATTATTTAGGCAAACTCCATTCATTGTATTAAAAATAGTCCCCTTTCGGAATCCTTTTTTTTTTGATGGCTCCACCATACACTATCCTTTAATCAGAAAATGCATTTTTCCGAAAGCTTTAAAGCCCCACGGCGCTCATCAGGCCAATACGAGGAGTGTTTTTTGAAATAACGCGATTGTTTCTCAAAAAGTGTCACAAGTCCCGACCGATGTGTCAATTCTTGATTATTATTCATAAACCATTTCAATTAACTTCTCCAAAGTGTTGGCAGATTTCTGATTAATTCACACACTGTTTCGCAGCAACTGCTATAATCACAAATTTTGGATGGTCAAAATGTTACTTTTCATAGAAGTTCCTGAATCGTGTATATCAGCGTTTATAAATTTAAATTGTTTCAAATAAAATAAAGAAAAATGAAAAGGTGGCACATATTTGAATTATTCAGCTTTTGCTAAAGTTAAATGCTTTGAATCAAATGCCAAAGTAACACAAAAACTATTGAAGCAAGTGGCCGATCTAATCAAAACGAGCTATCGGAAGAACTCAATAGAGCATCAAGGGGAAAGCTATACAGAAAGAAATACAAGAAGTGATGTCTCGAGAGTAAACGGTAAAGACATGCCTTAAATCATTGGTGATTTTGCCTTCATAATTATTTGTCAACACTTCCCAAAAGAGAACCTGCATACCAGACGAACTTAGCATTTTGCATATATGATTTTTATTTCTGCGAGTCGGCACTACATACCATAAATGTATTAGAAACCTTCAGATCAGACCACTATATTTAATAGTTGTTATTGGAACTATTTGCCGATTTGTGTTTTCAGCTAACTCAGTCTGATCTGATAAGTGCTAACAAACTCTTGAACAAATCTACTACTACGAAATAAGAAGCGGCAGGTTTTGTAAGCTATTTAGTTTATGTTGTTATTTTTTGTTTTGACTTAACTATTTTAATTACTCGCTTCATTAGAAATAACTTCATCAGTTGGTTCAGTTACTTTTGTTTATAAATAGATAACCCCATTTATTCCGTATTTTTCTGATAATTTGAAAACATTCAATTAAAAGGAGCAGCCTTTCAATATAGTCTTAAAAGTGACATATTTAATTTTAAAGGGAACGACCTTACAAAAACCGTCTTAAAATAGTGTTTATGTATGTAGCGCTTAGCGCTTATTTTTCTCGCTGAGAGATTGAGCATATATCGACTTACATACTTATATTCATATACTTAATGGCTAAAGGGAACATGTCTCAAGGCCTAAGCAGCCTAATAACAAAAATTGTATGCTAAACACGTCGAAAGGGAAGCCCCAAAACCCAGCGACAGCCTTCAACCAAACATTATGCAATTATTTAAAGGCTGGCAACAACAACGACAACGGCGCAGGAAAATAGCAACAACAACAGTAGCAGGAATTGCTGAGCATGCTGCGGTTGCTGCTAAAAAAAATTGAATTCTTAGGCGCCTAATTGCGAGGCAGCTGAAGTCGACATTCCGCCGCCCTTCAATTTCGCTCAAATCCTGCCTCCGCACAACACCCCTCTTAACCGGGCGCTCAATGCATGTAATGTCCTTGACAGCCCCGCCAAGCAGCCTGGTTGCCCATTTTTGCTACTCATTTCTGGCGTTCGCTGTCGTAATTGCTGCTTGAATTTCAATTCAATTTCGGAGCGCAGCGCAATGCGTTGAGGTTGAGGTTGAGGAAACTGAAAGGCCAACTTGCAACGCTGTCGCACGTACTTGGCTTAATTTTCCTTTTTTATTTTTAAGAATTTGTTGTGGGGAGGGCACGACTTAAGCGCTGGTCCACAATTGTCACAGCCAACTGACGGCAACGAGCGATGGCGAGGAAAATTTAATTTGAGGAAAATGGCATAGAGAATTAACATTTCTACCTAGGGCGAACTAATTTTCTATGCCACTTAGCTGAAGTGTGGTCGCTCGACCGGCATCCTCCAGGCGCCACTTTAACGTATTTCAATCAATTAATTATTGTTTTATGCCGCGCTTCAATCCTTGAAAAGGGCAAACAAATGCCGAGAGCGAATTGCGAATCGCGAAGGCAAAAACCAAAGCAAAATGAAACGCGCCGCCCCCTTTACAATTAATTTGCCATTACGGCAGCTTGACGCCATACTAACTGTAGTTGTTGTTTCTATTTGCATTGCTGCTGCCCATTTGAATCGATTTTCATTACAGACTCGGGCTGTTAAGCTTCAGGTTCATGCTAATGCTCTGAATCTGGCTCTGGCCAGTACATCAGTCACTCACTTGACGCTTCAATTGGCCTTCTCTAAATGGGCAAACAAACTCAACACCACTTGCGACGTCCTGCCGCGTAATTTGACTAATAAGCCGGCCATTGCAACGGCTGTTGAACTTCCGGCTGTTCGTCCTCAAACCTCAGACGCCTGCCCGATCCTACCACTTTGTAATTATATGCCTCGAAAAAAAGAAACAAAAATACGTTTGAAGAGCAGGCTGTTTACGTCCTGTACCCTTTGCTACTTAATTTGCTTTTGACTCGGACGTCGTTTGGGCCGCTCTGTTCTTGTACTCGTATTATTGGTTAATCATTTGCCATAAAGATTTTAATTTCCGCCTTTTAATGGGCAAGGCCTTTCATTTACGAATTACCCTAAGTCCTGTTGCCACGGACATCTAGTTGCTATGGCTTTTGTTGCCACTGTGGGACTCTGCAGGGTCTTGTGTTACGCGATTTGAATAAAGTACGAGTTGGTTAGCTCCCATGCTTGTATTTGGAAAATGCTAGCCATAAAGATGTGAATGATGCATTACAATAAATGAGGCGTAAAGTCTGAGACGTTGCTGGTTAATCTGTTGGGGAGTTTTTTATGAGCTTCAAGCAGCTGTCATAAGCTTAGAAATTAAACACATTCAGTGCTAATTGAAATTGGAAACATGTTACATTTAATTGAGATGTTGCTTAGCAATTCATGAAATGCTTATGAATTGTGATTTTCAATGAAAAGAAAATTATCGACAATCATTAAAACTAGCTAACATATGCTTTTCGAACCCTCTATATAAACACTATTAGTCATTAATTCTGATCAAATTCTATTTATGAAATATCTGTTATTGTTCCATTTCCAAAATGCTTCTGCTATCTGTTTTAACAACTAATTAATCGACGATTAGATTGTCTCAGTGCTACTCCATTGATGAGAAACTTATTTATTTAATTTAAATATCAATCTATCCTATAATCAGTCTATTTGTGGATGGTTATATGTACTTGGAAAACAGCAGAAACAAATGTATGTTCTATAAACATATATTAAACCTTTAGGCCTGATTCATTGATGTACTATAAATAAAGTCCCGTGTCTTGTTTTCCACTGGTTCATTTCCTAGACTATGCAGAATTTCGCATTAAATGTTTTTCAAAAGTTTTTGTATAACAAATTGAATTGATTTCCAACAAAGCGAGTATGGGACTTTACGGGATGTTGTCTGAGGTGTTGAATGACATTAAAACGTGATGAACAGTTGCTTCAAGTTCAACAATTTGACATATGTCGCCGTTGGGGGAGCGATTAAAGAGAGCCGACCTCATTAAACACTGACATGCCATCGGGGGGAACTATTGTGGCTAACAAATAGGAGCCACGCCTACCCACAGGAACGTCAGCCCGAAGCTCTGATACACACCTCCACACGCGTACAAGTTACTGAGTGGTATGATTACCCATAGCAAATGATTTGCTGTCATTTGCTTAGCAAATGCCTTGGCCACAACCACTTGAACTTCAAATCAAGCGCGCCCAAATACCGAATGTTTGTGTTGTAATATGAGAGGCAGGTGTACGAAAACAGAGACCTGCACACGAACACGTGTTGTACTCGTAGCAAGCCAAATATAAACAAATGCGGCAGTTAATGCGAATAGGCAAATAAGTGGGCCAAATGACCCAGGAACGCAGTCAGCCAGTTAGTCAGACAGTCGGGCATTGATTGATAAACCAATAGATCCGAGTAGCAGTCGAGTTGCTATTGAAAATCACTCAATAATTTACTAATGTTTTGTGAACAGAAGCACTGGCAATCAAACGAATCGTTCCCAGCACCGCATCGACATGTAAATAATAATATAGATACACATTGGGGAGATACATACATACTCGAAGACCAGTATGTACAAGTACATACTACATGGCTGTTGTAGAGAATTTGCTTACGCAAATAAGCTTAATTGAAGAGGCGGCAACCAAATACAGCAACAACAACGAATAAAAATGCAACTACACAGGCCTGTGTCGAATTGATGAGAGAATTAATGCTCAAAAATTATTTTCTGAGCTGGTATTTCATTTGAGTTTTTCAAAAATATCCTTAGGATGTCAGAATATTCGATAATTTTGTATAGCAGAGGGAAAGGTAAATCGTCAACTGTTCAGTAATTAGTCGTGTCCAGTGCTGTTACTAAAACTTAAGTAAGTGGAACAAATGCGTTTTTCTTTCAAATGTTTTAGTCGAATAGCCATCCATCTTAAGTTCATTTAATGGTTAATTATATGGTGAAGTGGCAGTAGTTTTAGGTTTCAAAATGGTAACAAAGATGAGATTAAAGAACAAATATTGAAGTGAATTGGTAAGCAGGCATTTATAGCTGAATATAGGTATTGTAAGATGTAGGGAAAGGTAATTTGTTAGCAGTTAACTCTTACGACATTTTTAGAGAACTTATAGTCAGCATTCGATGCTTCTGTTTTTAAATTGCTAGCAGATCCAATAATTTCGTTGTATCTGTTGCCCCCTCACGAAAGTATAAGTTGTTTACTGCTGCCACTAATGATTGCAAATACGCCACAAGTCGCACTTAGTGCACTCATGCGACTTTTTATTGAGTCGTAATTAGCAACTAATGCTTTTGATATTGACCTCAAATGAAAACTTATGGCACTCGTATTTCAGTCTGTAAGTGAATTTGTACTGCCAACAGCAATCACACGTGAACCCAATTGCGCTCAAATCGAAATGTTGTAAGCTAAATGATATCATATCGAATCGCCATACTATATACACTATATATACTCGTCGTATAGTATTAATTGCATGTTGCAGAAGGTCAGGCCATTAGCAACATGAACGCGAGCAAATGAACGAATGAATATATATATATATATATATATATATATAGTATATATAGTGTAGATTAGTACCACTTCAAGTAGCTTTAACTAATAAGCATGCATACTAACGTACAGTTGGATACAAAGACGTATGGCAATACCGACATGGCTAATGAATAGCCCGCGCCGCTCTCAGTTGATTGCGGCACAGTGGGCAAGGACTAATTGGAAATATAATTTTTGGCAACTCACAGACTCTGTAGAAAATCAAATTGTAAATGTCTGTTGTTCAATACACTATAATAAACAAATTTTTTCTACATTAATAATATAATATTTGGTTTAAATTAATGTGCAGCTATGAGGCAAGTATTATAAAGAAAGAGCCAGAAGCATTCAATAAAAATAGTTCTATTTTGAAAACAAAGCTAGACTGCTGTCTAGCTAGCCCATATTTTGAATTTCTTATCAAATAACAACAGCTGGTGGTTTCTTATATATTTCTACTTATAATTAGGAGACGCTCTAATAATATTGCCTTGCGCCCACTGCAACCCTTATACAAGGACGTACAAATTAATGCCAAACAATAAGCTTATGTGTTAGGCTTCACCCCTCCCCCCTAACCAGTAATTTCCCTTGCCGTCACCAACATCATATCTGCAGTTAATAACCCATAATTTGTAAGCAATGTATACATATTTACTTATGTACATACAAACAAGCATACGTGCTACGTATACACCCATTGAAGTGTGTAATGTTGAGTTGCCGTTTAGTTTTGTCTTCATACAAAGCCGCGTACAAGGCAATACTATAAGTAACAAATTACTAATGAAGCCACTTTGTACCGCACTTGAATGCCAGTGTATTCATTACTCACACACTTGCAAATGTGCTCATTAGTTGCACAGGCACACACACACACACACACACACACACACACTCATGAACTATAGTATATAAGCACCTATTCGTATGTACTACATGCATCGCGTACGCCTATAATTGTGCTGGCTTTTATATTTTATTTATTTATATGCAAAATACACAATTAATGCCGCACGTAACACAAATTGTAAAAACGTTCTACTAACGAAATAATTATAAGTGTATTAAGCATTGCCACAAAATGGCTGCCATGCTCGTCGGACTTCGCAGCTGGGCGTTCGTTTTTATTAAATTTAATAACAATTTAATGTCAATTATGTGTAGCATATTTTATGTGACTGTGTCTGCAGTGGTCAGGCCATAAAGTGTAAATCTCGGCCGAGAGCCAGACGTCGGGTCAAAAGTCCAGACGCGCCCAGTCGCGCCGAGACGCTGAAGGCAAGCTTGTAATCCTTTTTGAGACTTACATGTGCGTGTGATTGTGTTCGTTTGTGTGTGTGTGTGTGTGTGTCTGCGCGCTCAATTTACCGTTATTCATGCACCATTAATTGGGCGCTTTCATGGCCAGTGCAATAAAGCTCGACCAACGCCCTTAAAAATGAAAAAAGGTTCACTTCACTACTCAAACCCATGCCAACATGAAATTCGCACTCACACACCTATATCAACGCTCACATTCATGGTCCTCCATGACCCCCTTCTGCAACCCACTCAACGACCAATTACAACTAAACAGCTTTAATTTAATTTAGCCAGCCCAACCAGTTGCCAACTTAACGCTACCCGTACGCTCCCCGAGCTGCGCCACCGGGTCAGTCGCTTGGGGTCCGAAGAACAATGGCGCGGATGTAATGTTCGCATTATGCTCGTTCACAAATTGTAAGCAGCCATTATGTTTCTTCATGTTGCCCATGTTGGCCACGTTGTGTTTTCAACATTGTAATGCGCCGGCCTTGCGCCTCCAACCAGCCAACCCAAGCTTTGAGCCCTCCCCTCCCGCACCACTCATCCAATACACCAGTCGGCCCAGTTAGCTGCGTGTAAAATGTTCCACCGTCGTGTTCTCTCTTTTGTTTGAACGCCCATCGCCATCACTATAGCCCTCGGTGTTGCCTCCTCCACCACCATCCGCACCGCCATTGCCATCGCCATCGCCACCGTTGCTGTCGTATGTCAAAATAATGGCGGGGCCTGTGCGACCAGAGATCCACGTCTGTTCCACTGTTTGCCATTGTTAAGCGCAGTTGAATTACCTGGGCTGCTTTTATTTTTCCCTTTTACGCCTCTTGTACGGTTTTTGTAACGTTCCTTCTACATGGCAAGCGTATTATTTTCATTGCTTGGAGTGCACCTGGAACTGCGCCCAGGCTTTCATTCGCTACCTGATATGCACAAATTACAGTCATTGCAATAGCCTTTGAAAGGCAACCAAGTAGAGTTTATCAGGCACAACCCTGATATAAAATTGTGGAGAAACACCAACTGTATTGCGATTGCAACTGATAAACTCTAAGCAATTATATGCTCTGCACTTTGAGTTTCCACTTGTTGAGGGTCGGTAATCATTCAAAAAGGTTTCAATAGACATTTCATATATTTCATGTCATTAAAGTTTGAATAAAGATTGTGAGCAGAGTATTAGTTTGAAGCAAAATGGAAAAAACGTGGCACATATACATACATACAAGCTGATCAAAATTATATAAGAATTAAGATTGCAATTTAATGAGTAATTATATTTAATTTCCTTCTATGAACTTTTAATTAGAGCTTTACATTCACTTCGTAGGCTACCTACCTATGTTTCCTTTACCTCAATGTTAAATGAAAAGCACAAAGCACACAAATAATAGTCACATGTCTATGCTTGAGCAACATTTGCTAATGCAGTGCGTAAATATGGGATATAAGGGTAATAAAATAATGTTTTCTGTTACATGTTTTACAAGGTGCTACAAAAATATGAAAATCAGGACGGCTTCTTCTTTTAATTTTTCATAAAATTGTTCATTTCTGGTTGAACATGAACCAAATTTGACTACATTAACATATAACTGCTTTAAAAAAAATTGAATCTGTAAGGATGTATGGGTTCTTTATGTTTTTAGCTTACTTTATACTTTATTTAAGTTTAAGACGTTTAAGACGCATTAATTTCAGTTTGTTCAGGCACTCATAATTTTGCAACATGCGTACGCTTCTCTTTTCAAAACTCAAATTGCCTTCTTCCACATTTTGAGTTGCCAGGTTGTCCTTTTTAAGGATGTTGCCATATTGTTTGCTTATGCATTATATTAAGTTAACCGAGTATTTTGTAGAATGTATAATTATTCCTAATTTAAGTGATTTATAATTGAATGCACAATGATCAAGTATATACTATATAATATTAATTTGATTTGAATAACAAGGATTTGTTTAAATATCTTTGTATATTCAGATATCAATTGAAGTTGGTCTATCAATGATGTTGAAAATTTAAATCGAAGTGCTCTGGTATATTATCAAATGTTATTTAGAAGTCGGCAAGTATGTTTGCTTATGATTATAATATTCAGGCCTCCAAGGACAACGAATCAATTAGTTGCCTGATGGGATGTCTAATTATTGTGGCTGCCCTATCCTTAAAACAGTTTTATTTAATCAAATTTCATAATTTAAGATAATCTCTTACACTTTAATTGGCATAGTGCGTAAGCCATATGTATATTTAATATTTATATTTGTTTACTATAAGTAAAAATCCACAAAATGCTGTTTGAGTAGAATAAAACACGTTATTGCTTTAATTGAAGTAATATATTCCTGATTTACTTTCTCGACGACGCTTTAAATCTTCAAACCGGCTCTATAACTGGACACGACAGGTATGTATCACACATGCACTGTACTATATTGTATTGTATTCACAAATTTACCTCAGTTGTACGGCCATTTCATGAATTTGAAGACAAATAATTGAAACAACGGATGACACAACAATGGGAGCAATCAGCTCATATATTTAAAACGACAAGGAATGTGGCCTTCGTTCAAAATTGCCAATTATGTGCTAGTCAGATCGAATTATTCGACTGTGAAATATGCTTGTGATTCCACAATCTGAGCAAACACCTCAGAAAGCCTATTGTACGATGTGCTATTGATTGCTATTTTCTAATCTAAATTAAAGGAGAAGATGGCCTTTGAAAGTTCTTACTCAAAATGATTTACAATTAAAGCCATCGAACTGAGTTTGATGGAAAGACAAATGGAAATTAGATTGCGACAAACAACGCTAAATAAAGGTAACAAAGCAATTTTCTATGTATCTAGTGCTTGCTTATAATTCAGGCCCACACGTCGCATGGGTAATTAAATATTTTATTCCTTCTGCCAAATGTAATTGCCATTTCAGAAACAAACCCACAAAAAGGCAATAACAATAACAATAACAGACAACTGAGTCACTTAACTGAAAACTGACCGCAAAATATAACCACAGCACTGCATCATACACATGCTCGTACATGCAAGTAATTCATCAATTCATTTCATCTCGTCTCGAGCTTGTTATTAGGGAAAATGGCTCTACACTTAGCAAGTTTAGGGTTTGGATAATGGATTTTGGGCCAGCCCACTTGTTGCTCTAAGCCAGAGCCACTGACCACAAATTGTAAGCTGGCAATTGATTGCCAAATAATTTTGTGGTCAGACATTACTCGTATTAGAAGGCAAATGGAAAAGCTCGTGTGGCTTTATATATTGACTGAGGAGTACTCGCCTTGTTTATGTAACTTGAAAATAAATGGAATAGAACTTTCGTTCATGTAAGGAATTACGGACTGCAAATAAATGTATAGGAGTAAGAAAAGCTGCACGAGAAATAACAATTTTATAAATTAATTGAACTGGAAAATTTTATATAAAAGTCTACCTAAAAGCTTGGAGTGAAGTGAAGTTTTTAAGAAGCTTTATTTGTAGAAAAGCGATGTGCTTCAAACAGATGTTCTCGAGAGTATTCAACAAAATAGTTCAGAGCAAATAAAGTGTGTGTCCATAAAACAAATTTGTGGGCAACAAAAATACTTTTCGCCTTAGGTTGCTTAGTACATTGGATAGTACATTAGATAAGTTCTTATCTGTTTCCAACACAATTATGCTGATAAATGAGAAGTTGCCAATGAAAAAAATAGGCTTAAATCTATTAGACCGCATAATTATACTCTGTACATGAAATGTACAAGAGTATATTAGGTTTGCGGGAGCTGAAAAATGTAACAGGCAGAAGGAGGCGTGGCAGACCCCACAAAGTATATATATTCTTGATCAGCATGACGAGACGAGTCGATCTAGCCCTGTCTGTCTGTCTGTCCGTCTGTCCGTCCGTATGAACACCTGGATCTCAGAGACTATAAGAGATAGAGACACCAAATTTTGCACGAAGATGCGTTATGTGTGTATTCTATACGAGTTTGTTTTATTTTTTTGATTTTCCCCCCCACTTCCCCCCTATGGGGGTTTTCACGATTTTCCATTCGTATAATCGCCTATATCTCGGAGACTATAAGACCTAGGAACACCAAATTTTAGTCCCAGATGCCTTATGTGAATACGCAGAAAATGTATATTTTGGAATTCCCCTCCCTCCCCCCTCTACCCCGCAAATCGTAACTCCCGTAATTCTTGGAATTTCGAACTAAAATTTTGGAAATACCCCCAGTTAGTTATTATGTGTCCGTATGCCAAATTTCATTATGATAGACCGATTTAACAAGAAGTTATAGCCATAAATATATTTGCTGATGCAGCGCTGCTGCAGCGCTGCTCAAGCGCTGCCCGCGGCTGTTGTTGATGTTGCTGTTTGGTTGATTGCGAAAATGCTTACACAGACACGAATAGATGCGCATAGGCATACATACACTCACACAGACGCAATTGCTATGTAAATGTGCAATTATACACCCTTTACGTGAGTTCGAATACCGAGAGAGGTAAAATCGATCAAATTTTTTTTTTTATTTTCTTAATTTTTTTTATTTTCTATAATTATTGTAAACATATGTACAGAGTATTTCGAAGTCGGGACACCCGACTTTAGCTTTTTTACTTGTTTTTCTTGTAGTGTTGAATTTTTTAAATAGTCTTCAATGCTGTGCTAAAAAACCCAAACTGTTGTTTCAGGCTCAAACTATAATTAACTTCGGAGTGAAGTTGAACGAATGATCAATCAAATCGCTCAGTATTTGACTTTATTAATATAGGTTTTTAGGTTTTCCAAATTATAAGCAAGAGTTAAATAAAAAAAATCAACGATCATTCTGTTAATTGATCTAAACTTTTTTATCGTTGTCTAAATCAGTAGCAGGTATGCAAATAACACATCAGACTCAATCGAAAGCTTCTTTAATGAAGAAAATAATAATTAAAAAGCAGGGTAGTTACTAGTAAAGTTCAGATATGAAGCACATTAAACCCATTCTGCACATTAAATGAACTATTGTTTAAGTCAGCCGTGCCTACTGCCTCACATTTCAATTGTGCCAAGTCCAAAACATTGGCCAACATACATAAATTCTCTTCCGAATGTGCCATTTAGCCAAAAGCAAAAACCGCGCAATTTCTGGGCTTTATTTATGCATCAATGGCGTGATTTATTTGCCCGACCAGCAACCGCAAACAACACGCACTTCATCTGCCAAAAACTGCCTCTTCCTCGAATGCCAATGCCTACACTAGTGGAGTTAGGGCTCTAAGTGTTCATTGTCTACACTTGTCTTGTTTGTGTACATAATTTTTGTGTGTGGTCGAAAACACAAAAAATATACAGAGAAAAAACTATAATTCATTGCAAATAAAGCAAGAAAAACACAATTATTTATCACTGCACGGCCGTCAAACGGCGCAGACAGCAGGCAGCAGCCAACGGCCGAAGCCGTTGTCCCAAAAAGCGCTAACAGGCCCACCCAGCCCAACACCACACAACACAACTCAGCACACCCATCCAAACAAACAAACAAACAGACAAACAAACAAACGAACAAACGAGCGAACAAACCAAACCCAATCCAACAAAACAAATGTCAGTCAACGGCAAAGGCGACGGCCAGACAGCCGCCCATGGTGACTAACGGCATTGTCACTGAGCCTGTGCCGCGCCTACAGAAGCCGCTCAATGCTGAAAGTTACTGTAGGTTTGAGTTCGAGTTTTAAGGCGTAAGTACACTGAACCCGAAATTAAATAGGACCGGCCTTAAAAATTACTATTATGCATAAGTCGCTGTCGCTGTAAAAGAATAGAAAGAGGTCCCTACTGGGATATATTTTTAAGATAGGTAGGGTTTCACGAAAATTTTAATCGTGTAAGCTTAATGTAAAGCAGGATACGTGCAATTGATCCTTTAAATGATAAATTCTCCATATTGGAGTTGGTAAATTTTATTCAATACCCAAGCGATATATTAGTTTTCTAAACTCTAAGAGTTTATTAATAGAAATGTTTACAACTGGACTTGTTGCATGGTAACAGGACATACTCGAAAGTAGGACTGTTTTAATCAACAACTGACTAATCTCCACTGTCGAGCTATGACTGCGAACTAACTCGTGAGCCAGCCATGACTGAATTATTTTTGCCCCCAAAAGGGAGAGTAAGAGACCACCAACATCAATAAATTTAAATCATCACTCCTCATACAGTTTTAAAGCTTGGCACTGTCTGTTAAAGTCTTAATAATAATTCGCAATTGAATAATACTTATTTCGAGACAGATAAGATCACTTCTTCTTTAAATTCACTATATGTACAAAAAGTCTTGTCCAATTATAGACTTGTGTGACACTCTGATTGAAAAAGATTCTTCGTATATTCCTTTGCCGGATATTAAGAATATTTTTGTCTAACCTGATGCAATTGCCTTTCAGAATTATTTAAATTTTAACGAACTCGGACAGTCGCATGCTTTTATAAAATACGAGTATGATATTTCCAATAAAGAATTCTGAATGGAATTTATAATTAAAATGACACATTTTCCTCAAGTGGATTTAAAAATGTGAGCCAGTGTACAGTGATGGTGATGGTGGGGCTCTGGTTTTTACCATTGACGCAACAAATCTTGTGTTGGGGCAGGCATGCGGTAGCTGAGAATGACGAAGGGACGAGTTGGCGGACGCATTCGGGGGGTGTATTGAAGCGGCGGTGACTGACAGCCAGACATTGCGACTGGGTGACATATTTTGTGCTAAATCTTCTTGTTCACACTAACGCGTCGCTGACAGTTTTCCTTTTTTCATTTTTCCACAGTACGTACTTTTTTTATTTTATTCTTTTTTGGGTAGCGCTTTTGTTTGTTTGTCTCTTGTGCGCTTTCGTTGTTGTGTGTTTTTGAGCGGCTGGCTGGGGTTTTTGGTTACAGAATTTTGCCACCCACAGTTTTTTCTTAAGCGGCACTTTTGATATTGTTGGTGCAGTTTTTTTGTTGCTTTTTTTGTTGTTTTCTTTTTTGACGGATTTTGTGTGACAGTCTGTCAATGGGACTTTCAGCGAGGCATTCAGTCGGTCGACGCATTAAATAATTGTGTGTGAAATATCTCGCGTGATGCTAAGTGGCCAAAACAAATACCCGCGTTTTATGTCTTTAGGTGTGTGCGTGTGTGTGTGTGTGTGTGCGTGCCTAAGCGACGGAAATTTCATGGTCAAGCTTCAAGCTGCTTGTTGTTAGGTCTTTAGTCTCGGGCTGGGTTGGCATTTGCAGTTCATTCATGGCTTGCTGATGGCATCTGGCAACGCCAAGTTTTATCGCTAGGGTTTGCGTCTTGGCTAAAAAAAAACTGAAACCAAACCTGTTTTCGGATGCTGTAAGTTGCTGTCGCACAACCACTTTTTCTGCCCCGCGTTTGTTAATTTGGCAGTTTTTCAGCTGCCAGCCAGCCAGACAGCCAGCCTGCCAACCAGCCAGTCAGCACTGCCTCTGCCTCTGCTTCTGTCACTGTCTCTGCTCTCTGCTGCCGCTGACATTGACCCACTTAATCAACTCGGGCGTTTGCTGCCCATCGCCAACGACGCATTTTTTGTGCCTCATTTAGTTCGTCTTCGTCTTCACATGCTTGTACATACATACATAGATATTACAACAACGACAACAACAACAACAACAAGAAAAGTTGCTGCTCGGCAACTTCTGCGTTGATGTCGTCTGATATTATTAAGTCAAGTGCTAATTGCGGTCACTAACATTTGAGGGTCATTCACAGACAAACCGGGCAGTTGAGCGCGCGCATACACAGTTGCATACACAGCTTCACAATTTACATTTTCCTATACATACATACATACATACATACAATGTACATATACATATATACTCGTGCTAGTTTGAATTTGGATACAAACTAAAATCGTATGACCGGCCTGGCCAACTGACCACAATGCACTCACTCGCATTTGCATATTCGATTTTTGGATTAAGATTTGGTCGACGCGCATTGGACTTTTGTTGTGTAGCTGGTGGAAGACCACAATACACATTTTCATAATTTAATGGAATTTAATGAGCTTAGCCAGTTGTTGCGAGACAGAAAATATGCGTACATGAGACAAGAGATTAGGCCAGATATGAACTGGATGCATTAACACAAAGCAGCACAAAAACAAATATTGCTTTCTCGACAGGCAGAAATTATCGCCGTTGGCATTAGTGCTGCTCCGAGCAAGCTTCCAAAAAAATTTCAAAATCGGTGCTGATATCATGTACCTGGATTATTTTGATTTATAAATTTCATCTCGTCGATGAATCCATACCAAGATGTATATCGAGCTATTAGTTTCGAACATTATCAGGCTTGGAGTTAGAGGCAATGTAATTTTAAATCAGATCACTATAAAAATTTGTTAATTACAAAGATCTTGGAAAAAAGTGGAATGTTGATGAGAACGATGTTGTAATATCTGGTGGTGTTGCAGAACCATGCAAGTAAAGTGATTTTTAATGAAAATATGCAAAACACGACTCTTGTATGCCCTCTATCCTCCCCACTTCTTAGGATATAACTGAAATAATTCAAAAGAGCTAGTATTTTTAAGACACCTTCAAAAAATAGTGATTATGCTATGTTGGATTTGTACAATATAGGTACTATAATTGCTTTGTATTAGGCTGGCTTTGGGTAGGAAGAAGTTTCGTTTCCGCTGCTGTTGTGATTCAAAGGACAAACATGCATGAACTTGTCCCGTCATGCTGATCATATACTTGAATGTATTTACGAGTATAAAATGCGCTATCATTTACCACAATACAATATTTTTAAGTTGAAGCAATATAATTATTTAACAAAAAATCAATCTATCTACAATTAGCAATTATGTGAAATAAATGAAGCTCTAAAATAGGTAGAAATCTGGATACAACTCTTTTACAATTAAGATTTGTTTCTCTGTAATTGCTAACAGTTCTTTTATAACTGCTTGCCATTGGCTTAATTCCTAGTATATACCATTATATAACATTTTAAATCAATATTTAAAACAGCTAATACATAATTACATGAAAATCGTTCACATTGCAAGCCTGCAAATATTTACCCCCCATTCACATTTCAATTTGAGCTCCCCTCCCTCCTGCCAAACCACAAGTAATGTACTTACATGGCTCCTTTGGGCACTGTCATGTTCAGGCCATCTAGGACAATATTGGGATTCTTGCCGCCGCCATACATCTTGTGAGCACGACGCACACAAACCGCCTGTTGGCGTCTCGTTGCCAATGTCGAGGGCTGTGAGATGAAGAGACGACGGCGCGCTGCCAAATCCATTCCACTGGCTTGGGGCGGGGCCGGCGGCAGACCATCAGCTTCGGCGTCCATTATGTTTGTGTTGGCTTGCAGTTGTTGTTGTTGTTGTTGTTGCTGCTGGTGCTGTCTTCCGTATCAACGTCAACCAACGGCTTTGTGTTTGTAGCTGAAAATGTTAGACAAATCGATATGAATATTAACAGACTGATGAACAAAAGTTAAAATTGAAAAAGAATTGGCCAGCGTTTTGTACAGTTTTAGGTGAATGGCCACACCATGTTGTTGCTGTGCATTGACTAGGAAAGTGAATCGATATAAGCGAACTCGACCCCAATACCAGCATTATAGTACTATATATGCGCTGAAACGCATTTCGCGCGAAATGGCGTTCAATTTTTCTAACTGTTCTGCTCCTGTTCTGCTGCATGTCCATGTCCATCCGCATGTCTCTCTATTCGCTGTCAGCCAACATCTAACAGTTTGCCATTTTGTTGATACAGCTGCATGGCTATTTCTGGGACAGCAACTGCCGTTGTTGCACTTGTTTCACAGTTGATTAAACCAATTTTTGTATATACTTGCAGTTTGGCAACTGTGAGTGGCGGTGGGGGGTGGGGGTTGGGGTGATAAGGGGCGAGTCTGTTTTGTAAGTGAATGTTCCGTGATGGATATTGCCTGTGTGTCGCTGTTTTGTTCTGCGCTGTCCGCCCCTTTGAACTCAAATAGCTGCCCAGTTACTGGTCATACAAGTGCATTGCCAATTTGGCCCGAATTGAAATCAAATGTTCAAAATGGTCGCCCACACTCAGGCTCCTTTTGCGCTCCACCTCGTTCTCTTATAGCTGCTTTTAATTTTTTAGTTCGCCAAAGTGCACTTTCTTTTTATTCTAATGTCAAATTGTCATTTCGCTGAGCGGAAATGCTGCAAAAACAATTGAAGTTTTTGTGCAAAAAAGTTTAGCAATTATTTTCAAGAGCCGCTAAAAACAAAATGGCACCTAAACCCAATTTAATTTACTGATTTGCACACGGGCCTCTGGGCCAACAATGAGCCAAGCAGGGCCATAGAACTGAGCAACTCTAAATTGCAGCAGCAACAAAACCAGTGACAACAACATCACAGCAACAACAACATGTGTTTGTATTTGTTTCGTTGATGCTGTTGGCTTTTGGTTTGGGCGCCGGTTGCTGGAAATAAACTTTCTTGATAAATGACTTCAATGTAATTAATTTCTGCACAACTCTCTGGTAAATTGCAAGTGAAACTCTTGGCTTGTGGCTTGTGCTGCTGCTGTTGTGGTTGATGCTGGTCTTCGCCATGTTGTCACTGGTAATGTTCATCGCTTGGCTGGCTAATATAAGTCAAGAATTGCTCAAAGCGTTTTCAATTAAGAAAAATTGTTTTAAACGATGTGAAACAGTCGTCAGTGAGTGTTTAGAGGCAAGCGCACATGGCTAACACAATTGAGTCAACACACAACAAATGGAGGGCAGTGGCGAAATCCAATAAGATGATGGTGCTGATGAGTTGGTCACTCAAACGTCTCCGGCGATATTATTATGTATTGTGTTGTAATAATGCTGACATAATTAGAGATATGTTCATAATTGCGACTCTGCTCAGCTTCCTGCCTAATAAATGCGATTACTCTGTTGGAGATTATGCTTATGAGCTTATGGGAGATATTTATGCGCAATACGATTTGCTTTTTAATTAGCATTTATTAGTAGAAGATAATAAATATTTGCTGCTTATAATTATCATTATGATTAGACGCAGTTACGAGTAGTTGCGTGCCACCAAATATTGCTCAATACTCACAATTTAAAACAATAACAAGCTATTTATATAGGTTTTAAAATATTCATACAAATTTTACACTAGGAATTCAACAAATTTTACATTTTATTATCGGACAGACTAGGCAAAGCTTTAGAGACATTTGAAATAATGCTTTTATTGCGTATTTTTGTTTACAATAATAAAGGAATTGTTTACATACCATACATATACCTTTCGGGTATGGCGTATTTATTAATTAATTAATAGTCCTTGTTATTTCAAAAAAGTACTATTCATGTTAGTTTACAAGAATGTATATTAAAATCGTATTGAAAACATAAATACCTGTATGTCACCTATAATTAGTGGAGTTTCTTTAGTAAAACTTTGTTCTGTCGCTAAAAAATCTCACCTATATATGCCTGTTTTAATATGAACTTAAGTTCGTCTTCTTCTTGGATGCCATTAAAGCGTCATTCTCATCTCAAGGCTTTTTATTGCGTATGTACAACACCATTCCCTGCTCCTTTCTTTATTCGATCACTAAACGTTCCTGTGCATTGAAATAAAGTTAAACTCGTTTAGACACTTAACCGCTAACCTTGAAAATGGCGTGTGAAAACCCAGTAAGTCTGACAAGTATTGCCCTGTTCATGCTTGCGGTGTTCCTTTCAGACCTTCGGACCCTTGGCCACTTGCAAATGTTTACAATTAAAACTTTATTTATCTTTCTTGCTAACTGACTCACTGCCCGATTGTCTGACCGACTTGACCAAGACGCAGACACACACACACGCACACACTCTCTGTGACCGCAAGATCCGCAAAAACCACAAATTTAATCAAACAAGAGTAAAACTAAGACTTGCAGCATAACACATAAAGATAAATACTAAAACATTTACGTGGCTGCAAATTACCAAAAGCAACAATAAACAAAGGCAAACAGCAAACAAAAGTTTTGTGCAATAATTTTTCAAAGCACCCTCAAGCCCTGCATGCCAGCTCGAGAGCTAGGGAGAAACTTTAACCAGGCACGGAAAGGTGTTAGAAAAGTAAACGACAGAAAGTATCTTTTATTGCAATAAAAAACGGGGTGCACGTGAGACACGGAGCCACCGAGCAACCAAACCCTCAACAATAACTTGATGTTGGAGTATATCTTTAAAGTTGCCAAGGCATGCCACTGTCTATCTATAAGATACGCGCTTACATGCTCGGCTGCCGGATGCCGGCTGTGCGTATTGACTGCACAGATTTGTATCTGCTGTTTGAAATCTTTATGGGTTTTGTAACAATTTGTGCGGCGGTTCGGGAGCAGGTGCCAACTTGGCAGGCAGACGGAAATAAATAAAATCGCACAATTCAACACAAAGGAGCCAGGAGCCGAGAGTGCGGAGCAGGTGGGGACAGACAGGAGCGCACATGCATGAAAAGTAAAATATGTTTATAAATAAAGCAACACACTCACACTCGCAGGCACAAGCACAAGGACAGGTACAGGCAGTGGCACCCAAACAAAGTTTGAAGTTCAGCCGCATAAAGAAGTGCAAATTGTTGCGTGCTGCGATTGTATCTACATCGAATGTGTGAGTATCGTGTATATCCGCATCTGAGCACAAAGGCAAAAGGTATATCCTGCCAAGAAATAAAAAATAAATAAACGGAAATAGCAAGGAACATAAAGCAGGCGCGACAATGCCAAATAAGTTGGAGAAAAAAGTTGTAAAATGAAATGATTATCTGGTCTATTCTCTTGCATACTCGTACATATCTCTGTTTCCTGTATCTGTATCTATGTCTGTATCGGTAACTGTGAACCTATTTGTGTATGTGTGTGTTTGACAAAGTTTTCGGCAGTTTTGAGTCAGGTAAACAGGTCTATAAAACAAAATTTGCTTGGCATTGTTTGCGAATGAAGCGAGTGTGTGTGGTTTTTGAGGTCATTGTCTGTTGCCTGCGATATATTCTATGATGTTTTAGTCACATATTTGTATATAGCTTTAGGTTTACTGCATTTATATTATGTGTCATATAACACTTGCCGCACCATTTATGGCCTTAACAAAACGTTTAGAGCTTTATGGCATGCATGAACATTGAGTTTAGAGGTATTATTGGAATACACGTTGCTTAAGCGGCAAAAGATATTCGCTTCAAACGGCTTTGGTCTTAACTATAGTGTGATTCTATGTTAATCAGAAAAGGTCAGATATAAGAGCAAATTAGGCGTCAACAATGGATAAGAACAGTATTTGAAAATATGTTTTTTATGCGTTGCTACCATGACGTTGATAAGGCTATACTAAAAAGTCGAAGTCCAAGAGTATAAGGTAAAGGGAAGAACACAAGAAGGTTGAAGGAAGCGTAGCAGACTCGTGCCATATATTATCAGCATGATATAGACATGTCTGTCTGTCGTTTTACTGTTCATTAAGATATATTAACAAACCTAGGAACTTTTTGTCTCATTTCAAATATTCGGTCTATAGCTGATATGGGAATGACCGATAAAAAATTGTCCTTTTGTACCAAATATTTTCAATTTGTTCATTAGAATATCACAGCCGAGTTTCGCATTGAAGGCTTTTAAACCTTACCATAATCTATTTATTATATGAAATAGCATTCATTTGAATTTAAACGATCCATTACTTTTTCCGAGGGCTGTTCTTAAATAAAGTATCTTGTATAAAAAGAAGCTTGTAAGTTATGGCTTTAATTAAAAGGAAGAGATATTTTGATTAAACCTTAGGGAAATATATTATTTAATAGTGTTATACGAAGGCAAGGCGAGCTTAGCATTGATTGTTACTATGGCCGTCGTCTCAGCTATATGCCTTAAATCTGATATAGAAACATATTTATGTGTACAGACATTTTATAAATTAGGAATCAGGAATTACAAAACCCAAATTAATTTAATGTCTCTTTTCAATACTTTTATTTAGTAGGACCTTTGATATTAATATATGTTACAAGTATGTTTAAGTTTCTGTACATTAAGTAGTAAGTTGTAGTCCAATATTGTAGAATATCCTTTATTTGTGTGGTTGTAATATATAGTATTCCAATAATATAATACTTTATCTATATTATTTTCCGAGGTTTATTTTTTTAATCTTTATGCACGAGAAATTGAAATGCTTTATAGTAGCCCGTGATAATGAAATCTGTGTGGTATGTGTGTTGAAAATTATTATTCCTTCTATTAAAATAAGGCACAAGTCCTTGGTAAAAATAAAATTCATTTCAAATGAATGTTAAAATAACGAAGATGGTGTAAATAATGGTGAGCAAATGTTTTTACCCTTTCTTAAAACAATAAAATGGAATTATTAGTTGTAAGATGTTGAATATATTGCCATGCAAAGTTGAAATACAAGTAGGTGACAAGGTTTGTATGAATGTATATCTGTGATACAGAAAGTTTGAAAATTAAACCAAAATATTAATAATTGATCGATCCAACCCCAACTGTTATCCTTGTAGTTCCCCCTCTATTCGCATGAATGTACCATTTGATTGGCCAGCCTCTAGAGTAGTTCCGGTTTCCACTTTGCTTCCAATATCTACTTAACTTTGGTCCCCCACTGTTGGCTCTATTCCTAAAGCAAAACATATCAAATGGGTCAATGGCACTTATCGGCCGCGTGCCCAATTGCCCATCCGTTCACTGCTCATTTGCATACGCAAAAGACTTGGCCTTGGTCAGTCAGGCCACCATCCAGCCCACCAGCCAGGTCTCATGATAAGCGTGGCTTGGCCCATTTGGTAAAAAAAAAAATATAAATGAAAAAGTTAGGTTGGTAAACATTGACGGTCCCCACCAGTCACCAGTGTGAGAAGTAATAAATATTTATATTTATTTTTGCACACACACACACGCACTCACTCTCACACGCAAAACTCAGCGTACTAGTAATCAAAAAAATAGAGGGAGAGTGAGAGAGAGAGAGAGAGAGAGAGACAGAGAAAGCGGTGCACACATAAAAAATAAAACAAAATTTTACGCTCAATAAAACTCACAACAAAAATGGGCAGTGCGCTCGACAAAATATGCGCTCATGTGTTAGTAATGGGGTAGGGGTGGCGACAGCAGATCTGCTCTTCCTCCTATTTGGCCCTCACATTTGAAAACAATTTCCCAAATAGTTGGCAAATTATTATTTGCCACAATGCTGCAAATGTGCAAATACAAAGTCAAAAGAAAATTTGCACAAAATGTAATAAAAATGTTCGTTGTAACTTCTTTTCTCTCTCTTTCGGTACGTATTGCAGGCTGAAGGTCTCTTTGTGTTACTCAATGAGGCTGCTCGTTGAGCATTTAACATAATTTTGCAAATGCTTTTGTAGGTCTTTGTGCAAAATGGGCGCAGCACAATAATGCCGTAATGTTTGTTGTGTATACGCCCCGTATTGCATATGAAACATGGCCGGGCATCAAGCATATAATTTGGTATCAAAATGTTGGGGTTTCAATTTCAATTTTTGTTGCCGCACATTTTCACACACACAAACATACAACAAATACAAACATAAATACAATACAAATACAAAAGAAAGCGAGCAGCAGGCAGCAAGCGGCAAGCAGCATTTTATAAATTGAAAAGCAAAAATGAAGCTCCACAAAATTCTTACACACACACAAGTTGCACACATACAAGTTGCATACAACTTAATCACACATACAAACACACAACTACACGCTCGGCAGCAAAATATAATTCGAAAATTCAACAAACAATTTCCTGTGTGCGTGGAGAGGAGAATGGCAGCAGGCGGCAGGCGGCAGGAAGCAAGAACATTGCTAGACAGCCCCAACAATACACGGTCACACATACTCTAGTATATTTACACGATGGACATGTATAGTACGTAGATTTGTAGTCGTTTGTTATGCTTGTTGTGGGGCTTGAGTGTGAGTGTGCGCCCCTAAACGTATTTGTATTTAATGATGCCTATTTTTTGCGAACACGAACCGCACTTATTACGAGCCATTAGTTAGCAGTTATACTCAGTAGTTCTCCTACAAACTTGCGAAACCGCCGACAGTATTAGGTTCTACTCTTTAAATCGCACAGATAAAGAATGGATTTCGCATTTCTTGGTTCTTTACTCGCTTACTGGTTCCCTAACATTTCGTATTTCAAACGACATTTTAGACTTTTAGACAAATGCCCATCCAACCATATATGAAGTACACTGCGGGTCGGGCATGGTCGCCAAATGTTTTGGAAGTATATTGTTAGTTAATAAATAATAAGAACGGTCCGCATGTGGCGGGTAATTTAAGGTAATATAAATATAGGATTCCGGATTCCAGGTATTTAAAAACTGATAAGTGTAGTCATAGTATACGATTTAGCGCTTTTTGTCATCCAGCTTGGTGTTTGCAGTTTGTTGTTAGCCTCGGAAATAGCAGGTTGCATCACTATTTTGTAATCGTCTACATAGATGTAAAAGCGAATACAAAAATATTCGCCGACACTCGCAGCTGGATACTCAATGTTTGCAAAATGTATTGGTAATATAAGAAAACCGTTGCATTATAATCTTCCAATTGCGATTCAATAAAAAATTGGTTCATTTGCTCGCTTTGACAATTTCTGCTGCACGAATGAGTTCACGTTTTAATTGGCTTGCATTGTTTTTTCTTTGCTGAAGTAAAGGGCCTTGATTTACTATGGAAATGCCTTTAAATTTTAGTTACAACAAGGGAAAAGTAAACGTTCTTTAATTACAATTGCTCTACTAAAATAAATGTCAACAACATTTAATGGCAAACTCATTGAAATAATAAATGACTATTTTGTTTAATTATATTTCAGGTTTTTCTTGTGTTTTCCCATTTGAACTGAATTTGTGAATGTTTGTTTTTAAGTTTCATTTAACCATTGCAATTTTGTTGATTAAGTATTTTTGAATGTTTGTTGATTTTATTAACATTGTTGCGATTCTGTTGAATGGGTACGGGGTACTTAAGTTTGCAATAAGTTGTGGCTTTAATCAGTGTCAAAAATTGAAACTTTTTATTCAAATGAATAGTTAACATACACGTAGAACATGAACATTTTGTAAGACCGGAGCGGAAATACCCTGTATTCGCCTCTTCTTGCCATCACAGTTTTTCCACAACACTTTGTGGTTTCTATGGAAGCACCATGTGAGAACTGATGCTATCACAGATATTTTAATACGAACGTGTCTCACAAGAATTTTCATATATGTAGGAGGCTTTAGAGTTCATCCTTTAACCATATCCATATGAAGAATACGCATTAGAAAATATATACAAGTGGTGGCAACTAATCAACCATGTGCTAATTGGCGACTTCATCGGGTTGGGCTGCGTTTGTTTCGTGCAGTGAACAGTCAGAGAATTTTATTTCTGGGACACAATGCAATGCTACACTTTTCTAGATATTGTGCTGATTTGCACAATCTGTAAGTCGTTTACTTACTAATCCCAGTGATCCATCAGCAGTATAACAGAACCTATACTGATGTGAGCAACCTTTAGTCTCGATTAATAACATCTATTAAATATAAACTAGTAAGTACTATATGAAGCAGACTTTGCATTTCATTGTAATACTAAGGTTGTAGAATGCCTGTGTGCATTTTAACAATCACTTCGTATGTAAATGAATAATAATAAAATGATAGCCTTTTACAAATGCAATTAACTATTTTAATGGATCAACTAGCAACGGCATTTGACTACCACTACCCACCAACGTACATCCCCTAAATGGCACAAAATTATATATTCACTTGCATGTTCAAATAATAAGCAACCTTTTGTCTGAACTTTCATTCAGTAATGCAGCTTCAACAACAACAAAAACAACTAAGTATATTATGGGCTAGTAAGCAACAATAATAGCTAATACTTATATACTTATAATCGTCAGCAAACTTAGCTTCGGCATATATACAAGTTGGTTGATTTATGCACTTTGAGCTGCAGAAATTAGCTAACTAAGTCAATTACAAGCTTTTCTGAATGATTGAGCTGACTGAGTAACGGCAACGCGCATGCCACTCGAACTGTCAGAGTCGCTTACGCAACAGAGCACTCTTTTCATCCCCTCCACACTTTAACGCCCCGCCATTGAACTATTTGTACCCTCTATCTCAACAGTATATGGGGCTGCTGTAAATGTTTAAAATTTGCGATAGAAATGCGATAGAATACGTGTATCTAATACTCAGATTTATTACTTTAAATTTCTCACATATTTTATCACGAACTGAATCCTAGAAGGGCACTATTGAATATAGAAATAATATAAAATATACTATATGAATACAGAATATACAAAACTTAATTTCAGCTGCATAAATAATCTATTTATACAATATTTTGATTAGATCATTCTTTTTATCGAAGACTCTTCAAAGTAATGCTGCAAAATATTCCATGCTAACTACATCGTTTTCTTTCGATTTTTTCCCCGATTGTCTGCAAAATAATATCTATTTATTGTTAGTTGAAGGAAATAAAGTTTTAGTTCATATATTATCAACGCCACTTTCAAGTAATAATGTACTTATTCAACTATGCATTTCATTTTAAAAAAATCGATTTTTAGCAAAACGCTATATACAGCTCTACTTCAACGATGACCAATTTTGATGGATCGATTGTTCAGAATACGATTCATAAGCACTAAGAAACTAATCATGTATATCTTGGTTAGTTATAGTTTAAGGCAAATTCTAACCAATATTTGATGCCTGATTAGCAAAAATCCGAAAAGACCGAACTACAATGCTGGAACAGAAGAATGTAGAGGCTTGCTTCGAATGTTGAATTATATTTCATGATTAGCGCTGTCTTTTTCACAATACTGTTTGAAAAATAATTTTAAAAAAATGTCAGTCCATGTGGTTTTTCGCATCGAATTGAGGTTTAAAGACAGTCCACATGAAATGTACAATAATTAGGAGCCATTTGATGGCCAAGTTATTATTCAGCTAATAATTTTAATTTTTTACTAATAAAAGAAAATTATGATGCATTTATTATTCTTTTCTTTTTTTTTGTAAAAGTCTCACAGGCTATTAGAACTAATGCAGGGCTTTCTATATTCGAGAATGTTGAACATTTGCTATTTTTCCACGAGCCAGAGAATAAGTTTGTGCTTGGCAACACTTTAGCCAAGTGAACTTGGTCAGATACTTGATGTGCAGTGGTCGCCTGCCCTTAAGGAATGTGCATCCTCAATCGTATTGACATGTGGCAAATAAACAGCAACAGAGACTGCAGCAAGAGCAGTGCTTGAAACGTGAAAAATGCACAACAACCGGCACTGGAACTGCAATGCACTTCGATATTTAGTCACAGCTTTGCAGTTAACTGCGAAACTGGTTTGAGGCCGGCCCGACGCGTCGGTTTGTCGACAGACAATCAATTTTGCCTTTAATAGAACTGTCAGTGACTGGCAAGTCATGACTGGCAAAGGTCGAACTATGAATGCCGCTATAATTTTGTTGGCACTAGTCAAACACATACTGCTAATCAGAGCCCCAAAGGCTTACATATTTCGTGCTTTAGTGCGAAGATTCGTTGGAAGTACGACTTGTAAAAATTCGTCATTATTTGCTAATTGCGTGGTCATCCGTTGTTTTGCGATATGACGGCATTTTTACGCTTCAACTTGACAGTGAATACATTTTTGTTTTGTTAACTAAACGAACTGCTTAGTTGTTGGGAAAAACACATCTACAATAGCAATAGAACTTTTGTAATAATGTAATAGCAACAGAGGTAACTGCAACTATCAGTTCGCATGTCTGCCAGAGATATTTTATAAACAAGATGATTGCTAACTATTTAGTTTTACAAACTGCATGTCATATATACACACAAATTAAAATAAATGCCATAACTGTGGAAATCTAGAAGCACAAGAGCATACTATTACTGTAACTATTGTGGCTGTTGTTCTATTCCTCTTTATCTTGCAACTTGAATTCAATCTGTGGAATGCGCAAGGCGAGAAAAATTGAGTCAGGTCAGTCAGGTAAAGAGGCAAGAGTGGATAGGAAATGAGCTGACAAAGATAAAAACAGAAATGGAATGAGAAAATCGAGCAACAATTATTAGTAATCTCAACTAACTCCATTGAAAACACACAAAAGCCAATAGGTCCCAGCAGTGCTTGTTCCTCTAGTTGGTTTCAAGCAATTAACTAGAAGAATGATGCAGATTTGTCGCCACCCTACCTTCTTATGGATACTAATGCACTGAGCTATCAAATGAGCTGTGATTAAATGGTTTTATTCAGCAAAAAACAACCCAGAATCTGTCTGTAACCTGACCAGATGTGTAGACTTGTTTGTACTGCATGAACCAGTCCAGAAATGTATTAGTTTATAATGGAGCTGATAGCTTTATTTAAATTTATGGAATACGATCAGTTTATCGTCATGTTTTCACTCCCTTACATCATTCATGGCGTCATATTGGTTCGTTGCTAACATATCGTAGAATGTGAACAGATTAAGATGATGCTTGAAATATTGTTAGATAATTACATAATACCAGATATTTGTGCAATTTATTGGATATAGCTGTGTAATTGTGAAGGTAAATGAGCAATAAGCAGCAATAAAAGCCGTTTTTGCTTAATGCAGCAACATGTCTAATATACTCGTAGTTCTTATATTGTAAACTCATTATTGGCACTATTTTTTTTTTTTAAATGTGACCTATACTTATTATTTTTATAAGCGACTCAGAGAGTAAGAGATTTTCACATCATATGCCTCTACAGCTCTTGGTTGAAATTGGCGAGAGTTCTGGCGTACCCGTTATTGTCAGAATCAAGTCAATATTTGTATCTCCATGGCTTTGGAATCACAACTAATCTGAACACCAAACTCTGCCCATAAATTTCATTCCATCTATATGTAGGATAATTTATTTGATAGTATTTTTTTATCAAAAAGTTTATTGAAATACTGTTTTCTTTTTTTTTTCAGTTTCGATACGATTAGTTCAAGGATTACGCAAGCTATTGACACAAATTTCAATTTGCGGAATCAAAACAATATCCAAGTTTGAATTAGAACTCCTTGGAATAATAAAAGTAATACATTTTAACAAATAAAATACGTTCGGTACTACTACTCCGGCTCTTTTTATGCAGATCTCTACTAACAGCAAGACTGAAATATTTGTGTCTGCATATTGCACGAACACATTTCCACTTGACAACAGCAGCAAGAACAGGAACAAGTTCGAGAGTTACAACAGCAGAAGTCACAGAAATAGTTGAACAAGGATCAGCGTTGGCATACCAACGAGCTCTGCATGATGATGATGTTAAATCTGATGATGATGATTGGGTTGTTGGCGGCATCGAGCAGAGCCTCGAGACAATGTAGCAGTCGCAACGGCGGCAACAACATCAGCAACAGCAAATGTTGTCTGCAACATCTAAACATAGAGTGCATCAGTGGTAGGCATAAGACGGGAAGTAGGGGTCTGGCGGTCGCTTAGGGACGGGACTGCAGACAGCGGCAATGGAGGCAGAAAAAGTTTTGCTGTTGGGTGCAAGCCTGCAACAGCTGTTACATACATGCATACAAACATACTTATGCACACACATACATAGGTATAGGTGTTTATGCATGTGCGTGTGTGTGTATGGGTAGATGCCTTTGTGACAGCAACAATCACTTTGCAGACAGCGCACTTTCACGAATGCAACCAAAGTGTAGTCGCGCATTCTGCATGCATTGAACCTAAGCTGAAATCGATCAAGTATACGCCGCGTTGCCATACACGTTGGAAGCTGCCGAGCAATGAAACGGATAGAAGCGCACACTTATACACACATAGTCGGTTGGTCGCCTGGTTGGTTTGTCGGTTCAAAACTCTTGACAGGCAATCCTTGCACAGCTTGACTTTCTGAGCTCTGGGCGAGTATGTTCTTGCTGTGTTCCTCGAACCGAGAGCCTTGGCTGATGCAGTACTTCGAGTCGTGTTTACCATTTATTTCCATATACTACGCACAAAGGCTGTATGTTTATGCACATATGTACATTCTATGTGTGTGATATTTTGTTTACTATCCCTCTCTGCTTTTCTCTGCATCTGTGTAAACATTTAAACGATTAAATTCCTTTTTGAGTGAATTTTTGATTACCTTTGCTGGCGTATCAAGCATTTTATATATTATTTGAAATTTAATGCAGCTGATGAGTTTCGCAAATTAGTGCATTGAAGAGAGTGGTGAGAGTAACGCAAAAAATGCAATCACAGTAAATATATATGTGTTCTCAGTTGTTGCAGAATATTGTATTCTAATTAGTTTTGTCAGTTATATGGCTTTTAAACGCTAATAGCTTTTCCATTTTAATTAAAATGAGCATTAGAATCGATTTTTTTTATGTTTGTTTTATGAAACAGGCCCGCTTCTTTGATATGAACAGAGCAAATTAAAACGTGGTTTTTAAGTGCCAGTATGTCAATTAATTGATCAATTGATGTTTACCATAACAAGCTATAGCCAAAAGTTCAAATTTTTGTATAGTTGTAATATATTTAATATGAATCGATAAGCTTGAATATTTATGCTCAGTTAAATAAATTGAAATAAAAGATACAAAAGCTTGGATAAAAATAAATAGAGTTGTACAATTATTCGAAGAGAAAAAAAACTAGAAGAATAAAACTGGGTCACAAAAATTGTTGGTGGTTTTTCGATACCAAAAAAAAAAAAAGACGCTGCTTGTAAACAAAAATAAATTCGAGTGGGTGAATGAGATACCTGAATCAAACAGTTTGTGTTAGTATAAAAAAATATCAATGAAAGCATTACGTTCGACAATTAGTAGCAGAAAGTTAAACAAACTGCCGATCGAAATGCACAAGCCAAGGGATATGTTGCATGCCAATGTGCGCCCAGTTGCTCACTCGTTTCACATCAATGCATTGGTCAAAAACCATTTTGTTCACCAATAAAAACATATATAAGAACGAGCATTTTCCATATTTTCATATGCAATATAGACAACTTGGCAAGACGAGCAATTCATTCCATTGGACTACAATATTTGTGGAATTTATTTATATATACATACCCAAATATTTATTTACTTGTATTTCGTTTTGTTTTGTGCGCCTGCAATTGAGTGGAGCAGCTGCGATTCAACAAACATGCACAAACACTTATACTCATGCATATTACTATCGCTAGTTAGCTACAGCAAAAATCGAGAGACAACAAAAGGTCATTTAATATTTGTATGCCTCCATAATTCAATTACATTGCGCTACAGCGTTCGAACGTGTATTTAATTTATAGGTAAGCTTTCATTTTATTTCATTTGTTTATAAAGAATGAATTGTAATAATTAACACTCACACAAACACGCACGCATGCATATGTATGTGGTTGCCGACCAAATTGCGCAAAAATTTTCCACCCAATTATGCACATTTTTCCACACCGGCTCTCTCGCTCATTCGTCCGTTTCGTTCAGTCAATCGCAAGCTTGTTCTACTGGCCATGTTCAGGTTTTCATTATTATTATTATTACTTTTATTATGCTCTGAGCCCATTTCAAATCTGCAGTTAGTTTCAACTAAATTTAGTCCGTAATGAAAAGAATGGGGGGAAAAAGAAACAATTAAACAAGAGCGACAGGCGTTCTACACAGTTGAACGCATTTTGGCTTTCATGACGCTATTGTTGGCCAAGAAGTGACCCGGCCAAGTTTCAAGTTTCAACTCTTTGGCTTACAGTCATTCTGCGTCATCGCACAGTGGCTCACAGCACGTTTTTTTTTTTATAAATTTGGATCCCATACAAATAGGTATTTGTAAGTTTTAAAGAAGTAAAGCAAAGAAGCAGCTCTTGAAGGTCAAAGCGAATCATGTAATTAGTTGACAAACAATACTTATTATTTAAGCTAGAATTCGTAAGTTTTTTCTTAAATCTGTTTTGTGCACATAACATTCATTTTAGGAAGTTTACTGCTGATCTTTTACTTACGTTGTGCGTTTTTTATTTAATAAGCCAAGCCATTTATTTTACAAGACTATTCTAAAGAAAATACATTTTTCTAATAATTTTGTGAATACCTGAGAGATTGAACTTATTGGTAATTTTCATTTATGAAAACATCTGCTGGGAGTTCCATTTTTGGAGACGAAAGAGCGAAATTGCTTTTCTAATGAAATGATTAGTAAATTCTTACTATTCCAGCGTTTTCATAGGCCTATTATAAACACCTGTACGATAAAGCTTCGACACGCTATGCCAAATAGTGTGTCTATTTGTAGCCTGATCACATTTTAAAATAGTGCATACAATTTCTGCCCAATAAAATGATGTGTGCGTGCTGTCCACTGTGCGATGGCTAGTCATGCTGTTTCAGCGCTTAGTCAAGTTTATTTGTTTTGCAGCCGTCGTTGTTGCTGCAGCAGTGAGTAATCGTAAACTGATTTTTTTAGCATTGCCTCCATTTTTGAAAAACCGCACAGTTGTGAGAAGCGAAATGAGACGACTATGCGCTTTTCTATCCGCCAGAGCCGTAAGCGGCTTTGTCTTGTAAGTCGAGAAGGCTCCTTGGCCGACTAACTGCTTTGCTGGTCTGCTGTTGGACGCCTGAATGTATTCAAGTAGCACTCGAAAGAGTCATTAGCTTGGAATAAGCTGGCTGTGGCATCTTTCCGGCACAGATTCATTTTCTGAGCCATGCTTAAGTAAGCGTAAGAGCTGCGTTAATGAAAACTTATTTAGACTGTTGACAATGTTGCACTTGGAAACGGAAGTGGTGGCTATCGATTGAAACTACAATTTATTTTAAAGTATTATAAAAGTGCAAAGGGATTATGTAAAAATGAAAAGCTAGAAAACGGACTGGCTTGACAGAAGAATGTTTTATCCAGTACGTCTTTTCAAAATGAAACACATAGACTTCCAAATAGTATTCCTCCTGAAACTTAGCTCACAGATTAGCAAACATGCGAAAATTACTTTATTATATATAAAGTATTTTAAAGTAAGAATGGACTTCAACATCCATTTAAAGCTAATTTGGAAAATATATGCAATTAATCGCCACATATTTGATGACATTTTCAAAGTATAGTTGGGCATTTGTTGACATTGAGGACACTGTCCTAGTACTATAGTTGTATTAGTAGCAACTTTAATTTTTCATAATAATTGAAAGTTAAATTAAAAATTGAACTACATTGAACTAACCGTCTATCGATCATCAAAAATGTACACTGAAGTACACGTTGGCCGTGAAGTTTGGATAAGTAATTGGTTTTACAGCAACATTTAATTATGCAATGAAACTATTTATTATATTAATCATATTTTTACAAGACATATACCTACATTTGATATATGAGGCATATGGTTCAATGACAACATTTCAGTTCATGCTTTGTTAAGCATTTCTGCATATTTCTGGAATTATCGTAGAAATAGTTAGTCATTATTAAGCATTCTTTCTGTTGATCGCCCATCACATTGGCTTTCTTGGAGAACAATTTTCATCGTAGCAGTGACATGATTTTTTTCATTATGCGCCGAAATCCAACGGCTGGAGTCAGATAACTCCAAAGCGACGCAGAAATCGTTGTCTAGGCTCTTCCATGCTTCAAAGAATTAACTTGAATTCTTCTGTAGAAAATTTCGGTGACCTTGTATCCGGCATAAGTATGGTTTTTTGTAAGTCTGAAAGGTCAGCTGGCAATGCTAGATAATTCCGTTTCAATGTGAACTGCATAATTACAACAGTATATTCTAAGGCTTAGTAATGTAGTCAAGAGTCAAACGAATACGCAATACCAGGAGCTGCGTAGCTCTCCCAATCTCGATGGTGTTGCTGCTGAACAGATTTAAATGAAATCAGAGCAATCTGCCTGTGGCATTTTATTCATATTTCGCATGTCTCGGGGGTATTTAAAAAAATTGCCAAACCGGTGAAATTTTTGTAACGGAATGCAAATGGGGGTTCCCAGTCAGCAAAAACAGTTGCAGCGGGAACGGCGGCGGCAGCATCAACAAAACAAACCGTTACATATGCCTCTTTATATGTAAATATTACATATGTATGTAAATATTTGGCAATTACTTTACGCCCATTTCATTTGAAAACTCTCGGCATATTCCGCTCGCCTCACCTGACGTATGTATGGATCTGTTGCTGTTGTTGTTGTTGTTGTTCTTGTTTGTTCTATCTGGTGAAATATGCAAAAGCGGCGCCACTTGTTTTGCCCGCTGAATGATTTTTCAATTTAAATTGTGATTAAATTTTGTTACACTTCAATGCAAAAAGTCAGGTGGGCACGCATTTTTCTTGCTAACAAATATCCTCGCATGTACTATACGTACTCGTATAGTATGTGTGTGTTGGAAGTTTTTATTTAGTATTGATTTTGAAAATCAATGGCAGAAGTCTGGCAGGAAGCGGCATTATCTGCCTAGTCTAGCATCGCTGGAATATTGTTGCTCCGCTGTGTGTTTTTGTTGCTGGCGTTGCCCTCTTCGCTGGTATTTGTTATGCAAATTTATTTTCGATTACTTGTTACCAAAGATTTGCTCAAGATTATGCAAATGTGTCAAACGTAATATATATGTGCATATAGCAGCCATTTTTCTCCCCAATACATATACGTGTATACTATATTTACATCGCAGTGTTTCGCCTTACAAGCGGCTTATTACCGTTAGTGGTTGTCATTGCCAGTGGTTCTCATTGCCAGTGATGTCGTTGAGCTCCCTTCATGATGTCCTACGGCCACGGAAATGTCGTCTGGCCGAAGTACGACTATATGATTCCACAGAAAACTTTGCATAAATCCATCAAAGCATTTATTTTTGGGCATATAAAAAATAATGGCATGGAAAATCTATTTCTCATAAGCATTGATTGTTTATAGCCATAAGCTATTGATTTTTTATTGAGAGCGCCTATGTTTATTTCGTCATTACGATTTTCACGCACTTGCACCCTAGTTCGCACAAATACATACATATCTACAAGATGTATATATATATTTAATGTGCGAACGTACCCGTATTGCTAAATATTTTCGTCGTTAAGGGCGACAGGCACAACTCCAACTTTAGCGTTAAATGTTATCGACAATAATTAAATGTAAGTGCAATTTCTTTTGAGAATGCAAATTGATTTGCTTATCATTTCTGTTACGACTCTTTGGGGCACAATAAATTTTTATTGCAACATTTGAAGTATAGGAGGGTATTTGTTGTTCTCAGCCGTGCAAGGGTTTAACAAAATGAAAATATAGAATAAGTTGGAAATAATTGGGCTAAAGCACTCAAAATAATAATATTTTTGTTTTATAGATAAGCAAATACCGAGCAGTGTTTTCCAGCTCCAGTAGCTGGCTCTCCTGCTGATATGGACAGATTCAAGTTTCCTGATGGACAAGGTATTCGGTTTTATTTATCAATTATTCTGAAGAGGATCTCATTTGTTCTTTTATAACTGAATTGTCTATCTTATGTCTATCAATATGTCATCCGAAATGGGGAAAATGAATAAAAAATTAAAAGAAATACATACAATGAGCGAAAACCAATAGAAATTGAACTGAATGACCATTTTCAAATACACTCTCGCTGTAGAAGTTTTTGAACAATTTGCTGTCGAAAATGGCTTTCTGATCTCAGTGATCAACCTGAGAAAAACCCGTATTTATGTCACATATTTTTCAAAATAGATTAAACAGAATGTTTGAGTTGCAGAAATTATTAAATTTGATTTAAAATGTAATAATAATACAATTTTATTAGCTTTATATGTCTCTATATAACTTTATAGTACGCAATTGATTCAGAAAAACAGCCTGCCAGTTTTGTTGGCTCTAGCTCCTATACTCGTACTATCAAAGATCCATTGATATATATAGAGCAACTCTTCTAGTCAACTTCATAATACCCTTTTACCTATCGAGTGTAGAGTATAATGATGCCCATCCATTCAAACTCAACACGTGCACAATTTGTCTCCTTTCGCCATTTTTTTGCTCATGCATCTCGCACGTGCATTTTTTTTCAGAACTTTTACAAATTAAATTAAATATATTAATTAAATATTGTTGCATTTTTTCATTTATCAAGTACGACTTTGATTGCATCGGCGTCGCCAATGCGTTTCAACAATTTATTTGTGTTTGTTGTTTATTTTTATTGGTGGCTTTTTTGGTCGACATCGCGTCGCATCGCTACCAATTTTTACATGTGTGGTCATTTAATTGAATAATTATATAACTATATAAATAAAAATCATTTCTTTTTTATTCTCCCCTACAAATGTTGTTGTGGTTTTTGTTGTTCTTGCTTTTGTCGGCATTTTTCGCATAGCTTGTAAATCAATTTCCTGAACAACGACAGCATCCGTTTTGACCACGCGGCCAGGAAGCAGATATAACAAACGGCCAAAATGGCGAACCGCCTTGACAAGCTCAATAAAAATCATTTGGCTGCAAATCTGCGAAGAGTGCATGCGAAATGTTCACAAATCAGGTGGAAATTTTATATGCACAAGAAATCAAATAAATTAATGTTAAACTACAAACAAAAAATTGAATGTTATTGCTGTCACTTGGCGTTATTCGCGCTTTAAAGGCAAAAGAGGAATAATGTTTAATGCCAATTGATTTACATTGTCGGTGATGTCTGTTTAAATTTTGTTAATAACACTCCATGCGTCTGTTTTGAATTGAATTAGAATATTGCATTAATTTTTTAAAATGCTGTAGTTTCAGTTAATTGTTACTATTAGACAAAAACTGACAAATCATCAAACATTAAAGACAATGTTTTATTCAGTTCTATTACCTTATAATTGTTTTTTACACGAGAATTACAGAGAATTACATTACAGTGGACTTATATAGATTGATTTATATCAGATCAGTTGGGTTAAAAGAATTTTCCGTCATGAATATAATGCAATTATAATTTAAAAAGATAAAAATACTAATGTATTCTTAACTACTACACACATTTATTTGGGACTTACTTTTCAACGCCTATGTGCAAACTTTTTCAAATTTTTGTGCCGCCCAAGCTGTCTGAGCGAAAATGATTATCTATTAGAAGAACTTAGATATAAAAGTATACTATATATTGTTTCTTTTGCTGATTTACTCGCAGATATTTTGCTGACCAGCTATTAATGAAAACAGTTCTTCACGTTGTATAAAATGGAAAAACTCCTCACTATTTGGCTCAGGATTTTATCATAATTCAAAAAAAAGAAAAAGCTATAGAGGCTGATAAGCAAATTAAGAATATAACTTTTATTTGATGTGCTTTATGTATTTTTTCGATGTTATATGCTAAAGTCCATCTTCAGAATAAGCGGCTCTCGGCTTGAAGCTTAACAATTATGTCGATCATGATGATATGAAGAAATGCTGCTATTTTATTTGATGAAAGAAAATTGAAATCCAGACGACGACTCTTAAGACTAAATAGCATTGGGTGTTCTTGAAATCAGATATGCCAAAGGGCAGTGAATAGAATTGGAAACCACACAGTGAGTAAGGCCGACACGACTGCGACTATAAGGCTCAAAGTTATCAGCCATTACTTTCGCTACTTAGCCAAGTTTATTCCGCCACCTACATTTACTCGAAGTAATAAAACGCTCGGCTAAAATTAAAATCAAAATTCATGCCAAGTAGGAGTATCGTAAGAACTTAATGACTAACCGAAAGTCCATAATGGTTTATTAAGTGATTCACTTGACTTTGCGATAAATCGTGATTTCTGCAATTCATGTAAAATAATGAAAACAAGTCGGACAGCACGACAGCGGGAGAGTGTGGCCAGCAAGTTCCGTTGGCCCAGATGTCAAAAATCAGCGGCATGCGTTCAAAAGAGGCAGCCATAAAAAATGTATAGACATTATATACAAGTGCCCGACCTGACCACAAAGTGCACTACGGTTAGGTTCGGTTCTGTTCGGTTCGGTTTGGTTTGGTTTGCGTGCAAACGCTTTATAATCGTTGCATAATTTATTAATTTAATTAGTCAGAATTAATGCGACAATAACAACAGTGGTGCTCACCTGTAATTGCGTTAATCTTTCATTCCCTACTTCTGATTGTTTTTTATTTCTGTTTTTAGTTTCATTTTACTACAGTTTTGTTATGACCTTTTCGGTTTGGCTTAGTGCGTTAAAATGCTTTTGAAATTCCACTGCCACCGAGCCAAAGGCAAACGTTCCCAGTAAAGCAGTTTTGCGGGTTTAATTGTGCAAAGTAATGCGGTCACATTTACTAGTTTTGTTGCTCACTTTCGACGTGGTAGCTGTTGTTGTTGTTGTTGTTGTTGTAGTTGTACTTGCGCTCATTGTTGCGGTAAGCAGAAAGGTTAAGTGTGAGCTTAAAGCATGTAATTACAATTCATTAAATCATTTAATAACTAGCTAGTTGCAAATCTCGGCTCAGACGACCTAATCAAGCATTTCAAAGTTGAAGGACCCGCTATCTATTGACTGGTGTATCAACGAACTTTGGCACCAGCGAAAACAGTAGCTGTAGCAAAAGTACTAGTAGTAGTAGTAGTAGCAACAAACAAAGCCCGATTGAACAGGTTCAAAAAACCTAAAAACCTACAAAAAATATCGACACTACAGTCAAGGCATTGACAGTAATGTACGATGGCTTGAATTGAAATTTTATGTCACACAACTCCACGATACAAAAGTGAAATTCAAATTAAATTTTACGATTATTCATTAAATTCATTTAAGTGCAACCCATAAATGCAAATATGCAACACACCTTTCTCAAATTTGAATATAAATAAAGGAACTTTGAGACAAAACAATTTTTGTAATGTTTTAAAATCCAACATCAAAATACTCTTACTTGATATTCAAATATTAAACATAAAAAACGATTAGTATTGATTTTTCCAAGCTAAGTACAAGTAGTTGAAAAATAACTTGTGCACGCATCAAGTCTCAGTACTTATGAAACATTCATTCTCCTGTTTAATATAAGCTTACTAAAGTAAATATATATTCATAAACAAATTGTCTTAATTTCAAAAGACGTATCAGGGTTCGGGTTCAAACTCGGAACGTTAAAAAATGACTAAAGAGGGTATAAATAAATAATTTTGATGTGGGACAAAAACGAATTCGTAAAACTATGAATATTAATGCCTGTTGTGTTCACCCACTTTGAAAGCAAAACCGGACCACTGTGCGACGCAGACAGCGCAGCTGACGGACCGTCTTACTACAACTTAAGCTGAGTTTGCATTTAAAGCGTCGCAGCAGCAGCAGCTGCTGTTACTAAATTTTCTGCGGCGGTTACTGCTGCTGCTGCTGCTGACCTTGGGCTTCATAAATCGAATTGGAGCAGGTCGTTGACGATAAAGTTTTTAAAGAAATCATGGCGCGTTGTTGTTGCTCTGATGCGGTGGCATTTACTGAAATCCCTTGCCCGCAAAACCGGTGTGGAGCGTAAGTTGAATGGGAATTCTAGAGTGCAGTGCATTTTAGAGATTTTCTTTTCATTTTGCTGACATCCTTGAAATTGAGCTGCAATTTGCATGTATTTTCGCTTATTTACATTGTAATGCGACTTGTAGTTACCTGTTCTTTGCGATTTCTTATTGTTGTTGCTGTTGTTATTGCAATCGCAGGTGGTGCTTCGATCGTTGTTTACTTGTTAGGTTTCTAGTATTCTTCTATTTTGAGTAAATTGCACACTTCACTGGCACTGGACGGCAGCAAATTGTAAATAAAGACATAAAATAAAAAAACGTTGATTTTATTTTTCCTTGCGGCCACACACAATTATATTATATTTTTCTAACTAACTTTGCTTGTTTTATGTGTACGTGTGTATGTGCCCGTGTGTTTGCAAAGCCACAATACAAAATCTAAAAGAACACGTTTACTTTTGGTATGTTTTATTTATTATTTTCAACCAGTTTTTTTTTTGGTTGCGGCTACAGAGAGCAGCGGTCGCAGCAGCAGCAGCAGCAGCAACAACAACCACAACAGCTTTACAAAAATGTGTGATTGAGCAAAGATTGAACACGCGGACGCACACAAATGCAGAGAAGTAATTACAGCGACAGACGGAGTCAGGGTAAAGACACAATTTGCTGCTGAAATGGCAAAACTGAAGACTCAGGCAGACGGTATGGTGCGCATGCGAAATCTGAGCATTACTTTGCCATTATGTTGTTGCTTCGGCTGTGCTAGTGTTGTTGCTACTATCGCTTTGCCTTGATTTGTATCGTTCCCTCGTGCAATTAGACAAAAAGCCAAACTAGACAATAAGCCATAAGCCATACAAACACGCACACGCACACACACACACACACACACACACACACAGTACCCACTTGGTATTTAGGCACTCGTATTTACCGCAGTCGTGATTCAATGACAACAAATTTTGCCAACGTGTTCTAATTTTTCGCCAACTTTTGCACTTTTATTTGCCTCGCATTACAAAACCGCCGACATTTATTTTATCCGCACCTGATCTCTTCTCCCCACTATACGTTCTCAAGCGCGCACCGGTTGTTGTCCGAGACACAAGCTAAAATCAACTGAACGCTTCAATGCTGAACCGAAAGATCGCAGTCCAACTAGAGAAGCATCGATTGCAGCAGCGACGTCTGCGACGTCTGCGTCGACGCTGACTTCGGCATCAATGTTCAATGTGCCCCGCGCCTCTTTCTCTAGAGTTGTCTAAACAGCCCGTCTAAAAGATCAAATATGTAGTAAGTGGTCCACCTTTGCTTGCCGCTGCTACCACGCTTCACCTGGGAACAGCTGAGGAGGCACACATAGAAGCAAAAACTAGAGAGCTAAATACTAGAAGCTTGAGCGCAAGAGAGCGGCTCCAGCTGTTCGTAAAGCACTGTTGCTGTTAAAGCCAAGCTTTACGCTTGGTTGCTGTCCCAGCTAAGCTGGCTTGCAGTAAATAGCGATGGACAAAATTGTTTTGTAATGATCACATATGCCGTCACATTAAATAATCTTATTATAGCCATTTAGCTTTCCGAGTCTGTTTTTGAAAGCTTTATGTGTAAATGTAAATATATTTTCAAGGTATTATCTCTAATTTATTATTTTTGTTCACGCAAGTACATTTTTTTATAAAATATACTAAATTAATGTACAATATTAAATATGTAGTTTACCTATTATACTTGTAAATCCGAGTAAACAGTAAGGTTAATTATTATACTATCGTTATCTGAGAAACTCAAGTGCATTGATTTGTTTTAACTGAAGATTTATTTCGTATTAATTCATTTAACTAGTCAATCAGAAAGGGAGCACTAAGAGTTGGCTATCCCCCCCCCCCCCCCCACACACACACACACAATTATTACAATTTAAGCTAAGGTATCGATAACGCAATTAATATTTTAACTTTTTGTGGGGCTTGAATAATTTTACAGTCGGACAGTTTACAGGACGGACAGTTACCCTGTACCCGTTGGGTAAAAAGGATCGCCGACCCCATAAAGTATATATATTCTGAATCAGCATGACGAGAGAAATCGATCTAGACATGTCCGTCCGTCAGTCTGTCCGTCCGTCTGGATGAACGCAAGGATCTCAGAAGCTATAAAAGGTGGAATAACCAAAGTTGGCATCCAGATTCTCCTAGGTCCGAGGAAGGACGAGTTTATTTTATTTTTTGGAATTCCCGTTAGCGTTCTCTCTTGTTACCCTACGGGTACAGGGTATAAAAAACGAAAATAATTATTCATATACAAAGATACTTTACCTTAAAATCTTTTATCTATGTGTATTCGACCGACTTTAACAAAATGTTGATTAAATAGGCGACGCCACAAAAATAGACCGGCATGAGTTCGTCTAAAACTTTAAAGAAACATGTGTATTTTTAAAGTTGACTTTGACTTTGCCTCGAGTGTGCTTGCAGACCAAGGTGCCATCTAATTCCTCTTCTCCCCATGGAGACCCTTCACATTTTCATGTTCAATCTATGTTTATTATATATGCTTACAAATAAACTTAAATAAAAACAAGAGAGAACGCTACAGTCGAGCAAGCCCGACAGTGTAATACCCTGTACCCATGTAAACTTCCGTCACTGAGTTAAATGCGCCCATAGCAGCAGCAAAAAGAGGAAGAAGAAGAGCGAACTTGTTGCTGCAGTTTGTGGGGGTTGTACTGTAGAGAATTTGTTTTGCTAATAACCTTTCTTAGAATTGACCGAATTGAATAAAATTTTATACAACAGTAGACAATTATATATAAATTATGTGTGCAAAGTTTGGTTTAGGTAGCATTTGAAATGTTGACGCTATTGACGCTAAATTCTGTAGCGGGGGAAGGGGGGGAAAATTCCAAAAAATAAAATAAACTCGTCCTTTCTCGGACCTAGGAAAATCTGGATGCCAACTTTGGTTATTCTAGCTTTTATAGTTTCTGAGATCCTCGCGTTCATCCAGACGGACAGACGGACGGACGGACGGACATGTCTAGATCGATTTCTCTCGTCATGCTGATTCAGAATATATATACTTTATGGGGTGGGAGATGCTTCCTTCTGCATGTTACATACTTTGCACAAACCTAATATACCCTTTTTACCCTACGGGTACAGGGTATAAAAATACGAATTGCGGGGGAGTGGGGGGGGGGGGGGGGTGTATCAGAAAAAATAAACAAACTCGTTCTGCCTAGGGCTTATAGGAACCTTGATACCAATTTTGGTTATCCTAGCTCTTGTACTTACTGAGATCCTTGCGCTCATACATACAGACGGACAGACGGACATGGCTATATCGACTCGTCTTCTCATCCTGATCAAGAATATATATACTTTGTGGGGTCTGCCACGCCTCCTTCTGTGTGTTACATACATGCGCACAAAACTAGTATAGCCCTTCACCCTTTGGGTACAGGCTATAAAAACTAACTCATAATTTGACGACATCCTGTGAAGTGCACCAAGACCTCGTTACAATATATTGGGCCGACTGCATAATTTTTTTGTGAAAATCAACTCCATTTAGCTTGATAGTTTTGGAGCCATTGTTTATGTTGCAAAAACTGCATTTCTTGAAATTGCTAGTCAAATATAAATAGTTTTGTACACCTTCTACCAATATATATACGTGTATTTGGATGGAACAGTCGACCATTTTTTCCCTTAAAAAAACGAACATATCATCACCTATTTTTGAAATAACTCTTAAACTCAAAGCCTAAAATTTTAGTGAAGGTAGAACAATAAAAACCATCTTAACCTAACCTAAGCATGGTTCCTTGATAAACGTTCATTTACAGCCTCACTTACTTGTATATCGAATAACTATAAATACTCAATTGAGTATGTAGAAAATGAATAGCAAATTAATTAATGTTTTACAAACTACAGGACATTCAACAAATTTGCATTGACGGGAGAATAAATGTTGCCGACCGCTGTCCAGTTCTTTTATTGTTTTATTGTCCTATTCGTGCGCATATTCCATTGTGACCATTTCACATTTAACGCACTTTGTTTACTTACTTAAATGGCAATGTCATCAATTTATTTAACAAATGGGGAGCGCTTTGCAAATCAAACAACAATAACAAATAGCTGCTTTGTTTGTTATTACAGATTATTTTGTTGTTGTTGTTTCTGCTGCGAGTTATTTTATACAAATGGCTCTCCCTTATCTGGCTCGCACATTTGGCAGCGTGGAGCGGCGCAACTATTTTCCGGCAATTATCTGTAAGCTGTGGTACATACATACATCATAGTAATGCACACACACACACACAGACACATTCGTGCATACCGTTTTGAGTATATACTTATATGCATTGTGGCTTGCATTATAATAACCGATTTGCGTGCTTAACGGACATAAGCGCGCCACACAATGAGGGGCCACCACCAACGCCAACCCCCACCGCCAGCACCACCGCCAACGCCACCGCGAACTTAGACTCTGATTGCTGACTGCTTCTGATTTTGTTGTATTTGTTGTTGCGTTTTTTGTGGTATTTGTGAAGCGCATTATGAGAAATAATATTATCATTTATTGAGTCGTTATTTTGCTCGCTTTTTGTGTGCAGTTGATTGTTGCACGTTACTCCACTGTGACTTCAATGACTGACATAAATAATAAAAGGATACTCAAAATACTCTGATCGACTTGCATTTATTTGCTACATCAGTTTGAAGAATACTACGTCCACAACTTAAGAAATGCATTCAAACTATAACCTGTTACGTTCATATTAGATGGAACGTTGTCATGTTACGGTTAAGAAAAACATTTATTTATCTAACTGATTTGATCGATTTTCTTTAATAATTAGCACATTGGCACTTATTCATAAGTATTAAAGTACAAGTATAAAGGGAACTCGAATCAATAGGACTTTGTTTACGGCTACTCCGAATATATTGGACTCCTACTTGGTAAATACTTTTACTATTATCATTTGCTGCGTAACTTTTGAAATACTAACTTTTGAAATACTACTGAAATACTTTCTGACAGCATAATAGTTAATTGTAGAATCCTGATTTTTGTATCCTGCTATTTTATATTAAAAGTAAATGTTACATGTGTTAAGCAATAAATTGTTTGTTTTAGGGTTCTAAAAGGTATATTTGTTTCTTTTTTGTTTGTTATCTAAACTAACTTTATTAGGACTTGGAAAATAGAAATTTGCAGTGTTCCAGCGGTTTGCTATTTGCCAATTTGTCCAAAGAATACATTTCGCTAGAATTAAATTTCTTCAGATTTTTGTTTTTGATGTTTTCAAGACATTGCTTAAATACTCATATTCATGGCATGTAGTCCATGTAGTGGTAAGAGCACAAGCACAATGCACACAAAAGCATTGCCTAAGCGAGAAGGCCGATATTTCATTCAATTGAAAGTACTAAGCATTCGGCAGTAATCATAGTAAGTACTGCAAAGTGGAGAAAGGGGATAAATTGCGCAAATCACTACGAAAATTAAAGCTATGCCTCGGCTGTGAGTCGAACTTTTCATTTTGCTGTCCATGCTTTTAATTTTTTCCCTTCATCTTTTTCATTTATTGCAGTTCTTTTTGGCGGAACGCATTATGTGGCGATTTTCTATGATTAAGTATGCCATTTTTTGTGATGATGAACAAGAAGTGAAATGGCAAAAGACCAATAAAAGTGTTTTTATAGTGTAAGCTAGAATATGCCACATCACATGCAAAATTGGGCACATTATAAAGAACACAGTAAGTAAAAAAAAGGAAGCGACAGATGTGGTCAGAGAGTACGAGCAGGTCCTTCTGGAGTTATTGCCAACTGAAACGTGTCCATTTCTACTTCACTTTAATCGCAATAAGCCACCATCAGGCTGTAAGCCATGAACTTTGTCTGCACCTCTGCCCACACCTGGCTCATGGCCATCATAAAAGGCCACTGGCACACGCAGACACTGAAACACTCAACTCCACTCAAACTTGACCTACTATACGTGCACAGCCTGGCCTGCGACCTGTTGAAATAATTTTTTCACAGCTTGCTTTTGGGGGTCAGAAACAACGCGAGCAACAACGGCAGAAATCTGACTTTCGGACTCATTATTTAAATCGCAGCTTGGCTCTGCTGTGATATTTAAGTGAGCTGTTTCCTCCTCTTGATATTTTTCTTCTTCCACAACCGCTTCTTCTCATCCTGTAACTTTCTTTCATTCGCTTTGCAAATATTTTCTTGCGACATTCATAATTTTGATTTACTTTGGCTGTACACTCAGAAAAAAATAGACTACTTTCGTCTTCAAAATAAGTGCTGCAAACAAAAAATTAAAATCTTTTGTATCTCCACGAATCAACTGTAATATTTAGTATATGAAATAAATACAAATGAAATAATTAATCATTGTTAACTATATAGATTTGAGGTAAGTAGCTCGTTATGCAGCGACTTACATATACCGACTAAGTACTATAAAAAAACATAAACATTTAAGTGTTAATGTGTTGAACATTTCTTGGATTTAACAAGGGTGCTTTTTCCAGTCTTGATTTGGCTTGCCCTGGTGTTAAAGTTAGATTCGCTGTGGCTTTGTTTGGAACCCAAACTAAACCTTATATTGGTGCCGTTTCAAACATTGATAAAATAAACAAAAAGACAAAAGACAAGAAGGTTGAGGCAGATCACGAGGAATGTGTTGCGCTGAATTCTGTACTACATTTAAAATACATGATGAGGCTGTTTATTGATACTGATTGATTATTTTATCTTAAGTTATTCAATTCTTTACAAAAACATGCATCCAGTCTGCTTTTGAATACAAATTATTGTGTTTTTTGCCCTAAATTAACCTACGGTTTTTGGAATATGCTTCTACTTATAAATTTCAATAAAGTTCTGGACATTATGTGTATGTGTTATGTGTTTTATTTTTACCATACTTTACGGAAAATCCTCGTCTGAATGGAGCAATTGATTCATGCTCTTCATTCAAAACAGTGTTAAGGAAGCAAAATGATTTTCAACGACTTTTCTTTGTATTAAATACAATCATAATGTTTTAAAAATAGTAAATTTTTTCAAACTGCTTAAAAAGTGTTAATAAACGTTGTTTTGAGTGTGCAAGATATATTCCTTTGGCTTTTTGTTCCCCTATCCCTATCCCTTTTGCTTTTTCATTTCACTCATTTTATATGCCAGCGTTTTACATTTTTATGTTGCCACTGCCGGCAATGACGATGACGACGACAACGACAACGACATTGCGGCGTTTTTCCCATTCAGGCGTACCACATTTCGTATACTTAATGAGATTTTTCACAGACATATTTGCAATTTGGCGCGCACTGGGACTTGGGCAGCGTGTAAAAGTAGGAGCCGCAAAATATTTTGTTTTGCTTGTAGTGCACACTGGCATGCTGCGAATGTCGGGTGTGTGTGTTTGTTCTGTGTGGGTGGATGGGTGTTTTTCAGTGGAGTGTTCGCGGGGGTGTGTATGTGGGTGTAGTTAAATGTTGGCGCAGTTCAATTTGAAAGTTTCCTTTTGCTGAGCAGCGAGCGCACCACATTTAAAGCCGGCAGCAACAAAAACTAATTACAATCTCAAGTTGTTTTTTCAACACTCAAAGGCCCCAAAACACCCGTCCAACTACCTTGAACTTAGCGCGTGTTCCTCACACACACACCCCATCACACTCACATAAATGGCATCTAAAGGGGAGGCTAGAAAGGGCGCGTTCAGAAAGTGGGCGTGGCTGCAGAGTCGAAAAAATTATATTAAAAAGTGCAACGGCAGTGGCAGTGTCAGCGGCAGCGATGGGAGCTAACAAGCGGCTGCTGGGAACAAGTTTAATTTTAGTTTTTCCAACTATTTTCACTGCAGCTTTCGTCCTGCGAATTACTGTACATTGCTGCCGTTCTGCCTTTAGTTTGTACTTCTCACTTTGTGCGAGAATTTATTATTGTTGTTGGCTTATTTCTTGGCACAACGCTCCTAGACGAAGACTAAGAAAAGTACGACTGGGCGATACATCAAGTCGAGACAAGTGTTTTCCACTTTCCCATAGCATGCTCACACTTTGAAGCATCTCCAATTCGCCTGCTCGCCTCTTTATTCGCACCAAATTGCACCTCTGTGATTATGGCCACTTGGCCGCGTCGGGCTTTGTTACTCCATTTAGCCATTTAATGGCGGACTCCGTCACTGGACCACTTGCTCCCCCGTGTACAGTACAGTGGCTTAGATAATAAGAAACGGAAACACCTTGATTACTTAACAAATCATCGTGTATTATTGAGGAAGACGCAGAAAAAATGTGTGGCATTTGTGGAACAAAATGTATGTCTGCATTAATTATCGATTAACAAATAATAAATATTTAAGATTTCGCTGCCTAGTGAAATTGATTGATAAAAGTGCACATTGAATAAAATTGTTTACAAATAGTTGCTTAAAGCTCAGTGCAATGGGCACATTCACCAACGGATGCGTCGATGTATGGATTGCCCCAAAGATACCAAAAACTATCCAAGGAAGTAGGTTCCACTACTGTCTCTCCACGCCGGACCTAATATTTAATACACTTTCAAGTCCATTATATATTTGAGGGTGTCGTTGGAAAAATGAAGAAGTATATACACTTTTTTTGCAGGAGTTACGTAAAATATTCTCTATATTAATTTTGCTGTTATTATGCCAATAACTTCCATTAATGTGTTAAGTGTATAAAAGAAGTGAAATAGTTGCCGTAAATAAATTATTTCAGATTTCCAGTTTATGTCCCAAATATTCATTGTGTATGGACATTGGTCCAGCTTTTCTGCTCAGTAGCTGCACTTTTTTGCTTTTATCCAACTGTGCGCTTTTCGCTTTTTGCATTTTACATTTTACTGTCGAGCACGCCAGAATTTGTAATGACATTTTTCAAAATTCACTTAACAACACCTTGACATTATTCATTAGAAGGAGCAGCAGTTCCCCGTACACTCTCCCCCTTTCATATTTACTCTATTCCGAGAGCTAACTGCATTGCAATCGAGTTTTTCGTCGCTGGGGGTCGCTTGTGTTTTCGCACGCATTTTCCAGCATTTTGCATTTTAACTTTGCACGTTTCCTCATGCCCCGTTGGACTTGATGCTTTTTTGTTTTTGCTGTATTTTTTGCTATTGTCGTCGCCTTAGCGCTGCGCTTGAGTGCCATTTTCAACAGCATTAGCTGGCAAAATGAGTTTTGTTGTATCAGCCCCACATCTCACTACAGCCCGACCCCTTCCCCTCGTCTTAAAGCACACACACACACACACATATTCTAAGCTACAGCTAATCTCTATCATCAGCCTGTGCCAAGCATTTGGAGGCCAACGCATATCCCGCTGCTTTGGCCCTATTCGGAAGTTCTCTTGGAACTCGTCTCTCAGGCGAAGGACCGTGGGGGAGATGGCTTCTCGGTTGCCCGCCAACATTATCGCTTTGTATTGGAAATGGGTACGAGTTGAGTTGATGGGCGCCTTTGCTGCGTCATTATTCAAAATGTCAATGTCATTTCTTTTTGGTTTTTCGGTTTTGCTTGGCGTTGAAGTCTCCGCTCACTGCTGTGACAGCTGCTGACTGCTCAGCGGTATATGTGGGCTTGACTGGGGGGCACAAAGTGATGACGTTTGTCATGCTAAGCTGAGTACTGGGATGACGGGCTCGTCAGGCTCGGCTGCCCCTGCCAATGATAAAACAACATTCTATGCAGAGCTGCTGTGGCAGTTTCTTCCTCTCTATACAGTTATTGCGAGCTTGCGGAAAGTGCGGCTCTTTATGATGGAAGAGAGTAAAACGGTCATTATATTATATTTATTTGTTTATTTTTCATATCATAACTACCTTATTCTGGGAATATTAAATAGAAATTAGCTTGTCAGAGAGAACACTACTACTTAGTTCAATAATGTATAATAGCAGAAAATCCGAGCTTATAGCAATACAAATACATAGGTGCTACAAATACCAAGGGATAATATTATTTATGAAATAAAGAAATATTTAAACTTAACGTCTAGCCTGGGGACTATGAGAGTTTCTGTACGAGCCCAGAAATGTAGGTCCAGCCGTAATTGGATGTCAGGCGTCCATCCCGACCGAAGGATATCGATTTGTTTTATGGGGCGGAGATGCTTCCCTCCGTTGCTTACATATTTTTGCACAAAACTGAAAAATAATTTTTACCCCACCAATACACGCAATAAAAAACAAAATGGCAATTAAATCATTGAACTAATTGATAATCACTAGAAAGGCTAGTTATAAATTGTTTTATTAGCAATATTTTTTTTTTCGAAATATACTTTTCTTATATACTTATATATATATTTTTTGTTTTGGAGTTGAAGTGGTACAATTTCAGCAGAATCGAAGGTTTCTTTAATTCAGTACATATTTTCAAGCAACGACCTTCATCTTGTTGCTTAAACTCAACTCAAGCCAATTATTTAACCAGTTTTTTATTCGACATAACCTCGTTCTTAGGCAGTAAAACATGGTTATATTCTAATTGCTTCAACCCTCCCCCTTTACACATGCTTCATACCGTTACTCGCTCTATCTTGCTCTACTTTTGTATCTTTTTCTTTGTGCTTTATCTGCAACTATAGGCATGCACATGTGCCTGTGCTAAGCCTAGTCTTTGTTTTTGCCCGCACCGCTCGTTGTCTCTCACTTAAGCCTTGCATCTCATTGTCTTTCTTCATTTGGTTCAAGTATCGCAATGAAAGGCTGCTGTTGCATTCCACTATTTATGAGTGACCCGCATGGTAGCAGCACAGAAACAGCCGCCCCGTCGTTCCCCAGCACATAAGCCAAGTGAGCCAAAGCCACTGCGGCCACCAACCCAACCGCAGTAACTCTCGCAGGCGCCCGTGCACTCAGAGAAAAAACGGCGTTGTTGGTATTTTCTCATAAATAGCATTGGAAATATGGAAGATTTTATACATTTCTGAGGAGTAAAGAAAAAAAATGTTAGAAAATATGGAATATGTTGTACCTTCAATAGATTCAGATTTTAAAGTATACTTTCATTTACTGTACTCACAAAATAAATAAAATTACCAAATTAAACGCGTATATAATACATGGAAGTTAGAGATAATACAAATTTGGAAACCAGTTAAGTAAACGGAAAAAGCGAAATTTGAATTTGAATAAAGGTTGATCTGAGACAATTTCGAAGTATATTTTCATTTCACTTAAATGTCTTTTTTTTAAATGTGTTCAACCATTCCAACACTATACCTGGTTCTTTTTTAGTCTTTACTAATTATTTAAGATCTGTCCTATTGGACAATTATCAAATTTTATGAAACTTTTACATTTTTTGAATCATGCTTCTGTCATGATGGTCAGCCACATGCCTTTTCTATTTGTTTTGATGATTCCATTTTATCTGCGTATTTCCATTTTAGTTTCGAATTCGAATCTGATCAGAACCATAGCTTGCGATTTTTTCTGAGTGCATCACATAAATAGATATATGTATGTACAAGTATGTACATGCTGATACATGGCCGCATTGCTTGTTTCTCTGTAAAACTGTCTGACTGTCTGTTGGGTCTGTCGCCCTGCCACAGCTGTCTCCCTGTACAGCTCCTTTCGCTTCGCGTAACCTCAATGTGTTGCAAACACATCAACGTCCTTGGCTCGCCCATACCGAGCGCTCTATTTCATCGGCTCAGGTCCTCTCCACCCCATCTGTCAGCTCCTGCGCTTGGCATGAATTCGTCCAGCAGCTTTAGTCGTATTACTGTGGTGCTTAAAAGGTTAAATCGTTTTGACTTTGAGTGCAGTAGAGTCGAAAGAGACAGCGACGACGCGCCAGTAAATCGTCTAATGAAAACGACTTAAAAGAGAAATATACCTTACTATATTACTCTGTGCATCATTTTTTGGAGCGCATGCACCCTCAAGTTGACATGCCAATGAGTGTATAAGTGTGTGTGTGTGTGTGTGTGCTTGCCTTTTTGTGTAACATTTTAATTGAGCGACGAGTTTATTTAATTAAACATTTAAATTTCATCATCAGAAAGACAAACACTTCATGGCGTTTATGTAAATGCAAATGCCAAGATTGTATTTTTAATTCATATGGAAGTAAGTAAATACATGTATTTAAGTGTATCCCCCCTTTTAAATGTTTAGCTGTCATATTGTACTTTAGTATTCGTAATTTCTAATTAATTTCAAAAACATTATCGAGTTTTGGGTCGTAAGGTCATAAGGTAATACATAATTGTTTTTGCGGAATGTCTTGCAGCTACTAATAGAAATTAATAAATACAAACTAAACACAAAACATAGTTTAATTTAATATTTTTAATATTTTCTAAAAAACAATTACAATTACATTACTGAAAAAATTTAATGCTATACTTGTAGTACGTATATTTTTACTCAACAAGACATATGATTAATATGACATTTGAAGGAGCCAGGCTACTCAAGAATTAGGTGAAGAATACCATTTTAAACAAGATAGAACGCTACAGTCGAGCAAGCCCGACAGTAAAATAGCCTGTACTCTCCACAAAAAAGAAAAATTAAAAAAAAAAATTTAAAAAAAAATTAAATTATTAAAAAAAGTTAATGAATGAATTAATTAAATTAAATTAGAATACATGTTTATGTTCAGTTTTAACAGCATACATTTACATCACGTACCTATACGTGTTTATATGCGTGTATGTATGCAGCAAAAAGTTGAACCAAAGCAGCAACAACAACAACAGCTGCGGGCAGCGCTGCCGACAGAGCTGCAAGCAGCGCATTAGCAGCGATTTTACTTATGGCTATAACTTTCTTCAGAATTGACCTATCATGATGAAATTTGGCATACGGACACATTAGTACCAACTGGATGTACCTACCAAAATTTATTTCAAAATTCCGAGAATTACGGAAGTTATAAGAAAAAACATGAATTGCGGGGGAGTGGGGGGGTGCATCGAAAAAAAAGTCAAACTCGTACTTTCTCGGTCTTAGGAGAATATGGAAACCAAGTTTGGTTATTCTAGCTCTTATACTTTCTGAGATCCTTGCGTTCATACGGACAGACGGACAGACAGACGGACAGACGGACGGACGGACAAGGCTATATCGACTCGGCTTCTCATCCTGATCAAGAATATATATACTTTGTGGAGTCTGCCACGCCTCCTTCTATGTGTTACATACATGCGCACAAAACTAGTATAGCCTTTCACCCTTTGGGTACAGGCTATAAAAATGGGAATAAATTTATTTAGTTATCATAGCTGTAAATGGTTGTAATTCAGTTCGATTTTAGGAGTGAAGAAGTAAATATTAATGAATTGAAGTATATTATATAACTGATTATGTCATAGATTAAGCTTGACGAGCTGGTTATCTAAAGAATCATATATAAGTGAACAACAGCAGAATAGATATTGTTTTTTTAGAGAATACCTGTCGTTCTTCCAAATTAACGAATTAAGCAGACATGCTAAATCAGAAATTAAGTAATCCCCTAGATCATTAATCCTGATTGTAAAACGTCATTCTGATCGTAAAATATATACTCTCTGGCAGATCTCCAAGAGCATATATAATATCTCGATCAGAATGACAAGACGGGTCGATATAGCTTTTTTTTTTTTTTTAATTCGTTTATTGAGAGTAAATACAGAAAGAAAAAGAAAAAAAAAAGATATACAAGTAATATTAGATGTAGAGCAGAGGAGTAAGGAAAAAGTTGTGAATAAGTGGTTGGTTAATTATATTAATTTATTAAATTACCTATTTTTAGTAAATTAATTTTACATACTTGTATATATTTTGTTTAATTTTTTCTTTTTTTGTGAGGTGGGTACAGGGTATTTAAGCATTGAGCGTGCTCGACTCTAGCATTCCTTTCTTGTTTTTAGAATGTATATGCTAAGTGGTTACCATCTTATGTAAGATGTGGGTGCATGTACAAAGTATATAGAACTGCTCTTGACAGGCCTAACCATTTTGTGCTTGGTAAGCCACTTGGGATACTTGGAGGAAACTTCATACTTTCCAAGTCGCGAAAACAGCTCTGATTAGGCTTGACTGTCTGTCTATTGTTGATGTTGCTCTTGTTGTTGTTGCCGTTGCCTACCCATTAACTTGTTATGAGTATGTAGTGCTGTGTCTGTCTGTATGACTGTTGGCCTGCCAAGTTCAACATGGCGTATACGTGCTGCTATGATAATCATGCTTATTTACAATAAATCTGAACGCTAGTCTTCAAGTGAAGTGAAGTGTAGTGTTAGAAACACAACACCGCATTATGTGTTTCTGAAGGAGTGTTTGTATGTGTGTGTGTGTGTGTGTGTGTGTGTGTGTGTGTGTGTGTGTGTGCGTGTATGGGCTTGGGCATTACATTTTACCAGCCGCGGCTCAGCTCGATGATTTATTTAATGCGTAATCTGTGCCAACGCCTGACAGCAGCTACGAGTGAAGCAACAACAGCGGCAGTAACCAGTAACCAGTAACCATCAGCAACAGCAATAACAATAGCAACAATAACAACATCATAATCATTTTGATGCCATCACCTCTGGTAATTATTGTTTTTCACTCGAATGACGCGCTGTCAAGTCGCTTTGTTCCAACTAACACGCCCTCGGCCTTTCTGCCTCTCACACCGGATGGTACAGAAAGTAGAGCTCACGAATTTGTAGTATATTTTCCTTTGAAAATCAATTAATTGCGCCACTTAGCCGAAAAGCTTCAAGTTTTTTAGTTGCTTTGACTACAAAGTCCGGTCCGCTCGTCTTTAGTTTTTGCTGCTTCAGTTGCTCAACTTTTTGAGTCACGTAATTAACTTAGCCTGGACATCAATCAATGGCGCCATGAGCACTTTACCGACACGAGTGCAGAAAGCACAAAAAGGCCAGGCACAAGCACACATTAGAGATGGGCGCGTGGTAGCCACGATTTCTGCATTTGGAACTCTTCAAGAATCTGTGAATTTCTAGCTGTGATTTGTAAAAGTTTGATTTGATTCAATTTCATATACTAATTAAGAAGTACCAGTCCTGGTGGCGATGCATTCAAATAAGACGGTGAAGATTTGTGAAGATAAAATATCCAACCTTTTTTTAATGAGAAATTAAAGCTACAATCATAATTATATTTGCTAGACATATATATGCTAGACATAATATCCTTGCCTACAACAGCAGTTGCTTCAAACTACTATTTGTAATTCTCCACCATTCTTAGCCAGCCGAAAGGCAAATAATGTTTCCCCACCGAGTCGGCGACGTTTATAAAATGTCTCCGACTTAGGCTTTTCCAGCTTATAAGGTGTTTTGAAAACTTTTATATTGTTTCCTTATATCTAAAGTCCTTGTTTGTTGACACTTTACTAATCTTATAAGGAAAATGTTGTTTATTTGTATGTTTATTTGAATTTTAAACTACTGAGCCGACTTTAAGCATTCTTTCACTTTTGGGAAGCTATACATCTCCCCGGTTAACATAGGCTATATTATATTTGCATAAAATATAGGAATCCTTACTAAATCGCCAAAAATGTAACCTAAAAGTACCTAAATAATTCCTGAACAGGATGCTGTCAGTTCAGAATCACCCCCGAAGCATTATGTCACTTTAAATATTATGACAATATTATTCAAAGGTCCAAAAAAAAAAAAATTACCAATCGATAGACACCGTGAATAATATCGAAGACACAGTCCACTACCCACAGGAATTTTTAAATTCACTCAACCCTAATGGAACAAAAAAATCATTTAAAAACTAATTTATACTTTTACCCTTTTTTAGTAACTCATAGCAAAACGAGTATACAATCCAATTCAAGTCAACTCAAATATCAGATTGGATTTTACGTTTGCCTGTATTAAGCATTGTATGTAGCTTGTACTTTCTTATAAAAGTAATGCAATTAAACACATATTATTTCTGCTTTAGGAACACAACCATAAAAAACAAATGTAAATTGGAACATTTCGAAGGCTTCCAGTGATAATGAAAAGTAATGTTCATCGTCTTCAAAATGGATTTTTCTTGAGTTGGTACTTAAAGAAACAAAAATTGTTGTCCAGCCAACATGCTCAGGTATCTCTTGTTCTACAATATCGTGAAATTTTAGTCAGTTCTTGAAGATTACCATACATCCTATTAGGTCCAGGTAAGCTTTGAAGAATTCATGGCAATGCATAATTTTGGATACCTTTGGGTGGCTGGGCCTCATGCCGGCTCGCCACTAACAGAAACCGACAAGTTGAGCATTTGAGCGGATAAACATAAATCTGTGTGGTGTAAATGACGAAAGTTGTCTGCCAGCTGGGCTGAGAGTGGTTTAAGGCCCTCTACTATGTGCTATGTGTAGGGATGGGATGGTGGGGTTGTGGGTATTCTTCGGTTGCTTGGTTGGGGGCAGTTGGGATGCGGCAGCTCGTTGCCGTGCTGTTGTGATTATTATTGCGCTTGTCATTATCATTAGAGTGCCAGGCAGCAACAACAACATGCCTGAAACAAGCACAAGCACAGCTGTGTCAATCTACAAGCTACACTGTGTGATGCTACAAGATACCAATATTATATACTCACACATACTTACACGGCATATCTACGCACACGCACACGAACGCGCAGATGAGTGCTATCTGCTAAACACTTGGCCACATAAATGTTGATTGATTGTTGTCAGGCAAAGTTGTCATTGCTGTTGTCGTAGTTGTTGTTGTTGTTGTCGTTGTTGAGGGGTTTACGCAGGTAGGTGTCCTGAGGTGTCAACTTTGTGGCTGAAACGTGTGCGTGTCTGGGAGAGCTTGTCTCGACGAAAGTCACGCACCTGTACTTTCTGCCGCTTCTCCTTTCACCTAGCTATTATTATTCATATAGTTTAGTCTAGTGATAAGCATAAAAATTATGCTGGAGGCTACGAGGAAAGCTATAAAAAGATTCAAGTGGCTCTAAAAAATATGACAGACTATCGTATGGCATGGCATTTAATGAAACCATTGCCAATCATCCATCAATGCCATACATTGTCAATACAAACAAGGCAACAGCGAATGCCAATGCCAAAGTAAAGTCAAACAAAGATGACTAAAATGCCAACTTAAGGCAGGCGACAATGAATGTTTAATGATGAAACGACAAACCTCAACAAAAAAAGTCAAAGCTGGCGCTTAAATGCAATCGAATTGCAAAATCAAACCACACACAGTGGTATTCACCCATAAGGAAAGCAGACACTAGAATATAAACGTTCTTCTTTATCTATTAATGATATTAACATAATCTTCCAGCCTTCAGTGTATGACTGGATTTTCATTTGCCAGCATTTACTGTAGTCAGAAAGATTTTTAAGGCGGCCAAGAAACTTTTTGACACATTTGTAACAATAACCAGGAAATTAAATAGTAACTGATTTTTGTGATTCCTGTGTCGCTTGCAAAACAATGAGCAGAAGTGAATTGTGGCGTTCGTTGTTCGGTATAAATCTAAATATTGATTTTATTAGCTTACCTGCACATGAGACACAAATATACTCTTGTTATAAGCATTCCCTCCTCATAACTTGCACCACTGTGCAGGGAAGACATTTGATGTGCCCCATGCGGCAATCCCATTCAGCAATTGAAAGCGAAGCGAGCGTTTTTTGTGGTGGCTGCAGCGAAAAAATGCAAAATCGTATTCAATGGATTTACATTTTCCAGCTATTGAGCATGGCGTTTGGTTTTAAAACGCCAACCAAAATCAGTTAGGTCTGCATGTCGAGGACGTTTCTATCGCCGTTGTGGACGAAGAATACGAACGAGAAACATGAAGAGCAGCTCCATACAAAAAGAGTCATGGCAGGGAAGCGAAATGTAAAAACTATTAAGCGATATTAGCGGCAAGTTGCGCTTTGTAATTCTGTCATGGCGCTCTACAAATCATGGCCAGCGGCACGGCAGTGCCGGCAAGGATCATGCAGTTGGTCCAATGAAAAATTTATCAAAGCCAACAAGGGATTTGAGCTGCAGGATTGGCTCTGTGGCTTAGCTTTCACAGATTTGTGAAACATAACATAATATGTAATCTGTTGTATGATTAATTTGTTACCCTCAGAGTTGGAATAAAGTGCATTTTTGCTTCGAGTTTAGATAAATTGTAATGTAAATGGTTAAGATAAGATTCAGATATCGCTTTCTAAATAACAGAAATCCTTAAGCAGGCAACCCACAAGACTGACGAGTTTGTTTTAATATTATCTTAAATATCAAATAAACACATTTAAAGACTAAGTGATTTATAATTGTAAACACGCATTGTTTGGAATTCACCAACAATGAAGCAATTGTGCATTTTGTAGTGAAATTTAATAGAGACAATAGGTTTTTATTGGCAAACAACATAAGCAAATTACAGAAACTTTTTTGCAACTTCAATTCCCTCTTGTTAGTGTTTTATCTTATTAATTCTAATGTATTTTCTTTGAAGTACAGTTTAAGGGTCAGAAATCTTATATTTAAAAATGTTGAAGCATTTCTTGGTTGATGAGTTAAATTTTTTGTTTGCCCATTATCGTTCTCTTTTCATTCCTTTGTCGAAAGTTCAGAGTTTCCGATTGTCTGTTTCTAATGGGTCATATAAAAAGGGCATCCGGAATGCAGGCATTCCCAAAGCACTGACTTGCCATGTATTCCTTCTGCAGCTGCTGCTGTTGCTGCGCTTGCCGGTTTTTCAGCATTTTCCGTCGAACTTTTGATCAAATGTCAAGTCATTCAACCAACGATGTTCGCCCAGTTGACTGTGTCCCAGCACTCGGCCACATTAAGCGACTTTTTTTACATTGCCGTCTGTCAAGGCACTGATCCACAACAGGGTCCCACGGCTCAGTGTACTGCTAGTGGTACTGCTGTTTCTACTTCTACTGCTGCACTTGCAAATCTAATTTCATATTTTATGAAGTGACGCTGTTCGGGCGAACAACATGGCCAAAGCCCGCCCAACCTCTTCATTTTTCACGCCATTATTTTACCTTGCGGTTGCATTTTTTATCCTACACGTACCAGCTCAGTGGCAATACTTGCTGGGTGAAGCCAAAATTGAACTGGAAAATCAATTGTTGAGCACATAAATTTGTTAGCTCGAAAATTGCACCGTTGGGTGAAATTTATTTTAAAAATGCAGCCAAAAGCGAACCGCAAATAAAATCGCCATGTCAGAGAAGAAAGTAAGAGAAATCGCCGCTAGTGGCACTTGTTGTTGCTCTTAAAGGCGTTCACGCTATAATTTTTGGCCGGACTTCTTGTTAAGCGGATTGACACTTGGGAATGCGGCAGCAAGAAAAAGTTCGTAGACCAATAACAGTTCTTAATTGTATTCTGATAAGTCAGCCTCTATGCACTCTCTCTCAACTGTGATGTCTTCCTTTTTAAATATCCAAAGATGTTGAAGAATTAGCGGAAGAAAAATCGGACTCATTCCTCTGGCAATATAATTGTTGCTCAGAAATATACCAAAATGTGGTAGCACCATAAACATTTGTAGGAGATAGAATAATTGCTTTGAACGAATAATTCGGTATACATACTTGTATATCTTGCTTATAAGGTCTACTAAATGGATGTTAAAGTGGATTCAACAGCTTAGTAAGATTTGAAAAAATCCTCTTGTCACATTATTTGTCAACTGAAATGCCAAACAGTTCATTAGAGATCGTCGTAAAGTTGCCAAGAATCTCAGCCAACGAAAAATGTTTGCTATTTTGTACGTAGACACATACATACATACATACAAGTAAGTATACAAAGAAGAAGAAAAAGAAGAAGGCACATATATGTACAAGTATACTAGTATGTACGAATTTGTATTTTGCATTGCCTGCTGCACTTATCTGGGTTAATACGATGCACAAATATTTTGTAGACACTTAAGCAGCTAAAATTGTTGCCAACACACTCACACACACACACGCATACACATGTACAGTATGTGTGTGTATGTGTTAGAAGCCATTTTGACGATAGCTTGCAACAATTTACGTACAGCATTCCAAGCAAGACATGCATGCAACAAAGCTCCAAAAGAAAAAGCAGCCAGCGAGCAGTTGAAAGGCAGCAAGTAACGTTAATGTTTTGCATTTTCTATGGCAGCCCATGAAGCGCGTCCGAGCAACGCGTTGCAACGGCGATGGCGACGGAAACGGAAACGGCGACATTGTTGAAAACATGCACGTGAAACTCGTTACCAAAGCAAAGGGGTGAGAGGGTAGCAGCAGCAGAAATAGAAGAAGAAAAGCAGCTGCAAGTGAATGCAGCGAACATGCAAGAAATCTTAACAAAAGCGGCAATTCATTTTAGCATTTTTTGAATCCAAAGACGTGCACATGTCAGGTGATTGTGATGGTGCTGTTAGGTAATGTGGCTGGCAAAATGGGTGCGAGAGATAGGGGCACGGATGAGGAATGCTCGGTGGCAAAGAGTGGGGTGGGGCAGATGACACATTTCGAGAATGGTTCCTTGTGTAGGTTGAGTGCTGCAACAATAATCAGGAGGGGGCAGGAAACCTGTAAGAATTGAAGATTGATGAAAGCAGATTGACAAACTTATACATATTTATTTGATTAGCAGTGGAGATTTGGTCAGCTCTTCAAGCATAGTCACTGTTTGTGTAATACTACACTTCATCCAGAATGATTAAGAATCAGAAGGATAAACACTGATTTAAATCAATACGACAGCAATCTATAAATATGAAATAGTTTGTCCGGAATGACTGACTGATTGGCAGTAACTGGCAGTGGCAAGCCCAAAAGGTAGAAGATAAAAAAACCTTGAAACTGAATCCAATGTAAATCAGCTCTGTTCAATTTGCAAAATGCTAAGTAAATATAAAGAAATGCTTTCGAATGAAAGATAACAGAGAACGTTAACTTGCTTTAATTAATTTAGTGTAGTAATTTATTTTGGACAATTGAAAATCTACAAGTATGTGCATATTTTAGCTAGAGTTCTAATCAACATCAATCGTAAATCAAATCAGGACATAACTTTGATACTTAACGCTTTTATGTACATATAAGTGCAATAGAATGCTAGGATAATATAACATATGAGGCTCTAGCTCTAGGGAAGTAATATGTAGATACATTTTTTTATTTTGCCTCATCAGCTGCCAATAGGCGGCATAACACAACATTCCCCTGTATTTTCTCCTACTTGTATGGACAAATTATTTTCCCTCTCTCGCTCTGAGACTGAACATTTCAAAATCGACATCTGCAAAGCGCCGTTTTACAAAACCGCATTTTCATACGGAATTCGGAGCCGGGACGCATGTGATGGAATCATGTGTAGTCGTATGCCCCTAGCTCTGAAAGCAGGATAGATACCAAGTGTTCCCTTGTCAGTTAGACTGCCTGTCCATGCATTGGACTGGTCTGTGCCGTGCCCGCCAATTACGCAGCAGCATTATATGAGAAGTTTCACAATACACGGACAGCAGCCTTTGGGCAATTGCCGAGTCATTTGCATGGTCAGTCGATTGCATCATGATATGGCTTGGTCTTTGCCATGTTAGAGCCGTTTGTTGCCAAAACAGTGGCACGTGTTTTTCCTCCTCCTCTTACCATTACCAAATGCTCGTTAAGTTTTATGCGCCAGTAGGCCTTTCCCCACGACATTTGGCTGCACCATTTACGTAATAAGCCATAAACTGGCGGTGCACCTCATGACGTTCCCTTACTTTTTATCTCTTGGCCGGTTTATGCGGTGCTTGAAAATTTTCATGTTCAACTATTTTAATCCATGAGAAAATCTTTTATTTTAAGAATAGGCAACCACACTGAAAATATTCTGTGAAATTTTTAAATGGGTTGGATATTTCAATTCCCAGTACCTATATTACGATGCATACTAGCACTTTTTTAGCTGGCGGTGACTAGCACTGGATCGATCAGGGACTTTCCGTTCCTCCTTTTATTTGCTTTATTCATTAATTTTTAAAATTTTTCGTCAAGTATGAGAAATATTTGAACAAAAATTCGGAAGGCAAAATTAAAATTAACGCTCCCGGTAGATTTAGCATATCCTCAAGATTATAAAATTTTATATGCAATGTCTATTGTGTTGCTTATTATAGGGAAGTCTGCATTTATATCCATTTCTTTGTCATTCCTCTACTCATCATTCAGCAGCATACTTTTAATTTATAATTATATATTCGAAAACATAATAAGCTCATACATTTGAGTCAAGTAGCTTTTTGAACACCCAAATCGTTGAAGACAAGTTTATAACTATTCTCAAAATTTTATAAATTGTACTAATACACATACCACCATGATATCTACAGAATCATCGGAGGAATCCTCCACGATTCCGTCCAGGGTTACAATACACTCCTGTGAAACATTAACTTGGTCATCCGACAAAACTTTGGGGAAGTCAGGAATAAGAATTACTCCGGACATGGTCCACAACCTACAGTATGATATACAATTGGACAACGATGGATATGAGACCTGGCAGGCGACAACTCCCTACCAATCTTTATCCTCTATCCTTCACGTATCAGTTACTGCCAAATCGCCCCAGTTAATGGCACTTTTCGCTGACGGCGATATAAACTCTGCCATGCGAATTTTACTAGAATCGCTTCACGCCCCGTTCGGCCCTAATGCTGTAGCCACTATTCTGGTGGAGAGGAGCATTGCAGATGATGTGAAGGCACGAATTCAACTTGGAATGCACTGCCTTCTTGGTGATTCGGCCTATAATAACCATTACATGCGGACCGTGGACAAACTTCAGCTAGTTGACTTTGAAACCATTATGGGCGATCCTGAGAAAGTGCAGGCATCTGTCACGCCCATTGTGGTCATCGGTCACACCCAGAACGAGCTGGGAACATGGCCCAGTGGGGTCATCACCATGCATACATTTGGGTGTCTCGCAGAAGCTATAGCTGCATATCGCAGCGAGGAAATGTTCTTTGAGGCCGTTTCAATATGGAATGAGACAATGGACGGGGTCCATGAACTATTGGCTGCAATTTCTTCCACTCTCCTTTATATAAACTGTTGCAATGTCGACATCGAACCGATAAGAGATGCCTACGAAAGTTCGAAAAAGACAGTCCTGGTGTGGAAAGGGCTCCACTACAAAATAGTAGAATTGATGGGAAAGCGTAAGATAATTGTGTTTCCTGTTGGGAAAGACATTAAAAAGTTAATCCAATTGGTTGATAAAGCTCCTAAAAAAAGGTACATTGATGGCCTTAATCCCTAATAAATTTAAATGGTATATTATAGCAGATATAGGATTTGTTTAATTTACCCCGACACAAATACATAATTGTTAATCAAGCAACTTTAATCGAGCAATTACTAATGATTTGATTTCAAAAAATGACTTACTACAAGTATATGTATAGTGCGATGTAAAATTGTGATTTGAAATGGCAAAATATTGTTAGATGCGACTTGATTTCGACTGATCGCCTGCCACTCTCTCCACAGGGCTGCCACCTGCCAGGTCTACCATCACTTCTTACATAAATTAGAGACTAGAAAGACCACACAAGTAATACAAATGTGGCACACGAAAATTATAATCATATCAGTTTCAATTTATTTGGGATGGGAGAAGTAAAGACATAGCAATATATCATTACTGAAATTTTACTAGCAGCTCTGGCCACTCACGCCTCTTATGAAAACACATGATTTATCGATGCACACCAGAATCGGACGTAAAGTCCATTGAGTGTGATGGCGAAGAAGTTGTCGTGACAGCCCGAGAGAATCGAGTTGTTTGTTAAACTACAATTTATTTGTTAACTAATAAATAAACTGTTTTGTTTGCATTCATTTCTAAGCCATATTGCATTCCCATTGAATTGGTTGAGTGTCTCAAATGCCCCAAATATCCAGGACTCGTGTAAACGTTGAAATTGCTCCTTTAGTCGTGCAGTTGACGTCTCCGGCGGCGACACCGTCAGCTGCGCAGTCGCCATTACAGTCGCTGTTGGGGGAATTGGCTCTGTCATGGCTATTGCAGCAGTGAAGTGGCATGCACTTTTCAGCCTAAAGTATGCACTCAATTTTTGTCTGTCTTTCGGTCTGTCTATAAGCCAGTTTGAGCATGTGTGTTGATGGTGGATATGTGTGTGTGTGTGTGTTGCCTTTGCATACCTAAGTAGCCATTTAGCGTTGTTGTGCCTATTATACATGCAACGAGACTGCCGCTACAACCACCGCCCGCCCACGAGGACAACGGGGTTGCAGGACGGAGCTGGCACCAACAGTTAGGCACATTTCAAGTAGTGTGTTCAAGTGCCAAGTTGTCTGCGCCACCTACACACATCCTACAATGGCATCAGGAGCAGCGACGACACAACAACACAACAGCTAGAGAGACAATTTCCATTTTTGTGCAGCTCATAAACCTTCAACTTTAGCTGCCTTAGCCGCCTGCCGACGAGAACGTCAAGGACACACATGCTCGTAGGTGTCTCTGGTGTCTCTCTGCTGTCTGTCTGCCCCCTTATCGCCGCTCCGCCTTGATATTTTTATGTGAATTTATGTTTTTGATTAGTGCAGCCTCTGAGTTATGCATGCATTTCAGTTTGACTTTCATTGCGCTGTCTTTAATAAATTTAGCGCGAGACTACGTGTGCATGGTGTGTGTGTGTGTGTGTGTGTGTGTGTGTGGGTGTGCGCACCTCATCTTATGTCCTTCGCTCCCGACGCCCACTGCTTAATCTGTATGAAGTGCCAGCGTCTTGTTTATTACTGTTGTTGCCTACTGCTTGACTTTTGCATGAAGCCAGCTCGTATTTCTGCCCTAAAGCTCTCGTCCTGGCCTATTTGCATGCATACACACGCACTGATTTCAGATATGAACGCACACACACACACACACACACACACACACACGCATTTACATATTGTACGAGTACGTATGCCAGACTTTTGTTTTATTTGCATTAAATTTATGCAATTTCCTTGATACAAGTGCGCAAAATGTTGCACATAAACATAAACTACATGCATACATACTACTTGTACATATGTACATATATGTACTACTAGTATATATATAGTCGCATTTAATATTGCAGCTGCTACAAAATTTATATTCAATATCTAATAGAAAAACTGCTTATCCGCAAAATCATTTTCAATATTTATTAGTGCTGCAAAAGTCGTTCCGGACTTTGTTTAGTTTGGTTTAGTTTGCCATCCATTGGGAGTATTATAAAAAGCATTTCCATTAAGCCAGCTTAAATGCGGCCCAAGGCTAAAAAACGCATTTAAATTAGGACACTTTTTGTTGTCTCGTCGTTGAATTCCATTTGGCGTTCACATCAAACATAGAGACAGATAGACAGCCAGTTAGAGAGACAGTGGCTTTTCATTTGCCAAACTTCAAATGGGGAAAACAGAATTGAAAATGGAAAGTGAATCAGTAAATCCGCCTTAAATTTTTATTAAGCGCCCGTTGACAGTGTCGAATACAAGTACATATGTATTTATATATGTACAAGTATGTATGTACTCTATGTATGCCAGTCACTGTCGTTGTGAGCACAAGTCCCTAAACTCCCACTTAAAATTTATTTATACGCTCCACACAAATTTAATTGCGTTTGCGTTGCGCATTGTCCTGCGCGTCCTGCGCGTCCTGCTCTCCCCGCTTGGCTCAGTGCTTGCAGGCAACATCAGAGCCAGAAGTAGAAGCAGAAGCAGAAGAAGAAGCAATGGGAATATAAGACGAAGCCGTGGCGGTAGAAGGAGCAGCTGGAACAGGAGCCACAGCAACGGCAGCGGCAGCACAATAAATAGTTTATTTAAGGATTGTTCCTGGCTGACGAATGACTGTCCCATTGCCGTTGTCGTCGCTCCAATATGCGTTCAGATGGAGGAATGAAATTTTCATTGTTTTTTATTTTGTGCCCCAAGTGTTTGAAAAAGTGTCGCATTTTGATTGCGTTTCGTTTCGTTTCGTTCTTTCTTGGCTTACATTAAATAATGTCTGCTCTAGGGCAGCCAGTTCGGGGCAGGTAGGAGTCCCACGTCAAAATTTGTACCAGATCCGCATTGCTTTGAAGTGCCTTGGCCATGCACTTACTCGTACACCTCGCCTTATCATCTGGGTGTCGTTGTGGGCGCTGTTCACTGTAGGGGGCAAGTACGCAGGCACGCCCCCTGCCCTGGCTGTCACGACTGTCATGACTGCCCTCTTCGCCTTCAGCTTTTCGCATGGGGTGGGAAGAAGAGGAAGAGGAAGTGACGCAGTCATCTTTAATTCATGATGCGGGCTTTTTGTCGCCTTGCATTTTGGGGGACACCGAGAGCGTAGAAAGCGTGATTTAAACAGCGGTTTATGTGTTTCCAACATGTGGTTATCTTGCAAAGCAGCGTTTAGTGTCACTGTGGGGCTAAGTCAAGCGATGCTGGGAGCCTCTCACTGCAATTGAACATTGAACAAGGGGATGCTAGAGGATTCACATATGGCATAATTTATGTTTTACTCATAAAGCTTGGCAGAATAAGATGAATTCAATTTATTGCAAAAATAAATACGAATAGTACTATGAAGAATATTCAGAAATTGGGTTTAAAAAATGGCAAGTTTTCGCCTAAACTAGATAGCACCTATAAGAAAGGGACCCAAGTGAGATACAAAAATACAATAAAACTTTACTTTTTCACCCGAATTCATTTAATATTTTAATTTAATTTATTGCTCACAAACATGCGAATTGAAAAGTAAAATCGATAAGTATGTTATTTATCTTGTATTTCAATGCACTGCCCAATTGAATTGGACAATGTGTTTGTAATCATCTAGGCTATGAATTGTCTCTAAAAAGGGATTTTCATAATAAGAAATATCCACAAATGACTTAAATTGGATGTGATTTCATATTTCTCCGATTCTGTATATTTGATCATGACAGCCTTCTCAGACCGTAAATTATACACGTATATATATTTTTAGATAGATTTTTGATGTAATCAATCAATTGTTCTGTTGCCCAGTTTGTACTGACTGCCAATATTGCTTTATAAATTATGACTGCAATGAATTAAATCTGGATATATGGCTTAATTGCCGTTAATTGATAACAAGTAATAAATAAGAAACAAATTGTAATTTTTTGTGAAGATGCTCAATTAATGCTCTATTTGAAACTTTTATTAAATACATAAATTTCAGTTGATGACTATTATTTGATAAAAACGGGAACTCGTCAGGATTTTGAAAAAACTACTTGCTTTAAATAATTGTTTCAGCTTTAATTAAATGAGCAACAATTGATAATATCTCAGAGATTATTACACTGATAAAAAAATGCAACGAAATTTAAATATTTACACGTAGATTTAACTATTTTTACCATCGATTTTTCACTACAGTGTGTTTTAGTAAATATGAAGTGTGCACACTTAATTTTTTAATTTAATATATTCGTAGTAAATTTGAAGTGCTGGACTATTTAATCTAAAGTGTTGACATATTCAAATTAAAATGTAAACATATTAATTATGAATACTGTCATATTCAAATATTTACTATTTTCATATTTAATTTTAGATGTGAACATATTAAAATCCAAATGTGAACATATTAAGATCCAAATGTTAAAATAGTAATTATGAATATGATTCATATTCAATATTAACTATTTTCATTTTAGATTTTAATATTTTTAATATTTGATTCAAAGTGTTCCCATAGTCAAATTAAACAATTTCATATTAAGAATAAATTATCGATTTATTTACTATCGATAATCGAATTTTTATTTTAATTCAAACTCAATTAATTTTTAGAGTACATGATAATAATAGTAATAACAATAATAGAATTTAAATAGATCTATATTTTACATAGCTTTTACCGTTGTTATTCAAATATACATGCAATGGGTGGCTTGTAAAATATTCTATATCCTTAATAATTAATGTTCGATCTTTGTGGCCAACTTCATAAGCTTGCATATGTTTACAAAATCGTTCAACTTTTATTTCATTACAAGCAGCGTAGATTTGAGCTTCTTCATAAAAAAAGAAAAGCAACTTAAACAATTTGATATTATTTTCGTTATTCCCTAAATAATAGTTTTTTTTATACAAAACTCCTTTAAATTCTAAATTTTCACAATATTTTAAGTGATTGGACTTAAACAATTTTGAATAGCATACATTTTCCAAACATTGTATGTCTGTTATAGATTTGTCTGTAAAGCTATACTTATCAAATAATGGTGGAATACCTGACTCATAACTTAGCAAGATGAAAAATGAAGGCACTGTTTTATAGCTACCGATCGACATTCATTTTTTCTCGATGTAATTGAAGCTAAATATGCTTTAGATGCTCTATGTTTTGCCTCAAACCGCATAACCCATGCATATTTCAAAGGCCCGCATTTTAAAATAGCTGTAGGGTAATGCACGAGAAAATGGTGTTTAGGTTTTAGCGTAGGTCCATACAAATTCACATATAGCTCATGGTGCACTTTTATTTTTGTTTCTAAGTTTTTTAAATCTTTTGTTGTAAATTTATTTTGAAACAGAATGTCAATAATTTCCAAAAGTTTTGTAAATAAAATCCAATGCTGAATACTTTCTGGAATCAGATCTCCGATTATTAAAGGCAAAAACTTAGCGAAACAAAATTTTTCACTAGCTGTCATTCTAAGTTCATTTTTCTTAAGTTTAGTTAATTCTAGCGGTCGTGACGAGTTCTTTATTTCTATTTCGCCATAAGAAAACAGATTTTTTCTACTGTTAATTGTTGATAAACATACAATTTTTTCATTAATTAAAGCGTTTAAGGTTTGACAAATACCGTAAACACATACGCCTTCTAAAACATCATGCATCAAATCAAAATAAAAGTTTTCTGTTACGTGGAAGTTTTTTAGTTCGTTGAATATACAAACAGTTTTAATACCAGTCTCTAAAAAATTATTTGCTTCCAAATCATTTTCATAACAATTTTTATCTCTTAAATACTCTTTGTGCTCTTCACTGTCTGATTTCATTTCTAAGCTACTTCTTTTACACACTCGACAAAATCGCTTAGCCTTAAATGATTGAACAAAACCAAATATAGAATTCAATCCTAAGTTATCTCCTAAAATAAGGCCTAAAACAAAATATATTTGTTTTGATCCTTCAGGTATTTGTATTTCAATTCCATTTTCTAATTCTTCAAGCTCACGAAATAAGTGGTTAAAAATGATTTCATGGTCATTTCTTTTCAATGCATGTGATGGAATATATGCAAACGGGAAAATGAAATCTAATTTGGATAATAAATGCTGAGGCAAGGTTGGAAATGAATAATAGCAGCCACATATAGAAGATACATGAGCTCCTAAAGCATTGTTTATTTGAAAGTCATCAAAATACAGAAAAAATGTAATCACAATGTCATCAGGAAGAAAATTCTGCAGTTTGTTTGCAAATGTTTCAGAATTTACAAAGTTAATAAGGTTACCTTGATTTTGAAGTAATTTTTTATTTTGAAGTGTTAGATTCAAAACATTAGGAAGTTCAAAAAATGATTTAATTTGAAATTTTATAGGCATAATATGGATATCTATTTTATTCGGGAAAAGAGATGCATTTCCTTTTTTAAATTTAGGGCCGATTTTATTTGATACAGTAAATGACTTGGGATCTTCAAATAAATGCATTTCTTTTAAAAATTTAAAAAGCCGGTATTCCGATTTTATTTCCTCAAACGGGCTGGTTAAAAAGGAAGTAATGCATTCGAGTGCTTCTTTAGTTTCAGAATTGCATGCGCTGTAATAATTGAGAGCTTTGGAGATAGGCGAAACCAATTTAGTTATCAGGTATTGAATAGCAGTTACTTCATTTCTAGGCATGAAACATTTAGAATGCAGCCCAAGTGTTAATTGAAGACATTTTTTTTTTAGATCTGTTATATATTCCTGGATATTAAAACTGTCGTCTAAATCAAAACTATTATATTTTACTAAACAGGCTTTTTCAATTTGTATTTCATGTGAATGGAAATCCGGGTTAACCATATTTTGAGAAACAAAATCTTCATAAAAGGAGTCACCAATCGCATTTTCATGTGTCTTACATAAATGTTTTCTAAATATACAATATTTCAAAAATAATTGATTGCAATTGTTAATTTTGCATTGTAACGGGTCACAGAACCCAGGCTTTTTTAAAACATGATCATTTTGTAAATGATGGATTAATAAATCCGCAGTGTTAAATTTTTTGTTACATCGAAAGCATGGAAACATTTTTACAGCAATGTTTTATTTTCACTTTCTCATAAAACTTAATAAAGCAGTTAAGTTTGCAGACTTTACATCATAAGGCGTGTCAATTTCATAAAAGTATTTTTGTATGAATAGCCATGGAAACTTCGAAGCTATTGGATAATGCAGATTTAGGGTGTTAAAAAGTTTGAAGCAAACATCCAAACAATCAATAAATGAATCTAATTTGTATATTGTTTTATCAAAGTATACAAAGAACGACTTTATATCGTTGGAGTTCACGCCTTCCACAATGATAAAAGGTTGAAGTGTATTTGAATTACCGTAATTTTTGCAAATAAGATTGTTTACTTTACGCTCGTAGTCCCCAATTGTATCCAAACGAAGCACGAGACTTTCCTGTGAGTCCAATAAAGTTACCCGTGTTCTTGAAGTCTTTGATTTAGATGAATGCCAACTGTTAGAAGGTAAGACCGACGGTAGAAGAGCTGTTATTATGTAGTCCGAAGAATCTAAAATATCAGTGAAATATATTTTTAATTGTAATCAATAATTCAAGCACAGCAATAATATATAAAATTACCAATAGATTCCGCCGACTGAACTTGTTCCAATAAATGTTTACATGTAGCATTGTGAATATTTTCCTTATAGTATATAACTATTTTCTTTTTAAAATTATCCCATTTAGATAATAAAATAGATTCTTTTCCTGGATACGCAATTGTAAAATCAAGCTTGATCTGCAAAACATAATTTAAAAAAAAACTTCAATGATTTACGTATAAAATAATCTTGTAAATGTTGGATGATTTCAAAAAATGTAATATGGGTAAAGCTGAAGTTAAAAAGCTCAAATAAAACTAAAAATATAACTGAAGAACTAAACATTTGGAAGGCCTGGAATCTTACCAAATCCACTGCACGAGAATCGGTATACTTCGGCCATTCTTGCAAAAATTCGCATGCATTCAAGGTTTGGGATTCTTTACGACGCAATTCATAAGTTTTTGACCACTTATCAAGTACTGCATTCCAATCCGAAACTTCTCTCTTCAAGGCAGTCTTCAATGCATTATGAAGTGTTTCATCAACAGGATCCTGAAATGTGTCTGCTTCACTGCTATTAAGTGATTCCTCTTCTATTCTGCTAAACTTCGCGCATAACCTAAAATCAAACAATTAATAAATACTAATTACACCAAGTTATTATTCAGCATTTATTATGCGTACATACATATGTATACACATATTCAAAGGTTAAGCAGTAAATAGCACAACCACGTTTGTGCATGGTTACATGCTAAATAAATGATCACATTTTGCATTGCCTACACACGCATACATACTCGTATTAATGTACGTATGTTCAATTATAAGTACATATATTTTTAGGAATTTATAAAAAAATGAATTATTTGAAGACTTATAATGTGAGTCAATTAAGCATGTACAGCAGTTATTAATTGCCAATATATGTATGTAAATACATAACTATATGCATATGGTCAAGCGCGTTCATTTTTCACAAAAATCTGTACACTATTGAATGACGCGTCGCTTCTTGCACTGAGACAAAAGAGAAATAGCGATTACGCGGAAAGTACAGATTACCGCGAAAAATAGGTTGCTATGCAGTGGCATGCGTATGAAACTGTATATTTTGTTCTTTTTTTCATATGCATCTACGTACACAATATATGCATATATGTATGTATATACATACATATATATGTACCCAAATAACAACTATATCACACATTTGAAGCTTTACATATTTTAACTTCTTTATTTAGTCACAATTACGACGACATTTACGCTATATGCACATACATATGTTTGTATGTAGGCTACCACGTAATATGTTGTATACAAAATTATGTTTCTTGCGGACACGATGCAAGAAACTATAAATGGCAATTTTGTATGTATGTGTGTACGCGTACAAATATATTATACATATGTAAATGTTCATACTTACGCAGATCAATTTATTCCAACACAATCACTATTTTATTATGTTTTTTTTTTCACTATAATTCAATTAATTACTTTGGCACACGTCCGTCTTTGACAAAAATCAACTCACAATTGACCGACGCGCGTCATAAAGAATATCGATACATATCGCTGTGTGTATGCATTATTTGCGAAAAGAACGCAAAAGAAGAAGAAGAATGCGTGCATTCCGTGCAGTAAAGTGTGTGCTTATTAATATTTCATATGGTTTAACATTAAACTGAATATGACACACTTTAATAACAAAATTTTACACTTTGTTTTGAATATTATTTATATTAAAATCACTAATTAAATATGTTTTTAGTAAAATTTACGATGTTTATATTTGATTGGAATATAAAATAGTAGAAATTTAATTTAATATGAAAATATTCATCTGTACTATGCCACTTTTTTATCAGTGTACCCATTGCTAATATTGACATATCATGTTCGCAATAAAACAGAAAACCATCCAACTCAGTGTATCGAGGAATTTAAGGAACTTTCGAGAGTCATTTTACTGCAAATAATGTTGACTTTTTAAGCAGCTCAACAGCCCTCAACACCTTAAAGCTGTGGGAACCAGTACCAGAGCGAAAACCACCGACAAGTCGCTGTTCACGTTGGTCCAACACGAGAGAATTCAACACACTTTCAAATATCTGACAATGGGTTTTCATAGTTTGCTGTGCTTGCAATCTGTGCTCGTGTTGGTCAAGGTGTTCAAGCGGTCTGGTAGACTCACAGCTTCAGCATTGGGTCGTCTGGCTGGCTGACTGTCATGCTCTGCAGGTGCAGAGTCCTTGAATGCTTCAACGCCTGCCCCAGCCTGCGGCTCTGTTCGCAATGCTCCGACTAGAGCTCAGTTTACTTTTGGTTGCGGCAAACGAGTTGTAAATATTTATTTATACGCGCGCTCAACTCGCGCTCGTTCTTAGCCACGTTAACGGACTGCTGGCCCGATTGCCTGCGTGTCCTGGCCACCATTTTGATTTACATTTCTTGCCACCAACCTCAGCTCGAGCTGCGGGTTTTTGGTTTCGGCAACGGATTTGCGTTTTAGTTGTTGTGACAGTACTAGGGTGGCTTTTTTTACATATCGCGCACTCCTATCAAATTTAGTTTAGGTTTTGCAACGGCAGTGTCCTGTGCCTATTTCATCAGTGCAGAATTTACTCACAGCCCCGCACTCGGCCCGTTCGGCACACATACTATATATCCACACGCAGGCAGACACTCCTCCCATAACACTTTTATGTGCCTGCACGGCGCGCTCTTCTTTTTGCGGTTTTATTGCTCTTGCTCTGGGCGTTACTTTCATTTCCTGCAGTCAGCAATTTTCCACGCTAGTTTCACTCTATTTTCCTGCCGCCGGACTTGTAGATAGGTTGACGGTTGCTTTTTATATGTACTTGTATATGTATGTGTATGTTTTTATTTTTTATTCAGGCTATGATTTGGACTGCAGGCGCAAACGAAATGCGGAATTCACACTGGTTTACACTTTGGTTGGAGAGATTTGGACAAAGTTTAAAATCAAAATAACACAAACCACTCGTTTCAGTTCCTATTGGTTTTTTCGAATTATATTAATAATTCATTTTGCAGCTCTGCGTATATTTAGCATAGTTCGTTTGGGTTGGAAAAGGATAGATGTAAAAACATATGTTTTTAAGACAAAGAATCATCTATTGTAGTTACTATAACTTTAAAATCCTTAAGAGGTGTTTTTAAAAACCTCTTTTGTTTTTTAGGGTAGAACTTTTATTTATTGACCTATTTGTTTTAGTTTGTCAACAAATACAAAGTATATAGCAAAACTTCTCGATACGAAATTAAATTAAATACTAAATATTTCTAACAACGTTTTTCGAATGCTGTAGCTTGTTGCTTAAACTGAGCCCTCAGTTTCAGAATAAGGTTTTCGCAATCTGCTTATATGGGAAAGGAAATAATTTTATTTTGCAAAAGTATAAAATATTGGAGCGAGTTCACATAATTCGTGGCTTGACAGATTCGACATATTTTACATTTTTAAATTCCTTTTCGCCAGTGTAATTTCAAAATAAATCCAGTAGTAGTAGGGGACTGAGGTTTTGGGAATCATTACAAAACGAATACAGGAACAATGAATGCAGTATTAAATTGCAATCGATGGATAGTTTCCTATTTATTTCGAACAGCAATCTCTATTGAAACGGTCCAGCTCTACAAACATAGATCGAACCAACTGTTCAGAATGTTAAAAATTCGAAATGCAGTAGCAATTTAAGCACAATGCTAATAACGCTAATATACATACATATAAGTGAAATTCACGTTGAGTGTAAGTCTAGAGGGTTTTTAAAAAGCAAATACTCGTATTTCTTGGGATGCACATAACACTTCACACTGACAAATGATTTCTTGTTTGTTTTACAATTTACTTCCTAGGACACTGTTTTTATTTGGCATATCAGCTGGAAGCTACACTTTGCTGAACGCGCCATCAAAACATAATCTGAAAAATCTAAACGAGCATATAGAAGGGCCAAACAGTTGTCGGCTGGCATGTGTCGTCATGCAATGTTCACACGTGCTTCATTTTAAATGTGCGACAAGTCGCTCACTTTTTATATTAACTTTGGAATCCTCTCTCTCTCTCTCCCTCTATCCTGCTATCCTCTGTATCTCTGCATCCTTTCAGCCACAATCCAAGTTCGGCTCATGATTTTTTCTGCATACACTGTACATATGTGTATGAAAGAGTATATACGTGTATTTGCTTTGCATTTTTGTGCACACGTCATTCAAATGCAGTTTTACAGTTCGTTGAGTGAAAACTTAAGCGCTTTTAAAAATTGTGCCACGCCCCCAATGGGGCGCACGGCTCACATGCTCGCAGTGCATACGTCCAATTTTATGTTGTGACAGCATTTTTCCCATCATGCGGCAGTTTGGTCAGTTTGTCAGCGCTCATAAATGCAGTTCTAAGCTAGTTTTATTTTCTGGCCACAACCCTTGGTGCACAATTTTTATAACAAAATGTTGCGAGGCTTTATTTTCCTCCATATTCAGACTCTGCACACCGCAGGGCTTTAGTTTTCGGAGCCCGCAACAATTGCCGCAGAATTTTAATGGAAAATATACAAAAGGAATGAATGCCACAGGAAAATATTTAATTCAATTTTTTCGCAGGAAAAATAAAAATTTGTCTGCATATTTTTTGGAAATTTGTTTGATCGACAAACTGTGTACATACTCGTATGTATAGTATTTGTGCAGGGAGTGAGCTCTTCAATGCCCGTCTCACTTCTATTCTCTCCTCTTCATTATTGATGCAAGGCTAGCTTGATTAATTGTTAATGTGAGCATTTCTGAAAGCTTTTCGCCCTTGGCTTTAATTGTATTGAAAGCTACAATACTGGTCAGCTTACGTTTGCAAATTTCTTAAATGGCTTATTAAACTTGTTTAATTTGTTCAACAAATTAAAATTTAATTAAAATACCCTGTACCCGAGGGGGATATTAGGTTTATGGAAGAGATTTACAGGCACAACAAAGTATAATTATTCTAAATCAGCACAAATCTATCTGACCTGCTGATCCTCTATTTTTCAAACTTGGAATTCAAAACATAGGAGAATATTCATAATTTAATTATGCTTCTTAAATAATTAATTTAATGTTATTTATTTATTCTAAAAACTGTATTTCTACTCTGCAGCTTTTTAATCAAAATGGGACAGAAAGGGGATGGTAATAAATAGGACGTTTATGAAAATGCACTCAAATTCGAAACAACGGACTTAAAGTTGGCCTCTAATTGAATTTCTTAAATTTGTGCTTTTCTATGGTCTGCTAAATTTTATTATATATTCTTCCAACCGAGACAAGGTCTCCCCCCAACATCCGTCTGTAGCACTTTTTCCTTGGAGAGCTCATGTAGTTCGTATTTCCATCGGTCGCCAACGCGGAAGATGCGGAAGATCTTCCGAACTAACTTTCTTGTAATCACTCCAAGAGCTTTAGCATCAGCCTGCGATATCCCACATGATTTTGGGCCATAAAGCAGAACGGAGAGGATGGGCGTCTTCTTGAGTGTGATCTTGGTCTATCACGAGCTGTCCTATAATAAGAATAAGTACGCTGAAGCAAAATAATAAAAAAAAAGTTATTAACAACATACTTGTAGTAGAGTAGTAAATAAATAGTATAAAATACAAATTATTGGGATGGATGCATGTGGAAAATGTCTTACTAAAATTAGACATTTAACAATATTTCAAATTAAAACGTAGTATTCATGGCCTGTTGAAAAGTTTTCCATCCTTAATTTTACATTTTTTTGAAGCTAATCGCGGTAGTTTCCTGGAAATTTAAAGTTAGCAAGCATTCACTCATAGATACCTATTTATTTATATGATAAATTCATGGATATTATGGATGTATAACTCAAAATAGAGATTGTGCGTTTATACTGGAATTTCTGGCCCATTGCCTAAAATAAACGTGCAATCGCTCGCTTAATGCTTTGAAAACTTAAGCAATGCTATAGGCAAAGAAAAATGTTTTCCAACAACAACAAGTGGGGAAGGATCCTTGCAAGTAAGCGTAGGGCCACATAAAACTTCGTCTTACAACAATAAATTAATGTTCACGAAAAACTCAGCAAGCTAAAAAAATATTGTGTATGCACGAATGTATGCATATGTACATACTTACATACATAAATGCCGAAAGTTGCATATGAAAACAGCCGTTTCTGTTATCCGCCGGAAGTAGGAAACCATTTAATTTAGCTTCAGCTTCAACTGCGACGCGGCCTGTGAGCCAGGGTTGCCAACGTCGGCGGGGCACGCGAATGAAAATGTTGCCGTTGGCACACTGACATGTTATTCTCACTTTTATTTCTGTTTTTTCGTTCGCCTGCAAATTTTTGCCAGCATTTAATTCGAACAAACGAGTTGAAAGTAAAGTTGTGTTAAGTTTTTGTGAGTGCAACAAGAAAAACAAAAGCGAGGGGCGCACAAAAACACACACATCCCAACAGATGCTTGAGTTCCCCAATAGCAGCAACATTTATTTATTTTTCTGCTGCTGCTGCATTCTTCAATTATTGTAGTTGTTGCTGCTGCTCTTGCCATTGCTATTGCATCAGCCCCAGCAGCAAAGACTGTGTGCCGCCGTTGCATCTGTCAGCCTTTTACATACAAATACAAAGTCTTGAGCTCAGAATTTTAATTTGCAATTAAATGCAACCCACAAGAAGCTTTGCATCAAAATGCACAAAGGGTAAGGGCACGGGGCTGGCTCTGGCTCTGGTTTTGTATGGGTGCGAGGCAGGTGTGTGTGTGTCTGTATGTCTATGTGTAGCAGAAATGGCAAAAAGTGAAACATTTCGTTTAGTCTCAGTGCAACAATAGCGTGCCAACTCTCATCCCCACCAGTCGCAAGACTCCCACCCTCAAGCATCCCTCGGCAGCACCAAAGCTCCAGCTTTAGTATTTCCAGCGAATGCGAATGTTTGAATTAAAACTTTGTAATTTCCCTTGTTTCATTTCATTTCGCTTACTTGAAATTCATTTCTACGTCTTACTGTGCACTGCCATTCATTTTCTTAGGCTGCCTTTTGTTGTTGTCTTTCACACAGACACACACACACAATCACACACGTATTGTATGGGGAGATAACATAAAATGGTTGCCGTTGCTCTGGCTGCCGCGCATTCATCTTCGGTCATGAGCAGAGCATAACACACTTTTGGGCTCTGCCGTGCATCTTTGGCGAAAAGTACATCCAAATTCTCCCTTTTCACATCCCTCTCCTCAACCGTAACACCTCTTTTTAAGAAAACTGCCCGGTTCCTAGGGAACATCAGATTAAGGCATGTCGGTGAGGGGCATTTTCCGCTTTCGCGCTTTTGTGCCGGCAATGCCAAACGCCGTTGGAAAGAAAGTTACTCTGGAGTCAAACTGCAATTTGCTGAGCCAGTAGCGTGTGTTACGGCAACTGCTGGGAAAGCGCAGTAGAAGCTCCCTGTAATTTGTATACTCGGCATCTTCAGGTTGTTTTTGTTTTTCTTGCTCTGCAATGCAGTTATAATTGATGAAGTAACCTAATTGAAGTTCAGCTTCTTGGTGTCTGTCTGCTGCTGCTTTCCAAACTTGAAGTGCATAATTATAAATGGATTTTCTCGCAGTCGGAAAATTTGGTGCAAATTTCGAGGAGTAACTGCTCAAATAATATATTAAAGTTGATCCAAATTAATGAGGGCAAGTGAAGTGTTCGTATTTCCAGACATAGGCAAAGGGTACATCTGGCTTGGAATCAAATTTGTAACAACTTGCAGAAGGTGTGTCTAACTTTATGTTCAAGGTACATAAATGATCAAAAATAAATCAGAACAGTCCGACAAATCGATTTAGATATGTCTGTTTATCTCTTTCCTAGTGCCCTCAGCATATGCTATCCATTTCTTAAAGCAGATCATTTGGGAACGATCAGCCGATTTCGCTATATTAATAATTTGGTTTGTTTTGGTTTAAATTATGTTACTATACAACGATTTAAAAAAAAACCCTTTTGCTTGTAAATTAACAACAGATCCTACATACGTGTATGTATATAAGACATTTAAAAGCAGAGCAATGAATCGTCCCAAAACCTACATATCAATTAATTAAAATGGTAAAAAGTATATTAGCTTTGTGCGAGAGTACACATGTAATACACAGGAGGAGGCGTGCAGACCCACAAAGTATATATATTCTTAATCAGAGTGACAAGATGAGTCAATATAGCGATGTCCGTCTGTCTGTCTGTCCGCCTGTCTGTATGAACGCAAGGATCTCAGAAAGTGTAGATTCTCCTAAGCCCAGAAAGGGAAAGTACACCCCCCGCACTCATACTCTATTCGTGATTTTCTCTAACTCACTCAGTTCTTGGAATTTTGAACTAAAATTGGTAGTCACATCCAGTTGGTGATTGTGTGCTTATATTAATTTTCATTATGATACTTGTAGATCAATTAGAAGGAAAGTTATAGCCATAATATAAGCTGTGTCCAAGCTCTGCAGCTGTTGCTGTTATTGATGATGTTTGTTGACATAATTCTGTACTTTACACACATGTTTCCACTTATTTCTGTATGTATGTAATAGTTTTATTTAATTAATTATTTAATTTAAAATTCATAATTATTTCTTAGGAGTGTGTACAGGGTATTTAAGAGTTGAGCCCGCCCGACTCTAGCATTCCTTTCAATGAATTTTGTAAAATGTATTAATAAAGTATTCTACAAAATGTTATAAATCAGTACAAATTTTAAAATAATTACAATTACTTTGCATGTTCGTACGAAAACACCAAACTTCATACCAACGAATGGCTAAGTATTAGGCTATCTTCATCATTAAGTATTGAGCTATTTTCATTGTCATTAGCCATTCGCATCAATTCTGAGTACTTTTATGAAACAAATTCTTTTTAGATAATGGTGCTTATTCAGTCGATTATGTCAAAGAATATGTGCATAATGAAAAGAAATATAAAACACTTTCTAAATTGAACAGAACGATTGTTCAATGTATTTGAAGTTCAATTACTTCGAAGGCAATAACATGAAGTGAATTTATTGAATTGATACAAAATGGGTATATACATATGTATACATACATATATATTATAAAAGGATGTTGGTAAATAATTATTTAAAAAGGAACACCTAGAATAAGTCTTTAATTTATTTTCAATAACTATATACAAATAAAGACACGGGAACGTGATGCTATATTTATTGTCAAATTAATTAAAATTAATGCCTGTGATGTCCAGTTCCTGCACAGCAAAGGCAGCTACTATGTCTTCTATTTAGGCCTAAATCGTAGTTTCTTTCAACAATTTAAATGTAGTCTACAATATATTTCAATGTACGAATATTAATACTTTAACTTCAGTGTTTAAAACTCTTGTTTCAGCCTTAGTTAATGGTTTTTAAGGTATTGCTGCTTGCCCATACACCACAATGGATGAATAAGTATCTCTTCAAATTGACAAGCAACATATTTGTATTCTCTTTTAGTCTGTAGCAATTCCGACTTAATAATGAAATACATATTCTGAAGAAGGCTCACTTAGCACCTCATCGCCTCTCACTCTTAAGCTCTATAGCAAATACTCTTGACTTATTTATGTTGTAAACACTTCTGTCAGCAATTTGCCGGCGGTTTTGATTGAGTACTTGGCTTAACAGAAACTTGAGACAAAAGTCAATCAAATACGAGTAAATATGCAGCCAGCATTTAGTATCAATGCCAAATGAACTTAGACATAAGCAAGGCAGTATAAATTGGAACTCCGACAAGGCATAGCTCCCATCACCCTTAGTCATGGAGGGTGTGCGGCAGAGAGAGCCAAACATTAATTTTCATTAGCCCACACATGCAACTGAATAAATGCACAGAAGGCTGCATCTGCTCAAACATCGTATCTTCTGCCAAATATGTGGGCCATGGCCAACGAAGCAATTTTGCATATTAGGCTTAATAAATTTCTACCGAAATTATGAATGAATTCTTGAATAAATGAACAAATGAAATGTTTGTTGTGGGCCCGGCTTGACAAAATGAGCAGCTATTATTTCGCCCAATGTACATACATACTAGCTGTTGCCATTTAATGAAAGGCTATGTAAATGAAATGAGTAAAGGTTGTTGGGAAAATGTTATTTAATTGAAACGGACACTTACAATTGAAATTGCCGGCGGGTGCTGCACAGGAGTTGGCTCTTAGGTGCCGGCTCTGTCGTTGACTAGTTGATTGCCATTGCTGGGACCCAGTCGTCCTTGTATTGCCCTCAATGTTTGACACAGCAACAACAACAGCAATGGCAACAGTGACAAGAACAACGACAACAACAACGCAGACGACAAGAACTTCGTCTTCCTACTTACAATGCACATTGTCTCTAAATTTCACATTTTACGGCGAAAAAAGCTTACTCGAATATACGTGTAAGTAAAAGATACCGGTTTTATACTCAAAGAGTCTAAACGAGATGAAAAATTATATTTGTCTACGGTAAATCTATGTATGACTTTCACGATCTATATACTCTACGGTTTTCGAACTATGTGCTCATTTATTAGAAAGTATTTTCTACAGATTTGCAATGTGGTTCTCATAACTTTGGAAATAACAGAGATGTTGGTACAAAAATAATTTTGAAATCATATTGGTTATATTACTGAGGGACAGATAGACATTGGACAGATGGAAATAAACACCGATAATAATATACCCTGTTCCTTTTAGGGATTGGTATAAAAAAGAAAAATTAAAGCATACCGAATCGAAAAAGTTGTAAAAAATGTACAAAATCTTCGCCTCTTACATAATTCATTATAAAACTTGTAAAAGTTATCATATTGCGCATATACTTGTATAAACAGCCCCCTCCTTTCACGTAATCCCTTTCCTCTAACATGCTAAGTTAATTATAAATCTCATAATATTTGTGATATTTTTAGGAGTAGGCCGCAAATACGAGAATAAACTTCATAAAAATTTGGGAGGGCTTTTTACCAATGTGCATAGCTGTTGCTTAATTTTGAAATTATTATGGCAGTTGCAGTTGCTTCTCTATGAGCAGTAAGGCGGGGAATGAAGGAGTATTGAGGGTTGGGCCTTGGAACTGCTGCTGTGTGTGCGACATGTGCACAGCATTTGACATTAACGCTAAAGTTAACATGTAACTGGTTTCAGGCTCAAAAGCCACTAGTCCAAATGCAAGGGCCTGGCAAATCTGTCCATGCTTCATGTACATGTGTGTGTACTTCATGTATTTGTACGTGAGTGTGTCCATTTGACCGCCTGCCTGCCTGCCTGCCAGTTTGTCTGGTCGTTTGCTCTGCCTCTGGACTTGAGTCTTCATTTGCGTGTTTAAGTTTTATGTCTATATTTTGTTCCTGTTCCTCGACGCTTTAGTGCAAAACTAAGTAAATTTTAGTGCAAATGAGCAGCGCACACGGGGGCCACATACTATAATAACAGTTAGCAAGCAGCATAATGATAATTAAATAACTTTTGTGCCATTCCTAGAATAAGCCTCATTCTTAATGGGTATTTGTGTGCACATACAGAGCCCCAGCATTGACATCATTTAGGCAAATTTACGTACATACCGAAATGCTTTCATTAGGCAGCAAACAATTTTCCCTCCAACTTGCAACGACGGAAACAAAAAATAGAAATAATAGAGCAAAACAAAAACAAAACAAACAAAATACAAACTAAGCGCAAATGTGCCAAAATAATCCGCTTAAATAAAATAGCAAGAGAAATACTCGAACGGGTGCAGCTACCAACCCAGCTAACCGTGCTCCTTGTGCCATTTTTTTCTGCATATGTGCTGTTATCTCAGTGCACGAGTAGTGCACGAGAGCATGAATGTGGCCACAACCGCAAAAATAGCACAACAACACATCAACGCCAACAATACCAAAGCGCCAACGACAACGCCGATGGCTAGAAATGCCAAAGCATAACCAAAAAATGGCAAATATTTTTCTATATAAACTTTAACTGGCATAAGTTGCGGCAAAAACACGCAGCAACTGCTCAAAGAACACCAACAACAACAGCAATAGAATCAACGCCCACAGTAGCATCACATTCTACAAATGGCGCCATCTTTGGCTTCTGGGGACGGGCCTCTTATGGCGCACACACACACATACACACACACACACACACACACACACACACATAAGCATATAGTTGGAATATAAATGTGGGGGTCATTGTCACAGAAGCCTTTAATTAAACAGATGAAAATGTGGCGACCCAAATTGCTCTGTGCGAGTGTACGAGTAGTGGTACGAAAATGTCAAAGAAAACCCGTCGCTGGTTGCAGTCAGCCTTGTTGCCAAAGAGGTAGTTTAATGAATTTTAAATGCGCTGCACATTTCATCGCATTGAATTTTGTAATTGAGAGGCTGAGTGTGCTATAGTGCACTGCAGATTGAGGCAATAAACATTTAGTTTCGAAGTGAAAAACAGGGGCAAACAAACACTATACTTGCATTTGTTCCTGTGCTCCAACTCTAACTCTAACAAGCCAGACGATTTTTAAAAAATCTGGATAGCGGCATAAAACGTGAGGAACCTGGTGCAAGAACTAATAAAAATAAGAGATCAAATGCTGTAAATTTCCCATCTCTTTAAATCAATCATGAGTATTTTTGATTTCATTAAATTCAAAAAAACAATACTCTACAAAAAAAAACATTTATAAAATTTCTAATTAGTTGTAATATTTTTTTATACTATACCATTATTATTTACAAGTATATATAATTGGACATATACCAAATATGTTATTATTATAATTGTTGCCTGCTCACTTTTAAGAATACTTTTTTTTTTTTTTTTTTTTTTAATGCATGACAAAGGAAGAACTGCTACATGAATTGTACACGAACTATTCAACCGAGGTAATTTCGTCTGAAATAAATTCTACCATTAACTTAACTGCTTAACTTTTTGATAATTGAGTCCCAGTGGCTAGCTGTTTTATTTTTCAAATATGACCCATTCAAACATGTTATAGGAAAGATTATTATTTTTATTATTCGAGAATGGGAAAACTTGGACATTTAAATGCTCCAAAACTTGGTGAATTCAACGCGAGACCGAATAACGAAGGTGTTGAACAACGACGGGTGTACCATTTCAAATAAGTATATTCCTAGTTTAAAATTCTTTGTTTTGGTATTTTTTAGTTTTAAATATAAACCAGTTCATTATTTCGTTTGAAAATAGTTTGTTTAATTTTTTTATTGCATTTTTTAAGTTTAATTTTCTTTATTTAACTTGAAGTCTATTGATAATTTTATTATGTTTATACAATTATTATTTTTTTTTTCAATATATTGATCTATTCAGTTCTAATAAACGTAGTGTCCTAGTTAATTGTTTCGCGCACTGTAGTTGGAATGACCCTTCATGCATTTTGTAATTTAATATTTCCACATACATATATATTGCTCAAAATTGCCAAATAGTCGACGTATTTTATTCCATGGCGATAATGAGGTGCATCTTAAATGGGATGTGTGGCTCTATAATGCACCCATTCGTTGCTGAGAAGATGTGATGATCTCTGATAATATCAGGAGCTCCAATAATTATGTTGGCTCCTAGCTGTTGGCTGTAAAGGCCAGCAAGTCGGCGAGTCACAGCAAGAGCCGTGCCAGCTTAAAAGCCATTTCGAGCTTGATTAAGTTCACATCAAATGGTCTGTAGTGCTTACCAAGCTGCACACTCGCCTTGCTGCCTGCATGAACGATTCTAAATAGTACATTTATGTAGGCGGGGTATTAAAAGCCACACAGACTAGGAAGGCTGCACAGCCACACACATACAGCGGAGCAGGAGCGATGCCGACACATGGCAAATAGCTCGGTAGCCCAGTCGCTGAGCCACGTCGATTATTACGTAGGCGTCCGAAATTTCATGCCCCAATGAATTTCTGTCCTATTCGTGATAATGATGACGGCGAAAAATGGCTAAAATGGCCTGCAAACGGCCGAGTGCGTTTGCCCGTTCGTTGCCGGCATGAAGCGGCAATGAAGAATGCCTCAGTAGTTATACTATATGTGGTTGCCGTGCGGTTGTTTGTGATATAGTCTGTATATGTGTGTGAGTGTGAGTGGCAATTTTGCGCCTAAATGTAGACTAAAAGTTGAGCACAAACACTCAGCTCGCTAATTACGCACAGAAGTGCTAAAAAAAAGCAGTAACAGAAGCGTCTAACAGGTGACTGACTGATGAATAACATGTGATTAAAGGGCAACGCCTACGCATATTCAGTGAACAAAATAATTAGTCAACAGCAATGGAGAGAGGACCAGGCAACTCATTCAAGCTGGTTAATATAAAGCATTTTGATGAGAGTCTACCATGTGCGTTTCGTGTGATTTAGTCGCTGTAATTAGCTGTCTTTTTTGTCGTTCTGGCAACACGGAAGTCATTATAAACTTCAGATATTCTTGTTGGTATGGTGAAAGAATTTACGGAAAAAAAACACATTAGTCTACCTAATGATGTCCATGTGAATGCTTACAAAAGAAATGAATTGTTCAAAATGATTAAATGTGAAACATTATTTCTCATTCAAAAATGAAGCAGATCTTTGCTTGCGTTACTAATTTAGGGAAATACATAACTTACAGATAATAGTGTGATATGATTTTCAACGGAGCGCAAATAATATAGTATGACCCTCTTCGAACTCTCGTTCGAGCAGCTCTTAGGCATAAACTTGGAGATCCACATCCACTGCTTATCAAGTAACCGCCTCAACAGGTTCCAAAATCAGAAGCTGATTAATTTAGAGCTAAGACTCGCTTGAAAATGTATCAGCTCTAATACTTTTCCGAGTTGAACTGAACACCAAATGATTTATACTTTGTCCTTCAATCTGTGGAATTAAATCTTAATCTCTTAGTTGCTTTTACGAATTGTGCTCTTCAGCATGGGCATAATTTTTGAAGTAATCCCTAAAAGTATGCTGTAATTAATTTCAAATTTGTTTTATTTCGACTAAACGGAAATGTGCTGAAGAGACGTTCTGAAATCAGTTAAAAGACATCCGTTCCGGAACAGGTACTGAAGTTGGAACTGTTGGTATATGTATGAAAAAATATATTTCGAAAAAAATAAAAACTCACTAAGGAGGCATATTCGATTTATATTCAAATTAGCTGCGCAAAAAAAAATACACATTTGAAAATCCAATAGTTCAGCTTTCAGGACAGGCAACGTTGTGCTGCTAGCAATCAGAGCCACTAGATGCTCTGCGTTTATTATGCACAATTTGCATGGCTAGTTGCAGGAAAAATGCAAACAAACTGACAAGCCTTCTATGCGCTGCCCAGCTGCCTGTCAGTGGGGTAGCTGTCAGTTGTCTGTAGTTTGTTGTTCGTGGCTGTGATCCTGCTGCTGCTGCTGATGCTGCCTTTCCTCTAACTGCTGCTGATGCTTCAGTCTGTTGTCTAATGATTAACCCCATGATTGAATATAATGCCTTTGAAAAGCAACGCAGACAGCCGCGCAAGTGCCAACACCAAGCTGAGCAACTACGAAGGAGAAAAATGCAGTCGTTGCATTCCAAAAGCAAAGCAAACAGCAAAAAATAAAGGCATCGTCGGTCATGATGATGATGTTGGCAAGGCAAAGGCACAAAACAGTAGCAACAACATTAATTTTTTTTCTTACTAAAACAGTAGCACAAGCAAAGCGGTTTTTTCTTTTTATTCTATTTATTTATTTTTGTTCATCTTTTTGTAGTTCATGCGCTCAAATAGTTTAAAAACAACAAGAACAAACATGAACAAAATAACCAGAAACTTGTAGCTGGGCTATCAAGAATTGCGGTTACTCTAGGCCAAGTCACATAATTCTGACTAATTCTAACTAACCAAAATATTTTTTAAAGTGAAAGGGCAGCTATCGTTAAGGAATTTAAGCCCGAAGGCTTTAATATTACATAATATAATTCAAATATGCACTAAACGAGCACGCTTTATATACTTTATTAAATACTAAGACAAGTAAAATTATTTCTTCGAATGTAAGATAAAAATAAATAGTTAATTTCTATGATTAGCTATAATTTGTGTCGCACATAAATATTAATAAATTATTTCAAATACAAATTAATATTCTCAGTTTGGGAGTAGATGGTATTAATAGCTTTGCAAAATATTTGTATCATGTTAAGGACCTAATTCGGTTGAACCCGAAAAAGAGGAATACGATACCGATAGAGTGAACTATTTTTAGAAGTGGGTTTTACTCGTCGTTGATTAAGTTTTGTAGAATTTTAAATCAACAAGATTACAGTTTAAACAGATTCTGGAAATAAGTACTCAACATCCGATGATACTGGTTGCAGATAACATTGAATATTCATTTTAATATGGCGGAAGAGGATCTGGAATCTACAGAAATGGAATTTGTGTAAATATGGCTAGTGGCTGCAAAGAAGATATTCCTTCCTTCCTCTGGATGCATAGTTTGAGCAAAAGTTAAGCGCCAAAACAGCGACCAGTGCCGGCATAGTTCTCATGCCACTATGGTCGCGATGTAGACGTGCTGTTATGTGTTGTTTCTTTCTGCTCGTCTGCCTTTATGCTTGCCAAAGGCCATGCCTTCACGGCAACAACCCGCTAACGTTAAAGCCGATGCCAAAGGTAGATATTTTCATTTAGTTTCCTGTTTACCGCAGTCGAGTCGAGTGGAAGTATCAAAGTTAGTGAAGTGGCGATGCCGTTCTCGAGGCCACCGCCCCCTTTGTTGCTCCCATACTGTGATGCCACTCAAATGCTTAACTATGCAAAATAAGTTGCATTTAAGATGCTCCATTATGCATGTTTTTTTCATGCCGATGATACAGTTTAGTGTGTGGTCGTTGAAACCACCATTGCCATCACCACAGACTCCGCTAAACAACATTAGTGGCAGGTGGGCCAACTGCCAACCTCGAGTGTCGGGTTAAATGAAGTCTGAAGACGGCTAAATATACCTGAACTTTATGCTGCATATATTTCATGTGGAAATACGCGAGACCTGGATCAGAGGGTGTGGCAATAAAGCAAATGCCATAAAACGGAAGCAGAAATAGGCACACTAAAAATATTTTGAGCTATTTGTTTTTATGTTCTAATATTCTGAGACTTTAAATTTATCTTTAACCGCGCCACGAATTCAGTGGAAATCGAAGTGTAAGGCGAATGGAGAAGGCATGATCAAGTCTTAATTTATTATTACCCTTTTAGTTACATAAATAAATTTAGGCCATACATTTTTCATATTTTCTTGACTTATCTTAAGTTTGCCTTTAGCTTTTATCTGCCAAATTACATTTCAATATATTTTCTACGTATTTTTGCTCAGATTGCTTTTTATATTTAACTTCATTTCTAAGTAAATATTAAGAAGACTCATTGGATTAATGGTGACAGTTTATTGATTAATTTTTTTACAATTAATACTATCATAAATATGTATTTCAAAGATAAAGGTTTTGTGGCTTATGCGGTATGTGGTAAAGTATAGACATTTCTTTTGGATACCCGCGATAAGGACTTGAATAAACTGCCTTAATTACCCCTGTGGTAGCTGATATAAGCCTCAGAGTACTTTATACATATTACACAAAGCTTATAAATTCTAAATTTTGTTTAGACTATGTTGTCTACTACTACTACCTAAGAGTTTGTCTACTAAATGAGACTTTTCACATACGTGTATATATAAGATAATCATTGTACATTCAAATGTTATTACTTATAAACTGTGCCAAAACTAATAATATGCATACCTTAAAACACATATGGTAGAATAATAGAAATATTATATTCTCCTTATCTTGAGATAAACGAAGATCCCACAACGCTGGCCAATTACTACGAGTTCTGAGCACTCACTTGATACATTTTACTGCAAAGATAATTGGTAAGATACGAATTTTCAAGTACATTCAACTGTTCGTATATATTAAAGGATCATATACTCACAGTTTATTACTTTATCTTTATCGACATCTGCACAATACATTTGATCGATTGCTTAACTCTTTCGCCATGACTTTTATTAACACAGCACAGAATTGTGGATATTGAAAAGAGCTTGGATTGTAAATGTTTTTACGGCAAAATGCACAAGAGCTAAGCTAGAATAAAAAGTGATTGCAAGCACAACAAGACAAGCTATGAGCATAAATTGTCAGCGAAATGTTAATCCTGTAACGACTTCCACAGCTATCTGTACAACGATGTCGTCTGCCAGATCACAATAGTCTAAGTCAAAGCTGCATTGTTTTTATATGTGTCATAAAGTTTTATACCGTAACGTCGGATTCATGGATAAGATATGCGAGATAAGAGAGCAAGTGTCCCAGCAGTCGACCGATAGAGTGCATAGATGATTCATTGAACTCATTGTTGTTGCTGTCGCGTGCGCTTTATAATTGTCTGTTAGGTAATACGACGAATTATGGTAACCCGCGCGGCAACGGTACTTACCCCCAGCAATCGTTGATTATAGCCAAGTCTACTGACTTCTATGGCTTGGTTGGTCGCAACACTCGCACCTCTGCGTGCTTTATCCGACTGACAGTCGCCACTCACGATAAAGAGCTGGGTGTCTTCAGACATCAGCCTACCCATCCAGGCAAAACGAACTTAAAACCAACTGCCTCGATGACTTCAACGTCCAGTGTACCACGCAAAATGCTCGCGAAGCTACGTATCTCCCGCATCTGCTTGTTCGTGCTGCTACCCATGTGTGGAATACTGTTGCCGAACTCGGCCAGTGTACTGGGGCAGAATCTAACCACAATTGACCAGATAGTAGCCCAGTCAACCACAACAATATCAGCAACGAACGATGGGGCGCTTTGTGCGCGGATTTGCCAAGCTGGGCGGTCACGCATCTGTCACTACACATTTGTTCTGGAACATTATCAAGCAATGGGCGTGTAAGTAAAAGTGCATTTTAGACAGATATAGGTCAAAACCCTTAAAACCCTGATGCATCGATTGTGCGGGTACGTTCTCTCCACAATATTTAAATTTTTATTTAACGAATGCTTCTAAGACCCAAACGCATCGATTGTGCATGTTATTGTTTACGTTAGTTTCTCACATTGTGCCGCGAAAATAATGCATTTAAAATGAAAACACAAATCCATCTGCCCGGCTGTTTAATCTACGATCGTCGACAGCTTTTATGATCCACATAATCATTTACAAATTGCTCAATTTGTTAACCCTTAATAAGAATGAAGATGAAAATCAGCAATTTTCTCTTCAGTTAAAATTGTCATTAAACAGTAATTTGATGGGATTTTTTTTTTAACCGAAACACATTTGACGGTCCATTTGAGTTTGTAAAATTATATTTTATCGAGAAAAACTGTTTGGAGGACCATTTGAAATGCTTTTCAGATCATTAACTTTTAGCAAAAACTTGGTCTGTATGCAGAGTTGTTCGTAAACGAACAGATTTATGGCGTAATAATTTCCATTCATTCTACAAAAGACAATGAAAATATTACTCCAATCAAAGTTACAATTAATGTGGATTAAAAACGAATACTTTTTAGTTATTTTGTTGTAACCCACATGAAAGTTTGTCTTTTGTGCGTGATTATGCGTCTCACGTCTTAGAGAATTTCGATTAGGAGATCATTCTATTTGCTTTTAATATTTCCATCTAAACCAATATATACTTATCTTCTTACTATTCGTTGACAATACTCCGTTACTATGTATTTTATTTTATTTATTATACCCTGTACCCGTAGGGTAAAAAGGGTATATTAGGTTTGTGCAAAGTATGTAACATACAGAAGGAAGCATCTCCGACCCCATAACGTATATATATTCTTGATCAGCATGACGAGAGAAATCGATCTAGACATGTCCGTCCGTCTGTCCGTCCGTCTGTCCGTCCGTCTGTCCGTCCGTCTGTCCGTCCGTCTGTCCGTCCGTCTGTCCGTCCGTCTGTCCGTCCGTCTGGATGAACGCGAGGATCTCAGAAACTATAAAAGCTAGAATAACCAAAGTTGGCATCCAGATTCTCCTAGGTCCGAGTAAGGACGAGTTTATGTTTTTTTTTTTTAATTTTCCCCCCCTTCCCCCGCTACAGAATTTCGTCAATAGCGTCCACATTTCAAATGCTACCTAAACCAAATTTTACACACATAATAAATATATAATTGTCTACTGTTGTATGAAATTTTATTCAATTCGGTCAATTCTAAGAAAAGTTATTAGCGAAACAAATTCTCGCCAGTACAACCTCCCCAAACTGCAGCAAAAAGTTCACTCTTCTTCTTCCTCTTTTTGCTGCTGCTACGTGCGCATATAACTCAGTGACGGAAGTTTACCTGGGTACAGGGTATTACACTGTCGGGCTTGCTCGACTGTAGCGTTCTCTCTTGTTTTTTTGATATAATTGAAACGATCGTTTACTCTATAAATCCAAATATAGAGGGGTCGACTCTTAAAAGCCTACAATATTCATTTTTGATACCAGATAGTGCATTTTTTTGTTTTTTTATAATTAATAAGAATTCTGAAATCCAAGAACTTTGCTTATTTAGACATACACATACAAGTATGTATGTATTTTTCAAATAATTACATTTTCGATTCTCTTTTTACAGCGCCTGCGGTCGTTGTGCCGCTGGCAATTCCAGCGATTGCAATGCTCCACAATGCATTGTTGGCGATGGATTCGAAAGAGGCGGCGTAATGAGCATAAATCGGCAATTACCAGGACCTGCTCTGCATGTGTGCCAGAACGATCTTCTGGTCATTGATGTGGTCAATAGGGCCGGTGGCACGACCACAACCCTGCACTGGCACGGCATGAGTATGCGTCAGACCCCATATATGGATGGCGTCCCGTATGTCACCCAATGTCCGATTGCCTTTTCCAATACCTTTCGGTATAGTTTTGTAGCCACCGATTCTGGCACACATTTTTATCATGCCCATGCTGGTCATCACAAGGAGAACGGACAGTACGGCGCCCTCGTTGTGCGGCAACCAACATCACCGCAGGTCAGTAGCTACGATTACGATTTGATGGAGCATCTGCTGGTCATTTCAAGCTGGATGCATGTGCCGGCAGAGAGTCTGATGCCTGGTACCCCCAACACGATCCTAGCGCCGGATGCGGTGCTCATCAATGGGCGTGGAAGCTATATTGAACCGAGCTCTAGGGTGCGACAGGCGCGCATTCCTCCGCAAGTATATTTCCTGCAGGCCGGAAAGCGCTATCGCTTTCGGGTCATACATGCTGGCAGTCATGCCTGTCCCTTCAAAGTGCAGGCACAGCGGCATCTCCTGCGTATCATAGCCAGCGATGGATTCAATGTGGAGCCACGAACTTTTGACGCACTAATTATCAATTCTGGCGAGCGCTACGACTTCGTGCTGTTGGCCAACAACACCAGAGGCGATTACTGGCTTCGCGTGTCGGGTCTGGGTGCCTGCAGCCGTCTGCCCACTGAGTCCTTGGCACTTCTACGCTATCGTAGGGCAGACGCATCCCTAGCGCAGGATGCAGCGCGCCCCTTGCCCACACAGCCCAACTTTAATATCAACTACCCTGAGAATAATGTGCTCAATAATCCCATGACGGGCTGCCGTCCCGGTGATCAGTGCGTCAATGAGCTGATCTCGTTGGAACGTGATGAGCAACTGCAGTGTGGGGTTGTCCAGAACACCATTTATCTCTCCTTCAATAACTATGTGGTCTCCAATGCGGAAATATTTCGGAGCGGCTACTACAAACACTTTCTGAGTAAGTAATTAAGTTGCTCAAGCACATCTATATGGGCTTTGAAATATCCTCGGCGTTTGGCTCAGGGACGTCTTTTAAAGCAGCTGAATAATGCTTTATATCAAAAATTAAAAATTCCAAATAATACTAATTATTTTTGAAACCACTTGTATATATATAAAATAATACTTTGCATTACACTTGTATAACTAAAAAGGAATAGAGCAGAATATAAGGAGGCAGATGATTTCATAGTTTTCAAATATATCGCTTATAGATCGTAAATTGCTTAGAAGTTTAATTAAATAAAGTACTGAAACTTTTCGCACATATTAAATAGCTCGGGGGTACTTTCTTTTAACAACCTTAACCCATTAATGCCACCAGATCTGAATGCAAACACAACCGTTGTGGGCGCCATCAACAATCTGAGTCTGACGTTTCCGCCATACCCGCCGCTGACGCAACCGGAGCTGATTGACGACGCACATTACTGTGACGCAAGGCGACGACCTGCAACCTGTGCCAACCAGCGGCAGTGCATGTGTGTGCATCGTTTGCAGGTGCCACTTGGCGGCACTGTCCAGCTAGTCATTGTGGACGAGAGCGAGAGTGAGTAAACAATGGAGGGCGGACAACGGACAATGGACAAAGGACGTCGGACTGACGGGGAGACTGTCGGACAAACAGCCTTGCCGCAAATTCCAATTACATGTTGCTACATGGGGCGCCCTCGACAACTTTTCCACTTCACAGGCGTTGGCCCCATACATCATCCGTTCCATTTGCACGGCCACCGATTCACCGTTCATGCCCTCGGGCAGCATCCGCAAGGCACGCCCATGACGGTGGCTTTGGCCCAATCGATGGCACATCGTGGTCAATTGTTGCCCGCTGCTGCAGCTGCCTCTTCCTCATCCTGCAAAGCGAAACCGCCGTTTAAGGACACGGTATCGATACCGAGTCGTGGTTATGCGGTTGTGCGGTTTAGGGCAGATAATCCGGGTGGGTTGTAGCTGCCAAGCTTCGAGTATAAATACATTTTAATGACCTTCCCAACGCCCGTTCTCATGTAAATAAACTTATTGTGATATTGCAGGTTTCTGGCTCCTGCACTGCCACTACGAGTGGCATCTGGCCGTTGGCATGGGCCTCATTTTGCAAGTTGGCCAACTGGGGCAGATGGTGCGACCGCCGGCCAACTTTCCGCGCTGCTACAATTATATGCCGCCCATCGAGTGGCCACACAAATGAGCTGTAAGCTACTTAGTTACTACTGTACTCGAACTATAAATTGTAAATTAACATAAAGTTAACAGTAAAGATGTGCAGGTCATGGATTATATATATGTGTAGTATGTATCTTTATAATCTGAGTGCTGGCAGCGAATTTTAGAAAGGTAGAAAGAACATACAGCTATCTTTCTCAGCTTGATGATTTCTTACTCCAAAGCAGAAAAGGTATGCAATTGCGATTTTCTGGTTCGCTAGTGCCTGTGTGCAATAAAATGATCAACTATCAGTGCTAATGAATAGACGAATTGTTTTATCATGATCTCTCAGCATCTGATTATTTAATTTACCGCTGCAACGCGCTTTGGGTATAACTGGCCTTTGTATTCAATCAAGCAGACCGCTTAAGAACCATTGAAAATTGTTGAAATTGTTGAGACTGGCAATGGCTGAATTTTCGTCGCTTGTTTATTATACCCTGTACCCAAAGGGTAAAAGGGTATATTAGTTTTGTGCGAGTGTACATGGCACACACGGAAGGAGGCGTGGTAGACCTCACAAAGTATATATATTCTTAATCAGGATGACAAGCCGAGTTGATATAGCCATGTCCGTCTCTCCGTCTGTCTGTCCATCTGTCTGTCCGTCTGTCTGCCTGTCTGTCTGTATGAACGCAAGTATCTCAGAAAGTATAAGAGCTAGAATAACAAAACTTGGTATCCAGATTCTTCAGAGCCCGAGAAAGGACGAGTTTCTTCATTTTTCCCGATGCACCCCCCCCCACTCCCCCCTATTCGGGATTTTCTATAACTCCCGTAATTCTTGGAAAGTACAATTTGGTAGTCACATCCAGTTAGTGATTATATATCTGTATACCAAGTTTAATTATGATAGGTTTCTTAGAAAGAAAGTTATAGCCACATAACCAAGTCCAACCTCTGTCCGCAGCTGTATTTGTTGGTGCTTTGACATAATTATGTAATGTGTACTGCACAGATTCATATGTACAAGTACACAAACACGCATAGACACGATTCTGATTTAAATGTAAATGTATGTATGGAATATTTTATATTTATTAATTTAATTAATTAATTACATTTAAAAAAAAAAAATTTTTTTGTGGGGTAGTACAGGGTATTTAAGAGTTGAGCCTGCTCGACTTTAGCATTCCTTTCTTGTTTTATTTTTTCCCTTTTGAAGGCAGACCCAGACCCACAACTATTTTGTTCTTTTATTGCTTTGCTCTGCCGCGTGAATTTGTTACGATTGCGTTTTCGTTGAATAAAGCATAACATACTCGTTGGTTGAATCGGTCCTCTCAGCCACAATTGGAACTGGGACCACCAGGCAGGCAGCTTGCCTCTCTTGCTTCCTGTCCAGAGCCGACGCAGAGCACAGCGTACAAAAACTTAATGTAATTGAATTCATTTATGGTTTTGTTTGTTTTTGGGCTTTTTTACTTACGCGGCATAGTCGCGCAAACTCGTTGAGAATGTGTCTGTTGGGCTGTTAATAAATATTTCATTTATTTTAAGCCCGCTCTCAGCCAACTACAAATGCTCGTTACTGTGGCCTTTGTTTTTTGGCTTCGTGCTTTAATTAAAAATGTGTACGGCCAGCAAAAGGCACATGCATGTATTATTCTTGTTAGATGTAAATACATGTAAGCCCCAAGCACTTTAGCTAAATGCTAAACTAGCGGCTGAGCGACCTTCGAAGTTTCTGAATACAGTCATATTTCGCTGCATAGGATGTTCAGGACATGCCTTTAACATGGTTTATAGAAATCCTTGTTTTCATGATTCAAACCAAATTTTTGGATTGTAATGAACGATTTTCCTACAAGGACTTACACATATGGGTCGCATGTTCATCTTAGCCAATACTTACTGTCCAAATATGTAAGAATGTTTCTCAAGGATACTTTGGGCATGCAAAAAAGGATATTGGGTTATTAGGAAATATGCTTTTATACATGCAAGATTTATGCCCATTTGCCGAAGCAGGAGAGCCAAGGCTTTGAACTGGTACATGCGTACATGTGTGGAAAAGGACAGACGCGTGCCCCTAAAAGCATGCAGCATATTTCATATTAATCGCTGCCGGCTACAAGGCAGCCCCAACAATGCCTACAACACACCTTCCCTGGCTTTTACCTGCCACTTTCATCCATTTTGGCAAGACATACAGCGACACACACGCACCCACATAATACTCGAATTTTATCCCTTTCCGGGCTCAAAGAAAACTCGGTTCTTAGCTCTTTGGTTCGCTCATGTGGCTAATAAAATAATTGAAATTCTCTAAGCATGAAAAAGCAAAACATGCCAAGCTCTCTCATACATACAAATTATTTCGATGCACGAACCCAAAGTCCCCCACACCCAGAATTTCGCCCAGCAGCTAAATCGCAATTACCCAAATTCAAATTTTTGCTGCCATTTTCAGTGAAGACCGAAATGCGATTTAGCTGAGAGATAGCTAGCGAGTCTAAAAAGCGTACCGTCCTTCTCCTCTCTGATGCTCTCTCTTTCTCCACATCAGCTTTCTGGCTGCACTGACTACTTTCGTAGCTTAATGCTTCTGCGGCTGCTGCTGGTACTACTATTGCTGTCAAGTTTCTTTGATTTTCAATTTCAATAATAAAATTGTTTGCAATTTTATGCCAAGTTGAGCAGCATCGCCGAGTGAAGCTCCCTCGCTCTGTGCGGGGCCATCCAACGACTCCTAGTGCTGTCAATATTTATTGAAATACGGACACGAATGCATAAAATATGCTCTACTCGCAAGTATATGTCATATACATACGCACTCGGTGACATGTGTGTGTGTGTGTGTGTGTGTTTGTGTCTGTTGTCAAAATTTTATTTTGCATGCGTATATGAAAATAGTGAAATTTCATGTTTATGGTATACCCTAAAGGTTGGGTATAGCCCGGAAAGTTTTTGTTTTAATAATGGTTTTAGAAGTGCAATACTTAACATTTTACTACTTCCTCGCAATGCAAGCCATTTTAAAGTCGACTAGGGACTTGTGTTGAGTCTAAAAGGGGTTCATTTTATACTGATTTAATGTGCCTTTTTAATGACTTGGAAGTGGTTCATAAAAAATAGCTGTTAAAAAAAAAATTGAGATGTGGAAATGGCCTAATGGAACCATTCCTTCTCTAGGTCCACTTTGGATTTCAGCTCAGCTTACATCGAATATATCGCCATACACACGTCGAAAACAACTGGAGAAGCTAAAGAGTGATTATATTTTGCACAAACCTAATATACCCTTTTTACCCTACGGGTACAGGGTATACTCATTAAAATTATAATATCCTAGCTAAATTTTACTCTTTCTTAGTAACTGTATAAGTGTTGAGTGTGTGTGTTATAAAATGCATAATTTTTAAAATTTTTGTAAAATACCCGTGCGATGCCCCGCTAGTAATTTATATAAGAAAGCGAAATTTCAACCTTTCGCCTTTACGTATAGTTTTCATAATATTTACATTTTATTAATTTCTTCTCCCAATTTTCTAAGCGAAACTCCCAAAACATTGTACAAATAATTATTTACACACTCGTACATATTTAGTTTAATGTAAAATATATACATACACCGAACTCACTAACTAACAGCCATATGTTTTCGCGCGGATCTTTACCACACGATCTGGATATACTAAACCCATCGCTTTCCGTTAATTTATATAGAAGTCCGCAATGTTCGTGAAGTTTAATACGAGAACGTACTTGTATGTTGGTTGGCACAAAGTAATGTTTATTCTATGAAAGTAGATTCAAATAGAAAATATGATAAGTTGAAATATGTACATAGTAACATAATCATTTTAGCAATTTAACTGACTTTTTCGAGTGGACAGCCCATTGGAATGTTACCGGTCTTACTTATTTCGTCAGTGATACTGCGGATCAGGTAGTGATCGCGAAATGAAGGCCTGCACAGTCGTCGAAAAGTATGTCCATATACTTGTAATTTATCACCGATTTGGCACACACAATTTTGAGTTTGTTTGATTTCAAAACGCATGTAATGGAGGCACAGTAATAAATTCATCTAAATAAATGCAATTCGTATGGTACTAATGAACCGATTGAAATGGGGCGGCACTAATGGGATTTTGAAAGCTCTATTTTCAAAAATTACTTGTACTTTAAAAAAAATACTGGTTTGTCTGGATACAAAAATTGTCTGTTTAAGTTAATGACCAGTACCGGAATCAATAAAATAGCTTCTTAGATCAATCCTACAGTCTTATTCAAAATCTCAAATTGCTCTTTCATTTCGTACATATTTGTTTGGAACACAATTGTTGTTTTTTTTTTTTTTGCGAACCCAATTTTATGTGGATTTGCAAAGGAGAAGCAATTTTTATTAAAAACAACACGGTTTCTAATATTAAGTTTGGTTTTTGTAGCTGTTTTGGAACTGGTGCATCAGATAACGAGCTTCTCCGACCTAGGATAATCTGGATACCAAGTTTGGTTATTCTAGCTCTTATACTTTCTAAAACCCTGCGTTCATACAGACGGACGGACACACAAAGAAAACGATTGTCATACTGATGAAGAATACTATATACCAGTGGGAGAGAGTATTGTTTCGTTTCTTTTTTTAAGAGTTGAGATCGTCGACTTTAGCATTCCTTTCTTATTTTTGTTAAACATCGTTTTCGAATCAAGAAGTTTCACTTCAATTTTTATAATTTTAAAGGGTGTACAGGGTATTTCAGAGTTGATACCGCCCAACTCCAGCATTCCATTTTTTGTTTTTTCTGTAAAGCAACATTAATTTTAACGTAATTACTATAATTTCGATTTTAAATTTTCATAAGTCATTCAACCTTTAATAAAAGAAGAACTTATTAACTATATTTAAACGCTCAAAGTTTTTTATCATTGGCTTATAAAGTTTGCTCCGAAATTTAGCCAACAATACAAAAATATAAACATAATTAATTCATGGTATAATTCGACTGGTTATCTTGCCGACCTTCACCGAACGACCAAATGCCAAAAAACGCATCGTTTTACGTCGATTTGTGACAAGGTCTATAGTTATCGTCAAGTTCATTTCGGGAAAGTATGGCGGTATTGAATGTTCTTTGACCTTGAAGCCGTGTACATAGTAATGTTTGTTCTGTAAAAGAAGATAAAAACCAATACTAGAATTTGAAATATTAATAACCCTTACTTTTTTGTATGGACAGTCGTTCAGAATATTCCCTGATTTTTTTATTTCTTCACTGATAACGCGCGTTATAATGTGATCTTCCAGTGCATCTTGACCTGTACGGGTACATATGTCGAAACGTTTGTTTATGTAGTTCACCGTTGATTTCCCGATCATTACGTTGAAAGAGAAAGACACTGAGGTATTATTTAGTTCACGCACTGCAATAAAATCCATATCGATCACCGTCTCGTTAAGATCATTGGATTTCAAAACGCATGCCAGATTGGTTAGGAATGTAGGCATATAGTTTTCACACTCGATTTTGTTGGGAATAAAATTGAGCTGGGGAAAATCGATATTGGGAGTATTTAGCATTTGCTTAATGTATGTTCCTTGAATATCCTTTACTTTACTCTCAGCGATCCAATGTGCAGGCAGTAGGAGGAGTAGCAGAAGCAAAAGCTTGTATAGACCCACCATTATGAAGTTTCTGAGCTCCAGTAATGTTTTCATCTAAATAAATATATATTTTGTGTGTTAGTAATAAATCGTTTGAAATGGACCGGGACTAATGCAATTTTAATGGAACTATTTTCAAAAATAATCTGTACTTTAAAAAGAATTACTGGTCTGCCTGGATACAATAATCTGCTGTTTAGGTTTAATGGCTGCCAAAACAAGCTTTCCAGATCAGTTATACAATTTTATTCAAAATCTCACATTTCTCTTTGATTTCGTTTATATTTGATACATAATTATTGTTATACGCTGTACCCGTAGGTACTTATTATACAAAATGACTCGAAACTATTGTTCACAGCGTAATCAGTTGTGCAAATGGCGAATAATTCCTTATAGGTCTACAAGGCACTGAAAAATTAAGTCGATCTAAGAGGACTGAGGAGTCAACCTCTCCACTAGCTTGTGCACTATGGGTATTTTTTCACTTTTTTTTGGCAAAAACTCAATTTTTTATTTTATATTTCAAATATGAACTGTTTTATAATCTTTATATACCCAGAGGAGACAAAAAAAAAAAAAACTTCAACCGTTGAGGTATGTTGGCACGCATATGGTTTTCGCAAAATTGGCGGGAAATATTTGCTAATTTGTTATAATAAAAAACGTTAGTCGAGGTATTTAAAGTTACAGTTCAATAACACTTGTGTGTTTTTGCCCAATTCTTATGTGTAATTTAGATTAGGCCTAACCAGTATAACCGTGTTTCGTGAAATAGAACTTATACATGGCACAGCGTTGCAAAAGGTTTTAAATGGAGAGCAATTAACCAGATTATTGAGTAACTAAAACGTCTTGCCCCAATTTCCCCCGTTTCGAAAAAAACGCATTTACTGCAGCAAAACTCGTGCTTGCGACGTAGAAATTGTTGACCTTGGAGCAGCAACAAAGACTCTGAAAACACATTTAAGCAGTGTGCAAGTATATTGCAGAAAAGTATGGTAAAAGTCGTATATGAATATAATACTATGTTGATATCGGAAATAGTAAAAGCTTTCGCGAATTATATTAAAAAGCACGTGCCAAGTTGTAATGAAACTCTATATAAATTTAAAAAAAAACGCACACAATTTTAATTGTATTGTATATAAATTGTGTGTGAAAAGTTTGGTTTATGTAGCTTTTGAAATGTGAACAGTATTGACGAAATTCTGCAGGCGACGAAAATGTAGAGGGTCTTTGTAAGACAGAATTAGTTTCATTTCATCATATGAGAGTGCGACAAGGTAGAGGGGAGGTCATTAATAAATAATGTAAAAAGTAAAGGGCCAAAAAAGTCATCTTGGCCTTGAGGCACACCTAATGACGCAAAAGTGCGCTGTTAAATGCAAGATTCGTTGGGTCCTGTTTTTTAAATATGACGAAATCCTACACAAACAAGTGAAAAAGGTAGATTGGGTGTCCCGATTTTGAAATACTCTGTACATATGTGTAGAATAATTCTGCGTGGCTATGCGTGTTTGTTTGTGTCTGTGTATGTCTCGTGTGCCTGCGTTAACTGGATGTATTTACCGAATATCAACGAAAAATTCCAAGAAATATGGGAGTCACCAAAATACACACTCTCTGCGTATTCACATATGGCATCTTGGACTAAAACTTTGGTTTACCTAAGTCTCTTACCTAGTCTCCAAGATATAGGTGATTACACGAGTGGGGTTTCCGAAAATCCCCCATTGTTATGAAGACCCCACCCTTCTGGGGGGGATTAAAACAAAAATAAGCCAAACTCGTATAGCGTACACACATGAGGCATCTTTATGCAACATTTTGGTGTCTATAGTTCTTATAGTCTCTGAGATCCAGGTGCTTATACGGACAGACAGGCATACAAGTTGTAATGGTCGCCTGCATTAAAATTAAATTAATGTTACTTTTATCGCAGCTCGGTGCTACAAAATTAGCACTTGCGATAAAAGGGGCTAATATTTGTCCCAAAGCTTCAGGCCCCTATCAGCTGTATTACTCTGAAAGCTTTAGTTAGTACAACTCTGGGTTTTGGTTGGAATGTAAAGCGCATCTAACTTTACGCACTTCAGTAGTTCCCTGGAATTAGGTGTTATAAAAGGCCTGATCTTGCTAAAACCGATCTCTTTTGTTCATTAACTTTTGGATGGCCAAGTTCTACAAAGTAGCCACGTCCGTCAGCTACGCCTAACACGTGTTTTGGGTGTTATTCACTGGCCCAAAAGGAAAACGGCTTGACACTCTCGAACCCAAAGATTTTGTCCACGTTAACCGGGACCTTCATCGAGTGTAAAACCGTGCGGCTGGAGACGATTTGAAGACCCCCCCAATCTTTATGGCATTATCCGCCTGTGGGCAACTGCCTATTAAGGGCGCTGCCAAGTAATCGGTGCGCATCCGTCACGAGATTTGCGACTAACCCCTTGTCGCTGCTGTATTGGGTGCAGCCGAATCAAATAACTTCGACATAAGGGTTATTTCCCGGCGGAATTCAAACCGCAGTCGTTGTTTACACTTGGACGAAACATTTGGTTCCAACCGGCAAAGTGAATTGCCGTATGCTACAAGTCCGTCTTCCAAAAAGGAGCTTGCGAACATGCGGGATATATCTTTTTGCTCTGGGTGTCGAAACGTCATTAGCCCAACCTGACCACCGCCGACTTCCCTCTGCCGTAGAAACCATTGCCGCCACCACCACCTCAGCGTTAACTACATAAAATGTGCTACTGCTCACAAAAAGAGCCTATATAGTGTCTAAGTTTGAAAATCACAGTTTCAAAATTGAAGAGAGTGTGTGTACAGTGCCTCGAAAGGGAAATGCCTTAAAACCCAATATAGTGCATATACTTATATGTACCAATAGGTACAGTTTTTTTTTAGCAGACATGTGCATTTAATTTTTTTTGCTATTGTTTTTTTTTCGTGCCCAAGATCAGTGCATAAAAGCTTAAACCGAAATAAACTCTCGAAAAGGCATGTGTACAAATATATATCATAATAGCAAAAGAAAATGAACCCGAAAAAAAATATGCCTCGAGATAAATAAGACAAATTTAAATAAGCCCAAAATTAACCCATCCATATAATAACACACCATATAAATATGCATTTGCATATAAATGTATGTGCATTGAATTAATCTGTACATAAAACAACGACTACACCTCGCTGGAGGGCCCTTCATCGCTGGAGTCTGTACGTAAGTCTGTATTTATCATTGCTATTGCTTTTGTTTCTTATCTCGTTTGTAAGCCGAAGTTAAATTGATATAATGTGATACATGCATACATATCAATTTTAGTACAGAGCTTTTGCTCGACAGTTATCGCATGTCAATTTACTTTCGTCTTATACTAACTTTTTCTCTTATACTAATATGCCTTTGAGAGAACATATGACAATAACTTAAAATGCGGAGGTCAATGAACCGGCAAAGAATGCGCTGATCTGCAGCACTGACCTACCTCACTATCACTCATGTGAGCTTTTAGTTTAGTTTTGTTTTTTTTCATTTAATTGCCTTTAACTAAACTGCTGCTGATTCGGGTAGCTAAATTTTGAATCGACGTTACTTTAACACATAAAGAATAAAATGAAAATAAATAACATTAGGCGTATATGCACACACACTTTCTGATTTCACAATAAATTTTTTCCAATTTTTTTTTAGACTATAAAATATTCAGCCTATGTTCTTTGAATTATATATATAAATAACTACTTGGCTTAAATTTGTATTTTTTTTACTCATACTAAATAAGTTTCTTCAATGAATTATACCTATTTTGTTTGCATTGTCATAAGAATTTATCCTGCTAATAGATTTATAATTTGTTTGCTCGTCAATGTAAATCTTTATAATTAATCATGCGTATTATTAAATTTTGTTTAAAATGAATTAGTAAAGTTTTATTTTCTGGTGACATGGTGACGTAAAACTAGCTAGAACATTTACTATAGGGGAACTCCATAAACAATACTCGCATTGGAGCTCCATGGTTGGGTGGGTATAGAGGAGAGATCTCGCAAAATAGCTAGACATATTTTCTGATGCAAGAAGCTATCACTTGTACCGTCAGTTTCCCTCTCCCATTTAATTGGCCTTTGATTTGTTTTAGTTGTTTTGTTGGAAGTAGGCCTTCCAAAATTTAGTTTCAGCAGGGACTCTATAATAATTTAATTTATGTACTTAGAGTCTTCAGGACACAGCAAACCCACCCCACCCCGAAAGAGCTAGGGTATCAAAGGGTCCCGACCTCCGCTGTGACACCGTCGGCTCACGCTATCTGGTTTTTGTTGTTTTTACATCTAGCCAGGATACTTCAATGAGTAGTTTATTACATAAATTTTTGGCGCCCAACGTGGGGCAAAAACAAGATAGCGTTTTACAGCAATGATTAGTTTATTACAAAGTATACTTGTATTGTCATGCTGATCAAGAAGATATGCACTTGGTGTGGTGTGCAACGCCTCCTTCTGCCTGCTACATTTTTCACCTCCCGCAAACCTTATATACGTTTCATGTACATTTCATGTACAAAGTATGAAAAGTGCTTCCCATCAATGTTATTATTATTATTAGAAATTCGTTTTTAATAAGCAGGAGCAAAAATCCTATATTCATATTGGTACTTAATATATGCCTTTCAGAGCCGACTCGAGATACTCGACTGATAGGTATAGGCAAAAGTGTATTCAGATTATCCAATCCATCTGATATGTGTCAGAATAATTGTATTTTTTTATGGCCCACAGAAAAAGTTTGGACATTTTTATATCGTTCCTCGGTGTTCTATGTGTGTGTGTGCACATCTACATGTGCAGCCATGTATGTGTGCGTTCATTAACCACAAATGATTGTGGCAAGGCAATTGAATAAATTTTTGGTTATTTGCTGAAACGAGTTCGTGCAAAGCCAACGCCAAATCAGAAGCTGCTGCAGCAGGGCTGTCGGTGGCACCAGTAGTAGCCACCATGACCACCACGGTCGATGGTCATAATTAAAACCGATAATCGTGCATTGATGCTGACCAGCGCTGGGACTCCATCGGCACTGGGGCGTTGTAAATTCGAGTTCATTGAAGGCATCATAATATAATTTGCTCATTTAAAATGTTGGCTTAATAAATTGATATTGCGCAGAAGCAGCGTATTGTGCCAGGAAATTGGTAAATTAGCATATTAGCATTATAACTGATGCATATGTGCATGGACATACTTGTACATAGCTACTAAATGTTCGCTTTTAGTTGTTCAACTGCAACTCAAAGCAGCTGTCCGTGTAGCACATTAGCGACAAGGCGCGCTAACAAAGCTATGACACTTGGTCTTCTTTGTTCCCTTCGTTTTGTTTCTCTGGCTTCCTGTTTCTTCTTCTTGCTGCTGCCTTATAACTCATGCTGGTAGCACTTATCAGCATCAGGGCCTTTAGCTTGCCAGGTAAGAGTGCACAGTGCGACCGTTTCGCATTCGCTTTTTGAGCAAGCTAGGATTGCTGAGAATGTTACGTTGCACAAATAAATTGGTTTCTGTGCGTTAATGCTTCTTAACGATTTACTCATCACCTTTTCACCTTTAATTCATTTCATTTTTCTGCTTACACTTTAAAATGTTTTTAAAATTATTTGAATGAAATCATTAAAGATCCCGAGCACTGGGAGCATAACAGTACCTTATACTGCCCTTTTGTCCTGTCTGGCTTAAAACTTTCATATAAGTATATGGATAGGTATGTATTTAAGCAAATTAAGTGAATTTCATACTTTAACTCTCAATCCGGTGTCTTTGAATGCGCATTTTTCTATCGATGTATGAAGATTAATTTTTAACTACGGGAAATCACATTTCAAACGGCTTAAAATATTCTATGAATCTCAAGGAATTTTTTGTCAGCATACGAATGAGTGCCTTTTGGATTTGAGCAAGGCTTTTTTAAAGCGGTTGAGTTCGCACCACACAGTGGCATGTATGAGCATAAAAGATTCGATATATAGAATGATAGTTCAGGTATAACTCGTTCGGGCCCAAAAGTGGAGTCGAACCCTAAAATAATTTTTCACTGCATTATTCCGAATTATCACACTGTAGAAGGTTCACTTCAACACTGAGGCGCAAATAGAGCGTCATTAATTTAACTAAAATAGTCACTGAGAAAAGGGAGAAGACGAGCAAGTAGATGGAATGGAATGAGACGCACAAGAGCACGCTGTCGTTGTCGTTGCCGTTGTCTTGGACGCCCCTGGTGTTGTTAGCAGCGTCTAAATGCAATCATTTTACCTGCAACCAGCCCCGACTGTCTGCTATAACAAATGTGCAACAACAACAGGAGCAGCAAAAGCGTCAGCAGCAACAAAGCGACAAGTAAAATGGATGAAAAATGACGCATCAAGCAATGTGCTGGGAACATGGGCGATGAAACCCCGTTTATTCGTACCCCACGACGTGAAAAGGGGTAAGCACCACCTTCGCAACGCCCGACTGAGCATCATAAATATAGCGCAGCGGAAATGTGCTCAGTTTTGCAGCGCACACATACATTGATACGTACAGACGAAACGGAAATGCCTACTCATGCTTGAGTGGCTTTGATTTCCAATACATATGGTATTGAAATGAATTTTTACGATTAAGTTGTTCAACATGTTGCCCATATTTTCAGTGAAATGACAAAATAATAAAAGAAGTGGAGCGGGTTGGTGAGAGGGAATAGCAAATAAAACATTTCCTTAGTTCAGGGCTGGTCCTGCATTTGTGTAGTGTTATCAACTGATCGACCTAAGAGATTTGCAACAATAACATATAATACACATGCACTTACTCCAAATTAAATGAATACTATATAATTTATTTGTGTTCATTCGAAATATTAGTATAATGGGATATGTTAACAATTTTAAAACAAGTGAGTTACTTTTAAAATATTGTATCCAAGCGTGTTACTAAAATTTGAACCTAACACAAGTCGATGGCAGAAATAATAGCTTCTCGCAAAGGAATGCTCCGTCTTTTATTTTGCTTGATTTATAACATTTTGCAATTAAAAAAATGTAATTTGCTTTTTAAATAACTCTCCTAGGGTAATACAAACTATTTCATGCTGGATTTTGGAACGTAACTTTTTTGTTGCATTGTTCAGCTTATACACATCGATTTTACTCCAAAAGTTGGTTCAGATTTGAATTTTATAAGTGGGTTACTCTAAAGTTTGATATATTTGTGAGAAAATTCAATCGAATCTGAAGCCATACTTGGTATGTGTATGTGGCTGGTCGCGTACATTTCACATTTTTCTTGTTGGCGCATAAAAGTATGCTACATTTATCTCGAACGACACTTTTCTGTGCTTGTGTGAGTAAGCAAATCGTGCGCCTAACCCGAACCAGCCCATTTGCTAATTTCACTATATAAATGGAAAGAAAATATGGAACATACAAGATAATATACACACACACACACACAAACACATACAAACTACCAAAAAATAAATTGAATTTATCAGCGGTGACAGGAATGAAGCACACCACAAAAAAAAAAAAAAAAATAAGAGGAAAAAATTCACATAATTTCCGCTCTGGAAATAATAATACGTAATAATCATACGTAATTATTATTTTTCCATAATACTATACTATACTTTATATATGAAATGGCCAAACTTTGACAATATTTGGCAGATGTTGGTGGTTTGTGGTGAGGCGCAATAGTCGTACATACTTGTGTATGTGTATTCATAAGGTGTAGTAGTATGCTCGCGAACACACGACCGTTGCGTTGGCGTTGATATCAACCAAAATAAACAATAAAATTCAGCCACAAATAAATTATGCCCTTGAGCAATGGCAGTGATGACTGAATAAGTTCAGCAGGACGCATCGGCGACAAACTCAAGACTATATGAAGTGTGTATGTGTATTTGTGTGTTTTTATAGCAGACTGAACGCAATCAAAAGCACAAATACAATTACAGTTCGTGTAATATACGCACACAGAGATAAGTCACACAAATAAGCATAGCAAACATCGTAGAGTAACAGAATAGAATGGACGAGAACTACAACAACAGTACCAGGAAGCAGTAACAACAGGAATAGCAGCTCTAAGCTAATATTTTCCTAGCGCCAAAAACAAAGACATATTACTGTCACAGCAATGTTCTTCACTTCTATGCATGTGTGTTTGTATCTATGGCTGCGTGTGTGTGTGGCGGACAAATTGAATTTGATTTATTGAAATTTGATATTTTCCGTGATACGGGCACTGAAAATCAAGTGGACAAGCTCAGCAAGACAGACACTAAGCACACACACATGCATATTCATGTGCTTGAAACAATCAACATCAGGCAAATCGATGCACTGAAGGCTCTACTAAAGTAACATTTCTCTCTTCTGTGCCAGGGCTGAAGAAACTTTCAAACGGGGCCAAAATTACGGTAGCTGAAAAAAATAAAGAAAAGTATACCTATTTTAAGTCTGTAGCCAGCAAAGCATTATAATAATTGTATAATTAGATTTAAAGATTAGATCAATTTAGTTAGCCACGAAAATGACTTTAAAATACAAAATCAAGAATGAGTTCCTCAATCGTGCCAGATCAAAAGAAAAGTGGAGAAGCTGTGCAGACTGCTAGGTCATCGCTCTAAATTCCATATATCAAATAAATGATTGATATTCGTTGCCATTTTATAGCCCACGTGTACCTATGACATACAACTCTGAGAGACAGCCAGTAACTCCAACATAGAGATGATACGGCGCTTTCAATGCAAGTTAGTGCGCATTATTCTATATGCGAAACACAGATCTGTGCACTCTCACGATTATCGAAGCTAAACTACAATTAGTATAATCAAATCTTTAAATGCTCGTGGACCACAAAAAGCATTTGGCCATACACCTACTGAACAGCAGCCAGCATGGCAGCGGGATCTATTTCATTGCATTCTAAAATAATAAAAATCATCCCAAAGTGTCCTGATCGGTGATTCGTGCAATTTTTCCAGCCCTGCCGCTTGCATATTTTTGCCAATTGTCGTCGTTCACGCACAAAGAGCACAAAAATGGTGTGGAAATTGTCTAAGTAAATGCCGGAAAAATATCAGCGCATGTGTACATATTAAATAGATTTTGTCGAGACAGAGAGAGAGAGAAAGAGAGCGAAAGAGACGAAGGATAGTGAGAGGTAATGGCGGGCAACCTGAAGTGGACAGGCTGCAATATTTATTTAAGTTAATGAAAATTATAAGCCGAAGTCAGACAGATGCACAGGAAGGCACATACAACGCAATAGGAAACAGACAACGCACCCACAATAAAAGCCAATAGGATAACAACAACACAACTCGGAAGCAAAGAGCATGGCGAGTGAGACGTGCGTCCATAAAATTCGACAATATCTAACTGACCCAATTTGCGTTGCGTTTCGCACGTAGATACGTAGAAAGGAAGACGTGCAGCGTGGCCGAATAAAATCAAATCAAATAAAATAAATTCGTTTTGCCAACTGAACGTGTGAGGGAGAGAGCAGGCTTGTTAGCGGGTGGGGGCGACACGCATCGAAACATGTGACGGCATGTTGTTCGGCCAGCGGCTGCACTCAAGCACAGCAGCTACAATATTTATTACTTTTGATTATGTTGAAAGTCAACTTTATCAATTTTACAGCAGTTAGCCAATAAACCACAAGACAGCAGCAGCCACAGCCACAACAACAGCAAAGCAACAGCAACGAAAACAATAACTACTACAACACACGACCACAAAGAACATAACAAAGATGAGCATGGGAGCAGCAGCAGTTGTAGTTGTAGTTGCCTTGTGACTTGCATATAAATCTTGAATGGACAATGACTGTCAAGCAAAATAAATTAGAAATGACAAGAAGTGAACAAATGCCCGGTCGTCGGGAGGGTAGGGTTGGGATGGGATGGGATGGGATGGGATGGGAAGGGTGTGCAGAGGTGCAGCTGTACTCGCACACGATGCTGTTGACAGCCAAAAACAAGGCAAACAGACAGCGTGTCAGTTTAATTGGCACCAAAGAATCAGCAGGAAGGGGGAAATGCTTAAGCAATAAGTCCCACCAGCTATTCAATGTTCACAACTCACAAACGAGAGGTGCGAGCACAGTGCGTATGAGTAATGCAAGAGTTCCGCATAGTTACCTTTTGGTTGTACAACCATGACTCAAAACACAGTCCAACTGATTTCAAATTTTGCCTATTGACGGCAATGCAGGAGAGCCGTAAATTATGCAATGACTTTTGTTTCGTTACCAATGGCAACAACACAAAGATAGGGTCGCAGCTATATTAACTGACAAACCTCGTAATGCTTTACCCAGCTCGCTATACCATGGGATACAAAGTTTTAAAAAGCCAAGAAAATAATGTAGTACAAAATGGTCCTCACAAATGCATTTAGGTATGTTGTATTTTAATTTACTTCATCAATAAACTTTGGCTGTCGATATAGATTACAATAATGTACATGTTTATACAAAATAATTAATGGATAAAAAATCCTCAAAAAGAAATGTAGAACCATGTCTATTATATTATTTGCCATTTGACCAGCTAAGCCCCAAAGCACAGCCAAATATGGTCAGAAACGTAATTAATGAGTAATAAATGTAAGTGGGGGAAAACGTAATTCCAATTAAAATCTAATTATAATACTTAAGAAGAAAAAATAAAGAAAGAATGCGCAGAATCGCAGCCGCATAGAGATAAGATTTGAGAGAATAGATATATATATATATAACTTGAAATCGATTATACAAGATTTAAGCAGTTGTGCGGCTGTGGAAATTAATTCATTCGTAAATTTATTTATATGTTCAGTTCATATATGTATTTATTTGTGGCAACATTTAGTCAATAGCAATGGTTTTCAAAATTTAATTAATATTTAAAGAATGGGCTAATGGATAAACATCTTTCGTCAGATTCCTTTTAAAAATAAAAAATAGCAATATAGAAAGCTAAACTTTCGAATCTTCGTTTGTGCATCTTGGCATTTAGATTTTAGTCCGAATCGGAGTATAGACTCTAGTTTGTTCAGCATCATCATTATCTTTACAATGAATCTAGGTACGGGCAAGTATTGTATTATTGGGTATTGGTACAATTTTCATTTAAATAAGGCATTTCAACGATACAACACTAATACTGAGCACTCTATTATTATCTTTTAAGTTGTTTACAATCGATTTGTTTATATTGTATTTGCTTGTGTGTTTTCATCTCGCATTGTTAATATAACTGGCACCATGTGACAGTAATACGTTTCGTCCCACTGCCATTGCAATCAGAATGCATTCGTTTGCGCATGCATTGTTTTGTTTTTGGCACAAATTGCATTCGAAAACGGACGCACGCACATAAAGAGAAAATCTAAGCCAACAACACGTGCATCCCTGCCGGCCTCTTTACACTCGCAGATGCTTATTAGGCCATGTGCCCGTTGCTAGGCAGTTGGGCGGCAGAACGACCACCTCTGTTGGCCAATATGGGATGACTAAGGCAAAAGCAATATTGAACTCGGCCGCCTGTCGTTGACAATGTCAGAAGCTTATTTCAGCTCCACTAGCCGCTGAGCTGCTGCCTGCTACACAGTATGGTTGTGTGGGTGGCAGTGAGTAGCCAGCGTTTTGTCTGTTTGTTAACCAATTCATTTGTCATGTGTTGGCAGTGAGTGTATTTATGTGTGTGTGTGTGTATGTGTGTGTGTGTCTGTGTGTCGTATAGAGACAGCAGGGAATTGTTCTGATGTTTGGTTTATGGCACACAATTGAAATTGTGTCACAGCTGCTGCTATTTCCACTGTTGCTGGCGCCTCTGGTTCGCCAAGCAGCATCGATTTTTGATTACAACGTGACCAAAAACTGCATATAACAATTTATATATCAGTACTGAAAATCCCATTGGCTGCACAGTGCGCAGCTACAAATCAAAGCAATTATTTTAAGCAGTTATAAATTAGCAGCCATTGGTAGCAAATATCAAATGCCGAGCACCTGCACGCGCAGGACATACAGAAATGACTACAGTGTTTCGTCCCCGAACGAAAGGAGCTATACATACAAATTTGTTGATATAAAATGAGTTGAATTCCAAATATGCATTACGCATTTCATTTGCCTTATGTGGCAATTAGATGGAAGCACGCCCGACCCCTTTGTAATATATATTTTTTATTAGAATAAAGAGGAAAGTCGAGCTAGTAAATAAATAAGTAACTAGATTTGGGAAACGACTAACCCCACAGAATATCCTAGTCCCTTAGCATCACTCACAACCGTAACTTTTTTATTTGCTTTACTCTTCCTTCTAACAAAATTGGCATGATTAACACTAATTGGAATCATCTGATGACAGAATGTTGGGGCACCAAGATTTCAGTCCTCAGCTGCAGTCTTGAAAGAATCAGATATCTGCAAAGCAAAGGAACACTATTATATTTCTACTTATCCTAGTAGTTTTTGCAGAAACAATATTTCAAATTACGCTTCAACATATTGGCAATGCGAGTGTTATAAAAATGGAATCTACTCTATTAATTAAGTGATTAAAATGTTTAATTAATTGATTGGTTGTTTTTTCTTCGTAACGTTAGTTAGTTAGTAAGTAAATTAAGTGGAACCACGGAACCATGATTGTCGATAAATAAATGAATTTTACAAAATTATATAGCAGTTTAATTTCAAAACTAGAACTAAGAACTTTTGGAAGGAGAATGATGATTAGCAGATGGGCGTTCAATTCAATTTGGCTGTCTTTATATTTTAATTACAGGAAATTGATGGCATAGGGTAGAGCAACAGAAATGAACAAGTGAGTCCGTTCACAAAATTTAGATTTTAAAAGCTTGTTATTGCAAACATGCAACAGTCGTATGAACACCTAAGTACCTGTCTATTGCTGCAGATTTAATTTAAGATTGAATTTATGAATTAATTATAATAAATAGCATGGAAAATAGTGCGTATTAAGTTGAAGGATGGAGCCGCTTAAGTATGATACGCTATAGAGAAGTCTCCCTGTTCATTCATACTATATGCACATGATGTTGGCAATCTGAACCACCATTATATCCCATCATTCGATGCCACCTCAGCATTTGCCTCGCATATGCAATCGTGCAATATTTGGTGGCTGCCTCGTTTGGTCACTTTATGACTGCACTGGGACCAATAATTTATGAATGAATTCATGAATGTGCAAGTCGAATGTATGGAGCTCTCTCCCAATCTTTCACTCTCATGCTTCGTGAATGAGTGGCCAGCGGCTTGACTTACTCGAACATACGAGTACACACACATTCATATGTAAAACGTTGAGTGGCGTCGCCCAACAAATCGAAAGCGTCAGCTTATGTACGTATAAAGCATTCTAATGGTCTGAGGTGGGAGTATAACTTTGGCATTGGAAACCCAAAGGACAAGAAACCGGAGCAGGACGAGCAACCGACACATGAAAATTTCGTTTTTGATTATTTCGATGTCCATTAATGTGCAGCTCCCCGGAGTGTGCTATGGTGTGGGGTTCAGAGCATCGCACCTCACACACCAAGCGTGTCGGGTTTTGGATTTTGAGGGTTTTGAAGGTTTCAGGATCTGCGGTTACTTCCCGCATAGTTTTTGTTGCGAAAGCTGTTGGCCATTTTGCAAACACTACTACTGCGTGCCCAATCAACTTGAAGAGGTGTGAATGTGCTAAATTAGTAAAATAAATTACATATGTACAGTAAATGAGCCACAGCACACCAATGCAATGAGCACACAGACACACTCGCATACGCTTGGCCGCATATTTGGGTTGGGTAGCTGAGTGTCGCAGCTGCTGTTCTGGGACCTAATTATGGAGCTTATGTTATTATTAGTTTTCATACCTATCTGTGTGCGTGTGAGCGTGTGTGCGACGCTTTGAATATTGAGCTATGAATTTTAATGAATTAATAAAACGAACTTCACACGCCGACAAATACACACACACTACCTTCCCTACCTAGCTATATAGTATATGGTTGTATGATTGTATATGTGTATCTATAGTGCGCCATGTCAAGCCATAATTCAAATCGTTATTCATACATTTCTGTAGCATTAATGTGCATAATTTGCTGACTATGCGACATTTTGTGTATTATGGTTGTGGAAAATTGTATGACGCTTCATGCTAAGCTATTGAAATCATGTGCATGTCCTGGCAAAGTTTTTGCTTTCATAATTAGGTGATAAAACCGGGCTGCCATGTTTTTGGGGGGTGTAAACAACAATTATATGGGCAACCAGTGTATTTGACTGTGCATACAAAAGTTTGGGCTTAATCGGTCAGTGGATCATGCATTCAGCAATTATGAATCGTTCGGGCCAGAAGTTTAAAATTCCACTCGAGCAATCAAATTCATTTTTCATGAATGGGGAAATTGGATAAGTGCCTGACACACCGAATGAAATATTTTCATACATTACAATAGAGGTCTTCTGTACTAGCAGGTATTGTGTTTGTTACAAGTTCGTGATTGCCCCTAACCAGGGGATCTCTCTGGGAGAAACTAACTGAATGCAACTCACTAACTGAATGTTGAGTCATATGAAAAGGAAGCAACTTAATTCACATAATGGCTGTCCATGCTACGCTCTTAAACTGGCGTCAGAATTTTCTCCACCAATCTATGCACTATTATTGCAAAGGCTCAACTGTTATTTCTCCCCATTTTTATACCCTGTACCCAAAGGGTACAAGGGTATATTAGTTTTGTGCGAGTGCACATGGAACACACAGAAGGAGGCTTGGTAGACCCCACAAAGTATATATATTCTTGATCAGCATGACAAGCCGAGTCGATATAGCCATGTCCGTCTGTCCGTCTGTCTGTCCGTCTGTCTGTCCGTCTGTCTGTCTGTATGAACGCAAGGATCTCCGAAAGTATAAGAGCTAGAATAACCAAACTTGGTATACAGATTCTCCTGAGACCGAGAAAGGACGAGTTTGTTCATTTGTTCTGATTCACCCCCCCCCACTCCCCCCCTATTACTGATTTTCTATAACTCCCGTAATTCTTGGAATTTTGAGCTAAAATTTGGTAGTCACATTAGGTTAGTAATTATATATCCGTATACCAAGTTTCATTATGATAGAATGATCGGAAAGAAAGTTATAACCATATAACCAGGCTCAATGCACACATACATACATATGTACAAGTACACAAACACGCATAAGGCACGATTCTGATGTAAATGTAAATGTATGTATGCATGCATGGAATATTTTATATTTAATTAGTTAATATTTAGTTAATTAATTAAATTAATTTAGTTAATTAATTTAATTAAATTAATTAATTAATTTAATTACTTTTTTGTAGGGTGGTACAGGGTATTTAAGAGTTGAGCCTACTCGACTTTAGCATTCCTTTCTTGTTTTTTATATTGTTGTGGCTTCAGAACAATCCCAACCCATATTTAATTTTTAACTTCCATTCTACTTATTATGAGTATGCTCAAGTTTTCTTTATCTTCTAAAACATTTCTTTTAATCGTTTCAGTTTTGACAGCAAATGGAATACCTATCTTTTTAAGTCAGCGCCTATTCCCACAATCTAGCTAACTAATCAAACTTAATTGTGTTTGCTCTCTGTTTGGATTTGTAGAGTTGAATTGTTTTCAATGCAAATCTCTATCCAATCTATCCACATTTGAGCACACAATTCGATGTGCTTCGATATCTGACATTCCTATCTTGGAAGACACATATATAGACACTTTTACACTGATCGATGGCAACATGACTATGGCATTGACTGGCACACGAACAATCTTTAACACAATGACTGTCAGAGTAATGCAACATGCTGCATGCAACACAAGAAGCCAAGCGCAGGGCTTGCACGCACCAATGTGACGCCCAAATGCTCAAGCCAAAAAAGCCATTTCGAACACATTTCCTTTGCCCCTGCTTGACTGTATCGCCTCCAGTGGGCATACGGAGCGAATACGTAACGCTGACTGCCAAACCATAGCAGTATCTTATTGCAATCCGCAAACCAAATCGCGCGGCAAAAGCATACAATAATTTTGCACACAGTAAGGGGCCACTGTTGTTACTGCGTTCAAGGAATGTTAGGATGAAAGCATTCCTCAAATATCAAATAGTGAGTTGTCAGTGTTGCAACTTATGGCGGGTATAAGCGACTTTTTGAATCATATGTCGCAGCAGGAAAGTACGAGTACAAAGACTGTGTTATTTGTGTGACGAGCCAGTTGATAGATTAAATTTATTTCCCCATACACAAAAGTTTAAATGAAATCCTTGCAGCTACTGTGAGTTATATTTGTGCCAGTCGGATTACATAATCATATTCTTTTGCAGATAAATGAACCCGATAGGCCATAGATTTAATTAGCTTTCTTTGCTAATCCTAACTATGTTAGCTCTTTTCTTGTGAGAAATAGTGATTTTTTTGGATTCTTATTGTTGTGTATTGTATTTTTATTTTATGCGGTTCTTTGCTAAACGTAATTAAGATAGCTATTTGTGTGTGATAAATAGTATAATCTGCATTTTTATTTTTTTACTTAACTTTAAAATGTATGCCTATCAAACTGTTGAAACTTATACAAGTAGTATTCGATAATCAATCGAAACAGTATCTTACTATTTTGGTAGAAAGATTTAAAAATATGATTGTATGGGTTACACATCTAGCTTTGTTGCTAACTGTTTGCAAGCTTGATTCTGTAAAAAGAAAACAGCATCATCATCGTCCGTGGCAACGGAACGTCATTCACGTACCGACTTCAAATTATGCGTGTGCTCTGCCATTGCTGCTTATGTGCTGCCATTTATAGCATATCCTTTGCTCTGCCCCATGCAACCATTTGGCTGATGTTGCCACGGCTGCTCCATTTTGTGTGGCACGCTTGCAGGCGTTGCTTTGTTTGCCTGTCAGCTTGAATGTGTGTGCATGTGTTTGTTTGTTTGTATGCTTGTTTGGCTGCAAGTATGCCGATACTGTGGTATGTGTTTTCTTTATGTTTGCCTCAAATGTATTTATTTAAATTGTGCCGCACGCAGGCGTTTTGCCAGTGCCTCAGCTATTTCAGAAAGGCAAACAGCCAGCTGTTGGCAGCCACGTGCTCCACTTCGCGCTGTATTCGTATTGCTCGGGTCTCGAACGTGCAGCATGCAGAGAAAAATGCAAATAGTTTCTGCAGCAATACGAGCTGCCACAGCCAAGGCGGACCGGCGAGCATAAAGGCTGACTGTCAGGATAAGGCGCAAGGGGCCAAGTGTGCTCTAAGCGTTATTGCAAACATCATCGATAGCCGAATCGATTGCTTGGCCTGGAGTCTTCTAGCTCTGCTCATCGCTGGCTTCTTTGTACGTTTGTAAGCATTTTGTAATATTGGCAAGTATTTCTGTCACAATTGCTGCCAGTAGTTGCGCACAAAGTAGAGTGATAGACAAACAGGAGAGTGCTGACAAAGGATGTGCCTCGGACATGACATGTATTTGTATGTGTGTATGTGTTTGATTTTCTGTGCTGTGGACGTGCACAACTCGTTACTGTCACTAACTGCCAATGTAAACAGAAGTGGCCAGCATGCTGCTGGCCGCAAGAAGCGGCTCCACAATTAAATGCCAGCGAAGCAGCTGTATATACTATTTACAGTGGAGCTTCGATATAAATTACTGCCTTTACTAAGTCTCTATGGCTTATTATTTCTGCACTTTCCCGTCTTTTTAAAGGTGTTTTAGTATTTCTGATACCATTTCCCAATCGGTTTTAGGATTTCTTATTCTGCGTTATTAACAAATAGTGCAAAACATTTCACCAGTTAAAGATTTTGAAATCGAATTACTGCATTGCTGCAAATAAGGAATTCAATGAATGGAACCATTGTTCTCGTTGTCTTCTGATTCTTCCTTGTCTGATTCCCTTCAAAACCTGGAGTCACCAACCTGACTAACGTTGAATGAGGAAAGTTTTGCAAAATATTCCTTAAAAATCAATTTGTCAAATTTTCGAACAGGAACACAACTCTATATTTATTGATTTACAATTTTTAAAGATATTTTCTGCAATCATATCAAATATTAAATATATTTAAAAATATAAATTATAAGAATAAAAATAATAATTTATTTGCAGTCCAAACACTCAAGCGCTATCAAATTGATAAACATTTTTTCTATACTAACATATTTGGTCAGATACAAAGAAGTTCGACTGTAGGGTAAGGAGCATGGCAGGAATCATGGATAAAGCAGCCATGTAGCTCAAAGGCGTTTCGCTGGCCACTGTGTGGCGATTGGCGCGGAAATCAATTGTTGTTTTGACAGCGACACGGAAATTGGTTTAATGAAGCAAAAATATATAAAGCATAGAGCTGAAGCAGCAAAAGCTAACAAGCCAAAGGATAATGCCCGACCCGGGTCCAAAGGATGAGCACATTAAGCTAATTAGAGCGTTGCCAACTGGCCATGGCAAATTGACGCTGATCAAAAGACTGTTTGATTTATGATGGCACTAAAAAATTAGCTGGCAGGGTGAAAAAATAAATGTGGAAAGAAATAGAGTTTGTAAAGTAGATGTGAAAATTATGCAACGAGCGCCAGCTACTAAGAAACTAATTTAAAAGGCAGCAAGTAGAAGCATAATGACGCCTCACAGAAAGGTCACATGGCAGGCTGCAGAAGGAATTGCAATCACCCAGCGAGTGAATAAGCCTGGAAGGTAAGCCTAAGTGCAGCGACGCCCAAAAGTATGTTCATTACTTAAGCTAATTACATTTTAAATTAACATTAACGGGCGACAGGCAGTCAGACAGTCGGGCAGGCGCCCAGTCAAGCAGTTCGCACAAAACCCAATAAGACAAACCAACCAGACTGAGAAGGTCTCATAAAAGCACAGGGCTTGTGTTTAACTTAGAGATGGGCTCGTGACAGAGTCACGAACGCAAGGGAGCTTCATAAATTTTTATTCCACAAAAAAAAAATGTTGTATTAAATAATATATAATCTTGACGACATTATTTGTTCAATTGATTTTTCAACCCAGTGGTTGTAATAAGATTCAAGATATTAGGCTTGTATCGATTCGGGAAATAATGTTCTGTGCTTTCACTTGCTCCCTACACAAATTCACTTTCTTCTACATCGCTTTCTTTTGAGGCTCACGATCACATTCCCACTCCCCGTGGGGTCAATCGGCATGCTCGCGACTTGGCTCGTATGTATGCTCGGCACGCGGCGCAAAATGGCAGCAATGATGCCGGCGGTGGCGACAGTCCAAATGTATTGAAGTCATTACGAATATTGCAGTCCTGCGGCATTCCTGGGATGGCACAAAGAGCCACAAGACACGGACGGGTAGTCGTGCAGGTTAAAGTCGGCGCCCGTATAATGACAGAAATTATGTAATAAAAAGTTAAAATTTACGATTGCAACTGGGCGTAAATGTGGGTCGGGGTGTGGGTTCGACAACGTCAGTCAGTCAGGCATGGCATTAGGGCTGACTAGCACGCTGGCACGTGTGCGTGGGCCACGTGAGCAAATGCCAAGCGAAGGGGCAGCAGTGAACTGTATAGTCAGCTACAGGTGTAAGCCAGGAATATGGCTGGCCAGGTGGGTGTCTGGGGCGACAGCGGACACAAAAGTCGCGTACAATGAACCGTCATAGACAAAAGACATAACAATGAAGCCGAAGCAGACGTGAGCACAAGCGAAGAAGACACCGTGCCAGGGCGGACAAACAACAACGCAAGCATTTGCACCTGCAACCGAATGAAATAAGTTATAAAAGCAAAAAACAAAAAGGTAGCAGAAACAGAACAAAAAGAAAGCCAAACGGCGGAGAAAAAATAATACAAAATGGCAATAAATTCAAAACTAAAACAAGCCCAAGAGCACAAGAAGACAAGAAGGCAAAGGCAGAAGTACTAGTATGCCCAATAGAAGACTGAGCAAGGAGCCCGGGTCCGGCTGTCGCTGCTGAAGTCGACGCAGCCAAGCACATAAGTGGCATGGGCATATGATAAACTGAGAGGCGAGGGTTGGGTCGGCTCCGGTAATAAAGGTGTCATTGAAGGTGCGCAAGTGTCTGTGTGTCTATAAGTACGGCTGTAGGTGTAACTGCCTGTGCGCGGTCAGAGAAAGTTTTACACGGCGTATACGCAACGCAGCTATTGCCACAGAACAGTGGGTATATTAACTTCTACAATAAGTGAAAACTATTTAAGCCTGTTTTATTTATTTATTTAGTTAATACTAGCTGAAAGTTAGAAACTTACAGCTAACAGGGTTTGAATAGCTATGCCTACCAGGATTAGGCTATTACTAAGTCTATGTTATTTTTTACTTCAATTTTTGGTAACTCTAAAGCTAACTGACTCGAAATAAAAAAAGAATTTTAGTAAAGGAAGTGAAAATTTTATTAAAAGAAAATAGTGCGTCAAATATTAAAACAAATAATGGTCTTGCTTAGAAATATTTATTTTGAATTTTTACCAACAAATTTAAAGAATTTTATTAACGTATACAAATAAAAAGTGGCATGGTTTTTCCCACCCACAATAACATGGACAAACAGGATAAGAAAATCTCACACACAAATATCAACTTTGCCTACTACTTTTGCAACCCCAATAGTATTTCCAGATCTCCTAGCCTGCAGGCTTTCTATTCAGTCCAACCATCAATACATATTACTATTACATTAACAATTGTACTTGTAATTGTATTTTTACGTCAGTCCATTGCAATTATATATATTGCATATTAATTGGTCTCACAAGCCATATTACTACGAAATTTGTTTTGCTTGTAGGAAAACAATAACGGACACTCTTTGTTGATTACAATAAAAATTAAAAACTGTAAACTGTCAAATAAACTGTTATTTGGGGTACTTAAGGAAAAAAGACCAATTGTAGCATTAAATATTTAAAGAATATGTATGGTATTTTTTAATTAAGTAATGTAATGCTAAAATTTCTGATTATAACAATTCCAAATACAATGAAAGTCCCCATTGAATTTTCAAACACAGTCTTAAAATTTTATTAAATACTCAAATCATTATTAACAAGAGAGAACGCTACAGTCGAGCAAGCCCGACAGTGTAATACCCTGTACCCAGGTAAACTTCCGTCACTGAGTTATATGCGCCCAAGCAGCAGCAAAAATAGGAAGAAGAAGAGCGAATTTGTTGCTGCAATTTGGTGGGGGGGGGAGGGGTTGTACTGGCGAGAAGTTCCAAAAAATAAAATAAACTCGTCCTTTCTCGGACCTAGGAGAATCTGGATGCCAACATTGGTTATTCTAGCTTTTACAGTTTCTGAGATCCTTGCGTTCATCCAGACGGACGGACAGACGGACGGACGGACATGTCTAGATCGATTTCTCTCGTCATGCTGATTCAGAATATATATACTTTATGGGGTCGCAGATGTTTCCTTCTCCCTGTTACATACTTTGCACAAACTTAATATACCCTTTTTTACCCTACGGGTACAGGGTATAAAAACCTGTGACATTGAGGCGTAAAACGTATGATTTCTTAGGAAATTTCCAGCTTTTTATACTCTGTACATGAAATGTACAAGAGTATATTAGGTTTGCGGGAGCTGAAAAATGTAACAGGCAGAAGGAGGCGTGGCAGACCCCACAAAGTATATATATTATTGATCAGCGTGACAAGACGAGTCGATCTAGCCCTGTCTGTCTGTCTGTCCGTCTGTCCGTCCGTCCGTCCGTATGAACACCTGGATCTCAGAGACTATGAGAGATAGAGACACCAAATTTTCCACAAAGATGCGTTATGTGTGTATTCTATACGAGTTTGTTTTATTTTTTTGATTTTCCCCCCCACTTCCCCCCTATGGGGGTTTTCCCGATTTTCCATTCGTATAATCGCCTATATCTCGGAGACTATAAGACCTAGGCACACCAAATTTTAGTCCAAGATGCCTTGTGTGAATACGCAGAAAATGTATATTTTGGAATTCCCCTCCCTCCCCCCTCTCCCCCGCAAATGCAATTTTCTCTAACTCCCGTAATTCTCGGAATTTCAAACTAAAATTTTGGAAATACCCCCAGTTAGTAATTATGTGTCCGTATGCCAAGTTTCACTATGATAGACCGATTTACCAAGAAGTTATAGCCATAAATATATTTGCTGCTGCAGCGCTGCTCAAGCGCTGCCCGCGGCTGTTGTTGATGTTGCTGTTTGGTTGACTGCGAAAATGCTTACACAGACAGGAATTGATACGCATAGGCTTACATACACTCACACAGACGCAATTGCTATGTAAATGTGCAATTATACACCCTTTACGTGAGTTCGAATACCGAGAGAGGTAAAATCTATCCCAATTTTTTTTTATTTTTTTATTTTTTATTTTCTATAATTATTGTAAACATATGTACAGAGTATTTCAAAGTCGGGACACCCGACTTTAGCTTTTTTTACTTGTTTTCTTTAACAATTTCTTACATATAAGCAAATATTGAACCGTTACTTATAAACAGAATTCTTAAATCTTAAAACGAATAACGTTGGCGTTCTTCCACACCCAGAAATAAGAGATCTGCTGTCACATTGGTAATATCTCTTTGAAATACAATAATTATAGTGGCAAGGGTGGTTAACAAGCCCACTGTGCAATATGGTGGAGAGTGTGTGGGGGAGGTAGTCGGGCACAAACGTGATTGCAAATTGTAACCGCCAATGGGCCGTAAATTGAAACGTGACTAAGGCAGATAATAAAATGCATAAAATCAGAGCACTGACGGCGACAGCCGACGATGACGACAGCAGCAACAACAACAACAACGACGGTTGATGGCCTAAACATGCCGGAGACACGTGAAATGCTGAACTGACTCCCTGGCTCGTTGTCTCTCTATCTCTGCCCCAGTGTCCGACTGCCTGTTGGTGTTTTGTGGGAGGTTGTCTGACTCGTTGCCTCGTTGGGTAAGTTCAAATGAGTTTTTGTGACAAAAGGCCCCAATGGTTTCTCTATTTGAGGTTGTTGTCACTGCTGTTGTTGCAATTTGTCATTAAACGGATGCGAACGGCAAATAAGTTAAATAAATGCATATATCTGCAACAATTTGAACACTATGAGTACAGGAATAGTTTGCCAACATTGCGTATACGTAACGTATGTTGCTTGCTCACAAATTCCGCAAATGAAACCCAAATGCCAGTGATTGTTCAATTTGTGTGTTTTGTGCTTAGGAGCTTCGCTGGACTTAGTTTTCGAAGCTGCCGCAAGGTCCCCAAACTCCCCTGCAAGCATAGGACATTAAAATTGTCAGTTTCAATCGCTTGGATTGCAGTTGGGGCCCAATAAGCAGCAACAACGAAACACGAAGCGAAGTTTTAATTAATTCCATAAAACAAGCAAAAGCCGCAGGCAAACAAGACTAAATTGTGCAAAGGGACACATGTAAAAAGCATGAAAGGAATGCTAGATTCGAGCAGGCACAGCTCTTAAATACCCTGTACCCATTCCACAAAAAACACATTTTAAAACTTAATTATAATTAGTTTAATTAATTAAATTTAGTTTAAGTTTATTAAAATAAATAAAAATATTAAGCGCATAAGTGGAGACATATGTTTATGCTGAGAGTACAAATCGTGTATGTGCGTGTATATGTGCAGTAAAGAATTAAGTCAAAGCAGCAACAACAAGAACAACAGCTGGGGGCAGAGCATGGACAGAGATTACAATAATGGCTCCAACTACTTTTCAAATTGACATATCATAATTGAACTTGGTAATCCGTAATACATAATCATTATCTGGGATATTAGCCGTATTGGAAAACAGATTCCAAGAATTACAGGAGTTAATAGCGGGGAAGTGGGGGGTGTATAAAAATAAAAATAAAAACCTGAGCTGCCCAGGGCCTAGGGGGAACCAAGTTTGGTTATTCTAGCTTTTATACTAGCTGAGATCCTTGCGGTCATACAGACAGACAGACAGACAGATAGACAGACAGACAGACGGACATGGCTATATCGACTCGTCGTGTCATACTGATCAATAATATATGTTGTTTGTAGAGTCTGCCCCGCTTCCTTCTATGTGTTACATACATTCGAAATAAACTAGTATACCCTTCCATCCGTTGGGTACAGGGTATAACAAAGGAAACAAAGGAAACCGGCAAGACGAACTGAACGAAATTTGCCCTGTTTCGAGCATAAAAAGCAACTGAATTATTGGCAGTCACAAGTCTGTTGAACTGTGGCAAGCTGAACGACAACCACTAGGGTTCGCATTGTCCTCATTGTCCACACCGTCCTAGTCGTCCTCAACGTTGTCATGCTAAATACTGCGGAAACTGTAAAGGCATATTTAAACGACAAAAACAACCGGCACTGAAATGTACACAAAAACTCAGATAGAGGCAGACCAGAGCAAAAAGAGTGAAGGAGCTAAGAAAGGAAGTGTGGATGGGCAGAAACGCAAATGAAATGCTAAAATACAAAGACAACTTTACTTTCTTGCTAGCTGATGTGGTCGGTCTCGGTCTTCGGATCGTTTTTTCTCTCAGTCGACTGGCAGGGGGCGGCATTAAAATGTTAATGCCAATAACAAGTACTAGATACTGAGTGCAAATGTGGGCAAGTATGAGAAGATAAGTAGAAAATGGGTGAGAGACCTTAAAAAATATGTACTAGGCTTGTAAGCGACGCCAGCAGTGACCGAAGGCAGAATCGATCTAAAGCAAAAGCAGGTCATGTGCAGCAGGATTTAAAAAAAGCAATCGAGGGTAAAAGATTGCCACTAAATTGAATTTCACCTCCACTTTAAATTTAAAACAGCCTTTACATCGGGATATATATCAAGTCCGTTTACAGCAAAAACTTTTATTAATAGCTCGCATTCACTTAAAACAAAAGTTTGATATTAAATGATAATAAAGGTCAAAAAATGTGTTGACAATTTTTTCACTTAAGAAAAAAACAAGTGAAATTAAACTTCAATTAGATTTGTAAACTAATTATTTTCATTTATTTCATGCTTTACTCTTTTCCTCTTTTCATTTCATTGATTCCTGCCTTATTTTGTTTCCATTAGGTCTGCCCATTTGTGGACCAAGGCACTCCTTTTGATTCTCTCACTCTATCCTAATAGAATATTGAGAGTATTGTCATGATCGGAACACAGTTATGTGCAATAATAATTTGGAAACATATTTAAAACAAATTCAATACTTTGTAGATTATTCAAGGATCCGTAAGCGTTTTAAATTGGTTTCGAAAATCAGCTAGAAATGTAATTATAATCCAAGCTGATTCTGATGGTTATGTATAAGTATATCTTCAATGAAATTTTGGCCATTTTTATGTATTTATTTATACATATATTTTGTTTGTAATATTTATTTTAGTTACACGAAACGGACAGATTTAAAGTTTACAATATTTCATTTATAAACTCATTCATGCAATACATCAAATGATTTAAATGAATATTGAATATTAAAATAAAATATTATATCAGAGTATAAAAAGCTTTCAACAACATTCAGTAACATAAATAAGAAGGGTTTCCATTTATTTCACTTACATTAAATTTCCTTCTTATTTAATTTTCAGAGAAAGGCCACTTAAACACATTTTCCCAGAAAAGTGAATAATTAAGTGGAGCAAGCTTTTAAATGATACGTTAATGAATTTTAGGTCGTTGCCATTAGCAGACATGAACTGGGCATTTAATCAAGAAAAGTCTTAATTTATGTTGTCCTTGCAAGGCTCGACTGAGTCTGTTGTGTACACTTTTAAACACTTGATTTTGTAAAACGAAGGAATATATTTGTTTGCAAGCAATATTGTCCCTTTTCACCTAATTTCCCCTCCCAACTTTTCACTTTTGGAAGTTGTCGGTGGACGTCCTTGTGAGGAAAACGCTCTCCTACCCCCTTAGACATGCTTGATCACATTAAATGATGACATATGGCAGGCCCATATCAAGAAAAAATGATTACTCAGTCCCTTAATGTTCAAATTAGCATTTTATGTAATAGTACCTAATAATATACAATAAAAGTCCAATTAAGAAGGGAAAGATCTTTGAGAAAATCGCAAACACACATCTACATATATACGTGTACGTTCTACGAATGTAACTATATATATGTGTAAACATGATTTTGTTTTTAATGAACTTACACTTCAAGTATGGGAAAACCTCCTCCTAGTTAGATGTTCGTCATAGTTATGATTTTCTTTGATTTGAAAACATTATACCTTTTCCCCCCTTAAAACTATCTCGGCTAATAAATAATAAACCTACTGAATACTGAATTTACATTAAATATTTAAATCAGTGAATATATTGACGGCGACAATCGTTTTGGTTCCTGCAGTCTTTTTCTTCCGCTTATTTCTACCGCTATAAAAAAAGTTTTGCATTTCCATTTTTGCTTAATTAGGTGGGTGGTTTAACTCCCTTTAAACTTGCCCTTACGTACTGTACTGGTAAGCACAACATTGCTGTTTGATCTGCTAAAACAGAAATAAAACAGAATGTACACCAAGTTGGTTCAGCAAACGAAAGCGGAAATTCTTGGATATATAATCAACAAATATATCCAGATCATGCTCCAAGACAAGCTTATCTTCAATTATATTGAATTCTAAAACAAAGGTTTCATTCAACAGTTAGTTTCGATTTGAATCTTTTATGGAATCAAGCTGCCTCTGATTTGCTTTTGTCAAAAAAGACTGGAAGGATAATTTTTTATCCAATGAGTAGTCATAACCATTACCAATTTACCAGCAACCAAAAATCCCAAATCGGAATTACGCCTAATATTTTGTTGTATACTGATGACATTTTATTTTTGAAAGTTCAATTTCAAGTACTGATAAATATTGCCAAGTATTACATTTATAAAATTTTCATTGATACATGAACTTTAAATAAGTTGAGTAAACACAATATACTGAACTTTTTACGGCATTAGTAAAGATTAAATCAAATCTTAAATAGGCTGTAGATGCCTTATGTTCTTATCTCTTTTAGCAAACACCCTAAACAGCACAAAAATGGAAAAAATAAGCGCCAAACCATTTTTTGTTCATAAACGAATATTGTGCGCTCTCAAGTCGCGGTTCTATGGTAACCCGCACATTAAGCGTAGCTAGTTGCACAAAATTTGAATGAAATTAAAAGCATCAGTCGCCAGACAAAGCCCAAGCCCACGCCAGACGCTGAAGCAAACCAAAGCAAACGCAGCTGCTGTTCGGTTTCCGTTCATGTGCAATGAGCTTCAAAGGAAGTGCAGTTAACAGGCGCACAAATACGAGCACACACTTGAAAAGCAAAAGCAGACGCAGACACAGACACAGACGCGGCCCTTGTGCGTTGCCAAAATGGCGGCAATCCAGTTCAGAGACAAACAAACAGCAACAGTGGCTGCACCAACAACATCAGCAGCAACAACAACAACAACAATACCAAGATGCGCTCGTAGAGATAACGAAAATAGAAGAGGATTGAAGGCGCAGCTCCAGCACACAAAGCAAACGAGCGTAGGAAACAAATAAAGTAAATAAAAACTTTATAAACATTTTAAGTGCAGTTGCGGCAACAACAGCAACAACAACAACTGAAGCGAGAGACACCACAGCCGCAGAGGCAGCAAACGGCAATGAGTGCAATGAAACTGAAATCTCGCACAGACAGAGAAAATGCAATCAAAGTTGGCTGCAGGAAACGGACTAACAATGCAAACAAAGCAAAACGGAAGCAACGTTGTTACCAGTTACTTTCAACTACTACTGTTAACAATGGGTCAGGTATGAGAGTGCGGGCAAGTAGAGCGAGGAAGTGAAAGAGAATTGGGCATAGCTTCTATTTTGTTGTGGTGAAAGGGAAAGCATCTGCCAAAACTACTTCAAACTTAATTGTAGATGCCAAGAAGCCGAGCTGATGAATTTATTTTGCACCCACCTCAGCCCTACGAGTATTACTCCAGTGGCCCACCAATAAAATTTATTCTATTTGCTTTGAGCAAACACACACAAAAATTTATCATATAAAAGAAAACAATGTGCAGCTTAATTATTTAACAAATGTAAGAGGCAAACACACTTCTTCTGCTTATTTGACTCACTACTTGGCATTACGCATACGCTCCGTGTGGCAACTGGCAACTTCTACGGCTCTACTGTACTGCTGCTCTGCCTTTGGTCCTGCTTGCTGTCTGCGCTTTGCTTTGCACATTTCCTCTTTTGAAGCACTCGAAGCGCACTCGAATTGCTCGCATGTCACAGTCACTTAACCTTAAAGCAAATCAAATGACGACAGAGTAATTTACTCGAAACTGTGAGAGTGTGTACATGTGTGTGCATGTGTGTGTATTTGTGTCTTTCTGTGTTTGAATACTTTGGGGTTGGGGGACAGAAAAGTTAAGCCGCCAGGCATGCCATGGCAAATATTGCCAACGGTGACAAATATTTTGCGCGTGTGTTCGCAACAAATTCCCAGCCATTCAACATTCACTGAGCTCTGAAGACTCGCAACGGAACTAGCTCGAAGGCGAAAGTTCCAACTTTGAAACGAGAATGAATTTTGATTAAGAGTATTAGAAATGTCCTGAGGCCTGAGTTAGCTCAACAAGCTAGCAGGAATCCCACAATGAGAGTTTGGCCAAAGCTGAAATAATTTTTCAAATTAAATAATTGATATTCAAATTTCAGTGGACACTCGTAGTAAACCCAAATTTCATTGGACACTCGTAGTAAACCCAAACTTCATATTACATAATATATTACATAATGTGGTCTCTCTCTCTCTCTCTCTCTCTCTCTCTCTCTCTCTCTCTCTGTCTCTCCCTTTTATTTTTGTGTTTTATAAACAGCGATTGAATTTATTCTAAATTCTCATCCAACTGCACTTTAATATACATATATCAGTATTTACTATATTAATAATAATATTATATTTAATAATGATGGATGCTACAAAGCTCATTTTAGTTGAGTGTTAGTATTTAGATTCAAGTAGATAGATTTTTGTATCTCAAGCGCCAACTAGTTCAAAATCTGTTCCACACCCAGAAAACGGTCTTGTGTATGTTTTTATGTACACATATACTGGTATATAGTATATGTAAGTGTGAGGGGGCGAAAGTTGAAAATTAAAATTAAATGTTCAAATATTTGCTTTCACAACAGCCGCTTGGTGCGAGCCTTTATCTCCACCCCACTTCGGCACACATTCCCCAATATATATGTACTATACATACGTGTATATACTTGTATGTACCATACGTACTTCAAAATGAACTGAGCCGTAAAAGTGTTAAATTGCCGTTTTCGACAAAATGTCAACGAGTGAGATTCATTGAAACAAACGCGTGCCCGTTTATACATGTATATGTGTGTGTGTGTGGGTGTCTTGCCAACTACTAATGAAAGCTTTATAGAAGCAGTCCAGCATGTTCCCTTCGATCCATTCAAGTCATGAAATCCATGGCCGATTGTGCACTTTACTCGCCATTTAAGCCATGATTGGATCACAGGCACCAACACAGACAAAAAAGGCAACACAACATTGACTGCAGCTAAATGAGTGTGAAAAATCAGAATGAAAATGGGATAAGAGGGGAAGGAGTAGGTAAGTGTGAGGGTGCGAGTAAAAGCATGATGGGCAACATATTCAATGGCTCTTCAAAAGCATGCTTAACAAACAGCAGGAGCAAAAGAGCAAAAAAAAAAGCCGGCACAAACATTTGCATGTCAAGTTGACCCCAACGGCTGCAGCATTAAAATAGCCACCATGAATAAATTTTAACAGCGCTTGTGTGTTAAAGTATTTAATGCTTAAAAGCTCAGGCTGGGGTTCCAGCTCAGGCACAGGCTCAGACTCAGTTCAAGCAGCAAGTGCAGAATGCTTGTGTGCCTTAAGCCGTGCCATATGTTTTGCAAACAGAGAGTGTGAGTGACAGAGAGGGGAGGCGGCCTTTTAAAGCGCACATGCCATATCGTTGCGGCATATGTGTGTCCTTAAGTGTGCCTGGGCGTGTGTCTTCGGCACTTGTCACATTGACACGCCAACGTCAGATTCTGTTCCAGCTTCAGCTTCAATCTCGACGTTGTCAACATGCCCTGTCTTTGTGTTGGGCGCGTGATAAAAACGTTTTGGCCACCACCAGCACGAGCAACAACAACAGCGAGACTGTCGCCTTTATGCCTTCTCAGTGATTAAGCACATAATTGGATTCATTTCAGGCAGCACTGCCTGCCGAGCAGCTTACGCACATTCACACACACACACAATCACTCACATATCCAAGCACATGTGCGGTAAGTGCTCGACATTGCTTAAACTTTGTATTTGGACATTTTTAAGATGCTGCGGCAGGGATTTGTAATTCTTAGTGGTAATTGCCTTGTGGTTTTCACAGCAACTCCAACAACAACAAGAACAACATCTCAACAACAAACAACGAGCTACCTGCCGAAGGCACGGAGCTTTTTGCTTTTTGCAGCCCCGCCGCAAAGTAGGCAACAACTTTTGAGTTCAGTTTGTTGGCCAGTTGAACACGTTATTTCCTAAAACGCTAAACGCGTAACCACAAATGGGAGTAAGTGTATCCTTGATCCGTTAGAGAAAGTATTTATGTTATCTTCCCTATAGTCCCATGCACCCTATTTTTGTTTTGTTTACAACTCCTTAAAATATTTAGTTAAATTTATTTAGTTACATTTATTTAGTTTTAATGTGTATTCCGTTCCTCCATATTTATTTACAGGGGCAATACCATGCCTTTATTAAATTAGTTTTCCCTTTTGAAATTGTTCATATGTAATTGTGTATTTTTGAAATGATTGGATACGACACTATTTGGAAGCGGCAACTAAGTAAATTAATTATGAGTTGCCTTAACTTTGTATCACTTTTTTTAATAGTAAACACTTAACTTAATTTAGCAGCTCTCTTTTACTCTCAATGCAGTGCTTTGCTATTGCAAATGCAACTCCACTGTTAGGGCCTTGCGCTAGCCGAAGTTAGTCTAGAACGTCGATAGATAGTCGAAAACCCTCACTCCACACTCTGTAAATTCGAAGTAGCTATCATTTTTCTTGAATCAAAGACAGACAACAAAAAATTTTCGCAAACTATTACAGGCGATATTATATACTATTATGGTTTTTTTTATTTTTATTATTATTATGTTGTGAGCCACTTTTACAGAATTTTAGTGCGGTCGGTATCGCGCTTATTTAAACAGAGTCATTTATACAGAAACGAACATTATTATTAACTAATTGATAGATTACTCGCACATTTACTTTATTGAAAGTATTAAAGAAAGAAAATTTGTCTTTTAACTAAATTTTATTTAAATGAGGAAGTTGATTTTAATTCTTTAATACAAAGATGTATCCTTGACCAGCAGATTAAAATACTCAATAGAAATGGAGCACTTTAAGAAGGCGTTCACAGCTGACTTCTTGAAATTGAGCTTATTGTTTTGAAGGCTGTTTAAATTTCGGACATAATCTGTTCCCCATTCTATAATTGCATATTTCAAAAGCCTATCAAATTTGTTTAAGAACAGTGTCCACGAGTTTGTCAGCTTCGAAAATCCTGTGCGCAGCTGGGGCTTAGCCAAAAATGCTTGTTTGACTGAAATTCTAAGTAATACGCACAGCTGGCATATTAAGTCAAGTCTTTACATGCATATACCTCTACGCATAAAACGCCAGAGCTTATCATAAATAATTCAATTTAGTTAATACAAAATCAATTTCTGTAAACTTAAATGGCTTTGAAAGCTGAGTGCGTACCATATGCGAGAAATAAAAAATCATGATAATATCATAATAAACTGAGCTGCCAAGTGCTTTCTATGTGTAGGAGTCTGCAGATGGTTGGGTGCATTATACAATAAACATCATCATTAAATATAATTGCATGTTACAGTAACTCTCGTACACATACACGCACATACGATGCTGAATTAACAGTCGCTGCTAGCACTGAAATCCTCCCAGTGGTTGCGGCCAACAGACTGCGAAAAACCGTGATTGTTATGCAAACGCTCATTAAAATGTTTGCAACATTACGCATTCGCAGTGTTGGACCCGCCAAAATAAAAAGACTCAAACCAAAGTGGAGCGATGCCTCATATTTTGGTGTTGTATTTGTTGTTATTGCACTTCATCAGCAATCGGAGATAGAACAAACGCTTGCATTATTTCATTTGTGGCTTTGATCTCCGGCTGTCATATAATTGGTAGAAAAACAAGCGACAAATGGAGGCCCAACTTCCACACATTTTATTTCATTAATTTCTAAAATAAACAACATAATTTTAAATCAATTTATTTAATACTTATATATGTGCCGGAACATTAGCACAATCACACAGAGAAGCTGCGGTCTTCACACTCGACGCTACCACGAGCCTTAGTAGCTCGAAGTTCACAGGATTTAGTATCCAATATTTACTTGCCCTGCAACTCTGGTTCAATTCCGAAATCTATGGCTGTTTAAATAATGAAAAGAAAAAAATATATAAAGAATAAAATAAAATTTAAATGTTAAGCTAGTTGAAGTGTCACTTCAATTTCCCTTTTACATAAATGTGTCAGGATACCATTTCATTTTTAAGAGAAAACCAGTAATTATATTATTTCTACGAGCCCTGTTTTCCAGATAAAAATGTAGTGAATTGAAGAGTGCACGATTTATATTTATAACTTAAATAAAACTTATAGTTAAATACAAATACAACTTAAACTAGGTGTTTAGTCTTAATTCCTTTCTATGTCACCATTTCTTTATGCAGGAATCAGTATTAAATGTACGCGTATTGTCAGCAATATCCTGAATATTTTATTTCTACCCTTTAAGTTGTTGCATTGAAGAGAAAACTAAAGTTGCGTTTACTTACTTTATTATTCCACTCTTACTAATAACTGCAGAAGTCGCTTGGGTCTAGAAAAATAACTAGTTCGAAGCGAGTCAAAGAGTTCTTTCAGGCACCCTTTAAGCCTCAGCATGGCAAAGAAATGCTACCCTAATGAAAAGCAGAGCCTGGCCTTTTAGATGAAGAAGCCCTGACTCTGCTTGTTTTACTTGCATCTAGCTATTTAAGGCCTCTGGCGCAGCTTCTTGATTCGTGACTGCTCAAGGCCAAGAACACCATTGAGGGACAGCAATCTTCTTACATACACAAAATGCGACAAGAAAGCGAAAAAAGATGAGAATTCAGGAGAAAGGAGATGGGTGGCTCAGTAGGGCTAGGCGAATGAAAAGAGTTGTGCAGCACAACGTGTAACATGCTGAATATTTAAAGAATTTCTTAATTGTTAAAACACGCACACACACATAAATATAACTGAAGGAGAAGGAGACAAAAACACACAGAAGGAAACACAAAAAGACGTTGAACAACAAGAATATAGTATGGCTCTGGTCATTCGGTTGCCTGTTGTTGCCATTCTTGTGGGTCGCCATTTAATAATTCAACTTTTGTTGTGCTCCCATTTTTTGGTATATGAAGAAAATGTTTTTTTAAAACAATTTTCACAACAAACGACAATGAAATGATGGCGACCAGCAACAGAAAGAGAAAGAGAAACAGAAACAGCAAACGAAACAGTCACACAATGCGCAGCATGTGGCACAAAGTGCCAAAGGAAACTTTAACCAGAAGAAAGCAACAAAAATGGGAAACAAAAAGCGTAACAGTATATGAAGTATAAGCAACAGCAAAGCGCGAAAAAATAACCGAAAATATAATAAAAAGAAATTGGACAATAAAATACAAAAATTTATAGCTCGCAGCAATCCTTTTTGGTGGCACTTTACGGCCGCTGGTCGACATTGCTCGATTCTCGGTGCTCGATGGTCGATGCTCGATGGTCTATAGCCGATGGTCGAGGGACGAGGGACGATGAAATGAGCGCTAAAAGTCTCACAGCAGCAGTAAGAAGAACAGCAGCCAGCGTTACATTGTTGCGGTGGGCAGCAAGTGGCGATGGGACGAGGGCGTGTCCCCAGCCATGGGGAAGCACTGCCAGAAATGTCAGTGGAAACTAAACGAAAATGTTTAGTTTCCTTATTTGTATGCCCTTCACAAAAATGGTGCTTTGCCTTTGTCGTCTAAATTTGTTGCGTTGAATAAAAGAAAAAATTCTTCGATTTGCTTTGATAATAAAGCGATTGTTAGGAAAAATGTAACCTTTTATGAAATCTAAAAGCAAAACCAAAAACTGACCTCAAGAGTTCAAAACAAAATTTCATACTTAGAGCAGTATTTAAATATTTGATATGAACGACTTTTTTTAAGTTCTTAGCTCACAAACTAAACTTAACTAGTTCAATAGTACTTAGTAAACAAACTTTGGCTTCTTGGTCCTCTAGTTCATTCGTCACATGAAAGTTTACGTGTTGTGGATCGTCAGCAAAAATTATGAACACTTTTTTACGTTAAACAATAAAAGATCTGCAAATGTAGTCACTGGACTAACTTTTGAAAACTTTTCCACCATCATTCGATGGTAAGTGAGGATTTAAATGGATTTATTAATATCTATATCGCTCGTTAGTAGCCTCAGCAAACTCATGATTATATTGCTGTTGACTAAGTGTGGAACTCAGTCTGCAAACACTTTAAATCACTTTCGAGTCTCAGTGAAATCGGACTTCTTCTTGATAGTTCAACACATCAAACAACTATAGCCGAATCGCAATAGATATATAATTTTTTGTGAAAGCTACACATAAATTTGAACATTACCAGCAACCAAAAAAAGGTGAATTGAAAAGCTTGCTCAAGAGTATTTTAGTTTCGTTTTCTATTGTCATTTATTTATTTTTTGGTTTGCGTTCAAAGCTTTTGCGCGCTCGTTCGTTTTTTATGTTTATTTATTTATTATTTCTAGGTTTTCTGCAGCGTCTTTTTTCATTTTTCTGCTTTCGCCATTGTTGTAGTATGTAGTTGTTGTTCGTTTGTTATTTATGTGTGCGTGTGCTGCCATTTTTGGCTTTAGTTTTGCTTCGATCTCGCTGTGCCTTTTATTACTTTTATTATTTTGGCGCTCTAACTGATTGCTCTGAATGTTTGGGCTGCTGGTAACAAATGTTTAACAAAAGTTGCTGCTGGCAGTTTCATTTTAACTGCCTGCAAAATGATTTAGGAAATGTGGAGCCCCACCCCTCGCCGCCCATCCACCCAATGCTATTTCCAACTGTCGGGCCCAAGGCCAACCTTCAACCATCAATGGGAAACTTTTATTTCATTTAATTGAAATTTTATGTAAAATACATGCTTATTCCGTTTGACGCATAGTTCGTGGAAAAAATACTCGTACACACTTGTTATCAGAATGGGTAGGAAAATGCTCGCTACTTGACCTTCTCTTTAAGCCGAACACGCACACAATGCACCCGAAATAAGATAAATTTCATGATTTTTCAATGTTTGAACTTTGGCCACACTGCAAACATAAATTACACTGAGTGGAAGGACTCGGATGAAGGGTGGCGGGAACTTTGTGTGCGATAGCAGCTAGCAGCCACTTTTACTGCAATGCTCCTCACACGAGCAATACGGCCAAAATAAAATCATCCGGACGTTGCGGGGACTTTATCGCACTGCGAGGGGCCCGAGAGTTGTGTGTGTGTATGTGTGTATGTGACTGTGTCTGTGGAAATAAAATAAAATGAAATAAAATGTTCCTTTTTAAAATAAATAAAATCAAAATGCACAGAGATAAACAAACGTTGTATGGGTCGTTTGGTACTTACCAGCCAAAAACCCGAACCCCAGGAGCTGCAATCCTTTCTCTCTTAACAAATTGACAAGCGAGCGTTGCGCATGGATCAACGCTAACAGCAATGGACAGGGAAACAGGGACAGCAGGGGGTATCCGACCCTCTGATGTTGCGACAGACAAGCGGAAAGTAAAAGCGTCAGCTGGAGGAAGTGTGACTGAAGTGTTTGTTGAGTATGTTTCGAGTGCAATCAGAACAATAACAACAACAACGCCAACACCACCAACACCATCACCAATAGCAATAGCAATAACAACAGCAGTAAGGATGGTGGAGCCGGAAAATGTGCGAGTGTTGATGGCTGTTGTAGAAGTCTTTATGCCCCACACGCAACTTAAGCAAAATCCCTATATGTTTAAACAAAAACACACACACACACACACACACATGCACAGTTCCTCACAAAGTAAGAAGTTAGAAGCTTGACTTTTTGTGAAAAGGGAAATTATTGGTTATTGTTTCTGCTGCTGTTGTTCGGTGTTCTGGGTGTGGTGCGGCTTTGTTCGGTTTAGTTTGGTGTGAGAAATGTAGATAAGCTATGATTTTGTCTACGGCCATTATCAGCAAACATTCAGTAAAGAACAATTTGACGATGGGCTTAAATTGAAAGTTGCCCTTAAACAAGCTCAACTTTATGGCTTGATGCTATCACAGTGCTGATGTTTATGCTCCCGGGTCTTGGTAAGTGATTTAGAGAAACTTTAAAATACCGCAAAACTTCAAAGCATTACATTTTATTATGGATATTCAAACTTTGCACCTAGTTGTGGTTTTTTAGCAAGGAAATACAATTTGCATTACAGAAGTGTGTCAAGTATGACGCAAGCTCTATTAACAAACTAAACGTTAAGCGTTATTTCTTTCCTTCTTCTGCAGTATAAATAATAATAATGTCAGGTTTAGTTCATACTGCTTTCGCCATTAGTATGGGGAATGACATACATTTTTTATCCTCCTTTTCATCAGAGCTAGTTCATCATTTTAGTTCAGAATTTTTCATTATAATACATTTTTTAAAAATTTGAAGTCTTCCTGAGTTCAAAGGACGTCACCTAACTATCGATGTCATCAAATGCTTCGCCATGTGGTCTTGGTTGTTCCTTAACTGCCATTCGATTAGTTAGACCAGAAACATGTATTTTATTAATTTTAATTTTATATTATAGCCTTAGTAGTGTACTTCTTCAGCCACCGTAATTTCTATAAGGAAATCAGAAAATTTATGGAATTGTCAGCTATGAATTGCTTACCTTTGTTTTCATGAAAATCTGAACAATTTGAATGGAAATTAAAAACATGTTTATAACCGGATCGCCTATTTTGCAGTTGTTTTTCGAGTAGCAGACATTTTGGAAGTAAACAACAACATGAAAATCTGAAAAGGTTTAACATATTGATGCTATTTTCAGCATTTAGACATTCTATATTTGGCTTATACTTGTACCTTCTGAATTATGTCCACAAATGAAGCATGAGTAACCTGCTTGTGTAATGAAAAGAACACATATAAACAAGACAATTTTGTTTTTATTAATTTATTTTTATTTCACTTTCTGCTCCTCTGCTTGCTCTCTCCACAAACATCGTCTCTCATGTACATACACGAAATTCTTCTTCGGTTATTATCCAACGTTTTATGTTAATTTTACTTTATGTCTTACATATAGTATGTATACATAGCTTTTCGTACAGTTTATCTTTATCATGTCCATACAAATATTTACATTGTAACTTCGGGGCTGTTCTTATCGGAACTGTCCATCAAAAGTGTCTGGAATACGTCATAAACATCAGCATAAAGTATACTTTGCAATTTGCTATATGAGTACAGTTAGTTGTTACATTATTTATATTACCATAATCATTATCGTTAGCATTATTGTTAAACCAATAAATAATAGTGTTTTGCTTTGCTTATTCAGTTTGTTAACAGTTAAACAACTGCTAGTAAAAATTGTTTAAACATCTCTTAGTTTACTTTTATTCTGGCTTCCTTCCGCTATTCCGTGTAGGTGTTTTCTGTTTCCTCTGCCGCCATTTTGTATAACTATAAATGGTTTCATTCGTTTAAACTAATATAATAAGTTATCGTTATAGTAGTATAGTATGTAGTACAGTATATGTATATGTATATATTTTTAATTTAATTTTTGATCACATGTGTCTTTTTGTTTCAACTTCGCTTTATCTGGCCATTCCCCCTCACATTGGTTTCATTTGTTTCGCTTCGTTTTAAACCGTAAATCTGCTTGCATTTTTAACGATAAACAAGAAAACAAAAACGGTTTATTTGCTTAAATGCCCATTAGTCAGGCCTCGCATATGGCGCAAACAAAAATGTAGTATATATCCACTTTGTGTGTATAATGTATTCAACTGAATCGATTCAATTTGCCAAATGCACTTTGTGCCTTTCTAATAAACAAGCCAAACATTTTTGTGCTTTTGTTATGTAAATTTCAGGACTAAATTAAAAAATGTGCGTATATGAGTTTGTGTGTGTGTGCGTCGGTGTGTCTATATACCATTTGTGTTTATTTGTATGTTTGTCATACATATTTATATATTTTGATGCTCCTTTGTCGTTTGTTCTTTCTCATATTTGCTATACAATGCTTTTCCATTAGATCGTTTATTAGTTTTACTCTCCTTTTGTGGTGTGAACTTATTTTCAATTTTGGCGGGTTGACATTTGTATGGATTTATTAATTATAGAATATTTTTCACTTTATTTAAATACTGTGATTGAAAAATATTATGGTATTATATTTTACAAAACGATTCAAATTGGTGCGTTCGTCAAATTGCCATAAAAATGCTAAGCTAATTAAATTTCCAACCTTGGTTAACTAATTAAACGAAAAAACGTGTATTTCATAAATAACGCAATTATAACGCCTGAATCAAATAACCCATAATTACAGTTATTAGCTAATTAGCGACAAATAAGGGACGTCATTATTGGCTACTGCATACATTAATTAATTTAAAGAATTTAAAAAAGTAAACATTGATTTGTAAACATGAAAAACATATAAGTAACCTGATAGCCCTAACAGCTCGAGCTTTAATTCATATTTTAAGTAAAAATACAAAATAACTTGCTGCCAGTACTAAATGCATATTCACATATTGTTCCTTTCCCACTCCCAGATTAAGATTTAAGCCTGATGGGAAATCGATTTTACAGCTACCAGACATTTATTCATCACAAGGTGATGAAATACTGTTGGTAGAATCCACAAAATCTGACTTGTCTCAATTGAAAAATATTTTTATGCAGCACTTGACATTGAGTTTGAATACATCTTTTTCAATATCAATTTAAAGTCATTTAGTGTACAAGTACATATGTACTATATTTATGCATTTAATTTATCGTTTTTACAACGAGAGAACTGTTCTCATATCTCTCAATGGACTGAGAATGTTGCGTCTTTCTTAATATCCCACTGATCTCTTTCGCTTGCAAAAAGTAATTTAAAATTAAGTTGAAGAATCATATAAGGCGAAAGAATATCGTTAGCCTTAGAAATCCACTGCCTTTGAAAAAATGTGCCAGCTCTCAAATAATTGTTGAATATAAAAACGTATTTCTTTGCGATTTTTACATTAAATAATAAGTATTGCAGTGCTCCTTAAGTACTGATATGACCTTTTTAATATAAAATAAGCCATACCATAGCTTTGACACAAGTTTTCACTGCTTTTCCAGGAACGACGCCCTTTATTTGCTGCTCATTCTCGTTAGTCGGTTAATGAGCTCGAAGTTTAAAGAAAAATACCAAATACAAATTTCAGCTTCTTATATAGTATTCGTAATTTATTTTCTATTATAATATTTTCCAAAAATTGTAACTAACAAATACAAATTCGTGCAATGTCGCAACAATTTTTCATTTGTTGTGGTCGCCGCACCTTATTTTGTTTATTAATTTGTGGCTAACAGTGCTTTACTTTTGCTATTTGTTTTGTTTAGTTATGCTAGATAACTGTTTGTTTACTTTTTTTTGTAATGTTTTTCTTTTCGTATTTGTGCGCATTTCTTTTTATTTAAGTTCTTCTTGTTCTTTGTCGCGTCTGCGACGCCCACTTTTTGGTTTTCTCTGCGCCTCTCTCTGCTCATCCTAACGTTGCCTTACTTAGAGCTAAAGATAAAAATAAACATGGCAATGATATTTACACAATGTTGGCTCAGCTATGGTAACTATATCTGTATGAGCATGTGTGGGTGTGTGTGTGTGTGTGTGTGTGTGTGTGTGGGTGGGCGCATGGGTGTGTGTGTGTGTGTGTATTTGTGTGAAGTATGGCGTCCCATTTGCCACTTTGTATTTGACTATGTGCCCTGCCAGCTGTGCACAAAGTTGCATTTTGCGCGAGAAGGGAACAAGTCTGTCAGGGAAGGGAAGGGCAGCAGCTGCGGGACGCGTCCTGTTGAGTGGAGTCTGAGCGATTGAAAATGTAGCCAGATTCTGCCATATGTATGAGTCTGTCCCATTTTGTAAATGTGTGAGTTTGCAGCAGCTGTGCTGCAACTTCGTGCATGGCAAAAGTCTCACAGACATTTACAAACAGACGCGCCAACAACAAAACCAAATACTTCAAAAACGAACGACAAAAAACTTTGTCAATTAACCTAAAACAAGTTTCACTTTACAACACGTACGTTTCACATAATTTCCTGTTGTTGCATCTGCTGGTGCTCCAGTTGTTGTTTTTGCTGTTGTTGTTGTTGCTGATCTGACATATGCGGCCGCATGTGTAGGTAAGTATGGGTGTGTGGGTGTTTAAGCTTTTCATATTGTTTGGAGAAATTATCACGTTCTTGGTCCTTGAAAGCGACAGTAGGATCTGCCCATAATGTCTTCGGCTGGAATTGACTGATCAATGGGTGGCACTCGCAAAAGGTCCATTTGATCTCGCACCTGAAATGACAAGCCAAAAAATGCATTTAAGCATTTAGGTATAATTGTGGGAATGTTAATTCAACTCAATGTTAGTTAGGCATCTATTGGTCGTTCGGGGCTTAAGGGACTTACATTATAAAAAAAAAACACGGATATGAAGTGTCAATTAATTCCATCGATTATGCATTTTTCAGTTTCCAGTCTTCAATGTTATTTGTTTTTATTTAAATATTGCATCTTAAATACACCATTTTATTTTATTCATTCTTGTATGATCTGAACACATTATTTGTGGTTCTTTTGGATTACTGCCTCAGCATTGTAAAGGTTTCTTTAAACTCGTATATTTTACGTAAAGAAATGGTGCAGCTTGTTTGCATAATTATTTTCGCATGACAATTTTTTCTAAATTGTGGAAATAGGTAAGAAGTTAGGCTAACATATCAATTTACAATTGAAATATCTTTAAATCGACACTACATACACGAATCTGAGCGAAAGAGACAGCAATTGAAGTGATCATTTTAGAAAAGCTCTTGGGGAAATATTCGTATAGGCCTTTCATTTGAAAAGATACACAACTTTTCTTTTTTGTTCTTTTAATACAATTATACTTGTATGCTATTTTTGTATAGACATGTAGGCTACAAGCCCTCACTAGGGATAGTTTCATTACAATTACCATTATTCTTACATTTCTTTAAACTTGTCTCTATGTATCATAATAATTTGGCTACAGTAGCGTTCATTCTATAATTAAGTTTTTCTGCTGTCGAGAACAGTAAGTTAAAGGACATTCTTACAAACATGTATGGAGCACTTCTGAAAAAAAAACAATTTATTTTTTGAAGGGGAAAAAAAACTCAACTGAACATCGCACATTAAATTATTTTAATAAATAATCTCAAAAGTACATTTTTGGATGAAGGAGCAATTTCAGTATAAAAATAAGTATAACTGAAGGTCCTGGAAGCCATTGCTAACATAACGACTTGTGTTAGTTTTAAGGTTTTAACTTTAGGCTGGCATATTAAAAATAAATGTATGAAAATTGAATGAAAAATATTTATGGCTATATGAATCAAATTGGACATATTTGCATGGAATTACGAGAGTTCTGAAAATCAGTAATAGCGGACGATTAGAGTGCACTGGACAAATCAAAACCTTCTGCGATATCCTGTTTTGAGAACTTGAATACAAAGATTGGTGTTTAAAGGTCTCATACGTATGTTGGTATACTGGCCATCAACATATGTATAAATATACTTCGTGAGGCCTATTATGCCTCCTTCTGCGTATTACACACATTCGCACCAAACTATTGTACCGTGATATCCTTTAAGCATGCTGTATAAAAAATAATAAGCCATTTATACACCAGGGAGAAATGATTAACTGTGTTCTTTTCAACTAAATATGTTAGGTGGTGACAGGCTTAAATTATTAAAAATTTGTGGTGTGATTGGGGTGGGATTATAACTTTTTGCTTCAATATACAAAATACCCCTTTTGGAACGATTTGTTGACTACAGTTGAGTTAATCGAATGATGGTCGTATTGTGGAACAGATGATGTTTTGATAGCTTAAGCCCAGACTTATCCCAAATCATTGTCCAGGTTTTCTATGCCCCACATTAAACACACATGTGAGTGCTTGAAATACCACTGTAAGTCCCAACAATGTTCATTCTAGCTTTTGGGCAGCTCGGCGCGTGCTTTGTCGAAAGTTAGAAGCACATTCAACTAGAAAAAAAAATTGAAAAGTACAACAAACGAAACAACAAAAAATTTGCTTTTCAGCACCAAACACCTTTTGAGGCCACACAGCTGCGTCAAGCAGCAACGCATTCATGCCTTCACCCACTGCGCCCACTCCGCCCACCCGCTCCACACGCTGCACCCGCCCCACCCAGCAGCCTACTCGTCTGCTCGTCAGGCCGTCCCATTTCCTATGTTTTGTTTGCAATACAATCGAATTTACGACTCTTTTATGGGGCTTTATGTGCGCTGCCACAGCCAACAACAATAACAGCAATAACAGCAAGGACAACAACAAAAACACAACTCAAACAACAATAAAACGTCAGCTAGGCAGGCAGCCCAGCCAGTCATTGCACTTTGACGTTTGGCCCGCCGCCTTCCCGCCTCATAACAACTTTTCCGTTTGGCGCATTGAAGAGACGACGTGCATAATTTTTGCTTCAGGCATTTCACTTTTCCGGCCTTTGAGTTGCCCGTCCTTTCGTTCCTTTGAGTGCTAAATGAAACCAAAAGCACAGTTACATTTGCACTTCTAGTACAAAGTGAAAAGTTCAAAGCAAAAGCCTCTTTAAGAGCTCCCCACATTTATGGAAGTCAAATCAATTGTGCACAGCAGTCAGCGACACGGAAGGTCAACGCACAACATACAACGCACACACACACACACACTCACCGACTCACACACACACACACACACACACACATACACACACACTAATACTAACACAGAGAGGCAGGAAACACTCTCTGCGAACAGACAATTTTTTGGGCTCATCTTGGGTTTAGGGTTTGGAGCCGGGGCCCATTGAGCAAAAGATATTTAAATGAATTTGTCTCGCACAAATTGCTGTCATTTGCCGAGGCGACAGCGACGAGTCTGCCAACGTCTGACAACGACAATGACGGAAAACAACCTCGGGCTATGGCTAGGTCTACACTGGGAGAAAAGAAGGAACATTGTCTTATTTTCTTTTCCAGATATTTTGATAGACATTGAACAATATAGTAAAAGTGCATGTAGCGGATTAAGAAATACTGTTACTTCCATTTACCCATATCCTCTTCTCAAAGGATTCGATAAAATTTCAAAATTTAAATTTTGAAAGCAATTTCCGAGTATCTTCAACAATAGCTTTAAAGCTGTAGACAACATTTCTCGCAACTAGTTAGTTCAAAGTATTATCAGGAAAAGAAATAATAATGTGCAGATTAAAACGTATCTCTACACAATAATATAATTGCAATGGAAGTATTTTTACCGAAATAATCTCATCTAGTAAACACACACGAAAAAAAGGTTGTAAAAAGCATTTAAACATAATTTAGATTCCATAGGAAGATAAGATGGGAGCATTTTCTGCTAATCATGCCCATTTTCTTTTGACGACAACACGAAGGCATTGCCCACTTTTCTTCGAGTGTATGGATGTGGGCTATTGCTTTGGCACTATCGCTATGTGTCTCTCCAAATGCGAGCAGGCGAACGTTAGATATAAAAGGCTAAAATAAAAGATACATTTACACACGCGCTCTCGCACACAGACACAGACACACACAAGTGCAAACAGCAGAGATACATGTGCTGCTGCTTTTGTGAAGATAAAAACTGGCGTCAAGAAAATTATCATGTTCATGGATTGTGCTACACAGCAACACTTTGCTGGCTGCCTGCCCTGCTATTTGTGGTTGTTGTTGAGGCGCATTTAAAAGGCGCCGTTCAGACATTACGCACACAAACATGTTCGCCATTAAAAGCCGTTGCTCGCTCGCTTGTTCATTTGACAATCGCACAGTTGTGGCCACCATGAAAGGGTATATATGGAGATATATGTGTGTTGGTGGAGCGGTCCGATGGCAATCATTAAACTGGCCTTTTGCCTAATTTCTATGACGTGCTTAATTATCTTAGCAATGGCCGCCTCTATAGAAACAGTAACAACAACTACCAAGTGAAATCCCCAAGCCTCTTTCCTCCTCTCTCTTGGTCAATTCGCCTGCCTTTTGGGTCTCTGGTGACCTACTCTACAAAATACTCTTGGTGCCAAAAAGCATTAAGCGCCTAATAATTGAACATTTGACCCGCTTTTTGTCATTATTTAATTGCGAATCGAGTCATCCAAGGGGGAGCGAAGAGGCGCGACGCTAATAAGTATGCTATAATGTACACATTTTACGAGAGATTTGCGCTCAGTGGCTTAAATAGCACTGCGATTTGGCCGACTGATATGCATGTTATATGAGGATTTACATAAGTCACTTTTTTTTTTTTTTTTTTTTTTGTACAATATGGAAATTTGCATTTTAGGCACGTCGAACATTTAATATGTCAGTAAAAGAAAATAGTCTAAATAAAATTGTAGCTTAAAGCTTCCTGAATAAAAGAGTTTAATGACGAATAGGTCTGCCGAAAATCTGAACAATATATTTTTTAAATGATAGTTCAGGGGCATTTACAAAATTGACTGTAGCACTATACTTGTATTAGCACCAACAAATTGATAAGAGGATTGGTGAATAGTACTAAGAACTAAATGTAATTTTATTGTATATATTATATGGCTACCGTCGGATAAGTTGGTGTAATAACAACATTAAGAATAACAACACTTTAGCGCATTACGATATCGAAACCAAATCCAGTATTATGAGTTTCTTTATAGGGCCTCAACATTAACGAAATAATAATATCAAGCTTTAAAGGAAACGGTTAGGGCAATAAAGTTGGTTTAAGTTCAAGGACAGTGGTGTATAGAGTCTGGCTTGAGCGACTTTTACGTTACACTCATTAAAAAATACAAAAGTAGGCTGGGAACAGAACAAGAATTTTTTGTTGTTGTTTTGTACGCTTAATAGCCAATCGTGCCCAATGGAATCTTCTTATACTTTGATTTCTAAATATTAATGAGAGAGCCCTTCTGGCTAGTTCATGCTTTGCTGTGCTTTTCGAACAAATTTTGTTCAAATATTTCAATAAAAGTAAAAGAAAATGAAATTATTTGTTTAACATAGCTTTGAAGTATGACTTCCCGAAAGCAAAATAAGGGCATACAAGTATATCTTTTACTAAAGACTATCAAGCCCTCACACGTTAATTGCCCTTAGCTTAGTTATGTAGCAGTGGCTTGGCCCTTTAAAGTTTTCCCACCATCACACTGTTTTGGAATAATATTAACATACTAAAAATATATCCAAATCAATAGGCTCAAAAATTAAATAATCCAACCCTTCCAACTATTTAATCTTATTTTCGACTTTGTCCATTTTGAAGCAAAGAATAAATGTACGCCAAACACATAGCAATTAATTAATGCATTTCGGCAATTAATGGAACTATTAATAGTGGATTCTGAAAACATTTAAAAACGTAAATTCCACAAATGAAGAAAGAAATGCTTGAAGCATTCCCGGCATCCATTTTCCGAGCTTTTTTCATTTTCCTCGTTTTGTGGCTGCCTTGACAAACAAAAGATAAACGGCTTGGTTATATTACATCGGACAAACAGACAGTGTGAATATTTTTAATTACTTCCGCACCACCTCATCAAAAGAAAGGAAAAAAGAAGCATTTTTAATGAAAAAAGACCTTAAAATACGATTTTTTTTTAATAAAAATTATGCAATCATAAGCAGAGCAAAAAATGCTGTAATACATATTTATGTGAAGTCGTACACTTGCGCTTTGTCTTTGCTATAAATTATGTACATATGCATGAATGTATATGTGTATATTCATATTAAAATGAATGCGCGCTGAGTGCGAGTTTAAATTAAAAAAAAAAAAATAGGGAGCGCGATTTTAATCAGCTGCGCGCAAAAGCATGCTACACTTTTTTTGCCCACCACACGAGTATGCCGTAAGAGTTTCTAGCTTCAATGGGGGCTGCATATTCTTGACCACATGTACATAAATACATAAGTATATACTACATACATATATACATAGTATGTGCGGAAGAAAGAACTGAAGTGGACTGTGCTGGCCTCTTTCGTTCTTTCGCAAAACTAATTACAATGTTTGGACGACGGCTGATAAGGCATAGAGAGCAAAAAAGCGAAAATTATTAAAGTTGGTTGGCGGGCCGCTTGAAAGACAAGCGCTAAATTAAAAATGCTGCGGCATTGCGAAATAGAGATGTGCGCGTGACAAATATGCATTCGTCACGATCACACACATTGACGAAACCAATTTAATGGAACCTTCGCGAATTTCGAATTGCATTACATTATCCAGCATTATATAACCCGTATCTTTTGAAAATTTGTGTTTATATATACTGCCTGCCTTACTTCAGTAGTAGTACTTCATTTTTATTAAGAACAAATTATGTGTATAATTTTATTGAAATGCAAAAACTTTTTAATGTTGCCTAGTCCTGACTGTGAATACCCATTTTAATATTCTTTTTTTTTTACATTTTGCGAGTTTTTTTGATAAAAGATGAACCAAAATATTCTCAAATTTTTTTTGGAAACCGTTTTTTTTTTTAATTCCTGCTTTCTGTGATGGTCTACAATTTGTTACAAAGCACTTCGGAACTCTTGTGGCTTTAATTTTCGTTACATCGTTTTTTTTGTGAATCGGGACTTACGAATTTTATTGTAATTTCCACGATCACGCGCACGCATTCACGCAAATCCCCCATGCAAAACTTGAAGTAGTGGCGAAATTGAAGAACAAGTTGTGGTTGGTCCCCCGCCCCGAACCCTCTGCCTTTCTCTTACCATCTCAAAGTTAGTATGGAGGTTTCCATAATGAGCAAAAGCAATAAAATATATGCGCAGCGTGCAGGGGCGTATGATTTATATTTGTTATTATGTTAAAATCGCGCTATGGCTTCCACTTGGCAAACGCACAATGAGGCTGCAATTTAGATTAAATTTTTTGCAACTAAAGCAATTTAGTGGCTAACAGAGAAGGAGAAACTAAATCCTGACTAAAGCAAACTGATGCCAACTTGCATTATTAGTTTCACAATAAAGAAGAAGTTAATAAGTTTCCATAGCACTAAAATAATAATAATAACAAAAAATTTACCCTTATTCATAACCTCAATGCTGGGTTAAATATATAAATAAAATAATCACTGATTATGTGGGGAATATAAATAATTGTATTTAATTAAAAAAGCTGTTTAAAATAAATTACCTGCTAGCAAAAAACTGCAAAAATGCTTCTTAATAGGTTAATACTACTCAGTCATTTGATTTTTGGGATTAAAAAGTTATCCTATGTTTTTATACTTCTTCATATATTTTGTAAATTGACTTATAAAACATATAGTATAAATTATAATAGAATATAAATCCAAAATAAGTAATCAATAAGCAACGCTTTTTAGATTCAATTAACTAATCGACTCGTAATGGACCATTTTTGTAATGATTGTCGCAATTGTTTGCTTGGCCAGCTTACCTACTGTATCTAATGTACTTGGAAACATTAAAGCAATCGCATGGAAGTTCTAGGCCACACTCTTATCAGAGAAACAGTCAAGTAATAGCATGGAAGCTTTAGGCCGCATTCTTAAAGGAAGAACTTGCCTATCTCATGTTGCAGTATTTGTGAGTTCTTTTCAACTTTAACACTCCATGTAGCTGCAATGAAGTAGATAATGCTGAGGAACTGTGTTAGTTGGCATCAGTCATTTGCTTTCTGCTGATATTGTTGACCACTCAAGCGTCCTGCTTGGTGTTGGGAGCACTTAAGACATTTGCTAAGCTACGCTTATCTTAGCACTCGGGAAACTTCCCAGGAAACTTCTTAAGCACTTACCCTTTCACATGCTTCTCCACCCATTCAGGGGCAGTCATTCATGGTCAATAGAGTCATTCAGCGACGCTTCCCCAGCAGCTAAGCAACCGCTGCATATTGATTTAAATTGTAAACTGCTTTAAGCCGAAGTTGCTTCTGTGAGCAGGACACTCTGCTATGGCAACAGCAGTGAGCAGGCAACCAGACAGCAAACAAGTTGACCGCATCCGCAAACAAACTGCCGTTGATGATGGGGGCTGTCTATAGTGCCGGCCAGCTCTTTTTTAAGCCAGAACTACTGTTGCTGCTGCGGCTACTGCTGGTGCTGGTGCTGTAGGTCCACTGTCCATGTATAAATATCAGAATAACCATTTGAAAATCCTTTTAAAATTATTTCACAACTTGAGTCTTTTCGACGCCAAGACGTCGACGCTAGTCGTTGGCTGCTTGGCCTGCTTCTTTGCGGCACCAAGCATGTGCAAATTCCATTGAAAAGCCACATTATTCCTTTTATCCTTTGAAAGGAATTTTCCAACTGCAATAACAAGCCAGCTGGCAAGCAACAAAATGCAGCGTGCTATGGCGGGCTGGCTTACTGCTGAACTGGGACCAGCTCCAGGCTTCGAGGCAGTCATCTATGTGGCACACACACACACACACACACACACTTGCAGGACACTGCCCCGCCGCCAGTGACTCAAGTGGAGAAGTGGATAAAGCAACCACATGCTCATTGCTCGGACATGTGCAGCCGCTTTGTTTGCTTTTTTCAGTTGTGAAAAATGGGGATGTGTGTTGCCTTAGTTTTGTGGCAGCACTGACTGCCTAATCCTGTTGTTGGCGTGCGTGGCTCCTTGCCGCACAGGTAAACACTGAGAGGAGCAAAGCTTTTTGAAAAATGTTGCGCTGCCACAACGCAACGAATTTTAAACGTCGAACCTGCCACGTCTGGGACATGCAACAATAGAAAAATGGAATTGAAAGTGGTGGGGCAGGGTGGGGGATGGGCGATGGGAGATGGGAGATGGATGCCAATGCCAAGGTAAACAAAACAAACATTGCACACTTTCGGGCGCACTATGGCACAATAGCAACTACTTACCGCTTCGACATCCTTAAATACACGTATTAGATTCTTGCCAGCCAACTTCCCAATGTCCTCCTCCGACCATTTATCAGACTCGAGTAGGGCGGCAAAAAGGTAAGGATATTTGGAAACATCCTCCAGTCCTTTGGGCACTCTGCAAAAGCACAAACCATAGCAAACGAAAAAAGTAAACTCTGAGTACATATTCTAGAACGTAGAATGCAATAATTTGGCAAATTAAATGAAATTTCATTTCATTTTGCTAAAATTTTGTTTGCTCTTCACTTTTCGTTTGTGTGCACCAAGCAAACAAGAAGCATGGAGGCAGTAAGGCAGTAAGGCAGTGAGGCAGTAAGGCAGTGCGGCATTGAGTAACCAGAAGCCATGTCTGCCATCATTACTCGTCCAGTCAAGGTCTGAAAGTGCTACTTACAAGTTGACGCCATCGTAGCCAGCCCCAATGCCCACATGATCGATGCCGGCCACTTCACGTATGTGGTTGATATGCGCTGCAACATAGGAAGTCGAATAAAATGCAATGAGATGAGTTGAACGGTAAGTGGTGCAGGGGAAGGAAGCTGTAGCAACTGAAAATTAATTACTTTAATGACTTACCAACGACATCCTGCAGCGTCGCCTGACTCGAGCAGCTGACGAAATGCGGGTAAAAGGCAACCATGACGAGACCACCATTTATGGCCTGCAACCAAGTGAACGTTGAAGGATTAATGCATTTCTAATGGGTTCTCTTCCCTCCGAGTACTTACAATACGCTGCAGCACATGATCAGGCACATTTCTGGAACTATTACAAATGGCATGCGCCGAGGAGTGGGAGAAGATGACGGGCGCCCGTGACGAGCCCAGAGCATCCAGCATTGTTGGCACAGAGACATGCGACAGATCGACAATCATGCCCAGGCGATTCATTTCCTGCACCACCAGCTTCAAAAAACAACAAACATTTTCTTATCTCAGCGAGAGTCCTGACAACGCGGTCCTGTAATGCTCACCTTGCCGAACTTGGAGAGGCCTCCTATGTGGGGATATTTTCCCGGTTCGTCAACTTTGCAGCAGTCGGCCCTGTGGAATCGAATGAAATGAATTGTGAACAAATGATTTGGTGTTGTTTCATTAAAAGTTTGAATTGATGTTGAAAAGAAGATGCTTTCATTTATAACTTTTCACGAACCCTCCTTAAATGTCAACCTTAAATATTACTCCTTACAGTAGCTTGTTAATTGTTGAAATTTCTATACACTCGATTCAAAAAACAATCAAATGATACTACCTGTTAAATGTTGTTTTAATACTTTTATTAAATATTTTTGAAAATGTTAAAGCAAACTATGCGAGCCAGCCTTCGCAATTGTAAACACATTTCCATTACTTTGATACTTTTGGTTGTGTAACTAGGAGGTTGAATTAAAATTGCATAAATCTGTGATAGATTTGGATTTTTTCTCATCAAATAAAACAAGTTGCATTTAAATATATACATTGTTGACTGAAATTTAAAGCTGAATGGTAGAAATTTATTAATTAAATGTAAAACTTTAAACCGATTCAGCTTAAAAACTTAGTGAATAATTTAAATTTTAAGACCCATTTTGAATTAAATTACGTGTGAATCCATAAAAAATTGCAGCTTTAACCTCCGTAGAATACACATACATTAACACACTAGCTTTAAACGATTTCTGCAGATGTTGCGGAGGTGAAACAGAGAGGGAAAGCGATGAGCACCTCCCCTGGGCTCCACTGCCATGCACCAAGCAAGGCAGTCTTAAGTTACAAAAGTTCAAGTATAGATTTCAGAAGTTACTTAGATAGGTTATTGATTAATTACATGAAATGCAGTCTATATTGAAGCTAGCTCCTTAATGTATTTAAAATGCGTATATCTTGGCAAATGGCCTGTATAAAGTACTCCTATTTCGAGAATACAGAGCAATACTTTGTGTTTGGAGGTAAACATAATTTTTTCTTATTGTTGGGAGTCGATTACATTAATAATTCCCAAAATAGATCAAAGCGCTATGTTTGAATCCCCTGCATCCTGATATGTTCCATATGTGTGTGTACGTATATTTTAGACACACTACTACATACATATATATTCGTGAATGATGCGGAAGAGTAAATACTTATAATTGTGATGCATGGAAAAATGATTTTGGGTTGCGGCGCAAATGAATGCTGCTGGGTTATAACTAAATAATTGCTTTAACTATTTACCAATGAGATCAAATGAACCATTTGAATCGAATATTTTTTAGCTCTAATCAACTAGGGACAGCTATAGCAATTGATTTTAAATATGATTATCATATTTGGATTACGTTAGTTCTGTTACTCAACTCTCTCCTTACTACAGGAACTACCTGTCGCTTGAAACAAGCACCCCCTTCTATGACTAAACGCAATGAGCTTCGATCCACTTACCAGGGTGTATTGCAGGTGTGCGTGAGGGTGAGGTACCGGGCGCCCAGTTGATAGAACATGCGCAGCACACTGAGGCTGGTGCCAATGGCATGGCCACCCTCGACCCCTATAAGACTGGCTATCTTGCCGGTGCGATGAACTTGTTCGATGCCCGACGCTGTCGTCACGAGCGTCATGTGATGGGGATACAGCTGAACGAGGCGTCTGATCAGATCGATTTGCTCCAGAGTGAGCTGCACGGCGTCCAGGTGCTGGGACGAGCAGGGTGCGTAGGCGGACCAAAACTGTGCCGACACCATGCCCTCCTTGAGACGTCGCAGGTCCGTGTGGCTCCAGGCGCTGGTCGACCAGGGCGCTAGCTCGCGCAGATCGCTGCCAAAGCGAAAGTCTTTCAGCTGATTCTTGAGAAATTTGCGTATGTTCCAGGGCAAGTCGTTGTGGCCGTCTATCAGTGGCACCTCCTTCAGGACATTCTTCACGCGCTGCATGCGATAGTCGAAGTCGGTCGAGCCGGCCGAGCATTTCAGTATGGGCAGCACCAGCGGAAAATAGACAAACGTCAAGCAGTTCAAGCCACAAAGCACGAAGCCTTTTGGCAGCTTCCGCGATTTCATTGCCCCCAAGCTAGAAGAAGAACACGAAAGGCGCAGCACTCACATTGATGGTGTTTGTAGGTCGTGTTGCGGTTGTAACTGCAAATATATAGAAAATCAAAGAGGACTATATAGTACGGTTTAGACTTGCACGTAACTTTTTAAGGCAATGGCGTGCGACGTGTGTTTGTTTAGTCGTACGCCCCGATGGCAGATTGCGTGATTGAGCTATTGAAAGTTGCTGGCAAACAAATGCCATAAATATGACGCCCCCGGCAGCACGAACTTCTCTGCAGGCAGTACATCCTGCCGTCCCCCACCTTCACGCATCCTAGTTGCTCGGACGGACCAACAAAAATAAAAGTTTTCATATTTATTTCAGAGCCAACTTCAAATCGAAATCGCACACAAAATGAATAAAATGCACAATAAAAATGCAAAATTATTTATAGCAAACTTTCTGCTCAAACCGACGGCATTTGGTAAGAGAGCTGGCAAAAGCAGAGCAGGAGAGCGCCAGAGCGCCAGAGCACCAGAGCGTCAGCTCGAGAACAGAAATATGCAAATAGTTTGACTCTGGCGCAAAAGTTCAGTGCCACCAATAGTTTCACATGCAGCTTTGCTTTCTGTTGTGGAAGTCCAAAGTTTTTCCAAATGTATACGAGTATCCAGTACATAGCCAGGTAGAAAATTGTGAGAGTTTCTTCCAAATGTTGAAATGAAATTTACACTCCAACTACACTCAGATAAACAAATTACCATATATTCGAATTAATGTAGGGTGGAGGATCGGAATGCTCTGAGCCTTTTGCAAAACACTAAATTGAAAACAATAGAGACAAGGAAGGAGTCCGAACCCAAAAAACGATTCACCGGAAACACACAGAAAAAGAATACTGAGACGCCAAACCGTTTCTTACAATTAACCGACTTACATTCAATTTAAAATATAAATAACGGCCCATTATACTTATATACAGCTGCGTTGTGTGTTTATTTGTCTATGTAGCTTTGTGGACAGAATATTCAGGTGTTTATTCAAATGAACGAAAGAAGCTAGATCGAATTGTCTCTTTATTAAGTGTTTATATAAATTAAGGTGTCAAAAATGCTTCCTTCAGACCATTACATGCATTTGCACAAGCTGTTGATTAAAAGGTATTACAAAAAAAGGAAAATTTAATCATGCAAGCAAACGAAAACATTGAAACTGAAGCCTTAAGTCATGCACTCCTTCAGTTATTCCGGGCCTAAAAAATACATACACCACCACACATATATTTCCTTTTTGGGTAAAGGTCATATCCACAGAGACCATGCAATAATTATCATAATCTCTATAATGAGCTTGGGGAATATTTTTGCTTTAAGTTTAAAACATCGCTAATTGGATGGCAGGATTGAATTTAATTTTCAAAGTTTTGCTCTTGAAGATAGTTGTTTGAAATAAGCAGAAATCTTCCAACAGATTAATAAAAGTCATTGTGCCCTCTAAAAAGGATAATGAATAAATAAAAGATGCAATCAAATTACAATAAGTATTCAATCGTACTGATGCTCATTTGTGAATGTGAATGTGGATGTGAATTAAGGTAGTAATCAAGCGATTGAATTATTATTGACATTCATTTTTAAACAGTTTATTTTTAAGCTAAAAACTAATCATGAAATTTCAACTAGCTTAAGCTACCATATTGGTAGCAGAATACTGGTTTAATAAATTGTATGTACATTAAAAAAAAAGAACTAATCACAGATATTGCCAGTAGGTTCAAAATCTGAAATCGAAAATTGGAAAATTTAATACCGACAATTGAACTTTCCTTATGAGTTATAGTGTCAGAGTCGCAGTAAACCCCCAAAGTATGCCTCTTAAAATCTGTGCTTTCAATTATAAAATTATTTCACAACTGTCTGCAAGAAAAGGACATAATACAGTACATACATACAAGTATGCAGGTACATATAAATTATATTAATGCTGCTTATAAGATTTGTAACATTTTTGTCCAGTGTAATGTCGATGGCTGCGTTTAGCTCCCACGATACAGAAAACTAACCCGAATGCTGACTGGGTCCTGCTTAGAGCCAGCGATTTGTGTGTTTGTATGTTTGTGTATGTTGGCGGATATGGGTGTGTGTTTGTGTGTGTCTCTGCGTGGGTGTATAGATATTTTTGGCACGGATTTCTTTACAGTTTCTTTTTGCCGAAAACTCAAATTAAAGTTTTTGGCAAAAGCACAAAACTAAACTTAACTACTTTAATAGTTTTGCAATGCATGAGGCAAGCGCTGAAGCGTCGCAAAGTACGGCTAAGCGTAACAAAACTTTAAGTTTGTACGTAGAATGGAAGAGCCTACACTTTACATGCAATTCCCTACAGTTATTATGCATAATGTGAATAATGTGGATGCCTGAATTGAAAACAATGTGGCCCATTGTTCTAGAAACTTCGTAGAGTTACGCTTCGAAACATTTCTTTCTAAAGACAGCGTAGTTGGCTTGTTGCTAACAAAGTTTTCAATTCGACACTTTCTCAAACATATTTGAAAAACATGAACTTTTGATATTTAAAAGGTAAGTTTTTTCTATTAATATTAGATAAATTAGAGTAAGACGCCTGGTCGAAGTCACGAGTTCTCACATATTTAAATAACTGTCCAATCGAGGACATAACTTAAATAATGAACAGCACATAGAAACTATATATTGCCAGAAAAAGAAAGGACACCATGAACCTTGAGATATGCCACTTTCAAATGATAGAGTTTGGAAGTGTTTTGCTTCTGTGGTTAAATATATACATATACAGACTTTCTAAAGTAGTGCAATATTACATTTCACAATGAATACATTTTTTGATCGACATTGCTAAGTTTATAGAAGGAGCCTTTCTCATAGAACTGGCGCAATCAAACTCTTCATTATTTAAAATTTTTGGTAATTATACTCTGTACATGAAATGTACAAGAGTATATTAGGTTTGCGGGAGCTGAAAAATGTAACAGGCAGAAGGAGGCGTGGTAGACCCCACAAAGTATATATATTCTTGATCAGCATGACAAGACGAATCGATTTAGCCCTGTCTGTCTGTCCGTCTGTCCGTCCGTCCGTCCGTCCGTCCGTATGATCACCTAGATCTCAGAGACTATAAGAGCTAGAGACACCAAATTTTGCACAAAGATGCCTTATGTGTGTACGCTATACGAGTTTGTTTTATTTTTTTGATTTTCCCCCCCACTTCCCCCCTATGGGGGTTTTCCCGATTTTCCATTCGTATAATCGCCTATATCTCGGAGACTATAACACCTAGGAACACCAAATTTTAGTCCCAGATGCCTTGTGTGAATACGCAGAAAATGTATATTTTGGAAATACCACCAGTTGGTTATTATGTGTCCGTGTGTCAAGTTTCACTATGATAGACCAATTTAACAAGAAGTTATAGCCATAAATATATTTGCTGCTGCAGCGCTGCCCACGGCTGTTGTTGATGTTGCTGTTTAGTTGACTGCGAAAATGCCAACACAGACACAAATAGACGCACATAAACATACATACACTCACATAGACGCAATTGCTTTGTATATGTGCAATTATATACCCTTTACGTGAGTTCGAATACCGAGAAAGGTAAAATCGATCAAATTTTTTTAAATTTTCTTATTTTTTTTCTATAATTATTGTAAACATATGTACAGAGTATTTTAAAGTCGGGACACCCGACTTTAGCTTTTTTACTTGTTTTTCAATAAAATATAGTCCGAAGGGTCAGGGGCTTATCAAGTATAGAACATAAAGAAGCAGATCGAATGATTTTCTCAAAATCTTGGTTGTTACATTAAACGATATACTATCACAATATCTTTATCCATAATCCATTTTCTTATCAGGGGTTTTAAGCAAAAAATTATGAATACATCAAAATTAGACTCAATTTCTTGGAAATTTTGCAAAATATTCGAAAATATGTCTCCTCTTGATGATGTGACATTTTCGTCATTTTGATTCCGCAGCGTTCATATCGAATAAAAGAATTAATGGGATTTAATGACAAGCAGATAAATAAGGAAGCGCATTCTAAAAATTAGATACTCTTCCAGAAGATGCAAATGTTTATTTATGCCCTTTTAGCGCTACTGAACAAATTAGAGAATATATGTAAGTATTTGTTTTTGATTAATGTACGTCCTTTCGCCTCTCATCTCATTTGCTTTTTACAACCACCAACAAAATGAAGATGGATGCCAAGCAATAATCTTGTTTGCTTCTCAATCGAGTATGGATTTCCTTTCATTTTATGATACTTGTATGCAGTTACAATCAGTGCTCGATACGTGTTCCAATCAGGCAACATTTTAAAGGACGTCCAATAGATTTATTGCCAATGTAGCGAACTTCATGTCAAACTAGCAATATGCATCTTATCGGAGACCGTCTATCTGCTGTTCCATCTGGGTGTAGGGGCAATCGAGTCCCTTGTAGATTTGCACGCTCTGCTGCTTGCGAACAAAATGAAAACATGCCAAGCTACACGTTGTATTCGTATCGCATCTTATCTGACTTCAGTCTCCATGCTCCTCGTGTCCTTGCCATGCTTCCCATATCTACGCAATTTTATGCTTCACATTTCTCTGGATTCAGAGTCCTCTGTGCCTTGGCTTTCTGTTTTTCTTGTTTCTTTGCTTAGTATTGCTTGTTTCGGCATCTCTTTAATTTTCTTCTGCACATTTTGTGTTGTAACAAAAATTATGCAAAAAACAGAAACGACTGTCGAAAGGAGCGGCAGCATTGGCAGCATTGGCAGCAAGGACAACAGCGTTTTGACATGCAAAACGTGACACAAACGAAACGCACGAATTATTAATACCCAAATGGCAACAACAACAACAACAACAACAGGAACAACAGCAAACAAGAAACAGGAACCTAAGCCGACGACGCGTCACTAAATGAGCAGCCAAGCGTAGGGTGCTGGGTTAAGCAACAACACAAGGACCGACAAGGATCACAAGCATGTCACCAACATCGGTGGCGCCTGTGAAATCGAAAACGTTTGGCGCTTCATTAAAAATTTATGAAACAGAGCATCAAGACCCCCAAAGAAAAGCAGTGGCATTTGATCTTTAATTAAATTTCAAGCTATGTATGTGTGTGTGTGTGTGTTGGCTTTTCATTTAAAATATTGGCCACAGCACGAGCGGCTTCAATTTATCCTTAAAACACTCTGTGCCAAAAATGCATTTCAACAATGAGCGCGTGGCCTCCCAAGCAAATAAGTATATAAATTTTACTGCTTGTCAGAACAGCAGTTACACACACACACACACACATAGAGAGAGAGAGTCAAAATGGGCGCAAGGATAGCTGCGTACCACACTGCGTGTGTGTGTGTGTGTGTGTGTGTATGTGTGTGGCTGAGTGGCAGCAAGGGATGAACGGCAGTCATATGAATCGTACATTTATTGCAACATAAAACATTATTTTGCATGGCCTCAAAAGAAGATAGAAAACGGGGCTCGGCCCACTCGACCATGCATTGCCCTTCCATATATTCCTTCCAATTGTAAATGTTTCGAATTATAAAAGAAAAACTGTCAAATGTATTGAGAGTGTTATGGCCTTTGCTGTGATCAATCGACCTTCTCTAGAGACTCACATCTTATCGAGAAAGTTTCACGATTCGTTCCTAAAATTACTGTATGATGCATATTTGAAATCGGTGTTAAGACCATTACCTTTTTGCCAAAAAAGAGTAAAAATTACTCGAATTTGTATTCCTCAGATTGGTGATTCCGTCTCGACTCCAACGATTGTTTGAATAATGCCGACAGAAAGAAATACTATGAACATATTGAAAAATGCGACAAATTTATTTTTATAAAATTAATAGGCCGATTTGGTAACTGTAGGGTATAACTAGAGCTGGGTTTCAGCGTAAAAGACATACCAGTTACTGGCAAGCCGACATATAAAAAGCGTTGCGACGAAATTGCAGCAAGGAAATGCGACGTTTGCAGAGCAAAAAAATAAAAATAAAATAGCAAGTCATGGAGCGAGGCAAAGGAATTTCCATACAAAGTAGCTGGAAATAAATAAAAATACTTTTCTTTTCTACATTAGCGCACCATTAAAGGAAGTTGCGGCGCTCCCATGGCTTCGGTTTGTCGTCTTTTCGCATTGCATTCATTTCCATTTGCTCGACAGTGCAGCGAAAAAGGCGAAGGAAACGTGCCGTAAACTTCAGCAGACAATCAAAATGCATTCATGTGCCCTTACTTTACTTTATTTACAACAGCCATCACTCCCCCACACTCCCCTACCATTTCCATTCAGGACACTCATTCACTCAGCTCTAAATTCCACTGAATGCGAGCTGTGTGGCAAAACGTCAATTTTCTGCGGCACTTTTCCAAGAAGTGTCACATACTTAGTCTGTTGGATAGCCATTTTCTGGAGCGGCACAGCGACGCCCTGCCACGCTCCTCCTGTCACATCCTACAGATGTGTTTAAAACTACAGCCCTAGCTGAGGCGCAGGTGATGGTGCGTGTTGGTTTCCCAACGCAAACAGGCAGTCAGTTGTTCAGCAAACGTTTTACCCTGTTTTAGCCTGTTGAATTTTCTGAATTTGATTTATTAATATCAATGTTTTAATATGAGAATAAACTAAATTTATGATCAAGCAAGAAAAGGCTCTGCAGAAAAAAAACTTGCTGTGACATACATATGTATAATCGAATGGAATTCATAATTTCCTGAGCTCGAATTCGATATTTTGGAATATAATTTAGCGAACATTGAAGAGAATCAATATCAACTAGACGTCTGCAGGAAGTTTAGATAGTCACATTCTATACAAGCTCAATTATTTCAATCTACAGTTAGAAATGCTGGGACATCTTGCATGCTAATGCTACCCTACTGTACAGTGAACACTATATCTCCTTATCTAAATATCATGCACTCCAACCTCCTGCTGGCACAACTGTGTTTGGGTTTTCCTAATCAGTATAGGAAGATCCTATAAAGCTGGCTACATAATAAAAAATTAGTTGCCTACGCATGCTTAGTCCATGACTACTTAGGGATAAGTATAAAGAGTAAATTTGTCTGGATGTACTCGTATAGCTGAAAAGGAGTTGCTTGTAGTTCTTTGTCTCTATTGCTAAAAATATCAAATAAATATTGACAGTGATTCTGTTTGCCTCAAAGGACTTCTTACTTTAATGTCATTTTAAAATGGACTCGTAATTTCACGTCATTTAATATTTCTGCCTCCTTTTGTCCTCCTTGTGACTTATTGGTAGACCATCTCCGTATTTTGCGCACAAAATTTTCTTTTCGTAATTCTTAATAATGTGCCTTGGAATTCAGTAAGGTGGACTACACTAGAAGCCCTTCAGAATACTCTTGACAGCTTGCGTTGCCACTTCCCTTTATGAATTGAATTCGTTCTTTCTCTGACTTTAAAGGGGTGCAAATATTTTCGATATCGTGCACTACCAGTCCTGTTACACTAAGTTTGAACTGTGAAAACACATTTAATGATTAAGTGCTTGTAATACAGAAGTGGTACACAGCAGCTTCATTGTTACTTAGAAAGCTCGAAAGCTTGTAATCTACCCATAATTCGACCAGTTATGACCCTGTTAAGTACTTATTTTCGATCAACTTAATCATTTCCATATGGCCACTAACAACGGCCTTGACAACTTCAAGCTGTGAATAGTGCCATAGTTGGTCAAACGAGCCACAAAATGGTTCGAGATATGTATGTTTGATGGCTTTTCTATGCATTTAATTAATGAATAAATTGACATATTATTTTTACATCGTTATATTGGGCGAGAGGAAGAAATTGAGTCTGCATATATCACCGATTTCCCATTGCTTTTAAATAACCATTCCATTAATATTTCTGCCTTTGATCAAAAGAGCATTACTTGTATTCTAACACAATGCATTTTTTATGTCTTCACAATTGTGGGTGGTCATGGATAATGAAATACTTTCCCCATATCTGTGCTAGCTTCTTAGCGACATATTTAGACTGACCCCCTTTATATGTGTTAGACATAATAATAATAGCGATATAAATAAATAAATAATGAGAATCTGAGCCGAGTAATTTTCATTGCCAACCGACGAGCAAGAAATGTTGAGGCAGCTGGTGCTTCCATTACAATTAAACCCCTTTCGGGTACCCCAGATCCCCCTGCAAACACATCGAATTGGGTCATGCAATTCCAATAACAATCATAACAAAAGGAAAAGTTTTCATATTGCATAAATTAATTTAATGTAGCCCCCCAAAAAAAATAAATAAAAGAGCACAAGGCATTGGCAGAGTAAAAAGGCAAAAAAAGGGAAGCAAAAATAATTTTGGCAACCTTAAACAATGTACACGACGTCTGTTGCTCCTGTTGTTCTTGTTGCTGATGTTGTTGCTGCCGTACGTATATCTGTATACTTGTATTTGTGTTATGCTTTATACTTATTTCATTTCATTTCATTTGATTCCATTCCACTTTCTCTTGCCAGTGAACAGTACAACAAATGCGGCACACAACACGACACGAGCGCAAACATTCGAATAAAGCATAGCCCGCTTTTTGGGGCTGCCGTGCGACGATCGGGTGGGTGAATGGGTGAGGGTGTGTGTGAGTATGTGTGTGAGTGTGTGTGTGTGTGTGTGTGTGTGGAAGTGGAAGCGGGCCTAAAGGCATATGCCTGTGTAAGCAGCAGTAGGCAGCATAAAAACGAATTGAAATTATTTTACAACATCTTCATGTTGATTTGCTTTCTTCCTCTTTTTTGATTTGTTATTCGATTTGTTGCTGTTTTGGCCGTTGTTGGTGCTTGTTGCGGTGTATGCATAATTTAGACGTTTAGCTGAAAGCAATGGCAGACAAGGTAGAAGCTCGCAATGAATGAAAGTTGAGAGAAAACTTTCCAAAAGGTCCAAGTGAAAAAGTTTCGAACAAAAATTTCGGCCGACGGTGCTCAATTAGGCTAAGTTTTTTGGCCAAAAATGTCTGCCTAAAAAGTAATCAACATCAACATGAACACGAGCATGCCCGAGAGCCTGGCAGCCACAAATCAACAGAAATGAATATTCGAAACACTGACACGTACACACACACACACTCTCACACCAAGGACCTGTAAACACACTTGCATATGTGAGCAGCCGCAAAATTCAAATTAAACAAAATAGCAGGGCTCGACACTGACACAGCCAACCACTTGACCAGCACTCATAAGCTCTTGACCAAAAAATGTGTGCATGCATGTGGACTCTTCTGCATGAATGTGTGTGTGTATGTGTGTGTGTGTGTGCTTGTATGTGTTAAGCGAAAGGTAACAAGCGTTTCAAGACCCGAACAACAAAAGGCCTGAAACGAGTAAACGAGTGGTGGGTGCTTGTGGGTGTGTGCGTTCAAAGTTCAAAGCAAATTGTTGCGGAAGGCAAAAATCAACATTATCATCAACAGCAAGGAGCAGCTAGGCAGCCTAGCAGGCAGGCAGGCAGGCAGCAAGGCAGGCAGACAGGAAGACATCAGACAGCCAGCCAGTCAGCCAGGCCATAGGATACTCATTTCATTAAATGCAGACAAGTTGGCGGCAACAGGAAGGGCGTTACACAGACAAAAGCGCACAGGAGACAACGCCAAATTGTCATTGTGTCTGTGTCTGTGTATGTGCGTGTGTGCGTGTGTGAGGAAGGGCAGAAGTGCTATCCTCTTCCCCACTACACTCTGCTTCCTTTAGTGCACAACGCATGCACACAGCGTTTCGCATGTTGCCTGTCGCATATTAATGAAGTGGGTGCCAGGCGGGCGGGCAAGCGGGCGTGGCATGGCTACGAGCACCCATCAATTTCTCAATATTACGATAGCTGTTGCCAAAAATCTGCATATATGCAAAGAAATGGCTGCCACGCATTGCCAAGTCGGGCGCAGTCAATAATTTCTGGTATTTGTCTCTTATTATCATTTTCGTTTTACGGGTCTGATAAGTACAAGTATCCGCAGTCAAGCTCTCATAAATCGAATGACTAAAGCGAAAAAGACGTGCACTACCACCCAAAATTCCACTTGGAATATGAACATTGTCTCTGTGTTATATCGATCGAATTCGAACCGGATTTTTAATACAGTTGATCGCATTTGTCACAAAACGAATAAATGAACTTTATTGATGTTTTAGAAACATTTAAAAGAAAACAATGTGTTACGGAATAGATTTTTCTTAAATAAACATAATAAATCAACAATCAATTTATCAACAAATCTTGCAATTGCAAATTTATCTTGAATTATATTTTTATTAGAAAAAGAAATACAAAAATCTTTCTACTCAATCGTTCCAAAAACAAACAAAATTTTAGAAAAGAAAATGTTAACACATACGACTTATGCATTTTTTAGCTTTTCAAAGGCTTTGTTATATCTTAGCTACGTATATTTAACAGAGTTTAAAAAATATTTAATGGCAATGAGAAAAAAACTAATTTTAAGAGGTACTTGAAGATTTGAAAAATTGCCACAACTCATAAACCAAGTCATAAATCGAAACTATTAAGAAAATTAATTGTTCAGAATACCATTTTAACTTAAAAAATAAGGGATTTCTAAATATTGCTTATTGATTTTAGAAATTACAATTTTATTTAATCACCACAACAGAACCACGTATATGTTCTGAACAAGCCCTGAACGCTCGGATATTTTTACATTTTGCCAATACTCTAGAGACTGTTGAAGCTTTAAGTCCATGTATCCAAACTATGGCTATGCCTAGGGTTTTGACAATCAAGCCGGAACGCACGGGCTTGTTAATTCATTTAGACAGCAACTTGTTTGTGTCGATAAAAGTATTTTGTACAGAGATATACACTTGATTGGCCATTTGCACGAAAACTTACCCAAAAAGAGCAAATTACTTAACATTCTCGCATGCCAAGCATTTGTAGCGTTGGCGCTTTAAAATGGCACACTTTTATTCAATTCTTTTTTTCCCTTTTTTTCTTTATCTGTTTTCATCCACTCCACTTAAATTTCACATATTTTTGCTTGGCATTTATTTTGTAGCTGTATTTGGAATTTATTGGCAGGGCTTTGAAACTTCAGCGCTTTAAGTGTAACACGAAACGCGGACGCGTCGCACTCTGACACTTAAGGACAATGACAGCAAGGCGTATACGTAATGCGTAGACGCCTGTTTGCGTGTCTGTGTGCTTGCAATGGCCCGCTGCTGATTAGACGAGGCGATGGCGACGGCGACGGCGACACGAGACCCGTCGATGACGATGAACAAGACGACGACGACGACGACGACGAAGAAGACGCAACACGTGTGGAACGTTGAACGCCGCGCGCTTGGCACACAACTCAACCGGTCGACGCACGAATTCAAACTGACGGCGACAAATGCGAGCAGAGTAGAGTGAACAGTGTCGTTGTTGTTGGCATTGCCTGCCCTCTTCCGTCCTCCCTACTCTGCTCCTGCCTCTTGCCTCTCTTGCCAGTCAGCCATGTGGCCATTGTGGCCTACGAAGCCAGGGCGAAACGAAAGGCGAGCGAGCACGAACGAACAAATTTGAATTTGCTGGGCAGGAATCTAAAGAGAGCACTAGCATTGGGATTTAAGAGTAGCTGCTAATGCTTGTGCTGCTAATGTCGAATTATTGTTCAGCAGGGAAATGTGAATGAAATAATAGGTATAATATAATAAGATTTTGTTTATTATATTTTCAGACAAACTTTATTGTCCTCCACTGCCACTTGTGCTACCACCTGGTCGAAGAGTGTTTTCAGCGAGGCAAAGAGAAAAATGACCAAAAAATGGCCCCTCTCTGTTGCCATTGAATTGACTCGAAAAAAGTGGGAAATTTATTCACTCGCTCTACCAAAGGCGAAATTTTCAAACAGCTGTTGTTTCGTTGCTCAAGCCTTTTATACATTGCAGGAGGTCAGGGATGCCTTAAGGAGCTTCGTGTTGAGCTTCTTATTGTTTTTGGGGTGCAGGGGCAGTCACTATTTATTACTACTTTTGACGACCAATAAACAGTTTCGGAGCAGCACGAGTTTATTTCCTATTGATACGATTTTTTTATTTCATTTCTCTCTTCCTGTGCTTCCAGCTCTAGCTATTTTCTTAAGCACTTTTTTGACCATTTTCAAATTTCTTCTCACCCTAATCATAGAACAACAAAAGAGCCAAAACCTATTATCCGCTGTACCCAATAGTTTAAATGTTATAATGAAATATTTAAATTTATTTGCAACCAAAAAGCGACTTAGTGCGATGCGGCTTTCGATATAAATGTAAATATCTTATAAAGTACAGGACAAGCTGGCTGTCGTAGATATAGGACGCCGAGCAGCAGATATCGTCTTCATTACTCAAGTGCTTGCAGACTAAGAAGAAAATATTGTCCACTTCTTCTGGAAAGATTCAAATGATGAGCTTATATTTGCAGAAGTCTTTTGAAGCACTGGCGCTGCTTTCATGGGCTGGCTAAGAAAACTTTCCTCCAACAAATCGGAGATCCCTTTTTTTTGACATAAGTTGTTTATTTGTTGTTTATTTTCTTTAGTAATTTTTGGTTGTATGGCTACTGACACATCTGACTCCACATAGCTGCCCGGATGTCAACCAAATTGCTTTGCGGAGCGGGAACTTGTCAACGAATATGTCGACAGTCAGCCTTTACTAGTCGACTTAATATTAACTAAATGCGAGTAGAATGGTTATATCTTCTAGCCATGTCTCTCTATCCGTCTGTGTGAGCGCAAGTATCTCAACAAGTATTAGGGCTAGAGCAAGGCCCGACAAAGGATAAGTTTATGTTGACAACTTCCGCACTTCCTTAATTCTAACGAATATTCCCACTTATTGCTTATACAAGTATGTCCTTCATTGGGACAGGTCGGCTCAAAGGGAAGTTGTTTTCTACATTCTGTGCCAGCAACTGCCGCTTTGCTGTCTTGGTTCAAGTCCATACTATACGCACGACCATAGACACAAACCCGATTTACATACATATTTGAAGAAGATATACGTTTTTACAAAAAATTAAAAAAATTTATGCCTGTAGGATTCTTATTTAAAAGAAAATGATTTAACAATAAAGATTCAAGACCTATTTTGAAGAAGGTGCGGGGCATATAAAGGACGGGTCCGCAAAACTTTAGCATTTGACTCGATTTGCAATTGGCAGAGGTAATTAAAATTATTCTGTCAGCACTACAATAATTACACCGTTTAAGAAGTTTAAATGTTTTCTGTATGCTACCTTTTTCTTCCATAGTTGTTAATTCCTTGATGGAAGGGTTTCATACTGGTATTTGTTCTACTAGACACATATTAGATGGCTTGGGAGACTCCATTTTACACTAACCTTCAATTACAAACTAACCTTTGCAAAACTCTTTATTGCTCAGAGACATATTACACATGTATTATCTTTATTTATTACTAGTTACTTACTTTTTCTTTATATCTAAAAGCGATATCCAGCGAACCTATGACAACACTTTTTTGAATTAATCGCAAGAAGCTATTACTTTGACGGCTTCCTACACGTATAATATAACAACATACATTTAAATTGGAATAAAATAAAAAAAATTGTATCTTTAAAAATAGAATATACCTTATCTCGCTTAAAAGTATCTGATGGATCGAACCAGTATACCAAAAATATCTGACTCAGGCATTATTTATTATATATTATTTATTTATTTATTGACTGACTTCATAGGAGGAAAATATATAGTTGGGGAATAAGTGAGATTTCTCTATCTGCATATGTATGTATGTAGCTCCTCCCAATTTAGTAATAAGTATAACAATATTGATCTGAAATGCTATAATGAAGACAAAAACAATCAGCTGTTTATATCAAAAATTCTCAACTTTTGCAGGACAGTAATATGCCACAAGGTGGCGCTATTTTGATAATGGACTCCAAAAAACTAAGCGACCTGAAAAAGGCGTACCATTTAAAAAATGCTTGCGAGCCTGAACCTTTAACACAGCCTTCTGTCTATCCATCGGGTTGAGCACAAGTCAAAGTAAATATAATAATAATAATTATAAATAGTGTTAGCTGAAGAGACGAAATTTAATACTATACCTAAGTACCAAAAAAAAAATCTAAAGAAGCAAAAAACGTTTCCATTTGAGATTCAATATAAAATCACAGACGAAGCACACATTTTTTAAAAGCTCTTCTCTGTGTACAACAAGCTTACAGCTTACATTTAAGCAAGCAGTTCTGCGCAAACTATTAAGGTGCTGCCATAGCAGGCAGCTTTTTTTCACAACCGTCAGTTTGGTATGTCTTTAAAGCTTGCCGACGGGAAAAGCTTTGTAAAAATACCAAAAGTGTGGCATGATTTAGCAACAAACAACAACGCTGTGGCTTTATCAACACAGACGACCTCCAAACAACCTTTTGACGTTTGGATTGCCCACTTTTTCGGCTGCTTTCATACTCTATTATTTCGCTTTGGAATTTCACATCGTCGACCGCGCGCAGCTAGAATAAAAAGCGTCGTTGTCTTACTCCAGTGCAGCAGCAGACGCAGTCGAAAGCAGAGCAGCAAACAGCAGCAGAACAGCCAAAAGCTAATTTCGCGGATTCAGTTTCCAATTCGGTGAGTCGGCTAGTCCAGCAAACTGAATGAGTGTTAGTGTGTGTGTATACTTATGTGTGTGTGAATAATTAAACCTCGTGATAAATCTTAAATAAATTGTAAGCGGCAATAAACGAAAAAAATCTTCCTTCTAATACACTTCTCAAAAGCAGCAAAAGTTATCGTAACATTCGTGGGCCTGTTGCCGTTGGTTTCGTAATCGCCTCTAACCAAAGTTACAGAATTTTCTCTACAACGACTTGCAGTGTGTAACTGTAAATTATGATTGTGTGCTTGTGTGTATGCCACTAATTAGACAACTGGAAAGTTTTTATGTTGCTGAAGTGTTTGTGACAACAGTACTAAGTCTATGAATAGTTCTGGAACTTGTTACCCCCTCCCCTCCGCCGTACATTGCTCTTATCGCGACTCTGCTGACCTGTGCACCAAGACTCATTGCACTGATAAGAGGCAGTCCCGACGTCCGCGTCGATGTCAGCGTCAGCGCCATATCTCGGCTATCGAATGACGTTCGCGTCTGATCAAAAGTCGCGCAGCTGAGCGCACTTGAAAGTAGTTTTTCTGCCGGCTTATGCCACCATTAACCGCACCCTGCAGCCCCCCCCCCCCCCCCCACACACACACACACACACACACGTAGAGACACGCGCACACACACCCATCCATGATTTTCCACTATTTTGGTTTTTCTTGGCAGCCGTTCAGCTGCAATTTGTAGTCGTCGTCTTCATCGTCGTCTCTGGCCACTTTTTATTATTTATAAATAGATGCAAATTCTATACAAGCGTGTGTGTATGTGTGTGTGTGTGTATCTATGTGTGTCTGCATCTTCTTATTGGCTTCTCCCATCGCTTGAGTCAGTTTCACACTTTCATTGCTTTCGTCATCGCTGTTGCATTACAAGAAATTCTCGAGTTTGTTGACGTCTTTTCCCTCAGCTCGTTTTATTTCAATGTACATTTCTTAAATTAATGTTCATTTATTCCTCTTTACACAATGAATAGGGATCAAAAGATCGCAATTACTTCACTTTAAAACTGAATCAAAATATGTGAGATACATATAAAAGGAAGCGGCGAGCGACCTTGGGGCAAAAACAAAACATGTCCTTGTTTCTTATAAAGACCGGTTCTTGCACAGCTGCCTGAAACAATTTAAGCGACCTTCATAAGTTCAAGACGAGTCAGACAGGTTTCTTTTGAGGCATTTCTCTAGTTATACCCATATGGATTCAGAATTATAGACAAAACTGCAAGACACGATGACTTAAGGGTACAATTTGTGGTTTTGAAAATTTAAAATCAATTATTTCAACTGAAATACTACTGTGCTTAGATTTCATCTTCTATTCCATTGTTTAAGTCGCCTTAAAATTTGTATTACTCCTTTTTTTATTTTCTGAGGTGAACGGTTAATCCAAAATAAATAAATAAATTCAATATCACGAAATATAATTCTTCGCTGCTCCAGTTATTTCTTGTATCTACTTGTAGTCTTTTTTAGGTGTTGTACATAATTGAAAATATTTCCGAAACCTTTGGAAAGAATAAATTTTACTAGAACATTACACATGAAAGTACACATATTATTAATCGGAAATACAAGTAGTGTGAAAGTCTCACTAATTTAAAGTTATAATAAGAGTCTTTCTTTGAACATTTCCGGTCCTGTGTTGGGAAATACATATTAATGTCCCATTATGATCAACCTGTTTGAATTGCTCGTGATTTGGTTAGCTTCAAGACTTTGAATTGCTCTTTCTATCAAGCTGCATCGAATTCTGAAACGTGTTTTGTATAAATACCATGAAAATGACAATTGAGAAAAATATTGTTATTGAAAAATTGTTCCTCAACTCAAATGGCCAGCAACGCTTAAACAAACAATAATTCATTTATGAATCTATTTCCCTTTCGACTTCTATTCAACTCTTAGTCTCACCCTAATAAATATTTATAGAAACATCTGGTAGCACCTCCTGTTTAGCCTAAATATGTCCTGCACTAAAGCATGTTTTCCCCAATATCGTACTATAATATGAACCTGCCAGTCCTCTGCAATAGGTGGATTCTCATCCTCGTTCCCTATTTTTATTAGCTACCCACTAATTCCTTTAAGTACTTGCCTGACGTAAGCTCCGCCAGCCTCACTCCTATTTCTCTACGATTTGACGCCGTTTACTGTATTCTCGACCTATTGGTGACTTAAAGGCCCGACCCACAACTCACAATGGGTGGTAGAGTGGAAAACAAAATTCCATTGCGATGTTGTTGTGTGGACTTTGTAACCAAAAAGTTGGGGGCTCGTTCGCTTTTCGTTACCTAGCGAGCCGTTGTGTACGAAAACGAATAATTTTTCCAGATCAGATTGAAAACCAGATGATGTGCCTGCCATAGCAACAGCGAGCGTTAGAATATCATAGAAACTTGTTTGGAACCAGGTTCTACAATTTTCGAAATATGCTTATTTGTACAATTTGGTTTTTGTTTTTATTTCCCCCCCTTTATCAGCTTGTTTTGGTTGACTTTGGCTTGTCGCTTTGACACACACACATACTCGTATAGCTGCCTGTGTGGATGGGTGTGTTTTATTTTTATACATATTTTTGATAGCGTAGTCGTTGTTGTTGTTGTTGTTATTATTTTCGAACGCCGTGTGCCCAACTTGCTCGCTCTTGATTACTTATATAGACGACGTATTTTGGAGAATGGTTCAGTCTTCAATTGGTTGCCGGCACGAATAGGTGTGTGTGTGTGTGAATAGAGTGAATAATACGTAATAATGTTAATAATCATATAAATACCTAAATATATGTATATTTCAAGAATAAAGGTCACATACATATAGTATATACATATATACATATAGTATGTAGCTGTATCAGCTGTTGTCGTCCACCCCCACCCCCACCCCGTGCACACTAGTTTTCGCTCTCTTTCCCACAAGTCACCTTCCAAAATGTCTCTCAAAACATATTGCGTGTGCTGTGTTCAATGTCAAACAAGTCAACAGTGCTGCCCGAATATCCAACCAGTAGTTGTCTCCAAAGATATTTCAATATATATATCACGCATTTCCTCATTGCTGGGCTTTTAAGCTATAGCTTTCGACTTTCGGTTTTCATAGGTTGGTGTTGCTCACGAATTTCATGAGTGCCAACGAATGTTGCTCAACATGTTGCCGAGCATCTGCCGACTCGCTGACCTTGTTCAATGTCAGCCCGCGAGTGATATACTTATACATGCATATAGAAAACTTTTGACATGCGCCGTGTTGCGTGCCTCGACCTCTTCCTCGGCCTCGGCCTCTGCCCACGCCTACACCTCAGTCACATCGACGTCGGCGTCATTAGTGAAAGTGAAAGTCTACGTCACACAAAACGCACTTCCCCCTCGTCTCTCCCTCGCAGACATCAACTTTCAAAACCCTCCGGTTCAGTTACATCAGCCGCCGCAGCACACCGCCCGCGACTCATTTAGGCAGCGGAAATTGTGTGAGCAGCTCAGTTAGCAGAAAAACGTTGACGAGATTGGTTGTGCACAGTGAAGAGTCCAGAGTTTAATTAAAAATAGTTATTTGCAAGAAAAACTAAAAGGTACAAGGCTTGTAAATTGATAATACAATGGCAGTGCAAAGTGCTTATCAACGTGCTCGGTGTTAAAGGCTAAATAACTGATTAAAAGAGCACCATTAATAATTTCCTGTGCCGATAATTTTTATAGAGCTGCTGTCAACCACTCTTATTGCTGCAGCTTAAGCCTAATAGCTTATGTGATTGTGCGAGTGATATATGGAAACTAAAATTAATGGTTACAATATCAATTGTAAAATAAAAACCCAACGATAAGCTATCTAAATACTTATACATACATACATATATGTATATGGGTATTTGCAGAACTTCCTATACATTTTATTTGCCTTAGCAACATTGTAGCCAGCAACATTTTGTGTGTGTACGCCAATGTTGCCAAAGCTGTCGCACTCTACTACGCTCTCTTGCTCTGGCCTCTCCCAAACGGGAGAAAAACAGCTGTGTGGGTTTTTACACTCGCCCACAAAATATATGTACATACTCTTTTAATTCAAATCAAAATTTTCTGCAAAACAAGAACAAGAGATTATTTAATGAATACTACATACATATGTATGTATACTATTTCTACATTAACTTCACTTCAACTCTTTTATCGGATCGTTCTCAAAGCTTGAAAGAATTGTGTGAAACTCCTATAGTCCGTACACAAATATTTTAAGTATTCAAGGGATTTGTCTTAAGTGAAATCTTTACGTGTTTCCAATTTAATATTTTATCAAAATGTGTTATTATTTGTGGAGAAATGTGATGCCATATCAAAAAACTTTGCTCAGTTTGTCTAAACACAAAATTGAAAATAAAAATTCGCCGTCTTTATGATTCTATCATAGATTTTCTTTTGGCCCCAAAGCCAAACAAAATTGTAACGTTTTAAGCAATACGCTAATTTGGCGACTTTCTCACTTTTGCAGAACCACACTCGAATCTCAAAATGACTACATACTTCAACTACCCCAGCAAGGAGCTTCAGGAGGAGCTGGCCTGCATTGCCAAGGCTATTGTGGCCCCAGGCAAGGGCATTCTCGCCGCCGATGAGTCCGTCTCGACCATGGGCAAGCGTCTGCAGGACATCGGTGTGGAGAACACTGAGGAGAACCGTCGCGCCTACCGTCAGCTGTTGTTCACCTCGGACCCCAAGCTCGCTGAGAACATTTCGGGTGTGATTCTGTTCCACGAGACCCTGTACCAGAAGACCGACGATGGCACTCCCTTCGTTGATGTGCTGAAGAAGAGGGGCATCATTCCCGGCATCAAGGTCGACAAGGGTGTTGTGCCACTGATGGGCTCTGAGGATGAGTGCACCACTCAGGGTTTGGATGATTTGGCCGCCCGCTGCGCCCAGTACAAGAAGGACGGCTGCGATTTCGCCAAGTGGCGTTGCGTCCTGAAGATTGGCAAGAACACCCCATCCTACCAGTCGATCTTGGAGAACGCCAATGTGCTCGCTCGCTATGCTTCCATCTGCCAGTCGCAGCGCATTGTCCCGATTGTGGAGCCTGAGGTTCTGCCTGATGGTGATCACGATTTGGACCGCGCCCAGAAGGTCACTGAGACCGTCTTAGCTGCCGTCTACAAGGCTCTGAATGACCACCATGTCTACTTGGAGGGTACTCTGCTGAAGCCCAACATGGTGACTGCTGGCCAGAACAGCAACAAGAAGAACACCCCCGAGGAAATCGGCCTGGCCACCGTCTTGGCCCTGCGTCGCACTGTGCCCGCCGCTGTTCCCGGTACGTTTATCGATTGTTCCATATACTTGTATATGAACGAAGCTAACACTTGAACTCTCTATGCAGGTATTACTTTCCTGTCCGGTGGTCAGTCTGAGGAGGAGGCCTCCGTCAACCTGAGCGCCATCAACAAAGTTCCTCTGTGCAAGCCATGGGCCCTGACCTTCTCGTACGGTCGTGCCCTGCAGGCCTCCGTCTTGCGCGCCTGGGGCGGCAAGAAGGACAACATTGGCTCCGGCCAGAACGAGTTGATCAAGCGCGCCAAGGTAAGTTGATGTTAATGCTATTGATGGCTAGTCATAAGTGGGACTTAGGTTAAGTTTCTGGGCCCCAGAGCTATGTTGTTTGGGTGTGACATTTCGGCTAATAGCGTATGTTTTTGGTAAATCAGAGACTACTCTACACATAAAACTACACACAATCCAAATTTACTAAATCCATATTAATCCCATAATCCCATACATTTCCCAATTCTCAACGCCCGAATCATTAATCATTAGACCCAATCCAATAGGCGCACGGCTTGGCAAGCATTGGCAAATATGTTCCAGGCTCCGTTGAAGGTCCTGCTTCTAATGAGAAACAACCGGACTATTACTAAATGGAGCATGTGATCACTAACAGAAAACACAAGAGTTCTATCAAGTCCTTCAAGCCACTATTGGAGACGTCTTGAGAGCCTGCATGCTAAACAAGTCGGTAATCAGCCATTTCGCCCATCATTATAATACACACAATTTGCTTGCTTTAACAATTAATGTTCACCAGTGGATGTAGACTTTGGCATCACTCTTCCATGCTTATTATTATTCGACTTTTTTTACATAAAACTTGCAATTGGAAAACATTTAAGCATTGCTGATCACAAACTCAACTTTGGTTGCAACTTCAATGCCTTGCAAGTGTATTTTATTCGCGATTAACTATTAGAACTAATCAATGCACCTCACATCTGACACTAACTTCTTAATCATTTCATGCTTGACTTTAGTTCAATACTTGCTTTTTTACGCACGCTCTTTTATTAATCCCAAACCAATCCTTGCCCCTTTCTCGTTCCGCTACCAAATGCATAAACAGGCTAATTCGCTCGCTTGCCAAGGCAAATACGTGGCCGGCTCGATTCCCTCGTTTGCGGCATCAAAAAGCCTGTTTGTTGCAGGCCACAAGTACTAATAATGCAAGAGCTTCTGCAAGACTCGCGGCCGACTGTTCCCGTGCAATATCAATTACCAATTGGCCTAAGAAGAATGTGTTATGCACTGCAAGAAACCCCCAACTGCACCGAAACATTCCACACACACAACAACAACAACACCAACACCAAGAACTGCTGCAATTGGCCGCCAATAAAGACGGATGCAAGCTCATTGCCTAAAATCTTCCTTAACACTTTTATTCTATTTTATACACTTACTTTATACACTTAAATTTAGAACGAAAATACTGTACTGATTGTAACTCTTTCTGGACCCTTGAAATTCAGAACTCACTCTGGTTACAAAAATGAGAGACAATTTTCAAGAATAAATAAATTATGTAATTCAAAAAGAAAGATAGTCGCGAAAACATTTAAATATAAAGTAATGTTTCATTTAATGGCATTTGTTTACGGAACAGCCAACTAAATGAATAGATATTCATAAATATATATAGTATATATAAAAAAGTAAGAGTATTGCATTTAAGTTCTAATTTTAAAATGCTTAACACTAAATTGCACTTTTTTATTTAAATACTTTTTGCTTCAAGTCTAGACACCTACTAAATTTAATTTATTTAGGCAGACCTGCCTGAGAAGTATTTAAGGCATTGCGTCACAAACATGCAAACGCGGTAAATACTGAGGCAGCTTGTAATTTCTCACCCACACACAGACACACACACGTGGGCGTTAAATAATGGATAGTGTGCTGCCGGACTTTCAGACTTTTGTGTATCGGCCTCTGCATGTAAAATAAAGATCCTTTCCGACCCTTCGTGAGCTACGGTTGGAGGGCAATTACGCGTAATCGAATGAATGTACGCTCGAAAGACTCAAAAATTTAATTTTCAGAAAAAGCACAGCAAAACTTTCTGTGTGTGGGTGGGTGGGAGTGTATCTGTGTGAATGGGTGAAAAGGAAAACTTTGCTGAATGCCCGCAGGCAGCAACGGCAGCCTAGCCCGCGCACAAAATCGAGGCCCAACAAACAACGCGTGGGCAAAGGTTAAACATCAAGAAAAAAAGGGAAACATTTCGGGAAATATTTGCGAAGTTGCGTGGGTTAAATTTTAAGTCAGCCATCAGATTTAATATTATTATAGTCATGAACATCAATCTGTTTTAATTAGGCAGACTTTTCCATGTAACACAATTAATACGTTTTCTTTTCTTCTTTTTCTCTTCCCCGGCAATTTCCTGTTCCCCGCAGGCTAACGGCGAGGCTGCTGTTGGAAAGTACGTGCCCGGAAGCGCTGGTGGCGGCGCCGGCTCCCTGTTTATTGCCAACCACGCCTATTAGGCGCCCGCAGGAGCATAATAATACACAATAAAAAAATTATAAAAAAAACAATTAATAATATTGCCAATTTGAACTTGGCAGTTTTGATTATTTATTATCTAAGTTACAAGCAAGCAAATCGCTAAAAAGCATGTGAAAAATAACCAAAAAAAAAAAAATTAAGAAACAAACAAATGAAATTATGTTTATTGAGACGCAAATTTTTTTTAGTTCTAAGCACAATGTGTTGAAGTTATGCAAATTATATTATTATTACTGAAAATACATATTTCAATGTTTCGATGTGCCAGTATGTCGTAAATCGAGTAGCACACTAATTGAACAACAATCAAGAACAACAAGAACAACAACAACATCAACAACAAGAACATGAAAAATAACATCAGTGGGCACAAAAGCAGCAACAACAACAGATTTGCTTTGAACATTGAAGTTGTCTCTTTATCAATTTTTATATATACATATATTTAAACTTTCTGCAAACGTTTGTACACAAAACAAGAGAAGTAATACGAAACGCAATCTTTTTTTATAATTATTATTATTATTATTATTATTACAAATTATGATTATGATTATAATTATAAGCAACCAAAATGACGCAAATAAACAAACGCAATACAACAAACAAACAACACAAAATCTATGACAAATACTTACAAATTATTGAAGCTGATATACATATACATACATTTTATTAAAGGTAAACATTGTTATTACTTGAAAAAAAAAGAAGAGTAAAAGTAAAATGGGAAAAGTTAGTTGTGACTCCAAAACTGTAGTACACACAAAACTGTAGGAAGTAGTTGTAATGCTTTAACTTGCAGACAGCTCTGCTAACTAAACCAACATATTGTTATAATGCTTATTGTGGTTAAATCCTTCTCAATTACATTTTCGTTAACTCAGGCATGTCTTGCATTACTAAATACGAGCATATGAAGAAGGGAGTGCTTATATAGCGAAGCAACAGAATAGATCCACTCTTATATATTGATGTATATACATACACATATATTATATATTTAAACTATGTGTTGATCAACTTTATATTTCTGCATATCGTTGTTAATTAAATGAAAATGAATTACTTATCGAAACAACAATACAAACAAGTTTTATAGTTCAAATGCAACCCGAGACGTTTACTATACATTGTCATTCAAAAGATTTCCTCTGAGCAAATTGAACAATAACAACAACAACAAACAGCATGTTTCATTGAATTCCCTGTACAATCAAGGATGTTGAACGAAGAGCATTCAATAAAGCGAAACTGAAGACGAGCAAAACGATCAATTGTGTTTGATTCCAAAAAACGAACATAGTGAGTGTTTCAGAAAAACTGAAGCATACCTCCAGGGTTGCCTTCAAAATGTCCCCAGCTGCGCTACGCACTGCTTGGACAATGGCCAGCGCTACAGTTTTGAGTGAACTGGAACTGTGAACTTGTATATTTTAGCTTCATCTGTACTTACAAGTATATAATATTCCAGAGCGCATAAATGGCCTCCGTTGGCTGCATTTTAAAGCTATATTTGCAAAATATTTATACTTGTTGTACTTATGTACGTTATATTTGCACGATATGTATAATACGTGTATGCTTTCATTTATTTAGTAATTATTTCAACAAATTTGGGCACATAGTGCAAAATTCGTTTTAATTTCAACTTAAAAGATAAGAGAACCTCCAAAATGAACTAGCAAGTGTACAAAAATGGGGATTTTATTTACAGTCCGGCCAGCTATTCCCCGAACTAACAAACTAAGGAAAGATACCCAAAAGTGCTCTTTTTTAATCAAAAGCTAATAAGATTAGTTAGGGAGAAAAAAGTGAATGGAAAATCTTCAACCAGGTGGGGTACAATTTCGTTGCCAGTCCTCTAAGTTACAAAAATACTTCAACATGAACACAAACATAATGTAATGCATCAAAGCATTAAAATTTCTAGTTTCGATTATATAAGACGAAATAGTACTAACTTTTTAAAACTGTTTCCTCATCCTAAGTAGAAAAATATATATTTTCAGAAAATCGATAAGTTCTACCAACTTTTTCTCATCTTTCATCAATCCATAAATCTTAAGAGATTTTATTACTTATATATTCAAGAAATTCTCTTACGTTTTATTTATTTCCGCAATTTGCAGTGTTATAGCTTAACCCAAGGATGTTTACCCCTTTGTCAACAAACTTTGCCGGATTGACGAAAAGAGTTCTTAAAATCTTCAAAAAACGCATACTTTTAATTGCAGGACGCCAATGTGGGACCACACATGGTAATTACAGCTGAAAGAACAAAAAAAAAACAACGCTCGAGAGTTAATAAATTCGATTTATTTAAAAAGGTGAAATCATAAAATACTTGCATTTCAATTAAAGTAAAATGTTACTCTGGAAACTTGGGGCAAGAATTGTTCTGCTTGTTCAAGCTTCTTGATAGCTAAAAAAATGCTTGATTAAGGCAAAGATATTTTTACTTTATGGAACTTGCTTAAAATTTGATTTATGTATTTTGAAAATTATAAATTATCGCAAACTCCTCGAGCATTACAAAATCATTTTCTATCTAAATGAAACACAATAATTCCGGCAATATAAAATGTCTACAATCTGGGGACTTTTTATATAACTCTTTATAAATGCATCGACACCAATACTTAAAATTAATTAATACCATAAGCCTATGCATACAAATCGCGATAGCCGTCCGTCGGTTTGTTTTAATCACCACTTCACGATAGACCCCAGATATAATGTCGAGATCACAGTCAGGTCACTGGCTATTAAGTATATAGTTATAGTTAGAATTTTATATCAGGATGGCCTTTGGATATTGAGAGCGTTCTTGTGATACTGATATTTCATGCTTTAGTATGGTGTTATTTTCCGGACCTTTTACGGACCAAAGTTGTTGTTGTAAGACAATGTGAAAAGGAGTTTCGGTTAAACGCAGATTTCTCCGTTTTTTAATTAATTTGTTCTGTGTCTTTTTTTAAAAACTTGTATATTAGTTTCTTTGAATGTTTTTGATACTACATTTAAAAATGTCGTTGAACCTCGTTCTATTTAGATCTGTCTTCAATATTTAAAGCTCGCATGTATCTTTATTTGCGTAACTAATTCGTAATATTTAGCATCCAATCAGCCATTATCTGATGTGGTAAATGTTATTCCAACATATTTTACTTCCTCCGCAATGAGACGCACGTTCTTCTCTTATTTTCCAATCAATTTGAAATCAATTTAATGAAATGTTTGCATTGTACTCGAATGCGAATGCCTCGTGTAGGTATGTATATAGCTGCGTGTGCCAGTTGGCTGCGATAACAGCCAGAGCCCCCTTCGTTTCGGCCAAAAGTTTCGGTTCCATGAGGCCTATGTATGTATATATTTACATTGCGTGTCAGGCAGAGTTCAAGTCCAAACATCTGAGCAGACCAGCTCCGTCACCTCGCCCTTCAACTCCCTCTGGTAGACGGGCGAGCGGGGAGTTGTTGCTTTTGTTTATCGGCACATTCCGTGCGATTTCAATTTACAGTTTCCTTCATCGAAAATGCAAATGTAAACAGGCAACGTTATCTGTGCAATGATCTGAGTTCGATAAAGCCGGTGCGTGCCGTTTCTGTGGCCGGTGCCGCGACGCCTCGGTCCCCCGATTTTGATCTCGATTGAGTGCAAAGTTCCTTTAATAAGAACCAAATAACATGCAAAATGTTCAGACAGGGCGACGACAATTGTGACGACCTCGCCCACAAAGCCAGAACATATGCAGCTGTGGAGCGATTGTTTAATATTTTTAATGGCTTTATTGTGGTTGGTGTTGTTGTTGCTACTCGCTTGATTTACTGCATTGGGCATTTCGAGCGATTTTTATTTTGTTTCAGGCGCACTTTGTAAATTATGGAATTGCATTTACGAGCCATTGTTATGTAACCCTAATTTGTGGAAATTTTCACTCTGAACGCTCAGCATGAACATGAATTTGCAAACAGTATTAAACGGTTATATTTTCTGGCCATAATTGGCAATGAATGTCACAAATGCATTATGCTTTATAATTGACGGCCGGCACAAAATTTCGATTTGCCCGGACTCGTCCCCAGCCCCCAAAGGCTTTAATGCGTCTGTATTTCAATAAAAGGGGGAGCCTTTGACACTCTTCCTTGTAGCATTTGAAAGCTTTTTCATTTATGAATGGCCTCCTATTTATAAATTAGATAGTTGGTTAGTGCGCATATAGGAAATTAATTATTACACAGGACTTTATCGAATATCTCACACGAGTCGGCTGCAGATGATTGCAAGCAGAAATGAATTAACCTTGACCTGACCTCTCCTCTTTTCCAATTCCACAACCCCTTTGCAATGTTCAATTATTCCGAGAAGGCTCAGTTTCAGAAAATTGAAATAGCAATAGATAATGACTTCCTCCAATATACTATATTGTTTATTGGAAAACGTTTGAAATGTGTCCGGTTTCCAAATGTCTTTGTCTAATATTCGCTACTTTCAGAAAAAACAGACCGATTTTTATTTTTTCGGACAGCCAAGCGGCGCTCAAAGCGTTGGAATCCAATGTGGACAACTCAAAAATTATTACTGACTGCCCCAAATCTCTCAACGAGATGGCCCAGCAGGCCAGTACCACCCTCATATGGGTGCCAGGACACCAGAATATTGAGGGAAACTGCATTGCAGACGAGATGGCAAGGGAGGGAACAAACGCAAGCATTCTTCCCGACAGGGAAGGCATGGGAATGCCGTTAGCAACCTTTCGGCTCATGACACGCAATCATGCGCATTTCATGGCACAGCAGCGCTGGGAGAGCACAAACACATGCGTTTGTGCCAGGCTTACCTGGCCATCCCTTGATACAAAAAGGACGTTAAAACTTGTAAGGCTAAGAAGGACAGATATCTTCATGGTGGTGGGGGCCCTCACGGGCCACTGTCCGATTGGCATACATGCATCAAGACTGAACATTCCGTTCAACGACTTCTGCAGAAGCTGCAGAGATGAGGAGGAGCAGGAAAGTGTGGAGCACCTCCTCTGCCACTGCCCGGCACTTAGCAGGCGCAGGCTATGCACCTTAGGGAAACCTTTCTTAAGTGACCTCTCGGAATTAAAAGATGTGGAGCTCGTGGACTTAGCAAATTTTTTGAATACCACAGGGTGCCTGAAGGCTCACCAACAAAACTAGGGATTACATGGTATCACAATGGGCCTCCTATGCCTAAGTGGAGGGATGATTATCATCACCCCCGCCATTTCAACCTAACCTAACCTAACCTAACATAGTTAGTTAGCCGAGCCAACCGGGACCTTTTTGTACACGGCATCAGGATAGTAACATAGTTAACAATATAAACGGACAGAATCAATGAGTGCAATCAATAACAGTAACATAATTAGTTACAAGTACATCAGCATAATCAGACATATCTGAGCACAGGACCACACCAAGCCGAGCCAAGGACCATTTTGTACACGGCATCAGGATAGTAACATAGTTAACAATATAAACGGACAGAATCAATGAGTGCAACCAATAACATTATCAGTAACATAGTTAGTTAGCCGAGCCAAGGTAACGGCATCAATCGGGACCTTTTTGTACTCGGCATCAACATAGTAACATAATTAACAATATAAACGGACAGAATCAATGAGTGCAACCAATAACAGTAACATAATTAGTTACAAGTACATCAGCATAATCAGACATATCTGAGCACAGGACCACACCAAGCCGAGCCAAGGACTTTTCTGTACACGGCATCAGGATAGTAACATAGTTAACAATATAAACGGACAGAATCAATGAGTGCAACCAATAACATTATCAGTAACATAGTTAGTTAGCCGAGCCAAGGTAACGGCATCAATCGGGACCTTTTTGTACTCGGCATCAACATAGTAACATAATTAACAATATAAACGGACAGAATCAATGAGTGCAACCAATAACAGTAACATAATTAGTTACAAGTACATCAGCATAATCAGACATATCTGAGCACAGGACCACACCAAGCCGAGCCAAGGACCATTTTGTACACGGCATCAGGATAGTAACATAGTTAACAATATAAACGGACAGAATCAATGAGTGCAACCAATAACATTATGAGTAACATAGTTAGTTAGCCGAGCCAAGGTAACGGCATCAATCAGGACCTTTTTGTACACGGCAGCAGCATAGTAACATAATTAACAATATAAACGGACAGAATCAATGAGTGCAACCAATAACAGTAACATAATTAGTTACAAGTACATCAGCATAATCAGACATATCTGAGCACAGGACCACACCAAGCCGAGCCAAGGACCATTTTGTACACGGCATCAGGATAGTAACATAGTTAACAATATAAACGGACAGCATCAATGAGTGTAACCAATAACATTATCAGTAACATAGTTAGTTAGCAGAGCCAAGGTAACACCATCAATCGGGACCTTTTTGTACACGGCAGCAGCATAGTAACATAGTTAACAATATTAACGGTCAGAATCAATGAGTATAACCAATATCAGTAACATAATTAGTTACATCAGCAAAGCTACCATCGAGGTTTTTTCTAATCTAGATACTAGATACAACTCATGTTATTGTTTCGCCAGCGTCAATATGCTCTAGAGTTGGGCACGAGTCGTGTTTTTTGTCGTGGCACTTCGTGCCACGCGTGGGCCCGCGTGTTCGTGTTGTAAATTCCGATTTCGTGCGTGGCCGTGCGTGTTCGTGTTGAGCCAAAAAGGCACGACAAAACACGCACGAGGAAACACGAAAGAACACTAAAATCGATGCTAGCTGAAATAAATGATAGCTTAAATAACGATTTAACACTTAAATCAGAAAACGAAGCACCCAATAGTCAACACGACTTTTCTGAATTTTTGGACACTAATAATTAAAAAAAAAAAATTAAATTGGACAGGTCAAGAATGGATATTGAAATAGATGACTATATAAGTAGTGTTGTTGATCCAGGAATTTGTGTGCTAACATTCTGGAAAAAAGCAACAAAATTTAAAATGCTAAGGCAATTATCAAGGCATATAGATATCAATATCTCTGTCAGCTCTGCAACAAGCGAACGAGTTTTTTCCACTTCTGGACATATTTTAAATGAGCGACGTACTCGGCTTCTTAGCTCAAATATTGATAAGATAATCTTTCTGAATAAAAATTTGTAATGTTTATATATATATTTTTTTTTTAAATTTTTATATTTAATATATAAAAAGTTCGTGTTGGGCCGTGTTAAGAAAAATTTTCGTCGTGCGTGCGCGTGCGTGTTTCTAAAAGTTAATTTCGTGGCCGTGTCGTGTCGGGCCGAAAATAGTCGGCCCGTGCCCATCTCTAATATGCCCCGATTCACAGCTGAGAGTGGTCAGAGACGTTATTAAACCTAACAAAAAAAGAAAAGGAGAAAAAAACAGCAATACAAGATAAAGTATAATTAAATTAAAATAACAATTAAAATACTTAAATAATAAAAGATAAAATATAATTAAAAGGTAAAGGCTAAAGGTGGAGAATCACTGACCCGTTGGGTGAAGGTTTATTAGTCAGTCCGGCAAGCTATCATCATTATATTAAAAATGGAGATTGATTAGAAAAGGCTATAGAGCAACAAAGTGCACAGCAATTGACTTCAAAAATGCCATCCATACATGTCATCAATAATGACTTTTCCAGCTACCACTAATCAGTGGACTGACTACAATTCGGCTTTTGTCTGATTAATCAGCTTCTACTGTAATATTTGTATCACGTTGGCGGGGCCTGCAATATGTTCTGTGCATACAAAGGACTGGCAAAGGCAGGAGCGCTTTATTTAAATTAGTTCGTGTGGCTGGGTAGTCTCCCTTCGCTGCCATATCAGTGCGCGTGGCATTGTCAATGTTTCCGTTGGCCTGGCACCATGCATCAAGCCGCATGCTCTGGCGCCGGAGACGGAGATGGAGCCGGAGCCGGAGTAGGAGCCAGGCAGTGATAGGCAGCCTCGCTCGTGTCCGGGCCGTATCTAGCGTTCGCCCTCTGCTGCACAAGGATTGCCCACAAAGTGGAATTAATTGTATTTGCATAGCATGTAAACATCATCACGTTGCACCAGGCAGGCAGCCGAGCTTGGGTCCTGGACAAAAGGCATTGCCAGTGTGCATCTCCTGACTTTGCCATTGTCTGTAACGCCTCTAAACTGCACCCTGCTGCTTGCTGCTTGCTGGCTGCTTCTTGCTGGCTGCTTCTTGCTTCTTGCTTTTTGTCGCTTTCGCACACGTTGTTGTATCCTTCTGTGCATCCTGTGGTGTGATGCTGGCGTGAATTTTACTGCCACGTTGCTGATTACGCGTCCCTGCCATGCACAGGCACAGACAGAAGCGTGGGTGGGGTGAAGAGTAATCGGCCTAGTTGCATCAAAATGTAAAATGTTGTTTCCCCTTGAATTTCCACAACATGATATTCTTGTGCGGAACAGCATAATTGACAATGGCAATGGCAATGAGAATGAGAATACAATGCTACTATCTTGCGGTTTAAGTATTTTAAATTTGCAAACTTGAAGCTTCCGAATAAATACAAATTTGTAACTTGTGAATAAAATATAAAATGTTTAAAAATTATATTCATTCTTTCGAATTCATTTAGCCACGATTATGCAGGCGTAGATTTGAACGTAAAGTTCAGACTTTTAAAGAGGCCTTAGAAATTAATATAGTCATTTAATTTCTTGCTCTTTGATTTACAACCTAACTGGCGTTCTGGGTTTCTCAAACCATCTTAAATTCTCTTCTTTAGCAGATTTTTAATTAAATAAGCGAGTATATACATTATCCAACAAATGTAACTTAGAAATCAGGCAATTAATAATGATCCCACTTTTTTGTCGAATTATATTTCTTTCCTACAGTCTTGTTCATTTCTTGCACTATTAAGGCCTTAATAAATGTTTGAGTTCAAAATAAACTTATTATTGAAAATGTTGCTTAATTTATAAACCATTTTTACTTCAGATCATTTAGCACTTATTTCCTTTTTCTTTACATCCAGTTTCTCTTTCTGCAGTTCCTTCTATTTTACATTAAGTCCATATCTCCTTCTGTTATTTGTACAAGTATGTGGACCGTATTTCCTATTGATTGTGTCTTCCTTTAACTTGCATATGACATCGCTCTAACCGATACCAGATGCTTACAATATTTATGGTCTGTCTTGGGGTTTAGCGACCTAATATTTATGATCTATGATTTATGATTTTTGACGTTTTTATATATTTGTGTCTGGTTTCAAAAAGGGAACTGCATTCACTTGACAATTAACATTCAACATTTTCTCATTTACAATACATTTTGTATTGAGCATGTTTATTTGAAACATTCACTATTTGGTGTTGAAACATCAATCAGCTATCAGCGTTTATTGAAAATAGCAGTTGGCTGGCTTAATAAGAACAACTCTCTTTTTCCTTCCGGATTTCTTGACTTTAGACGCCGGCACCTAATGCAGGAAAACAAATTAAACTAAAACTACAAGCCTGGTTTAAAAAAAGACCTGTACTGTAAATTAAGATTTCAAGCTGTTGTCAAAATTTTAATTTACTTTGGACATTATTTGGGATTTTCTTGTCTTTGAATATCTCTGTGTTGTTCTCGACTCTCCAGTACGCAACTGTGTTCCTTTTCATTGATCCTAATGCCTGCATTCCATACATTTAACTTTTTATTGCTTTCAAAAATCAGCATCCTTAGCACCTCTCTGAGCACTTTGTAGCTCGTGTACGTAGAATCTCACCCTCGTCAACACACACAACGATGTGTGCACTAATATCAACGACACGTCATGTGGCGTCAAAGAGGAAGTTGCACGTAAATGTTGCGCCATTGCCAATGCCAACGTGTTCAGGCGGAAATTGACACGCCGTCGAGCCCTGAAAGAGCGGGGGAGCAAGCAAGTGGGTTAGATGCGTCCTGGCAGTTGCAGTTGATTGGGGTTTGCATAATTTAAATAGCCTGGTGGCCCCCCACGAGCTTTACTCATATAACGCGGCACACACTATATTTTAGAGCAATTTCTGCTGCCAATTGAACGCCTTAAGCCAAAATCGATGAGCGAATCATTTTACAAATTAAGTGCACGCACATCGGCCAGGTTATGTGACATGGCAGGCTATTATTATGACAATTGCATTCCCTCCTTGCCCCTTGGTCCAATGCATTGCCAACTGTAATTACGAATCGCTCAACTGTGCGCCTGCCTGTGCATGTGAGTGTGCGTTTGTGTGTGGCGGTGTGTGTTTGGCCGCATGCTTGTATGTGTGCGTTTTCTAATTAGCCGCAAATGCTACTCGAGGGTCTAATAACAAACGAAGCGCATGAGACTGACACCGCCATCAACGGACCAAAATAGACAACAACATGGTCAGCAGCGCGGCTCGACAGTCCCAGAGTCTGGCAATCTGACAGTATGGCGACCTCCCCAATGCATTAAGGCAGTCGGTGAAATAGTGGAATGGGGAAAAACATGGAGAAAAACTGAGCTACAGTGTTTGAGCGTGTCTCTTTCTTACTTTTACTAGAAAAAGGAGCTATAAATAAACAAAAATAATATTCCAATATTTCATTCTGTGGCTATCAGCCTGCTATCAAATATAAGGACATCGCCTGGACTTGCACAAGGGGTTTCGAAATATGCATTGATCTATATATAATTATTTATTATAAATAATATACACGTATGTGGGGAATAACTTTTTAAGTAATTCTTTGAATTAATGGGAAACAAGTATAGTAAAACAGTATAATAAGAGAGGGAGCAGCTCTGAAATGACTGGCCAAGTCCGCAAATAAACTCATGAAATAGCTCGTGAGCAATCTAAAAAATACTATTAGTTTTCAAAGTAACGAAAAAACTCAATCGACTAGGTGTCCATCTTTATTGTTTGCAAACTATACCTTTGCCTATCACGGTTGGCTAGGTTCCCTAATTTTAATGACTGCGTTATTGGCTTAGAAACTCATTCAAATTTCAAGTTTCCTTCCCTTGCAATAAGGCCGAAATCGCCGTTTTTGGGGCATAACGCTCAACATTTGATGGCAATAAAATTCGTAAAGGTGGTAATTTTCCTAAAGTATACATATTAAGTTAAATTTAACGGCAATCTTACATTTTTGGCGGCCTTTGAGAGTATAATCAGCTGCTTTCTTTGCTGAAATTGGCGCAAATTTGTTCGTAATATTTACTTAAATGCCAAAAAAATTGGTTTCATTTAAAAGTAAAAGACAAATATGTATAATACTGCTCGGGGTATAAAATTTAATAATTCCTATTATTTTAGATTAATGTAAAAACCTTAGGTGAATCGAATACTATGTTGATATCGGAATAAGCAAAAGTCTTCCCCACTTATATTATTATATTAAAGAAAGATTTAAAAAGAAAACTCGAATTGGTTTGCTTTCAACATGATTGTTGAAGTTGATGGTAATTTTGAGTCTTGATGGAAAACGCTGCAGTCGAGAAAGACAGACAGTGAAATACCCTGTACCCAGCTAAACTTCTGGCACTGAGTTATTTGCGCACATAGCAGATGCAAAAAGAAGTAGAAGTAGTGGAGTGAAATTGCATCGCAAATATCTTTTCTAAAAATGAACCAATTTGTAGCTTTTGAAATGTGGAGAGTAAGTTCAGTAACGGGTGAAGAGACGGGAGGGGGAAAATCTGCATATGTATATATTTATAATATTGTAATTATTAGAACTACTATTATAATTAAAAACAAAACAAATAGTTAGTTTATAACACTCATAAAGTCATATGGGAGGTAGGAGTGGGCGTGGTCCAATCCACCCACATTTTTTACAATTTATTTCTTATAACATCAGTATTATCTGTGCCAATTTTGCAGACGATAGCTTTCTTTTTGGGGCTTATGACCCAAAAAGGTGATATCGACCATAGTGCCTTGGTATTTTTAAATTATAAATAAAAGTATATTTGATAAGTACCAGTATGCTAACTCTAATCTCGAAAACAATTTTGAATTCGCCTTTTATCCTGCGACAACTTTTTTTTAATAAATAGAGCATCTAGTAAAATAAATGGAATACAACAATTTTGCAGTTTGTGCTTTTTATACTCTGTACATGAAATGTACAAGAGTATATTAGGTTTGCGGGAGCTGAAAAATGTAACAGGCAGAAGGAGGCGTGGCAGACCCCACAAAGTATATATATTCTTGATCAGCATGACGAGACGAGTCGATCTAGCCCTGTCTGTCTGTCTGTCCGTCTGTCCGTCCGTATGAACACCTGGATCTCAGAGACTATAAGAGATAGAGACACCAAATTTTGCACAAAGATGCGTTATGTGTGTATTCTATACGAGTTTGTTTTATTTTTTTGATTTTCCCCCCCACTTCCCCCCTATGGGGGTTTTCCCGATTTTCCATTCGTATAATCGCCTATATCTCGGAGACTATAAGACCTAGGGACCCCAAATTTTAGTCCAAGATGTCTTATGTGAATACGCAGAAAATGTATATTTTGGAATTTCCCTCCCTCCCCCCTCTCCACCGCAAATCGTTACCCGTTACTCTTGGAATTTGGAAGTCAAACTTGGCAAATACCTCCATTTAGTTATTATAAGTCCAAATACCAAGTTTCATCATGACAAGCCGATTTACCAGGAAATTATAGCCATATATGCACATAAGACCAAGTAATGTCCGCAGTTGTTGTTGTTGTTACTGCTTTGCTCAGGCACACGAGACATACACAGACACACACATGCACGCATAATTATTCTACACATATGCACAGAGTATTTGACCTTTCCGATCTCCAAAATAGCCTTTCTTTGATGCTCTAAAATACATAAATAACATACATGTTCCTATAAAAAATTTAGTATACTTGTACTATTCTTAGTCATGGCTGTTACAAGCCTGTACAGCAAAACCAATGTACCCTTACACTTATCAGGGCCGGCTATAAAGGGAACCAGAATGAAAATCTAGAATTGTGCTGGGCCACTCTAACGTTCCGCGTACCTAATTTATTTATATACCTTTCCAATATCATTGATATGTTTCGTCGTTATGCCTATGATTTGTGTACAGTAAGGACTCCAAAGCAGCAAATATTGCTTAAACTGTGAACAAATAATGACTAGCAATATGTACTGTAGGTGCCAAAAGAGCACTAAAATAGTAAAAGTAGGGATGGCTATCAGGCATAGGGCCAAAATGTGAAAAGCTATTGTTCTGTCTTTTGCTATTGTCTGTTTCAATGGACAGACATACAAATAAGGCAATAATGGTGTTACACAAGTTCGCAAAAAGTGCAAAGATAAAGGAGTATCCTTGAAGGCGTAATAAAAGACTTAAGCTGGCATAAAAAGAAAATAATGAGCTATAAGGATATTCGAGCTGATCTTTTTTATTTATTGTTTTATTGGATTAATTTTTTCTATGCGATATACCAATTATAGTATAGGTCCCAATTAGAGGTTGGTCTTAAGCTAATATTTTGCAGTCGTGCTGAATAGACAAAGGGAGAGCCCTTTAAGTTCATCTGTTTCGGGCAATCTTGCAGCTTTTGCAGCATACGTCATAAGAAAGTTTGAGATGTTGACCAAAGCACTAAAATATGGGAAAACGGGCTAACTTGTTCGACTAAAGAGTTCGACTGTGATGTTGTATCCTCTTTTTTCCGAGTGCATATGCGTCCGTCTCTGTATATGTGGACATGTGTGCATGATTTGGCATTGCGGACCATGTGCGCTTACAAATTGTACAATGCTGCTTTTGTCGGCCGTCGTAGCGGCCAATGTGAAGGTCGATCGATCGATATACCAGTGTTTGTGAGTGCCGCCAGCAGCAGAGCGCGACGTCGCCTCAGCCACTGGACCACTCGCCCCGCACATCCCTGAGTAGTCCACCCGCCTCCTCTGCGGCAATTTATGTTCATTGAGTTGATTTGTGCACCATGGCATGATTTTTTAATGGAATGTAATTTCATTTCGGGGCGTGGAGTCAGCTCGGATTGATGTTCCCAGTGTCTGTCTGTTTCTGTTTCTGTCTGTGTGCGTGTGCGTGTGGGTGTGTGTGTGCGCTCAATTGCATTTCGTTCTTGCTGCTGCATTGGCCGTGTGCCAAATTTAAGAACGTGCAGCACATGAAACTGTTGCCGCCGCAGCGTAGTCGCTAAGCTGTTGCGTACACTGCGTATGCGTAATGTGCAGTTCCTCCCAAACTGTAAATGGAGCATCAACAGCTAATTGAGGAAATGTTTAAATGAAACGAGGCATGCGATAGATGTACTTAATGTTGATTGAATGCTCAACTGCTAGAAAGGCGCGGAAATTGTGTTCATTTCAATGCTTTTAATATTTCTCATGTCTGAGTAAAATATTTGATAATAGATATATTTCGTAGCTATCTTTTAGAAGGAAAGGTGTGAAATATTATTATGTTATATCAAAAGAAACTGTATTTGTGAAGTAATTATATTCAATGCCTACCAATTATTACTGTAATTAAAATACGTATGTCTCAGGGCTTCTTCCGTCTAGATCAATAATCTATATCAATAATTTCAAAATTGCTGCTCATTAAGTGACATTTCATGTCTGGATATTTGTTTATGTTATCGGTTAGTATCCCAAGAGCTCGAGGTCTTTCTAACATATTATTAAAACAATGTATGATGCAACTGGAAGATTAGATAAGTTTTTGCATGCTGACTTACTTAACAAGTGACTTAACACCTAGAAGTAATAGAATCGCTTGTCGCTGCAACCCTAATGGTTTGTCAATACAACGTTTTATGATTCACTTGAAGTGTGCAATTAGGTGTGCTTATTTATGATAATTGCTCTGCTACAACAACGTTTTTGAATAAAACTCATCTTGGTCCCAAAATGTACACATATTCTACTGTAGAAGGAAGTCGAAGCAAGCCAAGGCCAATGTCATTGGGCCGTGAAAGGCAGCATGCAAAAATTACATAAAACGCAATCACAACTGAAGTTGGTAATTAATTGAAGCACTTTGGAGTTCAACAAACAAGAAACAGCAACGGCATCGATGACAATGACAACGACGATGACGGCGTCAGATTGACAACGACCACGGCCACGATGTTGGGAATCATTCCCCACTTCATGCCAAGTCATGCGATTAGCGGGCGGCTTTTTAAACGAGCGTCAAAATACAAATTTGACAAATTCATTTATCTTATTTGTACACATTTACTGCCATAATTGGCTGGGCAAATAAATGGCATACGGATTGGCATTATTTATAAAACACGCCGCCGAATTGAACTCGTGGGAGAAGCAACAAGAAAACAACACATAATTGTAATTTATAAAAACGGCAAGCACTTTAATAACAACTCAAAATATTATCGAATTAAGTGATTAAGACTGTAGCGAATTACCACGGTTTTAAGGTTGTGAGCAAATATATTCATCAAGCGACCAACAACTATATTAATTAAGCAATCCTATCGTTTCTAATGATCTTAAAAAATAAAAAGAGGAAAAGGGTATAGACATCATTAATGTGCACACAAATAAACCTATCTAGAGACACAGGGTAAGGAACATAGGATATTTTCAACATATAAACAAGCATATAAATTGAAGAAAGGTTTACCACAATCAGGTAAGGAAGGTTTCACCCACAAACACGAACAAACACTCACATTTTAGGACAGAGGAGGCATGTAGTCTTTAAACCATAAAGACAACATATCATCTTTAGTAATGGGCTTAAATTATGGAATGCCTTTTTTTAATATTAATATAATTTGTGTTTTGTTAAGGTTGCAATGTTACCTTAACAATTGGTAAGCATTGTTATATTTTTATTTATTTATTTATTATTTATCACAAAAACAAACAAATTTTCATAGAAAAACATTTAAGACGATTTGAATAACCTACTTAACCAATTTTATAAAATTGAGGGTTGCATTTAATATATTTTTTATTACTTCAAACATTTTATATAGTTAGTTAGTTATTTTTAAGCAGTAGTTATAATTTCATCCCACAGGCGAATAGCATGAATAAAGAAATGCCGTTCAGAACAGCCAAGATTGTGTCGTACATTATTTATAATATTGGTTCTTGTGGAGGGAAAAAAACGAAGTTATTTGAATTTACCAAACTTTATATGGTAGATGCTGTTAGCCAATCAGGATATGTGCTCCCCCTCTTGGGATTGTATACATATCTGGCTATATTATTGTATTTTGTTAAATATTGTATACAGTATGGTAGTTTGCAATTTGGATAAGAGAAGACAGATGTAAAGCTGAACTTAGCCCAATATGTATAGAGTTTGAAAAAGAACGAATAGTATAAAGAAAACTTTTACCATATCACAACAAATGTATAAGAACCCAGGATAGTATAAAAAAAAAACAACCACCATATTAAAAGAAATGTAGAAGAACCCAGGCTTTCGTGTGCAATGAATATTGTACAATTACTTAATAAATGGGTTGGGTTTTCCAAATTGACTTTGGCAGTTGAAAATGTAGGAGAAAGTCTATAAAATTAACTCAAATTTACTTTTCCCCAGTGTCACAGACCTAATGCTAGTTGTAAGCCTCTGCGCTTGCTGGTATCCATTGATCTTTCCGATCGCTTATATTCAAAATTAAAATACATAGGCATACCGAAACTGTAAGAATCGTGAACGAGATCAGTAAACAGGATAAGCCTGAAGTGCGTACCTTGAATACTTAAGAGTACAAAAATAAAATTCGGTATCGTACCGTCTAATCTGATTTGATATAGCATTCTGAGCACGTCTCGTTGTTTTTGTTTATGGAACAAAATGATTTTTTAAGCCCCCTACTTTGGGAGCTAAAACAGTTCGATAGCTGAGAGACAGCTTAACTAAATATATAAATACAACTGTATGTAGCTGTATTAAACAAGAAACAGAATTAGCTTTACAGCAGCTTCTTGGCTCTTCTGCCATTTCAAGGCACTCGGATAAGTTCATTTTCCCAATTTGGGGAACCAATTCAACTAACAAACTTTTAACATTTTATTATCTTTGAGAATTGTGTGCATTGTTCGCTTAACGTTGGGGCTAAGGTCGCGCGAGCTATTCATCAGACGAAAACTACTTGTAGTATGAAGAGCGAGCGCAGTTGAACGAACCCGGCGAATTACTTCAAACTTCCAATGAGTGTGCATAATTATTATGCGACTTTCACTCTACAAAAGCGCCCGTGGGCCTTCCTCAGAACATTCTTAATTCCTTGACATTTCTCCATTCATCTCAACACACAGCACTCATGCACCAGCCTTTCAGGCATTCCCAGCTGCATTCGCCTGCAATTCAAGCCCCAGCTGCTGCTGCTTCTGTCGTGCAATTAAAATGCCTTTGAAATACAATCTGTATCTGAGTGCGTGATGTGAGCTGTGAGTAGAGAGTGTTGAGTGAGGGAGTGGAGCCGTTGGTGTAAGACCGAGTCGCGACGAGAGAAATCTGTGCAGTTGCTGGAATGCCATAAGAAACAAAAACACAAGCATACTCGTGCACGAGAAGCGTTAAAGCGTTGCAATCGCGTTAGTTTCTACAGCTGCTCAGATGGTTTAATAGGCCAGAGTGTTGCCGCAATCGCCTTGGGGGTATGTGACAGCTCTCTCTGAGTTTGTATATTTACAAGTAGTTGTGTGTGCGCGTTAATTATATGCACAAATAATTTCTAATGAGCTATGCAATGAATGCCATTTACTTTCGCACCAGCCGCCCCTAGAAAAACGTTTTGCACTTGCAAGTTGTAATGAGATTTAAAGAGGTGAGAGCTGGCTTGATACAAAAAACCAACACATTAAGCTTGCAATAGAATTTTAACTGGAATCCGAGGGAAGGTATGTGATGAACAATTCCAGAAAACTTTCAAGTATTTCCATTGTGTTCTTCTTGACGCTTACACAGCTTTAGGCTTACGTAGAACAATAAACAGCAACAAATTAACATTTGCAAACTTATTATTATTATACTTATTATACAAAAACATAAATTTCCTTTTTGTAGAATATCAATTTAAGCAAAACATAACATAATTGTCGCAAAAAACAAACTTAAATTAATTGTAATAATTTCATTAAATTGCAAACAAATTTGTTCTATTCTGTTCTAAACAATCCATTTTCTTTTAGAAAAGTCTTTTTTGGAAACTATTGCAGAACATTTAATACAGCCTCCATGAGCAAATTTCGGACTATGTAGTTGCGATTTCTGCGGGAGAGACAAGTACTAAAAAAATATAATCAATTCTTTTTCCTTAAGAATTAGGATAGTCCAGTTAATAGATCACAAAAACGCGACATTTCTGATCCACAATATATGACATGTTTTATTGTGTAGTATTACAATTAGAAAATGTGGGCACTCCTTCGGAAGCACTGCAAAACCAAAGCTCGACACTTTTTAACAACATTTTTATGAAGATGGATGAAATGTGACAGATATATATTTCTATATAACAGTTCCCGCTAAGCGGAAAATATGTAACTGAATTACAGTTAAAGACTTAACATTTACGGCACACTGTTATTTTTGTTTTTAAATTTTTGGCGCATTAGGCAATAGCTTGTTCTTTTTGGTCGATGGATTGCTATGCTAAGACATTACTTCAGTGTAAATGCCGCAAATAAAAACAGCAAGCAATACATTTATTGACCTACATGGCGTATACGTAATATTGACACATTGCCCATACGTTGTTCTTTATTTTTATAGCGCATCGTTAAAATAGCATGTGGATGCCAAGTTATAAACATTTTTTAGGCCCAATAACAAAGCCATGAAGCACGGCATACAGAAGTAAAAGGAAAAACAAAATATTCAGCACATTATAGAGCCTCCAGGAATAAGTGGGGGCCAGCATGCAGTGATTTGACATTTTCATTGGCGGTGCAAAAGCCCAGAGTAACTGCCGCAGCTACAACATCCCTTAAAGGCCTCTGCGAAATTTCAACTGCGCTATTCCACATGAAGCTGACAAAATAATTCGGCATAATTATCAGCCACACAGAGCAGGCAAAGCCTCTTCGCCTCTCTTTACCTTCCCGGCTCTGTCGCTTCTGTCGCAACTTTGCAATTAAAGTTTGGTGAGCACAGAGGACAAAGGCACCCGCGCGTTATTATGAGAGATTTGCACCATTTAGATTTTCCATTACAGATACAATGGCAACAAAAGTGTTGGGTTCTCCTCCCGCTTTCGTCTCCATGCAATTGCATTTATAGCTGCGAACTGCCAGCGAGTTATTTTGACTATGTCTGTGTAAGTACTTGTATATATGTACGAGTACGAGTATGTATGTATTTGTGTGTCTGTGTGTGTGGGTGTCAGGGGAATGTGGTTCGCGCTCAGACGATTTTTGAAATTAATTGAAATTGTTTGTCGCTTGGTCTAAAGCCGAGGCCCAAGCCACGAATGGAATTGCAATCTGAAGGCTAAAATGCTGAAGCTGAACGCGCCCGAGCTAGTTGACGTCAATTAAATGCGCAGTTTTGAAAGCACTGCTCCCAAAGCTGACAAAACGAAATGAGTTTGGAGCTTAAGTCCTTTTGATGCTGATGACGATGATTTGGGTTTCGCAAATCTGCTTTGGCTCAGCTTTAGTCTTGGGCCACTGCCATTGAAATACCACTGAAAAGTTTCCAGCTGGTTAGCTTTTAGCTTAGGAAGGAAAAAACTTGAAGCTTGAACGGACAATGTTGTTGCCTTGCTTTAATGAGTGAATAAGCCATCCAATAACATTTAAAATAACCAAAAGAAATAGGGTGATGGGAAAATAATTTAAAGCATAACACAAATGATGCATGGAACTGTTTCTGTGAGGTTTTGTTGTTAAGTTGTTGTTGCATTGTATAATACAATACAAATATTTGGAGTTTCTCAAAAGAAGAAGATATTATTTGAATATCATTATACTTCGTTGGCTCGTGTTAACATCGTGGATGGATAGTCTCTCCTTCGCAGCGAAATCTCGTCGCATGACACAAATGCCGCCCGTCATTTCTTCGTATTGCACTTTTTTGCCGCCTCTCATTATTTCGCAGAACTTGATACCTGCGCCTCCAATCACCTCATTATTGTTTCCTTCGCTGTTTCGTAGCTTAGTATATCTTCTAGCCGTCATACTACTTGTTGTCTAGGGTTACTTACTTGCTATCGCCTTATGTACAACTATATTATACTTACCAACCCACATTTATGACCTCGTCTGAAATTAATCCTACCGGCCAAGTCTGTTTAAGACTTAACAGCACAGGAAAAAAACCTCTTAACTAATGTTTAAAAGTAGCTGCTGTTCCACATCAATTCATTCATGAGGCGCCTGGCTTGCTTAATTTTATTTGTAGGAAAGGGATTCGTTTAAAATAAGAAGAAATTCAGGGAATTGCAGTTAACTATCCAGACAACCAAGCAGCATTATTGAAGAGATATATATATACAAGAACGATGTAAATTGCTGAAGCTCCGTGCTTTTTCCACAGGCAGGAAATAAATATGGGTTGCCTTCACTTATTTTCTTTAAGTCGGCTACAATCATTTCTTTGGTTGAATATGGAAACAGAATCATTACTCAGCCCCTCTCCATTTAGGCCACCATCGTAAATAAATCATGAAAAAAACTTACACACTGTCAAGGAATGATATATTTCGTATAAGCGTAAGTAGATAACAAGGTGATTTAGAAAACAGATGAACAGCGGCAATCAGGCTGAACTACTAAAGACTTTTTCCAATACTTTTTCTATATAAAAACAGTGCAGTGAATATTCTTATCCAACACTTGCCCTTACTTCAAACTTTACACCGATTTTAAGGATAGAGCATTATTATTTTGTGACTGCAGGTGTGCCTTTTGCTATATATATATATTTTTTCAATTAACTAGCTGAATTATTTATTTATTAAAGGCGTATTTTTAACATTTCTTTGCAGTGTAAAATATATGTATATATGTATATGTGATCTTGTGTATCATACAGTGTTTATTAAAGATAACGATACCAAGATATATAGTATAGTTTTAATTAGGAATATAATCAATGAATGTAAAGAATTGTGTAGACGGCGAATATAAGCTCATGCAGCTGATGTACTCTGCTTCGACGGCTGACTTCTCTAACGGCATCTCTCTGCTTTTGCGATTGACTGCTGAGTCCTGCTTCTCAATTTACAGCTGACTACTGCGTTCAAAGGGCGGCTGACAACGAACTACTAAGTACATTTTCTACTGACTACTTTAAACCAAAATGAGTACCAAGTACTGATGACGATGCTGCTTCTATCCCTCACCATCTTACATATATACATTTATATTTTTATACCCTGTACCCAAAGGGTACAAGGGTATATTACTTTTGTGCGAGTGTACATGTAACACACAGAAGGAGGCGTGGCAGACCCCACAAAGTATATATATTCTTGATCAGCATGACGAACCGAGTGTCCGTCTTTCCGTCTGTCTGTCTGTATGAACGCAAGGATCTCAGAAAGTATAAGAGCTAGAATAACTAAACTTAGTATACAGATTCTCCTGAGCCCGAGAAAGGACGAGTTTGTTCATTTTTCCCGATTTAAGAGTTGAGCCTGCTCGACTTTAGCATTCCTTTCTTGTTTTCAAATATGTTAGTTTATTAATTAATTATTTAATTATTTATTTATGAAAGTCGTATTTCTAATGTTTCTTTGGACTCTACGATAAAGAGTTCAGAACTGATAATATTTGATAATAATTAACAAAACAATGATAGTTCTTTTAGTTTTAAGTTTGTGTAATAATTGCTGATTTATTTAATGAATCATTTTATTTGGCTTTTGCTTAAATCTAAAATTTAGTTTGAACAACGCAGTCGTACTTTTAGTTATAAAACATGAATGGAATACTAGAGTCTTAACTCTTAAATGAAGGGTTCACCCACTCCCACAAAAACACATTTTTGATAATATTTCAATATTTAATTTATTAAATAAAATTAGTTGAAAATAATATATAACTCGTACATAGGTCGAGTTTTAATAGAATACATTTACATCAATATTAGGTCTATGCATGAATATGTGTTCGTGTATGTGTGCAGTAAAGAGCTCAGTCAGAGCTGCAACAACAACAACAGCTGCAGGCAGAGCGTGGTCAGAGATTGCACTTATGGCTATAACTTCATTTACATTTGACCTCTCATGACAAAAATTAAGCTTAGGGCACATAAGCACTAACGGCTTGTAATTGTGAATTTGAATTAAAAATCTCTAGAATTATGGGAGCTCTGAAAAATCACGAATAGCGGGAGAATCTGATAATCTGGGTACCAAGTTAGATCTTTCTAAAATCCTTGCTTTCATATGGACAGACGGACTGCTACATTGACTCGCCTTGTCATAGTGAGTAGGATAAATTGTGGGGTCGGACATGCCTCCTTCTGTGTGTAACATACATTCGCACAAATCCTTTTACCCATTATACAAATTGATCATTCAAGTTCTCATATACTTGTATAATCAGATGACCTAGAAAAAAGTGGGGCTAATCTTGCATTGTTTTGATCAGATATTATTTGCGGTTAATAAAGCATATTACCGCACTCTTTGCAACTGGAACTAGTGCTAAGAACAAAAAAGCATTTCAATTGAATTTAATTGAAAAGCATTTGCGTAATTGCGCGAGACTAGCTGCACTTTCTGGGCGCAGAGTGCGTCTAAAAAATGCCATTACAAAATCACTTGCGTGACACGTGAAAGCGATGACAACAACAAATACAAGCAGTGCGTCATTTCCGTTACATATGCCGGCGAATTGTACTCTGCTAGACAGTTTTTCATTGTCATTGTCAATGTAATCTCAAAAATGCATTCACACACTGACAAACCTTTACTATTCACTGTACTTGCCTTCAATCAAAGCTGTGAACCTTTGTCGTTGCTAGCAGACAGACAGACAGACGGAATGTGTAAGTTTGTGAGTGAGTGAGTGAATGAGTGTCTCCCTGACTGAGTGACTGAATGTCTGACTGGGCTGCCTGCTTGGCTGACATTTAATTTTGATTGATGTGTGCTGATTTATATTTTTTTGCTCTTAAAACGTTTTGCATATATTCAGCATTAGTATGAGAATTAATTGAAAGCTATCGTGCACTAAAAAAAATAAATTGTATACCATTATAAAAAAAATACATGTTTTAAAATTACATCGTTTTTTCAATTGGTAGTATCAATAGTTGGCGATGAAAGTCTTTATATGCGATTACAGTTTTATACTTCATTTCCATTTCTGTTGTTTCTATTGTTTTACAAACACGGTGAAGGAGTAGAAGCAGAAGTAGGCGTGGCTCGAATCATCAAGCCCTGCATGTTCTCTCCAGCTAACAAAATGTAATACGAAACAAATTTAATCTTTTACTATAATAATGTAATTAATATCACTGTTATAAATAAAATTGTTTAATGCTAGAAGAAAATTAATTAACTAATTAATTAGTATGTTTAGTACGAATATTCAGGGTTACTTTTTTTTATTAAATTAAATGTTATATAATCAAATTGAAGCGTTTGATTTGATTTTAATCTTACGCATAGATAAATCGATATTATAGCTAATAGTTGTCAACATATGGTTGCTTTTCAAACTTATAACTAACGTTACTTCATCTATTCCTATCAGTCGAGCATGGGTAAAGAAAGGGTAAAAATACTGGAAAGTATATTTTTAAATGGTTATTGCCAGAATACAAAACGGATGAATTTTTCGTTTAAAAACGATGGCACATTTCACATATTTTTCTAAAGTAATAATTTTAAGAGTGAAGATTTTGAATGTCCATTGATAATGAACTATTAAGCATCGAATTTGCGAATTGATCAAAAGAATACATTTTGGAAAATTGATAAGTCTTGTCTGAATATATAATTCGAATGGATGTCACTTGCCGCTGTGGAAGCAGTCGAGAACTTCAAGTTCAGGCGGCGCAAGCCTACAATTAAAGCGCTTGACAACATATGCAATTGAATTGAAATCAATCAGACGAGCGCGACGCATAAATTTGTTCTTCTTATTAAATTCCAAGCTGTCGCTTAAATCGTGACAGACTAATATATGCAAGAAAGTCGCGCGTTTGACATAGTCACGATGTTATTGGAGAGCCCCCGAGCACCCCGACAACCACCAACTGGAAACCACAATGCAGTCGTATAGAAATCTCGTTTTTCAATCTCGGTGCTTGTTGTTTGCTAGCCACATACCTTCCTTTCTTATTCGCCTTCTATCGCCTCCTCCCATTGGTTGTACGAGTACTCGTATAGTATTAGTTATAATGCATTTCCCATTTCAAAAGATTGCTATAAATAGCAAAGGCATGCTGCTGTCGCTGTCGCTGCTGCAACATCGATTGGCATTCCATTGTCATATTGACTTCTATTCTACACTAACTGACACAATTGCCTGCTACCTGTTATCCAGTAGCCCCATCTCCATCCCCGCGGCCCTCCCCTCCCTATTCTTTTTCTTAATCTGATGAAATCTAGCACAAATCGCTTGGCGCCGACTTTCAATGCCAAACTCGGAAGCTTTCGCTAACTTTCACTGCCTGCCAGAACTGGCAACTTTTCACGCGGTTTTCCCTCGCTGTTGTTCTTAGCCATGCGGAAATTGTTTCAGCTCGTGGAATAGAATTTGTTTATCAACAGAGTTTTCCTTTTATTTTTTGGTTGCGCACGCACAACACAAGCAAGGAAAAGCGCTACGCCTCAGACTTTTTTGGCGAATTAATACGATGTTTTTTTTGTGAACTTAGCCAAGTTGGATTCAATTTAAAGAAAACTTTTGCTATTTTAAAAAACATCAATAAATCAGGAGGATAATTTAACAAAAAAAAAAAAACATATTATTTAACTTTTGTCAACCATATTCCATGCAAATCAAACGCTTCCTAGAAGTCGCAGTCAGCATATACTTGATTAAAAGTCTTTTAATTCGACCTTTACGAGTACTTTAAGTGGTAAACTTAATGGAATCATGCGAAGGGAATTAAAAAGTGCTCCTTTCTATGGAGCATTCATTTTTAATTACTTGCCCGTCTTCCTTTTTCGTAATCCTTGCATTTACAAGTATACTGCGCTTAGTGACTTAAGCACTTAGTCGGCTTTTCTCGACTTTGTGATCAATGCTCATACTTTTATGATTTTCCATAAAATGTATTATTTTTCTTTCAGATACAGATAAATAGTTGTGGCCACTATTCACTGGTCACGTTTATTTATCTCTGGGCTGTTGGTGGTCCATTACAGCCCTGTTAATTGTCCTATCTGAAATATCAATAAAATTACTGTCGCCATGGGTACATGTTATTATTGATTTTTAGTGTGAATATATGGCAAATCTTTATTGTACTTTTCCGCAGCAAACAGAATATAAATATGTATTTTTGTTGACTGTGGAATTTTTTAATAATAGCCTATCAGTGGAATTTGTGGTATAGCTTTTCAGCTAGCTCAGTCAGACAGTCGATTGTACTTTGGTTTTATGAAAGTAAATTATACATTTAATAGGCACACACGAGTAAGTAAAAAATATAATAACAAATTTGCATACTATGTAGGAAAAAGATAAATCGATTGTTTCGTTTATTCTTCTTTATTTATACCAAAATATACAAGTATATGTATACTTCCCAGAATAAATATACAAGCACACGTACTTGCCTCGCTTTTGATAAGCATTCAATAATTAGCCGACAGTCCGCTGACACTTTATTGAAATGTACAGCCAATTCATATTGCTTGCCCCTAAGGTCAATTATTTTTCTGTTTACTACTCTTCTCTACTTTAGCAGACAGACCCTTGGAATTCTAATCTCTAGTATGTCTCGCTCGCTCCGCATCTCCGTTTTTAGTTGCCCGCTCTTGGTAGCTCATTTCTCTCACTTCCAGAGCTCTGCCCTTCACTTTGCCATATTAATTCATTATCTTTCTTTCGCTCAAAATTATGCAATGCCAATTACTTAGCCCAGTCTGTCCGCTGCCTGGCCCTCTCTATTACCCTACCCTCAGGTCTGGACGAGCGCCGTCAAGTTTTTGCGAGCGTGTCTGAAATATTTTTCAATGACGTGACAATTTTGCATTTTCATTTTTAATTGCCGTCAACGTCGACGTCGCCGCCTGCACCAGCTCATAAATAAACAGACACACTTCGTCGTTCACTCTCACATCAAATCGAAATATTTTTATCGACACTGCCACTGCTTTATTTATAGTCGAGAGTCTAGGGTTTCTTGCAGGCGTGTGCGCTCGTCCTATCCCAATACCAACCGTACACTGCGAACCGTGACATTAATGGGAGGGCAGACACAACTGGTCTAATGGGTCAGTCAAGGACTTGTGGCTCAACATTCACATTCATGACCATGCCGTTGTCCCTTGGGCTGAGCATGCGAAGAGACACGCCACGAGCTGAGAGAACATTTGATAATATGAGGAAATTACTTTTCAATTAGTTTTAGTTTTACTCAAAATCGATAACTGGAAAGTTGAACAGTGTTCTAAGACAGAGATACAAGAGTGGAAAATTGCTAGTTGTTATTTATTTTTTTTTTGTATTAAAGTTTTACAGGGGCAGAACAGACTCACGTGGCCGAGGACCAATATCCAATGGGATCTGCACCAACTCGGCAAATCATTTGAAAATATAAGAAAATTAGTTGTCCATTAGTTTCTCGAAAAATCAATAATTGCAGCGTTGAGCTTGGATACACATAACTAGTTAGCTTTAATATTGAAAATACGCACGAAAACTTGTCTTTTTCTACATTTTGTTATTCATGTCTATTAGTAGCCTATTGTTTCAATCTTTGTAGGTGAATAGCTTCATGCATATAGTTGCTTTATGTTTGCAATTTATTAGAAATGTGTTAAGAGCTTTTGCATGCAACTTACAATTTCAAACAATCGAATATAGTATCAATCAGTAGTTTTTACTACACTAACCCTGTACCCAAGAAAACTTCCACCTCTGAGTTGTAACCCATGCAACCACAGTACCGGAAAATGTTTTGCCTTACTCTTAGAATCCACCGACTTAGATGACCTTAAACAAACAATCTTATATCAAATACGTGGTTTGATCATTGTAGCATTGGAAATAAGGCTAGTATTGACAAAATGCTGTAGCGTGAATAAAAAAAGTAAATAAGCCCATGTTGGCTGGAGATGAGGAGAGTCTACATAACATGTTTGGTCAATCTGGCCAAATGGTCAGATGTTTCGATTATCGGTTTGTTTTGTCATGCACTTTATGGGATCGGAGATGCTTCCTTATCCCTGTTGTACTCCTTGCACAAACATTAATTATCGGGTACAGGGTGAAAAAAAAACGTTGAAATAAAATGTAATTTTCCCGAACCCTTAGTAAAAGCTTAATTTGATTTATTTTCAAATTTAACTTGAGGTAAATTATATTTGTAGCTTGATTTGTTCAAGTTAATTCTTTGAATGAAGGTATCATAAAGCTATATTATGTAACAAATCATATCTGTAACAATATTTTGTGGCTTTTGAAAAAGTCTCTTGTCCAACTGGAATTTTATTTGCAGCTATTGTCGTTTGTAGGCGTGACCACTGTCCTTGGCAAGGACACTTGGCCATAAATCGTTTTGATTGCCGCATCCGCTTAACTAGGCTTAATCCCCTTAGCTGCGTAAAAGCGAGCGATTAATGGAATTGAATGATATTTTTATTATCGCTTTATTATTTGGCTGAATTTTCAATTTTAGTTTCAAGCAAGCACCAAATGCTGAGTCAGCACTTCATTGACTTGTCAATTGAAAGCGACATACATACATACATACATACGAACATAAATAAATAAATATTGACGAATTACGGCGACAACATGAAGACCAACAACAAGTAACATGCATTTTAATTAACAAACAGCCGCGCGATTTTCGTCATCGCGCCGTTGATGAGTTCGCAGCTTGCTTTTGTTGTATTAAGCTGAAGTGGTTGTTGTTGTAATTTTTTGCATAATTTCTTGGTATTTTCCGAGTCCGTCATCAATCGAAGTGCGGGCCGCATTGGTAAACAAAGAGCGCAACAAAGATGTGGCACCCTGTCTATTTTTAGCAAGTGCAGCACTTATGTAATTCCAGACCAGAGCCACTCATTTTACAAGCCGTGTTTGTAATTTCCCGTCAGGGAATGTCCCCCACTCTTGCACACTCACCTACAATGCAAGCCACAAATTGGCCAAAGCTCACGCAAAATGATGCAAAAGAGCCAAGAAGCCGCATTGTCTGGCGCGACAGCAACAATGACTATGACAATGCCAACGCCAACGCCCACGTCCAACGGCCAGATTGACAAGACCAAGACATAGCCCAGCGCCTCTCAAACTGTGCAACTACCCGAACAGCACTCCAAATCGGGCTGCCACACTACACTTGTCGTGGACTTTAGCTACAGCGTTGGCTTGGTGTGGTTTCTGCCGTCCGTCTTGGGCAAGACCATGACATCAGCAATCGGAAGCAATGGCAGTGGCGGTGGCAGCTTCAGCATCAGTGGATAAATGTGTTTTTGTTTGGCATGAGAAGACATCAAAATTGTGTGGAAAATGTAAGTATTTATCATATACTTGTACAAGAATAACTTTTGTACGCCCTACAGTTGGTTGTTGTAGGGGTGTTTTGGTTTCTTTAACTCTCTAATAATAACAATCAGGCATCACACATCCCGAAGGAAACATTTTGAAATGGTCTGTTTGCAGCAGGAAAATCCCATCATCATCCCTGCCTATAAAACCAGCAAATAAATATATATATGTGATGCCAATTAAAACTTTCAACGCACCATATCGTCTCTGAGTGTATCTGAAGTTTATTTATATTTGATATTTATAGCAGCATTTTTGCATTTAACATTTCCCAGAAACCCACTCACTGCACACTTTAAGATATATATATATATATATTTTTTTTTTTTCAGAAAGACACTTCTTTTAGTCTTTTTCTGTTAACAAACGGAAGTGCCTTTTCTATCAGTCTTTTTTGTTTGAATAAAATGCTTGCTTGCCTTCTGAACAATTAGTTTCCTTCTCTTTTGCAATGATGTATAAACACTTGCCTTTTAGATTATTAGGAAGCGTACTTGAAATGCGTCAAGAAAATCAAGAGCTGAGAAATCGATGAGCCAGACGACAACAAAATATAGTATTAGCAGGCAAATCAGCAAGCGAACAGCGAAAGAAATCAATAAAAGTCTAAGCAGCGGCAAATGAGAAAAGTCAATAGCACTATAAATGTCATAAATAAGAGGATGTGTGCGGCAGATATCGTGAATTATGTATACGTATTTATGTGCGATGGTACGGGACGAAACAAATTTGCTTTTGGCATTTTGAAGCATTTCGAGAACTGAAGCACTTTGCCAAGTGGCCGGCAATAAGATGTGCTAAGTGCCTGTGAATGGGCTCTGAACGAGTTGTAGTTCAGTCTATCTGTGTGTATGTGTATGTATATCTTATATTAATATGTGTTTGTATAACGCCTAGATTGTTGCTAATTGCGCGCAACAATGTTCTTGGCATCGTCTTATAAGAGCTAACGCCTAATGGACAGCGCCAATGGCCTAAGCAAGAGTTCAAGTTGAAGGCAAGCAGTTTTGTGACAACTTTAACCCTAATGCTTCAAATGTGCATTTAAATTTCCATTTTTTCAAATAAAAATTTTATTGAACTACTTATCAACTTTGAAGTAAATCAATAAAACATTGCCTTTAAAAACTTTATTTCTTATCTCTCTGGTAACTTGAAGTCTCAGCTTGTATCAACCGGCCGTGAGAGAAAATGTGTTTTTTAAAAATAATTTTAGAAGCATTTTTTTAGTTCTAAAATTGATTATATATTATAATTTATTTAAAATTATACTGTTTCTTGCATTGGAACTTTTTTTCTATATTTAATATAAGCTCCTTAACAATTGCATTGGCACTGAATTAAATTTTAGCTTCAACTAAGAAGTAACTAGGTTTGCATATTTTAATACAACGATAAATAAATTGAATATAGCCTGAATGCCTTTATTAATCTGGCCATAATCAAAAATAATCAGTTATTGCTAATCTAGTGCCAAAACATTTCTGATTTGCTGATATCCTCTATGTGATAGCGTGCCTATAAGAATGTCCGATTTTGTCACACACCGAAGCCTAATGGCGAATAAAAATAGCTGTGGCAGTGAATCCAGTGCTCATCAGGCTGCGAAATAATTAGCAATTGATAGACAGCAGCAGACTTCTTAATTCGTTTAATAATTGACCTTTAAAATCGTTCAATACCTGATTTTAAAGAGTTCCTTCAGTTCTGTGCAAAAATAAAAGCTTTAAAAATAGTCATTCTATAGAATTCGAGGAGTGGGTTAATATTGGTGCGCGTTGACAAATCAATTGAATGGAAATCATTTAATTGAAAACAATCAAAGTAATTGCACGTCAGAGTGGCGGACTGGCTGCCTGGCAGACTGACAGACTGACTATCTGATTACCTGACTGGTGAATGCAAATTAGCTGAAAATCGTCATACACGCAGCCGCCTAACCCAAAAAAATCAAAAACCGATTCGATAAAAATACATCAATTAGCGCGTCAGGTTGCCGTTGACGGCATTGTTGCTGTACTGCATTGTTGTTTCACTACAACAACTACAATACCAGACCCTACACTCGCTCACACTTGGCACAACTGCTGTTCATCTTCGACGCGCTCCTCTCGCGCCTTTTGTTCGCTTTGCTGCCTCTCGCTGCACCACATTGCGTATGTGTGATATGTATAAAACGCGCTAAATGTGGTGTCACTGTCAGAGAGCAAGATTTCGAGGACAGCCCGGCAACTGGCGAACCAGTTGGCAGCAACATCGCCGATGGCCACTGCGAATAGCCAAAAAATGATCGTTTTGCTATTAATTATAAGCATACTTTATAACGCATACGCTACGCTGCATCTGTTCTAGGGTCATATTGTTTTTACATTTTGACGATAACAATATAATTTTGTGTTAAACGCAAACACAAACATACAATAGCTATTAATTTATTGTTTTCTTAAGCTTGCTCTGCTATAAAAAAAAAAACCATTAGTAACAACAACAGCCGCCGAATGTTTTGTGTGCTTTAATTCAAGCAAGCGTCATATTTTGGCTAACCGAGCAGCGAAGCAAACAGGCAGGCATTCATTCAGGCAGGCAGTGAACCCAAACGCTCTTTAAAGTCAACAAACACCGACAGAGAGACGAGCAGACAGACAAACATTCGAACGGGCGCCTAAGGGTTTGCATTAATGTGCCGCACTGTGGGACACCTGGCAGCTAAAGCGAAAGAATTTTTCTGGTACCTTTCAGTGTTCTGCACTTCATGTCCAATGTAAAGGGTACACAAAATGCAGGGCATGTTCGACTGCAATTTTATGAATACAAAAAATGAACATCATATGTGTTGGTACAAAAATAATGATAAATTATAGGGAATCACACTTTTGGAATTCGCTAAATTTGAATGAGTTATAAATAACTCCAAAAAGGCTGGAGTACTGATTAGCTAATAGCCTCTTTCAGGTTATACGGAATTGAGTAAAATTAATTATAGTAATAATAATTCTAGTATCTATGGAAAGTTTTATTCTATGGAAAGTTTTATTCAGAATTATGGACAGATATGTCTTTTTATGCTTCGGCTACTGGGTATACAAAGGGAAGTACTTTTTAACTGAAGTTTTGCTTAAGGATGGTACGAGTAGTTTTTAGTCAATGCAAGAAAAATACGATTTTCATGTTTTATTACATAGTTTTTGTTGGGTTATTTAAATAAGGAATATTCTCGATAGATTTGGGTGCCAATCTATAAATATGTATTTTTATATAATTTTTGTATTTTTAATTTAATTTTATTCTGTTACAAATCGGAATAAACTTTAGGAATATTGTGACTGAATATATTTATTAACTTGCACCTATTATTGTAATGAATATTTTCGTTTTTTACTCAATTCAAGATAAATAGAAATGCTTTGAAATACTCTCAAAGTATGAAAGAATAAAGCAAATAGTATTTGAAAGATTACGCATTTTTAATCTGATCTCATTTGGGACTGGAAAATTTTGGTGTGGTACATTTCCGATTGTAAAAGTGTATCGCAAATATTTCTCGATTCCGCAATGGGGAGCACTGCTAAGTGTTGAATTTATTTGTTAATAATATTATTGAAGTAAATATTTGCTCTTATTGAAAGGCTGCTCTTAAGTTTATTGAGCATTTTTATCCATTTGGAAGCTGTTTAATAATTTGTACCACCATTTCAGTTTATTGGGAGCACCGCCAAGGCACCTAAATCATAATCCATTATAATTCAATGGGAATGATTCACAACGTTCGCAAGTCGAGAGCGCCGGTAATTATTTGAAAGCAAAACAAACTCACATCGACACATCAAACAGTCGAAAGTTCAAATTGATTTTATATTTAGATGCAGGCGGACACAGTTAGAGGGGGCAGAGGGAGGGGCATACTTTTGGCACACAAACAGCAAAACGTGCCACTGTGCCACCGTGCATCGTTAGCCAACCGCCAAACGGCTGATGAATGATAGCCTGACAAATTGAATGAATGAAGTGGTGCGCAGTTTTCCGCTGCCGGCGAGCATTTGGCGCGTCTGGTAATGAATTTTGTGTTTTGTTAATTTCAAAAAACTTAAACAAATTTTCTTTCAATTCAAGTGCATGCCTTTTATTTGCTTTTGACGAGCATTTCGCGGCCAGCCGTCTGTTGATTTTTGTGCTTTTCTCTTTTTTAAATGAATGTGTCTTGTTTAATTTTCAGTAAATTCTGACTCTGGCTTTTGGCAATCGCCTGCATTGTGTCTCATATCGCCTGTAAGTCTGAATGTCGGACTGTCTGTTTTATTGGATTTGATTCCCCATTTTGGGCAGTTGAGCGTATTCTTTCTGTTTTTTTTGGCTTGTCTCTGCATTTTTTCAGTCGCCGTTCTGCGCTTTGTGTGCGTACGCTGACATTTTGTGGTTTTTTTATGGGAAATGAGGCGTGTCTCCATGAAAAGTGAAGCACAAAAACCAAACCCAGTGCGGCAATTATAATATCATCAACATCATGATCGCTGGCATTAGTAAGCAGCTATGAAGCGTCGTCATCGAGAACAATTCCTTGGCCATAAATAAATTTATCAACTGGCTCTCTCGCACTCCTTTCTGCGCCTTCAACTTAGTTCATTATTAATATTACCACAGAAATGGGAACAAAAACTCAATTGTTGTTCACTTGAAATTGTAGCATCCTAGATGGACAGACCAGACGATGGAAGTTTGCGTCCTCAATCAAATTTAAATATTAATCATCGAATAATATTATATTAATTTATTAATATTACATTCTTGATCAACAAGTTCCCGGAATGGTAATGGTCTTTGATCATCCTCGTTAGTTAGTATTCTGATGGCGAAAATATAACTTTTTATGAATAAACTTGTATTTAGCATTTTTTGAATGGCTTTGTGATAAGTATACAGAGGTAGGTAAGGCAATCCTTATAAATTGCTCACAATCATACGACACGATTTGTTTGAGTGTAAAATTGGTTAGGGTGCTCAACTAATGGCATTAATGCTACACATATGTATGTATGTATAGCAGATATGAACAAACATCATCATCAGTGTCATTAGCATTCATAGTGCCTTCAGCAAAGTACAAAGTTCTGAAAACAACCACAAACTGGTTAATCATTTGGCCAACTTGCCCTTCCTCTTCACTTCAAAGCCATGTCGTCGTCGCTGAGTCGCCGCCAGTTTGTCTGCGACCACTTCCTTCTCGTGCGATTTGAAAGTCACACCCCAAAGTCAGACAACACATTAATCTCATGCCAAACTATCTAACATCTAGATTGAATATTGTGGCAGCTTAATCGACCGGCAGGTTTTGTTTATTTTTAGCCGCCACCACCGCCGCTGCAGCAATCATTGCCAATAAATAAAATCCAACGAATATTATTATATATTGTATATATTATTTCTTATATACATATTTATGTGCTTGTTGTCATTTTTTATATGCATGTCAGTACATCTGTGCAAGCCACAGGGCTGGGCAGCATTTAGTGGCCCGTAAAGTGGCAAATAGATTAAGAGTTCCAAGAAATTGTTTGAGAACCAAATCAGAAGATTTTTTCGCCAGCACCATGACGCTGCTTTTCTGCGATTATATTTTTCTTAGTGTTCTCTTTCTATGAAGAAACATTTCTTCGTACTTACTCATAGTTTTTGGGTAATGGCCCAAAACTTATTTATATGTTGGGCAAATACTGTGTGCTCAGAAAGTAGGAAAGAAGGTAGCAAAATTCTCTATTGATTAGGCCATCACCAATTCATTTATTTATAGCTGTATTTTTCAAAGTAAATATTAGATCAGTTATCAGCTAATATCCTTTACTAGTGTACAAAATCGTACACCCCATTTATACTATTAGTTTAGATCCAGTTTTTCGTTTCATTGCCAGCCCTGTCATTGGTACAGTGGGGCTGCGGCAAATGGATTAATATTTTGTCCAAAAACAGGTCTCTACCGGAGACATAGAGACATAAAGTACCTGCCGCAGCAGGCGATATACTTGTATAGCCGATAAACATGTTTGAGCTAATTTTCAGTTTCCAAACCAAGAAATTAACACAAATTTGTCTCGTTTTTTTCCAAAATGGCTATTTTGTTGGGCGCACATTTACATATTTATTATACATAATTCAAATGTGCACAAAATTTATGCAAAAGCATGATACTAATTGCCATACCGATTCACACATACGGGTACCTATATACATATAATATTAGTATATGTATAAGTAAGTAACATAATCAATGCTCAAAATATGAAAATTTAAATTACAATTGAGATTCATATTCGTGTCGAAAGCAGGCGCTGCTTTTTTGATCGGTTTTTTGTGGCCACAACTAAGCCGGATCAATTAAGCCAATAGCCATGTCGTCATAGAATGAACAGAATCAGCCATAAATAATTCGAAACACAAATAAACGCGGTTGCCCGAATTGCCAACAAAAAAATAAAATTAAACAAATTTATCGCATAAATTGAACTAAGCGCAAATTGATGCCACGCACGTCGAACGGGGCGGCAGAAACATTTGTGGGAACCGTGCGCTATATTAGAGCTATTTATACACATGAATGTCTGTATGTATGGATGTACATGGTGCGAATACCTACATATGTATGTATAGACAGAGTACGATTATACTTGTATACATATAGCATTTAGAGAACGGAATAATACTACATTTTCGTCAATTGTTGTCGGGCTGCCTGAGCCCTACACAAGCCACGGACTCAACATCAAAATCAGTCGCTGCTAGAGATGGGGATGCTTCGAGCTTCGGGTCCCGAAGTGAAAAAGTATTGAAGTGAAAAAGTGGGCAAGTCCACGAAGTCTAGGAAAAACTTATCGTGGCACGATATTCAGTCCGTGCCTCCGCAAATCGTTGCTCTGCTTTTCTTTCCGGCTCTTAGTTGCTCTGCTGCCCTGGTGGGCTGGAACTTATTTTGTATTTTGGAAACATCGTAATAATAATAATTTTCTCGTCCTCTTCTTTTTATTGATATCCACTGTCTGCAGTATAGTAATATATTTTAGTAAAAATGTTATTAACTATATATGCGAAGACGTAAACGTTACGGCTACATTTTCTTACTCGCAATAATGCGCGCCACACCCATAACAGACTGTGTATTTGTTCGGTGATTGGAAATTGCAGAAGTTGCGCTCCCTTCATTACCTATAACAAAGAGGAACACCAGTAATAAAGCTAAAGTCGGATGTGCCGACTTTGAAATACTCTGTACATATGTTTACAATAATTATAGAAATTTAAAAAAAGTAAGAGAATTAAAAAAACAAAAATTTGATCGATTTTACCTCTTTTGGTATTCGAACTCACGTAAAGGTTGTATAATGTGAGTGTATAAATGCCTATGCGCATCTATTCGTGGCTGTGAAAACATGTTTGCAGTCAACCAAAGCACCAGCATCAACAACCGCTGCGCGCAGCGCGTGTGCAGCAAACATATTTATGGCTATAACTTATTGTTAAATCGGTCTATTATAGTGAAACTTGTCATACGGACACATAATCGCTAACTGGAGGTATTTGCAATTTGAGTTCGAAATTCCAAGAATTACAGTCGATATAGCCATGTCTGTCTGTCCGTCCGTCCGTCTGTGTGAACGCAAGGATCTCAGCAAGTACAAGAGTAAGAATAACCAAACTTGGTATCCAGATTCTCCTAGTTTCGAGAAAGGACGAGTTTGTATTTTTTTTCTGTTACACCCCCCACTCCCCCGCAATTCGTATTTTTCATAACTCCTGTAATTCTTGGAATTTTGAACTCAAAATATAAGCAAATACATTCAGTTAGTGATTATGTGTCCGTACGTTAAGTTTCATCATGATCGGTCAATTGTGAAGCAAGTTATAGCCATAAATAAAATCGCTGCCTGCAGCTGTTGTTGTTGCTGCTTTGGTTCAACTTTTTGCTGCATACATACACACATATAAACACGCAGAGACATCATTCTGATGTTAATGTATGCTGTTGAAACTGTATTTAATTTAATTAAATAATTTAAATAATATAATTTTTTTTTAATTTATTAAAATTTTTTTTCCATTTTTCCTTTTTGATGGGAGGTACAGGGTATTTAAAAGTTGATCCTGCTCGACTTCAATCCTTTTTAAACAGTTTCAGGTTCATGTTCAGTTGCTTAAGAGCCTGAACGATTACAAACCGTTCCTACGGAATTTCACCGTCGAATCCTCCAAATAGTTACTGAAGCCGAGTAATTCTTTAGTTACAGTTTTTCACAATAACATGAAGCCTTATTCCAATATGGAGAAGCTTATAATCAGCCATTTAATTGAGATAAACACTAAAATTGACTAAGTTTGGATAGCTTATGTTATTAATCGGGAAAACTTATTATACAGTTTCTGAAAAAGAAGTTGCCGGGAAAATATGCAACATTCACCTCTTTGTTTGCGTTGATTTTTACTTCAACATCAATAAAAACTGTCTACACTCTTAGCTTTTTTGCCTTGAAAAGAATATGTTTTTATCACAAAACCATGTGAATTTGTGCAATCCCTATGTGTTGTTGTCCAATCACTACTAGCATTATTTTCAGTGACTGTTTTTGTAACCTTTACATAAAAAAACACAGGCGCATATTAGGTGCTAAGTTCTTGATCAGCATGATATGGCCAGCCGATCTAGCTCTGAAAAGTTTAAAGAATAACAGTACCGTGCAGGGTATAAAAACGAACATGCTACTCGAAACTTTTTCGGCTTGTTTCTTTTTGTACCGAAACCTTAGCAGCTGCTTATCTCTATATATATAAAACAGTTTGTCCTGACTGACTGACTGACTGACTGATTGGCAATCAACGCACAGCCCAAACGGTAAGAGCTAGGAAGCTGAAATTTGGACACAAGATCCCTCTTATAGTGAAAGTGAGCACTAAGAAGGGGTTTCGGAAAATTCGAACGCCAAAGGGGGGAAAACGGGCTCCAACGTTTGTATGAAAAATCTACAATTTTCATCCGATTAACTTCAAACTTAGTTTGTATACTCTCACAAAGAATACAAAAAAAAACTGTATACTTGGATTTTCAATATTTTTCCTGCGGCCTGAATAATAATGATTTTCCGGTGGAAAATTCGGTAAACGAAAAGCTATGTGCAATCAACGCACAGCCCAAACGGTTAGAGCTAGGAGGCTGAAAATTGGACACATGTTGTCTTCAGTGGTGTAGGTGAGCACTAAGAAGCGGTTTTGGAAAATTCGAACGCCAAAGGGGGGAAAACGGGCTCCAACGTTTGTATGAAAAATCTACAATTTTCATCCAATTAACTTCAAACTTAGTTTGTATACTCTCAAAAAGAATACAAGAAAAACTGTATACTTGGTTTTTCACCATTTTTCCTGGGGCATGAAAAAAGGGGGGTTTTCCGTGGAAAAATTGAAACACAATCAACACCCCACAGCCCAAACGGTAAAAGCTAGGAAACTGAAATTTGGGCTCAAGTATCCTATCATGGTGTAGATGCGCACTAAGAAGGGATTTTCGAAAATTCGAGCTCCAAAGGGGGGAAAAGTAGCTCCAAAGTTTGTTTGAAAATTCTGCATTTCTGAATCGATCAACTTTAAATTTGGTTTTTATAATCTATAAAAGAATACAAACAAAACTGCATGCTCGGTTTTTCGAAATTTGTGTTGGAGCTTGAATTATTGGGGTTTTAATATTTATTCATTTTTTCAAATGAAAAGTTTGTGTTATAAATTTTGTCCGATCGATTTCAAATTTGGGTAATATAATCTACGTAACTAAAATTACAACTTTGCATTTAACGATTTTTAAAATATGCATTTTACAAATGCAGGCAGAACAAACAATACAAAATATCAAACAGTTGGGGACAACTAAGTATACATACACACACACACATACATATATACAAGCAGCTGTTCGTGTAGTTGCGTGCAAACGGTTGAAGTAGCCAAAGCAAAATGTGAGACACTAATGTGTGAATGTTCATTTGTACAAATGTATGTACATATATACATACATACATATGTATAAAAGTACATTCGTCTTGCACTGACAGGGCAAGAAATGTTAATTAATTAAAAATTATTAACATTATAACATAAACATTTTTATGTTATTTTTTCTTTGTTTAGTACATTTGGCATAAGGGATTTTAGGACAACGGACTACAAGGGCGTACGCAGGTTGGGCAGGGGGGACATTGCTCCCCTTAGAAAGAATTTCGCATTATGAATTACACCAGCACCATATGTATTACATACGTACATACATATATACATACGTCTGTATGTATAGTATGTACATATGTACATCAATAAGTATGTATGTACGTACATACATTCTTATATACATATATAGGTTTGTATGTATGCAGTGGGCCATCGAACACTGTTGTTTAATTGTAATAAATAGTGTTCTATGTTTTCAAATCAAAATTTTTAAAACAACAACAACAAGTTATTGGCTCGCAAAACTTCTTTCGTTTTGATAATTTACGGCTGTTAATTGCATACGAAAAATGCCAAAAGTTTACAGTTACCGTACACACACAAATACATTTGTATGTATGTATGTACATATGTGTACAGTGAACAATCGAATACAGTATTATAATCAATAACTCTCAAACGATGTTTTTCGATGTATTTGTATTCGACATGTATTACGATATATCAACACAAGTATCGATATTTTCGATATATCGCATTTAATTTTATTATTGGGGTTTTAATATTTATTCACTTTTTCAAATGAATAGTTTGTGTTATAAATTTTGTCCGATCGATTTCAAATTTGGGTAATGTAATCAACATTATATCAACAAATTGGCATTCAACGATTAAAATATAGCAATATGTTTTTTACTTGCCATATATCAAATATCAAATAGTTGGGGACATCGCATACACACACACATGCATACAACAAGCAACAGTTCGTGTCTATGTGTGCCCATGCATACATACATATGTACATGCATATGCATGTATGCCTGTATATGTATGTAGCATGTACATACAAAACAACAACAACAACTTTAAGTTGTTGGCTCGCACATCTTCTTTCGTTTTGACCATTTAATGTTAATTGCAAAGGCAAAACGCCAAAAGTTTACAGTTACCGTCGCTAAGCAACGACTGCGTAAGCGATAGTAAAGCAGAAACTGAATAACGGAGCTACGCATATTCTGCTTCGCATTGCGGGCAGATGTATGTATGTATGTATATGATTTGTTCTTATTGATCTCAATAAATAATTAGATTTTATTATTTAAATATTCTGCTTATTGCATTCAAACTTCGATATTTTGATGGTATCGGTGGCTTCAACTATCGAAAGTTTTACTCTAGCAAATTGAGATGAGAATTGTCAGTGCTTTTTGATCGTGGCTCATCGCTGCACGGCATTGACACGAGTGCCGTGTTTCATATTCCGAGTTTGTGCGTGACCGTATTGACTCAATATGACACGAAAAGGCTCAAATGTGAATTTAAAATTAGGATATACCCTTATAATTATTCCCCCTTTTTTGCAAATCGTCTATCTTAAAACGTTGCGTTATCTCTATATATGAAACAGTTTGTCCTGACTAATTGGTGATCAACGCACAGCCCAAACGGTAAAAGATGAAATTTGGACTCAAGTATCTTTTCATAGTATCCATCATAGTGTAGGAGCACACTAAGAAAGGCTTTTGGAAAATTCTAGCTCCAACGGGGGGAAAACGAGCTTTAAAAAATATTAGTTATAGTGGTCATGTTCGTTGAACGAAATAGTTTGGCAAGAACAAAAATGTAACGGACTACTGAACAATTTTTTGTCAAGAACAGAAAATGTTCATTTAAATACCTTAAATGCCTTCCTACTGGTAACTTATAAGGTGAAAACATATGGGTAGGTTATGCACACACAAAACAAATACAATTGGAAACATTATATTGAGCCGGGTTAAGACGGGCAATACCTGCTAGTTTCATTAATATGATTCTGGTCAAGATATAAGCAGATATTTCAGTCAAGAGTAATAAAGCTGAAGAGCCATGTAAATCATATCGCCACATTGCTCATATAACTTATAGTCTCACAATTAGCGTGAGCTTTAGTGTAGTCACGCACCCACCTCTAGACCCTGCGGCTCATTTCGCATGCCAATCAGCTGTCGCGTTTATTGGTCGCGCTCTTTCGTAGGCCAGAGACGCGTGGATCGGAGCACCGTTGGCTGCTACGTGCGGAAGTCGCAGCATTTTGTTGGGGCATTGTTTTTGGCTCGGTTGGCTCAACATTTTTGAATTCTGCACAGCATTCGCGTGGCACATCTCGCTCTATTGTCACACCGCCGCGGCAGTGGAAGCTTTTGGGTGAAATTTAAGTGAAATTGCGACAACGGCGACCACGAATTTGGGCATAAAATCCCTAGACATGACACCATTTTTGCATTTATACAAGTAATGCCAGTTTGGCAAAAATACCAGCAAAGGTGCGCGGAAGTCGTAAACACGTGCTTGCTTGTTACTAGTAATCAAATATTGAAAATAGCGAAATTGTTCAAATCCCCAAATACATTTTGCAGGTGAAAATATAAATATTTCTATTGTGAACTGCAGTTTTTGTAGAAGCTTTTTGGTCATTTATCTTAACCGCCTTTATATTCAACTCTGATGAGCCTTGATTATAATTCGAAGGCACCTTGTTAGCTCTGTTTCTTTAATTTTCCTCCCACTGTCCTTTAGTTTAAAACGGTGTTTGTCTTTGCATCCCAAACTGCGATTCCACTAAGATTGTAAGCCACCTTGAGTTTCCATTTTCATCAGCCTACCCAAAAACGTGCCCGTCAAACTTGAATTTATATTATAAAATCTATTAAGCACTCACATAAACTTATACAAAAACCCGTTTCACACACGCACAGGAAACCCCATCAATATTAAATGTCAAATTGTGTGCCAAAATGAGCGGCATTTAAACAAAAACAGAAAGACGAAAGAAAAAATCGAGAGATAAATGCAAATGTTCGAATGTTTATTCGCGTAATGCCCTTTACCCAGTTATCTGGCCGCCCGGTCTGCCTAATGAGACTTTTTTTTATGTAAGCCGCAACGCATGGCAGACGCTGGCGACAAGCTTCATTTTACGCTAAGCCGTAAAAAAAACTAAAACCGAAACCGCTATAGACAATTAAATGTCTGGCCAAGAGTCCAATGTGGCCAAGACCGCCTGCCGCCAGCTTCAGCTTCTTAGCAGCATCATCAGCACTGGCCGCCCTAGAGCAATGACTAACTTGTACATCGGTCGACTTGGCTTGGCTTGGCTTGGCTTGGCTTTGCTTTGCTTTGCTTGGCTTCAGCTTTTGTCTCAGTGGCGAGTTAACGCGACAGTGGCACGTTTTTGCTTGTTGGGCTAAGCGCTGATGACAACGCTCGAAGCATCCAAAGTTCAGTGGTAACTGAAAGTTGTTTAGCTGTTCTGACAGTAAATTACCAACAACAACAAAATAAAACACTGTTAAATCTTTCAGGTTTCATTTTCCAAAGTCCAATCTAAACTATTGTTGTCAAATCGACTTAGGTACTCGTATCTTAGCCGCGGAAACATTTGCACCTGTATCCGAAATGTTTAAAAGGTTACAATTTATTTGCTTATTTTTAAATATCAAAACAAAATGTTATCGTTATTAAAAATAATTATCAATACAAATCTTCTTTTATCATTTCAGATTATTCAAGTTCAATTACTCCGAACAACAATTCAGCGTTCGCTTAATTCACTCAAAAGCATACACTTCCTAATCTTTTCCAGTGTAGATTCTGACTGCTGCGTCGGCTTTGTTGATGACTTCACGTAGTGCACGAGTCAGCAGCAATCGCAACAACAGCAACAACAACAACCGAATCGTTGATTTCAATGAGGCAAACAGCACATCAGACATGGAACTAAATTGAAAATTGCATTTCCATGTTGCAATCAATTGAGAGTGCATTGAACTCTCCGGTCTAATCTCTCGCTAGCTTATTATTGACAACGGATATGATTCGCAATGTAATTAAAAAGCAGTCGCTGCCAAGTCGACTTTATCTGATAAATTATGATCTCCTTCGCAATTAAAAGCTAGCCAAATTAATGAGGGTGCACCCACGCCATCAGCTTAATGGAAAGTCGCTCAACCCGGCCTCAGGTACAGGTCAACGTATACATCAAATGGCCAAACATTTGACCGCCATTACAGTGCATTGTCACCGGAAGTGTGTGGCCATTTAAAGGCCCCAAAAGTATCCCAAGGGAGGGGGCATTTTTTATGATTTTCTTTGAGGTGATTCATTATTTACTCAGCTTCGCATACAATTGTACTTACTTCAATTTTCTGCATATTTTTGCCTTTAGTGGCCAATCTTTTCGCGACTTGTTTTTACTTTCCAATATGCAGAACCATCGAAATACCAGTTAGGGCTGCCCACACACACAAAAAAAGCTTAGCCCCACACTCCAATTTGTCAGTAAAATAAATGATTTTGATTTCTATCACAGTTGAAACTAATTGGGCACAGTCCAAAAACACGTCCTACAGCACCTCCTCCACTGCAGATGCCATTTATGATATATCAGTCATATGCAGCAGCCACCAGCTTGTTATATTGTATTTTAAGCTTGAATTCAATGCAAAGTAATCAAAGCCAGTAGCCGTGTAGTAGAGTAGAGTAGTTTGCGTGAAAAATAAAGCTCCAAATTGTTATTAAACAAGAGAGAACGCTACAGTCGAGCAAGCCCGACAGTGTAATACCCTGTACCCAGGTAAACTTGCGTCACTGAGTTATATGCGCCCATAGCAGCAGCAAAAAGAGGAAGAAGAAGAGCGAACTTGTTGCTGCAGTTTGTGGGGGTTGTACTGGCGAGAATTTCTTTCGCTAATAACTTTTCTTAGAATTGACCGAATTGAATAAAATTTTGAACAACAGTAGACAATTGTATAGAAATTATGTGTGCAAAGTTTAGTTTAGGTAGCATTTGAAATGTGGACGCTATTGACGAAATTCTGTAGCGGGGGAAGGGGGGGAAAATTCCAAAAAATAAAATAAACTCGTCCTTTCTCGGACCTAGGAGAATCTGGATGCCAACTTTGGTTATTCTAGCTTTTATAGTTTCTGAGATCCTCGCGTTCATCCAGACGGACAGACGGACAGACGGACAGACGGACAGACGGACGGACGGACGGACATGTCTAGATCGATTTCTCTCGTCATGCTGATTCAGAATATATATACTTTATGGGGTCGGAGATGCTTCCTTCTGCATGTTACATACTTTGCACAAACCTAATATACCCTTTTTACCCTACGGGTACAGGGTATAAAAAGTCAAAAATATGCGCGCCAAAAATAACATAAAGGGAAATATAGCATAAATAAAAGCAAAAGTGTGTTTTGGACAAGAGCTGAATAGCATGATTCTCCAAATACAAATTTATTTTATTCACAAATTTTATTTCAGCAGCTTTTTCATTTCAGTTGTGGCTGCATGCAGCGCGATGACCTAGAGGCAATGGCACCGTGGGCCATATGCCGCGAAAGTGTGTGAAAAATCCAACTTACTACAAATTTTAATAAAAATAAATAAAAATACTCATACAAAGAAGAAAAGGAATTGCAGCAAATTGCCCAATATAAGCCCAATATGCACACACATACTATATATTATGTCCGATAGAAAAAATAAACAATGTAATATGTTAAAAACACATTAGCTTACCAAGAAGTAAGTTAATAGCCTCTGTCCAATCGACTTTCAATTAATTTACAACAATGTGGCCCCGTAACATCTCTTAAATGATTAAATTTTTCAACGAAGTTCAACTGTACCATTTTTACAAATATATTCTTTCGGTTTTTTCGAATTTAGCTGATACCCTTTCTATACTGGCCGCAGGTGGAGCCGCCAACCTTACCTATTAGAGACACCATGACATTAGAAAACGTTGCCCTTAGTTGAGGGATTTTGTACTGTAGGCATAGCTCTTTAGTCCGAGACTAGTAGCTAAACATTCATAGTTACAAAGCTAAAAAAAGGATCTCAAACTATTTTGTAATATACTTGTAAGTACATGCGAGTAATATCTCCTTTGAAGATAGTATATTTTATTTGAGAAGAAGGCGCTCGTTGTAAGCCGATTGTGCGGGCCATTCAGATGTTCATGCAGTGAATAGCATTTTGTTTTATGGTTTGTTGTGTTTAAACGTCCAACTAGTTTTTGGATGGCTAGCACAAGCAGCTCTGCAAGTAAATACACACACAGGCCAAATGAGAGTGGCAATTGGAAATACCCCAAACAGATTTCTGTTATTTGTTTTGTTGCGAACGTAAACACGAACACGCACCATTCAACAAAATGGCAACACGTGCAAACATTGCAAGCAAAGCCGAGCATTATGGCAGCAACAACTTCAGAAAGCTTAACAAATTGCGCAAGCACCACCATACTTAAGAGTACACACACACACACACACACACACACACATGCACATACACATCAACAAATGTACGAACATACCGTAAAGCATTAAAAAACAATTGAAACATAATTGTAAACCAATTGACCGGAGCAAGAGAGCAGCCACAGAACATCTGACGATTGCCCTCTGTGTTCACCTCCGACAGCTTAATTAATAATTGAACATTAATCACCACTTAATGTGTTAAGCAGGCAAATTTAAAAGACCTAATGGAAATACGCAGTAGTGGCGGAAATATCTTTCAAGAGGGCGGGAAAAGTTTTTTCATTGCAGAAACTTTTTGAGTAGCGGCCGTCGCTGACAAACTTGATGGGCAGCTCCAGCTGTCAGGCTGTCAAGTTGCCAAGTTGCCAAGCTGTCATTCTGTCACTCTATCATCCTGTCAACTTCGCAGCCATTTCGAATTTCCGTTGCGAATGCCTCAGAATGTCTCAAGTGGTTGTCCACATCCATGCACATTTTCATACGACCCGTGCTCACAGGCACAAGAATTATTGGCTAGCCGCAGCACGTGGCGTGGCAGACTTGCATGCCTGCGCTTGACCGCAAAAAGTTGCATGTTACTTTCCCACACAGATACACACATGTGTGTTTTTCACATTGCTGCAGATTCTATTCAATTGCATGAGGCGAAGTAGCCGCAATGGCAATGCCATAAAAAGAGGCCTGACTTGCAGAGTGACCAAAATTTGGATCTATAGGAACTATCACAAATGTTGGTTGGTGTTTGAGAAAATACAACCCATGGGGCGACGGTTCAGAAAATAATAAAAAGGGCGTCAGAGACTCACTGGTATTCTTCACGAGTATATGTCACTTAATTTAACTTTTCTGTTTCTTATGTGGATCAACAGAACTCTCTCTCTCTTCTCTAAACAAAACTTAATTTTATATCCATCTTCTAATTGTCAAGTTTTCCCCTAACAGGTTAAAGATTCTGCATTTACTTTCTTTCCTTTCTATATTTTTAATTAATTTCATTTAATTAAGGAGCTAAGTCCTTCTCCTCTACTATTATTTTTTTGAAAATATCTTACATTTGATAGCTTATTTTTGAGGCTTTCTTATATTTGAAGTGAAATTACAACGCGTTTCATATTGTAATCTACTTTGTTGACTAAAATAAATAATTTAACAAGAGAGAAAGCTACAGTCGAGCAAGCCCGACAGTGAAATACCCTGTACCCAGGTAAACTTCCGACACTGAGGTATATGCGCCCAAAGCAGCAGCAAAAAGAGGAAGAAGAAGAGCGAACTTGTTGCTGCAGTTTGGGTTGTACTGGCGAGAATTTGTTTCGCTAATAACTTTTCTTAACATGAACCGATTTAAATGAAATTTGAAACAAAGATTATTATGCATAAATTTGGTGTGCAAAGTTTCGTTTAGGTAGCATTTGAAATGTGAACGCTCGGAGAATCTGGAGACCAACTTTGGTTATTCCAGCTTTTATAGTTTCTGAGATCCTTGCGTTCATCCAGATGGACAGACGGACGGACAGACTGACGGACAGACGGACGGACGGACATGTCTAGATCGATTTCTCTCGTCATGCTGATCAAGAATATATATACTTTATGGGGTCGGAGATGCTTCCTTCTGCATGTTACATACTTTGCACAAACCTAATATACCCTTTTTACCCTACGGGTACAGGGTATAATAACTACCTAAATAAATAAAGGATAGCAACGTAAGTGATGTTATAGTCAAGATTATCATTAAGTACAAAGTATACGTAAATCGGTCTGTCATTAAGTATTTGTGTACTTTACGAAACCTGTAACCCAAGGCTTGGGTATTTCTCGGTACTTTCAATACTTCCAACAATTCACATTCAACTATTATTTTATTTTTATTTTCTACTAATCGAAGTTGTGAACACGTTTCTATTATTTTAAGATTCTGTTGAACTTTCGTGGTATTGTCCTTTTTCTCCGCCGAATAAGTCAAACCTAATCTTATTTGCGTTGTTTCTTGTTTTTCCGCGGATTCTTATATACTATTGTAGTATATAGAACAATTAGGAATGAAAATCGAAGTCACATATTTGAATTACGTTTGTGTTTTTGTGAGCTTGTGAGAATATTGAAAAGTCAAACAAGTACCACAAATGGTCACCCTGTGGTCAAGCCAGCTGTTGTTGGTCGTTGGTTATTTTCTATTTGCTGTTTCCTGTTTGCTGTTTACTGTTGCCACATACCACACACAGATAGTACGTCATGCCACAAAAGCTTTATTCCATGCCCTGCTCTGACCTTGACTTTGGCTTTTACACTATTCGATTTTTCATTTGTCATTGCACAATGCACGTCACTAGCTCGCTCGCTCGGTCTCTGGCATGTGCCTCTGCCGCCATCGCCATCGCCGTCACCATCACCATCACCATCGCCATCGTCGGTGGTCGTTGCTTTTCCAATGCAAAAAGGTCACTTGGAGTGAGAAATGACGAAACCGCAGCGTAACCAACCGAATTGACTGGTTGCTGGGGATACGTGTGGCCTATGTTCGTATCGATTACAAGGCCGTGCCACCGGCATAGACATCGCTTTTCATTTTCAATCAAAGAGACGGGCGTGTGCGAAGGAACAGGTGCACAAATTGAGTTTTGCGCGCCATTTTTAAAACAATATCGTTGCACGATACATTCCATAATCGCTGTCGCTTTTCATTTCCGTTCAGCACATACGCCCACATAGACCTACACAGACACATGCGACTCAGTACAAAGTCAATAAAATGGCATTCTCTTCACTTTATTTTTCCCTCTTGGGCCATCAGAAAGGCAAGCAGGTCAACAAGGTTGCTTGGACAAACTGAGCTTTTTGAAAAGTAGAGATAACTATAAAAATCATTTAAAAATTTATAGAATGCAAAATTTAAAACCGAAATAGTTTTCACAGTTTTTGTTCTCTAATCATCTTTATGAGTTTTCTATTAATATTCAATTTAATGTTTTTGAAATAATACTTAATTTAAATTTTATAAAATACATTTAATATGTAAAAAGTAGAGAAAAGAGAGACTATTTATGTAGCCGTGGAATAAGCAAACGCTAGGAAAAAATTTCTATTAGGTATTTCCCTTGTTGGCAAACAATCGGTCGGAAGGACGGAAGCTGGGGAAACAAATAAAAATTGCAAAAAGAACAAAGGACAAAACACAGTAATATTATCAAAGTGAAAAGAGTGAAAGAGTTAGCCACCCAGAACATTACGGAAATGAGAACATTCTAGTATCGGGGTGTTTAAATTAAAAAACTGATTGGGATCATTTGAAAAGAAAATATTTAAAACCTTTATTACGTAATTGCTTAAATTTGTTAAAGAGACGATTGACTGTAGAAAAAGATAGACCGAGGTGTACGTATGTGTGTGTGTGTGTGTGTGTGTGTGTGTGTGCGTGTGTGTGTGTGTGTGTGTGCGTGTGTGTGCGTGTGTGTGTGTGTGTGTGTGTTGGTGTGCACTGTAGCTGGTGCGCTTGGCTGACGCGGTTAACCCTAAGTGCTGTCGTCGTGTGCACTTGGGCCAGTGGGGCGGTGGGGGTAGTGGCGTAAGGGGGGTGGACAGAGTGCTGCGGGCAGCATCTGGTATTGCTCTTTACACCCATGCAGCGCACACTTCACTGCCACTTTGTGGGCTAGTGCAATGCTTGTGTAATGCTGCTGATGTTGCCTTTGAACACGAAAAGCTGCAAGAACTGGAAAACTCTACAATTTTCATCGCCTGATGGTTGACGGTTGACGTGATTGCCAGGCACCAATGAGTTGGTTAGTTTGCGAACATGTGGCCGCAGCTGTTTGCTTACAAGCCAAGCACTGCCAGCTTTAAGCCAAAAATTTAGATTAGTTCTGTTACAAGCTTAACATCTTCAGCTAGCGAGACAGATACAGATATGTGAATCTATGTGTAAATCCACGTTTATCTGGCGCCAGCATGGTTTTGAAATGTATTTATTCTTCTTGTCTTTCCAACTGGATTCATGGCACGAATCACAGCAATCGCTCGAGTGCTCGGTACATGCTGGTATATTGTATCATGGATGGCTTGTCTGCAAAGCCAACTACAAACAATCATGCACGAGTAACGGATTGCCAAAAAGTAAATTATATAAAAATGTCAGTCAATACGTTTCCGTCGAGCACCCATTCGTCTCTTGCTTGGGCATATGGCTTGAGAAGCACTTCAACAATGCTAAAATAAAAAAAAACCAGAAAGTTGCATTAAAAAATGATCTGCTGAAGCTGGTGCTATATATATTTTATAAAGATTTATTTACTAAATTCAATGACTCAGCTTGTCTGCTGAACTAACTAAATATTCGTGTACGTATACATAAAGTATTGTTTGTAGGCTTGCCTTTGCTAAAAACTGGTTTGTATGTTTGTATGTTTATAGTATCGTATTTTCTTAGGCTTCACATCTGGATATTTGTTAGACACTTCAACAACATAAGCTACACTTTTCTCGTATAGTATAAATAGTGGCTAACCGAAATCTTTACAAATATGTTGCAATGCCTCAATGAAGAATGCTTGCATTTAAAGTTCATATACCTAATCTAAGAACACTCCCTTTACACACGAGTATAGGCAAAACGATCAATTTCAAATTAGTTTTATTATTTATATTCTCATTTATTCGTAGACAAAAGCCTTTTCAAATTTGAAGTGCACCTTCTTCCTTGTAATAAGTCGAATATAAATAATAAACACGAATTGTTTGTCTGCTTAAATGTTATGCAAATATGACCAGGTGGGCCCCAAGGTAAATATAGACTCAACTGTTGCGAATCAGTCAATGAAGCACATACAAAGAAATTGCGAGCTTAAATAAAACACTATTAATGCCACAAATGTGACGTTGAACATATTAATAAATAGACATAATTCCTGTATTAAAGCGCAAGTAATACACATAAAGTTTGCTTAGTTTTCTTTTGGAATGATTATTCCAAATTATATTTATGCGCTATTAGTCGTTTCTTAATATAGATTGCTTAATTTTCTTTTGGAATGATTATTCCAAATTATATTTATGCGCTATTAGTCCTTCCTTCTTCCTTTTTCAGTTCAATTGCTGAAAAATATTAATCTGTCTGTATAGCATTGTAACAAAATAACAATGCTATGGGGCTGTCTTCTATGAAATCAGGCACGTCTCCATTTTATATAAAGAATTTGGCATTAAGAAAGTCATCTTTGAAATATGGAGTACATGCTTACTAAGTATTGCCTGAGATCGGATTATTAGAGCCGTTAATATGTTGTTGAATGCTATTTGTGTATAATTTTTAATTTTTTTAAAGCCTATCCAGCATTTCCAATATGTGTACATATATACATATATATTTACATTTTTACCTAAAATAGCCCTCTTCCAACTTTTCCAGTACAGTAAGTTGTGAGTCCTAAAAGCATTTCGAATGAGTTTTAGCTCGTTAGCTGGGATGGCCTTCAGATTGACGATTCAAGTTTTTGGGGGCTTCTAACTCTACATTTTTACTTTTTTTTATCGGGAAATGCATTATTCCGAAAACTTAAAAGTCGCACGGTACCAAATCAGACGTATACGGAGGGAGTGCTTAATCAATAAAGTGTATTAAAATGTAGTCACAAGGGTCGATAGTTGATTGCAGTTTTTGGTTATTAGCCAACTTGTGGACCAAAGAAACAACCATTAATGTGACGAATTATTGATTTCGTGTACCAGCAAACTTCATAAACTTTTCACTGAAACTTGGTAAAGGAAGAGTACGTTTCCCCATTCCCAAAGGCCTTTTTACTTTGTTCAATACCTTGTACTATAGCAAGTGAATTATATTGTGAGCAGAAATCCATATTAGTTTATATCTCCCACAATATCTTCGGCCAGCGAGCCAAATCCAAAAAACCACCGAACAACAACACAAATGTGCTGCGAATAAAAAATAAATGCTCTGCACAAGGTTACTCCGTACTTAACAGTTTACACATTACGTATACGCAACATACGCCGCTTGCTGGCTCCAGCACGTTTCGCCAATGTGTTTGGAAATCATTTTATCGCAAATAGTATTTTGTAGTATGTGTTGTGCTTCTTATAGCTGCCTAACTTTGGCAAGGCTTGAAAGTTTGTTTTAAGAACAAGCCGAGTGGGGCTGATGTATGAGTCAGAGACCACGGGCATGAGTAGGCATCCCGAAAAAGAAAAGCAGTTCAACAAAAAATAGAATGTAACCCAGCAGACGAGCGTTGTTTGGAAACTTTGCTACTTGTATAAATAAATATTTTCATGTGTTTCTTTACGGTTATATTATGGTTTTTATGGCACTTTTTTAGGCACCACACTTCAAGTGTTTTTGCTCGACTGATGCTGCTGAGTGTTTGTTTGTGTGTGCTTGTGCGAGTGTGTTTCAGTATTTTCACTGTCTTTGCCAGACTCTGACTGGGGAAATATTTGCATAGCTGTGTGTTCCAGCTGAGTTACGCATGTCTGCGCTTAGAACTATTATTCTGTTCTCTTCTGCTTCAAAATAAGCACAATTTTGAATAAACAAGCACATTAAACAGCAATGTTTAAGTTTAAGAGCAAGTGAACCGAATAAAAAGAAAATCAATGGGAAGGCTGGTAACGCAGTAAAGACGTGTGTAATAAAACGAGCATATACACGTAGATGGACCAATGCTAATGCCGCTTGCGTCTAAAAATAAATGAATTTGAATGAATATGCATTTTTAAAGCTTTAACAAACATGTTGTAATTAGTTCACATTTAATCCTAATAGCAATCTGTATATTTTAGCACAAGAAAGTGAGAGGCAAAATGAAATCTCCTAAAGGATCATCCCTTTTTATGGAGTAAGAAAGGCAGGAATTTAGCTTTAATTTGGCAATTGATAGAGGTAGATTGACTAAAATCGCTCAAATTCTATATATTTATTTTAGTGCATGCCAATGACAAATTGTCTCTAAGTTTTAGCTGACTTTGATTCATTAATATCAGCCTACCAGACTGGATGTTACTGTTAATGTTGTTCCCTTGTTGCTGACGTTTCATGATTTGAATTCGAGTTTGTATGCATTTGCTTTGAAAAAATTACTGGTCTGGCTCAACAGCTAAAATCCTTGATCTTAAACTTGAACAAAAAACTGTAGAATATTTGTTTTCCATTTTCTTGGCCGCCGGCCAAAGTGCATAAAAAGTGCAATCAACCATAGGACCATAACCCCAGGAACGTTTAGCAATACCGCAATGACGGTAAACAGGACCAGAAGAGGCGGTCAGATGGCAAGTGACATAATCGGCAATAATATTGAGTAATAGCTTAGTTCCTACGGGTATTCGTTCCGCGTCAATAGCGTCATCGTTTATTTATCCATGGCTCATTTATATGCTCGCTTTTGTTATTAAATATTTCAGTGTTTTGTTCCGTTTGGCTTCTGTGGTCTGCAGTGTTTGTGTATTTCAAAATGCATAGCCATGCGGAAATAAATTAATTTTACGCTGCTTTCACAGACTCAAATGCGTACCGATTGGCGAGTGGCGCTGCAGATGCGGAGGCGAATCCGCTTGGACGCTCATGTTGCGCGACTGCATCTGTGTCTGATAGAAGACGGCACTTGCGTTGGATGTTTGTACATTAATGTCTGTATTTTGGCAACAACAACAACAATAACAGAAATACCATATGGCACGAACCGACACCACACTGTTGACAACACGCCGTCGTTCGATGGTACACAAACGAAATTAAATTTAAAATGGGAAAGAAAATTATGATCGGCTATACTCGTACGTATACTCGATGCAAAGAGCGCTGAGAACAAACAAAGACATTTTTATACACTCGTATAGTACATACTCGTATGTATATGCAAAAGTTGCATAGGGTGTATGGGTATTTACTAAAATGTTCCTAAATATTATATTTACGTTCCGCTAGCGAGGCATTTCAACACTTCAGAGCCCAAAGGAATTCACTTAATTATTTAATGTTATGCAAATGAAAATGATAAATTTCGAAATCTTAGCACATCTCTTCTCGTCTAAATTCAAATTCCTAATTGAGAAATTTTGATTTTCTCAAAATCAAGAAGAGTAAATTATTTCGTCTTCATAAGAACTTTTGTCCATATGAGCTCAATTGTTTTCAAAATACATGCTGGATAAACAGACAGACACACAGATGAACGAGGCTCAGCTTGACTTATTTCATTGGAATGCAAAGTAGCCCTTTTCCATTCCTAAAAGTAATCTCGATATTTCGATGGAATAACAAATATAAACATGCAGTATCAGGGGCCGCCAGCTGGCCCTCGGCACTCGTAGTATGGGAACCAGTACCACGAAATATGTGTACAGCGAGTAGAGCACAAAATTCTACGAAATGATAAAATAAAAATTTGCTGTCTGTCATAATACACTTCATTATAAATTCATTTTTGTCAGCGGAAAAAATGCACTTTGGTTTTGGTTTTGCTTTTCTTTTCGCATTCGAGTACCAGCTGCACATAAATTTTACAGTACTTAGTTGCAAGAGCAAATTATAAAGCAACGACTATAAATAAAGCGAACACAAATAGACAAATAAGAGATGAAAGCGAATAAATGGAAAGTGTCAAAATAAATTTCATGTCAAGTCGCCAAGCGGCTGTGGGTCGACAAGAAGTCTAGAAACGTTGCACATTTTGCAACGGCTGTTGCATATATACATATATAGTACTTCTGATGATTAATCAGTTGCCGACTCGATACGGCTGCCAGTCGATAAAGTATCTTCTACAATGCATAACTTAACTAACCTGAGTGTTGGCCCTCCTCATCACCGTCGCGGCGTGGCCCCACAGCTGCCTGCCACAAACCAAGTGGCAAACAAAGGCAAGCGACAACAGTCGACTTTGCTTGCTCTGCAAAAATATTTGAAACGTGTCATGGAATATTCCAAGCAGCCAAGTTGACAACAACATCAACAATCAGGCAGCAACAGCTTTGTACAACAACAACAACAACAGCGGAATGTGGCAAGCCATGTCATCCCTGTGGCCTCCGTCTGCACAAGTTCAAATATTGTCGAGCCGTTTTATAAAAATGAAGTTGGCAAGAGCCAGTAAACACCAACATATAGTATGCATACGTACTATACTAGATCCATAGTTGAGAGCACTGTTTGCATGCATATGTTTCTATTTTATTAATGACGTCACAACGACAACAACATACTCTAGGCGGGCAGACAGTGTTGTCAGCGATAAGTAGTCATATTTATGAGTATAAATGCTAGAGGCGGCCATGCTTGTTCGTGCCCCATTTCCAGATCTCGTTCCAGGCCGTGCATGGGCGTGATGATTCAAAAATTAATGAAGAAATTTAAGCGATAAGTGCAGGAACGAAATTCGAATTTTACAGTATTTGATCATGTGAAAAGAATTTTCCGATCTGTCTACTGCCATATAACCAACTGATTCTGAACAATTCAGTTAAATCTAGATTTTTTCACAACTTATGTATATTAGTTCTACCCCACATATACATACATACGTACGAGCATATGATTATTTCCACCTTCTGGTAATGATTAGAATTAAAAAACAATATTTTGTACAAGTATATCCATAAAATTCCCCTTTCTCGTAGTGCCGTCCCATCTCTAATAAAAACATACAAATATGTATATTTGACTGCAAATCCTACAGATAAGGGCATGGCGCCTGCCTCTAGCTTAAGCTGCGTGAGAATGGCGCACATTATTCGCAAGCTTTCACTTTTCATTTGGTTTTTGTTTGTTTTTTTTTTTGGTTAGAACAAATTTAGTTTCTCATTCTTTAAGCTGTTTTGGTATAATTTCATCAAATCACAATAATATCTGAACATTATTGCTTGTGGTAAACATATAAATCATGGCGTTGTTAGATTTATTCTGCAGATAAGCGCAGCGAGCCCAATACGGAGACCCGAGTACCGAGTGACGAGTACGCTGATAAGCCTCCCCATATATTTGCATATATGTAGTAGTACATGGCCTGACTGAGCTACATCTGTTCTCGGGGAAGTGGAGTGCGCACACAGCGAAAGCCACAGAGGCCCAGGGAAATTCAATCTAATTTCAGTCAAAACAAAGCACTCAGCATACTACAACTATTTGGCGCAGCTGTCATAAATTATGTTTGTGATTTTATTTCATACTCTACTATGGTCAAGAGGGTAACTCCAATCGATCGCAATGCACATTTGACATCATTTCTTTAATCTTACATAATACTAAGATGTGACTGGTAAAATTCTACTCCCAAATGGGGGAACATATCCTGTCTAAGCATTTTAAAAACAACCCCCAAAAGTAGGCGCAACTTTTATGATAGTCTGACGCTTTAAATAAAAACTCAACAATTTTGAGAAACAATATTCGGCATTATACAATTACCTTTTAACGATAACAATACATAATCGAAGCAATCCGGAAATATATTTCTGCAGGTACTGCAGAAGCGCAAGAGACGATGTCTTATAAATTAAGGATCTCCTCTTCATAGTATTTATATTAGCAATTGTTAAACTTTTGTATGCTAAGAATGATATTTAGAGATGATTTAAAATATAATCAATTTATAATTCTTATTCAATTATTCGTATCCTCGTATATTTTTAGTTCTCTTAATTTAAAATGAGGGGCAGAAAAAAAATCAAAACATTGGATTCAGCAAAATGTTACACATTTCGGATATCGATTTGAAGGTTAAGCCCTAGATAGAGAAAATGAATTCTTAACTTCAATTCAATGAACGCCACAAAGGACGAAGCCAAGCCAAATTTCGTATACTTTACCAACAAGAGGTCATCATCAAATCTTTAATTACCATTTATAAATTTCATTTTTGGTCCGCTATATTTATTATCGCATCTGACTGTTACTCTAAAGCAATGCTTCTGTAACATTCTTTCTGTTCATAAAAATGCAGCTGTTAGTGTATTTAATCGTCGTCGCATGAGATCCATTGTTTTTAATGTCGGTCACCACGCGGAAAATCAGCCTAAGAGTTACAAATATCGTGCTTTATGTTGTGGTTGGAACTCAGATAGCATCGCTTCCAAAATATTTGCACAGTGCAACAACCGCAAAAACAGCCACTCAAGGTTTTACAAAATTTGGTGGTGGGGCTGTGCAGCCATCAGAGCTACAATATCGAAGTCATTGTACGCACAATTCTCAAGTTCATATGCAAATTGAAAAGCCCAAATCAGCACATTAGATTTATGATATATGGACCGCATGGGCGCATCAATGATTTATGTATGTTTGTTATACGATTCTACTTGTATGTCACATAAATGGCAAACGTATCTTAAGGTGGCTCAGTATTGACAGCAGCTGGGGCACTTCCGGTAGGTCGTTGACATCAGGAAAACTGGTAAAAAGGTAGTAGAAAGGGTTAACTAAATTATGGGCCATCTCCATGTGGCTCACTTCTAAATGCATTTGCAATGTGCCTTCAAACTTGATTCGCTGCCAGACCTTTGTATGTCATTTATTTTCGATAGATGTACTCGCTGCTCGGCTTGCCCTCTGGTGTCAGAAGCAATTTGCGCAAATGTTTTGCACTTGGTATGAGAAATAGAGACATGCCAGGCTAAAAATGATTTCCTCTTGCCTAATAGACGAATTTGTTTTAAAATGACAAGCGCATGTCCGCCTACGCTCGTGGACGGACAGCTCGAATGTGCTCACCTGGCACAGTTCGAAATGTTGAACTTAGTCAGACAGTCGGTCAACAATATAAAGCATTTAAATCGAATTTATTGCGTTTCGTCAAGCCCAGCAAACAGTAAAGAAAATAACAAAATAAACACAAAACTGTGCCTCTATGCCAACAATCAAAATTCGTTCTAATGACTTTTGCCATTTGCTTGGTATTTGTATCTGTATTTGTGTTTTAGTTTGTGTTTGTGTTTCTGTTTCTTTTTATTTTCATTCTGTTGCTGTATCGTACGTGTCGTGAGCGAAAATTGTTTTTTAATAATATTTAATTATGCAGCTATTCGAATTAACGCTCTTTTTATTGAGTCGCTTTATTTCGCCATTACGGAAGCAACCTGACATTTAAGGTAACTCGTTGTCGGCTAAATTGAAACGAAAGAAAAATCCATGAGCGACTTTGCCAAATCTATTCACACTAGTTTTATGTGCCACATAAGGAGAAAGTATATTTTTAGAATATACTATAAGTATCAGGTTAATGTGCAGGAGATACTATAGTTAAAATGCCTTTATTTCGTTTTACTACTTTAGTATTAATATCAGAGCTGTTAGATCCGTCACCAACCATTTTAGAGCTCTTCCATTGACTGGTATTTCCATCAACTCTAATACAAGTATACTTGTACTTATATTTGTTTCTGTCCATTTTTCCAAAATTCCAACTGTGAATTACTATGAACTCTCTCGAGTTGTTTTGCACGCATCGGTGGCTCGGTGTTATGTAAATTTAATCCGTTATGAGTTGATATAATAATTATTTAATATGCATTAATAATTGGCATGCCAAGTTAATTCCCACACCAATTGTCAAATTCCTGTCAAATTGCTCTCCATATGTAGACAGTTTGTATATGCATTTAATGTGTACGGGTGTGCATATAAAATATCAGAGGCCTTTGCGACATTATTACGCATAGCGTTCAGTGATTCACAAAATAAACAAAATAAAACGCGCTTTTTTCGGGTGACCGACTCGTTGAGCGGCGCATCCGCTAGACCTGCACGTTTCCGCACATGTTTGGGTTCGCGGCTGAGTTTTTTAAATACCCACATGCCGATTTTGAAAAATGCCACTGCCACACTTTCGAGCAAACAATGTAGTTGGCACTGATACCGCGTGCACAATATACTATATACAAGTATATCGATTTAAAATGTTTGTACACACACGTATACTATATACCCCTAGTCTGTTCTATAATCGAATGCACCTTACTGTACTTGGCTATCTACTATATGTTAGTGTAAAGAACTTAAAGTCATGAGTCAGCTGAATTAGTTAGCTAACTTATATTGTGATAAGCCCTGATATAAGTATGTCTAGTGCTTACTCACATCGCTTTGGTGACCTCACTTGCCAACAAAATCAAAGAGTGAACGAATTCATTCAATAATCTTTTTTACTCATACGCCCCATTTTCAACTTTGGCTAATGCCGCCATATTAGCCTAATCTTGTGTCGCCACTTCAAGTGATCGAATACAAAATGGGAGATGGAAAAAAACTTGGCTCGAGTAAAGCGGCTGGGACTGACTTCTTCTACTTACTTGTATTCGAGAAATCAGCAGCACACTAGTCGCCAGTGGCTGCCGAAAGAACCGAGCTTTGTGTGATGGTTCGTACTTGGTACCACTTACCAACTTACCACTTACCATGCTTAACTGACTATAGTGTATATATGTTCGTACACAGTTGCAGACAGAGCTGCCCCGCAGTTTCTGCCGCCACTTGTGACTATCGAAACTTTGATATAAAAAGTACAATTAATTTCCATTTTGTGTGAGACACGCATATACTTACTATACTATAGTATATGTAGTATAGTGCCAAGACACGAAAGAGCATTTTATGAGCGCGTGTCGAATGAATCAATTAAGAGTGCTTTGGTTCGAGCACTCACACTCACACTCACACTCGCAACTAAATGAAATGTTCTACTTGTGTTCTTGACTTCAGTCTCGAATGGCAGCCATTGGACCGCTGAAAGCTCTTTAGAGGTTTGGGCGAAAAGTTGGCAAAGTTCGATGTGAAAGTTGTCCGGTAATTAAGAAGCAAAGCTGTAATTAATATTGTACTTACTTGTGTACCTAAGCGTGTAGCTGTCCGCACAAAAATAAACAAAAACCTTTTATTAGTAGCTAAAAATGAAGACGCGAGGTGCGTTTCCTTTACTCATTCATTAGCTCCATAAGTGAATTCTGATTGTTTTAAGAGAGTTCGTTTAATGTTAATGTTTTACTCGAATGAAATAGTTATTCCGATTTAGCTTTTCTAAAATTTGCCTTCATCAGACGATCTGTTGATTGGAATAATCTGCTTTGAACTGAAACTGAAATGCAGGCAAATCAAATTTTGTTCTCGAAAAGGAAGATTAAAATGTTTGCTGGAATCAATGTGAGGCTGCTAGTCGCTGTCGTTGATTTTTAAAAATAGTGCTAATTAGGAAATATCTTCCATCAGATGGCAATTTGAAGCCTCCTGTCTTTCTCTCCCATACGATCCCAAAGAGCGTAGTTCGATCTTTGGCGCATACAGTGTCCTCCACCCGACTATATTTCAATTCAGGCTCAAGATGCACACTCTTCAGCCGCACCTCGCTTGGAACTCTGCACAATTTATCACACATCCCGAGTAGATACATACAAGTACTACTAGTATTATGATTGCCACTGCGTGGGTACCTAAAAAACGAGTTTGCTGCTGAAAGTATAAAAAAGAGTCCAGAGGCACAAGAAGGCAATAAAAACTCACAATAATTAATTTTTTTCTTAAAACACATATTCTTTTATTTGTATAGTTTGTGTTGTGTTTGTTGTTGTTGTTGTTGTTGTTGTTTTGAATGGGTGGTTTTGTTGTATTCTCTTCTATATGTATGGGTATACTCGAATATTTTAGCTGAGAAACTAGAAAATACTTGTTATAAGTTGTGTCTCTGATGCTGCAGCCAATTATTAACATTTCTTTCTTTGTTTGTTGCATAAATATATATCTTTTCGTTAAAAGCTAATTTGTCACATAGAATTTTTTGTATGCACGCTAAGCATAGCGGAGTTTAATTGATAAAGACAATTGAATTATTTGAAAAATAGCACTATTTAGGTTGTATAGTATGTGTATAGTGGGTTATAAATTTATCTTATGAACTATTAATACATAGCTTTAAGTTTTTAATGCATTTCGAAATTTCCATTCTCTCTGCACAGCATCACAATATTTGCTTCCTTTCTTTGTATATAGTAATTCCTATGTACTTGTGGTTTGTCTCCGACTTGGCTACACACATTAACGTATACTATACATATAAAATATAATTTTTAGAAATATAAATTCGAGGTTGGTTTTGTTTAGTGGTTTTTGTTTGGAAATTATAAAAAAGGCCTTTTGTTGTGTATACTTAGTATGTATGTATGTATGTATGTACAAGTAGTAGTTTATAAAGCAATTCAAAGTGGCAAATCAAAGCAAGGCAAAGAACTTAAACGCTCGAAACGGCGCATCGGCACATCAACCGGGGCTCGTATTAGTCCGTATAAAGGTCAGCTATGGCTATGAATTTCGCATGCGCGACAATAGCTCTTCTCTTCTTCTTCGTCTGCTATGCCATACAAGTATAACTTGGGCCGCTGCCGTTTAGATAGAGAGTAGACAAAATGCGGGGCTCAGTGCGTTGCTTTGTTTAAATTAAAACTAATGAGGTATTTAGCTGCACGCAATGCGGTTTCGAAAATTCTACAAACAAATTGACTTCAATGGCAGAGCGCGACAGCTTTTCAGTTGCATTTAACTTGAATGACATGAAAGAAAAAGGTCTATGTATGCATGTATGTACTTGTATATGTATGTATAGCTGACTAACACACTGACCGATTCACTGACTAAATGGCCAACTGACTGACTGACGGACAGAGACAACAAGTTTTCAATATGAAAACATGCGCTTGCGCAGTGTTTGGCGTGTGGCAAAAAAAAAAAAAAAAAGTTATATCATACCGCTTAGCACAGTTTGACAAGCACTGTGAGCACTGGGCACTAGGTGCCCAGCTAGTTTATAACTACATATGTATGTATATAGTATAGTATAATTATATGTCGCATGCTTTGCACAGTTACTTACGCTAGTTAACTTATGAATTGAATGTATAGAATAGCTGTTAATTGTATAGTTTTTTCATTTAGCAAGAATGTTTTGGAGTAGATTTAAAGCTTTTCGTGTTTCAGGTTTGTCTAATAAATACATTTTATGTAGCAAGTGTGTTACGGTGGAGGCAGCTAACTAAAATAAATAAATAATTGTTTGGGTTTCTCTAACAATTGACTTTTGTGACAAGCTTAGATACTTCGAAACTGTGCTTTACTTATACAACTTGTATTTGGTTTTAAACGTGCGGTTAAACGTCATCATCATTATTATTATCGTATGCATTATTTTTATGCACTTAGGTACTTCGATTACTTTTAAACTTGGCTGCTTGGTTCCTGTTTACAGTTTGATATACTCGTACATCCATATAATGTATTACTATATAATAATCGTATGTATATGTTTGGTTAGCGACTTGTACACAGTTGTTGCTGTTGCTGATGCTTTTGTTAGCTTGCCCTAGACAGTTGTTTTACAAGGTACTTGGTTGAGTTGGTTTGTGTGTGTTTTTTTTAGTGTTATATTATAGTATGTAAGCTATGGTCGAATAGACAAATAATTTGCACACCAATTTGCCCAATTTCAAGAGCATTTCATTAGCTTCTAGTAACGTCAAATTCTTTGCACTTAAACACAATTTGTATGCATACTATTTGCCTGCATGTACATAGAGCTTAACAAGCAATTTGTTTCGTTTTGTTTACAATTTTTGGTTTAATGAGAAGCTTCTAGCACAGCATTTACTATATAATTAAAGTAGATTAAATTTAGTTAAACTTGTCTTTGCTACAACTTACAAATTACTCAATACTGTTCAGAATTCTTCAGCACGCTGGAGGATCGCTCCCAGCCACCTTCACTTAGACTTAGACCTCCGTCGGTTCACTTGCCTCCTTGACGCCCTGTGCGCAGGACTGCAATTTCTTTGAGCTGCGGAAAAACATGTCGAAGAGTCCGCGACGCGGTTGAAACTTTGGCGGCGCTATGGTAATGTGCTCGACAATGGTGATGCCCCGTTGCAGCTTGGGTCGTGGGGGCCGCACTGGTGGTGCCACAGGTGGTGCCAGCTCGCAGTCCATAGGCGGCTCATCCGACTCAGCCGAGGACTTGCCGTCGCGGGAGCTGCCAAAGTTGATGATGGTGCTGCAGCTGCTGTTGGGTCGCAGCGTCAGCGTTGTTGCATGCACCGGCACGGATGTCGACTGCATGGCGGTGGTTGGTGTCGCGTAGTTGCTCACTAGGGAGCTCTGAGGGGTTAGATATTTACAGGAATTGCTCGAATACTGCGATAATTTGCTGCTGTTGCGCTGCAGTTGAGCCATGCTGGTGTTGTTGTTATTGCCAGCACTCGTCCCGTTAGTCTTGACGCTGCTGCTGCATTGCCGTTTCAGGGCAGCCCTAGCGTCGAGGCCAAAGAGTCGCTTCACGCCACGCCTCACGCGCTTATTGCGATATGCGAAGATGAAGGGTGAGCTAAGATTTCCCAGCAGAATCATGAAGATGGCCAGCTGTGTGGAGCCGCCGAAGTTGGCCGCTGATAGACGTGCCTGAAGAAGTACTAGGAAGCCAAAGGGCAGGTACGATACCAGGAACATGATTACGACTAGTATGCTGATGCGTGCTGCACGGGACTCTTCGCGGTACTTGAACAGCGAGGAGGCGTTCGAGAGGCGATGGCGCAAGGAGCTCATGTAGCTGAGAGCCTTCGGAGAGGCGTGTATGGCGGGAATTTGCAGCGCATGGCTAGCATTGCCTTGCTGACAAGATTGTAGATGATGCTGCTGCTGCTGCTGCTGATGACGCGGTGAGTTGAAGTGCGGATGATGCTGTTGCTGAAGCTGAAGCTCATGCTGATGAGGCGACGAGTACGATACGTGATGCGGGACAGGGCCCAGCAAGTGGGGCGAGTTGCACTCGTCGGAGAGCGAGTCCTGACGCAATTGCGTGTATTTCTGCAGATTCGGCGATGAGTGCACCTGCCGTATGCCTAGCAGACGATGCGACTCACGCAAGTCCTGCGAAGATGTGCCCAGTAGCGGCAGCTGACGAGCCGAATAATTGCGCTTGATCTCCCCACTCGCTGTCTGCAGTGTCAGCAAGATGTTCTGATTACGATCGGCGAGAGAATGCTCTGGCACTGGAACCAAGTGCCCAGTAGTGCTCTCGGCATCGACATCATCGGAAGCACCATCATCGGAAATTGTGGGCAGCAGCACCTTAGCTGCTGAATCACGACGCAGACAGCTGGGTGAGCTTTTGCGCTGATCAATTTGCATCTGCAGACCCCCAGTAATGGCTGCTCCTCCATTGTTGCTGCCAGCGCCATGTGAGGACGCCGAGGATATGGAATGACGATGGACGCACAGGCTATTCGAGTACTGAAGAGTGCCCGCATGTGGCTGATGTGTGAGATTTAGTGCACTCTGGAGCAGTGGCGATGAGCCGTTCTGGCGCATGCGCAGCCCATTGCCTCGAGCCTCGCTGAATATGCGCCAATACATGCCGCACACAAAGCCGAAGGGCAGCAAGATGATGACAATGAAGTACACGCATGCGTACACAATGCCAAAGATGCTGTTCGTGGAGCTTATGTTGAAGTAGGTGGCCGCAAAGCGACGCTGCTTGCTCAGCAATGTGTCCGCCTCAAAGTCGAGGACGCGGAAAGCGGACAGTGCGCCAAACAGTATGCCAATGGCCCAGGTCAGCGCGATGAAGACCCACGTCTTCACTCCCGATATGCGACTTTGGTAGCGTAGAGGATCCGTGACGGCGCACCAAGTGTCGCCGACGACGAGCAGAACCGCAAGAGCGCCCAACGCAGCGGTCATATCAATCGACCAGCAACGCAGCTCCACATGTTGCTGAGACGCTGGCACTGACGAAAGCAGAAAATGTTGCTGTCGCTCTCGCTCTCGCTGTTGCTGTTGTTCCCCCGCCGCACCCGAAGCGTTGTCCAACACTGCACTGAGATTATCTTCCTCGGTTTCAGTGATGACAATGCCATCGATGCGTTCATCGATGGTGAGCTCCCGACAAGAGGTGCTGTTGCACTTGTATATTGTCTCGATGGTCTCGCCCTTGCTCACATTCTGCACCTTCTTCACGATGATGCCATCCTGCTCGACCAGGCGTCCATTGTGCCGAATCGTCATCTGATGGTTGCCCGGCTTCGAATAGAATTCAATGCTATCGGCATCGCTGTTGCCGCTGCTCAGCGTCGGCCCCACCAGGGCTTGTAGCGATTGCTGTCCCGTACCGCTGAGAAATAGCGTGGGCGCCAAGATGCAGCACACAATCAGATTGATGATGAGCAGATTGATGGTGAAGCGATTGGCGGTGGTGCGCAGGCCGGGCGTCACCCAGAACGCGCACAGGGCCAACAGATTGATGATGAAGGAGATGAGCAGCAGCGACAATATGAGAAAGTCTATGGCCATCCTTTTGGCTCGATTCAAATTTGCCGCGTTGCTGTTGCTGTAGCTGTAGCTGTTGTTCTTGTAATTGCAATTGTTTTTGTAAGTGCTGTTTATGTATTTGTTGTTGTTGTTGTTGTTGTGTTTGCACGCACATCACTTTACAGTTTTAGAGTCACTCGATTTCGCCACATTCAGGCAACTTGCTGCTTTTGGTTGTTTTATTTATTTATTTATTTATTTTTTGTTTCGTTTAGCTTTTGTTCGCTCAACTCTTTCTTCTCCTTCTATTTCTTCTTCTTGTTTTTTGATTTCGCGCTTATGACACAGTTAAAAATTTCACTTGCACACACAGTTCATTTCATTATTAAACATATTTTCAGGTATTTATTTTCGTATTTTGGGCCAATTTGGTAAACTCAATTGAGTCTCGAGGTTTGTTTCTTACAAACGCTTGCTAATTTACGCGCGAAGCTCGTCTAGATCGGTCGTAGGAGAAACGAAAATTCAACTTGCTACATTTCTTGTTTTCTGTATCTTGTTGTTGTTGTTGTTTTTGTTGTCGTTATTGTCGCTTTTAGCGTGTTCCTTCTCCGACCACGACGTTCGATCGATCTTCACTACGAAGCGTTTCAAGCACAACTGTGGAGCGTGCGGCGCGCTGCGTTCAAAATATACGCGACCCGCTGGCGAGCGTAAGCGGTTGCGTGGCCAATTGGCCGGCAATTTGTTGGGAGCGCAGAGCGCGAGTGTTGCGAGCGAATTGAGCGTACTGAGCGCGATTTACACAAACGAGCGGTTGCTCAGCGATTTGTGTTGTTGCTGTCCCTGCTGTTGCCGCTGTTTGTGGGTCTGTGTGCTGCTGGCGTGCAGCAACACCAACAACAACTGCTGTGATTTTTATTTCCCACGCTCTGTACCGCTCAATAAAGTGCCAAAGTCTGCCGCAACGACTTTGAATTTATGAATGTTGCCGCCACTGCCGTTGCTGTTGCTGGCTTAAGTGCTTCTGCTGCCGCATCGACAGCAACATTGTTGCTGGTTTGTTGCCAGGCAGTCTCGCTGCCTCTACAGCTTTATCAGTGGCTGGCTGCTGCACTGAATACTTGTCTTTGCTAGTTGCTGTTGTTGTTGTTGTTATTGTTATTGTTGGTACTGTTGCTGTAAATGCTGTTGTCCTAGTTGCGCAGAAAATTGTATAATCTGTTTGCAATTGCAGGCTGCTTCACTTCAGCCGCTAGCATTGCATCATATTGTTGCTCTTATTGTTGCTGTTGGTGTTATTGTCGTTGCTGGTGGTGGTTGTGGTGGTGGCACATTTAACAAGCTGCGTTTGCCTCATTCACATCCACAGCATCGACACTGTTGAACATTCAATGCAATTTACGTGGCATGCTCTATTTTCTTTGCCATAAAAATTGCAATTTTATTTCGAGACTTTTGGGCTGTTTGTAGCTATTGCCTTTGTTGCTGCCACATAAATAAACAATCAAATTTTCGTGCAAGTTTTTGTTGTACGCTCCCTTGGGGCTTTCGTTCTAGCTGCAGGCCTTTCTGCGTTTCTGCCAGCTGCTGGAATTCTCAACAGGCAACCATGTACAAAGACTGAAATGAAAGGGAGATAAAGAGAAAGAGAGGCAATGAATGAGTGAGATAAGCCATAGGTTTTCGGACTAACACTATATAGTATGTATACACGTATACTCGTATAATATATGAACATATAATAATCATTATTGTGAAATTAAAAACAAATACAAGTAGTCAAGACATTCGTCGATGAGGGGGCATCATTTTGCTTAGAACTAAAAGTAAACAAACCATAAATTATGTACAGCAGCTTCCGCATAGGGTCTGCCCATTGGGCATACGAGTATGAATCACACACACACACACACATACTAGTGTATATACTCGGAGACAACGCAATTTGCATGTCATTACAATTTTTGTAAGCCAGGCACGCGTCTTGATTATGCTCAAGTAGCTAAGCAAACAATTCTTATCTGCCCTAAACACGCACACACACACACACACACACACACACAACTACATCCACCCTCAATCTCACACCCATCCCAGTGGCTGGCAACAAAATCGCCTGATAACAACATTGCAGTGTAAATTTGCCACAATTGTGAAATTGGCTTCACTTTTTGATGATAGTATAATAGAAATACGTACATATATAGTGTTGTATATTCATATGTTTCTGGACATACATATATAATCATATATTTAGCGCAGTTTCAAGGTGACTAATGCAAGTGCACGCCCCACACACGTGCGACTCTTCTTCATGAGTGTTTACCAATAAAATTAAATATATACATATATGTTTGTAACTACGAACTGCCACCCCCATTAAAAATATCAACAGTGCATCAGTAAACTACGACGCCGATCAGCTGCTCGCAAAATGTTCAGACCTGAGCTCAGTCTACAAATATCGTGTTGACCGGCGGGACTGGAGAACAAAGTTCACATTTTTTGGGGGCCTGTTCGTTCGAACATAACAAGATCAATGTTCATAGAACATGCGACTGAGAGTGCGACTTGCTAATTTCCGCTCGAAGATAGACAATTAATTATTATACAAACAATATGAGGTAACGGCTAATGCGCAATTATTATGCCCCCTACTTAAAGAAATTTGAGAGAAAGTCGTCAGTTTTGGGCTCAAACATGCATTACCAAAAATTGTCCATCAGAGGTTTTTCCAACTAACCGAGCTTACTAAAAAAGTATCAACTTCCTATTTATATTAAATACTTTAGATGCAATCAAATCCTAGATCTTAAAAGGCAATTGAGGAAAACATATGTACTCGTACAATACATTGTCACCTCAAACAAACATTACATCAGTATTTATTCGCGGTCGCGCTGATAAATACATACAAGTATGTACTCGAAGTTCAGTTCATTACCTTTTCTTTCAATACTCTGGAGCTTACATTTTACTATTAATAAAAATTCTTCCGAAGAGATTCAAAATAAGATATTCCTGCGAACTAGTTGAGGAATACCAAATTGTAGTTCCATTTGTGTTATTTGTGAATGACTCTTCACTAACAGACTCTAAAAATTATTATTTACATCAGTACTACTATCATTATTATATTAATTTCTTTTTTAATTTCTAAGACGAAAAGTTGGTAAATGGCGAATATTTCTCTTCGCGCTGCATTTTATTGTTTGTTCCCAAAAAGAAAAAATTATAGATTGTGTTCAAAAACTGTTTATCTTAGTTTTAAAAAAAGGTTGATAGGTATTTATTACATTTCTGAGTGTTCAAGTTTAAATGATTTAAGCCCCCTTGTAAAAATTCCAATGTGTTATCTGTAAAATCTATTCTGCGACATGTGTTCTTCAGGATGATCCAACCTATACCCTACGCCAACTTATCAGAACAAGCCCCCAAATTCTTATCGCCAGCCTGAAACTCGGGTCACGTGATCATCACCCCGATCTTATGCGACCAAGCATCGCATTATAATTATGTTATATAATAAATCTAAGCACACACGATTACTTTAGCAAATTTACCGCAGATCTAGGTGCGATTTTCACATTTGTTCACACACTTTTGTGAGGAAAGTGAATCAAGGCAATGTCAGACGTATGTCGTATAAATATATATGTACCCACATGTGTATATATCTGTGGCTTAACTTGAAATCTAAATTGTTTTTCGCGTGCTTATCAGCAGCCTGCACTGATTCCCCATTACTGTTCCAGACTGATGCATGGCATTCCAATGAGACTAAGGCGATAGGCAACACAACGAGGCAGACAAAGGCAATTTGAATGCACTTGATTAAATATGTGTAATGGTCTGATAATATAGTAAATGGAGTGCGGCCCTTGCCGATGCATACGATTAGAACGCAGTTTCTTGCCCATTCCTCTAGCAAATGAATACTTCCGCTCGCGTGGCACTACGTCGAGAATTTTTCGGTACATGCAACCCAAACAACAACTAAGTAAGTTCGCCGCCAGCCCACAACATCAAAGTAGCCGCATTTGTAGTGCCACCATCTCAGGGGCATTAAAAAAGGGACAATTGCATACAAATTTGCATTAACAAGAGGGTGTTTGAGCATTTGTATCTGCTTTGTATCTATTTCGGGTTGTTTGTTTACAAAACAACCGCCTGCTGCTCGGGCGTAGCTCTCTTTTTGTGTGGCCGCATTTGCCGCCTGAAAGCCACGCCCCCTCTGGCCATTAAAACCAGATCGCACAGCTACAACTGAATTTATATGTATGCTCTCTTCAAAAAGCGAAATGAGGCTTATGGGTTTTTTAAATGAATCTGGCTTACTCAGTAGAGCGCGCTGTTTGAAGCAACTGTTTGCATGTATGAACGCCTATATTCTGGAAGAGATATGAACTACGAAGCTCTTATAAGTATATAACAAATAATATTTGATAAGACATGTATGCAGACCATGAGTTTTCATATCTATTAATACTATACACCACAGCTATGCTATAAATACTTTGAATGACGACGAACGCTGCTACTCTTCCTAGACCTGTATTCGCAGTAGCGTTAATCGTCTTAGCTCGATATGGATTAGACTGTGTATAATTAAGCCAAAATCTAGTAAATTTCGTACGGTCGTACAGTCAGTATATTTCGCAATAGCGTCTCCACATTGAGTGGACCACCAAATTACAGAGTGTTTTATGGCCGTGCTTGCTCTCGCGGTTTTTTTCCTTCTGCATGTAAACAAGTTAAGAGAATGCGCTCATTGGCATGACTTGACAGAAATAAAGGTGTAGAGCAAACGCATTAAGATAAATATATGTTTATGCATACGTCAGATGAGTAAGCGCGGCGGCATAGTCGCTATCCCCCCCTCGCCCTCACCCTCCTCTAGGAACTTCTCGCGCATACGTCGTGCTATGCTTTGGGGAAATACCCAAACAGCAAAAACAAGTCGTGCAAAGTTCAACAAAAAACATTATACACATACATATGTATATGTATATATGAATGTATAAAAAAATGTATGCCAATTTTTAAGTTGTTTATCATTGACAACGGCAGCTCCTATGTTGTTGTTGTGATTGTTGTTGTATTAATAGCTCTACTTAGATGTGCGTCAACTTCTCAACTACTTTAAGGCGCATATGTAGAGGCTTGGCTTGGGGGTTCCCTCCACTAACTTATTACCTCTTTATTGATATTGTGTGCTCTGTTTATTGAACTGTCTCAGATTTTCCGGTCGATATATAATACAAACATGCATCCAAAGTGATTCCCAGCTTATTGGGCAAGACAAAGATAAAGAAAACATCAACATCAACTTTATGTCCAGGCCCTTGGCCTTTGTGGTTGCTGCCATGCCCAAAAAACCAACCGTCTGCACCGGTTTCTCTGTCAACTCTTTTGTTTAAGCTCGAATCGCAGATCAATTAAATGTGACGTCACCGCTGACGTTTAACACAGCAACTGCATTCATTCAAGTGTTTATTTTCATGAAGTTTCGCAACTCGGGTGCTCTTTGCTCAGCAGGTGAGCAAGCAACGAATCGGTTACCTGCCTGCCTAAGTGTGTACAACAGTCGGTCTGTTTGTCAGCCAAATTAACGCACTTAAGGCACACACGCCCATAAATAATTTCCATATGAATTATATTTAACCCATATTTGTCGCCTCGCAATAATTTTTCTTTCGCCATATCGGGCGAGAAATGCTCTTTTTTTCTGCCAATCGAAGTGCACAATGGCCCGCAGTCGAAGCCGAAATGGGCAGGACTTGATGGACAGACAGGCAGCAGTCAGGCATAAATATTTCCATTCAGATAATGCTTTAGGCGTTGTTACATGAACGTCCTTCAAGCCATATTGACAATACTCATCAGAGCAGTTGTAAAGTGCTGCGGGCTTGTGACTGAAAACCAATAAGCTTGTCATGACATAGTTTCGAATGACATTAAAGTCTGAGCATTGCCTTATATGGGCAGAAGTGGTAATGTCTAGAGCAAATCTCAAAATTGAGCTCTATTTTCATTGAAGGTAAGAGGGTTCCCAAGAGGATGCAACAAAGTGCTAGGATGGAAAACAATATAAGAGAAAAGAATCTGCTATCAAAACCCGATTTGTAATTGTCAAGGAATTCAAAGCAAACTAAAGACTTTCAAAAAAGACTCGCTGAAATTGCTTTTATTTTTCGTCCATTCAACATTCTGTGCACCTAAAACATATAGTATAGTATTGAGAAGCAGGGAAAGCAAGGAAAGACAAAAATATATAATAACTGAATTGTGTCGCTGTGACTTTAAGCAATGATATTCGTATTTTTTAATACATAAGTGTATGAAAAACTCTCTGATTGATAATTAAGTCATATTACAATGTCACTTCCTCAACGACACAAAGGGCTGCCTAAAAGTGTTAATTAAGTTCACACTTTTCTGTTTTGAAGCCAATACATGACTTGATAATATTTATTGTCTTAGCATTGAAAATGTATAGCTAGACACATCTAAAGTACTAGTAAAGCAAACAAATAAAAATTTTGTTTTTTGTATATCCGAAAGGTAGACGCGTGCTTTCCATAATAAAGCAGATAGGGCTTATAAGAGTTCGTAATGATTGCGACGACTGACAGACTGGAAAGCAGTGCAAAAAGGCCTGAATTTATTTATGAGCATTTCAATTACATAAACTGCTAATATGTATTTATACTTTTTGTTCATATATGATATGAGAGGGCTTCATAAAGCTGATAAGATTACGTATGCGCCTGATCAGCGCCCCAAGTGCAAGTTTCCACGCGATTGTTGCATGCCCTGCCTCCCAGCAAATCACAAACTAAGTCCTCGGCTAATGCCACAGCATTCAATAACCAAGGCCGATGCCATTAACATAATTCCCATTTAATTAGTTCTGACTACTTTGACCAGGCATTAGACCACGACACAGTCCCCTTTCATCCCCCTTTGGGGCTGGGCAAAGTTTGCGCCCGCCATTATATTGATATATAAGTATTTATGTTGCTCTTCATCCGCTTATAATTGAATAAAATGCGCTACCATAACAAAGCGCAAACGTAAAAGCAAAAGCTGAAGCAGAAGCAAAAGAAAAACGGCAAATATTGGCACAACTTTTTATCTGCACGTTGTAACTTGGCCAACCAACCCGGCAGTTCAGAAGAAGAATTCCATTAAATGCTTGCCCCAACAATTAGAGTTGGGCGCGTTGCACTCACCAACTCATGTCGTGTGTGCTCTTACTGATGATGTTGTTGTAGTTGTTGGTGCTTCTATTGCCAGGGAGACTAGGCATTCAATAAATGGAGGTGCAAGTAAAAAGAACAAATTGGTCTGTCGATACACTTTGAGAAACTAAACAACTTTGAAAGGCAGAATAATGGAAATATACTACTGTAGTTGACTTAGTTAAATGAGCTTAGCCTTAAATAATACTGGCAATAGTAGTATTAAAAATAATAGTAGTATTAATAATAGTAGTAAGTAGGCAAGAAGTGCTCGTAAAAGGAGCAATTAATGAAGTAGTTGTGTTGTTTATAATAGTCTTCAAGTAGTGATAGTAGAAGTATCAGTAAAAGTAGAAGCATCAGTAGAATTAGTAGTATCAGTACAAACGTTAGAAAGACTTTCAGAAGTATCTGTAATACTGAGAGTAGCAGTAGTAGTATAGTGTAACGACGCCCTGGTGACCGCCAAGGATGTCGCCTCAAGAGCAGGATGGCAAGAAGTAGTTTGTACTTATGTAGGATAAGTACGGGTAGATTCTAATAAGGTAATGGATATTATATGGATATAATTTGTAATTCTTCCCGCACAAAAAAAAAAATGCAACATTAGAACTTAACTTCATTTTATTTCGGGGACTCTAAGCACAGCTACCCGGGCCAGAATAACGCTACCGTAGAAGTGGTAGAGGTAGTATTAGTAGTAGTAGTGGAAGAAATAGTAGTACTAGAAGTAATGTAATTAATATTAACAGAAGAAGCTCAACTAATTATTTATTTATTATTTGAAGTACCACTTAATTTCTAGTTCTTGAAAAGTTGCTAAGCATATGAAAGGTACAAGTAACTAGAATGTTGTAGTAGAAACGTTGATAGTAGGGAAATTAGTAGTCGTATTATACGTCAAACAGTAAAATTGGGTTTTTACTAATTTTATTGCACGGTGCATGTCGTCCTGAAATACAATTGTGGTTGAGAAAATGGCATGGAAATGTACTCAGCACGCACGAACTCTCAGCGAAGTTTACGCATATGCGTCTGTAGGTATACATACTATATGTGTGTTTGATTAGTTTTAGTATAAACTTTTCCATTAGCTCGTTAACTCACAACAATAAAATAACAACTCGCAACTATGGAAAAGGTGGAGAGTTATTGTTGCCTGTCATCGCTTCTGAGGCTTTCGTCTGGCGGCCAGACTCGATGACGTATATTTTTCTATAGACCGGTGGAAAAAATTGCAAAGTGGAAAAAAATAGCAAAATGTTAAAATAAATTAAATATGCAAATGCTAAACAATTTGATTACTGTTGTTGCTGGTTTTGTGGGCATTTTGTTTGACTATCATTTAATACAATAACGCTAGCTGATCAGTCGCGTGTAAGTAATTCGATATGACTACATTCATATGCTAGCCGTCCATTATTTTATGATAATGGGTGCCTCATCAGCATTCAAATTTAAGATATACACAATTACTTCAGCACAGACCAATTTGGAAAGAACTTGAATTTTGTGAAATTTAACTTTAATTTTTAAACGCAACAAGATAACTAATTATTTCGTATTTGCAAAAATATATTCAAAACTTAAAAACACAACTTATATATTTTTTACTAGTAATTCAATAATATTTAATATTATTTAATATTAAATTGTCGTTATTATATTTTATTCTAGATAGTCTATATATATATCTAGTAAATTAAATACTGAAATGCTTAATTTGAGAAATTTTAGTGGTCGATATAAGTATGTGGCTTGAATATATTTAAGGTATAATATTATTTAAAGAATGTAGAGAATGTAAAAGTTTTGATTTTGTAAGTGCACTGAGTAATAGCAGTATTGGCTACAGTTGTTATAAAACTGCATATGAAAAGCGACATTAATACATTTGGTCATATAATGTGCGCTATGTATTTATATGCACGAAATTCAATTTCTTAAGTTTCTGATGCAAATGCTATTATCTTGCGATTAAGTAAATTGTTAAAGTCAATTCTTAGCGCTTTTATTCCAAACTACGCAGCACAATTCTTACTGCTGTAGCTAGTCGTCTATTAAATATAAGTTAATCAATGATTTGGAGAAAGGCAGCTTAGACAATAGATCGGGAAGTGGGGCGGTAGAACAGATTACATGCCCGAAATGAGAAGCCAACAGCATGGGTGTGACCCTTAGATAGCCTGACTAACTAACTAGCGTCTTACTTTGTAAAGCGATTTGAAATATGTATTCCTATGAAATCACCGCCTTATCTTACAACTATTTATGCAAGTACAACTATTTACTAAGAGAGCAAAAGCTGGCCCAAGACACCCAACAGGCAAGTGGTGAAACGCTTAAGCGTAGTTCAGGGCCCATATAAATGAGCTCAACCCATCAATGACCCTCAGCTATGCTTGTTTGCACTTTGCTGTACTCGTGCCAATAAACAGAAGCTGTCAAGTACTTAATCAATTAAGTCTCTAAGCAGCGCCAGCATTAGCTAAGTTTCCAGGCAGCATCAATTTTAACTTTTAACTTTGTTTAACAAGCCGTAGCGCATCGCGAACTCTTCAGCACTTGGCTGAGTCTTGATCCGCGACCTCCTCTCCTGTCACTTCCCTGGCTGCATCTGCACCTGTCAGCATTAATCACATCGGGCGTTGGCACTAAATTATTGCCACAGGCAAAAGCAATAATCACGACACTCTATCTACCCGTACACATCAATACATAGCTATACTTGTACATCAATTAGTTGTTAATGCAACTGATGATGACAACCTGTCTGATGATGACAGGCCCATACAGTGGGCGGAAATGTACGTTTCCTATATTTCCTGGTCGAAGACGGATACTTATTATTGAAAATAAATCAAAAATATCATATCTTAAAGAATAGAGATTAAAGTTTATGGAAAATATCGCAATCATTATAATTATGCATATTTTCTTTGCAACACAAAATCAATAAACAAAGAATGGCAACCACAACTAAATTGTAAAATATTAAAGTTTTTCTTTTTGAAATTCTCAATACTAATAAATGATAAGTACTCCGAATTTAAAGGTGATCGTTTGGAACCGCAATGAACTGAATAGATGAACGTTTTTTCAAAAGCAACACATCTCTAAACTATTATAACTTATTAAAAAGGAACAATATAAATTGAGATTTTATTATTGAAGATGCATTTTTGTTTTGTTTTATTGTAAAAAATAGACATTCTTTTATTCAATGCTACCACTGTTACGTACTTAATAGTATGTGTTTCAAAGGGCACGACGCGCATTGCGCATTGATAGTTGCATTATTCCGATAATGATCATTAATGAGCTGTCAATATGTGTCAGAATTATGCACAAATTACGGAGCAACCACGTGGTATTGGGTTATGTTATAATATTGGCTTCAAATTAATGGCAGGCGTCGAATGTGTGGAACTCGGAAACGAGTTCGATGCACTTGCCAGTTCATTTGTGGCCCATTGTCGGATTTCATGGGTTGGCTTTGCTGACGGTTCAATGAAATGCAACATCAAATTACAACCCCAAAAGCGAGCACAAAAATTCATCAAAATGAAACTAACAGAGGGGCACACAGGGCAGCCACTCCGGGGTCAAAGTGTACAGCGGCTAGCTGTCATATGGGAGTGTGTGAGCGTGTTTTTGCCTTTTGTAGCCGGCGGATATTATGGCGTCGCCATTTTGCTGCTCCTTTGCTGTTGACATTTAATTTAATAAATTCCTCTGCGACGCACACGAAAACTGATTGAACCATAAAGTCAACAACATACAAGTAAAACCAAGCTGAATCGTGGCAAGATAGGTCTGTCCATCTGAAGTGGCTTAAATGTTCGGCATGTTTGCTGGAGAACATATTTGCGTATAACATGAAATTTATGAGATACTTGTCGTGGTCTGCATCTGTGCATTACTCTACCAAATCTTATGGCGTCGCACTGACCCCAATTTCCCCGCACATACCAAGGTCAGGCATAACAGCAATCCAAAATACATAAATATGCCTACGCTGTGTTTGTTTACCAAGCTTTTCCCCAAACGAAAACAGAAATGCAGTTATTTATAGAGAGACAACGCCATGCAATCAAACTGACCTACATTTCCAACAGTCTCTGTCCGTGTGGGCCGATCCCCAGCAGCAATAGTACGAGAAGCTGCTGTTGTAATTCCATAAAATATATAATTTTGAAGAAACATAATTTTGAAAAATTTGGTTCGATTCGAATATTTTCGAGCGTTGTGGTTGACCTTAGACAAGAAAGCTAGTGACAACGACACAAGACCGATTCTCTTTTCTGATTGACAAGTTCGCCATAAACAAAATAATAATTTCAAAATATTTAGAAACATTCTGAGGAAATTGAAAATTAATTGAAATGCCAATATGAATGTTATTGAAAATGTATTTTCAAAATCAATAGCATCAATATATACTATCTGCATGCGCTCTTGACGCTATTCTAACCTTACTACGTGTATGGCACGTGTGATGTATGTATTTGATGGATAGGGAATACACGGTTTAGTTTGGATATTTTTGGATGATAAGAGTTTAATAAGTAATATTGCGTAATATTGCTATTGCGTCAGAAACTAATTAAGACAACAGGCGTCCTTTAATTAACTACATTTACATGACAAATCGAAAATATTTTTGACGTAGAAATAGGAATAATTGCATCACAAAATATTTCTCCTAAGCTGTATTCTTGCTGAGCTGACTAACGAACACGCAGTATGTTTAAAGTAGAGGTGGAGAAATATTGATAGTCGGCAGCATAGATAGTAAACGATAGTTTTTCTTAAAACCGTCGATGGTTTTCTATAGTATGTTTGTATTCAGCTTTACTGAAGAAGCGTTCAGATCCCACTGATGTTGCGGATACATAAGTACAAATTTAAATATTTTAACATCCGTATCTTAAATCGATAACAGTTTCGTTTCAAGCACGTTTTTCATTAGCACATCTCTAATTTGTGTTTTGGAATGCATGAATGGTCTGCAGCTGCAGCTACTTGACGGCTAAAGCTTTCAAGAAAAACTATCCAAAACTATGATTTGATTGCAGCTCAGTAGCACCCAACCACCGATAGTTAGGATAGTGGCATCGATAGCTCGGCACCTCTAGTCTATTTTTTTCTCTTACTGCAACATCTTGAACAAATTGTGTAACTTACCTACCTTGGCTGACTCATTTGAATCTTTACATCTTATGCCCATTTCAGCAGCTTATCTTTTATCTGCCTGTCTATTTTTATCTCTCTAGAGCTCTATCTCCGCACTTATCCTAACTTATCAGCTGCCGTAAGTTTCCGCTATAAATCATGCATCTTTTGGTGAAGATATACAATTAAGTCTCAGAACCTTAGCACTCCTATAACATTCATCTGACACATTCTAGGTGCACACCTCTGGAGTACATCGGACTCATGGGCGAGCAGTAATTGACTGATAACGTGGCGCTATTTCATAGGCGCCAAACTTGGCAGTCAAATTACTTTCGAGTAGCCCGATATGTCTGCAGTTTTGAGTACTTTATCTAGATGCCACAGCCGGGTAAATATATGTATGTATGCCACCAACTTTTGTGTTATCAGCGGGCACCCACCCATACACGCATACGATAACAAAACTAAAGGCGACAAATTAGTCTGATAAGGGCCATATCTGCTTAAAATCGAAGTGACTGGCCGTTGCCATAAGAGTTGTTAAAATTGTCTGAAATGTTGCTACCAGTTTTGAGCAGGTAGTTACTACAGCGATTTATATGTACTTGTAAGTACTGCGACTATCCGCCCTTCACAATAACTTTCAATGCGACCTACTTGCGTCCCGATCCCCGATCTTATCTCGCATTATCAGAGATTGAAAAGTGCTTATCACAAGTGCGAATGTAGGCGCGTCATTTTGCAAATTGTTCGCAGCTCATTAATTAACTCCGTAATTGTTGCACTCGACTAAATCCCCACTTAAAATCCAATGAATATGTATACATATGTATGTACATTCATGTGCACACTTGAACATACATATATAAATAATGTGTGTGTGTGTGCGGCCTTTAATTAAATGCCATTTACATTTATGTTAAATAAAATGAGCCGCTTAGTTTTATTGGCCTAAATAAATTTTTAACATTAACGCATATGCGGCACGCTAGGCCGTTCAAATTGGCCATTTATACGGCCACAGCTGGCAGTCGACCACAATGGAGGTCTTCTCTTTTGTTGTTGCAGTTGTTAGTGTTGTTGTTGTTGCTGTTGCTGTTGTCTCTGCTTTGCGTGCACCTCAGTACTGTGGGCTGCTCTGAAAAACACAGTTCAACGCAACACTTGTACTCTTTTTCTGAACGCTGTTTATATTATAATTTATGTTCAAGTGTCTGCGACCACCAGCCTGCTTTACAGCCTGCCGTGTTTATTTATAGAGCGCGAGAAAGAAAAAACCATGCTCAAGGTCATCTGCAGGCATGAATCTTACATAAAAGATATGTATAGGGCGGGCATCTGAGACTTTATACTTGTATAAACATATAGTATCTAGGTATGAAGTAATTATGCGAGGTTCGCTGTTACAGTTTGAAAGCAACTACTCTAGTATGCAGGTCCATAAGACTGTTACGCAGGTCACTTAAGAAAGACCCAAATTAGCATATCTATTAACGTTTGGCTTATTGTTGTGCAATCTAGTCAATAATGAAAAGCATTATTTCATCTCAATCAATCATCTCAATCCCATAACAAAACGATTGTTATACGGACTACTCTGGTTTAAAGTACAGGCACTACCAAATCAGTCTGATATAATTGAGTGTCTGATAAAAATTGACTGCAATAGCCCTCCGGTGGTTATATGTTAAGAGCTATTAAATAAGTCACTTTTACTTTGCACTGTTTAATGCAGTTACCTTAATTTTAAGACGCAAAATATGTAGTATCAGCTTATTTCTATTGTTTGTTTGATTGCTTGAAGCCATTTCCTTTGTACGATTTTATAACATATTATTGATAATTATTTGTTTAAAAGTGTTAATTGAAGCTAAGCTACCTATAAGTAGTTGCAGTGACAAATTTTGCGGCAATTTCTTATTGGGATGTGCTTTGCAGGAGAAGTGGACGCCACTTGAAGTTGAGTTTGATTATGAAAAGTCCTCAAGCACCCATTAATAAAATATTATCAGGCACATAACAATTATATTAAATAGTATTATATTGCCAAGTGCTTAGGAAGCACTTAATTCTGATTTTTAAACTTATCTTCCAGCAGTACTCCAGCACATTTCCTGAGATTTCTTTAAATACTTTTCATGTTATAGTTCCATGGGTTCATCCATCTCCTATTTCACATATTTTGGATAATAGAAACACTCTCTTCAGATGGTCCCAATTGAAGTACAGAGCACAAATTAAATTCTAGGCCGTTGCTGCTCAATTCATTAATAACCTCGAATTGACTACTGGGAACACGCTACAAGTATATAGGGAAAGATTAAAAACATTTTTCCACCAGTTAACGAACTTCGGAAGAAAAGAATTGATAATCAACGAGGCAGGGCCCAATTGCGGTCAGATACTCTTCCCTTACAATTGGGGCTATGTTTTATTTTTTATTTCTGATCAAATTATCGTGTAAGTTCCATCTTTATCAAATATGCGTTTATAGAAAGATTATTGAATCAATATAAAAAATTACAACACCTTTTACTGAAACTCAACAATGTGTTGAAAGAAAATAAAAATCCAAATATTGCCAATTAATATGTTATATATTCATAGCATGTATCCAATGAGTACAAGAAAATACTAGTTTAGTGCGAAAGTACTTAAATAAAGGTAGAGCTCATGGCAGACGCAAAAAAAAAATGGTTATATTACCAATCAATAAGATAAGTTGAAGGACCATGTTAGTCTGCCCATTTTTACCAGGACCAGTGTTGCATAGTCTATACGCATCAAGTGAAGATCACCTAGAGCAAGATCACTCGCTCCGCCAGAAGGCTTAGAAATAAACACACGCTTGAATTTCCAAAGATGATCTCAATTTATTTTCGGCAAATGCCGGGTTTTTATACAATTTTCACTTACGATCTACATTAAAATTAGGTTCTACAATTGTCTTATCAGCTATTGCTTATTCATTCTTAATATAATGCTATCTTTTACAAGTATTTATCAATGCTATGTGTGCATATGCGCACCCTTCTTATCGTCTAGTTGTCCTGCTGCTATTGGTCGACCTCTATTTCCCCTTTTCCTCACTATCTAGTCGTTGAGCGTCCTATATCTACATGCGACTGTGACATTAGTTGAGGCTACCTGCAGTGCGCATGTGTGCGTGCGGCCCAAAACGTTGTATGTTTGTTCCTTCGTATTTTAAGTGGACTGTATATTTTTAGATTATTTATGACTGCCACATGTGCGCGCAGGCTTGGTCTAATTTCCTTGGGATTGAGTCTCACTATCAGATCATATTTTTGAGTGTGGCAACAGTACTATTCATAAAACTATGTTCACTAGTGAACACCAGTTTAGATTTATTGGTATTTCGCAAGTACATCGTTATAGGAATATTATAAAGGACTGACTTCATTGCTTTATTTAGCATAGACACAAATGTTTGTAATTGTTATGTGTTATTATCGTGCGTACAGAGAACAATTTAGTATTAAACCCGCTTTGTATATTATGTTGATATGCCGTGAAGAGCGATGCCATCGAATCAATAAACGAAACTAAACTTAAATATAGGCTAGCGAACATTAATTAGTTAATTTGGGACTTTTAAAATAAAACATTTAGCCGCAGATAAAGAAGGGCAAAGGATATACTAATTTCAATTAATATAACACTCTGATCATATTATAATTGGTGCTACTTACACCCAAAACCCATGGACGTTGATTATCTAAATCGCCAACTTGTTACTTTTAATAGTTGTAACTAAGTTGTAAATTCGCTATTCTAACAGCTTAGTTGCTCAGTTTTTGTTGGCCATCGAAACACTTCCACTCCACCTCGTCCAGAGTTTGCATTTTGTGGGCCATTGTGTTCGTTACCATGGAAATAAAACCAAAACTGGCAACAACAAAAAAATAATCTAAGCTATTGGCGAATAGCGAATGGCTAATGGCCGTGATTTGCATTTGCAATGTTTTTGTAATTGTAGCATTTGCTGTAAATGGCAAGTCATAAAAATACTCTCCACAGCCACTTGGAGATAAATAATTACCACACATTTGCGGCCAAGCTTTTTTCATTGCATTTTTTCAACCATAACGTATCAATTGCTTTGTAATTGACTTGCGGTTGAAATCAAAGTCGCAATTATATTGCTTTTATGAACCTAACTTTTCGGGTTCAATGCACCTGCGTTCTATGTTCAAAGCGGGGCTGTCGTCTGTCATTTCCCAGCGGTCATCGAATGCAATCGTGTAGAAAATTACGAGGTTGCAGAAACGAAAAAAAGAAAATTATAACAAAATTATGTTTCAAATTAAAAAGCAATTACAATTTTTCCAATTTGCTATTTAGAAACCGATAAATGCAGCTTAATGGTGAAATGCCAATTAACTGTAACGTTAGTTTATTATATCTTTTTCTTGAGATAGCTGGAAAAAAAGAAATCCGTAGAAATCCATCTCTGGCACTATATCTTTTCCTACCAATATATTTTTTGAAGCTTTTATAATTTATTGTTAATCAGTTGGGGGCACTTAAGTGGATGACGTTCCCGCTTGGTGTGGCTGTAGAACCCCTTTGAACCTTGAAATGAGTTGTGGTTTCTAGAAGTGTCCATATTATGCATTAAAAGTACTATATTTCCAACTACTAATTAATATTATTCAATCTTGACTAATCCATATTCAAAGTATGGCAATATATAATGGCTGATAATCGGTATGGGGTGCAACCGATTTGCGCACCGGATATGTCGGCCGTTATTGGATCGGCATCGCATTATTGTAAACAACACAACTATAAAGTACACTAATTTCCAAGTAAAAATCGATCGAGCTATTTATTATACTATACTGGTATGTAGTATATACAACGGTCTGTTGCTGTATTTATTTTGCTCAGGCACTTAAAACTCAGCGTACTGGTAATTTCTGCTGTAGACAATGCATAAAAGTTACCGCATAAATAATAAAGTGAGCTAATTAAATATCAATAATCTGTTGAGCTTATAAGACTGTGTACAAGTTCCATATAGTAATTTGGTTAAGCCTTTTCAGAATTGCTGGAGGTAACCTAAGATAAGCATCATGACAATTATGCCTCTTTGGCATGGTTCAAAAGAATTCACAGAAATCGAAGTAAATGTATTTACTACTGTATCTGTTGCCTTCAACTAAGCTTCTTTCGCACAATTCCAAAGAATTCGTAGGAATCGAAGTAAATGTATTTACCAACTAAGCTAAGTTCAAAATAACTCCTACGAATCGAAGTGTAATGTATTTTCGACTGCATCTGTAGCCTTCAACTATTATTGCTACGTAATATATAGCTGAAACATTTCACTCCATATTTATTTATTTGAAACGGTAGTGGAACTATTACTGAGCCTGATGATGAAATAAATGGATTAAACAGTTGTAAAGTAAATGCTCCGGACTGTGAGACAATAATAATATAGAAGGCAGTTAAAAGTCCCCTAAAAAAAATTTCTTAAAGTTCTGTAGTGCAGAACATTAAATAATTTGTCCTTGTATATTCTAAATACGAATGTATAGAAAATCAAAAAACATAAAACTTTCAATGAAAATACTTCCGAACTTATTATTAGGCATAGTTTGTTACATAAGGGATGTCCAAATTATATACATTTTATGGATAAATTCTCGAATTATCGGTGTAAATTGTCTAAATCGACCCCTAACATATCCTACATGTCGTGGTTGGTTTAGAAAAACTCTTGAAGTCGGAAGTTATACACGATTTGGTTTGGAAATTATCCATTGACTCCACGTCCAGCAATTTGTAGAATATCAAAATTTGACTATTTGTTCAGAGGTTGTGGGTGTTTGTCTCGTAACTTATAAAAATTGCTTCTGTTTTTTGTTTTGAATTAAATAAAATTAGCATTATAGACAGCGACAAAATTTTAGTACATAGATATTATTATTGTTACATATTTATGTCCCCGAAAATTATCCTAAATTTAGCTCCATAGAGCTCTATCGTATGTCTGAAATGCCTTTTGGAATTTTGAAATGATCCTCAGGAAAAGGTATGCCCTAAAGCTGTTTCAGATGAGAAAGTAAAAAGCATAAACTGACAGCTTACCTTAAATTTTGATAATTCCGTTTGTTTGCCTGGAATTTTCAGCTCTTATTTTGTAGCTTGTCAATCTGCTGTATAGCAGCTTTATTATGAGGAGAGTAAAGATGAGTTCTCCTCTGATTTAAATGCTTAAAGTGTTGTATTATGCTAATATAAATAATTATTAGTCTTAAGTACAGAAAGTAAAACAGCATTATCTTCTTTACATGGAATTTATGGCCACTGCTTAATTTTCAGAGATTAGTGGTGTGCCCTGACCTTTCCATATTGGGAAATATCCCACAGCTGGGCGTTATTGTTATTAAAACGTATTGTCAAATTCTTGGTGAAATTTTGTAGGAATGATCAGGAAAATTGAATTGCTTTTTTTTAGAAACTGGCAGAACACATTTTCCAAATCACATTTGCTTTAGAAATTCAAGCTGGCAAGCGTAAAACAAAAGCTCAAAATGTCATCCTCAGCAATAATAGATTTGTGTGTCTATAAAGTACAACCAGCCAAACATATATTTCTGGTTCTTTTTTAATCTTTTACCTATGGATATAGATAAAAATATAATCTTTTGCGGCATAGTATTTTGTAAGTCAAATTAATATGTCTTGATTTCGTAATGATTCATTGATATAATCTAATACAAGTTGAAGAAATTACAAATGTTATAAGAACATGGCGAAACGACATCAACAACCTTTGATCTACGAAGATAATAACCCTCGTGAAGTTATTCACAAGCCCACCACGTTTTGACAAATTGCCTTTGCTGAAGAGATAAAGAAATCAATAACCTTCGTGAAATCCGCTTACCTTTTCTTATGATCTACTTCGATGTAACTAATGGAACATAATTCTTGTTCATTGTAGCCTACCTCATATCTTATTCGTTGAATATCCAACCAAATGGGGCGTGTCATCGGATTTCTTTTACATAAAATTGCCTTTACGAAAATTATATAACTTTTGCAATGCTTTAATAAAACTTCTTGCACTTATCAAATGCCGTAATTCCTCGAAATGAAAAACAAAAACAATAAAGCATTAAAATTGAACAAAAGCAGCAACAACAATAATAAATTCCATAAAAAATGCAAAAACCACTCGACAAGCCATGTGATAAAGTTAACACCTTTAAGCCAGCCTGCATGCGGAATAAGCGGACAGAAAACAATTTCGCAAAAACACGAGTTCTGTCAGTCAAATGACACTTGTTCGTATCCAGTAACAAGTACGGGTATGGTAGATGGAAAAGAATAAAACAGGAGTATTGTCGAAATTTGAAAATCGATATGACATGAAGGAAAACAAGAGTGGCAAACAAATTGGGAGGCCACATAATATGACTCGGTACGGCCAGTAAATGTCAGCGTCATGCAAACGCTTTTGGCCAAGTCATCAAAGTGATGTATGACGGCGACTAGCACTAACAACTTCTAGAACAAGGCCCACTTTTGGCATTCTGGGCATGGAGAAAGCGTCGATACTTATGTCACACAAAAGGTAATTGCCGCTCATTTGACAAATAACACGCAGCCAGGTGGGCAGCGGACCTAATAAGCATTTGTGGGCTGATTTGTACCTGCCATACGTGTTATATGGCTGACTGAGTAATTGACTGCCTGACTTGCCTGCTTACTGTCTGAACTGAAATGCTGTCTACCCGGCTGGTGTGGCAGCTGATAACATCGCAATAATGTCTAACACCAAGTCTCCTGAAAACTTGATATCGTTGCTATAGCAAACAAAGCGAAAACACCAACAGAAATAAATGGTACAACAACAAAACGTGAGCAGTTCAATTGTCTGGCTTGTGGCCAAAAATGTGCGCCGCATCTTTTTCCTTTTCCGATGCTGGTATTTATTTTTTCTAATAAATGAATGAATGAAGGTGTGCGCACATGTTTTTATGCCCCCTGTCTGTGCCTAGGCTGTGGACAGGAAATACTTTCAGTTAATATGAATGAGAAGCAAGCAGCCAAAGAATTGTAACACATGTCGTATGCGTAATGAATATTCAATTGCGTACTGCAAATGTTTTCGCTGGTGCGTTGCCAATACGTGGTCTTTTATTATTTATTGTAAAAATAAATATTTGTATAAAAAACTGAAAGCGGTGCATTTTTGAATGAACAAGTGTTATATTTAAAAGCTGAAAGAGATACCGAGTATGAAGAGAAAATCCATGACAATTCATTTATTTGCATCATAAATTTTCAATAAACAGGCTATTTTCATCCCCCAAATGCTATTTTAATAGTAAGTATGAGCACATACAGGAGAAAATAACATCTTATGACATCTCAAGAATGATATAAAGTTTCAATTTCACGCAAATCTCAAAGCATGAACAGTTGTTTAGCCAAAAAGAAGAATTGACTTGCCACATACTTCCTACTGCTATTATCATTATAATGTAAAGTTTTTTAATCTATTTTTCGTCTCTTTGATACTATTTTAAAAAAGTCTTGAAAACAACATTGAACACAATTTGTTAAACTCCATTGAAACTTCATCAAGACTCTCCCTTGAATTTAGAAACGTTACCGCACTTGACCAAAGTGTATAGCCACACTTCTATAGAACGCTGCATTTATGTTAATATCGGATTTTAAAACAGCTGACTATAGTCGAAAGAGCTACCACCAGGTAGCAGTGCTAAATTCTTTTTATTAAAAAAATGCATTTCATCAACGCATCTCTTTGAAAAGATTTGAAATAAAATACACACTTTATTAGTTTAATGTTTAGACCAACAGTGAAGCCCCTTCAATCGTAGAAGCTCTACAACCGCAGTACAACCCAAAAGGAAAATAAAACACCAAAAAAACTATTATATGGAAAAGCATGTATTAAGTATTAAAAACATAATGAATCAGAATATTGGCAATACGTCCATCAATGAGGAGGTCTCTTTAAATGAAGAATACACATATCTTCTCTAATGAAACACACAACTGTTTTAATATTGAGTTTTTCCTATCTGTATATACATAAGTAATAGCTTGCTAATAAATGCATTCTTTATACTCATGCTAATGTGTAGACTTTCAACCTTAACTGAATACAATTCAATATAAGCAGACCCTCTAGTAATATGCAAAATATTACGCATACGTGGAGCACGTTGCCAAGGTGATTTGTTTATTAACCAAATACGAGTACGTATTGCCATTTGATTTTTGCCGTAGCCCTTAACACAAACACAACACAACAACACACAAAATAGCCGCACATTTTAACACTCTCTGATTGCACGAGTGTGTCTGTATGATTAGCAATTCGAAAAAGTTGACACTTAGCTGACGCATGAGTTTTGACGCTCCTTCAGATGGCAGGCATTAGACGATAGTGACGACAGTGACGACAGTGACAGTGACAGAGGAGGGGGGTTCCGATTCGGACGACATTGAGTGTGAGGCTGCAGCATAGCAACTGACTTTGATCCACTATTGCCAGAGATGGCCTCGACCACGCCACCAATTGTGCACTGTGGCGAGTACTTGAGGAATTGCTTTTATTTTAGTATTAAAAACCAATTAAAATTCAACACAATTTAAATGGGAAATTGGCGCAGCTTGAGATGCAAAAACGACAACAACAGCTGGCGCCATTTATCAACAAACAAACGAAAAATAATAAAACAAAGCCCATCAAGCAACTGGAGAAGTAGAAAACGAAGCACTCCTCGAACTTTTGATGAATTTCTGCTGATGTGCATGCCCCGCAGCGGGTACGCACAGTGGCGAAATCTTCATATATCCATTACAGAATTTATCAGTAATAATAATAAAAGAAAATTGATAGACAAATCCAAGTGCTGTTAACTAGTGAGCAGACTTTTCTTGACAATTTGCCCTAAAACTCAAATTTGTAAACCCATTTATTGTATTGCGCACCAAGAAAGCTGCCTTTTAAGTTTGGAATTAATAAATTTAAGGATACAACGGGCTTTTACAATTTCTATTATCTATTTAGATATACACGTACACAAGAGTTTCTTCTGAGGTATATAAAAGAATTTCCCCTTAATGATTTGGTGTATGAGTTCTAATAGTTTTTCAAATAGATTAGCTGTTAAGAGTGCCACTGTGCAACGATTCAGCGCATTCCTAGTACTTTTAGCTGCAAGATTAAAATGTTATGCGTTGCTATTTTGTTATTGCAGCCGCTTTTTGGCTCTTTAGACCGAAAGATTTATGTGGCAGCTTCCCATCAAAATTTATTGGTATAAAAATAAACAATTTTCGCTTAAGCAAAATAAATGAAAAGAAGTGTTAAGTGGCATAAACTAAGCCCCTAATACTTGTATATATATATACTCGTACATATACATCAATTCTATATACACATACATATAGTACGTAGTATATGGCACATGTGCGGATATGGGAGCACCAAGCTTTTGTTGGTTTTGCTGGTTTTGTTGTTGCCGTGGCTGCTGCTCACTGCCAGGGCTGGCACTTACTGCGGTGCTCGCCGTTCTCGTTCGCGTTGGCGTTTGTATTGGTGTTGGGTACTTTACTTTCAAGTGGCTCCGTTTTATAGCAGCTCAGACCCACAGCTAACGCTTGGCTGGCGCATTAATATATCATCATAAATATGCTGCTAGAAATATGAGCTATTAGCGCATAAATGCTGAGTGTAAATGTGTGCTCGTGTGTCCATAAGTTTGTATGTCTGCCATAAAATTGCAAGCAGAAAAGCTAAATGCATAGAACGGACTTGGAGGTTTTTGCTCCATTCTGCCTCGGACATTTCATGGTGGGGTGTGGTCTGGTGTGGGGTTGGAGAGGTTTTGCGCTGCATGTGATTGAGTACCACAGAGGAAAAGTCAAGTGTCGGAGATATTGCAGCATACGTAAAGCATGAAACGCGATGATTAGTCATTTAGTCGAGGATGGGCATTAGCGGTGGAACGATGCAATTAAATCGATATCGTATATTTCCCCATTAAAATTTTATGAATGACAAAGCTTAGTGTTGTACTTAACTAGCGTCGTAGGGCATTTCGATTATTAAATAGGTCATATATGTATAGCGTTTAGGAAGCCTGCAATTGTTTACATTACATTTCCGATATCTAAGTCGCAGTGATTCACATAAATGTTTTTTGAGATTTTTGTTTAGCCGATATGTAAAATGATTACAAATTCCGCGCAATTATAATATTGCTAAAGTTATCTTTCTCTCTCCTTATAGTTTTGATTTAAAGTAGGGCAAACATTAATAAGTACAATATTCAAAGGTCAAGGACCAATCCATATTTTCAAATCATTTCTTTTTGCATTTATCTAAAATAATTTAACTTAATTTTACATTGTTCCTAATGAATTCTGCGTAAGGCTCTGACATCTACAAATCTAATTTGGAATCCTGAGCTTTAAGCTCAGTGTGTGAGCTTAAAGACTAAATAAATATATTTCATTTATATTATTATATTTATTAATCATATCGATTACAACATTTAACATCAATTGTAAATAATGTATATTCATTTCACAATAACAATAATGTAAAGGATTAAGCTTATTAGTTTAGTAAATCGGTCCACTGACCGATGTCTAACTTTAAATTACTCTGTGCACTCTACTTGAAGGACGGTTACAACACAATGTAGTAGTTTAAGCTAGAGAATTGTGAACTAATGCCCATAACTCACTCAATATTGAATTCCTCATCATCATGTAATTGGCGGGACTTCACTCTGGCAATACATTCAGTCCGGCGACTTGTTTTCTCTAGGCTGAGTGATTGATTTCCGTAAATCTATGTAAGTATGTATGTGCACACGGCAACAGCAGAAAAACCCCAGTTTTGTTGATAGTTGATAGTGCTTTTGAAACAAGGCTAGCGGAAATCTTAACAGTAGCAATAACTTGTGGCAAACGTATGAGGCAACAACAACGGCATGATGTGGGCTCTAGAGCTGTTTAAACTTAGCCCACTCGAACTCAGAACTAAGCACACACACTCAACAGCTGAGCACACACATGAGACGCAAGCGAAATGGGACATTAAATGCAATAAACTCAAGTGCTTTGAGCTCTCTGTTCAGTACTGTAGGTTTGGTCAATGAAATAATAGTCATAATACTAGAGCAATATTTCTCCGTGGAGATGAGGGGATGAAGTGGAACACGCATGAGTACGGCCTATCAATCAGATTAATATTTATGAGAGTGCCTCGCAGGACGAGAGTTGATTATTACGTAAACGTGCTAATCAAAAGTTGCCAATTTTGATTGTCCATTTTTTTGGCTGGCTATTGTAACAGCAAAAACAACACGAACAACAGCCCCGGCAACAGCAATCCCATAAGCTATAACCAAAACGCTTTATATGTATAACGAGAGGCTCGGTCGGCCCAGGGCCAGAACCAGGGCCAGGGCCAGGGCATCTCATGAATTTTGGCAGCAGCAATCTGTGTGGCAGAAACGTCGATGTCTATATGCCGGAGTCTCAAATATGCACACGTGCCAGCCAAATAACTATTATTTCCGCACCAAACCAGCACCAGCACATGTACGCACACACAGTATACTATATTATTTCCACAAAAACCTGATTGAAATTCGTTAGAGATAAAGCCAGCAACTGTTATTTTTTGGAATGAAAATGAAATGGAAGCCAAGGAATAAATGTTGCAGGACTGGGACTGAATCTGACGTTTGATATTTGCTTTGATTGCGAAGTCGGCTTACCCTTTTGTTGCCTGTCCACCAGTATCGGGTGCTGGTAAAATTAGCTCTGCGGAATGACAATACGGAATTGCTTGGGCGGCTGTTGCCCTCAAGCGAACTGCAAAATAAGCAAGAATAAATTCATATTTTAATATCATTTCACAAGAAGACAAAAATTCACTTCAATAAACGGCAAACGGCTCAATTCGTGTTGACTTATTAGCATTTTGTGGCATACTTCGAACAAAAATAGCAAATTCCATAAAGCAAATATATTATGCAAAGAGAAATATAAATCAAATAAATGAATGCATAAAACCGCCATGGCACTTAGAGTATGTAATAGGCGCATCTTTATGCCATCGTTGTGGCACAGGCGGCGAAATAGAAAACCTATCGACTCTTCCATGAATAATTTAAAAATCAAGCAAAGGAAATAAAACATCCATTATTACTATAAATTAATTTCATTCACTCAATGAAAGGAGAAATGAAGAATCTAATTTTTATTTGCTTGATTCAAGCCTGATCCAAGAATTCTAATTCAATACAAGAAAAGGTAAAAAGCATAGGTTTTAAATTGCATTGAATGAGAGCCTAAGAACCAATTTCCAGCAAGCATTGGTTTATGCTCACTAAATCTATTGTTTACGATGTTGTTTACATTGCTTGCTAAGTTTTAAAAACAATAGTTTTTGCAAATATATTTGAAAGCTATTGACTCCATCCCACTGTGCGTCATAGTTTTGTCAATAAACATGAAAACAGTTTGCTTCGACAGCCTCTTATATGAATGTTTATATTATATATACCTTCAATAAACAGTCAAGCATTCATTCGTTCATTGTTTATGGCAAAACTAATAAATAACTAAAATTGATAGTGGTTTACTGCCGAGTGGGTCAACAGTTGACTTTCCAGTGAAATAAGAGACGAGCAGACAGAATATAAGAGAGGGTGGCGAAACCAAGTTCTATCCAAGTTACAAGTACTATAGATATCAGGCGTCACAGACACGTGGGCTGTACATTTATCATTTCTGCAATGGATTTCAGGTCAAGCTCTTCAGCAATATTTAATTAGAATTTTCAAACAACGATGGAAAATAAGGAAGTGGTTCATGCATAAATCACTTCAATGTGGTCTGCACCGCAACTATGTAATGTGAATACCTCGAGTGAACTCAACAAAATTCATGTTTTGTTATTTATTATATGTAAAGGGGTTCAGAATATGTATGCACTTGCCCTACTTCATCATGAAGATGAAGCTTTAAGAGACGATTTCAACAATCAATTTTGCATTACATCAGAAGACCTCATCTTTATTATACCTAACAAATAATTTGCGACTTGGCGTTGGGCGGCGTCGTTGATTTTATAATTAGCGCTGCCTAAGTATAAGGCATTATCTAGTTTCGTGACAGCATGACGATGCTATTGGGATAGGTCCGATAATATAGGCTTACTCTATTACATCAGTTGGCTATAATCAGGTTTTACTAAATCGTTGATTTTAAAATTATATAGGCGGGTGCCTTCCTTAATCTCTTCCTCAATCTCCTCGCCTCCTGCTCGGCGCATTTTGATTGACATGGATTTGAAAATGTAAGTACTTATGCGTGCGCGTATTTAAAAGAAATCAATCCCCCTGCGGTTTCCACGCATTATCCTTAAAGTGGCATGCTTAAGAAGGCATTTCGGTGAATTTATGACCAGCATTGGGGAAATCTTGGTCCTATTGCTGTTGGTGCTGTGCCTTTTGCAGCAGAGAGCAAGGAAGTCGTTGACTGAAATGAACAGTCGTTCTTGCATCAATGGCGATGTGGATGTCGATGGCGATGGTGATGGTGATGATGATGATGGAGAGGAAGGCAGCGATGACAACGACATCTGCAGAAATCAATTGAGGCGAACGTCGACTCACCTCGCGGTCGAGTCAAAGTTCAAAAGTGCCACTCAACGCCATCACCAAAAATGTCAGTCAGTCCGTCTCTGTCTCTTTCGTATTTTCACAGACTGCCAAAATATTTTCAAACTGCTGCCACACTTTGTGTTTGAGTTTGTGTTTCTGTTTGTATTTGTGAGGTGTGTGTGTGTGTGTGGGTGTGTGTGTGTGTGTGGTTGTGTGTGTGTGTGTGTGTGTGAGTGTGAGAGTGCCTCAAGTGGGGCCAATTTCGTCGGTGTGTTTTGTGTTGAATGAAGATTGACAGCTTAATGTATTTTTGCTTACATCAAGCCGCCGCTGCTGCTTTTGTTGACTAATTTCTTCTTAGTGTTGTCATTGTCGTTGTTGTTGGCGGTCTTGCCGCGGCCACATTTCAAGTGTAAGAGTAGCTGCACGCAAATTTCGCATTTCTTTTACTCGAGTGCAACAATTTCCACATTAAACATAACAACTTTTTGTCATTCCCTATACACACTCTGCTTTCAACTTTTCCTGTAGAGCCTCCATACAGCTTCGCTTCTTTTCTTGACGTTGAAAGGCAATTTAGTAAGTGCGTGCCCACCGTTGCGCAATTCATTGGCAATTCTACTTGGAAAAAGTTCCTCAATTTATAAATCAAATCGCGTGACACAATTTCCAATTGATTGTAGACAGTGGCCACGCATTGATTCCAATTAGCTTTCGATGCAGACTGCGGGTACATTTCAGATTCGTTAATTTGGAAAGTTTTGTGGGAATTTGTCAATAAACATGATTACCTCTGATTGCCACAAGCCCATAACTGTTTTAAAGGCCTCACATATCAACTTCTAATGCATATAAGGGAACATTTTTCATTGTCTGTTAGGGGAACAATTGCTACGTAGTCTATACATTAGAATCAGAAACCTTCAATCTATTCACAGCTATTAGCTAAGTCGTTATTTTTAATGAAATACTACACAAGTGATAAAAGAGGGCAGTTGGATTCAAAAAGGTTAAATAATAACCAGTTAGAGTGCAAAAATCTAGCAGCACAAAAAAAAAGTCTTTATAAAACTGATACAGATTACAAACGAAAACACTAAACAATTCTAGCAATGCAATGTTTAATGTTAAAACAATAAAGCTGCTTAGTAAAATAACTTGGAAAAATAAATGAATTTATGATTATTGCAATTTATAAACTATATTTTAATTTAGATGATACCCCATAAAATATTTATATGATTTCATCTGTATTTCTTTGATTTCTTCTTGTATTTAAAATTAAATCAAATATGAAAGTTATTTGACCGACTGGAAATTCATATATTTATTATGAATAAAAAATGAATCTTAAAATAGCTCTTAAGTCAATATTCAATATTAACAAAGTTAGAGATAAGTTAATTGTACCATACCGTATTGCGAATTGATTTCGGTTGAATAGCTTGGAGCATGCGTGACATGAGTGAAGCCTTCTCTGCTAATCTTTTGATCATAAGTTACAGTGTTAATTGAGTTCACGGTACATTAATCTACACAAAATATGCGGAGAGTCTATCATGCGTAAAATTGAAAACACGTATGATACTCAAAGTTGTGAAATCAGTTAATGCGTGGGCGATTATAATATTATATTATATTATTATAATACTTATGAACAAAATAAAAGATGAAGAGCAGCTTTTTGGCAAGCCATGAATACAGCATTTGGGACAGCGCTGACAAATTAAAATCTTTTTAGATTTTAGAATAAAATAATGCTGTAAATGCAGGCAAGTGAAATCTAAGTTTTGAATAAATCTAATTATTGCTGTCGTTTCCTTAAAGTCGAGAAGTCATGGAGGGGTCTTGATATTGAAGACTTCTTAGAATTGCTTAGCTTTTATTATTTTTTATATTTTTATTTAGGAAAAAAGGAACGGAACACATACTGTGCCTCTATCTGGTCTTTTGTATCCCACCTCTCCCTGCGGAGAGGTCCTCATTCTCTATAAAGGGAGCAGATCTTTCGGCCATGAATGCGGGATTTGCGGGTTGTTAATATCTCTAGGTGATTCCTCCTAATCCAGATTAAGACTGGACAGTCGGAGAAGAAATGCTCTGTGGATTCATCATCAAATATTCACTTTTTGAAGGTGATCTTTTTCAAGCAGTGATTTGATAGGCAGACCTCTAAGAGGCGAAAGACACCCCGGAATACACATGGTCCTCGTAGTTTCGAAGATGCTTTGTTTTTGTTTTTTGACTGTTCACAAAATGTTATGAAGGCTGCTTAAAAAATACTCAAATTCAGAGATACTTCTATATTTAATTTTAAAAGAAAACAATTACCAATCGCAAATATATGAGTTATATGTTTAAACACTATTTGATGGTCATATGTTTTAATGTACAACCAATTTTAAAGTACATAACGAATGTTTAATCTTTAAATTCCATTTTTAGTAAAATTTCTTAACTTAACTTAAAATTACTTGAATGGCTTAAACCCGTTCAACTGTAACTTCAATTATTCCACAAAATGATTTTATAATGGTTATGCAAGATAGACCTTAACAGCCCATCATACACTCTTACAATTTGCACACTTGTTGCTGAAGATGAAATTTTAAGAGTCAACAGAAAAAATTTAAATGCCTGCCAGCAAAACAAAATATCTGAAAAAACGAGTGGAAGAGCTTAAGTCGGGTGCATTGACTTTGAAATACTCTGTACCTATGTCTAGAACAATTATAGAAATTGAATAAAAAGTAGCAAAATAGAAGAACATTTGTTTATCCTTCAAACGAACTGTCAGACGTACGTAATGGATGTATGACTGTACATTTCAATATACATATATGTGAATATGTGCGAGCATGTGTCCAGTACAGAGGTGGGTCAAAGCAGAAATAACAGCAACACCGCCTCTAAGTTCCTTTAAAATTGAGCTATCACGATCGAACTTGTCATAATTGGGTGCACAATGCAGCGAATTTCAGGAGCTCTGGAAAATCGTTGTGCGAAATGTGGTATCTCTAGCAGAGAGATGGACAGACGGACGGGGCTAGATTGACTATTCTTGTCATGCTGATAAGGATATATATTTTATGTGGGGTCGTCCACGCCTCCTTACGCCTGTTTTATTTTTCACTTTGCTCCAAACGAAGATACTCCTCATGTGCCTTTCAGGTACAGAGTACAGAAATCTGTGTGCAAAGCCAAACAGTCGTAAAAAAGGCGCATAAAACAGAAGTAAGTCAAAGGCATGTTGTTGCCTCTCTCTTTGTGTGGATGTACATGTACATGTATAGTATGTGTGAGTGTACGAAAGGTGTTAATGGCTTTAATAGCCGAACGTGAGGCGATAAGCGTCAAGTGGACAAACAAATGAGTGGGGCTGGCTATCTATCCGGGCATGTTTTATATGTATTTACAATAAAATAAAGAAACGAACCTCACACCTAAGCCAAATGACAAAATAATTTGTCAGAAGTGCGGGCGTGATGGTGTGCGTGCGATCATCAATCAATCAGAGAAGGCCACAAGGTTAAGAAAAAGTGCAGGGGCGCTTGAGAGTCGCTGAACTGCGCACAAAGTCCAATGATGATGATGATGATGATGATGATGAAAGTAATGAGAGTGCTGGTGACAATGATTAGGTTTCGTATATATACTATTGGTAATATAGCCTGATGCTTAATAGTCGGCCACATGTTGCTGGCGCGTGTCAATAACAAAAACCCCAAACGAATTTAATACCCGCTATTATTTTTTGTCGTGGTCATTAAACGTTTATGACCGAGCGATCGGCTTTGGTGTTAGGCTTGGTCATAAATGCAAGGAGGATGCTGAGGATGGATTGAATTACCAATATGTGACAGCATAATGTGAAAACCGGTTCTCGCCCCATCATCTGTGAAGATGCCCCATCAGACAATGCCATTTGCAACCTTTTGGCCGAGTTTATTCAGTCTGTGTTCTTTTTTTTTAGCTCTTTATGCCGTCAAACTAGGTTAATGTCCTGCCGTACTTTAACCTCTTAAAACGTTCTCTTCATTGGCGCAGGGCGAGCTCTAAACTGGGTTAGTAGCACAATACTATTGAGCAGCGCTCTTCCACTTACCACACTTGACAGCGTACAGTGGAAATATTCCATCGGCTATATCAAGCCACAAGCCCATATGCGTTCGAAAATGCCGAACATGTTTTGTGTTTTCAATATTTCTCTTATTGGCAAAGTATTTTTTCATGAAACATGAACAGATTTTTTTTTAATTCCAAAGGAATGTTTATTTATACAATAGCCTACAAGATACCATGACATGCGTCTTTGTCTGGAAAGAGGAGAGAGATAATGCGTTCATCTCACTTCTGGATAACTCTCTATATGCTGTACATAAGTACACTATGCTTACACCGATGCTTATCCATTGAGATGGAGTTATCATATAATGGCACTTGTCGACTATAATAGGCAGACTGTTCTTCGAATGAATTAAATTTAAACCAGGGACATTTTTTTCAATTCAGAATTAAAAGTTTCTCTAGCATGAAAGTTCAAGTGCACATCCCATATAAAAAATATTTGTATTTTTTCTTTAAAATGCTTTTCATCTAATTACAACCTTTAATACAATTTTTGACCACCTAGATGGAATTATTTTCCCACTATGATGCATTATCATGTGCATGTGCATGTTCATGCACTTTCCGCACTTCCAAAGGTCACTTTTGTCCACACTTAGTGCGCCTGCCAGGCGGACAGGCTTGGCATGTCAGTAAAAGCCTCTCTGACATGCCTAGCATGGTTCGTATTATTGATTACAAATTGAGTTATGCGTTGTTTTTGCAAATGGCCCCACATGCGGCATCAATCATGCTATACACCGAGTAAGCCAATTTTCATGCATAAAACTTTGATTGATTGCCACACACGAGTATAAGTACGGAGGTATGCAAGAGCATACGAGTATTAGCAACCTTAAAAGCATATAGTAATAACATTTCAAAATGAAATTATAAAAGTAACTCAGTGATCCAAATAGTATTAAAAGCACGGCCGCCAAGTTTTGCTGCAGCCTACTCTGGTCTGCAATGCAATTATATTTCTTATTTACTATTAAATTGCATTTTCATTAGCTCTCACAAATTGCATTGACTGGACGGGCTTTAAACATGACCAGGGGCGCACTTAAATGGAAATGTGTATATTTACAAACTCATGTACTGGGACGGCACGCTTCGAGCCGAAATGAGGGAAATGCGTTGGTGTCTGGGAAAAACAAAAACAGGCGATACGCTTTTGACTATTTGCCGTTGGGCTTTGCATTGGTGTAGTTCATTAAACTCGTGCAAATATCAAAATATGCAAACAACAGTAATAATAAATAAATAGCGGAGCGCAATTTAAGCTTGTATGCCATTTGCGATGCATCTTTCCTACTTGTAGCGCATATATATGTATATATATAGTACACAAAATCACGCAAAATCACGTGCTGGCCCTTCGCACACTCTTCTCCCTTTCCGACCGGGGTGAATGGTGCATTGGCACTTCGATATCGGGTTGAAGGGCAAGCAAGTGGTGCGCTTGTTTGTTTATTTTCATTTGTTCAAAGTGTCCGTTCTTATTGACTGGCTGACGGCCTGGCGAAGTGAGTTCATGGTAAAACAAAAAATGCACCAGTAGAAAGTGTATAAAGTAAAAACGTAGTATTGGCACAAACATGCGTATACGCAATATGGAAGCTCTATATTTATAACACATCACTGGCTTTGCATTGTTTCCTTGCACTTTTGGACTTTTTGACTTTGACTTGGACTTTTTCTAACCATCTGCATTTTGCTGTTGACAGGCATTATTATAGCATTTTACGATAACTATCGATGGTTTGAATGTACAAACATCCTGAATCGCGGAAACTTGGATATGAAAGGAGAATGTTACAGTCCAGCGAGTCCGACAGTTTGTTTGTTTTTTTTATAATCTAAACAAATACTCATCATGTTATTATGTTTGGTATTTTTAAAAGACAACCTATTCACTGCTAATTAATTCATTATATTGAATAGCTTCAGTTGCAGGTGCTACCACAATAAAATATGTTATCAGATTTAAAGTCAATTTTAATTTATTCAGCAAGACTAAAATAATGATTTAATAACATTAATTTTAATTAATTATTAATTATAAATCTGTGACTATTCTTTACGTGTAGTACTAGTATCCCATATAAGATTAGTTCTGTGAACTTGCACATAAAATTGAATTATTTTAGCATTTCTTAGTCACCCATCGTCCAAGCTTTTATGAAAAAGGTAGGCTTAAATGTGCCAGTAATTTATGCGTATATTAATAATGAAACCTTTTTCGTCGAGGCATAAGCTCAATTTAAAATATGATTTTCAAAAATAATATTGTCACATTGCTTTCATTCTATGAATTATGCTTTTTTTGAACTTGAACTTAGGGGCCAAGGGACAATTCTGCTTTCACGTATAGAAAGGAAATCAACTTTCTCGTGGTTATAATTTAAGTGAAGTCCCACAACATATGTTTGTATAACTCGCAGTACTTTATTTATGAAGAAAACATTTTGTATTTAAATTCTAAATGAATTTTCGGTATACATATTTGTAAAAGGAGGAATGGCAGCTGCTAATTTTGATTGCCACCAGCACGTACTTGCTGTCACAGATTTTGAACCGCCAAATAACTGTCACATTCGAACCTATATCAAAAGGTTAACAGCCATTAAAAATGGAAAACGCCGAATATTTTGAACCCACATTTGGATAGCACTTTGCAGGCCTCGCAAATCGTTGCCCAGATCACCGAAGGTTCAAGGCAAAATTTAGTTGCCGGTTAATGGCTGGCCCGCACCCTGAACAAATTTGTTGGTGGCCGAAAAGCAACCACGCGTCAAAGTTGACTTTAGTCATAAATGGTGTAGAAAACTCTCACAGCATATTTAGACCTATAGTATGTTGCCTTTTGTTGATGCCCCTTTTTCTTCGCACCACCATCTTGTTTATATAAGCTTTTGTGTTGAAGCAATTGCTGTTGTTGCTCGTGCTTCTAAAATGTACGATTAGTTCAATCAATAATCAAAGCAATAAACAGGCATAGAGGCCAAGAAAACAAGCCATGAGTAAAATAATTGCACTACAATTTAGCAAAACTTTTACGCGCTCACGTTTTTTCAGCACGCCTTGCTGTTGTTGTATTTTGTGATAGGACAATATTTGTTATATCTGCTGTGCCAAAAATAAAACGCGCGTCAATTGAATGGGCAAACAATTCGCTGAGCCCGGCATCTCCAACTCAGCCACGCGTGCTTCTACGAAAAGAGATAAAAACTCGTTTCGTGCGTAGGCAAATTTTAGTCTCTTTGATAACCAAACGGTGTGGCACAGCCTTTTGCTGTTTACTTGCCAAATACAAATGGCAAAAGCTGCCCGTTGTGTGGCTGAAACACGAAAACATTTGCCCAATTGATTGATTGGCTGTTCTTGGCGCATTACCCATACGCACCGTTGCCGTTACGCACCACTTAATATGCAAAGTGTTCTGTTGCTCTGGGCAATTGCTCTCATTTTACTTTCCCAACTTGTTTCTCCTCTTGCATATCATTAACAGGATCAATGGCTGCCAATAAGCCAGGACTACAAAATAAAAACATGTCAGCCAGTCATCCCGAAAGAAGACACGCAAGATTAACTTAAATATTCACCAACACGCTTAGTAAGAGATAAGTAAACAATAAAGTGAAACTTAAGCGCAGCAGAAAGTGCTTGTTTATTTATTTTTTATTTAATTTATTTTATAACGATACAAAACGTTTTTATGAAGCCTTGCCACCTAAATAACCCTTAATAGGAAACATCTAGTAGACCTTATAGACATACAAGCAAAAACTTAAAAACTCAAATTTTCTAATAAAAACGTTATTGAAAAAATGTTATTTACAATTAAATAATTGTACATACTAGAGTGGAAAAAGGCGGCACGATAGAAAGGAGTTCATTTATAAAGAGAGTGAATAGTTAACAGCTAAGACCTAGGTACTTGTAGAAGTATAAAGGAATTCCAGCTGAACAATACCCTATAACTTATATGTACAAGTTTGTAATTTGTTTTTAAGCAATTCGAAGGTAGCTCCGTAGACCCAGATGCCCTAGATCAGTAAGCCAATGTGATTAAAATTATATAGGTACGTCTGTTTCAAGAGCTAAGCTTTATAGAATTGAAGATTGCTTCTGTTGCCTGTTACATGAACATTATATAGTTTACGTCTATAGTTGTAATTTAATTGTTGTTACAATAATTTTCTCATAACTTTTCCAATATTCATGAGACAAACTTAAGCAAAATGTTATGCGAACTTCCAGAAATTTGTGTAACATTTTCACTTGCCATTATACAATATTAAGTAATGCTAATAGTATGTTAGATATCGACAGCTGAGACATTCCCGATGCCTTGGCCCTTTTGCAATTTGGTGCACAGATGTTGGCAATCAATTTCATATTCAGACAACTGATACTCGTAGTGAGCAAATTTCTAAAGAAAAGTTCGGAATTTTAGCTTGAAAGTATTTTAATATTGAGAAACAGACGAACCAAACCCAATCAAAGCAATGTTGATAACAATGGATGCTAGTTGCCTGGAGAAAAGGCTGACGCAATGCTGGGGTTAAGTCAAGTCCATGATGCGATTAGACTGGCCAGCTCTCAAGTTGATGCATTCAACTGAACCAAGCTGTCAACGTAGACAATATTGAAGACAACATTGTAGAAAGGGCGAAAGATTGCAGGCATGCCATTGCCAACAAAGAATGCAGCACAATTGGGCATCAATCATGCGTAAAATTGATTAGTTCTACTTTGAAATGTGCCAGTTGCTGCTGTTTTTCTGTAGCTGCTGTGGGCGTCTACAAAATATTGCAGCCAGCGTCGAAATGCTGAAATAATTCTGTGCGGCCTCCAACAACAAACTTTATAACGAAAAACACACATGTCATGTGCACAGTTGACATACCTCATTGTTATTAATGATACCGAAGAGCAGCAGCTTATGCAATCGCACCGACACGGCACTCGTGTGCTGGTCAACCACAGCCATTGCTTATGTGGATGTGCCATGATGGTTGACGCATCCCACAAATGTCAACTCATGCATTGCGTTCTGTTAAATGATGGCATGGCTATGAACACTAATGGAGCGTGCACCCAAATGCAAGTCATGCCTCCAGCAAAACGGGAATTGTGCACGGAAAGCCACTATTCTATATGAATGAGTATATATTGTCAACGGGCACTTAATTGGCTGTATATTCAAAGTTTTTATAAATCTTCGTCTCTTTCGTAAATTGTGATCGATCCTTTTTGTTTTAGTTTTACAAAACATGATGTTTTCTTTGAAGCAAACATTTCTATGGGAAGAGTCTGTAGTACGTACTGGAAGAAAACTACCAACCAAATCAACTACAGTTATAGTTGACAAAGGAAAAGGTATAAAAATATAAAAATCTATACAGGCTGCAAGCCTTTTGTTTGGTGTCCGGGGTAAAGAAACAAAGAAACACTTTTATGTAGCATACTTCCTATATAATATTCGATTTATTATATTGAAACCTTCCTAGAAAACTTCGTATATAATATTCGATTTATTATATTGAAACCTTCCCAGAAAACTTCGTATATAATATTCAATTTATTATATTGAAACCTTCCTAGAAAACTTCGTATATAATATTCGATTTATTATATTGAAACCTTGCTAGAAAACTTCGTATCTAATATTCGATTTATTATATTGAAACCTTCCTACAAAACTTCGTATATAATATTCGATTTATTATATTGAAATAGCTTCAAGAGAGGTGCTGGCGAGTACTACACTAGCATCCAATTGCAATTAATTAGTCCTCGCAACAACCTTGAGGCTTAAATGCTAAAAGGGTGTTGTTTTTTAACAAATAAAAAAAGGTTCATTAAAAACTGAGTATGTTACAAGATTATAGCAATCAGTGGTCATCCATTCGGATGATTAAAGATTAAAGAGCACCGATTCCAAGTGGCACAGCATGGCTTTGTGCCGCCAGCTCCAACAGCTTAGCAGCAACTTGCTGACAGGATGCATTAACTTGGCTAATTGCCGCAAGTTTACAACACTAAGCTGGCAGGCAAAGCAACGTCGGCTTTTGAAATCAAGGCGCCAATGAAGAGAGTGTTTTGTGCAACTGCCAAGTTGCCATTTGTTTGTATATACACGTGTGTTTATATATCTTCTTGACACTTTCTGCAAGGTTGCACTTTGACAATCCATTGCCAGCAACAACAACAGCAATAGGAAGCACTCGTACTTGAATGTACGTGAAGTAGCAATTTCCGCGATAGCATCCCTTTGGTATTGCACTAAAACTGGCATTTCTATATTGTGCCGCCTAGAATGCGTTGACTGTGCGGCAACTTGGCTGCAAGGGAACATTCTCGAAAGAGCTGCAGCTGCCGTTCCAGGTTCTGATGTGAAAAATATAGTCAAATGGCGCCGCGAGCGACATCGAGTGCTTGTCGTAGTCGCTGGGCGGAAATGCACTTGAAAATGTGCACGGATTTCCGGCGTGACAATTTCTGCCACCGTTGCCAAACACGTATACGCTCTCCGTCTCACTCCCCTTCCCCCCTCTCTCTATATCTATCTCTCTCTATCTCTTATCTATCTATCTGTTTATCGCTTTCCCCATCACACTGAGACGCCATTATTGCACAAACTATTGCTAATGGCATTTGCATCAGCGCATTGAGTGCATTGAGTGGCCCTTCCGTCAAACGAATGTTGCATTTCCTGGCTAATTCAATTCGGTTCAAAGGAAGACTTTAATTCCTTGCCTCTGACAGGACATGGCTTAACGACGACACATAGCCATAGCAGAAGTGGCAGCTACATCCAGCTATATCCCACATATTTCAACACCTGCTTGTCTCTTTATGGCTTTGTTTACACCAGCAAAATGACAGGCTGCTCCAGTTATGTAATTTATGTCCATGAACAACCAACACACCCACAAACACACATACATGCTATACACACATTCGCCATCCGCGTGGGCGTTGCGTTAAAACCAAAAATTGCGCACAAAAGCATGCATTAAAGTTTTATGTGTCGCTCATACGACATGTTGCACTTCCGAGTCGCCGTTGCTGCTGCTGCTGCTACTGCTGCTCCAGCCCTCTTGCTTTCCAAGTGTTGAAGTGTGGACATCGTATGCATACGATACTAACGTTTTACACCACTATTTGTGACTCCTCGGAGATTGCCAAGCAACAGGGCAACAGAGTCCCACCAGCGCCGACAACCACAACTGTGGCGGTAGCTGTAACAGTTTTTATGCCATTTTTTATAATTTGGCTGACAAAGTGCCTGCAAAAGTATGTCAGCCACTTGACAACGTCTGCGTGCATATTGAAAAACTTATTTCTTTAATTTAGTGGAAAATTACATGTGAGTATGCGGTGGGGTAGAGCTAGGATATCTGCGTGAAAGCAATACAAAAACTTTATCGCCAGCCTTAGTCGGCTAGTTAGTTGGAAGGTTGGCTTCCTACATTAATGTCTCATCAAAATGCATGGTTGATGGGTTTCTGAGCAATTATGAGGATTTGGTATTCCTGTTGCAGTACACACATATAAGCCTGAAGCGGCAATAAAGCCACATCAACTATAGAATTTTGCACAGACACATGACGTGGTACAAAAAGTGGGATTAAAAATAGGCATTGTATGAAAGCTAGGAAAGAAAATATTAGTGGAATGCATAAACCGATCATGCATTCCCACTCTCAAAAACTCTGTACCCAATTCAAAACAACGAAAAAGAGTTCGAAACATATTTTATATCAAAATATCTTCAAAATTGGTTTTTAATTAAAAAAATAAAATGTAAATAGTAAAACAGACAATATATAGTACATATAGCATAAACTTAGTATCATATCTTTACATTCTTAAGAGTTATGTCCATAGCGTTTTATCAATGCACTAAAGACAAAGAATTGCTAGCTCGGAATAGGCAGATATTATGTACATTTTAAACTACATATAACTTTATAGTAAACCTATCATATTTCACATGAGGACAGAAGAGTATGTACTAGCAGAATTTAATTGTGAAAGTTGGGTAAATAGTTGGAAAAAATACGGGAGCTGTGAAATAGTGCATGTGTAAAGCACATAGATCTAAATACCGACTTTAGTTAATATAGCTTTTATGCTTTCCGAGATTGTTGCGATCATACAGACTGGTGAACAAACCGAATGAAGTGTTCTCATACTAGTACAGGATACTAATACAATTGTGTTATAGTTATAGTATCTCACTGGCTTTCACTGTATATACTAGGAGCTTTAGAGGAATGACATTTAATTGTTTAAAAGGAAGGATATAGGAATCAGATTGCCAATGAGAATGTTGTTGTTTTACCCATAGTTGTGTTATGAGCCACTATGATGAAAATTCATTTCCTTGTACTATCGAGCTTGCGTGAGTCCCAGTGATAGAAAAAAAGACCAGCCATTAATCACTAAGCCATCATTGTGAACTAAACCCATTAATAGGCCGCACAAATGCCCATACGCCTGCATCTTGTATGGTATCGTTTACCTTATTCAAATGAAATCATCTGAGTATGAGGTCGTCTAGACACTTTTGATTACGTTTGGGGCTCTGAAAACTCTTTCTCACAATTGTTACGTAACGTGATTATTGTTGTTTAACTTCTGAACATACTGACTATACCATTTGTGCATCTAAGTATGTATATCTCTCAATCATTCTTCTTAACATAACCTTTGCCTAAAATTATACAATGGGCAGAACGCTGGCCTGTTTCAACAATTGTATCCATCTTTTTAGTCGCCTGTCTGTCATTTTATCAAAAAAATCTACCACAGAAGCCACAAATGCCTATTATCAATACACAAAAAATGCTGCAGGGCAAAATGTGAGGCAAGGTCTGCTAAACATAAATACATATTTAGCGTGTCAATGGGCCAAAAACCACAAAATCAACAACAGGCGTCGCTAAAACAACACCAACACAGCTACTTAAAGCGACAATACTGAGAAACTCCGCCACGCATATAAAAATGACTGGAATATACAAATATTGATTATATAGATTCTTCCCTCTTCCCGTAAAAATGAACAGTGCGACTTTTCGACCATTAAAATAATAACAATTAAAGCACATTGGAGAAACATCGTCTCAAATCCCGTTTAGGCATAAAGAGTTCTCATAAAATGTCATTAAATTAATATTTCTCCCACATTAGTGCACTGCTTCTAGAACAATCTCTCTATATCAGGAAGTACAAAATCATTGAAATCTAAACTTTTTTTGGTAGAAACAATTGCTTAGTTGTCACTCCAAAATGGTATTTGTGGAGATTTTCACATTTCTGTGCATTTCTTATTTCTGCTATCAATTTGTATTATTTGTTGTTATGTACTATAAGAGTATCTGTTAGCAAAAAGGTGCTGAGGATTCCAGGGACGTTGCTTTTGTTTTTCGTTTACCCTCGACATCTCGTTTACTCTCGTTTACATGTGATTATGGGCACAAATGTCGTGTGTTTGTCAGCCTGGTTAGCTGCTAACGTCACACAAGCATTTCCACGCCCTTTCCCCAACCTTCCTCCTCAGATGCAACCACACACAAGTGACAATCGCTTGCTTCTGATGCTGAGGCTGATGCTGACGTTCGAACGCGTCGTCGCTGCCACTTGACTCACGTGCGTGCCACAAAGTTTTCCGCTTTTTGTTTTTTATAATTTTATTTCTCCCAGCGCCGCGTGTTTCATGCAACTTTTTACACGTGCTATTGTATATCACGTTTAGCCGTCGTTGATGCTTGACGCACGCATACGGATGCATACAAAAAAATACTCACATATACGTACGTGTATGTATATAGTATATATATTTGTATAAATACGGAAAAAGCCGCCACAAATAAAAAGCAATGAAAAGTAATGTGCATATTTTCATGACAGCAAATAATTTGCATATCAAGTACGGCCGACATGCGAACATTTTTTGCCAACGGCAACGGCAACGACAATGACTACGACAATAACAATAGCAATAGATCTAGCAAAAATGTATTGTTGAAGTGTGCTTGGACGAAAATTTATACAAATACGGAGAAATCAAATAAAATATTTTTATTGTTGCCTTGTGAGTGTGGAGGAGCGAATTTTTGTTTGCAGAATGTGTGCAGAGTTGACTAAAGTTTACGAGGCAACATGAAATATTTAACATTTAGCCAATTATATAAAAGTTTCACTAAATGTACCTCCATTGTACCTCCTTCATTCCTTTACTAATTTTTCTAATTTGCATTGCAATACTTTCATTATACAAATTTGACCTATTTACATACGCTTTTAAGATTTGACTTGTTGTATTTATTAGCCATGAATACATATTATTATCCTCTTACTTTTAGGAGCGAAACAAGAGTGCAATGCTTTAGCTGTGCTCCCCCAGCACTGAATAATCATACTTTTAAAATGTTGTAAAACAAATAATATGTACTTTCTACTTACACTTTCTCCACTTTGCCCAACGGCCTGATGTTTGTGCCTTTTCGTGCTGTACAGAGTTCAAGCAAAGCAGCAACAACAACTGCTTGTGTAGAGCACGGATATAGGCTTTATTTATGGCTTTAACTCACTTTACAATTGACATATCACGTTGCTTCTGGACACACAGGTACTAACAGAAAAAATTGATAAGATATGAGTAACATATTCCAAAAATTAAGGAAGCCATCACTAATAATGGGGAATTGGGAACAACTATCTCTAGTTTGTAATCACTGGATAGAAAAAGGGTGGCAAGTCATTTGAATACTGTTTATTGTAAACTTAACATATTTAAAAACATGTTAGTTTGGCTGAAAGTAATTAAAAATACTTCCCACATTGTTCAATGTAGAAACCAGTCCCAACTGTTTAGTGTCTCACAACAGCTGTCCAACCTCGTTCACATCAATTGACAGCTTAGAATTTTACTCGTACACACACATTTTTAGTTCTAATTTTAGAAACTTGCCCTACCTACCTACTGGTTAGCTAAATATATAAAACATACAAACAAGCGGCAGGTAATTAATAAATTAAAAATAAATACCGCGAACGTTAATTTGATTACAACTTTAATGTTGCCTGCCTCACGTGTGCCCACTCATAATTCCCAACAGACCTCAGCCGCAAAACCAACAATAACCGCCAGTAAAAAGCACAAGAACGGCAAAAAGTTAGGCCAAAGTCGGGTCACAGCCCAAATATTTCCTGTACGCACTTGAGGGAATGTGAAGAGAAATGCTGCAAAAATATATATAAGAGTACGAGCAGAATAAAATCCACAAGCACCGAACAAAAATACGCCTGCAGTCATGCAAAAATTTACTGGCTTGTTGGTTGGTTGGATGGCTAGATGGTCGGATGGTCGGATGGCTTGTTGGCTTGCTGCCTCGCAGGTTGACTTCTTGAATATTTTTGTGTTTTGCGTAGTCGCCACTGAAGAGTGCGCCGACCGAGTTAAGGCCAGCCAGCAGGCACACACTGTTCGTGAAACTTTGTTTATTTGACATATACTTTTAGCACCACCAGTAGCAGAGGTAGCTACAACAACAAAAAGAATAACAGCTGCAGTAACAACAAAAAACCATAAAATAATAACCGCTACAGTTGGTATAACTAACTTTGCCTTAACAACAATCAAGCGGGACGCACCTTCCCCCACTCTGCCTGTCCCCATACCTAATAGTTTTTTGTTGCATAATTTCAAGCATATTGTGCAGCCAAATCAAGTTACAGTCACTTGCTATATACTAAGTTTTAGTCAAAGGGCGTCCCAATGGATCGCAAACAGGAGGAAGAAAAGTGTTCCACTAGTCTTTACCCTGTAACTATTTCATTACAACGAAAGGGAGTCATTGGAATTTGTTATTGAAATGTTCATTTATTTAAATTAAATTAATTACAAAATTACAAAATAAATTAAATTATTAAATAGCATTTCCATTAAAAATAGCTTGAAAGTAAAACGGAATATTTAAAATTAAAATGGTAATCCAACGGACAACATTTTCTTTCAAAATGATTCTTTACAGAAAGTCGAATTAACTTTCGCAGTATAACAGTAATTTAATGTGACTTGTTATCACAATTAAAGCTTCCTTTTGGAACGTATTATTTAGTTGGCTTTATTGGTTGAAATTTGATATTCCAAGCTCGGGTTAAATACCTGTTGGTAGTAATACACTTATTCTCTTTCAAGTGTAAATATTTTTAAGGAGCATACTCTTTTAGGTTCAGCAGTTTAGTGTACTTTTAGAGCCTCTTGTATACGGGTTATAAAATATATGCAACATTGTTGAAAAGGCTTTAATTTGCTTTTGCCAACAAAGCTGGTAGGAATGTGTATGCCCCTTGGGTCACAGCTGCACAAGAAGTTTTTTTCTTAACCATAATGAGATGGGAAGCTGTAAAGAACAGATTCTCACACACTCACATGGCCTGCTTCCATTTAATTTAAACAACGTATGCGTCGGCTTGTATAATAAAAAAAATTGTAGTATTCTTTTTGTGCTGCTCTTGGTTGCATATAATCCAGTATATAAGCACTTCAGCCCTTGAGCCAGACTCAGAATTGTGTAAGCGCAATTGCCTTAACAGAAAACCTTGAAAGTTTCAGTTCCTTTTTAAATTGCGTATTGGGCTTGCTATTTGGAAATAAGCTCGAAAGCTAATCAAATATAAATTTATCTATAAAAGTATAAAAATTCAATCATTATAGTCTTAACATCAGTTAGCAACGAGATAAGAGCTATTATGTTTTAAGTATAAATAATATTAAGTTATAAAATGTTTTAAACTTGAACAAGTATAGTCAAATTCTGTATAATTATTTATGTGAAAAGCAATTGTTATTAAATTAGTTGCGGAGATAAATATCATGCAAAAACATTTCCCTTTGGTTTAACCGTTTATTAATGTACATAAAGCAACCTTTGTGGTTCAATATCTCTGTAGCTCAACTGAAAATCGCAGTACCATGAATACCTTTTCAATACCCCAGTTTTAGGAAGCAAATATGTTGCATCCGACTAAAGGGCAATTTGCACGTCACTTGCAAAAATATTTTTAAAAGGCACAAGCGACAATTCGGGGCGAGTAAGGAAGGAAAACATTACCACAGCAAAGTGTGTGACCATAATGCTTTTATATATGCATGGCCCCAATGCTAGTAGCAAATGCAATTCACACGACATACAAAAAGAAAAAACCTTCAGTGTCGTAGCTTTTGTAATGTCCCTGTCCCCAGACATCGTCGGCATTTATGCTGTTGTTGCTGTTGCTCTCTCTGTAGTTGTTATCTTTGTGTCAGCACAAAGGCATTTCGTTGAGTGTGCGGCAGTAGCATATTTTGTTTTAGTAGCAGTTTATTTAAAAAGTGTTGCCATACCCACACACACGCACATGCGCACGCATATCAACACACAGAGCGCACACACTGTAGCGAATACTTTTCACCTTCACTGCGCACAAATGTATGCTATGAAAAATACCAACGCTGTGTAAGACGAAAACGATGATGGCTTAGCTCAAGAAACTTAAAGTAAAAAGGTTTAAGATGAGCTCCATTCTCCATGACCGTTCCCTAGATTCAAAGAAAGAACGTCCAAGTCCTTGCCTTCATGCAAATTAATTCGTATTCCATTACCATAAAAAAAAACAAAATACTAATACAACCAGACAAATAAAGAACTCTAGCTGATAACGCAGCCATACAGTCACCAGCTCGAGTAATGTCACTGTCCAATACTTTTAATGCAATCGGGCCTGACATTGAGCGCCGTCCTGGTGCTTGTGCACATGACAGCCATTTACTATCTTGCAGATAATTGCATTTGAACGTCGCCATCGCCACAGCTGCCTTGAGAAGACACCGCTGGGCGCTCCACACTTCATCAAATGGAAGCGTAGCAAATGTCACTGAACCTTGAAAGCTCTGCGCAATTATTTGTTTTGCTTGCTACCAGTTGTCGCACTATTTAAATGTGTTTGTATCTGCGTTTGTGTACAAGTAAAAGTGGGTGGGTCCAAGTACAACAGCAAGCTTATGAAGTGAACTTGATGATTGCCAAGCCAGGGCAGTACACTCGCATTTGGCTTTGGACGCTCACAAAACGCGACAACATCACGTACACAATTGCGGCAACCAAACACAGAATTGCTAGTGAAAGTGCCACAACGACCCCAAACAGCCCACACCATCCTGTCTATCCGCAAGGCACCACTTTCAATGTTGGCTAGTAATTTCTCCCTTAGCTCACTGTACTGCACTCTAATGAACTAGTTTCATTGTTCCAATTCTACAACGGTCAACTGTTTGTTAAGATATAACTTGGCATTAAGTAAAGATCGTTCATACTCTTCCTATATCATATCAATTTGTCCTTTCAAAAATGATGAAGAATATTTTAAAATTTTAACATGTTTATTTTGTTTACCTCGTTAATATATTTCAATATATTCATTTCAATACGTAATTAGAACGTACACTACAATAGAAGTTTTGAGAGCTGCCATTTTATTAAATAATATAATTAGATCTGACATAATATGAAGAGAATTACGCCGAGAACACCACAAAAAAAAAAATAAATAAAAAAAAACCATTTCAATTTAAACAATTTCACGTAAATTACACAACTCTATCAGCAAGGGGGTGTTTATTCAGGTGGCAACACTGAATGTAATTGCATGACTCGAGCACGCTTGCCCTTTTTCCCTGAAGTTCCTGCAACTTGGCTGCTGTGTCACGCTTAAAAATTTACATTTTATGTGCATTGCCAGCGCTTCCTGCTGCTGGATGGCCAGACCATAAAGTAATTTCTTTAATTCCATTAGTGTGCCGGCTACGTGCGTAGCATTTGAAATACTAACCTTAGCTCCACAGTAGAGTGAGTGCTGTGGACGAGACTGGCCATGATGATGATCACAGCATGGCTCGGCTGTTGCAAATTTGTGCCAATTAGAAACGTCTTGTCTCCATGGGAGGATTCCCTGTTGCGTAGTACTGGCAATGAGCACCGTCAACATAGCTGTTGCCAAAGCAAATCAAATGTTTTCCAGTCTCAGATGGCTTTTTGCTGTCTTCTTCTTTCCCTTTCCGTTGCGTACATATGTTTGACATGCATAAACTATGTATATTTAATGTAAGGTCTGGACTAATAATACTAGTTAGTTTTAAATGCGTTTTAGGGCTTGCACATCAGCCTCATATTCGACTGCTGGTGTAACTTGAGTTGGACTTCTCCTACAATTCAGATTTGTGTTGCGAATGTGTTGTGTAAGTTATAAACGTATTAATCAACAACATTGGAATATATTTTGGAATATTTTTGCATGTAGTAGTGACTAAAAACGTGTCTAATAAAACACAAAGATATGCCCAAGAACACTTGAATTTTTAAAGCTGAGCAAAATATGTGTAATAGCCAACAAGTCTTCGTTAATGTTATATATTTCCTGTCCTTATAGCTTTATGCAATAAATCAGCATTGAAAATACTCGTATATTATGATTATATTTTGTGCACTCCTAGTAGTCAGTGCATACGTCTCAGCCTTCTTTGAAAGGCCGGTAACTCGTGTTAAATGACAGGACTGCAAAGAATACGCTATTGCATTATATTTTCAAAATGGCGTTGCTTTTGAATAAACAGAGCAAAAGTAAAAACCGCTTGTTAGTGACAACAAAGTTCATTACATAAATAATTTAACGCTTCATAGCTGCTGCGGACAACGCAAAGTTTTCATGAGTGCAACGCTTGTGGTTACCAAACCACCATCCCCACAGCATGTGCACACCGCCTGCATTAACTGTTTCCCACCGGCCCGCTCTTTATTACCACTGGCAAGCTTTTGTGCATTTTATTTTTGCCATCGCGTGCAGCTAAAGTGTCAGACAATTGCGGAGAGCGGCCGCATTGGCAAACCAATTTGGTTGTGGTTGCCAATGTAAACGCCAACCGCCCACAGTTTTGTGCCAAGCATTGGACCGGTCTGTTTTGAGAGCCCACACCACACGCCACACACCACTGGCCACCACTCCCCCAACATAGCACACGTAGTTACATGGATGGGTTATATCATCAGAATTACTCACATCAAGCGGTTCATTTATTTTATGTTTTAGCACGCAGCGATACGCAAATATGCATACAAATTGCATACATTCCCACAGTCATAATAATAATAAAGAAAATAATAATAATGTCGTCATATATGCTATGTTTCTGTCATACTTGTATTTCCGATATTTTCCATTACTCGACCTTCACTTTTCTTGTGCGCTAACAATAACAAATGACTTTCTGTGCAGCGTCCTGTTTGTAGAGTCATTTCTGTGCTGGCCTGCAGCTTATCAATTTTACTTTTAACGTCTTCTGCGTTTTACTTTAGCCGTCGAAAGCCAGCAGGTGAGTCCCCTCTATCGATTTTTCTGTTAAACCGCCATTTTTAATGGCTTTTCATTACTTGCGTCTGCCTGGCGCTCTGTCTTGCCTTTGCGTTGTATGTTTTTTTTCGCTCGTTGCTCTTGTTGTTGCTATTGCTGTGTTATGTGTCCATTCATCAGTCTGAGGAGGCGATACGCTGAAGGGGAGCATCGAGCTCCGCGAGTTGATTAAGAGACACACAGTAAAGACTTTGGCTTTAAGCAGACTTTGACGTCGTCGCGTCAACTTCAATTTCTCACGAATTTAATTATGAGTGCGCGCACATAATTTTTGCTAATTGTTAGGCTAAATTATTAAATATGTCACGTTTTGCCGTGAAAAAGAGGCCTCTGGGCATAGACAGCTTAAAAGCTTAAAAGCTGCGAAATATTAAAACTCTTTCACCAAACGCCTGTGCACCTCAAATATCATTATCCATAGGCTACGTGTTAACGGATATCTAATTTAATTTGGAATCAGCTGGCTATAACCAGTGCGTACTGCATTTAAAAAATGAGCAACATAGTGGCACAAAAACAGCACATACTTACACACACACACACGCAGAAGGTGCGAATCTTCACGATGCGAAACATTTATGGCTTTATTTTGAACTTATTGGGCAACTATATTTTAAAAATAAACATTTCTCCATTGATTTAAAGATCTCAAATATAATAGCGCTAATTTAAAAGGTTTCAAAGCTAAAAAGAATACCTGTTGGACATCGTGAATGCGAACTACATTTGCGAAAAATGAACAACAACAAAAGTTTTGCAATAATGCGATTAATACTCGTGATAAATTATCGATTACAGCATCTTAGAGTGGCTTCTTGCGTAAAATCTATTTGCTTTTAATCTTGACAAAACATATAAACAAACAACTTAATTCACAGATTTATATTAGAAAGAAAGCTTTTTCTTAGTTTTTATTAACTATTAACTAACATACTCTCCTTGTTCTTTGCCGCTGAAGAATCGAAAGGATAAGATCGAAACCCGTAAAAAAGGAAATAAATATGTAATAGCAAGCCAGTACAGAAGTACAAGTATATACCGCTTAGGTACACACTTGGGATAGAAGAGCCAAGATAGAGCTGCTAACTAAGCCTACTGTGGAAAAACAAAAGGCACATTGCCGATATAAATAATGCAGACTAACATTTTGCATGTTAGAAAGCCTCAAGCACACATTACACATACGCAGCGTAAGCCGTGTGGCAGCCCATAACAATAAACCCCATAACCGGCCACAAAAACGCAAACGGAAGTCCACAGTGCGTTAAAAATGTAGGTAGGAGCCTAGAGAAGGCGTCCAGGAGGGTGATGGCAACTTGCAGTCAAAGGCGACGTTGACGCTGACGTACTTGTAGACGCTCATGTCGAAGCCGCCTCGGATCCAAAGCATTCATCATTAAATATTTACACTTTCATAAATGTGTGAGTGCATTCAGACTGTTAAATATTTTATGATGATTTTGACTTTGTAGCCGCGGCACACTCATACACACACACACAAACACAACCATTACAAACAGGCAGCAGGTACAAGGCACAGTTCGACAACTACAGTCGACGTCTCTTTAAAAGCGTGCAGAGGTGGAAGCAGCTCTGCTTTGCTCGTACCCGAGGGCGAGGCGGCAACCATGCAAGCGTGAAAATCGCAGCAACAAGCTGCAATGAAACGTTGTTTTTGAAAGAGTGTGAGGTTGTGAGTGTGATTATGTAGGTGTAAGCTTTATATACTTGTCAACGATTTGGGCGTCGCTCCGTTTGCTGCCCATGCTAGAATTTTAAGATACGAGCATTTGGTGCGTAATTCTAACATTTCCTTTTATATGCTGTGCCGAATGTTTGCTTTTGTTTCTTTTAAATATGCGCTAGCTGATTTAATAACTATTTATTTAATAATACGTATACAGTGTTGGTGTTGTAATAGAAGTATGTAACAATGCGTGTGTGTGTGCGTATTGTACTGTTGGTGCAGCGATCGCTGTGTAGTGCGATGTGAATGCGCTGACCGATGCGAACTGACTGACTAACAGGGCGTGGGAGACCAAACAGTGTTGCCCTCCGATTGACATACATAACACCCCTTAACACCCAGATGCGTCGTAGTACTGCGGGGGTTGTCTGTTGCGTCGGGACCGGCGCGGCGTAGGTGGCAATGCCGGTGAATCCGCTGGGTTTGATTCATCCTCTGGGGTTTGTTGGCTGGCGTGTCCAGTGCCACTGAGCTGATGTCTCAGGGAACTCGGTGAAACATCTTCTTCACGATCATTGATTGAGATTTCATCATCTCCAGAATTATGAACTGATCCTAATAGCTCTCGGCTGCGTATCTGGTCTTGATGTCGGCGAACAACTCGTGCATCATTTAGGCGAACGTTATATGAAATGGGCCCAGTTTGTTCGGTAACCATTCCTGTAATCCACTTGGGCCCAGAAGAGTAGTTTCTGGCCCAGACTGGGCTGCCTGTAACAAAATGCTTAGTATTGTTGAGGCCACAAGTCTTACCGTAAGCTATTTCTTGTGGTTGTATTTTATCGAAGTATGTCTTGATTTGTCGATTAAACAGTAATTCCGCTGGAGAACGATTCGTTGTTGAATGTGGGGTAGTATGCTGGTTAAACAAATATTGAGCCAACGCAAGGTCAATGTTCATGTTACGGTCGCATTTCTTGAGGTAGTTCTTCGTACTCTGCACCATGCGCTCAGCTTGACCGTTTGTCGCAGGATGAAATGGTGCTGATCTAATGTGTCGGATTAAGTTATTATCCATGAAAAACTTAAATTCTTCGGAAGTGAATGCCGTGCCATTGTCCGAAACTATTTCGTCTGGAACTCCGTGAGTTGCGAAGAGTTGGCGAAGGAACTTAATTGCAGCAGCAGTAGATGTAGACTTAACCACAGTAACCTCAAGCCACTTAGTGTATGAATCGACCACCAAGAAAAAGGTGTTGCCTCGGAATGGCCCAGCGAAGTCGATGTGGAGGCGGGACCATGGACGCTTGGCAGATTCCCAGTGATGCGTAGTTGTTTTTGTTGGCTCGTTCCTGTGTTGCTGGCACGGTATGCAGCGTTTAACCAACAACTCGATTTCGGCATCGATGTTAGGCCACCACACGTAGCTACGTGCTAAGGCCTTCATTTTAACAATCCCTGGATGAGGGGCATGCAAGGCGTTTAAGATGGCTTCCCTACACGACGACGGTACTACCACACGGTTTCCCCAGACCAGGACTCCTCTATTAGCTGTAAGCTCGTTTTGGCGACTGCTAAATGGGTACAATTTGTCGGAGCTCGGAAATTTGGTATTCGGCCATCCCCTTAACACCCAGTTGAGAACTTTTGATAGTTGCGGGTCTTTAGCAGTTTGTTCTGCAAGTGTATGAGCGCTAACGATAGGTGTGGTAGTCCACTCAATCATCATAATTTCTTCAGTACTCTCAGGCTCGTGTCGACAAGGCATTGGACAGCGGCTTAGAAAATCTGCGTTGCTAATTCTGGTTCCAGGGCGATGAATAAAGGTAAAATCATAGGCGTGCAAGAAAATTGCTCGGCGTAGCATCTGATTCGAAATTACGTTTGGAACTGATTTTGCAGTTGTGAAAATCCCTAGTAGCGGACGGTGATCCGTAATTAATATAAATGAACGGCCGTAGACGTAGTTGTGAAATTTTTTGACTCCAGCGACAAGTGCGACCGCTTCTTTATCAATTTGTGCATAATTTCTTTCCGCCTTAGAGAGTGTTCTTGAATAAAATGCAATCGGTTTCTCTGCTCCGTCTGGCAAGCGGTGACTTAGAACAGCTCCGATTCCATAGGGCGATGCATCACATGTCAATAACAGTGGCAGGGTGCCATCATAGTGTATTAGCACATCTTCAGACGTTACCAACTGTTTGAGTGTAGTAAAAGCGTCTTCGTGTAGGCGTTTCCATTGCCATGGCGATGACTTATCCAGCAAACGATGCAACGGCTCTGCGATGGTAGCCTTATGCGGCAAAAATGCGTGGTAAAAGTTAAGAAGACCTAAGAAAGCCTGTAACTGTTTTTTATCCTTTGGTGCGGGAGCGTTGTGGATTGCCTTTACTTTCTCAGCTGATGGTCTTATACCGAAAGCGTCGATTTTAAATCCCAAAAACTCGACTGAAGGTACTCCAAATTGGCATTTGTCCTTACGAAGGCGTAGGCCTGCTCTGTCGAAACGTGCTAAGACTTCCTGCAGTCTTTCCGCTAATTGTTCTTCCGATTTACCCATGACGACAATGTCATCGAAAGAAGGCAATACTCCAGGAATATTTTGTAGAATGTTTTCTATGCAGCTTTGAAAGATTCCCGGTGCTGATGATATGCCGAATTGTAGTCTCGTTACTTTGAATGCACCCTTGTGCGTAGATATGGTTTGCAGCAGAGCCGACTGGTCATCGACGGCTAATTGTTGATATGCCTGCGCCAGATCAATTTTGGCAAACATTGAACCACCTTCGATCGACGCCAACAGCGTGTTAATTGCAGGAATTTGGTGGCAATGGGGCTTTATGGCTCTATTAAGCGTGGATTTGTAGTCGCCGCAAATGCGAATAGACCCATCCTTCTTTATGACGGGTACCGTGGGTGTAGCCCATTCCGAATATTCCACAGGCACCAGGATTCCTTGGGAGCAAAGGCGATCAAGTTCTTCTTCGTACAAACTCTTGATTGCAAATGGAATGCGTCGTGGTGGCAGTCGTAGTGGCGTTACGCTAGCATCAACTTGTAAGGTGACTGGCGGTCCGGTGTAACAACCAAGGTCAGATGAAAATAGATGCTCGAATTTGCGCAATATTGATTGGATGCTGACTCCACTACCGATAGTATGAATTCCTTCGATTCGGATGCCTAGTGGCTCGAACCAATTGCATCCCAGTAGGTTTGAGCCGCCACCCGATACAACAATTAGTGGCAAATTATCTATTTTTCTGCAGTCGTAATGGATCGACGTGTCAACGACCCCTTTTACCGGTATCGAGTTGCGCTGGTAGTCGCTGAGATCCACATCACATTTGACGAGGTTGGGGCAACCTCTAGGCCAGATGTACCTGTATGTAGCTTCTTTAATGATTGTCACTGGTGATCCTGAATCCACCTCAAATAGACAAGTTCGACCATTAATGACGACAGATGCAGATTTCTTTTGGCTGATTAACGGACGTATTTGGTGAACGCCAGACCTTTGGCTTTTTGCTTGGCGTGATGTCCGTGCGCGTGTTGACTGGTCGCTTGGAGTTGGGGATACTGTTCCCGATGACTTCGACGAAGTCCTGCGTGTGCTTCTGCAGACACGTCGTATGTGGCCCGTTCGACCGCAAGAATGGCAGACAGTGTCGCGATGGGGACACTGTTTCCGGAAATGTCGACCGCCGCACCCAAGGCAAGGCTGGCGGGCCCCTGAGGTACCTTGACGAGCTTTGGGTCGACCAGTTTGAATACCATGGACATCGTTACATGGTAGGTCGTCGCGGCTGGAATCGCCCTGATTCTTCATGGCCATAGCGCTAATTGCTGCAGCCTCGCTGGTTACCGCACGCTCCATCACACGTTGCAATGTGAGGTCGGTCTCCGCCAGCAGGCTTTTTTGAAGATTGTCGTCCTTCATTCCGCAAACAAAACGGTCCCGCAGCATGCGGTCTAAAGCAGCTCCAAAATTGCAGTCTACTGCAAGCGTTCGCAACGCTGCCATGTACTTGCCAACAGACTCGTCCAGTTGTTGGTCGCGTTTATGGAAATGGAAAAACGCAGCGATTTCCGATTTGCGGGGAGATAAATGATCTGTCAGTACTTTGTAAATTTCCACTAGCGTTAAGGTACTGACCTGTTTGGGGGCTGCCAATGACGTCAGGAGTTCGTACAACGGTGCGCCCGCTAAGGTAAGGAACGCCGCCTTTTTGCGCGTCTCCTCCGTGACATCATTGGCCAGCAGGTATAACTCGAAACGTTGCATATATGTGGCCCACTTGTCGGGTTGACTCAGATCAAATGGCTCCAGATTTCCTACAGCTGACATTGTAGTGCGTTTCGCATTCCTCTCTTCTGAATTGGAAGTAGCAGTTTCCACCTTTTTAATTACCGCAGAAACACCAGCGACACGTGGATGTGTGGCTGCTCTCAGTTCGTCTTCTTCGTTTTTTATTTCAGTGTCGGCGCTTGTGTCTGAAGCTTGGGCGACATAACCTTTGTTTTCCATGTGCTCACAGTCGTAGTGAGAGAAAACAACAATTGATATATCAACGAATAACGGAACGTGTAGATGCGTTGTTGTTGCTAACTCCTACCGCATACACACGCTGTTTGCAATTTCCTTTTGTGCTGCCGTAACGGAATCTAGCAGCGGCGTTTGCGACAGCAGAAATGTATGTATACGCAATTCAACTAGCACACTTTAATAATTAAATTTTTTGGGAGTATCCCATCCTCGTCGCCAGTTTTAAATATGCGCTAGCTGATTTAATAACTATTTATTTAATAATACGTATACAGTGTTGGTGTTGTAATAGAAGTATGTAACAATGCGTGTGTGTGTGCGTATTGTACTGTTGGTGCAGCGATCGCTGTGTAGTGCGATGTGAATGCGCTGACCGATGCGAACTGACTGACTAACAGGGCGTGGGAGACCAAACAGTGTTGCCCTCCGATTGACATACATAACAGTTTCATTACTCGAAGAATAAAAAAAAGCCGCAGCAGCAGAATTCACTGAACCATTCAAAAAGGTATGCATAATTGTTTGAGTCTCGGACGGAAAAAAGAAAACAATTACGATTAAACTGGACTTTATTTGCACCTAAAATATGCAGCCCGTTCAATAGAAAACTTGATTCTGGCAATGAATTCGCAAGTTTTCAATGCAAAGCACCTTTATTGCTTGTCATTTCAAAGAGAAACATTTCAAATTAAGCTATATTGAAAGTGCAATATAAATCAAGTTAAGATACATTTTAAATATCAAATTCAAAACTATCAGAAATACTCTTTAATTTATCAGCTTCCATTATCTAAAACGCATTTATTAAATTTTTTACTTTTCAAAACGGAGAATTTGAGCCGTTAAACTCGTTTATGTTTTGAAAATAGTCATAAACTTGTAAATGAATTTAAACGAGCAATATTGTGTTAAGAATCAATCGTTTCTTCCTGAAATCATTTTTATTGCAAGCGTCGATGTCCCAGAAACGTTTTCATGGTCGCTTATATAAATATGGAATATATATATATTATAAGTTCATAAAATTGACTTAAATACTTTTTAAGGTTCTCTTTTCCTCATGGCATGTAACTAACTAAGACAAATTAAAAATAGTAAAGCAAATGTCTTTACTCTGCCTTACAGTTAAAACTTAATTGTCTGAGCTTGGTGCCCGGACTATCAAGTCATTCAATGAAAACATTTTGTATTTAATTCACATCTCGCGGGAAATACAACGTCTTCTGCAAAAATAATAACATGCCCACCATCTTTATCTATAAAAAAAAAATTTTTTTTTTTTAAATTGTGACACGAGAGGTGATTATTTATTTATTTATTTATAAAAATCAACAAATTTACTGTCAATAAATAATTGGTAATATTAGAAAGTAAAATAAAAATATTTATAGTATTACATTATAAGTTAAACTTAAAAGATAAGAAAGCCTAAGGGAGAGCTATACAATGACGTCTATTAATGCCTCCGACACGTTGGGGGAATTTTATTTGCCAGTTGGCCAGCTATGCCCCGATTCACAGCCAAATGTGGTCAGAGACATTATAGACCTAACAAACTAAACAAATAGCAAGTAGAAGAGAAGAATTAATTCTACTTAAGAACTAATTAGAAAAAGTAAGGTGTAGAAAGAGGAAGAGGAAAAAGAAAAAATAAGAGGGAAAGAGAGATACAAAGACAGAGAAAGAGAAAGAGGTAAAGAGGTAAATCTCCAACCCGGTGGGGGAAAATTTAAATGCCAGTCCGGCTAGCTATGCCCCGACTCACAGCAGAAGTGGTCAGAGATTTTCCCGAAGATAATTATAAAGAATAATCTTTACCGAACAGAGAGAGAGTTCTGTCGAAAGTAAGTGTGAAAGATCATTATAATTACTGCAAATGACCCGAAAACGATTGTGCAAAGCGTAATCGGTTGTGCATCTAGCCAATATGAACGGCAAATAATTCCTTGTTGGTCTACAAGGAACTGAAAAATTAAGGCGACCTAAGAGGGCAGAGGAGTCAACCTCACCGATAACTAACTTGTGGAGAAAAACTATTCCAAGAACAGTCCTACGATTTTCTAAAGATGGAAGGTTTATAAGTAATAGTCTACTTGAATACGATGGCATCAAAACATTAGGATCCCAGTTAAGTCCGCGTAAAGCAAACAGCAAGAATTGCTTCTGAACAGATTCAATACGCTCCTGATACTTTCTATACTGTGGACACCAGACACAAGAGCAGTATTCAAGCACAGGGCGTACTAGAGACGTGTACAGAAGTTTGGTAGTATAAGGATCAGTAAATTCCTTGGACCATCGTTTAATGAATCCAAGTACACCCTTAGCTTTATTTACAATGCTAGAAATGTGAAGATTGAAGTTCAATTTGGAGTCAAAAAGAACCCCAAGGTCTTCAACAGTCGATATACGCTGCAATGGCACATTGTCAATCGTATATGTGACTAAGAGGGGCAAAGTTCGATGAAAGGTCATGAACTTACATTTAGAGCAATTGAGGTACAAGCGGTTTACTATGCACCAAGATTGCATGCAGTTCAGATCATCCTGCAGGCGTTGAAAATGAAGAGGGTTTTTGTAAGATAGAATAAGTTTCACATCATCAGCATACATAAGTATATAAGAGTGTGACAAGATAGAGGGGAGGTCATTAATAAATAATGTAAAAAGTAAAGGGCCAAGATGACTACCTTGAGGCACACCTGATGATGCATAAACGGGCTTAGAGATATGACAACAGACAGACAGGTGGACAGAGTGTCAAAGATCCCTACAATTTTAAGAGAGGGAATAATCAGAATATCCGCAGATAAAGACTTAATTACTTACTTACTAAACACGAGCAAGTTGGTCAGATAGTATGGTTCTACACAACCAATGAGGTAAGCTTATAAAGCTATAAAATTATTATTTTTAAAATCAAGTTAACCTATTCCCCATACATTTGAAAACACAATAAATTCTCAGCGAATATAAATCATAATGCTAATGGTTAACCAAATTGAATTTCTTGATATTTATGAAGTTTTCGCTTATGAAATACTCAAGTAGTAATTAAATTCCTCATAAATTTTGTACCTGTCCACAATTTGTCATTATAATGTTTCCATTTCCACTCATCTAACCAGCAACTGCAATAATAATGACAATAATAATAATGGTGGTAAGCAGAGCCAGCGAAAAGGCAATAAAAAATTCACATCAACATTTTGTTCATTCCTTGCTTCCTTTCTTCCTTCCGTTTGTTCTTCCGAGATACGCATGGCAGTCAAAATGTCAGGCAAACCGAAACCGTATTGTATTGTCACATGGGCTGATTAAAATAAACCACCACCCATACACCCACATAAACACACCTGGACGCACCCGCACGCACCCGCACGCAATGAGTCAACTGACGCACCAACATACACATATTTACGTAATCCTTATAGTATACAATTAAACACACATTGCGACGACAAAGGCAGTGACGCAGTCGATTAATGTCAATGGCTGACTGACTTGAAGTGCAGCCGCGGACTCCTTTCCTATCTCTACTATCCTTTCATGTACCATTATTTTATAGGGAAATGTGTATGTCCTGGGCGCTCGTGCGCTTCCCTAATTGAATATAAGGAAACCAATAAAACTACGTTCAAAGGCAGCATTAAACAGCAGGCCAGGTCAAATTGCCTTGCTTCGCAAATCTTTGGAATTGCTCCATAGACGGTAGAAAGATCGAGGCAGATGTCGTCCGCTGCTGGGAAATTGCGCAATAAAATTGCATTGTCTTTATTTTTAGTTCCAGGCCCCAACACACACACACACACACACATACGCACTAACCACCGCACATAATGTTTGACTTAGAAAAAGACACACACACATATCCATACGTATAGTAGAAACATGGAGCAGAATGTGAAATTAAAATTTCATGTCTGCAAAAGCAATTCTCGTATAAAAGACGATACCACTGCGATAATCAAATCACTGTCTCTTGTGTGGGCAGGCGCCATTCATTCTTGATTTCTGGAAGCAGAGTGCACGGCGCAAATCTTTGGGAAATCTTTTGCCACGCACTGAACTTAAATGTGGGGCACCGTCCCATATCGGGTAACAAGTTGAAGTTTTCTTTTAGAATGTCGGCTTGTAGCCAGGAATTTCTCTTTGAATGTTAGGAGAAAGGCGAGCTCAAAATTAAATTGAAAGTTTTCAATTTCCCTTAAAGTATTGAGATACTACGAAAAAGACCCGGACGGGTTTAGTACAACTGAGTATGCTGAGTTACTTGAAACTGGCTTACAACTACGATAATATTTTATATTGATACCCGCACTAATTTAAGAAGGACTTTGATTACCATGAACAAGACGAGTGAGCCATTTTTTTAAGTATAAGCATACATGATACTGTACCTAACAGTTTTTTAATCTAGACTCAACATAATAAGCAGTTGCGTAGTATTTGTTGCCAATTAGCTGAGTTAATGATAACGTGCATATTTCCCAGATTCCTATTTCCGGAACAACTTTTATTTATAGATATACTTGTGTAATACATCCAGCTTAAATGTTTGGATTTCTGAATGTGCGGGGCTTAGATCACAGAGCTGGTAACGTATTTTCTCCATCATCACTAAGCTGTGTAGGATGAGTCACCCGCAGTGAACCTTTGCCAATAATAATGACATTAAATATCACTATCAACTTATTATTATGTGTGCTTGTTTTTTATTTAATTTCTATATCAAATACCAATTTACCTTCTTACGAGAGGCAAAAAAATAAATTGATATAATAATATAAAATAAACTCGCAATTAAACACTACCAAGAACTAATTCGAAGTTGTTACGATATTAGAGTCATTCTAGATAAGCCCAAGTGAGGGTTATATAACTACTTGTGTAATATATGTAAAAGCTGAAAATTTAACGAGCATATTAAAAGTCGAAAAATACATGCACGAGAAATTGGTTGCGGTAGAACAACCTGTTCCCAGGGTTGTCAATCGACCTAGTGCTATGAATTATTTTAGCCTGTACCCAAAGGGTAAAAGGCTATACTAATTTTGTGCGAATGTATGTAACACACAGAAGGAGGCGTGGCAGACCCCACAAAATAATATATTTTTGATCAGGGTGACAAGCCGAGTCGATATAGCCATGTCCGTCTGTCCGTCTGTCTGTCTGTATGAACGCAAGGATCTCAGAAGGTACAAGAGCTAGAATAACCATACTCGGTATCCATATTCCCATAAGCCCTAGGCAGGTCCAGTTTAATTTTTTATTTTGATACACACCCCACTCCCCCGCAATTCATATTTTTTCCATAACTCCCGTAGTTCTTGGAATTTCAAAATTTGGTAACTACATCCCATTAGTGATTATGTGTCTGTGTGCCAAGTTTCATCATGATAGGTTTATTCTGAAGAAAGTTATAGCCGTAAATAAAATCGCTGCCCATGCGCATTATTAAAAAATTTTTTTTTCATTTTTTCCTTTTTGGTGGGAGGTACGGGGTATTTAAGAGTTGAGCTTGCTCGACTTTAGCATTCTTTTCTTGTTTTCTTTGATTTATATGGGCCTGTTACTATGTAATAATAATAGTTTTATGAATAATAATATTTGTAATAGATCCAGGGACCGCAAATAATGATTATTTTGTTTTTTTTTTAAACGAAAAAATCATTCACTTATAGTAACTTTGAGAACGCGAGGAATTCACAGATATCATTTTTTAAGGATTATCTATGCATTTTTACTATGATTTATAAATTTTAATTTTTATTCATTCGCTCACAATTTAATGATTAATTTTGAGTTTTACTTTAAAACTTAACCAATAATCATTATTGATGAGCAAGAAAATAAAAAAAATTAATTAATTCAAAATGTTCGCCCTGACTCACTGATTAAGGATATGTATAAATGATGTCCTTAATCCTCATGGAATAGACACAATTTCAGCTTGAGTTTTATTTTTGATCAACAAAATAAAACTCAAAGAATAATCATTATTTTATAAGTTTTATTTTTTTGCTCATCAATAATGATGATTGGTTAAGTTTTAAAGTAAAACTCAAAATTAATCATTAAATTGTGAGCGAATGAATAAAATTAAAAAATAATCATTACTTTGTAATTTTTTTAATAACACTTATAATGATTACAGTCCCTAAATTGATCACATCCAGCTTTCAATCTTAGAATATATACATACATATATATTGACATTTAGATGAAAACTAATTCCACAATCCATCCGCTTTTGGGTAAACATAATCAGCTGTAAAATGTTTGCCAATCGAAACTGACACCAAATGTTCAATTTCTGTTGTAAAAAATGCATGTGCTATTGAGCTTTGCAGCTGTTCGGAATGTGAGTCCAGCTTTTTACTGCACTGCTCATAATTACGCTATACTCTGCCCTTAAACAACCTCATTACCATTATTAAACATATCGACCACTATACTATATGCATGGATTGTATCTGAATGAAGACAACCCTATAATAATGGAGAAAGAATTTGTTGATAATCCAAATACATCTTCCAGTATCGAACTTTAGGCTCTGTGATGTAATATCCTCGATTTTAATTAAACATTAAAATATATGTATGAGGATTAAAAATAGTGGCATGATTTATGAAAGAAGAATATGAATATAAATCAAGAAGGGAATGCTAGTATCGAGCGAGCTAAACTCTAACTCTGAAATACCGAGCGCCCTTTTTTTTAGCTTAGTTGTTTTAGAATAACATGGATGCCAGGTTTGATTATTCTAGCTATAATAGTTTCTGAGATACGTCGACTCATACATATATTGTATGTATAATTCATACAAATCTATAGTAATGCTATTCGTTATTAGTCTTTCCAAACGACTCTTGCTTTTCAAGACACTATTTACCACATATTGAAAATATGAAACAAATACTATAGCAGACTTCCCAAATTAAACTTGCTTCTCAACACAGTAGGTACCACATTTTGATTAGATGGAAAAAAACTGGCAAAAACCACAATAATTTTATGAATAGAAACTTTTAATAAAATTAGTTTATGCCATTGCATGCAGAAAACTCTTTATCAATTAGCTCGAATAGAAGCTAAAGTTTGAATGAATTCAAATCTAACTTTCGGCCGAAACCCGAAACACAAACTGAGAATAGATTTCATTGCGCTCAGAAGAGCAAATTAAATTGTCACGGTCGCACGGTTAAAAACAAAAACAAGCTAATTAATTATTGCAGTATTAAACATGATACTGACTCACCTTCAGGATTGACACAAAATCAAAAAATCAAAAAAAAAAAAACACCAAAATGTTGTGTTTGTCAAAAAAGCGCAATAATTGAGAAAAATCGCGACAATTGACAACTCGTTATCGAAGCGAACTAAATTAATTTTCACACGGCGTGTTAATTGATCTTTCGCTAATTATGCAGTTTAAATGCGCTTGTTATTTGTTTTCTTCAATTGTTTATTATTTATTTGGTGATGTCGGCTTCGAAAACTTTATATGCAAATCACACAACAAGTCGGCGGCGACTGATTCGAAACATTGGCAGCCGTAACTTCAAAACTGGCGAGAACGACTGCAACGCAACGCCTGCCACAATCGACATCGGGCCGTAGCCGAACACGCCAGACCGACGACGACGACGACGACGACGGCGCCGAGAAACGAAACGATGCGACGGCGGACGAGGACGAGGACAAGGCAGGACATGCCATGGCAGGAAACCGCTGCCAGTCTGCGTGCTCGGTGTGCGACGTTGCGCATGAAACTGTTTTTTCTGGCAGCTTTGGCTGCAGTCAATACTCAAAGGCGGTTCGCTCGTAACTTCCTGCGCACAAGTTCGAGTTGCAAGTTGGTCGAGTTCGTCGTCGAGGGTGCCTCCTTCGTCATGGCTGGGTGGTAAACACAACATGAACGCAAAGAAAATGACGTAAGTTTTGTTTGTCGGCGACACTTGTTGGCATTTTGTTGTTGTGCCTCGCACTGAGGGTGAATGGGTGTGCATCGCATTGCTGGAAACGGGCTCGATTCGGATCAATGAATGCGCAAAAGAGTGTTAGAGGTAAACGGCTTAAAGATGGCTTTCCCCACCACTGCTCTGCAGTTAACCGAGAAAGGTTGCAGATTGTCGCCCAAAAAATGAGCAGGCCAATCACCAAATGAAAGAAAATTACGAATGCAATGTGTAGTCTTAGTCTTCCCTCATTCGGCAGATGACAACATCAATCTGATTAAGTAGAAAAGACTTAGTCTTAACTGTCGTATTAGTTCACTCGCTCTCTTCATTTCATCTCTATTCAAGAAAACATAAGCTCTTTCAATTACCGGTGAAGGGTATCAAGCAAAAGTTATTTTAGAAATTTTAAATATTAAATTAGTTAGGAATTGGCTGTTGGCATTCATTTTAAATTTTCAACAACACAAAAGAGAAGAAATACAAGTAGCTACGTTCGATGAAGCTGTTGGACTATCGACTCCAAATCCTGACCTCCTCATTTATAAGCAACGCTCACAAATATGTTTACTTCGACATACTTTAAGCCACCTTTCTCCACCTTCATAGTTACACTTTCTCTCTTGGTCTTCCATTGTGGCAACAACAAAGAACCCTTTGAACCCACTTTCTCGGCCACCCACCACCTTCGAACTTACCAACACCCGCCCATCACACACTTGCCATTTCATTTCCACGTGGCGCGCCCTAAAAAAACCGAAGACTACCGCAATCCCAAAAACGTGTGTAGTCTCAGCAGCAGGACAACACAACCAAATTGTTGGTGGTGCGGGGCAGTCCAACAAGTTCGGCGTCGGCCGTAACCCAGTAGAGACACTTGGGTTTTGTGGCTATCTTAAAGCTTGGCAGCCAGTGGATGCGGGCACATGTTAGGTAACCAGGCGCCCCTCGCCCAGCCAGTAAGTCGGAAAGTGCAGCAGTATTAATTAAACAGCCGCAGCAGCAGTGGCAGCAATTTGTAGTGCAATCGTGTGGGGACGAAAAGTGCCGCTTTACCTCACCTTTAATATTTTGGGGTGGGGTTACGGCAATTAGTGACCATTTCAGAGTGCAAAGTTGACTGCAGATTGGATTAACATGCCGATATCGTGTGTCAAATAAACTCCCCTGCGCTGAACCGAAAGCTGAAAGCGCGGTCATTAGCACTTGTTTTCTGGCCAAATCCTATGAGTATGCATGGCTTGGTAACAATTACCTGTTGCTTAAAATCTAGGACATTCGGATCAGAGTGCAAACTAGTTGCAATGTCTTTAATATCATTATTTAGATTACTCGCAGCTTAGCTTTTTCTACTTAATTAAGCAAATTAAGGTATTTTTTGAAAATACACATATCAATTTCATGAATTAAATCGTAAGCAGAATCTTTTCTTTTAGCATTGGTCTATCGTATTGCTCATTAGATCAGTGGCTATATTTAGTTTAAAGGTATACAATTATTTTGGCTTCTCCTGTTGGAATTTCTCACATAAAGAAGGTTTACCAAAAAACAAATCAAATATATTCTAATCGCTTATTGTAATTGCAAAAACTATTTTTATTTACACTTTTCAATTTCTTTAATTATTAATTTATTAATATTGCTTATAGTCGTATAAAGCATCATGGCATGAACCACTTGCCATACAGCAACCAGATTAATAATCAACTTTTGTCAAAAATAAATTTTTTCTTCTCTTTTTCTGTTTTTTGCTCTTAGTTTCGTTCTCTTCCACAAGTTTTTTAGATTTTAGTTTTTATAGGGGGACATGAGTACAGACTCCGGTCAAGCACCTCGGAGATGAGTGAAGGATATCAGCTTGCACGCTGCTGGACAAGTTGTTAACCTCAACATATGTCATGGCCTGCGTCAAAGGATATCGATGGTACAATTAAGCAGTCAAACAATGTAAAGTATTTCAACTACTATTTGTTGTTAATTTTGGACACAAATTGTAGATTAAAATTCCCTTTTTTTGCACCTTTAACTGAGGTGGCAAATACGAGGAACTGGCTGTCACTATGCAATCCAAAATCGGAACACCCACAAATGTGAAAAAACGGCTAAGAAACTCTAAACTGCCAAGCCGACTTCCACGTTGCATTACGTAGGCCCTACTGTAACTCAAGATTAAAGGAAGACCATTATACTGATCAGTGGTCACTGCCCTCGAACTGTCTAAAGCCGTCACATCTTTGCTTCCGATCTGTCTGCGTCCTGCTCTTGAATGATGTTTTTTTTAGCTTCCTGAACACTGCCAGGAAGAATCAATTACACCGACTCCAAACTCCTGCCTCTTGTATCTTAAAGATCTACCTGCTTGCAACAGATGTGCAGACTGAGATCACTAACCATCTCAAGTTACACCAGACGACTCATCACTTCTTAATGCCTTAGCTTTTTTGGCCCTGTGTTGTTATTCTGGTTAAACATCTTCAATAAAATGCGAGGCAAAAAGTTTGCTCAGGGTGTGACTGGTGTTGTTACTATTGCCACAAAACTTGCAGTTGTTGCCATGCTCGGTCAGAAATACAGAGGCCAGCAAAAAGAATATCAAATTTTCACAACAAAGCACTCGCCTCAGCAGATAAGAAAGAAATATTGCTTTTCAGGCTAGCTGTGGGGCAACTTGTAGATGAAACTACGATTTCTTACATAAAACGAAATTCCAATTTTATGGAAATAGTATTTTCCAATGGGTTTTTTTCTATTTGTTATGTTTTGCTATATTATTGTCTGAAGTTGTTGCCAATTGATATAAACGTAAGTATAACCGTGAAGTACGCGGTTACAAATTTGTATTTGTATGCAAAGCGAGTCACTGGAACGCTTTAACACAAGAATGCATGAATTTTAGTTTGTTCAATCGCAATTGTTATGGATACAGTTCTACTATACAAAACAACAATTTGGTAACCTCGAAAAGTTAGATTACAACGCAGTTGACTAAATAAATTTGTTTATTAAAAATAGCTCTCTTCTTAGTTGAAAATGTTAGTAGTTACCCTGTTCATAACTAATTATTTGTTATTTGCAACAATAGTTTCCTCCTCAATTATATTATAACTTGTCGGAAGTAAATAAGATTAACTAATTAAACCCTGTACTCAAAGTGGTAGACCCCACAAAGTATATATATTCTTGATCAGCATGACAAGCCGAGTCGATATAGCCATGTCCGTCTGTCTGTCCGTCTGTCTGTCCGTCTGTCTGTCCGTCTGTCTGTATAAACGCAAGGATCTCAGAAAGTATAAGAGCTAGAATAACCAAACTTGGTATACAGATTCTCCTGAGCCCGAGAAAGGACGAGTTTGTTCATTATTTCTGATCCACTCCTCCATTCCCCCCTATTCGTGATTTTTTATAACTCCCGTAATTCTTGGAATAAAATTTGGTAGTCACATTAAGTTAGTGATTATATATCCGTAACCAAGTTTCATTATGATAGAATGATCGGAAAGAAAGTTATAGCCATATAACCTGGCCCAATGCACACATACATAAATATGTACAAGTACACAAACACACATAGGCACGATTCTGATGTAAATGTAAATGTATATATGCATGTATTGAATATTTTATATTTAATTTAGTTAACTAATTAAATTAATTTAGTTAATTAATTAAATTAATTTAGTTGATTAATTAAATTAATTTAGTTAATTAATTAAATTAATGTAGTTAATTAACTAAACTAATTTAGTTAATTAATTTAAATAAATTAATTTACAAACTAAACTAAATTAGTTAATTAATTTAAATTAATTAATTTAGTTAATTAATTAATTAATTAATTTAGTTAATTAATTTAAATAAATTAATTTAGTTAATTAATTTAAATAAATAAATTAATTAATTAATTTAATTTTTTTTTGTGGGGTGGTACAGGGTATTTAAGAGTTGAGTCTGCTCGACTTTAGAATTTCTATCTTGTTTTTTTTTATAAATCTGTTAGTTTAACTGGTCCTTATCCTTTTTGAGTGGAGAGCAAGTCGTAATAAAGAGTTTCACACCTAGTTCGAGTCTCATTGTTATTGTGTTCTATTTTTATTTATCAGCTAATTTCGGTCAAAACGTTTTGAAAGTGTCTCACGGTTTCAGTTTCTTCTGAATATCCATAAAAATGGAAAAATCTCAATAACAACAAAAACCAAAAACTCCATTTTGTTTGAAGAAAACCAGCCACTTATCTTACATTAGTCTGGATTTAAGTTTTTAGCCATACTATAAATGATTTGTTTTGAAATTGTTAAAACGACTCTTAAAAACGTTAAACATTTAAAATGGTAAATAATAATTATTATAATATAATATTAATTATTATAATAAAATTAACTGATATATGCTTTAATTATAAAGAGAAACCATTTTTAAATAGGGTCAATATCAATAATAAGTAATAATGTATGCCACAAATTTATCAGATATCAACAGTAATGGAAAAGATGTAAAGCCGGTAAAAAGTCTAAGATAAATATATTTATTAGCTATAGATTGACTATAACTACAAATGTAACCTTTTGAAGGACTACTTCTAAAATAAGACAAATTGTTGTCCAAATTTTGTAACATTGACAAACCTATGGGGCCTTTGGCTGTTTTCTAATATTGGTAAGGTATATTAGAAACCCAATTTACAGGTTTGAAGCATTTCGGTGGCATTCTTAGGGTTAACAAAGCAAAGTGTCTTGGTTTGCCGAATTAGGCGAGTGGATTATGCGGAAAGCAGGGCGCGCACGCGCTATTGCCTCATTCGGTATGCAACAGAGAAGCGCAGAAAAATTAATATGCACGACTAGTATGTGACTAAGGGGACGGTGGGCGAGGCGTGGGCGTGCGAACCGCTTCAAAGCACATTGGGCATTTCAATCGCGATAACACAGATGCCTATGGCAATGGCCGGTGATGACGATTATGATAGACAGTAAAAAGTACTCCCCCCGAACGGCCGGCATTGATCGCTTACCAATTACAGAGCTGACGCCAATCCAGTCCACTCAGAAATTGGTGTACGTGAGGTAAGGCAGGTGCGCACATTCTGGACATTGACATTGAGGAAAGAGCTCGATCGGAACGCCTTGCAGACCCAACGCAATTGAAAGTGCTTTATATAAGTGGGCTGATTCTTAGCCTGGTACTACTATTTGTGTAAGCAAACGAAAGCACCGCTATCCCTCGGCTTAGTCCCCCACACACAATTGCATAATTAAACATTGGTGACGGAAATTAAAGTCTACCTCAATCGATTGGAAAAATAATAGTAAGGACACATGCAATCATGTAACAGCCAGAACTGTACAGAGCTCTAAAATACCTTTAAAGGAAAAATAAATACCATTCTAAAACCAATGTATTCTATTTTATTTAGAAGATTACACAATTAATACTTGTAATAGTTACAGGTTATTATATGTTAAGCAATCCAGCAAGCCCGACTGAGACTCTTCACTGAGAAGAGTCAAAAGAAGAAGAAGAGGGAACACCTTTCTGCAGCTTATGGGCTTAGTGCTGGAGTCAAAGCATCATCAATCTGCATAATAATTCCTCGCATGTTTCCAGGCTGAATACTCGCCCGCTTTGCTATTAAATGGTGATAGCAGTTCATCGTAAGTTGTATGCGACTCTACTCACTATAAATACCTTTCAAGACGTTTTCTTTATAATCAAATGAGCGTAACCGATTTACAGCTTTCAGTAGTTCCGCACGAATAGATAGTCCATTAATATTTTACCAAGCTTTTTACAATCATAATACTTGTATAACGATGCAAATCTGCGTCCTACATGGATTCTTCTATTCTAACACAAACACCATCGTTTAACTTTTTAAGAATTGACTGAAACTTGATATGGTTTGAATACTTGTATGAACCGGATCGGTAACTGTATGTATGTCCGGTCGACAAAAGTGTGAGCACCTAGCACTATGAAGTGTACGACCGATTATTGTACCTGCCAAATATATCTATATAATAACTTTCATAAAAGTCGGTCGAACGCACCACAAACACCATAATACGAGATGCTTATATACAAGTGTATATATAAATAACGTGGCTTTAGAAATGTGGACAGTATTGACTGAATTCTGTAGAGGGGAGAAGGAAACAAAGATCGCAAAAATAAATTTAAATAAAAAATGAATGCTTCCTTCTCCCGGCAAATCTAAAATACCCTTGTTAACCTTCAGAAACGAGGTATATAAATAAAATTGTTGATCAGATGCGGGAAGTAATTCACTGAAAAAGATATGATATTGGAGACAACTTCGCACTAACAATCGCTTACAACTTTTAGGTTGCATAAAACTTAATTTTAATATTTGAAATTTTTAGCATTCTTTTCCCTCCCTGTATGCAGCTTAAATCAAATTCTAAGCAACTTGATTTACAATTTTTTCTTTTCGTTTCCAAGCTCAGCCTAATCCGACTCTAACATTCCTATTTATCTTTATTTATTAAATACGAACTATTCCTGCCACCTCCCTTGTACAAATCGGAAAATTGCTGCTTCAAATTATATTAAATGGTATTCGGCACAGTTACGAAAAGAAACAGTTGTAGAGAATTGTACCCAAATAAATGAAATCAATTCGTATGAGACATGGCGTGGCGTCTGATGAGCCTTCTGCTAGCCCTCCAGCTTTCAGGGCACAGCGGAAAAGTCTACAAGAGCCGAATAACCATATTTACGGAGCGACAGGATCGCGAATGGCAAGGCGTGAATAGTAACACGGGGGATAACCATGGTGGCTGGTTGGTGCGCATCATGAACGGCAATGGGTTCTTTGCATGTGGCGGAGCCTACTATGCACCCCTAATGGTGCTGACCTCGGGTACCTGTATACACGACTACCGGTACGCTTTAGATGGAGCCAGTGCCGACACGCCGGCAGTTGCAGATCATGAGACGGAGAACTTCTCCCTCCTGGATACGGTGCACACGCCCGACGACTTCAGGCATACTGAGAACTTCATGGACATTGCGGTGGTCCAGTTGGGAGCGCCCATACGAGGGGTGCTTACGGAGTTCATAAAGCTATGCACTAAGCCAACTAAGGTGGGAATGAACATGTCGTCCTATGCATGGGGGTATGGCAACTTAGACGTACAGCTGCCAACAATAAATCCAAAAAAGACATATGTGCCCGTCGAAGATCTAGGGGAGTGTCAAAAAAAATTCTGGGAACTGAGGCGGAAGCCAACGGCAACATCATTGTGTGTTACGCAACCTAAGGACAAGATGAAGTGCCGCTACGATCCTGGTGCACCTTTAACTTGGAGAAATGAACTTTGTGGAGTAGTGTCGAGAGGTTCGAGGTGCTGGAACACATCCTACCCGGGCATCTACACCGATATCTATAAAGTCAGGAAGTTCATTGAGGATATTGAGGAAGGGATCGAAAATGGCGATATTGTACGACGACGAAGGAGAGCAGCCAAAGTCACACAATTGACTACAATGAAACGACTAAACAGAAGAAAAAGGGCAACCTTAAATAGGGCCCTAAAACCGTATTATTGATTTCTAAACAAGAGGGAACGCTACGGTCGAGCAAGCCCGACAGCAAAATAGCCTGTAATCTCCACAAAAAAGGGAAAATTCAAAAATATTTATTTAAACAAAAATTAAATTATTTACAAAAAATGCAATGAGTTCATTAAATATAATAAAATATATTTAATACACACATACATATCTACAAAAGTGAAGACATGTTTATGTACAGATTCAAGACCATATATTTACATTATCGTGTCTATGCGTGTTTATATGCGTCAAGGCAGAGCTTCGGCAGAGAAAATACTTATTTATTTATGGCTATAACTTTCGTCATAATTAACCTATCGTAATGAAAGTTGGCATACGGACTCATAATCACTAACTGGAGGTATTTGAGTAGAAAATACCAATACGCGGGTTATGGAAAACACACGAATTGCAGGGGAGTGTGAGGGGGGGTGTATCAGAAAAAAACACAAACTTGTCCTTTCTCAAACTTTGGAGAATCTGGTTACCAAGTTTGGGTATTCTAGCTCTTGTAATTGCTGAGATCCTTGCGGTCGTACAGACGGACAGATGGTCAGACGGACAGACAGACAGATGGTCAGACGGACAGACAGATATGGCTATATCGACTCGACTTGTCATGCTGATCAATAATATATATGCTTTGTGGCGTCTGCCACGCCCCCTTCTGTGTGTTACATACATTTGCACAAAACTAATATACCCTTTTACCCTTTGGGTACAGGCTATAAAAAGTACGACCACTTTGGAAAGAATATGTTGCTCGTTCTATTTCTGGTCATACATTTCCTAAGCCATATAAATAATGTAGTGATCAGGCTTAGTGATTGATGCAGATACATATATAGATAGGCGGATGGATGAACTTCGTGGCGTTATGATGATTATACATTCATGTACATTAGTATATATGCATCGATGTTTCAAGCTTACGCATCAAAATAAATATACCCTTACAACTACTACCTGTGAATGGTATACAATTTAAGATCACTAAGTTCCACCAGATGTCCGATTTGTTACAGTTCATGCTAATATATGCATTAAATAGCATTGTAACGTGTTCATTATTCCAGCAGTTGCGAAATATTTTTAAAAATCTGCAGCTATTTCCCAATGGAGCTTCGTTACAACTTGCTGATCTGTTTGCTCGGCGCCCTTACTGCCAGCGGCAAAAAGGAGCTATCCAGTCACCTACGAATCCAACCACCCATTCGATCAGAGAATGTCAACGGCTACCTAAAAACCAGTGGAGCCCAGGTGGGCCCTTGGGTGCTACGCATCATGAAAGGCAACAAGTTTGCCTGCGGGGCGTCCTACTACAGCAGTCTCTACGTGCTGACCTCCGCGAGCTGCCTGCATCGGTACAGGAAGAAGCTAGACGTTTTGAGGGTCGAGTTCGCCATGCCCGAGCCGGACAGTTCCGAAGGTGTGGCGCTCATCGACGAAGTCACTGTACCCAAGCAGTATAGATGGCCCGAAAACTACATGGACGTGGCAATGGTCAAGCTAGTCGAACCCCTGACTTCCCATCAATTTCAATTCGTAAAGCTCTGCCAAAAACCACTTCGTGGCTATAAGAAGCTAACGGCTGTTGGCTGCGAGGCGAATCCCGATCAGAGAATGCAAGTGGAGGAAGTATCCGTGAGGACGAGATCAGAGTGCCTTTCTGACTACGAGACAATGCGCTTGTCCGGAACCGTAACATGCGCCGAAAAACACCAACAACCAACCAACACCAAGCACTCCAATTACGGTTTTGGCTGCCCTCTCACATCCGGAGACGATCTTTGCGGCATTTCTCTCATGGGTCCCCGATACAAAAATACCCTTTTCACCGACATAACTCAGGTGAAGAGCTTCATTTCGAAAGTTGCTCACCAAAAGCGCCGACCTAGGACTCATAAAAAACGAACTAAGGAAATTAATATTTGGCGAAAATGAAATAAGTACTGGATGTTGTAAATAGATCGATCTATGTATATTTTTTTGAGAGAAATAACTGAATAAAATATCAATACCTGGGGTTGACCGCAGATTGTGTGGATATTATGGCCTCTATGTAACACAAGTTGCATTTTAGCGAGTTATTGATAAATGTGCGAGTATGCATTAAATAAATACATATTATAAAATAGAAATAGAACCTATTCATAGTAGTCGGAGCTATTAGAGATAGCTGCACCAAGTCATACATTTATTTAGAAATGACTTAATAAGTGATTCCAGATTCAGTTTAAATAAATAGTGTTAAATTGTGATGAGAAGATACATAAGCACATATACTAAGCAAGGTTTTAACATTTCCAAAAGTGGAGTTTATGAAAAGTGCTTCAATACTCACTTGGAGTTTTTCACTCTCCAGTGAAAGCGTAAAATAATTTTTAAAAAACAATTAGAAACCCGTATCTTAAAAAAAATCTTAATAAACCTATTCTTATTAATGTAAGACTATTAATAGACTGTTGAAAGAAATTCCAACGTTATGGCGGCCTGTCTTTATCGCCAACTATATACTATAATTATTAAACAGCGATGAGTTTTTCTGTAATATAGTATTCTCTGATATCAGATTCTGCGCCGGACTCAAAGCATTTGAGCGATGCAAAATGGTAATAGCGCTCTGAAAACTTGACAAAAGTTAATCCAGTAAATATAAAGAATAAATACTTGCTTGCAAGCAAGTTTTGTACGCTTTGTATGTTTTATACAGTAAAGATGTTTTAAATATAGAATATCTACAGCATCTATATTATTTTTGAAATAGCATTTAAAAATCAATTTAGATTCAGAAAATGATAATATTAACTCTTTCCTCATACATATTGTCATCGTTGGGATTTTACAGTATACGGGGAGAAGAACTTCTTAATATGATTCTCGGATGTGAGATAACAGCACACAGCAGTCAGTCAGTCAGTGTCTTAACTAATTAGCATAACCTCGACGCAGTTGCCAGGAAGTGCTCAGAGTGTGATGAGTTCAGCGGCCAGCTTTTGCACTTGAAACCCAAATTGCGTAGTTCCAGTTCCCGAAATACTCGCGAGTGGACTCAGTTTAACCTGAAGCTATATTTGCGAAATGCCGAGAGTACCGCTAGGTGCGCAGGTGCGCGTGTGAGGGTCGAGAAAACGGGTAAGCCCGCTAGTGACGTCACATGCCGAAACAAGTTTTGTAAGCACCGTTTTGCCGAATGATTAAGAATGATTTAAATTGTATTGTTTATATAAGCGAGTGAGTTAAATGAATACAAGTATGCATGTAAAGTAAGATATTATGAAACTAATGGCATTGGACACAGCAGCAAACTCAGCCCTGGGCTGTGGCAGCAGCCCAGCAGAATGAGTTCGCATACACCATGGCCGATTTGGGACTGCGGCTAGTTCTGGTGTTGCTGCTGATGCAGCTGACAAGACTAAATGGGAGAATCTATCCGGATCGCATTAGCACGGACACCAAGAAGGAGACACGTCAATGGGGCGGCATGATGGCCAATACAGGCACCAACCTGGGCGGCTGGCTTTTGCGCATCACGAGCGGTTTTGGAAATTTTGCTTGCGGCGCTGCCTACTACTCCCCTCTGATAATGCTGACCTCAGCCAATTGCATACAGCCAATTCGATATAGCTTAGAAGCTGCCATTGTCGACGTCACTGCCATGTGCGAGCGAGAGGACACCTACGCGGTCATTGACACTTTCTATTCGCCACCCACCTTTCGAGTTAGACAGACCGAAATGGACATCGCTGTGGTAACGCTGCAGGAGCCCTTGGGAGGCAGACTCACGGAAATCATCAAGTTGTGCTCTACACCCATTAAAGAAGGCATGTCTGTGGATGCCGTTGGTTGGGGTTTCCTTGGCTTGAACTATTGGCCCCGTCTCCAATTCGCAAATACGAGCTCTGTGGTGGTTGGGAATTTGGATAGTTGCCGGGAACAATATAAGGACATTCGCAATATAACTGATAGTTCGTTCTGTGTTACTCTGCCTGCAGATAAAAACGACTGCATCCACGACAATGGATGCCCTTTAATTAAGGAAAACGAACTCTGTGGAATTGTATCGTATGGCGGCAGTTGCCTAAACACCACTTATCCAGGCATTTATACAGATATCAATGCGGTTTCTGATTACATAGAACGAATTGAAAATGATGTCGTAGCGGGTGTATTGTCACGTCGTAGAAGAAGAAGACGGCGATCAATCCACCAAAAAAAAATGTACCATCAAATATTAAAATATGCAAAGCAAAATACACACAATCAGTGCAAGTGTGTTGAAAGATCAGCACACCTTTTGTACATAATATAATTAACTTATACCTACACAATCAGTTTTTTTTTTTTAAATTTGGTTTTCTTTCCCGTACGATAATACAGATGGACTGACGAATATACGGGCTTGATGGTATCAACTCCTCTTGTTCTGCTAAACAATCCTCCTTCTAGCGCTAATATATCCGTTCTCCCATTTGGTACAGAGTATAATGTATTTGATAAACACATTTAAGGGTTAAAGGAAAAAATTCGAAGCTATCATTACTTTTTCTAAATTTGAAACACGCAAATATTGAAGGGTGTATCTACTACCTAGACCTGCATAACTTCATCTTTGAGACCATTACTACTTAAGTAAACTTAAATTTTAAGCAAACCTGGTTTCAATATTTACAGTGCAGGATACTGACATATCACTGCAGTGAACTACAAATTGTTTCAATTCTTACACAACTAGTATCTGCAATGTTCCACAACAGTGACTTGCACGTACTCGATACTGAATAAAACAATATAGCCAGAAATAGCCAGAAGTAAATCAAATAGTTTTGTTTACTACACGTGGTTTGCGGAATTGCTTTATTTAAACATATCTCCATTGATCTGACTTAATGAATATATAAGCAAATCTATTCCAGCGAAGAGTATACATAAGTATATTAAATATATTCAAAAATATTTTAAATAACCATATTTAAAATATATGAAAAAAAAAAACTTGTACGTGTACAACTGATTACGAACATATGTTTGAATTGCATACATCCGGACGAATCTAGTTTAAGTTTTAAATTATATATATTGAATATACTTTTCGAAATTCGGTTACTTTTGTCGTGCACTCGGAACTGGCTGCTATGAAACTTGACGAGGATGTTAAAGCATAGAGCTTGTGAGCGTTGTAGTACAAGTAAGAACTAGTTCCAATCAACCACGCAGTGAACTAAAAAACCATTTGAACAACAGCTGTTACGGAACTACCAAAAAACCATCTCTCGCGAACGCACTGTTTAATGCACATGTTGCTTTAAGAAATTAAAACACAACAATAACAATTTAAAACACAATGGAGACGGTTAAAGAACTAATACAGTTTATGCAACCCAATCAGAGGCTCGATTTAAAGGCCGTGGCACTGACGCATGTGCTAGGTAAGAAAGGGAAATGAAAAGTCTAATTACTACCAACTATACACGTGTGGTTTGTTTACATTTTTCGCAAAGGTCTGACTGGCAGCGCCGAAGGAAAAGCGGCGATACTCTCGCTGGATGACATGCTGATTGCCATTTTCGGCTTGACCCACGACAGCAACCAGACTGTGGCTAAGGATGCCGTACTCAGTTTGATAAATTTAACAGCCGAGGAAGCAGGCGCCATCAAAATATTTGATTTGGCCAAGCAAACAAAACCCGTAAGTAACCTAACAAGACAGGAAGGACCTTTAAAACTGTGAAGATATACTCCTGCAGATATTTCCCTTAATCAATGAGGCAATTCAACACATATGCGACGAGCAGGCTGAACTTGCTGACGCTTGGTCCATGGTGCTGAGCAATATGACGCGGGTAGAGTCGCTGGTGCACGAAATACTGGATACGCTGGAGCGCGACGAACAAACACTTCCCAAGCTAGCCAAGGTATTTGCCCAGTTAGATTACAATAAGAAGAAGTCTAAGCTGCACTATCTCGGGCCCATCTTCTGCAATCTCACGCAAACCCCACGCGGTAGGGAGCTTTGCTGTCACTCGAAATATCAGTTGCTAGAGAAACTGTTACCATTTGCATCCTATGAGGAGAATGTTGTGCGACGTGGTGGCACGATTGGTATCATTAAAAACATTTGCTTCGATCCAGTTTACCACGACATAATCCTGAACGATAACGATGAGATCTTGTGTGCTATACTGAATCCGTTGTGTGGACCTGAGGAATTCAGTGATGAGGAGAACGATAAGATGCCTATTGCACTACAGGTGAGAGATTTAAAGACAGAAAAATTTGCAACAAGATACTTTCGACCTTAGAGACCCGTCGTTCAATAGTATACAAAGCCATAGTTTCTGTTAAATCAACATCGTGACAGTAGTCCGATCTGCCATAAAGTTGTCTTTTTGGTTCCTAGGTAAATTTTCCAAAACATTTGCAATGGCAAACTCGCCTCTTTCAAGTAAAACCCCTTTATTTGTACTATCGTCTGTATTCCCGAAATATTATACTTACGCAATAATCCTTTTTAAAGACTTCAAGCTTTTACTTGTTAGTATTGTTAACTAATGTCACAATGTAATGTTTTAATTTAGCATAGAAAATGATATTTTTCTAAAAGTCATCGGTTATTGCAAGTATATCTGAAGAAACAACGTTGTATAATTTGATCAACCAAATTACTTTTCTTATATTTCAGTATCTGTCAGAGAGTAAAACACGGGAAACAGATCCTGATCTGCGCCAAATGTTGCTGGAGTGCCTTCTACAGCTTTGTGCGACGCGACGTTTCCGGGAACATCTTCGCTCTAAGGGGGTCTATGAGATACTGCGGGAGTATCACAAGTGGGAAGCAAAAATTGGTCGCTGCAGCGAGTGCCTGCAGGCTTGCGAGAATGTGGTGGACATTTTAATCAAGTGAGTTCGTAAATTTTTTAAAAACATTTATCTTTTCAACTCACACGCTTTGAATACTTTTGTAGAAATGAGGAGGAAATCGGACTGGACAACTATAAAGCCCTCGAAGTTCCGGCTGACCACACAGAAAAGTTCTTGCAAGAGGATGCTGATTATGTTAAGAGTTTAATGGATTGATGTTTATATCGTAATTATTTTGTATATTGTAAATATATTGCTGTAGCCTAAACAAAAACTCTGTTTGCTTTTTAATATATAGTATGTATGCAGTTTTATTCAGAAATGTTTCAATGCTTTGTGAGTTTTGCTCTTCACATACCCCTATCCTAAAGTAAAACACACAGTTGTATGCTCGCATTTAAATGCAAAATAAACAATTTGATTAGTTTTTAGTAGCATTTTGCTCAGTAAAGAGTTTATCTAGTGGTTTGCGCTTAAAGTTTTAGATATTTGTATATATATATAAGGTTTACTTATCAGCTAAGTACATTTGCATTCAAAAATTTTTAGCAATTTTTTATTAATATGAAACTTTTATGTTTTTTCACTTTGTTTGGTCATTTGTTCTCATTTGTGATGAAAACAGCATGTGTTAATAAACGAATATTTCATTAGTTATTTGAGTTCTGCGAAGATGTAGTAAATGTCGCTCTAAAATTTAAATCGCCTTCTTACATACGATTATTCAAAATGAAGAAAAGCGCGCGTCAGTAATAATATAAAATTAATATAAACGATTGCATCAAATAGTTAAACTATTAATATATTGTATGAAAAGTTAAAAAAATAGAAGCGCCGTGGACAGTAGTAAATTATATCTTACTACTGTTTTTCGTATTGAGCGCAATTTCAAAAGTTACATATATTTTGAATTTGGGATTTTTAGAACAATGTCTGGGCTGTGAAAAACAGTTGCAGCTACAATTGAATGAAGATCTACATTTTGTTTGAGTTTAAGCCAATAGGGTGCGGGTTCCTTCAATTTTTGTTTGGTTTGGACATGCCAGCACTTCAATTTATGTAATTTAGTTTTAAACATTAGCTTAAGTGTGTGTTGCTATGTGTGTTTAATATTACAAGCAAGCGACTTCAGCAAATTCTTGAACTTGTTTTGGAGTGGAAAACCTTTCATTACGCATACGTTTTTAATTTGCATACAAACATTTTGAAGTACAAATATATTTTTGTTTAGCTTTTTGGTTTTGTGCTGCGGAAACCATTGCAAGCTCGCTCAGTGTGTGCAGAAAGAATCGAATCTAAATGAAATCAATTGTTATTAAAATACATGGTTTCATTAACAACAACTATCGTATATTAAATGCTATGGTGTTTTGAATTACTGTTGTTGTTCTTAACTTGCTCAGTAAGCGATTTGCACGTCGATTTAGTATTTTGATTTGGTCCTATTGGTTTTCGTTATGCTCGGTTCATGTTATTGCAGTTAATGGATTCGTTTATGCTTAAATTTATAATTAAGCGTTAATGCTACATACATACATTTAATTTCCAGTAACTCGCATGTTGAACTTAATTGTTAATAAATAGCTTGTTTTCTTGTTAACTTATAACTGCTTTTCGTTTTAAATTCCTGCGTGAAATTTAATTTATTTTTACACAATTTCCTATCAAGTTAGCCTAAAAATTCAGCGTCTTCTAATAAATAATTATTTACAATAGTCGTCGGTGTCGTCGACGTCGACGTTGGCGACATCCTGAAGGCGAAAACGTATTTAAAACTATCAATTAGGTGTGGGCAGAAAACAGTTTGCGCATCTTAGCCGAGGCCCGCACACACATGCGATGTGTGCGCGGCCACGCTTATTCTGGACACAAACCAACCAGCTAGTGCACCGTGGTACTTAAGAGCTAAACATAATTTAATTTAATTAAATTTAATTGCAATTGAACTTGAATGTGTTTTACTTTGATTTGATTCCGACTCGGCTCCCAGTTTCTTAGCAACGCTTAGGATTAGCATAATCATGGTAAATAGTTTTAATTTAGTTGTTGCTTTCGCCTAAATTTAATTCATCAATTATTGTTAAATAATTTTTAGATATTCATTTATAAATCACATAATTGCTTGACGAATTCCATAAAAATACGTTTGGATTAGCTTTTATTGCAGAGTGTTGTGTGAACTGTAGATTGTAGGGTGTACAGCCTCGTATGTGCTATGAGTATAGTACAAGTATATGTACGTGTAGAGTGTGTGTACGTGTCTGTTCGTGTGACATTTTTAACGGTGCACTTTTTAGACACAGAGACATCAAGATACTGGTAGAGAGTGAGAGCGAGTGCGGTCTATGTACGAGTATGGGTTTTGTAAACTTTTGCTGCGCAGCAGTATAATTAAATGCTTTTGCTGATTACTTTGACTTTAGTCGAATCCATTCGGAGTTCTTCGGAGTTTTCTGCTTATTAGTGCCCTCCAATCCGCACACAGTGCTACCTGGCGGTCAAGTCAAGGCGATTCCGCGCAGCCAGCAGCAGCAGAGCAGCAGTGAGCATATGTCGCAACAGGGATTCCGCACTTGCCACGCGATGTTGCTGTTGGGGGGAGGCTGCGTTGCACGCGTCCGCGTCGCTGCAGCTCTGTAGGCAACCGTGTACGTATCTGTGCGAAAAAATTATGCAAATTATTATTATTATCATTCTTTATTGAGTCGGAAAATGTCATTATTAGATCAAGCATGCATAATGAACGTTTTCTCATTATCCGCACAGATAGTATTCCTAGCAGAGAACTTCTTAACAGACGCAAAGTTGATAGCGACTTGTCTAATACTGTTTTGATTATCCTCTTTAAAAGCCTTTTTGTTGCTCTGGGAGAGTCTCTGACTAGCCTAACGTATTTGGAAATGAACCTTCTTCGCACCGGTTCATAGAGTTTAGTCTATAAACAATTACTTAGCTTAATTATGTGATTGATAATTAAGTAAGTTCTTTTCTTAAATATTTTATTTCTAATTTATACCTTTTAAGTGTTACTCGTAGGTCGAAAAGGGCGTCTGATTTCATTTGGGTATGAATCGAAGTTAATGAATTGAACGCTGACCAAAGGAATGATTTATCCATACATATTATTTTTATTCATTGGAAAAAAGTATGCACGATCAACTTGGGCTCAGTGGTCCAAAGCTAGCCCAGTACATCTTCAAATGGTAATGGAATCTATTTGAAAATGTCCTGAAAATTCACTAAAATAAATTCTCAGGTTTCCTTCACTTGATTAGACCTGACGATAAGGAAGACTATAAACCATAAGCGAATGAAAATTTCTCACTATATAATGTACTTCATTTATAGTATGAACATACGATATATCAGTAACTGAAAACCTCAATAAGCTCGAACGTTAAGATAGAAAGTCTGACCTATTTCGAATATTGCACTTTATTTGCTTGACTATTGCGTCGACCTACCTATTATCATAGTAGAATTTGCCACAATGTGACATTCTTATAATTTCGGTATCTGTCGTCAATGTGCCGCTATCCAAGGCACATCCGCGCACTGTTATCGTCTCGCCGGTATCATCTGCACAAAGGAAGAAAAAAAGGTGAATCCATAGCTGATATTTCGAGTCCAAGCCCACGCTTACCATAGTAGCCGGCAATCTTAATGCAGGCTGTGGCCGGAAACAGTCCGTCCCGACCCTTCCGGCCGCCCATACACGGCGATTCGAGTATGGCCGTGGAGTAGTTGTTATGAAAGGGATCGTCGCACTCCTTATTGGCGCCATTATAGGAAACACACTTGAAACAGTCTATGCAGAAACCTAAATAAAGGGATACTTTTAACAGAGCTGCATATGAATAAGATTTAACCTGGTAGCCAGGTAGAACTTACCACTGCTGAAAAGCAGGCAGAGCAACAGCACTATGCCACTCACGATTTCCATTGGCGCGGGCGCTGCCATTCCTCCGTCGTTGGCTCAGATTATAGAACAGAACTCACGTTTGACTCACGATATGACATTTTAGGCGCTCCAACATTCTGTGCTGCAAAGAAAGAGACACAAAACCACATTAGGGCTGATTGATGACAGGCACCATTATGCATGTATGCATATACACACACACACACACATATATATATAAGCATACAAATGAGTGTTGCTTTTGTGTTGAAGAACAGGACAAAAAAGAAAAATCTTGCAACGCAAAATTAGCAAATCAATGAGGATGCCAGTCCCATCAGTATGAGTATGGGACCTGCTGATGATTTTTCATTTTCAATGAATACATCACAGTCTATTCATAACAAGAAGCCAAGAATGGCAACTCATACATACATATCTGCCTGTCAGTAATGGATTTGCGAGCTCAACGCCTGAACGAGTTGCAGACAGCTTGTGCTCGTAAAAATCAAAAGCCCATTGGGCCTCTCCATAGCCGAATCCGCAGACCTGCCGCGAATAAAAACCGTTCACATTCGAGCAGCCCATAAAAATGCTTTTCACACTCGGATGCCCCCCTCTAATGTGGATAAAACATGCCCACCAAGAAGCGAAACCCAAAAAATGGCCAGTCAGTCAGCGGGAAAAATTAAAGGCTATAAATTCCACAACGGCATTTCTTGATATAATTTTCGTACAGCTTGCCAATCGCTTTTCTCCTCTCCCACCAGAGAGTGGTGTCTCTCTCTCTCACTCACTCTCTCGCTCCACCATATGCCGGTCAATAATGCTATTCCCAAAATGTAAATAATTGCTTTTCAGTTGATTTTCGATTATCGAGTGAAGGCCCAACTGAGTTTTCACCAACACCTCTCAGGTTTCTGTTTTGTTGACAACTGATTGAGACTACTGTTAGAATATAATAAAACTTTTTGAGTTCGTTTTAGCCACATTATTTATATGGCTTACAAAATCGACAATGTCGACGAGTCCCTCAATAAAGTGTTCAAATTTGTTCGTTGCCAGTACTGAGCCTAAGGGCTATTTGAAATTGGGGCGTAATTCTCAACAAATAAGAAATGTGTGCATTCTTGTAACACGAGAAATATTCGTATTTGTAGGACAGCAGAGAGAGGCAGAAAGGTAACGCCGATGCATCGAATTAAGCACACTCTTTAAAAAAATATTCATTTGAATTAATAACTTGAACATTTTGCAGACAACATTCTTGTATACAAAATATCTATGTTTAAAATCCAACGAATTAAATATTAAATAATATATTAAATATTAATATTATTTACAGCCTTGGTTCTAAAAATACACCAAGAATGAAAGTCTATTTGCTTGGAGGAACTATCCGAATTATCATATCGGGCGTAAATTTAGAATTTAGAATGCTAGAATGCCTAATTACTATGGCAAGTTCCATAATTACAATTCATCTTATATGAAAACTCAAACTAGCTTAGGGGTGCGAAATAAAATATTTAATAGTTAATAGTTCAATAAGTTAATAGTTTAATAGTTCGGGAAAATTACGATAAAATGGATAAACCTTTGGCTTGCGAGTAATTTTTGGATTTCTCAAATAATATTGCTGTCGCAAATGCTGCTTTCAGGACTGAGAAGCTAAACTTAAAGCTGTTAATATATTTAATATTGAACATAAGTTTTGCGTAACATTTTTCATGTGATAAGCTCCGCTTGTCCTTTATACAAGTATGTCGACTGCCTTTTCGAAGGGGTATAAAGGAGAGGAGAGAAGCAGCCAAAGGCTAAATGCAGTCCACAATAAGTTGGTCCTCTTCAGCTTTTCGCTTCGCCCGACTGACTGCTGCCATCGCCGCTGTCTGCGCTTTTCTTTCTGTGGGCGGCCTTTTATGTAGAGCAATTGTATCATTTTATGTTCAGCTGGGATAGTAGAAGCATGGCAGCCAACAGCCATCGAGACAGCCTTTGAGAGTGGGACTGCCTTGCCAATAACTAGGCCTGCTCCATTTTCCTTCACTTTTTATCGTCCGGCATCCTATTGTCCTGCTGTCTGGCTCATCGCCCGAGGCGCATTTGCGTGAGGCTGCTTCCGCTCTTTCGCTTATTTAAACAAATATTGCTGAGCGGCATTCCAGCCGCAGGCTCATTAATATCAAACAAATAAAAATGAAACAGCGTCGTCGCATGCCTCTTTTTATGTTTTAAATAAATCAAATTCATGGCTGATCTTGGTCCTAAACACACACACTCACTCACATATACTATAGATGCCTCACTCAAATAATCAGTGGACTTGTTAAGGCGTTTACTGGACTGAGCAATCAAAGTCCGCTGCCTGTCCTGAAATATGACACGTAAATATGATCTATGTCGGTGTTAGGGGGGTAACGTATCGCCCATAAAAACAAACGGCATGACAGAAACAACAGTTGCGAAGTGGAAATATAAAATATGTGTATAAATACAAACAACACACACTAATCGATGGTCAGTCAGCAACACCCACACAACACATTGGCGTTCAGAAAAATAGAAACAGAAATATGAGTTATGCAACAAATTTCATGCCTAAGAGAATACCCTCTTTAATATTTATTTAACTTTAACCATAACGTATTGGGTTGCTTCCAAAATCGTAACTTAAACAAACTCATAAGTATATCTTTCTGAGCTCTGACACCGAAATATTAAAGTGGGATTCATTATCACCTTGAAGAGTTCCGAATAATTGTTTTCCATAATGTGTTCAGTTGTCAATTAGTCCGGTCCCACTGTGAGGGACATCTTATTTGTTTTTTGTTTTTTTTTTTTACTTTTGGCTCAACATCAGGACCTTTAAAATTGTACAAAGTGGTGCTTGACTTGACTTTTATTTGTCTCTCAGAAAGCCACAAAGTCTAACTTTCTGCCCCTTCTATCATACATCGCGTTTGTATTTTTTAGACAGGTCTATAATGATAATTTAGCCAGTCTGTAGAAAATATAGTAATGGTGTTGATATTTTTAATTACGTTTTTGTTTGTTTTTCTATTTGTGAACTAAGAATTATTGAAAAACGTATGAAAATTTGTAATAAAACGAGTAAAATGTTAATCCTCATATATGCCAGCTATAAATAGTACGTAATAAGTATACGATAGTATACGATATATATAAAAAGAAAAAGAATATTTGTGACAAGAAGCATGGTATTTTCACACCTCTTTCTGCCTGTTACATACACTTGTCATCTCTACCCGTTGTAATATTTTCGACATATTTACAGTAAGCCGAATATAAGTCTCTATTCAACTGACTTGCACTGTGTGCACTCATGCCCACAGGTCTATGCTCCACTCCCATTGCATTTGTTTGTGCTCTGGATGCCACGTCCACAGTCTGCCAATTTGAATTTCGCACAAGTTGGTGAAGGAATAAATGTGTTGACGCATGCAATATTCACTGACCATTTCGACACCTACCATATCAATATATTTTAGTTTGTTTATTGCATTTCGGGCATACGCCTGGCTTCCATGAAAATGCTCAAATCATTTAACGTTCAGTGCTAATTTATATTGCGCTTTTCGATTGCAACCGCAACGCAATCAACTTTGGATAAATAAATGCTTGTGTACTGGAATCAGCAAGTCAAATACGTCGAGTGCCTGCCTGATCTCTCCCCATTTCTGCTTAGCTATCCCCTCCGAATTCTCGTAGCTATTTGCATAGCCTTCAGCATTTAAGCAAATCAGGTTCTTCTAACAACTTATATTTACATATTCAACCCTTCGGATGACATTTTGTCTGATTTCAATGCGGTTTTTTGCATTAGATAGAATAGGAAAAATAAAATTATACTATTATAAAATTATACAAAAAACAATGTTTTCCATTTCCACATTATTGTTGTTTCTGGGGTCGAAAAATTTCTGTAAAGGAAAATAAAAAAAAAACATGTTCATTTTATTAAAGCCTAATGCGACCCCACATTTATAGCATTTTTAGTTGTATTTTATATATTGAAAAAATGTAATACAGAAAACATCGAATTTGCTTGCACGAATCACAAAATTGGCGCCAAAAGTGATCATAATTTCAATTCACTAGCTTATTTCAGTGCAACCTAATTAATTAATTAATTAAATTAAATTAATTTAATTAATTAACTAAATTAAATATAAAATATTCCATACATGCACACATACATTTACGTTTACATCAGAATCGTGTCTATGCGTGTTTGTGTACTTGTACGTGTATGTATGTGTGCATTGGGCATGGTTATATGGCAAGAATTACGGCAGTTATAGAAAATCTTGAATAGGGGGGAGTGGGGGGTTGCATCGGGAAAAATGAACAAACTCATCCTCTCTCGGGCTCAGGAGAATCTGTATACCAAGTTTGGTTATTCTAGCTCTTATACTTTCTGAGATCCTTGCGTTCATACAGACAGACAGACAGACAGACAGACGGACCGACGGACATGGCTATATCGACTCGGCTTGTCATGCTGATCAAGAATATATATACTTTGTGGGGTCTGCCACGCCTCCTTCTGTGTGTTACATGTACACTCGCACAAAACTAATATACCCCTGTACCCTTTGGGTACAGGGTATAACTAGAGTGGCTCAAAGTAAGATACTGAGGATAATCTTTAATGTCCCTTGGTACATGCATACATGGTACACTATGTACATTGAAAAGAACTTAAGATCCCTAAAGGTGGCTTTTGTCATCATTTTGTGTTTTCCTCTATTTACAAATAGATTAAACTGTCAACATAGCTAGTAGATAATTAGTTTTATAATAATAATTAAAAAATGGTAATTATAGATTAATTATAGCTTTTTCTTTCATACTTATTCTTTCTGTTTTCATGATTTCCAATGCTCTTGTCAGTCTATGTATATCAGTACACTGTGTGCATTATTATTGAATACCACTTAATGGGTAAGCAAGCTAAACAAAATATATGAACTCTTCTGACCATTTGAATAAGTATATTTCTTCTTTTTATTACTTTACCGCTTATCTTAGATATTTAAATAAAGTTGTTCTTCAATGCAGATCGAAATATACATAATTCAAAAAATGGCACAAGAAAGAGTCCAAACATAAATCTCTTGTTGCCTGTGGCACAATGAGGGTCGCTAATCGGTTTTTTCTTTTCGCCGTTCGGGATCATCTGAATTTGTCGTGTCGACCGCCTGCCTGCCTGCCGTTGAGTGCACATTAAAAATGAAATATGAGCAAAGTACTCGAAAACAAAAAGTCAAGCCCCAACCCCCCGATATGGACTGACAAAGTGGCCGGCTCAATTGTAGGTCATTAATTCCTTAATCCCAAAACGCTGCGAAAATCGTCCTGTTGGCGGGTAAGGGGAAATGCTGGTCATTATGTGCTACACGCGCCTGTATTTTACATTAATTGTAGGCGCCGCTCACTAAGTCTGCTCCACATGGTGATGGCACCACCTGCAGGGCATAATGTGTCACAGGAATTATTATTATTAAAGCGATAAGAGTGATGCCTGTCGTTGTGTGTGTATCGCGTCAATCAAAAGGAATTGCCTACTTATGAGGGCGCGTGCCTTATAGCCTTAAAATCTTACAATTGGGCACGTCAAAGAAACACATTTGACTGCGTGTGTGTATTGTTAGTTATTACTTCTACGCACAACATATAAACCAAATGATTTATTATAATTTGCGCTTTTGACAATGATAATCTTTACACAAGACGTCTTCGATTTGCCTATGCCTTAACTATGAACGAATCTGTGCACTCGCAGTCCTTATTATTTTGCATACACAATCTTATCGGCAGAAGCACCCCTACGCTCCCAAAAACTGACAAGGGTTCAACCCTTGAAGCCAAAAAAGCAAACTCCAGGGCAGACAAGAGACAAAAAAATGTTGTCCTGAGGCTTAGACAAAAGTTAAACGCCTTCTGCTCACCAACTGACCCCGGCCTTTTCCCATTTTTTGTTTACAGGCGCAAATGTCATTGTGCCCAAATGGCTTGGAAAGTAAATGTTGTCGCACGTTACGAAAAACGTCCATTTATTTTTAAAGCTCGCACGAACTTTAAGCAAAGTTGCAGAGGTTCTCCTTTATTTTTGAAATGGCGTTAATAATTTTTAATATGACTTTTTCCTTTTTTCCTTCTGTTCTTTGTGAGTTTGCCGGAGTTTCAATTTTTATCGAACAATTTTTATACCCTGTACCCAAAGGGTACAAGGGTATATTAGTTTTGTGCGAGTGTACATGTAACACACAGAAGGAGGCTTGGTAGACCCCACAAAGTATATATATTCTTGATCAGCATGACAAGCCGAATCGATATAGCCATGTCCGTCTGTCCGTCTGTCTGTCCGTCTGTCTGTCTGTATGAACGCAAGGATCTCCGAAAGTATAAGAGCTAGAATAACCAAACTTGGTATACACATTAATTTTTTTGCATTACCTTTTATCTATATATTTTAAGCATTCATATACATACACATTTAATATCATTTATATTATACCTATTTAATTGTTATTTATAATTGGTTGTCATGCACTTCATATTTTTCCACGTTCGTTTTTTTAGTGAATAAATTATATTTTATAATGTTTTAACTTAACTTCTTTTGATCAATGCTAGTCATGCCGCCCCTGTAGGTCTCCCGGAAATTTTAGGGGTCATTCTAATAGTTAGTCTTTATTTTTTTTGGTAAGGAATGACCATGGTAGGGAGGGCAGTTCACCTCATTAACACCTGAGGGTCGCAATTTTCGTTTTATGTTTGTTTTCCCTCTTACTATCCTGTGTGTGTATTACCGCAACTTTTCCGCTTGTCTGCACGCATCTTTTTTTAAAGAAATATATATGTATAGGCAAACCATAGGCGAGAAGCAAGATCACCACCCCACTTGCCGACGAGCCAGAGCCGGAAAAATTTCGCGTGCGCTCTCTCCTATGCCCACCATCTAGCCTGGATAATATACGTAACCCGTTACAGTTATGAATTATAATATACAATAATATTAGAGAGTGGACGAGTTTGTTCATTTTTTCTGATTCACTGATTAATTAATTAATTTAATTAATTTAATTTCTTTTTTGTGGGGTGTTACAGGGTATTTGAGAGTTGAGCCTGCTCGACTTTAGCATTCCTTTCTTGTTAATAATGAAGACAAAGGACCATTTAATCAGCACAAAAGTAGATGAAAGTTTAAATTCAAATGTGCATTATGTGTACCGTGTATATATTTAAAATTGTCTATTTATTAATTCCATTAGGTGAGATATTTCGGCATTCCTATATCAGACATTTTTTTCAAAAATATTTGTAATAATCTTTTAAAAGGCTGTTTAAAATACTTAACCGAGAACGACCATGTCAGATCGAAATATCATAGGCTGTCATGGAAACGATATGATTCACATCATATGTATTTTTGTGTGAAAACAGTGTTGTTTTGATTCATAGATCCTAATGAATATTGCTATAATATCTGATAAACTCCAAATAAGTAGATGCTTTCATAGGAAATTATGGGGTATATACAAGTAGTTTGCGGCCCATGGGAGGTATTGAAAGCAAACTATGACTTCGGCTACGCCGAAGATAGCTTTTCATTGTTGTTGTTGAAATATTTAATAAATTCATCAAACATTTTTTTTCGTGTAAAATCTCTCTTCTTCCTATTAATTGGCCAATTATAAACCACGTTTGGCTTTTACTTCAACTGTTTCCTTTTAGAAAATCATTTTTTGCGGAGAGCTAGTATTTATTTCATCACAAGCGTGACGGATGGGGCGTCAGGACACATGGTGGGGTGGATATTTTTTTGGAGGGCTGAATTTCCTAGGGGAAACAATTATTTTCACGCAAATATGCGCAATGGAATTGTTTCTACAACGCACACACATACTGATAAAAACTGAACTCACCCTCGACTTTTCTGTTGTTCCTCTGCTCAGGCATGAATTGGGAATTGCAAATGCAATGCATAGTTGTAGTTTACAGTTTTAGAAAATTAAAAAAATATGGCAGGCTGGCTGAGCTACATTTGCGGCAGTGAAGTTTATTTAAGATATTGCAATGCAATAAAAGGGAAACTTACTTTGTATTTCTATTTTATTTTTTAGGCGGATGCCAAATCAAAAGATATGAAAAAAAACAATATTCTGTGAATTTGGATTGTATTTTGATGATTCTTCAAGGGTAGTGTCTGATGACAACTTAGTAATTTTATCATTATTTATATTTTATTTTATTATTTTGTGAGTGGTACTCGGACATACTTGTATGTTACATTGCAAAGAGCAATAAATTTATTGTTAAGAAAGTAAATAAATTTTTTCCGGTTAACAGTTGCCTGTGGCTATTTATGTCCGATAGGCTGGAAACGCGCAACTGCCCTTTCACGATTTCTGGTGCCTTGAGCCCAGGACCCGCAGCTGATGTCAATAACAGAGTTATGCATTATTAAGCCTGGGCTTAACTACATCAAAATGGGTCTTATGTATTAGCATTTTTATGCTAGCTTGTGAATCGTTTTCCTCGGGGCAGAACAAAAAAAGTAATAATGCCTGAAAATGGATATTTTTCATTTCTGTAGCTAGGAAAATAAAATGTGTTGAAGTAAAATTTAAATATGAATAAAGTATCTGAACAACACAAATTTTGATGCTGTTCATTTGGCTTTTCAGAAATGTGAAAATATGAACAGGACAACGTAAAAGGAACATCTAAATTGTTTACGAGAATGCAAATAAAATGGATTTAGAAATGCACAGACGTTCATAAAATCTATTTTTTCAGAGTTTAAGTTTGCCGCATATTTTGTAAGCTAATTCTGTGGGTACTAAAATGAAATGCTGTCTGACTGGGTATTAAAATGAATTATATCTGTCTCCGCCTGGAATATGTATGTGGCAGTGCGCACAAAACCACCAAAACCACTAACACTGCTGCGATTACTGCTACCAATGGTTCATAGCATACCTTTACCGCCTATCTACGTTTTGGTTGCCCTGGCAGGATACTTGTATGTCTGGTGCTTTTATAGTCACGGCTGTAAATCAACAATGCGCCATGTGGGTCCTGCACTTTAACCTAAAAACAATCCAATTACGCCAATTGTCGCTCAGCCCTGATAGTCAAATTTTATAGCATGCTCTCTCTGCTAATTGTTGTGGAAAATGCTGTGGCTACGCGTGATGAGGGCGAATTGGAAATATCGAGAGCTGGCTATTATTTCGGGTTGATGGGGGTAGGGCAAGTTTTGTTTTGAAATAGTAACTGCTGAAATCATTTGAAAAATAAAGGAATACAACAAGAAAATATATATAGTACATATATTAGTATAACCACAGAAATGATTTTGATTGCTTTACTTTGGATACTAAGAATGCATAGTGCCCCTTTACTCTTGTCAAAACCCAAAGCCTTATTCGTTGAATAAATGATCGATAATCTATTTTTTAAAGATTAACATCTGCGCACATCTATTCTAACTCCTCACCAACTTCCAAAATAGCTTAAAAACAGAAATAGTATAACAATGTGCTCTTTCGTGTCGAGGTCAAACAGTATAACATTTTTGATAAAAATATATTTTCCCTAAGAGTGGCAGTAGTAAACAACATACACAAAAATAAATCCCATAACTAAAATATATCATTTAAGTCGAACAACATTACAACTATAATTTCTTATTTGTTCGACACAGAAAGAGCTCTAACTTGGAACTGAAGCTGAAAATGTCTGCCAACTTTAAACTAGAGACTGCATTCAACGCTGTTCTGGTCGTTAGCTCTCTTATGGCTTAAGCAGGTCATCATGCACTTTGGGAAATGCCGCTTATCCGTGCAGAATGGACGGTCATCGCTGAAGGCGTGCCACAAAGGCAGCGCCACCCAAATGGAACTGCCGGAGATAAGGAAAGACGAGAAAATGGCTGTTGCTTTGGTTATTGTTGCGATGCTGCCTTTTAAGGCGCTTAAGATGCTTAGCTGCGAAGCTGGCGAGCTGCATGCAAAGCAGCTCAGAGACGATTGGAGCTGGCTGGCGACCAGTGAACTAATTAAGTATTTAATGAGCTGGAAAAGTGTTGGCAGCTCTTCATGGACCCTTGAATGCATGCAATGGGCTGCCAACAGGGCAGAAGTAGCGAATATGTATGTGAGTGCATCAATGTATGTTCTTTCCCATTTGATGTTCGATGGCACTCAACCGCAATTGGCCGAAGGACAACAACAACAACAAACCACAAACCAGCCAGCAAGATGAAGGCCTGTTTCTGCTTCTAAGTCTGAGTGTATTTGCCACTCAGTAGCACTCGACCCCTTTGTTTGTGAACTTTTGTTGCCGCTGCTCCTTGCACGGCTCACTGCCCAGGAGCCGTTGTGCTTTTTGCTGACCAAAAAATATCGAGAGGAACAAATGGGGTTCATTCACTTGCTTGAGTGGCGTAGTCAAGCGGAAGAGGTGCGGAGGGAAGGCATGTGGCGACATTCTTGGAGGCGAGGTATTTCCCCAAGTCCAAGGTAAAAAAACCTTGCTATTATTGGTTTGCGTTGTCTGTCTAATAATGTTGTTGCTGCAGTGTAATTTATCGCCCTTTTCGGTCAGCTTACATCTAATTATTGTGTTATCCCACCGTGTGCTAGCCTCGATTACTGTCCCTGCCGGTCTATGGCCTTCATGGACGCGTTACTTATTCAGCAGGGCTCGTTGTCTTTGCAAATTAATGAATTAAGCTTTACAGTTTTATCGTGTAGTCGAGAACAGAAGCGGCTTCGAAATTTTCGAGCACCGCATTTGGCACGCAAAAATGTTCTAAATTAATTGCGCTACTCGGACTTTGACTGCCAGCCCTGTTCGTCTAGGTGCGCTTAGCTCGAAAGCTGGGTGCGGCTTTTCAGCTAATTAACAAAAGAACAAGGCACAACAATGGCGCTTTGTAATTAATTAAATGATGTTTTCAAAAACTTTTGTTTTAGTTCTGTCTGAGCATGAATTTTTAAAGGGCTTCGCATTCATTTATTTTGATAGTGTCAGGAAATGCCTGTACTTGGAAAATAAGTGTTCGTGTGCCTGGGCGCAACAGGCAACAATGATATTGGCACTACATTGCACAGTGGTTCGGATTGACTCTTTCTTTTCGAATCAACTCTTAAATAGAACAAGAATATTATATTCGAATTATAACTATATTTATAATGTAATGCAAGGCATATACAATTTTAAGACAACTTCTTTACCTCTTCCACATACGTGCAAAACGTATAACTCAAAAATCACCCACATTTTAGGGCCTACAATGCTTTTTAAGCTTAAGTTTCTTCCAGATAACATAAATTAAGCGTGTTTGGTTTTTAAACCGTATGCATATCTTCTGTTTATTACATACCCAATTACTAATATTAATTAGGCCAAATACATGTGAACTTAAATAAAGAACAAAGAGTGCGCTCACATGTCTGCTCAGCAAATGCAAAATCTTTGAACATAATCCTGGTGCTTTGGTAAAAATAGCAACAGAGGAATCGCTAAAATTGAAAAGGAAGCTTAAGATTTTGCTAGCCATTTGTTATTTGTACATTTGTTATGTCTGGACATTGACCAAGTTATAGCAGAATCGATTAACAGTCTAGAGTTTTTTGGACTGCAAGCCAGAAAAGGAACATTTCAGGCCAGTGTGTGTGGTGCATTGTATGTGGAGGGCATTTGTGGTGTTCGTTTAAGTAATTGATTTGAAATTAAAAGTGCGCATGACTCCCAAAAGAGCAAAGGGAATAGATGCCGACGCAACTCACACACACACTTGGACGAAGAGTGTTTCCACAAAGGGGTAGAGGAACTTAAAGCGAAGTGAGTCTTAAAATATGTGTGTTTCGATAAATGTGCGATGACATTTCTTTTTAGACACAAGAGAGAAATTACTAAAAACAGTAAACATTTTGTGCACATCAGTCTGTAGCAATAAAATGCCCCAAGCCTGGCTTGATTATTTTATTTTATTGACTATCGTGGTTGTTTATATGTTTAATGTAATCATGTGTAGCAAAATATTATGGGTTCGTCTTTCAAGTCCACGCGCTGTATGTATAGTATGTGAACATTTAACAAAATGCCTTACTAGCGAGACGTCAAACCAACAACTACATTAGAAAATGCATTTCTATACACACTCATCGTCCTTTGAGCTGTTTGGAATGCAGTGAGAACAATTTATTGATAACGAAATGCCTGAGGAAAGCATTCGATGAGTGTGTGGGTGTGCGTGTGAACTTGTATGTGCATGTGACACCAATTGCCATTTGCAAGTTTTGTAGCAATCTAAATTTTTAAACAATTCCATGAATAACAAAACAGCAATCAACAAAGACCTTAGCCGTCTGCCCATCGAACCACTGAACCACCCAAAGCCGCAGGCGCCCAGCAAAAGGAAAAGCTGAAGCTAAAGCCAAAGTCGAACACGAGGCCAAAGTTGTCTATTAAATTCTACATCCTTTGTGAAAAGTTCAGCCAAGAAGCCCAATTTAAAGTGGCATGACATACTGACTTACTGCTTGACTGACTGACTGAGGAGAATGTTGAAGATGGGGAAGTAGTAGCAGAAGGGGAGGGGTGAGGAGGATGTGAGTTGTGTGAGGACCCAGGAGCCACATAACGGCAATGTCGTATTTTTGAGGTGAGGTGTTACCTGACAAGCCCAGCAGCAGGAAGTTCAGGCAACAAAAGTTTTCCAAAATACAGTCCTTTGTAGGCAAAAGAATATTACTCTCACATTGTAGACTGCCAATGTGAGAGTAATTTTCCCAACCAACAAGCCAATTAATTTTATGTAGTCACCACATCAGTTGAGGCAACAAAACAAAATAAACACAAGCTGCTGGGGCAACCAAACTTCCAACACATTTGGGTGCAACAAACAAAGCGGAGGTGTCGAAACTTAGACTAATTAATCGAAAGAGTTGTCTAAATGTTTGTAAAGTTATTCATATGTATGTGTGCGTGCGAAAATTAAAATTGTACGCATTTTAACAAATTATGTGTGAGCCCACATGAGTGGGTGTTCGAGCTTTCCATGTGCTTGGGCAGACCTACACTTCTAAAACTCAAGGGTATTTCCAAATATGTAAGCGAATCAAACAGGATGAGCTTCAATTTCAATTAAATTAAAATCTTTGGTTATAAGCCAAAACTGTATTTTAGGAGGCTCGGAGTCATGAGGACGAGCTTAAATTTCAATTAAATTAAAATCTTTGGTTATAAACCAAAAATGTATTTTAGGAGGCTCGGAGTTATTGCAGCAAAGGTGCAAAATGGAAATCTGATCACAAATAAACGCAATTCAAATACATATTAGCTGGAAAGGCATAACATTTATTTTTAAAATTTTTAGGGGGAGTTGTGACTGGAACAAAGACAGACAAAGAGACTACCTTTTACTTTTCTGTGATGGGTCTAAGAAAGCAACTACCAACAGACATACACTTAATAACGAATACAAATTAATTGCAAAGGAGACACAAATTCCAAATTATATTTATTAATTTATTTTACATTGTTTGGCTTCATTTTTGATTTTTGATTACGTTACAGCTAGCGGTTGGTCTTTAAAAATATTCCTCAACTTGCTACGAGTACTAGAAAGAAAACACAATTTTTGAAGAAAGAGTACGAAATAATGGTACATTACATATTAGAGATTCATATACATATATGATGAACAAGGCGAATGGATACTTTTCGCGATTCCCACTCATACTGCAGGGTTGAAGAGTATACGAGTATAGCTTTGGTGCGGACCAAGATGATTGTGTGTGCCTCCGGGCGTTTTTTTGCCTCGAAAATCTGTGAAAGTCCTGAAAGCTGTCTTTGATTCTCTACCATGTATTGCCACGGTTTGAAATATAATTGCTTTTATAATTAATAGCGCACGTGCTCACAATAAAATTTTAATGAATGCTTAAAAGATTTTTTAAGTACATATATATGTAGGGATCTTTAGTGAGTTCCCTACGAGTGAGTAAAAATCTGCTCCAGAAACTCCGTCAATAATAAGTACACCACACGTCGTCGTTTTAATCAATTGAGTACAATATTTATTCATGTGCAAATTAAATCAAATTAAATTAAAGTTTATTCATAACTTGTTCACAACGTCTGCTCGCTTCCGAAGTCAAACTCTTACTCCTAAAACGATATACTTTCTTAGACTACCCTGGACTGACCACCCCGATAGTCCGATGATTATCTGCTGGTTCAAGAGCTGCCAACCCTACATTCGGCCGTCCTGATTCATTATTCGACCCGAATGATGGAGACCACATTTTCATATACTCTGCCAGCGTATTGGTCTTTAATGGCCCTTCACCATCGCCCACTTTCTCAACAATGTACCGGCCATGTCTTAGTTTACGCGTCACAACATAAGGACCCAAGAATTTTCCCTTCAGCTTCAATCCGGCGCCAAATTGGGTACGCTTGATAGCGACCATATCATTGACTTGGTACTCTTTTTCTGGCTTTCGGGACTTGTTGAATAACTTGCGATTTTCATCTTGTATTTGTGCTATGTTCTCTTTAGCTGTCTTGCGAATATCTTCTTTCTCCTGCTGCAACTCCAAAATATACTCTTCCTCTACAAGCTTTTCTATATCACTGTCATACTTGGTTCTCATTTGTATGCCTGTCAGAATCTTAAATGGAGATATCTTAGTACTTCTCGGAGGGGTGGAATTTATAAACGATTGTACCCTACCTACATGCTTGTACCAGGCTTTCGGATCCTCTGCGCAAAGTTTGGTTAACATAGTAGTGACCACCCTATTAATTCGCTCCACCTGTCCATTACCACGCGGCACTCCTGTCGCTATCAGCAAATGTTGGATACTCTGTTCCTTACAATATTCCTCAAACACGTGTGCAGTAAATGCGGTACCTCTATCGGTGATCACGCGCTTTGGGTTTCCAAATACTTCGCCCTGTTTCTGCAACTTGTCAACCACCTCATCGGCGCCTGTACTCTTTGTTGGATAAAGCCAAACAAATTTAGAAAAAGCGTCGACAACTACTAAAACGTGGTTATATTGTTTCCTAGTCAACTCCATCGGTCCGATATGGTCGATATGATATGTTTGCAAAGGCTCATCAGATTTGTCGATTACATTCAAAAACCCTTCTTTCTTTCCAAATTTCGCGTCACTCACAATGCACTCTACACAAGACTTAACAATCCTATCTACTTTCCCTAACAACTCTGGAATAAAGTATTCTCGCTGCACTAAATCGGTAGTTCTTTTAACACCAAAATGCCCTTGACGATGAGCTGTCATTATGATTTCGTTTTCCATCCTGGTTGGTATTACAATCAATTCCTTAACTGGGTCCTTGTGCAAGATTTCATACTTCAAATAAAAGTCGTCGTAAGTACCGGACTCTAACACTTTACAAATTGCTGCTATCCACTCATCCTGACGCTGAGCTTGCTTTATTCGGTGTCTTAGTGAATCTGCCAACAATAAACAATGCACTCTACTCAATGCATCGACGTGTTTCATTTTTGTCCCTGAACGATGCTCAATTTCATAATCGAAGTCCTGCAGAAATATGGCCCAACGAGATACCTTCACTGGAACATCTTGCTTCTTCATCGTTAACGCAAAAGCATTACAGTCAGTAACGATCTTTATCTTTCTACCAAGCAAATAAACTCTCCACTTCTTAAGAGCCTGCACTATAGCGAGTACTTCAAGCTCGTATGAAGGATACTTTTCTTCAGCTGGGGTTGTCTTACGACTCATATATTCTACCGGGTGGAGACTTTGGTCCTCCGAGTCCTTTTGTAAGAGTATGGCACCATACCCATACATACTTGCATCGCAATGAACTTCTGTATAGCCCTTCTGATCAAACAGTTTTAAAACAGGGGAACAGGATAAATAAACTTTTAACTGATTGAATGCTGCTAACTCTTCCTCGCCCATTTTGAAACAAACATCCTTCTTCATCAGATTTGTCAGTGGTCTGGCAACGACAGCAAAATCCTTAACAAATCTACGGAAATAAGATGTGAGGCCCAAATAACGTTGAACTTGTTTCCGGTCTCTCGGAATTGGAAAGCTTTCAACTGCCGAAGTCTTCTCTTTAGATGGTCTTATTGTTGAATTTTCTATTATGTAGCCCAAAAAATTCACCTTGCGCTGTAACACCTGAGATTTTCCCCATTTAATGCGCAATCCTGAAATCTCTGCGAGGCACAATACCTTCTCTAACTTTCTGAGTCCTTCTTGCTCATCTTTTGATGGAATAATGATATCGTCCATATATAGGATCAATGTACCGTCGTCTATCAATGGTCTTAGAACAGCAAATATATACCTCATAAAGACCGGGGGTGAATTAGAAATCCCGAATGGTACGTAATTAAATTCATATTGTCCACTTTGTGTGACGAAAGAAGTATATTTACGAGAATCCTCATGTACCGGGACATGAAAGAAACCATTAGACAAGTCCAATGTAGTGAAAATACGTCCTTCTTGAAGTTTGAGCAAAACATCATCAATTAACACCATTGGAAAATTGTCGCGAATTATCTTCTCATTAAGTTTTCTATAATCGCAGCAAAGTCTTTTTGAGCCATCCTTCTTGGCGACAAGCACCACAGGGGAAGCGTATTCGGACACACTATGTCGAATTATCCCCTCCTTTAACCAATCCCTGATCTGCCTATCGACTTTCTCATTGTCTACGAAAGGTAAACGTCTAGGTCTTTGACGGACTGGTACTTCATCTGACAATATTATTTTCATTTCGACAGGGCTTCTTTCTGGTTTTACTGGGCTATAATTTTCTACCAATCTCCCTATTTTTGACTTCATATCACGGTTCAAATGCGACAGCTCTATTCCTCGTGAAAACTCTTCGATAACATTGGTAGACAGTATTTGACGGAACGCATTTTCCAAATCATTTATTGAACTCGCTGATTCTGAAGGCCTGGTCCCTTGAGTATCACTATGTTGAGTGAACTCTAAGTCACGGCTTCCCTTTGCCAAACTACTGCTAATTGCTTTTTCCGATGAACTGATTCCTTCCATAACCTGGCACCCTTCACTTGTCGAATGAAAGAACACTCCTTTTTTTCCTATGCTCGCACTGACAAAATCGAGAACATCACTTCCGATCACACCTTCGTACAGCGTATCATCGTCACGGACTATGTGAAAACACATTTCCAAAGGAGCATCGTCCAACTTAGTGACCACATTAAACGAACCCAATGTATAGATTTTCTTGCCTCCTATTCCGATCAATTCTTTTACATCATTTTTCAATGCAACTGGGAAAATCTTTCTGTAAACTTTCTCGCTCATCGTACAAATATCGCTGCCAGAATCAAACAATGCAGTGATCTCTATATTACCGATGGCAACATTTTTAAAAGCCCGATTGAAACTGGTCTGAGAAAATTGCTGGACATTCGACATTTTCTTCTCCCTTTCCATTCTTGGACCTTTTGCTTCGCATTGATTTGCCTTGTGGCCTAGCTGATTGCAATTGAAACACTTGACGGCATTTTCTTTGCAATCCTTTGCAATATGGTTGTTACCTCCACATTTGAAACAACGCCTATTGTCCTTGATTTGAATCGAACTATTCTCAAATTTTGATTTTGTCTTTAGTGTACTTCCTTGATTCGAACTGATCTTTTCATAAATTTTAAGTTGCTCACGAAACTCCTTGAAATTGTTTGCTTGGTATAAGCAGCTCTTGTTTTGCTTGGTATCTTGAATGCCTTCAATAATATATTCAATAATGCTTTCTTCATCTAACTGGGATTGACTTGCCAAAGTACACATACTATAGAAATATTCAATTAAGCTTTCCTTATGACTCTTCTTCCTATTTTCCAATAACTTATGGAGCTGCTTTGCTGTTAACTTTTCACTAAATTCACGTTTTAGTGCTTCCTTCAGAGAATTCCAATCATTAATACCGGATTGACTACTCAAAAATAATTTCGCTGCACCTTTTACTAATGTCCTGCCATAAACAAACTTTTGTAAATCATTCCAATTCACTGTTAAAGCATTAAGTTCAAAATCATGCAACCAATCATCAACTTCCGGAGAGCCATTGCCAGTAAATGCTAAAAGGGAATCTTCGATGTCTCTTAATGTGAACGCCATATTTACCGAACTATCCACTGCTGCTTCGTTTACTGGATTTAAAACTTGAGCGTCTTCTGTCTGTTCGTCCCCAGTTATGTTAATCGTTTCTTCATAAATAGATTCCTCGTTTTCGTCTTGATCGAATCCAAAATAGGACAATAGTCTTTCCTGTAAAACTGCTTTAGCGCCTGAATGCTTCAACTGTAACTCTTTCAATTTTTCCTTCAACTCTGCCACTGTTAAGCTTAAAATTTCGTCGCGTTGCATATTACAATATTAGCTTATTTTAAAGTCTGTGAATTAAATTTACATTAAATAAAGTTTAAGTTGAGTCCGCTTGCTTAATTTGCTACACCATGCATTTCTTCTATATGATCAATACTTGCGTATACAGACATCATATGTGAATACACACAAACAGATGGTGCTTTTTCTTCTTGGTCTTCTTTACGTCGTTCGCAGGGAATACAAGCCGCACGTGGCCGTGCGAATGGCCACTGGTATTGTTCGTCGTCTGTTGCTTTCCTCTATGTTCGCAATGCGGGCGAAAACGAATAATGTCGGTTTTCGCCTTTCTTGGTCTGTAGATCCGTCGTTTTCTCCTTTCCTTAACGTTCGCTATTCTTTCGTTCGCCTTGCACGAAAACGAATAGCGTCGTTTACATCTTCTTTACTCTTTACTTTCGTTGTTTGCTGATTTCCTCTACTTTCGCAATGCGGACGAAAACGAATAATGTCGGTTTTCGCCTTTCTTGGTCTGTAGATCCGTCGTTTTCTCCTTTCCTTAACGTTCGCTATTCTTTCGTTCGCCTTGCACGAAAACGAATAGCGTCGATTAAGTCTTCTTTGCCTTCTATTTTCGTCGTCGTTGTGATTTCTCTCTGCTCTGCTTCTACTGTTTGCTACAGTACCTTCGTCTTTGCGTCGTACTGTAGCCTCGTCGTATTTTAGCTCTTCGTCGTTAGCTACTTCTTCGTTCTACACTTTGGACGAAAACGAATGGCGTCATTTTACGTCCTCTTTACTGCGTTTAGCAATGCTGATTCTCTGCATCTGTTTTCGTCTGATCTTCGTTGCGTCGTTCGTGATAATTTCACAATGTTGCGCAAAACTTAGTGGTTGGCAACTTATACATACACGTACACACACATTAAATGCTTCATTTGTACAATTTCTTAATGTTAATTTATAATTTGCACATTCACTTGTGGTTCTATCCCGGACGAGCCCCCAAAATTGTAGGGATCTTTAGTGAGTTCCCTACGAGTGAGTAAAAATCTGCTCCAGAAACTCCGTCAATAATAAGTACACCACACGTCGTCGTTTTAATCAATTGAGTACAATATTTATTCATGTGCAAATTAAATCAAATTAAATTAAAGTTTATTCATAACTTGTTCACAACGTCTGCTCGCTTCCGAAGTCAAACTCTTACTCCTAAAACGATATACTTTCTTAGACTACCCTGGACTGACCACCCCGATAGTCCGATGATTATCTGCTGGTTCAAGAGCTGCCAACCCTACATATATGTTTTTTGTAAGTCACTTTCAGCGAGTGACTGAAATGAGCTTGAAGGGATTTTTATGCGAAAAAGTAATGGAAATCGAATAAATTTAGATTAAATACTTAAACTTCAACATTCAATATTTATCACAAATTTAATATAGAGTGTAGATGGAACGAAGCTTCATTCAAAATCGTTTCGAAACCAAATTAGTATTTGAGACTCTTCCTATTCATATTTGTAAAGCTTAGATGGTCGGCAATACTTTTCTGTTCTGATAAAATGCAATTTAAATTATTCTTTAATGTTTCTGCAACTCATCTATTCACATATTCATTCTAGATAGTTCTAAATGCGAACAAAGCATAGGACATGTACAAACGTAAACGTTTCAAGGCATTTTGCAATTGCTCCACACTTCACAGCACTTGGTAAATGCAATGTGAAATGACATGAGGAAAATGAATCCCCACAAGGTGCACATTACCCCAAAGCCCTATTTAGTATGCAGCACACGTTTCTGATGTCGTTTTTATCTTACTAACATACTATAGTATATTCATAGTTTGTAGTACCTTTCCAAAGGCAATTCTCATTTGCTTGCATTTCAATAAAAATTGCTGGCATCACAGAAACAAGAACGAGCAAGTTGCATTGTTTTTCCAAGGAATTTAGGTGAGAGTAAGCTGATGAAGCTGCAAGAGCGGCAGGAGCAAGAGCTGCTCATGTCTAAGCAGGTTACCGTGAAGAGCTCTTCAATAGCAAGGAGAAGTGGCATCAACAGTTAAGGGAATGTGCTGCACAACTTATGCGGGGGCTATAAATTCAACTATATATTTAATATATAAGATTTACACCCACACATGAAAAGGCCAGTGAAGTGAAAAGTGGGAGCAGGCTCTGCTGGTAGCAAGAAGGTTTGCTATATCTTTACTCTGTAAGCCATAAAATTGTGCTGCGCTTAGGAATAAATCTCTGCTCCCTTTTCCATGGAATTTGCATATTCACAAGGGCCTGAACGTCCACATATTGGCAATTTACGGCAGTAGAACTAATATATATTTAGATTACAAATAAATGGCACTGCACTGCACAGCCAATTAATTTCACAAAATTGATACAATTTAATTTAAGTTTTTAGCGCACATAAGTAGGCAACCCTTTTTGTATTGTATTCTGCTCTAGTGGCTGTTGGTTGCTGAACAAATAAATACAAATAAGTGAGAACTTTGCATTTGTTTGTTTTTATCAATAAATGAAGAACAACAGCGTTTTCCATTGAAGGAGAAGGTAGCGAGTCGGCACGGCACTGTAGCAGCTGTGTCTTTTGTCTGTTCCGATTCAGCGCATTGCGGAAATAATTTCTCATAGCTATTTATATTTTTTGCTTTCTTTAACCCTGATTGGCAGCATGCGCTTTTATGAAAATACTTACACTAAGCAGAAAAGGTACTTTTAAATCAAAATATTTTTAAGAAGTGCCATCCGAAGGATCTCCCCACAAGATTTAATATTTAAATTAAACATATCGTAAATATTGCATTGTTTATTTACAGAGATTTAAGTATATCCAATACCTATGTATACCTATGGACAATATTTGTACTCTATGTTAATTTGCAAGTAGCTTAAGCTGCCATATTCCCAGCAGAATACTATTTTAATAAGTTATATAACAAAATTAAAAAAAAACAATATTTAAAGTCCGGCGTTTACATTACACCCAAATGCGTGTCCAGTTTTGTATTTTCAATATAAATATGAATGTGATTTTGGTCATATCTGCGAGTTATTCAGTGGAGTGGCCTAACATTTCTGTGGCTCACCATATTAGTTTTAGGTTTGCAGGCATTTCTGATACTTTGTCTGTTGTTTTATTTCTTCACTTGAAATCGTTCAATCGTTTTTGCAACCCTTTATTTTTCCAAGTGTAGACATTTCATTTCTCACTTTTTTACTTCTGTTTCTGATGTCGTTCTTGGCAATTGCCACACCCACAAGCTGTAATGCAGGGCACAGTCCAAAACTTTGCCAACTGGCTGTCACTTTGATGTCTGGCATAAACAGAAATGACTGCAATCTCTCATCAGCTCCAAAACAAGTGCTCATCAAACAAAGTGCATTCCCTCGTTTTGCTGCAGACTGAACCCAACCCATTTCAAAGACAACAAAATTCGGGTACTGAAAAAACCAAGCCTCAAAAATTAATAGGGCTATTCATTATTCTAGTTCGAAGCTCTATTTATTTTCATGTTTCTCTCCACCAAATGACTTAATGTGTTTAATCTTATTCTCTTAAATATATAACTCAGTCGAGTGTAGTTCAGAGTGAATTGCAAAGCTGTTCAAAAAGTGATTCTTGCCCGCTTAACTGCTTAATGAAAAGTGTTCACTGCGGCTCGCCGGCAATGCGATACTTTTCTGGAAACTTTTTCTTGCATGCAAACTATGTACGAAAAAAATCAAGGAATTCTATTGAAATTTATAGCATGAAATAGCCAGAAACAACTACAAAGCTGTAAGTGCGCTTGGAACGTAAAAGTTCTTGCGCTTTTGTGCAAATATTTTCACGGAAGTTGCACTTGCGGTGCCTCTTGCAACAACTTGAAAGCAACAAAAACATTGAAAATATAACAATAACTACATATAATGATGACGTGATAACTAAAATAACATAATACAGCACGATTGAGTTTTGTAATGGGGCTGCGGAATCAAAGTGGCGTGCACAATGCGATGAGTTTTTGGAGCAAAAGCGCTGGCTGCCAAATGGCAATGAATAACTAACTGAATGAATGAGTGAGCGAATGAGAAGTTGTAGAAGTTTGCGACTGTTGAGTAAGTTATTAGTTGGTTCTATATGCAACGACACCAGATGGGTCAACGGAATGAAAGGGACAGGCACGCGAGGCATTCATAGCTTTACATTTACGTGTATGTGGGTGCATTAAAGTTTTGAAACACTACTACATTTTTCTAAAAAAAAATTAAACATCAGGCACAATCATATTAAGTGTTTAATATAAAAAGCTATATTTATTGTCGATATTAAATGCATATTTTCTGCATATTTTGCAAATGCAAGTGTTTAATTATGCGTAATCAAATGTTAATTGTCTCGAATTTATTCGATGAGAGCAAAGTGCTTTGCAATTAAATAGTTGAAGTGTTGATTGTTGCTTTTATTAATGAATATAATCCCGATTCGCCGAATTGTAGTTAAACAAAAAATCACAAAAGAAAATAATAATATTCATCTATTTCTATCTGTTATGATACAATTATTGCTTCGTTTTATCATAAGTATTGCTTAAATCAAGTATACTTGTACTTCAAATGCTTTAAAAGCTTCAAAATTGATGATGCATATATATTCTTGATCAGGGTGCTATGGACTAATGGACTACTGGACTATTTCCCCCTATTTTACTTCAATGTTCGCATACAGTTTATAAAATCACGATTATGTTTTAAAGACCATAAAGATAGAAATAAAGTCCCCGATAAGGGCAACGCAATGCTTAGCCATCCCAACGCCAAAACGCAGCCTGAAAGAATAAATTTAGTTCTAAAAAAATGGGGACGATGACGACGAGTCAAAGCTAAAGTTAAAAGAAAGGGGGCCTCAAGGCAAATGCGTGACAGAGTGTTGCCAAAAGAGAAAAACATCGAAAGTAATGGCTGTTTGATGATTTGTCGGTTTTATTGTTTGATTTCCCTTAGCTTTTACTTTACTGCTGCTGTCATCATTTTTTCTTTTGTACGAAGTGTCGAAACGAAACAACAACAAATACATTGACAGCATGATAAAGTAGTGGAGCGAGGGTGTGTGGGCTACAAAGTTGGTTGGCAGGGCGGCCATCAGTGCGTATGAGTAACGAGTTAAGTATGCATATGAATCTATATTTCTTAGTGATAATGCGCTTTGTAAGCTTTGTACCTTCAACTTCGTTAAAAAAATAAAGTACATAACATGTTTGCTGTTTTAAGAGTTATAATAACTTATACAATAAAATCGAAAAAAATAATAAAGTAGTTATTTCGCAGCTCTTTATATTTATTAGATTTCTCAACAGCTCTACCCGTTCTTATCTGATTGATTAATATATGGTCAGATCTCCTGATTTCTGTATTTCTATTTAAACCATTCTCACACACGCATTCCTAGGTTGTCTCTAAGGCATCGACTGTGGCGACCTTGGGCTACCACAACAAACAGCTAAGTTTCATTCTCTGTGGCCCACAGAAAGTTTTCGCGTTAAATTTCACAGCTTAAGCGTTTTGTGGCTGTGGCTTGTGTCGGCTTTTATGGTAGTGGGAAAGAAAGCTTTAGAGCACGTCAGTAGAATATTGTATCATGCCTCTCCGCTCCATTTAATTAGTATATATGTATAAGATTCACTTGTGTATTTACCGACTGAACGGTTCCGCATGACACAAATCCCTATTGACGGTGCAGTATTAAACATGGTGTATACTATAATAATAATAATACCAAACAAAACAAAGTTATTTTTAACAGACAGCGCGGGTAAAAAGACAACAGCAGAATACATTTTTCTGCCGCTTTATCAGAAATGATAAAAATTAATAAATTTCATTAAATTAAAATTTGCAATGCTTTTGTGATTTACAGTCTGTGGCAGGCAGGGAGGTTGGCTTTGTGGCGGCAGAAATCGCACGTTTGCGTTATATTTTTATTTTATTTCTATATGCTTCACATACGTTCTGAACATACATATTTTCATTTCATCATGTGCATGCCACGCTCATGGGAAGTGACACGTTGATGCTGCTGGGACAACCAACAGTGGCCGTCGAAACAAGGGCCGGAAAAAAATGACAATAATGACTTTAATAATCATAATACCGACGCGACGGGACGATTAAAATACTTCTGGAAAAACTAAAATGCTTTCCCGTTGGTAGCTCTCAAGACAATATTTACAACGAACATATTTCTGAAGCTTTAATTTAAAGGCCGAACCGAGCAATATTTCTAGTATAGTATGCATGGTATTTAAACGACAAATCTTGATGTACGAGGTCTTCTGAATCACCTTGATCATCAACTAGCCGTAGCTGACCATGTGGGCGTGCCACTCCTATAATTAAAGGGATGCATAAAAGCATACTGACCGCATAGTGGCAGAGGTCAGCCTGGTAAACAATTAAAGACAAGTTGAGACTGAGCTGAGCTTCCGTTGCTCCCAACCCTTTCTTATACATCATCTCGTTAGCTGTGGATAGGTTTGGATAGGTCGCAAAAATGGTCGAATATACAAGTATGTGGAGGAAAAGATAGCTGCAGATTCTGGTATGGGTGAGTGCTTGTTAAGGCATACGTAAAACTCATAGTTTGTAATGTTTGTTATTCTTCAAATTTCAATTTTTTCTGCCCCATAAAATTGTATATTTGTCTTTGCAGCAACAGCAACAGCTCCCAGGCATCAGAAAAAATTTCAAAAACAGTTTTTTTTTGTATTTTTTCGGAGAAAATACAAACTATGTTTTAAGTCGATCAAGATAATCTTCTTTATTTTGAGAGTATTGAAAAAAATAACATCATATGTTTTTGTGGGCGATAATACTTGAATACTGAAATATAGGAATTCTTCAAGTCACTGGTGATTGGACAGCAACGAATATTGCTGTTCTAAAAACATTTTCGTTTTTAGTTATAATTAAGTTAATGTTGAAAGTGCACAGAGTTTTTTAAATTTTAAAATAAAATTTAACGCTTGCATGATTAATTCCATAAGCCAACGAATCGAAGTAAGCAGCATAATATCATTCAGGCGTTGGTAAAACTTTTGTAAATTTGTCAATTAAAAGCTAATTTGAAGCCTCTCCACAAGAATGTCATTCTATATAAAATGAAACTAGGTTTTATAATTAAATATTTCTCTACTTGGAAACTTACATCATATGGGCAGCTGTGGTTCATATTGGAGTAAGTCCTGAATGTCTGATAAAAAATGTTACTACAGGATTAAAAGGTTTTAATAAGTATTTGCAAGCATCACACGTTAAATTGTAAAGAAACGCCGAATCAACTAAATATGAACCTGAAATTGTGCAAAATAAACTAAAAACGCGTTGGTAGAGTACTGGGTATACAAAATATTTTGCAAAACAACAACCATAATATCAATTCAACTCAATATGGCTACAAAATATATAGAAAGTACGCGATGAGTCTTTCGGCATACAAACGACCGAAATAAAGCGTTTTTGTGGTGGCCCATTTGTAAGCCAGAAAGCCAAAATCAGCAATTAACTGATTAAAAATATAAACAAAACAAAAAATCCCCATCAGGACTTCCAATACTGTAACTAAATTAATTTATGCTGTATCAGAGCATATGCAAGTAAGCCTTTTTCTGCCGTTGAATTGGTATTGGTGAGGATTTTTGTGTTGGATAATGTGCGTCAAGGGACCAGAATGTGGAAAGGGACAACAACGGACATTCAGCTGCAGACAGCTTAGACTACCTCATAAATCAAAATGTATAAACATTTTTATTATTATGCGTTTTATTGCGGGCGCACATTGCACAGCAAGGGCAATGACATTGAGGATGGCATTGGCGGTAAGTCCCTAAACATCATACATGCTGCCGTAAATACACAAGCTCAAATATTTGTTATGCTTTTAGCAGCGCATCTTATTAGCTCTGTTAAATAATGTGATTAAGATACGCACACACGCATATAGAGACAGACGCATATGGACATGTGCTCGAACTTTTTATACCGGGTACCCAAAGGGTACAAGGGTATATTAGTTTTGTGCGTGTGTACAGACCCCACAAAGTATATATATTCTTGATCAGCATGACAAGCCGAGTCGATATAGCCATGTCCGCCTGTCCGCCTGTCTGTCTGTATGATTGCAAGGATCTCAGAAAGTATTAGAGCTAGAATAACCAAACTTGGTATCCAGATTCTTCTGAGACCGAGAAAGGACGAGTTTGTTCATTTTTCCCGATGCACCCCCCACTCCCCCCCTATTTACGATTTTCTATAACTCCCGTAATTCTTGGAATTTTGAACTGGTAGACACATTCAGTTAGTGATATTATATATATGTACCAAGTTTCATTATGATAGGGTTAGTAGAAAGAAAGTTATAGCCATATAACCAGGCCAATGCACACATACACACATACAAGTATGTACAAGTACATACAAATGTATGTATGCATGTATGGAATATTTTATGTTTAATTTAGTTAATTAATTACATTAATTTTATTACATTAATTAATTAATTTAATTAAATTAATTATAGCCTGTACCCAAAGGGTGAAAGGCTATACTAGTTTTGTGCGCATGTATGTAACACACAGAAGGAGGCGTGGCAGACCCCACAAAGTATATATATTCTTGATCAGGATGAGAAGCCGAGTCGATATAGCCTTGTCCGTCCGTCCGTCTGTCCGTCTGTCCGTCTGTCTGTCCGTCTGTCCGTATGAACGCAAGGATCTCAGAAAGTATAAGAGCTAGAATAACCAAACTTGGTTTCCATATTCTCCTAAGACCGAGAAAGTACGAGTTTGAGTTTTTTTTCGATGCACCCCCCCACTCCCCCGCAATTCGTGTTTTTTCTTATAACTTCCGTAATTCTCGGAATTTTGAAATCAATTTTGGTACGTACATCCAGTTAGTACTAATGTGTCCGTGTGCCAAATTTCATCATGATAGGTCAATTCTGAAGAAAGTTATAGCCATAAGTAAAATCGCTGCTCATGCGCTGCCTCTGTCGGCAGCGCTGCCCGCAGCTGTTGTTGTTGTTGCTGCTTTGGTTCAACTTTGTGCTGCATACATACACGCATATAAACACGCATAGGTACGTGATGTAAATGTATGCTGTTAAAACTAAACATAAACATATATTCTAATTTAATTTAATTAATTAATTCATTAATTTTTTTTAATAATTTAATTTTTTTTTAATTTTTTTTTTTTTAATTTTTCTTTTTTTGTGGAAAGTACAGGCTATTTTACTGTCGGGCTTGCTCGACTGTAGCGTTCTATCTTGTTTTTTGTTGCATTCCTTTCTTGTTTTTACTTTTCAAACAGCTCCAGGCAATGACTTAACATAGGGAGATAGAGTGAGAGATTGCGTGGAAATCAAAAACTTAAACCAATCGGGAAGGATGCAGGTTTTATGCACAATAAGCCCAGAAACTGGCATAAATTGCAACTATCCGTTTTCTCATTAGCTGCAAGAACTCTATTATTCCTATAATATGATCATTTTAAAGAGTCAAGTAGGTCCCAACCAAGCAGGCAACCAAAAGAACAATCAAACAATCAATGAGTTTGTGAGTTTTTGAGCCTCGACCGTAAGAGAGGTGTTGTGTCAGAATCAAGCATCAAGAAATCAGATCACATTGTCGGTAAAAGTTTGCATCACTGTTGGCTCTCGTCGGGGGAAATGGACCGGATATTGTACTCGTTTGGCGATTTTCCTGCTGCTTGGTGTAAGCTTTATGAAATTTAAATAGAAATTTCCCGCTTAAATTTATTGAAACCATATTGTCGCATGCCCTGAGTATTCAAGCGTCAACCATTGGAATATATATGTACACATCGGTTGCATTGAATTGCCTCGGCACGACCGCACGACCTGCCTTACACAGGACGTGGTCTCTTAAATGTGGGCGTATCGCCATAAATATTTGCGATGTTGAAATTAAATTGAATGCTGTGGTAGGTCCAATGATTCAATGCGTAAGCTTGTGTGAGAATTCACATGCTTTTTGTACATGCTTTTTGTACTTATGTCGAAACAACTGATAGCAGGCTCAGTTATGCAGGCGTCTGTTGCTGACACTATGACAAGCCGAGAACTATTTGACTTGTTGTGCATACTCACACGATGTACGCCGCTCAACTAATAAGTATACTTACCAAGTTTTCAAGTTGCCTCTAATATCCCAGTTGCGCGTGGGGCCTTCCTGCAACGATTAAGAGAAAATTCAAGAAAATAAGTATAAGTAGGTGACACGCATACCAGGTAGGTAAAATGCATGATTATTCAAACTTTATATTTAACAAGGGAGAACGCTACAGTCGTGCAAGCGCGATAGTAAAATACCCTGTACTCTGTCAAGGTGAACTCATTGCCACACATATTTAGTTTAAATTTGATTTCCTTCACAGCTGCTTCCAAAACTCGGCCCATTGGAGCCTGGCCCCTGCAAACCTGGAACAGCAACAATTTAATGAAGAATTAATGGCACATTCACGCCAGCTGTTCTTCGTACTCGGCGCCGCAACCAATCGGCAACTTTTCAGCCTCAAATAAATAAAGTAAATAATTAGCCAGCCATTGACTGGCGTACAGGAGAGGACTGTGGAACGACTATGGCACGTAAACAGCTCTATGGCTTTAAGAGTTCAACATTGTATATTTATTTGCTTGTGTCAGTTGCCCTGACTGTGCTGTCAGAGTGTCAGATTATAGATTTGATGTGAGCACTTTGAACATTTTCAAAGCCAAAAGTCTATTAGCCCATTAATTGTTGAAAACCTTTTCCAATAATTTGAGACTAGGAATATCTATTTAAATAAACAAGACGTTAAACAACTGACATTAAATTGCAGTTACATCGCGATTCAAGGTGCAGCTAAAAAGTCTAATCTATTCAGAATATATAAATAACTCAAGCACTATTAAGATGTACTTCAGAACTTCTGCTTCGTTACTTGGGAAATTGGGGCTTATTCTGTACCATCTAAAATGAAGGTTAAACATTTTCCAAATATGTATGACTATTATTTCATCATTTCCCATCTGCGCATTATATATAATTGCTTCCAATACTAAACAAAAGCAACTTATACTCTATCTAAATAAAAATTTAATTTACTCACTCGTTCCAAATATAAACACAACACCTTTAAGCTAACCAAACGCAAAAAGCCTTTTATTTACAGCAAAAAAAAAAAAAATATATATATATACAAGTATATATATAAAACGAAAGATAATTTGGCGCCTTCAATGGAAAACATTAGCTAATGTGTAAACAAAAGTGAAATGCGCTGGAAAAACAAACGGAGCCGCAAACGGGAAATCAACACTAAATAGAATTGGCCGAGAGGCAGCATTTAATGAAAACAAGAAAACAAAAGTTTCTTACAGCAAACAAAAGGCAGCCATAAATGAAAGAGCGCTCCATGAAAAGAGTATGAATTTGCATAATTATTTAAAGTAAAATTCCTTCACGGATACGACAATGGCGGGCTGCGTTTTATGTGTTCTCATAATTGTGCGACAGTTTGTTTATATTACGTGGCAAAGTCAAATGGCGAACAACACTTTGCCAATGCCAGCACATCCGCACACACACGCACACACACACACATAGAGACATAAGAGCCAATCCTGGCAACGTCATTTCCGCTTCCACACTGTTCCACTGGAGCATTGTAAATCCTTTTATGAATAACGTAAATCACTGCAAATCCATAAAATTGCAAAAGAAATACGAGTTTGTATGTACGTGCAAAAATGAGTACGCGTCAAGCACACGATAGATACACTTGGAAAAAATCGATGTACGATGTTGGATTCAATTCAATTGCTTCAACACTGTTGTTTTGGATCATTGCGGTCATGCTCACATGTTTAGTTCGCAGAGTTAAACGACTATTGTTAGACTGTCGCTTTTTTGAAGACTCTGGCAATAAACAAGAAACAAGTTTCTAAAACCCATAACATATTTATTTTTCCACGTGTACCTACAATATAACAAAGTGTAGCTTCAGCAAAGGGTTCGTCTGACACATGGCATGTGTGACCGTGTGGCGTGTGCGTGTAGCCTTGTGTCTGTATGTGTCTGCTGCTATGCTGTTGAAGCAGCTTGTTAAAGCCTCAGGATTTAGCTCATCCCATTAAATAGCTGGAAAAGCAACAGCGGAAGCAATTTCCACAATGCAAATTTGTTAGTCAAGTTGCGCACTTCCTGTCATTACCACTGCTAGCCCTCACCCTCTTACCCTTTCTTACCTATTCGGTAAGATATGAGCATTCGTTTGTCAGTCAAATTTAACAAAATGTTGCGCTATAAATAAGTGTTTATGCCCCCCTTCCCAGCTCATCTTGACGCCAATGTTTTGCATATTAACTAAGTCCATTACATTTGATTTATCTGGTGGCGCTCTTGCCTTTTCCTACCTCCACAAATGGCTGGAACGTGCCTTTGTTTTCACATTGGCCTTCTGGCAAAACTTTTCGACAGGCATCTAGTAAATTTTCAGAAAATGTTATGCAAATCAGCGCAAACTTTGCATCTTCAACCAAAAACCATCAGTTCAACAATAAACAATTTCAACGACAGAATTCTATATGGTCTTGGAAGCAGCTGCCACCTGCGGCCTTTGGCTGATGTATGTGGAAATTTTACCAAGGATCCTTTGCAGAGATTGGCTTTGATATATATTTTTGTTTAGATCATTTCTCAATGGTAATGGCATCGCGTTGCATTGAAAAATCTGACTCTCTTAACCCATATCTTCCGTTTTGTGTGTGTGTGTGGTGGAGTTTATAAAAACCATGTTTTGTCTTAGTATTACAAATATATAGCAATAGAAACATTCTCCTCGTTGCTATGAGGAATACTATTGGGTCAAATAGGTGACCTTCCACTGAAAGGTAATTAATATAATGTAATTATAATTGAGACTCATAATATTTCAAGTAATGAGAGCAAATCTGTGTTTAAATTTCAGGAAATGGAATAAGTATTTTATAGCAGACAAAAATCGAAGTATTTCCTGCATTCTTTTTTATAAACATTTCATGGAATATATTGCATTCGGTCTGCAGTTTTTGGAAAAAAGGATATGCAAATTATTATTATGAAGATATAACCATATCTGCCTGTCTGTTTCATGGAATACTCTCCATATTCTTTCAATAAAAGCCAGATGAAGCCCTTGCATTTAATAGTAGCCACAGGAACTATCAGCCTTCCAGTAAAATTAATCATTTTCATGTAAAGCTTCGGTATTGGAGACAAAGTAGTAATGTTAGAAAAGTACTTTTCTAAGGGTATATTAGCTTCGGTCTCAAAGCATAGGGCTAGTTCCAACAACAAATTTCTGAGAATATGCCCGTGCTACTATTAAGAGCTGTTCTTTATGCTGTCAACAGCTTTATTTGAGCACTGAGCATAGCTTTTGCTTTGTTGGAGCTGACGTCAACGGTGCGTTTTATTAATGACTGCAATTTAGACTCCCATTATTCCTTGTCGCTGCCACTCAAGTATACACAAAGCTTAAACACTAATATTACACTACGCGAGGGCCTCCTAGTGGTACTCCTCCTATTGAGTGGGGAAACGGCAACTAACTGACTGTGGCAGTGACAGCACCGGAAATGATGTTGTCACCAACTCAAATCGCTTCATATCCGTTTAGTGGGAAATGAGTTCTTGGACTCACCTTTAAGCTGCTGACTTACTTGTTTTATCTCTAAAACGGCACGTTTTGTTCAAATATTCTTTTATGGTCAGGTTGTCAGCCGTTGGCCACTTTCAATTATATACAATTTTTAGAAAGGGTTTAGTGTGCTGCGCTATTTGGTCCTGACACGTGTTGGTTTTCTAAGCCGGAACTCATTGTATTCCTGTCCACAAAAAGAGGTCGTGTCTTAATATGTGTGTGATTGCGAGCAATGCCAAAACAGTTTTGTCTTATTTAAGTGTTTTTTAAACTCTAGGTGCTTTCTCAACTTCGAGTATTATTGTCGAGGTCGGCAGATACGTGTATATAACATTATTCAAGGTTCTTCATTTACTGTACTTCAGAATATATTAACTTTTGTAATTCTATTCTTTATGTTTTAAAGTCGAAAAAAGAAACATCTAAACATTGGACAATGTAGTTTGTGCTTATCAAACTTTATCGATATTCCAAAACCATCTTGAAATAGTTATAGTTATCTTTTCAATACATATCATCAAAATTTGAATAATCAAAAGCTTCTCGTATACTTGTACCTTTTATCATTAATTTAAATAGGATATGAGAAGGGTTATAGTTATAAGATTTTGACAGAACAGCCTTAGCTGTTAAGATATTAAGTCGGACTCTACAATCCGTCATGTGCTTGGTGCATAAAGTGAAGCAAGCCACTTTGTGGACATACATATTTGATATTTAAAGACAAATATTATCATTAAATACATTTCTCACTTGTACTTCATTAAACAAAATACGATAGTGTAAGACCAACAGAAATGTGTCTAAAAATGATTTTATGCAAATTTACGTATATTTATCGTTAAGCAAATGAGCAGCAAGTTGTTCAATCTATTAGGCACGTCGTTGTAAGGATTTTGTGGCTAATTACGTTTGGAGCGGACATTAAAGACTTTGTGTGAAAAAGTGAGAAGTGTTTGGAGAAGAGGCAGGATAGGGATAGAAAGGGCAATAGTTCTTGAAGCACCATCATGTGGCCAAAATGTTCGCACAGCATACTCACATCCCTAGTTGACCGTAAAAAGTTTAAAAGCGCTGACGTTGTAGATGGAAGAGTAACAAGTAGCGGAGGAGAACGGAAACGAAACGACACAAGGATATGAAATACAACAAAGGCGTAAACAAGCAAAACAAACAAAATAGAAAAAGTAAAAAAAAAAAAAAAACACACAACAAACTTTTGTAATTGGGCAGAGAAAAGCTTACAGAAAAATAAATCCAAACCAACCACGACACAAAAATGCACAGTCTGGAAGGGCGCAGGTTAAAATGAAAAATTGTAGCAGTTCGCTTGGATTTGGCTTTCCAGAACTACAGCAACAACAACAACTGGTTGAAATATCAGCAGCAACAGCTTTTCAAGCAGTAACAACAAAAATCGAACACAAAAGAAAATAGATATTTTCACTTAAATAACTGCGACAACACCGATATAACTATATATGATTGGTATGAGTGTGAATATCAATACTCAGTCATCAGTTTGTCTTAAAAGAGAGAATGCTATAGTAATGCAGGCTCAACTCTTAAATACCCTGTACCCACTCCCACAAAAATATATAATTTATAATTTAAAATATGTATGTTTTAAATTTGGATTTTGGATTGAACTTTGAATTTAATAAATTTAATAAAATAAAAGAGAGACACTATAATGATGAAACCTAACGCTGGGTTACATGAGCCTAATGATCAAGAATATATGTATATACTTTGTGGGGTCTGCCACTCCCTCTTTTTTGGTATACTCTATACTATATGGTATACTCTTTTACCCATTGTGTACAGGGATAAAACTAAATATAAGCGTGAAGTAAATGAGGAAAGCCTAATAGCGATTTTTGGCTATTGAGAATGTTTACATGGTCCATGTTTGTCAAAGTACTTATTTAACCCAGTGCCGACATGTGCTTTGAAACTCACAATTTACATAAGTGTTTGTGTGCAATAGGCTTGAATAAATGTATGTAAAAGCCAGAATCTACAACAGTGGTTTCTAACTTTCTCCTTTTCTGTCTGCCTCTTCTATGCATTCGTATAACATGTTTTATTGATATAGGGTGTTTAACTTTCGGACTTGGTTGACGCTACTACGATGCTCTCCTGCTTCTATTATCTGTGTGCATGCCTCGCCAACCACATCATTATTCATTTTTGGCTAAGAACAATGAATAGGCTCTGTAGGTTGCAGGCACTCCATTCGGGGCTAGTCAGCCAACACACACAGCTTTTATGATTTTGTTTAAAATAGCCCTACAAAAAGAACTCATTAGAGTGCTTACTTTACTTGGCTTTGCAAACCTAGGAGTGAGTGTCTGTGCGTTAAATAGTGCATGAAAATTTCGTTTAATATGTGAATTGTGTATTTCCATAGCATCAGCAATGCCTCCATTTGTCAATCGATAATTTTGGGGAACCAATTCTGTGATTTTCTTAACGTGTTGTTCATCAGTCGTCCCTTACGTCACACTTGTACACAGAATAGGAAATCGGAAATTAAGCATAATACTGTAGTTAAAGTAAAGAAAAAGGCTTCTAATGTAATTAAATTAGTAATATATCGAAAAATTGTGAAGTAAATGTATAAAATAAATATACAGTTTCTGTACCATAGAGATAGAAGTCGGTCGGGTCAGTCGGGTAAAAGTTGGCCGCACTCAACTCTAGCGTTCGACTAATTGTCTATTATTTTTTATCCCAATTTCATGGGCATGCGATTAAGTTTAATAATAATAATGTTTGTCAAAATAATTTTACGGTATACCTTGCCTTTGGATGTGTGTAGAATGGCGGCAAGAGCATACCAGCATAGCAGAATGTGTTGGATTAAGTGCAGAAAGTTGTTGCTGTTTTAGTTGTTGTGGTGTTTGCAAAGACACATATGTATATTTTAAGGGGAAGGTGGAACAAAATGTTAATTCGAAGAATAACAAATATTACAAACTAGGAGTATTATTATATTACCCTAAGAATTTCAATAATTTGCGGCAAAATGTGTAACTAATTTTTCCTCCACTTATATTCGACCATTTTAGGAGACCTTTCCAAAAGTACCGCTAACAGCTAACAAGAGCTGTAGACAAGGTGATGTATAAGAAAGCGTGGGGAGCAATGGAAGCTCAACTCAGTGCTTGGTTAAGGTGTTTAACAGTTTTAAAATAAAGTGTCGCAGAAATGCGAGTTCTGGTTAGGCACGTAAAACAATACGTATGGGAAAAGGGCACCAACAACAGAGCGACAACAAGAGCAGCAGAAACTTGACATGTATTCTTATCGATAAGCAACACCTATTTTGGCGGGCAAGCAATAACTCCATATACGTTAATCTATAATCGATAAACACTTTTTATATCCTGTACCTAAGGGGAAGAAAGGGTAAGCTAGCTTAGCGCGAATGTATATAGCACACAAAGAAATTATATACGTGTATAGTATATATATTCAGTATACAAAGTGTAAATATTTATAAACACATATTTAAGCTTAAGACTTAAGAAATATGTGAAATACATAAAAATTTTTGATTAACACTGCACTGTATATTTGCACTGCATTTGTGCGAGAGTCTTCATCTTCTCGCGTTAGTTAATTTTACTCCACAATAGTTTATTTTATTGCTTTTTACACTAATAGCCGTAACTAAAAAAGCTTATTAGCAAGGTGCATCTACTTGGAGTTGTTCTCTGAAATTAAATGTGTTGTTCAACACTCTTTTCCTTCACATTTTGTTGTTGGGTTTCTTCAACTGACAAATTAACTTACTGGCGTTTCATGTAATTTGTAGTTTTTTTATTTTGTCCCCGCGTTGAGCGTCGTTTCCTTTGAATTTGCCGTTGTTGTGCTGTGCCCAGCGGGTGCAGAAACTTGCACAGAAGCTCTGCAGTGGTCCTTTGTTCATTTGTTTGTGCAATTCCCCGTAATGAACCTGTAAATGTTTTCTTTCCATTCCGATCTCTGGAGCTGTATCCCTGTCATAACACTATCTGCTTGCTTAAAACTGTTCCGTAAATTGTATTCGAATATTTTATGTTGCATAATTTTTGGGGATACTACTTAATGCCATCCATTATTGTTTTTTATGGAATACTTAAATTTTATTAGTCATATGCCTGGAGTGTTTATATTATCCTTGGCCAATGGTAAATATATCTGTAAGCATAATAAGACCAAAAAAGGTTGCGCTCACACTGACACTCATGTGCATAGAAGCATACACACATAAACGTCGGTCAAACTAAATATCAGATATGCAAAAGTTAGTGGACCATGAAAAAGAAGCTTCATCAATTAACCCAAGCACGTACTAAATTTTTATCGAATTGGACACGCAGCAGCTGGAGACCGAGCCTACAATCAGAATAACAATAAGAAAAGCAACAAACGGGACAAAAGCAAACTCAAATACAAGAATAACACTGCAGAGCAACTATTAACAAAACAAACAAAGCCAGAGAATAGGGAAAGGACATCAAAACAAAAGGCCACAGAAACAGAGCATTTTTTGCTTACACACGCTCCATTTTTGAGTGCGTGCAGATACAATGTGAGTCAAGAAAAACGTAGACAGGAATGCTCCAAACAATGACAGCCACAAGCTAACAAAATAACAAACAAGAGAGAACCCTACAGTAGAGGAAGCGCGACAGTAAAATACCCTGTACTCCCCACAAAAAGGAAAAACAAAAAAAATTATTAAAATAAAATTTAATTAATTAATTAAATTAAATCAAAAATTTGAATACATACATTCATAGATACTAAAGTGATGACATGTTTATGTACAGTTTCAACAGCATACATTTATGCATGTATGTATGCAGTACTTGACTTATTCCAGTCAAATCAGCAACAACAACAGCTGCAGAGCTTCGGCAAATAATTTTCTATAATTTTCTTCATATTTAACCTATCGTAATGAAACTTGGCATACGGACTCATAATCACTAATTAGAAGTATTTGCCCAATCTAAATCACACAATAAACCATGTGAATTGAATTGAATTCTCTTTTTTCTGTCATTCAACGACTAAGCTAACCGATCAATTCTTAGCTCCATCACCGATTCTTGGCCATGTATCTTGCTGTATGGTATAGCAGGCGAAGAAAAGTGGCATAACACTGGACCTCTACTGAAGACTAATGAGCGGCACATACTCCAAGAGATTTACAGACTATCAGCTACAAGCGGTGTGTGTGTGTGTGTTTTGTTGGCTAGCAATGGCATAAAACTGTCATTAGGACTGCGACATCCACAAATGCTGATAGGCATTCAAGAGGCATAAAAGCAACTTTGTTTTCCATCGTCAAAGTGTTAAAGTGAAAACGTGGACAGCATTTGAAAAAGCTGCAACGACCGTTTCCAGTGTGTCATAAGCAGTGCGAAGCAAAGCTGCGTATGCGTAATATTTGCAGTTAAATGCAGGTTAATTGATTTGACCCTCAACTCCCAAGCTTGCAGGCCACAGTGTCAGCCACAAGCATCGGACCAACAGTTTTTTCTGCTGCTGACATGCTTATGCTTAAATGGCATATTTATGCGTCGTGGCACTCCAAGTTTATTTTGTCGTTATGGAGAAACAACACACATATACACACCCACATAGAAACACACACACACTCAAGCACATTGGCTCACTCATGAACGTCGGCGGGCGAAATATGTTTATGTTAAGTGCGTTTACTGCGTCGACTATGTCGACTTATGCGCTACTGTTGTCTATCCTAATTGCATTTTAATGCCTCGGCATTATCAGACAGCACCGCCATTTACGCTCCTGAGCTTGCCTGATGACGCATTTTAGCAGCAGGCACATACAGGTATATAGTAAGGACACATACTCATAGATACTTTGGCGACTCAGCCAGACACCTCCACCTTCGTCATAAGACAATGCCGTGTAAGACAAAAGCAGCTTATGAACAGTTTATTAGCAAATAGACCGAATGTATCTACTAAACATGGCCATAATCAACTATCCAGTTCTCACACATTGTGCACTTAGTCGCTTATTAAAAGTTGTCTTATAAATGTTGTCAAAAACTCGAATAATCAATGTTATTTAAATTTTGAAAAGTAATGTGCATTAATGCAACATAATATTGCGATTACCAACAACTGTTTAACTGTTTAACTCAATATGAACTTGATTATTATTAAGAGCACTTTCTTAAGATCGCAATCTGCTTACTTACATTAATTTACGTAATGCCAACTCATCAAGTTAGTTAGCACAAAATAAACACTTAGAATACAATTAACCTGAAATTGATTGCAAGGCGCCCGTTTCGCCCTCCACTGCTGCCTCCGATAAATAGAAAAGCAATTTAGCGAACGATTCCGGCTAGACAGTCAAGAGCTTTTCTGTTTAACAATTGGCTTAAATCAGTTGGCCCACCACTTGTTAGAAAATTTGGCAAACGTACAAATTGTAAGGCCTGCCGGCAATAAAAGAACATCACAAGTATTTTCTAAAATGACAAAACTTTTTTGAGGCATACAAATGATGTTTAATCCGGGTAATAATGGCTCTCCTTCTGCATCACCACATGTGCGTACAGCCAAATAACAATTGCTTTTTTATCAGCCAATAAATCGGCAGCGAAAATGAATAAATTGGATGATATGCTTAGCTTAGTAATGGAAACATTCAAATTAACCACGATGAAGAATTATACGAATGCGGATCTTAATATTGAAGATAGAAACTAGCCTTACAGAACGATATTTGTCAAGTGCAACTCGAATTAATATAAGAAATGTTTGATAATTTTAATCAATTTAAATTTATTTTTTTTAATTTATCTATTTATCCAAATTAATATTAATAAGGATAAAAATGACTAATACTTGTATATCATTACAATATTATCTTTGTTTGTTGAAAAATATTAATACTACAGACCAATTAAAAAGTTATATCAAAATTATACTTACTACTTTCTTTAATTTAGAAAATATCAGACATAATACATAATACATGAGGTTTCACTGCTAAAATATTAGAAATCAGTCAAGTTCAAAATGTGGTTAAAAACTAGTAAGTATTTTCTCTTAAAAGTCATAATTATACATTTGATTAGTGCGATAGCTTATAGGTTGTTTTCGTTCTTGTAGCGATAGGTAAGGAGGAAGAACGCCCGAAATGAAAAATATTTTCCATGAATATTTTTTTGCATATCGGAGATATGACTGAGATATTTGATATTTTAATTGAAGTGCTGAAATATTTGTATCCAACTGGAAAATCAAATGTCCCTACTGTATCAAATAAGCGCTGGCAGCACACGACGTATACCTAATTGTTGCGGAAATAGTTGGAAACGCATGGCGTAGAACTGAATTAAATATTGTTCCCTTTTTTCTGTGGATATTTGGCACGCTGCCAGAAATGCAGACACAGCTGGGCGGGCACCAAACCATGGTTGTGGGAGTCCAGCACACTTTCTGGCGTTTGTCTGCACCATTTTAATATTTAAAATATAATTTACAAAGCCCCGAATAGAGTGCCACGCCTAACGCTTAAGGGCTTGATTGAATTATTTAACAGATGACAATTATAATAGTGTAGAGTAAAGCTGGGAAAAACCCTCACATGCTCATGGCAACCACAATACATGAACGCACGCAAAGACTTCAATAAGCCTTGAGTGGATTTCAATGTACACGCGGTTCGTTGGTTTCAAGTTGAGGCACCTAGGCAGCATTAAAAATGTAAATTAAAGTGTATCCAGGCAAACTGACTGGCTCACTGGATCACTGGCTGGCTGATTGCGAGGGCACAGGCTCAGGTAAGCCGAAATCGTAGTCGGGAGCATTGTGTGCATGAAAGCCACTCTTGGCGAATGCTAATTTTTGTCTTTGAGGTGGCACGCGTCTAAAACGAGCCCCCAAATTTTGCAAACATTATAGTCAGCATAGCTTCGGAATCAACTTCAACAGAAACAACGAATATGGAAACAACAACAGAAGCGAGCAGTATTAAAAATATCTTTTTATGTTGCACACACCGTCAAGGGCACACATTTGACATATATGTGTGTATTTGTGTGGTTGTAGTGTCGACGAAACCTGAATTAAATGCACAAAAATAGATCAGTTTATTTAAATTAACTTGATATAGCGATGAGTCACTATATGTAATATGTAATATATGTTGTAGGATACGAACCTACGTAGTAGCTCTGGTAACCCCATCAATTATATCCCTAAACTCGTCCTTCTCGTTATAAATCTTGGTATGTATTTGGAGGGATCATCACACGTTACAAACAAAAGGGCTTGGGGATGGATATAACTGTACATTTCACAAAAAGAATATGAGCAAAGGAATAAGATTGATTTTACATTCAGAATAGATAGTACAGTTTTATAGTACAAATTAAAATATAGGATATTGTTTGCCATCAATCACTTGTGAATATGTTTCATACGTTTTACCCAAAGCTAAAAAAAGTAAAACAAGAACACAAATCATTTAATTCGAATATCCTCCCTATCTGCACTTTTGACGTAAATAAAACACATTTTTGTTATATAACTCGAAGGCCTGCAAATAGAAGCCAACTAGAAAGGACGATGCAATGAAGCAAGCTCTTCCGTAAAATACTCTTCACTGTAAAAACTTCTACGGACTTGTACCGCCTCTCTGGCCATTCTTTCCGTATGGAAATCGGGACATTTTGAATTAGGAACAACGCATACTATATACTATATTACAAAGCCATTTTTCTTGTTGTATAGCTGACGGTGCAATAATCAATGTTAGTTAATAACAATTTTAATAGCTACAATGTCATCATCAAAATATAATATAGGAGTGGTAGAATCTACTAGAGTAGCCCTGTTATACAGTAGCCCTGTTTATGAAGTGACAGTGGCAGATGTGGAAGTAAAGTGACAATGAAAGAAGACCAGTAATGATACTCATTACTCATCAGATCAGTGAGTCGGGTCTGAGTTGTTGAGGAAGAGGGACGTGCTGAGAGTGTGCTCGTGCGTGTGAAGAGTTAAACGAATTTTGAATATTAATTATACAAATAAAGCGTTAAATATACGAAGGAGAGTGTGTAATTTACTTGGAAGAAGAGCTCAACCGTTTGCTGCCCTACTATCTTTGGGGCTCAAATGCTTGCCGACCTACATACATATACTTTTTTTTACTTAATATAAATGTACTATATTTATTAATTTTTAAAACTGCTTTTTTCTATTCTCGGTTCTATTGTTGTATTCGTATTTTTGTACCAATTATTTCAAACCTATTTTTTCACAAATTTACATTTATGTATAGCCTTGAACCATTACGTCATATTTAACGACTCTGGGAAGCACACAGCACAGCACGATAAAATAATTGCATACACACCATCACATTTCCGACAAATCAAAGTTAGCCTCTGCCTTCACTTGGCAATTACAGTGCTTCACATTTTTTGATTTTCATGCAAAGCGTTGCCACACACCGCGCTGAATACTCGCCCTACTTTAATTCAATTAATTATTCATTAGCTGTGCTTTATGAGCCAAGCCACGGCACGAACTTAAGTCCATTTTGAATATGGAAAATGAAGAACTTTGAAAAAGCCCTAGCTAAGCAAATTCTCACATCGTATGCGGGGCGCCTTGCTTGCCATCCTTGTTTCACAGGCAACACGAGTTGGGGAAAAATTAATACAAGCCACAAAGCATAACGAAAATTTGTAGCTTAAGCAGCGTCTAAGGAGATGGGCTGGCAAAAGCAACAATTGAATGGTTAGTACCATTGGGCAACGAGCCTTGTTGGCGAGCAGAGCACCCATAAGCCTCAAGAGCTCCCACGAGCCCGAGGACAACGACACCGAAGTCCTTGTTGACAAAGTACTGCTATTGTCTAAGGCATAGCCAGTGAAAACTACTATACTTCCCATAATTGCACTGCACAAATTATTTCATGGATCTAATATAATTCAACACTAAAAGGAAATCGAAGATTCTGAATAAATATCAAGGCTTACAAGCCTAGTCTAAAGATAAAACATTTGTTTTCATTCACAGTAACTGCCAAAGAAAAAATATGCATATACGTTTTGCAAATTTGCTTCAAACAATTTTTCCAAGTGTAGATGATACGCGACTTGACTTGATTTTGATTTTTTATGCCACAAAACAAATCACCTTCGTCTGCGTCTGCTTTTTATATTACAATATACTTGCGGTTTGCGTAGAAGCAGACGAGGATAATGAGCTGGTCTTTGTGAATTTTTCAGTCTATAAATGAAGTCTCTGCCATCGGCATGATAATTATATTTATATTGGCACGTACTCCATGCTCTCAACAACAGGCTTTGCTGAACAAAAGCCAACATTAAAATGTTATTCACATTTCAGAATTAATTGTAAGCCACCGCGGTTAACGGGGGAATGGGAATGGGAAAACTGAAACTTTATTAAGTTCCAATTACAAATGTTTTGTCATTTTGTTATCATTTTTGATCATAACCCATTTGCATGGGCATTAGAATACGTTTAATAATAACATTTGACAATGGCATGATTGCTCTGCAGAAGTAAATGAAGTCATTTAAAAGAGATCAGAAGTCCGTTCGTACAGTCATCGACGGGCCAGTGTACTATAAATATTTGTTCTATGTGCGTGACACTACTACGAAGTATTCTTCATCTGGTGCTTCTGAAGACCCTGATTAATTACCATCATAATCTGGTACATATTGTGTGTACATACACATCTACAATAGAAATGAGTTTAACAAATCTGAATATCTGATAATTTCAATATAAACACAGGTCGAGGCTTAATTCGAGTTCACTAATGTAAAATGCACGCCCCTGGATGTTAGCTTTGCGGACTTTGAATATTGGTACCTCAAATCTGTTAATCGCACCTTCAAATATAGCCAAAGGGTAAAAGGGAATATTAGTTTTGTGCGAGTGTACATGTAACACACAGAAGGAGGCATGGCAGACCCCATAAAGTATATATTTTTATGAGCAGGATGACAAACCGAACCGTTTTTTGTGGAGAGTACTGTTGGGCTTGCTTGACTGTAGCGTTCTATCTTGTTTTAATATCTGATAATTGATTATCCTTCATGTCACAAAATACACTCGCTATACTATATATACCCGACTGTCAGCAAAACAAATGTTTGCCAAAAGAATCTTCTGTGGGTTGATGATTGTTTGTTTGTTTGCACATTTGTTAATTGAAGCACATACTCGTAGAGAGAGAGGGAGAGAGAAAGAGTGAGAAACTAAGGCGGCGATTGACGAAGTACTAATGCAAGTGTCGCAGGCAATAAACACACTTACTCAAATGCCAAGAGGGCACAATAATATGCAGACAGATGTCGTGGGCAAAACACATGCGTTTCAATGCGGCGGCTGATGGAGCTGCTGTTTGCTGTTGGCCAGCAATGCCTGACACTGAGCAATGAGTACAAGGTTGTCACGAAGTTTATATATTTCCCATACAGTCGAGCATCCTTAAAAATAATTGTGTGGAAATCGCCAGCAATTTCAGTTTCACGAAATATAAGCGGAATAATGCTCAATTATACTTACAAACACAAATTAAATATTACACAATAAATAAATAAATTTATGTATCGATATTCACCACCAACTTCATTGGCTGTGGACTATTATTGAGGGGCACTTATCATGTTATGATTGATTCAAATGGTTTTCCGTTTCGTAGAATTTGGTGTAAGACAGCTACATACATAGCAGCTATACATTCTCTATGACTTGGCTGCCATGTGTCTCAATACTTGAGCAAACGACAATATCGTTATGAGATGGGGACTGTAAGGGCGACATCTAGTCACTTGGCATGCAGACGGCGCTGCGAGCCACAGCTGTGCCTGTGGCTTTTTCCCATTTGTTTAATTTTTTGTTTGTCTTGGTATTCATGGAAGCGATTGAACCGCAAACTTCGTTGACAGGATGTGGTGACTAAGGCCTGGCAGAGGAAGCGAAATCAGCGTCTTTGCCTTTCGACACACCTTGTCGCGGTCGTCGGGCATCCGCCGTCGTCATCGGCATTGGCGATGTGACAACCGTTGTTAATGATGATGATGCCTTGGCTTCAACTACTTGGGCGACTCGACAATTTCTGCACCCACTTGAGCGCGCTTCGTCGGCGTCTGCCTGCAAGTGTGGCAATATCAGTGCCAACATATGTCACTCTGTCTGTTCGTCCATCCATCCTTCTGTCTGTTGGTCTGCCTATCTATCTGGTGGTACTGACTGTAAAATAGTTTGCGGCATGTTGCCAACACGAATGCCTTTAAGGCATCTGCAGTCGCCGACACGTGTTTGTCGGCATGTCAAGCTGTCACATGCACAACACCGCACAATACACATACATATAATTATATACATAAATGACAAAGCAGAATGCCCACAAAATGTGATGTGGCTATGAATTGAAAAATGTTAACAAATTGTCACATGCAAGTGGTTTGCTTGTGTTTGCTTTGAATGCTTGCAAATCTTTTTTTCTTTTTTTCTAGCCATTATCCACTCATGCTTCTCTCGCATAACAAATGTGGCAGATGTTCGGCCTGAAAGTATGCAACATTTTTTATTCGCTACCGTTTTGTTTCGTTTTGCGCCCTGTACCCGATTTGTAAAAGGGTATACAAGTTCAGAGAGAATATATGTAACAGTAGAAGGAGGCGTTGCAGAGCCTCAAAAGTATATATGTTCTTAATCAGTGCGGAAAGACTAACCATTGCGTTGTATAGTAATTCTCAACTTCCATACGAAACTCCATGTGCGAAAACATTTGTAGCAAGTATGACGACCCCCAGCGGCACTTCCTATTCTTGTTAACTTTCTTTTTACTTCTGCTATGCTTACACACCAGCGGCAGAAGATTTTAGATACAGGGTACTTAGCAGTCGAGCTAACTGCATTGTAACGAAATGCTCTTCTTGCGCTTGCAAAAGAAATAATAAAAAGCGAAAAGCTGCACAATTATGTTAATTGAATTCAATGCAAACACATTCAAATACCAGCCAACAAAACTTCAGACCGAAGTAACAGCTACAAAACATAACAGTACATCATGCTGCTCGGCAACAACTGTTGAGTAGTCGCGTGTTTCGTCTGATGGTTTAGCTTCGTTTTTGTTATGCATTTCAGTTTATATCCCTTTTATTTCGGGCAAATGTGTGTGTAATTATTCGGGGCTTGTATGTGCGGGTGATTCGCCCCACTGTTATTATGCACTCACGCACACCAACACATACTCAATAGTACACATATGTGCGTGCACACACGCAGTCACACTAAAAAGGCTAACTCCGAATATGCTTTGCTACGTGACTGCAGACCATTTTTTTACACAGCAGGGGCGCAAGTGTAATGTGAAGCCCATGGGGCGTATGCGTATTATTGTTGAACTCAACATGAGTTGGAATAGAGAAGGAACATACCTGCCTGTAATTTTATTCGTTCCTGCAGCCATCGCATATTCCAACGATCTGTTAATAGCTACCCGAAACCATACCTTTAACAAAAAAAACTTGACCGATTTTAGCTGTCACTTATATACAAGTAAGAAAGAAGTATACAACAAATAAAACCATTACTACGAAAAATATACAGTTCTGGAAGTATAAACTCAGAATGTAAACACTTTGTATAAACATATGTATGTACCAGTATGTCCATGTAAAAGGCGAACATACTTCTATTCAAGACGTTAATTTAGCTTTTTTCGTAAATCCAACCAAATCTTGAGTAATTTGTTATATTTGTTTAATGAATGATTAAGAAATTTTTATGTGCGTTTTGTACTTTGCACTTTTTGCGCTCACGATAATTGTTATTGTCATTTTAGTATTACTGACTATGTATTGCTTTCCATGTGCTTTTCCAAAATAATGGGCTGACACACAAAAAGCAAAATTGGCAGACAACTAAATATGCCTAAATGGCAGACACGACGGGCGTAGCAATAATTAAGCATTGGTGTTAGCATGTGGCAATGCGGGGGAGGGTGCTCATGCGAATCAATGACAGGCGAACACTTCACAAACAGTTCTAATTACCTGTCGCTGCTGTCATTAGACGTCATGTGTGTGTTTCCAGCTATTTATAAAAGGGGAGTGAGAGGGCCACCATACTTTAATTAAGACGCCATTGCTAACGAGTACGCTGTACCCAAAGGGTAATAGGCGATACTAGTTTTGTGCGAATATACAAGTATGTAAGAAGCAGGCGTGGCAGATCCCACAAACTACAGATATTCTTGATCAGATTGACAAGACGAGTAGATATAGCCATGTCCGTCTGGCCGTTTGTCCGTCTGACCGTTTGTCCGTCTGACCGTTTGTCCGTCTCACCGTTTGTCCGTCCGTCTGTATGAACGCAGGGATCTCAGAAAGTACAAGAGCTAAAATCACCAATCCACATTTTCCTAAGGACGAGTTTGTGTGGTTTTTCCAATTTTTCAATTTTTTCAATTTCACTTCGTCCTAATCATAGCTCTAGTCCATCCTCAATTTAAGGCTAAAATGGTTTGAGTCGGCAGTGTAAGCAAGCTTGATCCAAATGTATATCAATTACGAAGTGCATAAATGTAGTTGAGTGGTTTACGTCTATTTATTTAAGTTTAAGTTTTTTAAATATGAAATAAAATAAATCGTTATTGTTTTGGTAAATGGGATTTGTCATTATTTTTCAAGAGCATGAAAAGATGTAAACTCACTTGTCTGCCTTTTAAAATGTATAAATTATACAAGTGATGGGCATACTTTATTCTTTATCACTTTCTGATATATAGGGCTGTTCAAGAGGCGCCTGCCGTTGATTTTTCCGTTGTCGCTACTCAGAGTTAAGTGTCGACTTGTGATGAGGAATGATAAACAAGTACGCGTTGCAAATGCGAGATTGCTTCAAAAGTTTATTATACAGAAACACACACATAGGCAGATGCATTATGTGTGAGGTATGTGCTGTAGTCTATACAAATATAATGAAAGTTTTTGATTTTCAAAATATTACTCATACGCAGCGTAACTCACTCATTCGCACACACTTTGACAAACTCGCCGTTTTTGGCGACAGAGTAGGTTAACAGAGCAGGTTCCTCACGCACATAACTGTAGGCTCCAACAAGTTCACTCCTTGCTTGACGGAAATAATAAATATAAAATTAAAAAGCGCGCAGAATACTTGCAAGGATATAAGTATATCTACTCATGATATTCTCCTTTCCCTGTATAAAATTAGTTCACTTCGGCTACAAACAAAACCGCAACAATGATATATTACAAAAAATGGGAAGGAATTCCCTAAATACACTGAATTAACAGCAATTTCTCCATTATTCATATAGGTCCACGATTTTAGAAACTATGTTAATTAAATTTTTTTTTAGTTTCTATAATTTCCCTTCCATAGATTAGTTAATCAGAAATCCAATTTAAAATAAATTATGAAGGACCCAGATTCTGGAACGAAGAACAGAAACTGCAATCATATTGGAGAATCAATCAAATATCAAGGCTGCTTATAAATCAGAACTATACATTCAATCCTTTAAATCATTTCCTTGCTATCGAAATGTATTTTTTCCAGCGAACAACTGACTGCCGTCTATGAGTATAAAATTACTTTTACTTTCGTTTGCCTGGCGGCAGTTTCTGAGCAATGCGATGACGCGCTTAAAGGCAATTGTGTTTGCGTGTACCATGAACGACAAAAAACCAATAAAGCTTTCTGTTCCCTATTCATGTCGCTATTACTATTGTGAAAGTTGTAAAAAATCCGCACGCACGAACACCGACACCCACACATACTGGTACACCCAGCGCACGTGCTTCTGTCTGTGCGTGAGTTTGTTTGGTTGTTTGCACTATTCTTTTACTATTTACCTTGCTATTTATTTTATTTTATTTCTGGTTGGCTCTTTCGCCTATTAATTGGCTTCGATTATTGCTCTTTCTACACACATTTCACTTCACTGCTGACACACATGCAAATGAATTCCATTAAAAAGCACAGACACACTGTTGCTCCTTTTTTTGGGAAAACTGGCCCACAATGAAGTTTACGTTTTTCACTTTACGGGACCATTGCAGACAAATCACGTATTCCGCGAATTTCCACTGCGTACAGACGCGCACGACAGCCGCATAATAACTGAAGAATCGCATGTAAGAGGCAACTGTTGGTGTGGCAGCAGCAACAACAACAACAACAAGGAGCCATTGGCCGCATTCCAAGTTTGACGTTCGCAGAGTCTGCGCAGTGGCCTGCCGCTAAATAAAAACAATTTAACCCCTATGTGGTGGGCGAGAGTTGAAAGTATATACGTTGTTCTTATTATCAACATTTCATGTACAGAGTAGTATAAGTATGAATTCGTCACTGTAATACTGTAAACAACGCAAATCGTGATTGGACAACAACAAAAAGTTTTGTGCTAAAAAATTTTGCTTTTTATTTGTACTCAAGTTAATATTGAAGGTGCACACAGTTTTTCTTTAGAAAATTGTGGAATACACCTTCATGTTTACCCGATTAATTCCATAAGCTGTCCAATCGGAGTAAAACTTTAGTTTTTATGTCATTTAAATAGCTGACTGGAACCTTCTCCAAAATATATTTTATAACTAAACATAGAGCCACCTAACAACTTACGTCATATAGGCGTGGTTCACATTAGAGTAAGGCTTCAACCGTAAAACGGTTTGTATCAGTTCGGGCGCTGAAGAAATTGAAAATGAACATGAAATTGTGCAAAATAAATTTAAAACATGCCGAAACATTTGTCATTGGAACTTTATAAATATTCACTGTTGCCGGCACGTATTTGTAAATGCGATTAACGGACTTAAGAAAGCAATACAAGTATTCGAAGTCCGCAAAGCTAACATCCAGGGGCGTACATTTTATTTTAGTAAACTCGAATTTTGCTTCGACCTGTGGCTATATTTAAGCTATTAGATATTCAGATTTGTTGAAATTAATTATCTCGTAGATATGTACGTACAAGTATATACACAATATGTACCTGATTATGATGAGGAATACTACGTAGAAGTATCACGCAAATAGAAAACATATTTAAAGTGCACTGGCCCGTGATGACTGTATGAACGGATTTCTAATCTCTTTTAAATGACTTCATTTACTTTTGCAGAGCAATCATGCATTTGGATGACAAGTATTATTATTAAACGTATTCTAATACCCATGAAAATGGGTTATGATCAAAAATGATAAGAAAATGATTCACATGCTAGAGTGTGCCCCACTCTTATTTGCGTTGTACCCGGTTTATTATTATTCCTAATTCCGTAATTACCAAAAAAAAAAAAAAAAAAAAATTACAATTGCTTGCTATAATCCCACTTCTATTATATTTATGATACCGAAACATTTCTAATTGAAACTTTAGAATGTTAAACTTTTGTCGATACGTATTTCGAATCATGGACTTAAAGTAATAATATTTTAAGTCCTAAAACTCGAAGACCAATGGCGTGCATTTTACATTAGTGTACTAGAATGTAGCTTCGCCCGGTGGTTTTGTTTTAAATTAATTGTATAATAGAGTCGTCATCCAGGATAAAAATCAGATACAATTTAGAAATACTCCTATCTGTTTTAATAAAAATGTTTTCCCAAATTTACAATCCCACCATCAAAGGCTGAACGCAGCCCGGAATCGATTGATCCACTATGTGGCTGTTCCTTGGATTTTCATTTCAACCGACTGTTTCAATCCTAGCTTACTGCACTTTAATTTCTGACTATTTGTGTGCTTCTATACACGTATATACTGGGGCGCAGTTGTTAAATTTTACTTGGAGCACAGACAAATAAAAACGAACTGAGCGAACTCAACCACAGCATTACTAGGTGGGAGCTGTCGTTCTCCATAGAGGGAGGACAGACATTGTGGTACCTTCCCTTTCCAAAACTCCACTATTCAGTGTCCGGTGGTATATTTTCTTACTTTGTGGGCCTGAGGCACACACTTATGTACGCCAAAATTGCTGAACGACAGCTGCAGACCCAAAAACATCAGCCAAATGAAAATTGGGCAATGTGGCTGGGGGATTCTTGTTATGTTTTAAGTAAACTCATAGTTGATTTCGGTATTAAATGTACACATACAGGTAATTCGAATAATCAATTTAGGTAAATAAACATTTCAGTGTAATCAAAATGCAAATCGAACATAGTTGAAAACAAATTGCAAACGTTTGTCTTTTGTTGGCTGTGGCATAATAAAGGTCAACAATTTGTGTTTTTTGTTGTTGCGGTCTTCGTCTGACTTTGTCGTTTCTCTTTCGCATTAAAAATGAAAAATGACGAAAGTACTCGAACAGAAATGTTCAAGGCCCATAAGCTCCGATATGCCTTGACAGAAGTGACCAGCTTAATTGTAGGTCATTAATTCCTTAATTCGAAAACTCTGGTCAATTCCTAGCATGGGGAGGGGGACGCATGGTCATTATGTTCTACACGTGCCGGACAAGTATTGCTGGCCATTATTGTAGTGCCACATAATGTAAAATATTATTAAGAAGCGCCATCCACCAGATTTTATAAGTAAAATATATAATATCATTAAAAATGTATTTCATATGTTATATTTAATTCCAAAATGATGTAAATAATTTGTATATTTAGATTTAAGTGTGTCCTATTTCTGTATACTAGAAACTCTTCTTATAATCCCTTTATATTATAATATGATAAAAAAATTTTCTCATATTTTATATTTAATTCCAAAATTATGTAAATCGCTATAAATAAGGGTTTTATAAAAAAACTGAAATATAATTAAGGCGTTTAAATAAATATCATCTACTATTAATGGACAAATTGTGATTGTAGGTGATATTCCTTCTATTGTTGTTTCTTCCACTAAGAAATAGTAAACATTTCAAATGAAATACCGTCACCATAATAAACTAATTAGAATTGCCTTTTTCCACAATTCTCCAAATACCTCGGCAATACGAACGCTCTTAAGCCACCCATTACACCCTCTTTTACAGTTGACATTATTTCTTGTTTACTTATGAATTTTCCATAGGGCTGGTATTGAATATCAAATTTTGGTATCAGAGAAAATCTTCGCTTCGGAACACAATTTTCTTCCATTCAGTATTGTAAATTTTAAGTAAAAAACATTCCTGTAGTAACGATTTTACATTTCCATTTCTGGTAAATTAATTAATTTTTTCGCTAAATATTCTGTACATTTTTTCATGTCGCGTTAACGTTAACGTTAACGGATAAATAGTTTATTTGCTGCCGTCTTTTGTTTTGCTTTTTGTGAAGGAACACACTTGTTTAGCTTTGAATAACTTTCATTCAACTATTACGATGGGTAAGTGAACAGGTTTTTGTGGGAAATTTTTCAGATGGCTGGTATACCGCTACCGGAGAAATGAGCTCCACACATCCATACCGGGGGCGGAATCCTCGCGTACAAACATATGAATATGTATGCGAAAGCCCATGCAGAATTTGCATAACTGCTATGGCATGGACATGTTTGCTGTTGTTGCTGAGTGCTGCGAATACAGCGAAAATTGCAATTAGCATTCACAATGTACAGTTGCTATTTATACTTGTTTAAAAGCGTTAAAATAGCAGACTAGTTATGAACTAAAAGGTATTAGCTGTAATTTCATTGAAAACATTATGCAATCATTTTGTGGGGCAAAAACGCAACTTAGTTTGCTTATTTAAAGATTTTTATTATAAAACTTTTTATTCAAATAATATAAATGTTTGCACAAAACTGAGGAATGCTAAGTTAATTAGCTGACTCCACAAAAAGCTTGAACTTTAAAGCCATAGAAAAAAACATCTTAGGCGAGGTGTGCTGAGCAAATTTAAATCTATCTCAATATTAATTAAAAATATTTAACAAAACAATATTGATTTTGTAGATTCTTGGACTTAAACAAGATATGAATAATTGTATATTTCTGGAGTAAATTATTAGTAGTAAATAAAAAAATAAATAAAATATATAAAACAAAAAATATTCAGAAATAAATAATAAAAATTTGACAGGGCAAAGCGTATTATTCCTAACCCTTATTTTATTTTAATAGCACATTTACTATTCGTTGTTTACGACTACTTCTGGGCTTTTATGCTCACACGCGTCTTTTTAACGGAAATCGTTTAATGACCCCACACTTGAAATAGGTAGGACACACGCAAACCAAGACGTAGGCCATGTTCTGCGTCCTAAATGCCCTGAGTGCCACTGCGTAACAATAAATGGTTCTCATTTAAGTGCTTATTTATGGCATGTTTTTAGGCATTTGATTCTATGTGTGGATCGGCTATTGGCGCGCTACCTTTGTGTTAAGCAGTTGAACTCATTTTTCCAATCTCAACCAGAAACGGGCCCAAAGAATCGATAGACTGGACATAGCGTTGAAAATTGGGCTCACTTTTATCATTCAAGTTTAAACTCAATCAACATTTTTTTTCCATTGATCCATTTAGGTACAGTATTCTTTTATAAATACAATGTATCCCACATTTTCTGTAAAATATTTCTTTCCATTTCAAAATTAAACGCTGCTGGTTGTATCCGCCTGCCCTTCGCCTCGTGGTCATTAGGTCTGACTGTTTGTGGGCTATGTGGCGATGTCCAGAAAACCGCCAAACCACTAACACTGCTGCCACTTATACCCACAATAGTTGGGATCCTGACTTCATCGCCTTTCCAAACTGTAGGCTTCCAGCACGTTTCAGCAGCATTTGTGCCTGTGGCTGTAAATCAACATACGACATGTGGGCCTTTGCCTTCTGCAACCTAAACAGTCGAATAAAACCGCTTGTTGCTCGCCATTTGTATGGTAATCAAATTTTGTTGCTTGCTTGTTCTGCTAATTGTTGGAAAGAATGATGAAGCTGCTCATGATGAGGGCAAAATGGAATTAATAAGTAGAACCCAAAAAAAAAAAAAAATTGTTCATGTGTACTGAGGAAAAGACGCTTTATGTGAGCACTGAATGGTGAGTATATGAGATGAAAAAGTTGATGCCAAGGTGATTAAATCTACTTAATAGTCATATAAATCTGAAATCGACCACAAATTTATTAATTTAATTTATTATTTAATCCTTAAAAAGCATGGCTCTCATGTGTGTGTTTGTGTGTTCCCTCCTTTCAATATTCATGAGCAGCCGATTATAATTGAACGAAAGCCAATAACAAATGTCAAATTTGCCAGCAAGATGACAGACCGCTTTTGCTTCTGAGCCTGCGAGTATTTGCCCCTCAGTAGTACTCGGCCCATTTGTAAGGACATACATAAGAACGTCTACTACCTACCTGCCTCTTTTTTTGTGCTGCGAATATCGAGGGAAGCTTTCATTCACTTGCTTAGACAGGCGAAGCCAAACAAAGAAGGTGCAAGGGCAAAGTCTTGGAGAGAAGCAGAGTACAGAACTACAACCAAGCTAGTCATTCAACCATGCGAAAGGTCAAAGCCCCCGCTGGAGTTGTTGTTGTGGCCGTCGCTGTTGATTCCTCTGTTTTCCATTTCCAGTTGTTGTTACTCCGTTCACTGTTTCGCTTGCCTGAATCTTTTTGTCGCCCTTACATATACTATACATGTTCATATAGTATTGTTATCCTGCCTTGAGACAATCTTAACTGTTGCAGTTAGGGCCCCATGTATTTCGGAAATAAATCAATAATACTTTACAGTTTCGGCCCGAGTAGTTTAAAGACGTTCTGTATTCAGTTGATTCTCAAATTCATTCGTTTCATATACTAACCATAACCATAATACTAACCAACAAATACTACCGATACTTAATACTAGAATATGTAAAACATGTAGTACTCTCTTACCTTAATTATCTTAATTGGTTAGGATATTCAAAACATAATTAACAGTAATGCGGACTTAGTTTAGAGCTCCAGTTTCTGCTCACTTAAAAATTAAGTATTACAAAGTGAATTATATTTGTTTATACTTTAATCTTTTCTCGTTGGCCAAATATAGTCCTAAATATTTATACTGTGACATGGCTGCTCACATTTTATTATACTCTATACATGAAATCTACAGGAGTATATTAGGTTTGCGCGAGCTGAAAAATGTAACAGGCAGAAGGAGGCGTGGCAGACCCCACAAAGTATATATACAAGTATTCTTGATCAGCATGACGAGACGAATCGATCTAGCCCTGTCTGTGTGTCCGTCAATATTTTGACACTCGGTTACTGCAGCTCTGCCGGCAGCGCTGCCCGCAGCTGTTGCTGTTGTTGCTGCTTTGGTTCAACTTTGTGCTGCATGCATACACGCATAGACCCGATGATGTAAATGTATGCTGTTGAAACTGTACATAATCATGTCTTCTATGTATATATTAAATAAATTTGATTTAATTGGCTTGCTCGACAGTAGCGTTCTGTTGTTGTTTTCTTTACACTTTTGAACTATTATTAATTCATGTTATTCATGTTAATTTTTTGCAATCAAAAGAAATTGAACTAATTTTTTTTTTGTAATTTTTCACCATTCTTCATAGTCGAATTGTAATCTCAATCGTTTTCAAATGCGAAAGAGGCAATGATTTGAATGGCTCTATATGGTACAGGTCAATGGTATAACATAAGGTTTGGTATAAATTTGAGTTTTCCAACTTATGGCAATTACTTCACACTTCATAGCCTTTTGTAAATTCAATGACAAGAATGAAATGAATGAAAGAATTCACATATCAGCCCAATACTGTCTTTTTTGTGTTCCTGTAGCACACAATTCTTTCCTATACCTTGCATTCCTCTTTACAACCAACTGCCATTTGCTTACATTTCAATAAAACTGCAGTCACCAAAGCAACAAGAACAACAGAATTGCATTGTTTTTCCAAGGAATTTATATGAAATATACATGAGACGGTTAGTTGAGTTTATAAGAGAGAAAGCTGAGGAAGCTAGAAGCCAGAACAGCTACTCATGTCTACATAGCGCACAGGGTATTGCGGGAGGAGCTCTCCAAAGGCATCGAGGAGTGTGGCACCAGCAGCTTGGAAAAGTGCAAGTAAAACTTTAATGCAGTACAATTTATGCTGAGGCTATAAGTTTAGAGCATATATTTAAAATGTAGGATACACATCCACGAAAATCTGCTAAAGTACAAAAAGGTAACTGAGAAAGTTGGCAACCACAAGCTATAGTATAACTAGTGAATATTGCAACTCCATTTTCAATATCAACTTAACTATACTTACAAAAACTACTACCTAAGCTTCAATGATTGTCGTCCGACTCCTTTGCTCAGGGCGTCGTTACACTGTATACAATTCGGCAACCATTTTTCTTTGCGAGCCAATTCCATTACGGAAAAACAAAATCCTAAGCCTAATTAATAAACAGCTGCAATTTGTTTATTTACCTGAAATCTTTAAAATCTTTCTATTTTTAATTTCCACCAGGAAACCATGCAATATTTATTTGATTGCATAATTTGCAATTAACCTCCAACCAGAAACAAAAACAGGAAAAACAACACAGTGCCTATCATAAAGATGCGGATGTAGTGCTATTACTTCAACCAACTGTCTAACAATTGATGAATCAACTACATTGGAAATAAGGATTTTTTTTTGTCTATTTTTATAGCATGGAAAATTCGAATATTGTATCATTCTGAAACGTAGTAGAGGAACCAATGCAATAAAGCCAATTATCAGAAATGCAATGTAGAGCAGGGCTCAAACGTAGCTAAAAGAATTTAATAAAGAAAACTTGGAAAATACTAAATTTTTTAAATCTTGCTACTCATTGACTTGTATGCTGAAGCGGTGGATGCTAATGTCTTTGTTGCGCAGTCCACAGTGCGTATGAGTAATGCGACGTGTTGGCGCGCAGGTAACATGTTATATCATAAAAGAAATGTATTCATAAAACACACCTTAAATTCCATGAGTACTCGTAATTTATATTGCTGAACATGCTCCTTATACGCCATCCTATATGCCTCGTGGTCGAAATCATATTACACAAACGCCACATTAGCAAACTTTTATGAAGCACTAACTTAAACAAAATTTTGCAGATTTGGGAAAATTTACAGTATCGAATTCAATTTTTTAATATGTGTGTATGCTTACATAACCATAACAAATTCCTGTTATTGTTATTACTGCCATCATTTTTATTTCACTACATCTCTACCCGGTATATAATCATGAAATGAACAATATTAAGGTAAGAAAACCACATGGCAAGGGTGTGGGAAAAAGTCGACGTATAAGTTGTTGTTATCGGGGTCTTGTTGATTAATTATTGCTAGGGTACCTTGAGAAAATTTAAAAAGCTTGGGCTAAACAATTTAATACGTTTATTTTGAAATCATGTTCCAACAATACTTGTAACAACCAACTGTAACTAATTTGATAACAGCGCATCAAAGAATTTGAAAAAAAAACCGTTTGCTGCCGTTGAATCCTTTTCTGTCGGTTTTCATTTCGGCTTTTATTCGTCAACAGCCAGCAACTGGTAGCTTACGATACCTCATAAATCAAAGCTCATAAATTTTATTATTATGCGTTTTATTGTTGGCGTACATTAAACTTTTCGGTGGTGCCAATGGCGATGTGGCTGACGTAAGCGGGTCTTCAAATCCCCAGACATCATACATGGCAGCGTAAGTACATAAGCAAGTATATTTATAATGCTTTTAGCACCGCATTTTATTAGCTCTGTAAAATAATGTGATTGGGGTACACACATACAAGCATACACTGTAACCATGTAGTCATACGTTTGTGGCATTCAAAAATAAAAAACCGCAGCGAAATTTTTAAAAGACAAATGAGCACTGGGAATTTAAATTATTTATGCGTACGAGGCGCGGCTATAAATTTATTGCTTATACTTATGTACGAGTATATAGAGAGAGTGAGGAATTATGTGCAAATCAACAAATGATAATAAACGTATCAGCATTAAGATGCTGCATAAGTCCACTTGGTTGATTTTGCATTCTATTTTAGCCAGCAACTAACATTTTGCATTCTTTTCTGAAAAATCTTAAAGATCGATTCAGAACTGGAGCTCCTCTCGCATCGAAAGGATCTGAATTGGTGAGGATAGACCTGGAAGGAATGCCTTAACATAAAGAATTTCAACCTCAACATATTTTTGTGAATTACATTAAGCTTAAAAGACATAAGGAACAAAAAGAAACCGACAAAACTCTTTAGCAGTGGAAGTAGGAGCCCGTCTATGCCGCTTCGAACGCAATAGGGACAACACAACTTATTTCCGTTTACAAGCCGACAAGTTCGTTCTTTTAGTAAAATACACCTACAACGAAATTCAAGTACATGTACATTCATAAGTGAAATTCTCCCATCGAGTCGGATTCGTTCTAAGATTCATTCAAAATTTACGTTGCCCTTTTTAGTTTTTAGCTCCCTGCAGTGAGCAGTGCACTGTTACATTGTTTTCGAATAGAATAATATATATATATTAAAGATAGCCCTTGACTTCGCTTCAAATAAATAAATAATTAAATGCGAAACTAAACTACCGCGAATTTTATTAGGTTTTCAACTTTTCATAGCAAGGAAGCGCCTCCTATGTGTTGCAATTTTAAAAGCGCTTGATTACTAGTGGCACAGGGACATATGTTAAAACAACCAATTAATTGAATTAATATTTAAGTGTTGCTTGGGAGAAACCGAAACAGCATACAGAGTGCATTGTCGACTTCCATAAGTATGCAACACTTTTTGTCGTCAGCCACATTACACCGTTGCAGGATTCCTGCTGGTAAAGTTGTTGTTATGTTTGCTGCCATATTTGCTGCTGCGGCTTCGGCTTCTTGTTGTCGGCTTGTCATCTGGCTGGTATTAATTAAATGCAATTTGAATGAGAATTTCTCGTGCCTCGAACAAGCGCACACAGAAATATTTATTGCTTGAACTGTATAAAATGGCTACAACAAAGTACTACAGATTTAAGGACAGTTGTACACACAGCAGGACATTGCGGTGGATACAGGATATGGTCACTTGAATGTGCGCATGCAGCCTTTAATATTTGCGTGTGTAATATTTAATTGAATGATGTTTTTGCTGAATTAGTGCATCAGTACGTGTTGATCGACTGTAACGATGTACTATATTCTTGGTTGGAGGCGCCTGTTGCTGACACTTTCGCATGAGAAGATCTCATTACATATAATGAGGATAAGTTATTCCCCAAATGTTTATACCCTGTACCCGTAGGGTAAAAAGGGTATATTAGGTTTGTGCAAATTATGTAACATGCAGAAGGAAGCATCTCCGACCCCATAAAGTATATATATTCTGAATCAGAGAAATCGATCTAGACATATCCGTCCATCCGTCTGTCCGTCTGTCTGAATGAACGCAAGGATCTCGGAAACTATAAAAGCTTGAAAAACCAAAATTGGTATCCAGATTCTCCTAGGTCCGAGAAAGGACGAGTTTAAATATATTTTTATTCTTTGAATTTTCCCTCCCTTCCCCCGCTACAGAATTTCCTCAATGCCGCCCACATTTCAAAAACCTAAACCTACCTAAACCAAACTTTGCACATTTAATAATTATCTAATTTTAATTAATAATTAATACTTTTGTTTCAAATTTCATCTAAATCGGTTAGTTATATGAGAAGTTATTAGCGAAACAATTTCACTCCGGTACTACGCCCACAAGCTGCAGCATCAAGTTCGCTCTTCTTCCTTTTGCTTCTGCTATAGGCGCATATACCTCAGTGTCGGAAGTTTACCTGGGTACAGGGTATTTCACTGGCGGGCTTACTCGACTGTAGCGTTCTCTCTTGTTTTCATTAAAAATATATTTACCAGCTGTTTCACTCGAATGCATTTTCCCAAGAATTCCTGCACCTGTGCTGCAAAGAAAAATAACAATAATAGTAATCAGTGTTTTCCTACTTGGATCAAGTGTCAGTTATGTAAACCGCACGGTAAGAATATAAAAGTGAACAAAGTATGAGTTTAAAAATACTGTCAAATATGTTTTTCATCATTTCATTTAACTACAGTAGTTTTGTTAATGTATGTTAATCTTAAGGTCTTAAATGTTGCGAATATAACTGTTTAAAGATATTAATGAGTTATCAAAATGTAATCATTTAAATAAAAACAACTAGAGGCTGTAGATAATCTTAGAAATACATAGTCTGTGTTAATTATTCAAGGTGCCCTGATCGTTGTAAAGCAAATATATTATTATAATGTATATTATATTTATATGTAATTATAAAAGTGAATCTTAATAAAGTTCCAATAAGAAATGTTTCGGTATGACAAATATATTAGAATTATGATTATAAAAATTTTAAATTCCGATTTACGAGTAAAAATGAACCGGTTACAGCGTATATAAGAGTCGGGCGCACTCTAGCGTTTGAATCATTTGGTTATCTTTCTTGATTATAAACCATACGCATGGGCATTAGATTACGTTTAATAATAATATTTGTCAATCAAATGCATGATTGCTCTGCAGAAGTAATTGTAGTCATTTAAAAGAGATCAGGAATCCGTTCATACAGTCATCGACGGGCTAATGTACTATAAATATGTTTTCTATGTGAAAATACTACTGCGGAGTATTCTTCATCTGGTGCTTCTGATAATGGTGATTGGTTACCATCATAATCAGAAACATATTGTGTGTACATACATATCCACAAAAGAATTCATTTTAACAAATCTGAATATCTGATAATTACTGGTTGATGCTAAATTCGAGTTCACTAATGTCAAGTGTACGCCCCTGGATGTTAACTTTGCAGACTTTGAATTTTGCTAATCGCGCTTACAAATATTTTTCGCTAAAAGCGAAACTTTATAAATACCAGTCACAAATATTTCGATACAACAAATAAAAGTGGACTTAAGTCACACAATATTAAATTTATTAGGCACAATTTCAGGTTCGTATTCAGCTGTTTCAGCGCCTGAACGTATACAAACCGTTTCTTTACAATTTTACGGTTGATGCTTGCAAATACTTTCTAAAGCCGGGTAATCCTTTAGTAAAATTTGTTTACAATACGTTCAAGCCTTATTAACCACAACCATATAATGCACGTTTTTTGGTGTCTCTATGTTTAATTATTAAACAAATTTAGGAGTTTTTAAGCATTTCTTTCTTTCGAGAAGCTTCCAATCAACTACATAATTGTATTTAAATGACATAACAACTAAAGTTTCACCAATGTGTATTTCACAATTTCCTATAGCTGTATGCACTTTCAATATTAACTCGATTATAAATAATAAATTATAATTATAAATTATAATAAAAAAAAATGTTTTTAGTGGAAAACAAGTGCGAAAGCTAAGGCCGTGTGTCCCAACTTTACAATATAGTATAGTAGTAGTATATATTGTATATGTGTAGTGTATGTACAGGGTGCGAAATCTTTTATGTCGGTATATAAATATTTAGTAGTAGCACTAGTTGTGATCTGTGTTCCAAATCAGCGTCTTCACTGCAAGCGAAAGCTCTGACCTGATTTCTCCTACAATCTGTATCTCTCTTAAATTAATCGATAATACTTGGGACAGTGGGTGGCAATTTCTCCAGGAATATAATTTATTAAAAATATGAATAGTCAACTGTATAAGTTAATCTGTAAATTAATTTTAAATTAAATTTGTAATTTCAGTCAAATTTTAGCATTGGCGCAGAACTTTCTTGCCGTACTATAATTCCATCATTTTCAAATTGTATTTTAAAGTGTTCAATACAAAGCATAGTTCGAAATTTAACAAAATATGTGTCTGAAATGAAATATATCTAGGAACTTCCCAAAGCCCGCAGCACGGTGTTGCAGAGAATTAAATGTTACGCTTAGCAAGGGACATGTCTATTGCATCATTAATAATAGCATTTGGTTTTGACAGATTTCAATCACTAGCTCAGGTTCCACACCCCACTCCGGCTGTCATACTGCTATGGCAGCCGAAAAAAGAAGACAGCGAAGAAAGCAGATGTTCGTATATGCTTGGCCTCGACCGGATAGCAAGAGATTTGCATAGAATGGCAATTGCATAAAACTACCATTAGGGCTGTGCACACAAACATACACAGATCCATAGACATTCAAGTGAAAGACTACTTTACTTTTTTTTACGCATCGTCAAAGAGTTACAGAGAAAACGTGCCCAGCATCTAAAGAAGCTGTTTTTTATTCAATGTAAAGCTCAATGCAGTGCTAAAACCTATACTCAGATGTGCAGCAATAATAGATTAAATGCTATTTAATATTTAATTTCTATGCGTCTGCATCGCTGCAGACAGTCATAATTAAACAATTACACAAATAAGCAGGTCACGGTGTCAGCAAAAGCTTGTCCCCATCCGTGCTGAAATGTTTGTATTTAACCCTGGATGGTTGTTCTTCGTCGAATCGAGGAGGCACATTTTGTAGAATTTTATTGAATACTTAAGCTGTTTGTTTTGTGCTCATTTGAATAGTGCAGATGACTAGGCCTTCCGCAAGTAGAAGCTCTAACAATTACTACTTTAGTAAAAACAAGTTTTTTTAACAAACAAATTTAAAATAATGTTAATGAAACTAAGTTTTTTGTTAAGTTTTAATTATTTCGTATACAATAAAATGGTTTCGCCATTACAAGGAGGACTACTTGAAGCTTAGTCGAAAAATATGTATGAGGCCGTTATGTGTTGATTTGAATTGCATAATGAATTAAATAAACAAAATTTAAAAACTAAAAATGTTGTGCTCTGCTATCAATCAGTAACAGTTTAAAATCGATCGTAGTCGTTTCGACGAAGAACAACACTACGGTTGTAAAATACGTTAAATAAGAACAACCATCTAGGGTTAAAGGTGAAATTATGCGTCGTAACACTCCGCCAAAGTTTGTTTCGTCGTTACGGATAATAAATATGCATACCCATCCATATATCCACTCATGAGCTATGGCGACCGTAAATCTGTTTAAATTAAGTGCGCCTACTGCACACAGGTGTGCCTACTTGTGCGCGTCCTTTGTTTATCCTAATTACATTTTAATTTTAATGTTCAGTAATTGGCAGTTTTATCCATAGTATATTAAATAATAAGGAGTGTTCAATATTACAGCTGTGCGAAACCGACAGTAACATACCCTATTATCAAGAAAAACGTACGCAGTGGATTACAAGTGTTATAAATGCGCATACATACTTTTATGGCTAATGTTGAGAATATATACCAATATATATATATATATATATATATATATATGGGCATGAACATTGTGTTAATATGCTCAACATATAACTCTTGACTAGCCCTATATTTGGTGCTAAGGTTGATTTTGGGCAACGGGACAAACGGGGCAAATAAGTTGTTTTTGCGGCCACTAGTTCGCTGATGATACAGTGCCACCTTTGAGAAACTTGGCTTGCCAAAAAGAGACCAAGGCTTGACTTTCAAACAATATTAATATTTCACATTGGAATATTAGGCAGTTGTCATTATCGAATAGAACAAAAAGAATCAAAATATCCAACATTATAACTGAACACACTGTAAATTAATAAAGAACAATTAAATTCATAATTAATGTGTCACACTAATTTCCTATACTTTAACTGCTAACTGGTTTGATTGCCGCGTTTCTCAATTCGTTCCAAGCAGCCAATTGAAAGCTCCATTGTCAAAAATTCCCACTGCATGGCAGTGCTGTAGAATTCTAATCAATACTGCTTCTTTTAAATATTATGGCAAGCCGGCAATACGTCAGATACAGCTGAGTGCCTATCAAGCTATAGTTGTGTGAGAGTAGCACACTTTTTGGGACTCGCCGCAACATTTTAATATTTAAAATATTATTAAGAGCGCACAAAACTTAGCTGCTAGCCTGAATATTTTAACAGATAACAATAATAATAGTACGTATAAGTAATGCTAAAGGCATAGCTCAGGTGAAAATCCTTTAAAAATACACTTTCTACACTCGCAAATTTATGCCAAGCACAATCTTTAAACGCACACATACACTTCGATCCTGAGTGGATTTCAATGTTCGTTGGCTTAAAGTCTAGAAATGCAAATTCAAGTGTATCCACACACTGTGGCTTGCTGAATAGCTGACAGGATGATTGTGTAGCCACCAAGCCAGGTAAGTCCTTAATCGGAAACAATGTGCAGATGACAGTCTCTGCTCGCGAATGCTAATTTTTAGCTTTTAAACGCCACACGTGCCCGAAATATACAATAATTTTCATCAGCTTAACTGAAAAAGTATAACAAACACAACAACACTTAGAAAAATGTCAACAACCAATAAATATTCTTTAGCCGCATATATGACAGATTTGAACAAAGTTGTGACTTCCGTTTTCTTGTTTTGAGTCCAAACTAATCTTCAAATTAGAAATACAAGCTTTCATCAGAATAAGGAGTGATTTATTATATGATAAGCATCGCTAGTAAACATTTATAATTATTCGTAACGATGCAATACATAATCCTTTGTTTATAAAAGGTTTAATGGAATGGAGGTTGATATCGCAAGATATTTATTCTAAGTAATAAAAGAGTTAAGAAATGAAGAATAATCAAGCTCATGAACTGCAACTTCGGTTCATACACTTATTACTATCAATTGTCATGGTGTAACTTTAAATAATGTTGAGACATAATATAGTAAGGTACATAATGCAATACTCTTGATCTTTTAATGTACCCTTTCACCGTCCGAGTACAAATTACAAGAATTCATTTTAATGTTCAATCCCTGAAATAGTACATATAAGCAATTATATACTGACCATCAAGAAAAGCCGCACCTTCCACCCACAATTCACAATCAGCTTGTCGTTCACTTGGATCTTTCAGTCTAGGTTTTTATGACTTTACATGTAAAACATTTCCACATACAATGTATACTTTAATTCAATTCAATGTTCATTAGTTCCACTCTATGCTAATTGCAAGAGCCTGAAGTAAATTTTAGCATGCACAGTAAGGACTTTCTGTCGTTTCATAAGAAAATGTTCAAGTAGCTTGGGGGCTGCCATCTCTGATACGGGGACAAGGGTGGGGAAAAATTGAAACTGTCCAAAAAGTAAAAAGCAAATGCGTATCTTAGACAACAACTAAGGACAGCCGACAGGTTAGACAATTGAATAACTGTGTAGGTGTAAGCACCGGGCAATGACCTGGCATCTGATGAATTCCCACGGTGTGGACAACAAAGGCGTGTTGTTCTGATGATGTCTAGACAATGCACTGAAATAAATTGAAAGTATATATACATGCCAGTTGTCAGATTTGGAATATTTTTTTAACATTATGTAAATCACCAAATATGCGAACAGACGTCTATTTGCTTGAATTCCCAATTTATTATTTATAACTTTAATAGATTTGTAACGCACGCTTCGAAAGCCACGCAATAAAACCAATAATCTGCCAATCACGAATCTGGAAAAATTTGCAATATTTATATAACACAAGAACATACATTAAGAACATTTGAACTTTAATAGCTAGGCACACCAAACTTAGTATATAGACTTGTCTTATTCATATGTCGAGCAAGTTTATTACAAACCCTACGTATCCAAGTTATTTTATACCTACAAGCGGCGAAAAAACCGATCGATGTATCAATGCTAGTAAAATAGCTTAATTGCTTATGAGGATCTGTTGGTAAATTTGGCATTTATCTCAGTTCTCCCCTCAATACCTAAATACCTATATTTGTTGTATTTTATTCTATTCTCATCATCTGAAGTTAACCCCTTTTGCTAGAAGTGCAGATCAGAGACGGTATTAGGTCGTTGTTAATGATTTTGATATTTAACACCACATCACAAAATGTCTAAACATATCTTCTTCGGCTTCATTAACATCTAATTATTGTTTTTTTTATGCAGACAATGATGACATTTTACTTTTAAGCTTTTTGGTCATTAAATAAAAACTCTGCCAATTTACACTAATCAAAAGTACTTATAAAATTCGTCATAAAATCGATTATACATGTATATACATATACTTGTATATACATAAAACAGTTGTTCACATAATAATGCAATGCAGTGTTTCCAAATGGTAAACATTTTCAAAATCAGTGCTATAAAATATGTTTGTTTAATGAGCTGGGTTTCTGGCGACAACATATTCTGCAGAAATGAACCTCTTGCCACCATTATTGTATTCTGATGCCACCGAAATACATCTGTGAGTATAGTTGAAAATAATAGACAAATTTGAGAAAAATCGGTTTCAAGATGCATAATAGCCATATATGCTCCATTGTACAACATTAATGGCTTCAACCGAACCAGAACAGAAAATTGCAAATATTATCTATTTGCATACGCTTTATTTTAGTTAAACCCTTCTTATCCCCAAAAAAATATCCACGAGATTGGTATTTGCTCCAAGCAACAAGTCCTGCCCAATGCAGGCGAACAAAAGCCGACTGTAAGCTTGGAAATTGTACGAGGAAAATTTAACCTTTCCCACCCAAACGTCTTGTGTTTCCTTTGAAATCCTTTTCTTGTGTCCCACCTGAATTAAAAAGAAATAAGCCAGTGAATCAAATCGAAAGGACAATCCAAGGCCTGCTGTCAGCTCAATGCCGCTTTGCCATTCAAGCGCGACAAACAATGGTAGTAAATGCAATTCCATTCGTATTCGGATGCATTAACAAAGCGACAAAATATAACCGAAGGGTTTTCATATTCAATCTGATTCTGATCAATGATGTCATTTTCTCATCACGCATACACGGACATGCACCGTCAAGCGGAAAAGCGAATAATTGTAACAAGAAGAAAAATGACAAGCACTACATAGTTTGTATTCTGACACACACACACAACATGTAGAAGGCAAAGCCTTGTCAAATGCAAACAATTTTGAAAATTTGTTTTCAATACCAAAAGCGGGAATGGCACCTTTTATTAAAATGAAATTTAATTCAATTTTTGTTATCTTTTACGAAGTTCCATTATCCATTTATGTATGTATGTATGTGTATTAGTATATTCCTTATAGGCTCCGAAACCACTTAACTGATTTTAATCAAATTTCGCGTCAACATTCAAAATAGTCCAATGGGTGCCCCGGTGAAGTTTCGTGGCGATTCGTTAACCATCTTTTTCTGGCTTATTTCTACTCATTATCATTGGTTTGGCAATCATTTTTTACTCTCTTTGTCAGTGTTTCATTCGTAAATAAATAAAACAGTAAAATCGAATACAAAAAAATGCCTCCAAAAAATCATCTATTGGTAAAAAAAATCCACAAAAAAAGGGCGAAAAAAGTACAACTGAAAATGCCGATGATCGCGAATCACATGATGCATGATCTTCGCGAAAGAGCATCCACGTCTAGAGCTAGCCGGATGCGCTAGTACATTAATAAAGCTTTTTTACACGAGCTCATCAAAATTTCACTTTTACATGCAGAGAAATTCTGCAAAAGCTACGACTTTTAAATTTTTTATTAACGAAATACATTTAGTAATCCTTTAATAATTTAATAATTAAATAATTAATGCCCCTAATGTAGGTCATGGGTTTTCCAGGGCCTTACTCCGAGTAAATCACACACTCACTTTAGTTTATTTAATAACTTTATTGTGTAATTATAATAGTTGGTTAGTTTATTTATTATTTAACATTTGTTTGACTCTGTCTGATCTTTTTTGCACGAACAATACTCAATACTTCTTTCCGCCTCAACAACTCAGGCCCGACTGACTGATCTGATGCTACTTATGTTATTCCTTCGCTTCCTTTCCTTGTCATTCTCTTTGTCTCTCTACTTATGCCGATTGTCATTTCCTAAACAGGACTATTGTATAACAGGGCTACTGTATAATACTCTACCACTCCTACATCTATATATATAAAACAGTTTGTCCTGACTGACTGACTGACTGATTGGTGATCAACGCACAGCGCAAACGGTAAAGGCTAGGAAGCTGAATTTTTGACTCAAGTATCCTTTCATAGTGTAGGTGTAAGAAGGGAAAATAAGCTCCAAAGTTTGTTTGGAAATTCTGCATTTTTCCACCGATCAACTTTAAATTTTGTTTTTATAATTTATAAAAGAATACAAATAAAACTGCATACTTGGTTTTTTGAAATTTGCCTTGGAGTTTATTAGGGTTTTAATATTTCTTCCTTTTTCTTCATTTTATTTTGCACACACCTGTTTTTAAATTGACGTTATATTAAAACAATTATTTTTCGTGACTACCTGTTGCCTGAATTATCACCTTTTATTGAATTCTTGCCATCTTGTATTTGGATACCATTGTTGCATGTCCAATATTTTATATATATTAATATATATTTATATATATTTGGCTTTACACTGCAAAACAGCTCTTAGTCTGGTCTCGTCTCCCAGTGATTGCTCTTTGCTGATGGCGACCTGACAGTTTCTGGCTTAAATAAAAGCTACCATGACTGCCATTGCTAGGAGTAAGAGTGTTGCGTGTGTCTGTGTCGACCTTCTCGGATTAGGCAGCTAATTTAAATTGGAAAATGAGTTGACAAGCAAATAAATTGAATTTGAGTGCAATACATGCAGATGATTAATAAAAGCCATTTATGAGGCGGCTAAAGCAAAAGTGCCAAAATGGATTTGTTCGAAACTTGTCTTGCGTAAATAAATAGGTTCCCCCAATAAACACATTAGTTAAACGAACAAAATGTATTTAAGATAACTCTATTTTGTGCAACTACAATACTTCAAGACTTCTAAAAATCGAAATATTGTCCCTGTTTGGTTATTACTTATAACCTTATACTAAGTCAACATTTACAGAGCAAAATGTATTCCTATTCTTTGGATATCTTCATATTCTGCGCTCTTAGCAGGTCCTTAGACTCGCACAATCCGATAATAATTTTTACATTTCTTACCACTTCATGGGACAGTTTCTCCATTTACTCATATTTGAAACTAATATCAAGTGATTTTAAAAAGATGTGATTTTGTTCCATTATTCCAAATATAATTCGGGGTAATCTGATCTCTTTTAAGTGCAACCTATTTCCCCAGCATCCTGCGATGGAATTGTACACAAAAGCGTCCCCAAAATGAACAAACACGTAAAAAGTTAACTAAAATTTAAAATATAAACAACGTACTACATGCAGAAGCTTCATTACAATAACAACAACAACAAAACCAGTAAGGCAATTCAATGAACAAATATTTTGTTCTTTTTTATTTTCTAGCATGCATTTCATGCACGGGAGAGTTTTGAAAATGCACCGTAATTGAAATTCAAAAAAACGAGCACGTTGGCGAGCACAAAAAACATAACAATATTAAACACACGTTGATTGTTGCTATCTTTATTGTTTATAAGTATTTTAAGAAATAGCGAAATTACGAGAAATGCCTTTGTGTTCGCGATGTGTGTAGAGAGGCTGAAGGGCGAGTTAATCAAAAATGCAAATTATTTACATTATTGATATAAATTTAAAAATTGGTACTGTCAAATTTTGCGCCGCTTCGTCTCTTCATAGATACAATTAAAAAAGGAAACAAAACAGAAATATACCTGTGTACATTCAGGAGATACTCTTTACTAATATTGCACACAATCAATCAGTTGTTGTCTCAATTGTACGATAGATATGCGTCCAAATCGATAATTTCTCTTATCATAATATGTCTTAAAGTTGCTGGCTAAGAGCCAAAATACTAGCTTGAAGTTCAATCCCCAAGAATTAGTATGCGAAATTCTTATTATTACACTTATTTAACTACATTTTGTACTTTTTTAGAAAGCGATATCAAAACTTATTTGATTATTTAAAATGTGTCTTCGATTTTACATCGATTTTATATTCGAACTCAAGTATGTCCATACATATATGATGTATAATGGGAAATTTTATGGAATGGATAAAACTCAACTCGTACTTTCTCGGACATAGAAGAATCTGGATACCAAGCTTGTATATTCTCTTATACTTTCAGAGATCCTTGCGTTCATACGGACAGACGGACGGACATGGCTATCTCGACTCGTCTTGTCATACTGATCGAAAATACATATACTTTTGGAGCATATTCGCAGAAAACTAGTGTACCCAATTGGGTTAGGGTATAAATATATTTTTTACGTTACGAGCTTAGTTAGATCTTAATCAGTGCTAACCATATAGCTAAACCATATTCACGTCAATTGTCGGTATTGTCAGATTATGTTGTGCATTTTTGTTTACACACATACAGTACAAGTATACAAGTATATTAAATTGCCGTACACTATGTTGGCACAGTCAAAAAATACACTTGCCATCTATTTACCCATGTGCCACAGGCAAGTGTCAGTCATTCGCATGTTTGCCAATAGACTCAGCCACGGATTGATGGGTCTGTTTATTTGTTGTCCGTCGCTCTGTCTATTTACTGTTTGGTTGCTTGTGTATCTGTGTGTTGGCTTTGCAGTTACTTCAACAGCTGGCAGCCAATAACGGACATTTTACAATTGAAATACAACTGTCTGAGTGAGCGGAAGTGGGAAACAAAGACAAAAGGAGACGAGCTGTCCAATGTTCCTAGAAGAACATTTGAAATGCTCGAGTGCCAAAGGGACTCAATGAGATAGCGACAGTCATCAAAGATACTACACCATGAGTGTTAAAGAGACGGAAGATGGTGATTCCTTACCGGCCACCAACTCCTGAGCATACAATTTTCGTGACCATACAGTGAAGCATCTCTAAAGATTAAATATGAAATTAAATGGAATATTCTTCAATGGGCATGCATAGAAATCTTTTCATTGTTAAATTATTAGAAATCGTTTTTTGGGTTTCCTTTAGAGAACAAAAAATATATCGAACTTTTGTTAATTAATATCATTATTGCATTATAAAACCTCGGGAAAATTTCGACAACGTTATTCAGAGACTTATAAAATTCAATAAAACAGCTGCCTGGGAAACAGCTATGACTATGACTTTGCCACTTTTAATGAAAAGAGTGTAAACTTTTCTTGCATTCACAAAAACAAATAAAGTGCAAAATGGATACGACGCCCCCTTAACAATGTCACACAATGTCGTCACTACAAGTATATTGCTGGCGAATGAAGTCGTCATGTCTGGTCTGAAAAGCTTCAACTCCTTGGCAGACTTGACATTATTTGGTTGCCAATGCCAATATCTACACGTGTTTGTTGGCATGTCAAACGGTCGAGAGCATAGGCATATGTTTATTCATTACTATACATATCCATATGTGAATCCATATATACGCATGAAAAAACACAATTTCCCACAAAAATATTTTGTTTTGTAAATTAAAAAATGTTGACAAATTGTCAAAAAATAAATGATTCGCCTTGTGTGCGCTTTGTGCGGCTTGTGTGAAGCTCAGCAGCCATTGTAGGCATATATGTGTATATATAGTTTATCAGAATTAAGTTGGCGTATCAGCGCTTATCATTTGATTCATCACGCAAGGTATCAATCATGTTTTTGTTGCCACCTGTGCCCACATTGCGTATCATGGCAGTGAACGATTGCTATTTGGACAGAGTGTGTAGGGCAAAATGCTAAGACAGAAGAGTAAACAATATCAAGAGTGTACGTGAGCATTCCTTGATAGTGGAATATTATTGGATTGAATGAGTTTTCTTCATTAATAACGTTCTGTTTCATTTAAAAAAATAGCACAAGCGCCTTCAGAAATGGGCATTCAAAAACAAAATTACTGCAACACTTTCTGTATTTTTCACCTTGCAAAGAAAACTGTATTAGATATGAAAATTCAGTGAAAATAAGTGCAAGGAAAGCAGCAGCAAGCTGGTCAGCAACAATATTAGAGCCACGTTCTAAATACTCCTGCTGGCTTCACCTGCTTTTTGTTACACATTCCAGTCGAATGCTTTTTTATTTGAGACAAATGTGTGTGTAATTATCCTAGGGTGGCATATTTGGGCTTGAAGGCTAGCAGCATTGCAGGCCATGTGTTTGCGTGGCAATGGGCGCAACTTTAGTGCCAGCGAGTTGCCTCCACGATTATAATGATGGTTGTTTGATAAGCTGTACGCACGCACACACACAAACACACATACACACACACAAACGAACACGCACACTACGACTTGCACACACGAGCACGTGCACGCACGCAGACACACTAAAAACGACAACTCTGAATTTGGTTTTCTACGTGACGGCTGGTAATTTTTCTGACACGACACACACACATGCACACATACATACGCATGCTTACAGCCACACATACTTGCACAAATAATACACGGCATATACCGCGTATATGTAATGAGAGGCATACGTGGCGCATTCGTAAAGTGGCTCACAATATGCGCCAGCTTGTCATTGTTATTTCTGTTTATTTAATTTTTTTGGGCAACACTAACCAACATGACATTTGCGCCAACATGTCCGTCTGTGGCAGCTGCCTTGGCCCTTTTATGGGCCAACATTTCATTGTGGCGCCATAAACCCGACCGCCTTCCTGCACTAAAGAAAATTTGTCTCACATATTATAATAAATCTTACGGCAGTGCTAAGATTTTTCTTCTGATAACTCATTGATGATAACGGTTTTTACACACTTATTTATTTAGTAGACCAGCTTTTTTATTTATTTTTTTAAAATTGTGGTGTCAATTAATCTCTATAGTGTTGATACTGATTATGGGTCATATTTCACTTTCAGCACCGAATCGAGGCTCAAATAAGGAGCAATTTTTCGAAATCAATATTTCTAATTTCTTGATAGATTGATAGTATTTATGAGTGTTATGTTTGTGTAAGATACAATTCCAAAATTATCGTAATTCGATTGTACCTACTACTTGTATATTTCTCCAGGTGTATGTGTGAGTAATTTACCTTACGCATATGCTCGTCCATATGTTTCTGTATGTGTGCCCTCCACTGTCAATTCATTTGTACGACTCTCTCGCCTGGTAATGTGGCCCATCTGTAGTTATTCTTTTTTTATTATTGTTTTCCCATTTTGTTTATCATTAGTGCACCCACGCTTCCATTGTTTTGCTTTCACCCTGTCATACCAGAAACCATGCAGCGTCAATGAAATGCAAACATCATAAAAGCGTAAGTGCGATCCGCTCAGTAGAATCGGAATATAATTAAACTAGTATATGCCAAAATGTTGCAGATGAAGGGCATCAGCCGGACAGACTCATAACAATATATATGTGTGTGAATAACTAAAGGTTTGGCGGACTGGTGGCTCAAATCGATGACAGACACTTCCCATTATCTGTCGTTATTTGTACGTGGGTGTGTATTTGTGAGAATTGTTCAGATTTGCATATTGATTTACTTTCAATAGCTCGCAAAATGATTTTCTGTCGGCATTTTCTTGTACATACATAAACATGAACTACAAGAAAATGTTCTTATATCCACAACGGGTAGGATGCTAAAAGTTCCATACCAGTATGGGTAATGAATTGTGCAATGTTTATTGCAATGAAAATTATAATTTAATGTATAGTATAAAAGTTACAGTGCTATTTTTATAATTTGCTGTTGGCAGATGCATTTTTTGCTGTAATAAAACAAGAAGGTGGCAAATAAATTTTAAGACAGCCGATATAAATAAACTCGCTTGTCTGTTGCCTTTAGCGATGAAAACATATAATTAATGGGAATGCTTTAATCGTTAGCACTTGTCGTTCTCTGATGCGCGTGAAGAGGCTGTTGAGTGTCGATTTTTGATGGCGGATGATGAGAACGCGGCTTTCAAAGTGACGTATCCTTAACATTTAATTGCAAATACTCATACACCCAAACCAACCCAAACAGCCAAATAATCGAGTATGCGTGTATGTACTTGTAGGTTTTCAAAACCGTTAGTATACTCGCATCTGAAAGGCACAACTCTGGCTTTTTAAATTTATTAAAATATTACTAATTGTGCCCCGTAAGCCACACCAGCCTTCACGCATCGACAAAAAGCATTTGTTGCCGACGAAGAAGGTTAAAGTTTATTTACATGCACACAGTTGTGGGTTCAGAGCCGTTTAATACTACGCCTACATTTTCGCTGCTGGCTCTGTCGTTTATTGCGGGGATTTGACCTTGGCAACAACAACAACAAAAATAAAGGGAGCAGAAAGGTTCAAGCATTTACTGGATCTACAAAGCACGCGAAGTATTTCAATAACAACGAAAGAGCCGCTCCTGTACACACTTTCCATTTTCCAATGCGGAATCCAAAAACGGGCTTCAAGCATTTCAGATTTCGTATATTGAGAGTTAAATTAAAAACTGGGCAATACATGAAGTATGAAAGTTGAATGCAATTTTTGAGTACGAAATTAAAATGCTATACTATGCCCACCTCAACAGCTAAGATCAGCAATATCTCTTCAGGACACTTATTTTCCTTTCCAAAACGGTTCTTGCAGCTTTCTACAAAAAGGGCGCAAGCATGGACATTGGCGAACATTATCGCATTTAAATATGATTGTTGTAATCATTTTTTTTCACTTCATACCTTTCTATTGGATTGGGAACTTTTCTGGTTACTACATTATTTATTTATTACCTTTATTTATTAATTAGCATCGATTTTTTTTACTTTTGCACACACATTTCACTTCACTAGTGACACAGAAATAAATAATTTTGATTGAATAGCTCAGTTTTTGTTGTACACCTCGCGTTTTCGTTGACGTCCGCGTTTACGACTTTTGTTTCACGAGTCCATTAGGAGAACTTTGCGCACTCCGTAGCCGTTCATTGCATTGCGCCGCACCCGAAAGCTGCATTATAACTGAAGATTCGGCTGAAACAGGCAACTGTTGGTGCGACAGCAGCAACAACAACAACAGCAGCAGAAGGCATCGTGACGTTTGCGGAGTCTGCGCAATGGCGTGCCGCTAAACCAAAACAATTTAACACTTATGTGGTGTTCGAGGGCAACGAATACACCTAGAATTCAATTTTAAGAATTATCAAGTAAAAAATGTATTTAAATTTGATAAATATCTTAATTTTGAACAAATAATTGGCATTTGTTGATTCAAAGTTTATTTCATTCAGTTCATTTAGGTTGGTGCTAAAAGGTTGCCTCAGATACGATAACAGCTTCTTAGCTTTCTGATATGAAAATAGTCCTATTTTTATGCGAGCTAAGTTATTCTTTTTATGACTGTTTTTGCGTTAGTGCCAGAAAAAAATGTCTTTCTCACAGTGGAAACCTATCAAGGCATTATTGTACGACGATCTATTCAAAGAAATGTTTATTTCCTTCCTTGTGCCCATCAACCAAAATAATTTTTTCATAATCTCCATTAAGAAAGTATATTTTGAGGTAAATAAGATAAGAAATTAATCATAAAGTAAAGAAAAGAAGAAGGCGGAAACAAAATGCAAGCGGGCCCACAATTAAAGGGGCGCCGGGGATGCTTCTGCATTTAGTTTTTATACCCTGTACCCGTAGGGTAAAAAGGGTATATTAGGTTTGTGCAAAGTATGTAACATGCAGAAGGAAGCATCTCCGACCCCATAAAGTATATATATTCTGAATCAGCATGACGAGAGAAATCGATCTAGACATGTCCGTCCGTCTGTCCGTCCGTCTGTCCGTCTGGATGAACGCGAGGATCTTAGAAACTATAAAAGCTAGAATAACCAAAGTTGGCATCCAGATTCTCCTAGGTCCGAGAAAGGACGAGTTTATTTTATTTTTTTTAATTTTCCCCCCCTTCCCCCACTACAGAATTTCGTCAATAGCGTCCACATTTCAAATGCTACCTAAACCAAACTTTGCACACATAATTTATATATAATTGTCTACTGTTGTTTTTATTTTATTTTATTCAATTCGGTCAATTCTAAGAAATATTATTAGCGAAACAAATTCTGCCCAGTACAACTGCAGCAACAAGTTCGCTCTTCTTCTTCCTATTTTGCTGCATATAACTCAGTGACGGAAGTTTACCTGGGTACAGGGTATTATACTGTCGGGCTTGCTCGACTGTAGCGTTCTCTCTTGTTTTGGATGTCGCCATCTTCATTGTGTAAGCTTTTCTTGCTGTTGATCTGTGTGTGAGTGTATCTTTATGAAGCGCAAGTTTATGACTTTTATGTGGAAAACGAACTCGCCCCTCACGGCCTTTGACAGCAAGAGCTGTCTGGCGACTCCACAGGGATGTTCCTTCCGTCAACCATAGCATTATCCTTATCCATCGTCCATTTTGCTGTTGTCCTGCTGTCTGGGACATTGCCCAAAGCGCATTTCGTTCATTTATGTTGGTCCAATAGCAGCAATCGAATGAAAATAGAGAAGTCTGGCTGACAGCATCTTTTCTTTTCTTTTTTTTTTAAGGAATTTGAATAAAAAGTGCCTGAGTTTGAATGCCATACTGAAATACTGTCTGGCCCACTGTCTGCCATGATTTATGGTACCTAAAATGTACTTATATAATCAATGTGTTAGTCGTTTCCCTATAAAAGGAAAAGAATAGAAGCAGGGCTTGCAACGTGGGAAGATCAAACTAATAAAATCAAAAATCACTCATCTATGCTAAATCAACACACACCCACAGATACACATTGAAAGTCCGCAAAATAGAAAAGGTTTCTTTCTTATGAGAAGACCTTGTAAATATTCTCGTACATTACGTAAAATAGATCAGGGACTATTCGGTCAATAATGTGAGGGCCTTTTCATTTCCTTGATTCACTTTCTTCTGGTCGTTCGTATCCAGTTATATTGTGAGTGTACATACTCATTCATACATACATATGAAACATACATACATATACCGTTAACATATGTATGAAAAACATGTCGAAGGCTGTCCAATCCTTACCCTCTGCTTACCGCCTGCCCAACCCTTTTGCGTTCCCACGACAATTTGTGCCATTCGTTGGTTTTAATTTAATTAAATTTCAAGCTTCACAGTATTTCAGAGACCCCACACATATGCACGCATACCGGTACTTGAAATGGAAGTACGTATGGTTCATTCCATGTCCCAAGCAACAAACTTCGCCATAACATTTTTTGAAGTTGAAGTCCAACAGTGATGTGTCCAAGAACTTTCCGAACAGTGTCATTCCCCACATACAATATACTCCCAGCCAATTGTATTAACCATTTTCATTTGCCTAGCAATTGCCTTTTGACTGACTGCAACTTTTAATTCGCAGGAAACAACTTTTAGTGCCGTTTTTGACGAAATCAACCATAGCACAGTGGCTTAGAACGATTAATATAATTGGTAGTGCTCTTGCATATTACAGGCAAAATAAGTGAAAATGCTTTTAACACTATTGAATTTGAAGACAAAAGCTAAACATCTGAGTAGTAACATATTGTAAGATATGTTTTAAAAATGTTTTACATCTTAGTGAGTTTCAAAATGATGTTCCGCTACATAGATGGGACTTTGAAGATTCTATAACAATCAATTTTGAAGCTACTTATGAGAGTAGACAAAAACATATGTTTATGAAATTTTACAATTAAATTGCAAATTATTTTCATTATAATATTTAGTTCATGCTCACTAAATTAGAAAGAAATATGATCTACGATTTTTTACCCCAAGTACCCAAACGAATGAAAGTTTTTCCAGTTTAATTGAAAATCAATTGCAAACTTTTCCTTAAACTTAAAATGCAGAGTCGTTGATGCCTGTTGCGCACAGCCGTACATTCATACATATACTCTACATACTTATATATTCTTTAAATCATGCAATTATATTAAAGCTGAATTCCTCTGGAATTCTAAAAGGTAATGAGGAAACATCATCTAAAATGAACAATCGATGGAAAATCAAGAAAACTATTTGCAATCGTTATTTAATTATTTTCTATCTACTTCTGTTTTTTTGTAGTACTATTAATTATTATTATTGGCATTATTTACATATATGGCTGTATAAGCAAGAAAATAAGACTGCAAGCTCCATCACACTGTATTTGTAGCGGAGCAAGAAGAACATATAGACAGGACGAACAAAGCTGACACAGCATTCCACGTAATTCAAAACAAGCTATAAGGAAACATTGTATTGGCCTTTTCTGTCTTTGATGTTTAATGTAAAAATGAGCTGAATACAGCCTCAAAATATAAATAAATAAAATGCACTTTTGTAAATATCCTTTATTTGTTAATATAGATATTTACGAATATCTATATTAACAGAAGATATTTACAAATATCTATATTAACAGAAGAACGAAATGAGTCACACAGATTTCATTTTAATGGCGTAATTAAATTTGATTCAATCTGAAATCACTTAAATTAGTATGGCATGGTATGTAATCGTGCAATTCGTACTTCACATAAACGCTGAAAGATCTTTCTGTTATATTTATCTTGTATTCTGTTTATTCGCCCTTTTCATACTATAAGCTGCTCTGCCAGCCCTGGTATATAATTGCGCATCGACAAAAGTCACAGGCTATATGGGTGGCACTCATTATGCGCGCCATTTTGCACAATAATTAGCAGGGCATGCCGGAAAATTTGATTATCACACACACGCCGCCATTTCCAAAGCGTCGACAAGCGGCGTAATTGGACTGCTTTGAGGTTAAAGTGCGGAATGCCGGGACCCACATGTCGCATTGTTGATCCATGCTTATGAATGTGTAACACCGCAATCGCTTTGGGATTAAACGCGGGTGCAATGCGAAAGGTAGGCCGTGGACCAAGCCAGTAGTTTTGGAATTTTAGACTTTTCCACATAACCCACAAATATATGAATTGAAGCGAATGGGCGGAGAGGGTGTGGCGTGGCATACTGACAACTGCATTCAATGTTAAAAATCGCTAAAACATTACAATCGAATAAAAAATGGAAGCCTAATAATGAGGAAAGAAATTTTACTAATCAAATTTGTATTTCAGTTTCATTTACATTTAAACTTTATGAACTTTTAATTCAGCTTGCTAATTCTGCGCTTTCGTTGTTTATAAAACCTGATTCTGTTACGCTCGGTAAGATTAGATAAGGTTAGTATTCCGAACAAGTGAACACATCCGCATGACCAACACATAAATCTATTCCGGCCACGAACACCGGTATCCTGAACAGCTTATGTGTGCCGAGGTATCTGGTGCGTGGCCATTAAACGTTTCCCACTGAAAGAGAACATTTCACCACAAGTGCAAGAGTAGCCATTAACAAGGAACAACTAATTATCACGCAGAATAAAACCTATTGTTGAAAATAATACGATGGGAATAATTTTAGCTTTTTTGGACATATCGCCCTCTAGACGCCGTGTACAATTTCAAATATATTTTCCGGCTGGCATAATATACCATGAATCCTAAAAGTAGTTGCAAAAAAAATTGCTGATATTATTATCTTACTATGTTAAGAAGCATATTCGAGTGCCTAGAAAACTCAAAATGTATATAGGTCATTAACAGCCGTGGTGGTCTGGAACGTACCAATTACATATATGGAATTATTACTATACATAGATTCGAAACAAACAACAAATTTATTAATTATCTTATGAAGGTGCAGAGTCTACTATTGAAAAGTAAATATATTTTATATTAGTATGGTGGTAGTATCAATCTCCATCTGTCCATGAGTAATTAGCATAAATATTATAATTTTCACCCATGTTATGAACATTCAATTTTTGTTATATACTTGTATATATGCTATGAGCTCTTCTGCCAGTAAAAAAAAAGGTAAGCTTTCAAAAAAGTATGAGGCACAAGCAATGTTAGAAACATACTGAAGGGGCGCTATGGTTTCCAGGCAATTAGAGCACAAAACTTTCCAAAAGAGCACGGTCATGGACAATAGAGTAGAAGACTGGGTGTGGGAGGGCAGCGCGTGTTTTAAATTCAGGACAATATTGGGTTGTCTATTGTGTCTATTGTGTGGTCTGGCAGTGCCTTTTTTAGCTTGATACGTTGGGTGAGCATAGGATGTGTGCAGGGCTGCTGATGTCGGTTAGAATTAGTTTGTCAAGACACTAGACTACTACGAGGAGAGCGAATATTATTTCATGTACTACTTTATACAACATTGTATTATTATTATTATTAAAATAGTATCGCACTACCTATATTAATCTATAATCTATTTAAATATTGCAAAGAAATTATCCATAGATTCGATCTCACATATATCAGTATGTTTACTTGCTGTTAAGCATGTCTTGTCGTGTGTTATTACAATAGCATTAGCTCTTTAATAATACTGGTATTCGTTCAACTTTTCCGTGCAGAAAGTAATTTTGAGAGCTTAATTCAATCAACATCCATTGCAGGCCATTGCATTAAAAGTTGTACATTTTGACACTTTCTTCCTTTATATATGTATTTGTCTCCATTCTTGAATTGTCGTTCCGCCAACTGTAAAATTCAACTAATAAGGCAATAGGGACACGTGGTGGTGCCACCACATTACTCAGCTGAATTATCGTGCAGCACCCACAAATAAAATAAAATGGTGGTGCGAGCAGGAACAAATGTTCAAATTATGAACTACACAGCATTACTGGAGTAAATAAATTATGACCATCAACTTGACTTCTTGTTTTGACCACTTTGCTCACTTTTCATTTTTATTGTGACAAAAAAAAAAAGACAAAAAGCCAGACAACGTTCAACCGAAAGATGGAAAAAGACCCAATTAGCTACCGTTATTATGCCACAACCAACAAAAGGCTAATGTGAAAAAGTGTTGCTTTCTTTTCTAATTGTATTCTGTTTCTTTCGGGGCACAACTTTATTACAATTTGTTCGGGCAAGGAAAGAAAATAACTAATAAAGATTTTGGTGTAAAATAAATACTTCTACATGCTGAACTTCTCTTCATTGCATGTAGACAACCAGAAAAATATTCAAATATGACGCAAGCTGTCCGCTTTTAAAAACACGATATATTTGGATGTGCCTTTGGCGTTGCTGTAAACTTTTAACAAGGAGCTGGTTGCTAGCTAGCTGTGGACTTTCTTTTTGCCAGCATCTCAGAAAGTTTAGCTATAAAGCACATAGAATTACAAAAAGTGGGGCAAACTATATATACGTACGTTTAACGGCTTGATTGTCTGCAACAAGACTTGATGAAATAAGCCCTATTTGTTGGGATACATAGTTGAGATTTACCTTCTGAGATCCATTTTTAGGACTTCTTTTCGAGACTGAAACGAATGTTTTTTTGGGATCCAATAAGACAAAAGAATTGAGTTTTGTATTCTGAAATATGTAATGCGTGTCTTTTTGTAAAAGTAGGCTAGTTGCAGATACGCAGATGGCTGTGTTACGACAAGATGTTGGCTTTCCAGGAACTCTCCTGAGCAATATGTTCAATTGCATTTATTACATTTTCAGGGACTCGTAGATAAGTGTGTTTGTTGATAGTACGATTTGTTTATATACTCGTATAGCACATGATTCATATATGTTCCTATCTTATTAAGAGACACTCGATTTGTTATTTGACAGCACCTGCTATTTGCTTGCATTTTATTATACCCTGTACCCGTAGGGTAAAAAGGGTATATTAGGGTATATTAGTAAGGACGAGTTTATTTTTATAGCCTGTACCCAAAGGGTGAAAGGCTATACTAGTTTTGTGCGCATGTATGCAACACACAGAAGGAGGCGTGGCAGACCCCACAAAGTATATATATTCTTGATCAGGATGAGAAGACGAGTCGATATAGCCATGTCCGTCTGTCCGTCTGACCGTCTGTCCGTCTGTCTGTATGATCGCAAGGATCTCAGTAAGTACAAGAGCTAGGATAACCAAAATTGGTATCAAGGTTCCTATAAGCCCTAGGCAGAACGAGTTTGTTTATTTTTTCTGATACACCCCCCCACTCCCCCGCAATTCGTATTTTTTCTTATAACTTCCGTAATTCTCGGAATTTAAAAATCAATTTTGGTAGGTACATCCAGTTAGTACTAATGTGTCCGTGTGCCAAATTTCATCATGATAGGTCAATTCTGAAGAAAGTTATAGCCATAAGTAAAATCGCTGCTCATGCGCTGCCTGCAGCTCTGTCGGCAGCGCTGCTCGCAGCTGTTGTTGTTGTTGCTGCTTTGGTTCCACTTTGTGCTGCATACATACACGCATATAAACACGCATAGGTACGTGATGTAAATGTATGCTGTTTAAACTGAACATAAACATGTATTCTAATTTAATTTAATTAATTATTTTAATTTATTAATTCATTCATTTTTTTAATAATTTAATTTTTTTTAATTTTTTTTTTTTATTTTTCTTTTTTGTGGAGAGTACAGGCGTTCTATCTTGTTTTTTTTTAATTATCCCCCCTTCCCCCGCTGCAGAATTTCGTCAATAGCGTCCACATTTCAAATGATACCTAAACCAAACTTTGCACACATAATTTATAAATAAATATCTACTATTGTTTAAAATTTTCTTCCTCTTTTTGTTGCTGCTTTGGGCGCATATAACTCAGTGACGGAAGTTTACCTGGGTACAGGGTATTACACTGTCGGGCTTGCTCGACTGTAGCGTTCTCTCTTGTTACCCTACGGGTACAGGGTATAAAAACACACGATCTATTTAGTTGAGTAAGCTTACAAAGCTGGAGAAGCAGCTGCTTGTGTCTTAAAGTCCCAAAGACTGGAGAGGCGGCACAAGTCAACTATTCACACTTGGTCTCTAAATTGCAACTTTATTAGATGTAGATTGATAGGGATAGAATGCCAAGTAGTAGCTGGATACGCTGGCAGCCTGTATCGTTTTGTGTTTACTATTGAAGCCATAGAATTGGGCTGTGCTTAGGAAAAATTGTGTGCTTACATTGTACGAGAACAGGCACCTGCAATTGCATTTTAAATTACGAGTACGCCCATTAGATGGAAATATACACACTGTGTTTTCAGTGTTTTCTTTAATTTTCAGTAACAGAAAATGTGAATATATATGTTTGATTATTTGCATTTCATTTGCATGCATTTAACGCTGGTATGTGTGTTTGTGGGTATATATTTGTAGTAGGCTTCTGAATAACAGCAGCAACAACTGCGGGAGAGGCTAACTCTCTAAGCGATTTAAAAATATTTATAAACAAAACTTGCCACATGCGGCTGCTTTCATCCACTCAAATATTCTTGCATTTTAATCTTAATCTTTAATCTGACCAACGACAGTCATTTGCTTAAGCACTCTCTGTAATTTTTAATTTTAGAACGTAGGCTCGGGTCTCCTAAATAAATATCAAGGCAAAAGCAAAGCCCTTAAGCAAATAACAGCAAATTATTTTTCTAGCTCAAAGCCATTTTTTAATTATGTGTGTTGTGGACGGATTTGCTTGAATTTTTATCAGACTCTCAGTGTTTGTTTGCTTATATTTACTTATAGAGTTATAATATATAATAGAGTTATGACTGCTTAATAGATATCTCTTGTTTGTACTCTCGCGATATATTTTTCATACGTATAAGTATGCATAAGTATTGATATGCCAACACAAAGTTATTATATATTTTAGGTCCGCCTTTATTGTTTGGTTAAGTGCAAATAACATAAACTATATATAACCATCAAAAACAATAAAGATGTGCAGTTCAACTGGCTTAGTAAGCAATACTTTAGTAAAAAGTTTTTACGAGTACATTAAAACGTCGTGAAAAACACGTGAAGCAACTATAAATATTTACACCAAAGGGCAACGGGAAGAAACTATGGGGAAGGCTCCAGTTCTAGTACTTTTGTAAATATTATGTGTACGGAAATTACATTTGCGGTGCCTTGAGAGGCAACTAAAAATAGGAATGAATAAATAAATATAGTAAATAATTGTATAAGTACGTGAATGAATAAGAAACTAAAATATATAGTGAATAAATTAATAAGTGAGTGTTTAAAGTAGTAAGCCACTGTTAATTGTATGTATTACTAACCGGCCACTAAATAATCAACTAACTAATTACAATCAAATTTTCGAATGAGTGATTCAAACATAAAATTGTTTTCCTATCCAAATTAATGATTCTCAAAATATCGCCATCTCTGTCTAAAAAAAAGTTTCTTCACATACACAATTTTTTTTTCTGCTTTGACAAGAAAGATAACAAAAACATATCAAAGTTAAAGTTTTTCGAAGCCTGAAAGCAATTGCGGATGTCTGGAGTGTCAAAAGTTTCGACATCAATAAATAAAACATCACAGAAGCAAGAGTTAGAAATTCTGACTAGAATGGCAGAACTTTTAAGGTTCCAATGGACTATGGCATTACACACATATCTCTACTTAAATCTTATGAAGAGAATATCTTTGACAATATTTAGAGTGCGTATAAGGTACGCATTGTACTCATATTTGCGCACAGAAAACAAGTCATATAGATATGTAGTACATTAACGAAATAGTTCTTCCAATTCCTTTTGGAATTTAGCCATCTTAATGTGTATTTTATGACTCATTAAAATTACACTTACTATAGACCCTGTAGTTTTAAAGCCAATTTATGCAATTATGTCCTTATATTAGGTGGTAAAATTATATGAGTTAAGTGTTTATAAAAGTTTCCCTACTCTTCAGCCTTTAGACCTGACGAATTACTTGAATAAAATGTAATTTAATTTGTCGCTTGAATGCCCAGTGCCACTCTTTTTCTTCATTATTCTTTCTTCACTCTTTTTTAGACATTCAGATAAAATAAATAATTTCAATTAATATTTTTCAAAAAAATGTACATAACATGCCCTTCATACCCAACTCAGTGAGAAGACTGACGAGTCACTACTACTTTAAAAGCCATGCTGAACTCTACGACTGAGACAAAAAACGAACTGAAATAAAATGAGGTCGTCAGAGGCAGTGAAACCGAAATGCTGCGGTTGCGAAATGCTCTACGTCTCGTTTTTGGTTGAATCGTTGGTTGGACTGGCACGTAGCATCGAAATGGTTCTGAAATTTGGTTGCAGCTGCTCTGGAAATAGCTTCAAGGCATGAATACCTTATATGCCATTAGACTGCAATGGTAAAGGAGAACGGTGACAACTAGAGTGTCTGGAAAGTGGGATAAATATGATGTGACTCTTGTTTAAATATGCATGAAATTTGAAATAACACATGCAATTTACTTAATTATATTTGCTTTTTGAAATGTAAAATACTGGTTTTATTTTTAAATATCAATTACAACAGTCAGAAAAATTTTCTTTGCAAATATTATGTATACGACAAGTTGTATACAAAAGCAAACAAAAACGCTCTTTTCGTTGGTAAGAGCTTGGCTTCTACCATTAATCTTCCACTCTTTTTTGCTAATTTCTTGTCAGATACTGAAAACTCACATACACTCATAAAATTGTAAATATTTTCAAACGAGTGAGCGCTTACATAATATAATCACATATATAATAAGCTAAAAAGCTGTGACTTATAGGAAAAGGTTCGTAAGCATTCTCTCAATTTAAATTTTAAATATAATTGTCTGGCATACCTACTTTCCCCATTTGATGAAATTACATGAATTACAAAAATTAAGGAAAAAGACATGTGGCTTTGGGAAAGCAAATTTCAAAACGTTTAAAAAGCAAAAAATTTAACAAACAAGTAAAAACTAGCACTTATTAAAGGCTGAATGAGAGATGTACTAGAACCGTCAGTCAGTAAGCAGCAGTCATCCCGAATTTCAAGGCAACAATACCCCCAAGAGGACAGATCGAACTGCCACCTCCTACGGGTATACGCAATACATATGCAACGATTTTCGCTTTCAACCCCGTTGCGCTACGGGGGAAATGTTACGAATGGTGTTGCTGTTATTATTGTTGCTATAGCTGTTCCCGTTGCTGATGTGGCTACTTGTGTGGGGTTGCCTGCAGCTGGATGACATTTTAATAGAATAAAATGGAAAAGTTCTGTAAAAATTGGCACACGTAGAGGAGCTGAACATTCTGGATAATTATTTAATTGTTGAATGTGTGTTTGCTTTAATTGCACGCGTATATATTGGCCATTGTAAATTCTCATAATATAGTACAATAGTTGACCACACTGGAGGACATGGCGTTGGATGCAGAATATGGTCACTGAAATGTGGACATGTTCTTATTAAACAGTTGTATTATTCAACAGAATGATACGCTAACACTTAAAGGACGCTTGTGTGCAGCTAGTTGATTTGCCATTATAGAAAAATAAAGCGAGGTTCTTCGAATGCTAGCTCATCCTGCAGGCACTCTTATACACTCTTATATTTTTGTCATTTGTATTATTTTTTTTTAACAAACACAAATGTGCCCATGCACTCGAACATCAACAGAAAGTAGCTTAAAAACATTTTACACTTTCCTTCCAAAATCCGCATAACCTAAGCCACAGGGATGAGGTTCATTTGCTTAAATTATATTTACCAACTTTTTCACTTTGCCTCAAATGCCTTATCCCAGAAGGGCACACGCCTTCTCAGTAAACAGAAAGACGAGGAAATGAGTGGGGGAAGGAATGACTGTGCAGGTTCATCAAAAATAAAAAACGAATAAAGCTGAAATTTAATAATTTATGGTTTCTTTAACAACCACAAAGTAAATCAAAACACTTTATACGATTCTATACATTTCACAGACTGTCTTGTGCGTGTGCGTTCCTTACATGTTAAACAGTTGACGAAAAGAGAAATTTTATGCCCCTCCATAAAAATATTAGGAGTTACTGTTACAGTACTTGTAATTGCAAAGCGTACGTTTATAATTTATTAAAGTAATACAACTTAAGAAAATGGGTATACAAACCAAACTAACGACACATATTTTACAAATTTTCCCAGGCATTGATTAGTTATAATTCAAGATTATATTTCAACAAGACCGTTTGTGAACTAAACACAGTGCTATAACTTTTGGATCGTATGCATGAAATGGAAGCAAATCCATATCGACTCATCTTGCCATGCCGATTACACTTATAGCATTGGACCATCACGCCTCCTTCTGCCCCTAAAATACAGGAAGCAAACACCCTTTCTTGAGTTTTCTTTGAGTGCTTACGTTTACTTTGGGTTTCATCATCAACGGCTTACACTTTGCTTTTAATACAAGTAAATTTCAGAAGCAGGACTTTGTGGAATTAAGCTACTTTTTCGGCTGCCGTCCCTGTCCTGGACAAATTCTTTTCTTTGTCAGCAGCAGCAGCAGTAATCGTGCGGCACTTTTGCTGACATTTGTGACAAGAAATGCTTGGTTTTCATGGCAACCCAGTTACATTCTTACAAATGTTCATGTGGGCGCTTCCATATCTGTGTATCTTTCCAGCAAATAAAACACATTTAAGTGGCTGACATACGTTTTCCTTGTCTGTTTGTCGACGGAAAATCAGATTAAACTGAATCCAAAGAGTCGTGTTAATGACTGCATCCCGTGCATATTTGCATGGAAATGGCCTCTAAGCTCATAATGCCATAGAAACCACGATTCACCAGACCGCATTCACCATCAAGGTGAACACGGTGTAAAAGAAATTCTCGAATTCTACGGAGAAAGCGCGAAATAGCGACCACAACCCTGTGCCATAAGCCATTTGGAAAAGCAACAAATTAAAGAAGATTTAATAGAAAATACAAGAAAGTGGCTTTACTCGTCAGGAACAGTTACGCTCAAATAAATAAATGAAATAAACACTGACTTTGTTGCTGGGACAACTATGGACAGATAGTGATAAATTTGTCTAAATTATAATTTTCGATTTGTATAAAAAAAAATTAAAAATCCCAAACGATGGATTAATTTTCTATTGATGTAAAAATTAAAGAATCCCAAACAATAGTTCAATATAATAGTAAATAATAACGGGATTAATATTCAGAAAGCCATTTTGGTAAGTAAAGTTTCTCATTTTTTACAATTGTCTGACCACACCCTCTTCCATTTTACATTTTCATTCCCAATCCAGCGATCTTTAAAAATATGAACAAGTCTCCAATTTATCAATGCCTCGTGGTCTGGCTGTCGCATATAAATAAGTGTCTTGTACCCATCCCTGCTCAGCCATATACCACTGTTTTGCATTTTAACTAAGTCTATTACTTATGATTTATCGTGTGGCGTTTCTCCTCTTCTCCTCTATGGTAATAGCCCATGCTGGAAGAAAGCCTCGTTTTCTATCTTGGCGAAACTTTTCGACAAGCATCCAATAAATTTTAAAGAAAAATATTATGCAAATAGGAGCCAACTCTGTGGCCCGAGCTGAAAATTCATTAAATCAAAAACTTTTCGGCTAGCACAACTTGCTTGCGAATAACTGGCCCATTTCACCGACAGCATTCGAAGTGGCTTGTCAACTATTTCAGACTATTTTGCATAATGTGCCGCTCTCCTACAGGTTGTTGGCACCTCAGGCAGTTGGCACTCTATGAAGGAAAGGTGCATAAACTTTCTAACGACCTTCTGCCTAGTTAGCCCACGGCATTGATGTCTCTATTTGTCTATCTAATTTATCATTTTTAATGACTCTGTGACCCTCTTAGCTGTTTCGACGTCTTGCGTTTCCTAGACAAGCTGGCTCTTCTAAGTCCTGCCTGCTGCTTAAGGGATTTGGATTTGGAGTAAACTAAATAGACGGAGGCAGAGGCATTCTCTCTTAGGTAAAACCGAAAACAAGAATGGAATACCAATTATATACAAGTAAGTGGCAAACCTCTAGCATTCGACTCCTTTTTTGTTAGCCTAACCATGAACTTGGCTTCAGAGGCTCCAATAACTGCTAATAGTTGAAGTGGCAACAACAATAACGTTTGTAGCATCAGTAGCAATTGTTGCAGCGACAAAGCCAACAAACCAGCACAATCAAACACTCTTCAACATACAAGTATGTATTGGAAATTTCACTCAAACCTTTGAATACTTCATTGATGAGGATTAATACTTGTACTTTTTTTAGCTCTCGAATATTTATTGGAACTCTACAGACTGGTTTGAGATGCCGCAATAAGACTTATTGTTGCCTTTTTCATTTGCCTATGCTATTATTATTATTAATTATTTCATACGCACACACAAATATCGATTAATTACAACACGTTGGAGCGACTAAAGATTCTGAATGCAAAAACTTCAAATAAAAATCTAAAATAGTTTTCAAGGTATTTCTTCTATTTGCAATGCATAAGCTGACTCTCAGACTAGGAATTCTAAATGTTGGTTCTTTTCTTCGTAATTTCTCTGCTTCTCTATTATTTGTATATAGTTTCTTTGTATTAGTTATGCGCAACCATATCAATATTTTTGTCGACTGACCCATCCACATATTTTATATTAAATATGTTTGAATAATATGTATGTAAGGACTATTTGGTGCTTGGCTTAGTTGGCTTTGCCAACTTTAAAGTATGCTCGTGTTTGTGCTAAATAGAGCTTGCAAATTTTGCTTAATTTTTTGACAGAGTGTGCTGCACAACTGGAACGAATGTCCTGCGCAATATGGGCCAATGCACATGAATAGGCTGCATATGCATACTGCAAAATCAGTAAAGAGGGATGGATTGACAATGCAGACATGATTATGCCTAACGAACTATCAATGGCAGCACAACAAATGGAGGCACTTAAGGTCGAGTTCATATGTGTGTGTCTGCAAAACAAGAAATGAGGACAAGTGTTCAATTGCAGCTACACTTGTTGCAGATAATTGCGTTCAAATTGAAGTGATATTGTGTTAGATGGCAACAGCATTGAAAAGAAGGTCCACTAGCAACATATGTAGAAATGGAAATGGAGGAAAGTTTAGCATGTGTTCGATTAAATCTTGTGATGTGATGGATGTGATAAAAGTTCAAGTTTCCCCAAGTGTAGAGCCTTTATTTTGAATTCGGCGGAGATTGGGAAATATTTCCTAAAATGTTCTGAATCTGACTAATTTCGTCCTAAAAACGATCGTCATACCTTATCGAATATTTGTTGTTGTCTTTACACACTTATTAAATATAAGATGCATTTGAGCCATTGTCATTATTATTTAAGGGGTGCTCTCTTATTTTATTTTTTTATTTAGTGTCTAATTGGATGGCATAGTAGTGCCTTTTGTAAAGTCTGCTTGGCCCCTTGACGGCTTTTCATTTTGCAACGAATCGTTCCTAAAAGTATTTTGGGGCTAAGTGGAAAGAATTGTGCAATGGAACTGCAACTAAATGGTTTTTTTCTGTAACTGTTTTTGGTAATTGACACGGTAATTGAAGTAGCAACGCGCGAGGCATTAGACCTTTAAACTGTCTTAGACAGATGCCAAATATAAAAACACATACACTTACACACACAAGTACTCCAAACTCAAAAACAAACGAATGTGAAATTGTGCGTTTCCTTCATATTCGACTTTTTTGTGACCTTCTCAGAGTGCGGCTCACGATGCGCTTTCCATGAGCGACAGAGGAGCTGGTTTATCTCTCTAGCCTAGAACAGTTAGAGCTGTTGTTACAGGGAGGGGGAAGTGGCGCTCAACAGAGCACTTTGTGGCACGTGCTCAGAATTGAAGGACTTTGAATACAATAGAACGCAAGTGCGACTTGCAGCTCAACCACATAACAGCATTCAGTCTCAGGACAACAGAATCAACAACAAGAAACAACAACAATAGTAGCTGCATCAGGTCGTATGATGAAAAAAACATGATTTTTATACAGACAAGCATCTCTATGAGTAAGATGGGAAGTATGTTATAAAAATAACACAAGGATATTCACATAAATATAAGTATTTTTAAAAATAATTGAGAAACGAATAAGAAGTAAAAACTCGAAGTTATTCGAATGGATAAGCTCTCGATAAAACATTAAAAGCATTGATTTCTAAAGCAATGACGAAGCTAAAATGAAAGAAACCCCAGAGAAGAATCTATGAGTATTGTAAATATAACTTCCGCTTCTGTATATATATTATTGATATTATTAAGATATTTACTATTATTTTGTGGTCAAGATTATCCTAGTCTACTTATATAAGTGCTAAATACATATACACGTATATATGCTATGTTTGTTAATAAGTGGCAAGCACTTTCTTGCAATAGTCTAGATTATAATCAGATTATTTGATTGTTTAAATTTAGAAATAAATAATTTGGTCACATGATATAAATACATCTACAAAACTTTTCGTAAAGTGTTGAATAAAATTTGGCGTTGTTATCTGTTCCAGCTGCCTCTGAAACACGTCGAAAAATTCAATTTGGTATTCATTTGCGTGCATTTCAAAGCCCACATCGCCATATGTGCGGACTCACGTTTGATGCTAAACCAACATAAATGCTTTTGTTTGTCTACATTGCAGTGCACATACGAGGACCCAAAATTAAATTTACTTTGTACTCGCGTAGTTGTAAGGCAACAACAAGAACGACAACAACAAGAACGACAACAACAATTCAACAACACAACAATGGCAATATACACGCGATCTCGTTGGCCTTATTTTTTTACAGGAGGTCTGTCCCTGCTTTTCATCGTCTACATCGTCGCACTTGTCGACCCCAATGTCCCTTCAGCACATCCTTCAGCAGCTAATCAACACTCTAGGAACTACTAGTATACCGTTTTATACTTATCGTCTGAGTCGTCGGTCCCTCCCATTTATTGTTTTTGTATCTGCAAGTACGAAAATTGTTCTTCGCTTCTCTCGTAGGCTTGTGTGCTTTTTATACTCTGTACATAAAATGTACAAGAGTATATTAGGTTTGCGGGAGCTGAAAATGTAACAGGCAGAAGGAGGCGTGGCAGACCCCACAAAGTATATATATTCTTGATCAGCATGACGAGATGAGTCGATCTAGCCCTATCTGTCCGTCCGTCTGCCCGTATGAACACCTGGATATGCAAGTTTGTTTTATTTTTTTGATTTTCCCCCCCCCCCCCTTCCCACTATGGGGGTTTTCCCGATTTTCCATTCGTATAATCGCCTATATCTCGGAGACTATAAGACCTACGGACACTAAATTTTATTTTCAGATGCCTTATGTGAATACGCAGAAAATATGCATTTTGGAATTTCCCTCCCTCCCCCCTCTCCCATGCAAATTTTGCAAATACCCCCAGTTAGTAATTATGTGTCCGTATGCCAAGTTTCACTATGATAGACCGATTTAACAAGAAGTTATAGCCATAAATATATTGGCTGCTGCAGCGCTGCCCGCTGCTGTTGTTGATGTTGCTGTTTGGTTGACTGCTAACATGTTTACACAGACACGAATTGATGCGCATAGGCATACATACACTCACACAGACGCAATCGCTTTGTATATGTGCAATTATATACCCTTTACGTGAGTTCGAATACCGAGAGAGGTAAAATCGATCAAATTTGTTTTTAATTCTCTTACTTTTTTTTTATTTCTATATTTATTCTAAACACATGTACAGAGTATTTCAAAGTCGGGACACCCGACTTTAGCTTTTTTACTTCTTTTTTTATACCCTGTACCCAAAAGGGTACAAGGGTATATTAGTTTTGTGCGAGTGCACATGGAACACACAGAAGGAGGCTTGGTAGACCCCACAAAGTATATATATTCTTGATCAGCATGACAAGCCGAGTCGATATAGCCATGTCCGTCTGTCCGTCTGTCCGTCTGTCCGTCTGTCTGTCCGTCTGTCTGTCCGTCTGTCCGTCTGTCTGTCTGTATGAACGCAAGGATCTCCGAAAGTATAAGAGCTAGAATAACCAAACTTGGTATACAGATTCTCCTGAGACCGAGAAAGGACGAGTTTGTTCATTTTTTCTGATCCACCCCCCCACTCCCCCCTATTAACGATTTTCTATAACTTCCGTAATTCTTGGAATTTTGAACTAAAATTTGGTAGTCACATTAGGTTAGTTATTATATAACCGTATACCAAGTCTCATTATGATAGAATGATCGGAAAGAAAGTTATAGCCATATAACCAGGCCCAATGCACACATACATATGTACAAGTACACAAACACGCATAAGGCACGATTCTGATGTAAATGTAAATGTATGTATGCATGCATGGAATATTTTATATTTAATTTAGTTAATTAATTAAATTAATTTAGTTAATTAATTAAATTTAATTAATTAATTAATTTAATTACTTTTTTGTGGGGTGGTACAGGGTATTTAAGAGTTGAGCCTGCTCGACTTTAGCATTCCTTTCTTGTTTTATTTAGATATACGATTATGCGATGTACGCAAGGCTTTGCTTTCAGAGAAAGGCTGCTTTATAAATTCTCATTAAAAAATGTTGTTTTACTTTTCATTTCAGCATATAATAAATAGTTAATTACCCTTAACTTTCTAAGTGCTACACATAACCTGGATATTGTATTCTTTATACATTACACACAAATAAATAAAATATTCTCGTAATGCTTTCCACATTAAAACTCCCAATAAATTTCGCTATGCATGCGACGGTGATGGTTGGAATCACCGAAATGAGTCTGTGTCTGCCTAATGTTAAAATGCTCCATAAATTGTAAGTAAATCTTGTCCCGTTCCCATTAATACATTAATTCTACTTGATGTCGATGAGGGAAGAGAGGCCTCTAAACGGCCTTGCTCGTGTTGAATGTGAACTTAAATTGCATTTATTTTTATGCATTATTATTTTTTTTTTTAACTTGTCGGTTTTTGTTCGTAAATTCTTATGGAAGATTAGGGATATGCGACTGCAAAAAATTAAGGACAATTTGACTAAATTATTGAGCAATGTTTTTAATTGCATTAAGCCGCACTATCACTCTCTTTCTCACTTCTCTCCAGGACATCTGCATTTGGTGCTTCTTCATCTACCAGCTTTCTATCTCCTGTTGCTCCTTGGTTCACAAATTTGGCCATCTGCTAAGTTGTTTGCTTTGAGGTGCCCTTAAAATGTAACTTGCTCCAAATTTTGTTTTGTGGGCCAGCTTCTTAATGCCACCCATTATTGCCTATCTTATAACACGATTACATTTTATTAGTCATATCTCTAGAGTGTTTCTATTAGCCTAGGCCTAATATGTGTGTAAACATAGCAAAACATATCTATATGATAGTTGAATCCACACAGACACATTTGGTCACTCATCTCGGCACAAACAAGGATGTTTACTTTGGTCAAGCCAATGTCCGAACAGGCTAAAGGTTGTGCGATACGTAAACAAAAACAAAAATAAACGCAACTTCGATTGACCCAAGCAACACGTACTAAATTTTTATTGAAATGGACATGAGAATACGTGAAGAAAACAAAAGCAACAGACAACTGGGAGACACAAAACAACAAAAGCACTGTACAAAACTATTAACAAAACAAACAAAGCCATAAAGCAGGACATAGAAGGTAAAATAGAGCCCAAAGCAGCGAAATCAAGGACTAAAAGAAACAGAAGCATACAAACAGGCGCACAGACTCTCATACACGCGTATACGTGAATGCGAGCAACGAAAAACGTAAACAGAAATGCACAAGCCTTGTCGACCTTAAAAAAACAGAGAAGCAAAAAGCTAAAACTTCGAATGTACAGTGCGAGCTTGATATAAAAGCCATATTATTATAGAGGTAGCTAGATGATGGAAGATGCTTTTATTTGCTCAATTTTCTTTCGGTCTCTGTGGATTTTTTGTTTTACAAAAAATTTCAAATACTGAAGCCTTAAGAAAAAAAATATTTTAATATGCATATAACTCGTATACTCGTACAACTTATGATTGTTTTATAGATATCTGGACTTCAGAGATCTTTGTTGTGTTTTCAAAATATTACTGGCATTAAAGTGCTTCGCTGCTTTTAGATATTCTGATATTTCAAAATCTTATTAAATGCTTAAACATTAAGAGGATTTCAGTCTCTGGAGAATTTAAGAAGTTGAAGTGCACAATTCTCTGAGGAATCCAATAGATGATACACGAAGTCTTTATTTGTATTACGATAGTCGCATTTAAATGAATGCAATTTTGATGAAACATAACAATTTTTCTGAAAAGAACCCTACTTAATAATAAATATTACATATACTTGTAGTATGTACATACACATTATCCTCAAGCTCTTAAATAATAATTACGTTACCACAATTGAAGAGTGTGTTGTGAATCTTTTTTATAAGGTGATTCTTTTGAATACTTAATCGAATATGGAGTTTTGTGATGTTAAGTCATTTGGTATGCAGATATAAGCAATGGTCTTATGTAGTCATTTAATTCATGGTACTGGGTCCAAAAATGTTCTAAATAAAATACTGTTTCTTTTTGTATCCAAGTGGTTAGTTATCCATTGCGTAAATAGAAGGCGCTGAGCATTAGCCATGTCAATTATACCATTAATAACAGCATTTGGTTTTGGAACCTATCAAACACATTCCTAACCCCTGCCTGGTCATATATTCCGCTACGTGCTACGGCACCCGAAAAGAGGCGACGACGAGAAAAGAAACTTATTGTCCTTCGGGTGAAGAGTAATGACCTGGACATGCAGCATGAGATTTACAGTCAATGAACTCCGAGTGGCACGTCTGTATGTCATAGTGTGGCATAGCGTTGGCATAAAACTACCATTAGGGCTGCGGCACACACACACGCACACACACACACACATCAATATCAAGTAGCAGACAGCAACTTTCTTTTTACATCACCAAATTCTTAAAGTGAAAACGTGCGTGGAATCCAGATAGGCTCCTATGACGATTTCAATACTTTCCAACGCTATGTTAAGCCTATGCTGCGTATGAGTCATATTTTAATTTAAATACATTTTCATTGATTTGACACTGCAATGGAAACAGACGCGTATAATAGTCTGTATTTCAAGTCCCAGCAATAGATTTAAATCAGTTGCACTGCTTACGAACAAATTTAAAATGTAACAGTTGTAAGGACCGCAGGCAACAAAAGAATTACACAAGTGTGCTCAAAATGACAAAACTTCTGTCTGGCATACAAACGATGTACAAACAGGGAAATAGCGTTACTCTCTACCCCTTGCCAAGGCTGCTATATTTGCCGCATGTGCGCCCAACCAAATGGCAATTGTCCTTTTATCAGTCAATAAGGCGGAAAAACACTAGCAGCTGGCACTAAGAAAACAAACGAGAACAGATTCAAAGCAAGTGACGTCCTAATAGTTTGTTAGTGGAGAGAGCTTGAAATTTTTATGGCTATTCCGACCGAGGGGGAAAGTAAAGCACCAATCAAACAGCATGATTTTTAAGCAAATTGCATATTTTAATGACCATCGAAAATACTTTTTCTCTTAATTATTCTTTATTTAAGATCTGTCCTTAGTTGGACAATTCTTAAATTTTATGACAACTTGAAACTTTGATTATGCTTCTGCGATGAAGATTGCAGGGATTCAAAGCAGAACCAACTCTGGAGTGAACTCACATTGTGTGAGTCGCTGAGCGAAGCCAGGCCACACTAAATAATGAGTGCGAATGGGAAGGTCGAGGGGATGAACCCTCTTGAGGCTCCTGATGTGCTGGCTGTTCTCTCCATGAGAAGTTGGTCTCACAGACCGATGCAATGCCAAGGTCCCTGTAAATGCATGTAAAGGGGTGCGAAGAAGTTTGTTCTGGTACCGCTGTACAATCTCTACATTAGCTCGGTTGGCTGTCCCCCACAGTTGGATGCCGTAGATCCAGGTTGGTTTCAATATAGCCTTGTAGATCAGTAGTTTGTTGCAAATGCTCAGTTTGGATCGGGGTACCAGTTTTGAGAAGCCAGACAAGCCAGAAGAGCCAGAAGAGCCGGTCCAGAAGAGAACCCTTTGGATCTAACTTTTCAATAGAAAACCAAAACAGAAGAGAAAGCCACAATAACAAGAAATCAATCTTATACGATCCAGCAGACAGAGGAAAATATCATGGTTTTAGGAGCCCATCTAACAAAAACTCCCATTGTACTGATGCTGCGATGCAATGTAAACATATTTGTTGTGGAAATAGTTGGCAGCACTCCGCGTGGAATTGTACCGAATGTTTTGGCTTTTTCTCTTATTTTCTGGTTAAATGGCACGCAGCCAAAAATGCAGAAACGGCTGGGCCGCAATCAGGCTATACACGTATACGTATTTGTGTGAGTGTAGGCCACATTTTGGTGTTCGCCGCATCATTTTAATATTTAAGAAAGGCACGAAATGCGCGCAGCTCTTTACGGCTAGACTGAATAATTTAACAGATTATAATAATAATAAAAGGCACAGAGTAAGCCTTTGAAAGCATAGAACGGGTGTCATGTTAGCGTAAGTGCTTCGCATGTAAAAATCCTTTGAAAATAAACGCACAAATACACATGCGCCTGGCAACCAATACAAGAAATACACGCACACAAGCACAGACTTCAATATGTTGAGAGTGGATTTCAAGGCGTAGTACATGGCTCAGAGTCTAGGTAACAAGTCAGCTTTTAAAATGTAAATTAAAGTGTATCCCGGCCTTTTATCTTAAATGTCCCATGCGTTCGTAAAGGGCGAAAACTCCCCAAAATATGCAAACATTTTCATCGGAATAGACGCGGTATCCATTTAAACAGAAACAACAGCAGCGCCATGAAAACAACAGAAACTTTTATGATGTCAATGCCGTCAAGTCAACATAAATTAGCCACATATGTATGCGTACGAGTGTGTGCAGGAGCGGCAGCAAGGACAACAAACTCATAAATTTTCCTGCCTGAGCAGGCAAAAATTCCAATTAACTTCCTCCGCAGTTGCAGCACAGCTGGCAGAAAAACAAAAACAAAAAGAAATTAGTAGGCCCACACATACTCGTATGTACGGCCACCAACGAATGAAGTTATTATTGTGGTGTTTTCTTGTTCCTTCGGCAATCTTAGAAAAGTTTGAAATTTCAGTAGCAGCTGAGTAGAACACTAACTAACCGAACGGCCAGACTTGCGAGTTCTCTGCATGCAAATTCTGCTTCCATATTTTGCTGGACAGACCAAGCATTAAATTAGCTTGCGAAGAGTTTTTCACAGCCGTGTCTATGTCGACATCTGCTATCAAGGATATGACATTCCTTGATGGCGCAGAAAACGGCATTAGGATAATAGGTGTAACACACTGAAGAAATGCTGAAAGATCGGCGTGAAAGCCAAAACCCTCAAAAATGAGTTCATTTTCTAATGTATGAGTGATGAGTTGGTCAACGGACTTCTAAATTGTTACTGACTTTGCAGGCCAATATAGTATGTTGTGATACCCATTATTAAGCTAGCTAATCCACTAACTCTTTGCTTTTAGTGCAAGATTAGTGAGTATGAAATAATTAAACTTGTAAAATACTCATTTTTAACTAAAATACCGTTACCCTTACTTTCAAAAATTGTAATGAGCTACAAATTTATTTTGATATTGCAGTTCTTCATTTGTAAATAGTTCTTTGACAAAATGACGCCCTCTTTGAATCCAATGTATTATTCATTATCTCTGATTCCATTATTTTTTCGTTTCATAGGAATAAAGGGATTGGCAGATTGAGAAACGTTGCTTGCTATTAATACCCCTTATAGCGGAAGAACATGTCTATAAAAGTCCAACACAATGCATTAGTCACACACAGAAATATATACTGAAATAAATTAGATAAGCTCAAATAGTGCTAATAGGACTTTTTTTATTTTATTTGGAATTTTTATAATAATAAATTAAAAAGGAAAAACATTTGTTACAATTCGCTTTCAAATTGTAGTTAAATTCGGTTTTCGCTCTTTCCTTAATGTTCAGTTCTGATTTGTTTCTTACTATTGTATTCTCTCTCAACTAACGAATTCAAAAACTATGTGTATGTAGAATATTTCTCAATTTGAATACCAGGCTAGACATTTGGTTCTGCATATGATTTTGCTTTGTAATGTCTTTATTATAAAGGTGGATTGTGTACTTAGAAGCAGGCAAGGGATCATGGACTGGGCTTAATCTTTGTTCTAAATTGTATTGCAAAATATAAACCGAGCTCTGCCAACCTATTGATCCTTAATGTATATTTCAAGAAAGCAAAAACCACCAAATCGAATCAATAGGACCCAAAAAGACAAGCCGCCTGCCAGCATGTCAAAAAGGGAGAAAAAAGTTGAGTGAGAGGTTTTCTTATTAAATATGGCACCGATAAATGATGTTATTTTCTCAAGTGCCACACATACATACATACTTGTAATTTCAAATGAAAACCAGAGCTGCGCACTAGTTGGTATAAATTGAAGTGTTTTTGAGAAATCTACTTGTTTGCTAGTCCATGCATTTAAAATAATTCAACATTTCACTTTATTTTATACTTTATATTTCATTCGACATGATGTAACCATCGAATTAATTTTCCCAATATTTCAAGTATAGTTATCTCCACATTCCCTCAACTCTAAGACTTTTAACATTTTGTTCGATCATTCTTTTGCTTAAATCACGTGATACCTCTACGTTTTTCAATTCATGGTATTTGCATTGTACGTTTAAAACAATCAGACTTTATTCCGTTTACTCGTATATCCTTTTACTTGACGGCGTTAAGTGAATGTCATCTGCGTAGCGAGATAATCCGTCGGATGTTTTTTATACGTTGTTTGTCTGATCTGCCTCCCTTACCATATTCCTATCCACTTTCTAACCAACTTCAACGTCAGTAAATGATGGGAGCGTGACATTTCATTTAAAAGTGATGGCATATTTAGCGTCAACGCTCTCCTACACTCTCGCACCATGCGGGTATATTTCAGATATTTTGCAATTTTATTTGTTAAACCTAAATTTTGGTGCTGCGTTTGTTGCTTTTTTTTAGGCTATGAACGAATTATTAAAACGCACAGAATAGGACATGATTGATATTTAAAGCGCATTTATTTCGAATGATTTATTTCATCAGCCAACTAACAAAAATACAACAAAAGCAGCTGTGTCCTGTTGAGCAACAGCTGCGGAAATTACTTGCCAGACTACTTTTCTTCGGTTTCACTTTACATTTCAGAAAAAAAACTTTTTTTCTGGCATATGTGTGTGTAATTATGTGAGTGTCATATACACATGGGGGCGATTCAGAGGGTTGATGGCTATTACCATCGGGCGCCATAACAACAGTACCAGAAATATATTCCAATATTCCAGACTACACGTGTAGACGGCAATGAACGAAACTTTAGTGCTCCTCAATAATTAATAATTGTTACGATGGTTGCTTGGTAAGCAAGTGCACTCACGCAGACACACTAACAACGGCCACTCTGGGCTCTCCTTACTCCGTGACTGTTGGTAATTTTTATGAAATGACACAGACAGACTCACATAAACGCAACTACACCAGCAGGCACGACATTTGTTGCATACACTTAATGGGATGCATACGAGACGTATGCGTAATGTGCCACAAACTAAGCGCTGTCTGTCATTGTTTGTTAATGTTTTTATATCCTGTACCCGAAATATAGACGCAGTATACGGGTACTCGTATGTATAAGGTTTGTTACAGACTAAAGGAAACATATCCGACCCTTATATAAATAAAGGAATATTCCTAATAAGAATGACAAAATGAATTGAACAGTAACAAGATTTGGAATGTAGGAAACATGATTTAGCATTTTTAATCGTATTTTCATAGGATGTCATGAGGCTGATTTAGATCGAAACTTCAATATGGCATTCAAGGCACTCTCTTGTACTGACCTGCAATGAAAGAGGTGAAGATTCCATGTTAGTGATTGATATTTATTTATGAAAATATTTGTAAATTTTTTGCGGACTTATGCGTTACGAAGATTAAGACATGTGGATGGTTTTGCATTTTCAATTATTTCTTTGTATCAACCTCAGTCTATTCCTAAAAATCATTCAAGAATGAGAGCACGAATAAATTTTTTCATTGAACCAGAACTTTTCCTTGTATAATACTAGAAACTCATAACTTTCGTTTGTTTCATGCCAGCATCATGAATGAAAAGCAGTCGCTTTAAACAGTCTTTAAAAATGTGCCACACCTGTGCGCCTCGATAAATGCAATTCCCATGTAAGTGAGCCATGATGGCCAACAACCAGCCAGCAAACCGGAAAAATTAAAGGCAATCAATTTAACGTCGTTTTCTACATAATTTTCTGACAGCTTCGTGCCATTTTCTTACACTTGTTTCTCGGCTTCTTTTTCATTTGCATCCTCTTTCGCATTCTCACACCCTGAACACTTCCATCTGTGTCATATTTAAAAAATACTTTTCAGTTGTATGTCGAATTCGAGCGAATCCGTGTGTGCCTGGAGGCGTTGGCATTGATGCTGACAAATGATTAAAACCTGTGGTATAAATAGTATTTGACAATTGTTTCTCAACCTTTTATGAACATTTCTAATTAGTCTCGAACTCGATGTGACTAGTATCTCTATTTCACTTTAATTTCAAAAATAAACTCAATTAGTTAGGGTAATATAGTAATACTACTAACATTTTTGCACCCTTCAATTTTATCCCTTAAAACTTCAACAAAAACAAAAAGCAAATTAAAACACTAGGCTAGACTAGTCTTTCTTGAATGTTTTGAAAATATTAGAAATAATGTTTTTAAATAAATCGAATGGGCGCATTTTCTTTACTGCGCTGATCTATCATTTTAAATTTTCACGATTCCAGGAAGATTCCTCTTTGTATCTGGGTACACGCTAAAACAAGTCAGATAACAGTTTATCTCCTGTTTATCACCAGCATTATTATTAGAAACATTTTATTAAATCAGTGATCTCATTTTACCTTTTAATGTTTATTCTTTAGCGTCAAATTTTATATAAAAACAGTTAACTTATGAAGTTCAAAGTACTTAATCGCACTTGGAGATAGGATTAATCGTTTTTCGTGCTGATGCTCCATTAACAATTAGTACATGTATGATGGATCGAACAAACAATGGCTGTTATTTTATAGATAGAAATTTAACTATAGACAAGAGCAAATATTTATAAGATGTCCTTGTTGCTTTGATATCCCCACATTTTAACTCTGCTGCCACGGATTTTATTTGTATTTTCATTTGTTAAATGCACAATACTTATACGCCCAGTAAACGCGAATTCAAATCATTACATTGTTTCCAAAGCCCGTACATGTTGCGCTTTAGATTATTTTTTTAAATACTTACTTAATTCAGTATAAATTTATGTCAATAGTATCTCTTTTTCCCCTTGCCACACATTTCTCTCCTGTCATAAGTCGGTTTTAATTAAATTAAGTTTCAAGCTGCACACCACAGGGATAGCGTACAAAAGTACAGAAGTTTAAAACCACATTTGTATTCGTATTCATGAATTTATTCGAGTAAATTAAAATTTCGTAATGAACTTTATGTTACAAGTCAACTGCAAAGCTTTGCGAACACCATAGCCATATGTCAAAGGTGGCGCACATTTTCATTTTTATTCAGCCAACTTTTCATAGTTATCATAGACCGTTTATACTCTTATCGTGTTGACTGACCAGAAATTCAATTAATTTTTGAATTGTTTCCTATTGAACTATTTTTTCGTCTGGCAAACAAATTGAGTCAGATTCGTTATTGAATAATTTTCTAATTTGTATAGGCTTTTACTTTTGTTTACTTTGAGTTCTCTATTGTGCATCGACAGCTTTGATTATTCATATATAAATAAATAAAGCCGTAAATTCTACATTAAGCTTAGTTTAGTTTAAATAAAATGTATAGTAGAAAATAAATAATAATCGGTTCTTAAATAAAACTGCTGTGTATAGAACTGCATATGCATGAATCCATAATCCAGAGGTACTGGCTTTCATATTCCGTTGTGTGGCAGTCATTTTGCTCTTCAACGAATGTCTATATGCTTGTAACCATTCGTAGTTTCCTATATACTTTGGTAATTTTTATGCACATTCCTCTACGGGCGTTGGTGTTATTGTATCTTAAGAGGAATTATTTAATTATGTACCTACATTTCGGCAGTCATAGAAGTCAAGGTAGTGAACTAAAATTAGAAACCAGCAATCCAAAAAAACGGCCACTTCTTGACATGTGCACATTATATCAGATTTCTTCTTTCTTTTTGAGACAGTTGTACAGGAATGCAGCAAGTAAGTACATACAAAAGAAAAAGGAGGAGAGCAATTAATGGTCTTTTCTTTTAGCCGTCATCTATAAAAATGATTTCAGTTTTTCTTTTGTAGACCTAGTCTTAAATATAAAACACAATGACTTTACAAAAACAAATGTTACAGGCCGCGGCAATTTTTATAACAAATGGAAGAAAGAAGCAAATTATTCACCTTCTATTGGATGTGGTACATAAAGTTCACTAATTGTCTTCTTTTTCTTTCTGTTATCTGACAGACGTTGTTGTTATTAAAAATGAAAAATGAGCAAAGTATTCAAATGGAAAAAGTCAAGGTCGATATAAGTCTGGCAAAGTAGCAGACTCAAATGTAAGTCATTACCTCCTTTATCCTACAGCGCTGCTCAGTTCATAGTCTACAGGAAAGGTCATTAATTATATAAAGCGCTTAATAGCGCCAGTTGCAGGACACAAAAGATCAATTGATCAAATAGATAGAACTATGGCTGTTGAGTTAAGAAGCACGCCAATAAAAATGTATTGCCTACTTACAAGAGCATGGTCCTCACAGCCTTAAAGTCTTAAATTTCAGCATCCAAAACAAATAATTGTTAAAGTATTTACTCGACACAATGTGTGAATATTCGCGTGACACTCCAAATCTCGAAATTATTTATTGTCATGTGCGTTCGTGACACACAAAACGTCATTAATTTGTATATACGACACGTAATTTTTAGCGGCAGCACCATCTGTATACAAGCATGACAATTGTAAATGTATTACGTAGTAAAAAAAAAAAGAAGAAAGTTGTGTCCTGAATCTACCATTATTAATTCTCCGACCATCGCCTTTACTATAGTCTGGTTTTTCATTGGACAGCCGTGCATGTCAGTGTGCCCTAATGGCCTGGAAATTAAAGCTACTATAAGTCCATTTGAAACTCCGCGCATCACGCCATTTTTAATAACAAAGTTGATTTATTTTGTTTGACTTTTCCTTTCCTTTACTTTAGTTTTAATTTTTATCAAATTGACTTCAAATAAATGAAGCTTATGCGAATCCCAAAGGAGCTTAAAACTTTGATTGCTACTTTTAATGCTACTTCATCATATGGTTGATAAAATCTGAATTGTGTTTATTATTTAAAGCTCGATTTCTAGTAGATCTTTAATTGAAATATACATTTTCCTTAATATACAATTCTGCAACAAAACCTCGTGATTAATTTTTGATCATCTAACTACATTTTTAAAATTTTTTAAATCTCTACGCTTCTTTAATTTCTTTCATAAAATTGGTAAATTACAATTTTTTGCAAAACAAATTAACATCTAATATGCATTTATTTTAAAAACTACTTTTATACTTTTACTACTTTTATATTCTTGATCAGCGTAACAAGACGAGTCGATCTAGCCCTGTCTGTCTGTCTGTCTATCTGTCCGTCTGTCCGTATGAACACCTGGATCTCAGAGACTTTATAGTCTGAGAGGTAGAGACACCAAACTTTGCACAAAGATGCAAGTTTGTTTTATTTATTTGATTTCCCCCCACTTCCCCCCTATGAGGGTTTTCCCTTCGTATAATCGCCTATACCTCGGAGACTTTAAGACCTAGGGACACCAAATTTTAGTCCCAGATGAATTATGTGAATACGCAGTTATAGCCATAAATATATTTGCTGCCCAAACGCTGCCCGCTGCTGCTGTTGATGCTGATGCTTTGGTTGACTGCAAACATGTTCACACAGGCACGAATAGATGCGCATAAGCATTCGTACACTCACATAGACGCAATTGCTTTACATGAGCTCGAATACCAAAAGAGGTAAAATCGACGTGAGGCTGACTAGGCCTGGCTTAAGTAGGAGCTCTAACAACTTTATTACAAATATTCTTTTGTAAAAAATAAACAAACAATGCCCATGAAACGAAGTTCCCATATGAGTTTATAAGTAAATATAATGAATCTAAAGATGTACACTGAAATTCTTTCAATGTTTCTGCGCTCATTGCCAAACTCTTGGCTTAAGCCAATGCCTACTTGGCCATTTCTCAAAACAAGCTTCGAAGTAGATTAGAATAAGGAAGTACGAGGTTGCAAACAATGGCTGTTGCTTTAGTTATTGTTTATTTCGGGCTCTTAGGACGTTGAACTGCGAATCTGCATGCAACGCAACTTATTAGGAGAAGAGTGCAGTTGAATGATGACCATTCGGTTAATTAAGAATTGAATGAACTGGAAAATATTTGCAGCTATTCAAGGACGCTCATATGTACTCGCTAAGTCTGCCTTGGCAAGTTGTCAAAAATGGATGCTCTTTTATGATGTTTGTAGCCACTTGTGTCTATTAGCCACTCAATATCACTCGGCGCTTTTGTATTCGGTGCAAGCTGCTCTGCTTTTTACACACTTCAATGCCCAATAGCTGTTGTGCTTTTTGCTGACTACATACTTATATCGAAGATTATATTGTGGGACTCATTCAATGGCTTTGACTGGCGAAGCCAACCAGAGGATGTGCAAAAGCAACTGTAAAATAAATGCCAGAGTGATCGATTCTATTGGGTAGATAATATTCCTTAATGTACAATTTTGAACATGTTCAGCTAGATGCATGCGTATTTATTTTATTTTATATTTTATTTTAGTCCATATGAACAAGAAGAGCTTTTTAATAAAAGAGAGGCCCCCAGAGTTTCCACTTAGACTTGCACAGACCATTCATAGCACAAACCAAGTCAAAAATCAATATCGTACACATCCGATTAAACCTGTCATAGAAAATAAAGCTGCCCTTGGAGAAATGGCTATCTATTTAATACAACGTTTTATATGAAATGTTTACTTTATTAACAAATATTTCGAAACTTCTAATAAGAATTGTTTTTGTTTTTGAGTAGCTTCTGGTTGCTTAAGGTCTACCTGCCCAAGTACAACCCAAAAGAAATTCGATAATGATTTTAATGTGCCTGAGGTCGCTGGATTTGTCTTGTCTTGCGGCTCTACTATTTAGCCATTTACCGTCGCTTTTGCCATCGGCTTTTTCGGCCAACTTACATTTAATTAGTGTGCTATCCTGTCATGGGCCAACTCGGCCTTTAGCTGAGTTCATTGACCTGGCGAATTAATGAATTTAGCTTTACAGTTTTATGGCGGGTCGCCTTGGAATCATCAAGTAGCGATTTTGGCACGCAATAATGTCCTAAATTAATTGCTCAGATCGGGAGTAAGGTGCGGTTTTCAACTAATTAATAGAATAACAAGGCACGACAGCTACAACAATGTGCACTTTGTAATTAATAATATGATGTTTTCGAACAATTTGTTTTATTTCTATACCATGCATTTAAGAAGGACCTATTTATTAATTGGCACTTGAGTTATTTTCCATCCCAGGGAATCAAACAAATGGCATCAAATTCTGCAAGAGTGATATGATAAATGGAATGATAAAAGGGTAAGATTATTTGCTAGTAGGGCTACATCATACAATTATAAGTGAATTACTCGAACATATGACATTTTTACTAACATATGTTCTTCGATCGACCAATTACGAAAGATCATTTCTCACATTAATAAACTTGGTATGCAGTCTTTACTATTAGTACGAGTTTATCTAAATTTCTAAACTTCTACAATCTAGTAATGCAGTGCATTTTTATTAAAAATGTCATCCAAATTGGTTTATTCTTAGAGGTATTGCTTCCCCACCCAGTAAGCTGTGGCTTCTTTCAGCTTGTTCTATTAAATTCTTCATCGCTCCATTGCTTTTTGTGATTACAAAATGCATTTTAAGCCTTAGTATATATAATTATTTAAATGACGCATTTTAATGATTCGAGCAGAAAAACGATTACTGCATAAAAACTAATACTGCATTGCGAATCGCGGCTTACGATAATATACACATATCAAAGGAAGCTGTTGCTGTAAACACTTCGATATTTTAATCTATAGAAATTGCAGCCCCTTATTTCAGAAGGAATGTAGAGCTTGAACTGCAAGCAAACTTGCAAAAGGAATATTCTCCAACTTTAATAGTTTGAAATGCAAGAACAACAGTTTACTGACTCTGAATTTTCTTGACATTTTTATTTATGGGTACGAATGTGAACTCGTGTGTTCGAAGCACACCAATTTCTTTTAGTTAAATTTTTAAACAATTTTATGAATCACAAAGCAGCAATAAACTTACACAGTTGGGCCCAGCCCCATAGCCCCAGCGAAACAAAACATAAAGCCAACTCAAGTCAAAATTGAGGCCTAAGTTGTCTATTAAATTAAATTCTGCGCACTCTGTGAAACTTTTGCCAACGAAACCCAATTTAAAGTTCCTCAACCTTAGATTTTCGGCAGCGCTGACACGCTTGAACTGCCACGACACATTGAATAACTGACTAGGATGATGAAGGTGGAGAAGCAACAAAGGCAGCAGAATGAGACCAGAAGCAAACTGTGTGAGGCCACAAGGGTCACATAAAGGTGAGGCAGATCCACAATATTGTGGAGTAAAGTCTGAGCTGACAGAAACAGCACCCCGAAGCTCAATCAGAAAAAGTTTAAGAAAAATAAAACTCTTGATAGCCTAAGCAAGGTAGACTGAAGCCCAAAGAAAGTTAACACATGCTCCTAAATGCAACCACGCACACTCTCATATCGTCATATTGACATACCTACCAACAAGGTAATTAACTTTGTTTAGTCACCTCATCAGTCGAGGCAGCAAAACAGTCAACCAACTGCGGCCCAACAAAGAAATGTTTGGCGACGAAGCTTATGCTAATTAATACACTTATTAGGAGAGCTGGAAATCTTTGGGAGTTGCTGTGCGTTCGTGCGCACATTTGAGAAAATTAAAATTTTATACACAATTATACGAAATTATGTTTACGCACTTAAGTGGGTGTTAAGGCTTAGCTAAAAAGGACTGAGCGTGCTCGGGACTTATGTTTTTCGGTGCCGCAATGTGTGCTTGTGCGTGTGTACACAAAAAAAAATAATGATGTGTTAAACATACATGTTAATTCAATCAAAATATACAAAGTTCAAATGCATCTACAGCTTTTAAAATCGTTCAATTACTTGGAGGATAACAAACAACGACTAATTACAGCACTTACACGTACTATCCTATATACATAGCTAATTCAGGATACTTTACTGCTTTGAATATTGAGAAGATTATGCTTGACTTGTCTGAACTGCTGACTAATCGCAACTTAGAATCAGACAACTTTGCGCCATCATTGTTCAATGTAACATATAGTAGTAGACCATACAAATTTAATATTCATAAATTTTGTCTTATCTGTAAAGGTCTTCCCTCTGACATTGAATCCATACTTTATTGTTGTACATATATTCTGTTTTGTAAATAGTGGTTAAGACAGGAAACAAAAAATGGCGGGTTTGTAGACTTCTCAAATCGGTAACGGAACTGTCCAGTTCCCCGCTGAAGTCCATAAAATTAAACAACTCCATTTATAAATTTTTAAATTAATTAAAATCTTTGCAAAAATAAGTAAGAACTTAACGAATTATTCCAAATTTGTTCAGCATCCAAGTTTTTTTTAGTGTATTTGTATGGCCCTTTTGACGTTTGAGCTGCAAACACAATTCAAGGCTCGTGGATATTTTGCAGGAACCCAAGAAGCGGATCCTCTTTGTTCCCCTCATATGTGTTATCTAATGTCACTGCTACTCGTATGGTTGTTGTTGTTGCGACATTCTTCATTGCGCAAATATTAAGGTATTATGACAATCGTTTACACTTTCGCTTTTATATTTGTGTGCGGTTTTCTGTCAAGTTTGCCGCTGGAGTTGGTTTATTGGGCTCATGAGCTAAGCATTTGCAGGAGTAATTATCTTAATCGCAGCACGTGCGCACAAAAACTACGTGATGGTTATTGTTTCTACTTCAAAAATATTTTAGAAAGGCAGAATGTAGAGTGTAGGGGATGATAAAATAAGACTAGAAATATTCAGATAGAGTTGAATGGCCACACTGTGTACATAAAAATAACAATATAGAAGGATAATAACTTGATATTTTGAATCCACACAAACCGACCATTTTTAAAATTGAAACTATAATGTAAGCCTAATAAAGTTTTATAAACTTCGTATGTTAATAGTCATTGAAGGGATTGAAGGCCGTTCGGAAAGAAGATTTCAAATTATACTTGTAATACAGTACTCTAGAACTAAAGCGAGCTAGGTTCGGACGTTTTTTTATATAAGGGAAAGCATGTGTAGGCAAAAGTCATCTATCAACCTGCTGATTATTTGTTGTTTATTCTATTGAAACAGTTTGCATTGAAAGCAAATACAAGTGTTATTCATTTCATATGCTCTAGCATTCTATGACATATTAAAATACTCAACTCAGTTGCTCTTAAATGCCAACACAATGCATACATATAGTATTCATATGGTATGTGTGTGTGTGTGTGTGCATCGGGCTGATGATATTTGTATCGCACCCCTAGGCACTTGACAATTGAAATACATACATAATTAAATGAGACATATATAAAATAAGTCACACAAGGTGCACAGTCTGTCCAACAGAGTACAAGTACTTGCGGGGAAAACTTTCGGAAAGCATTGAAAAGGGGCATCAGTAGGTGAGGAAAAGTGCAAATAAAACTTGAACTGCGATTTATCATGGGACTTTGAATGGCACAGTGTCAGAGTTTGTGGAACTTCCGTGCACCCTTAAATGATTCTATCTTTTTGCTCATTAAGAATAATTCCTTACTAGAATTAAATTTTCTAATATATTTACTATTTTTTTAGCTTTCCAAATGGTAAATAATTCTCCCAGCGTATCGGAGACGTTTAAAACACAGGCTTTATGCTTTTTAAAGTTGTATGCCCATAGTATAAGCTTCAATAAAAGTTTGAAAAGCAACTATTGAAATCTGTGGAATATAAAAACCTTTTTTTTTGTGCCGCCATTTTATTTATGTATATTGCATTTGCCTTTTTCAGCAACTTAAGTGGCAAGGAACCGCAGCAGAGTAACAAAAACAATAATGATGGCGTAATAATTAAAATCACACAAAAAGAAGGACCAAGTTGTGTAATGGAGCTGCGAATCCGATGCAGCGTACTTAATGAGAAAACTTTTCGCAGTACAAATGCCTCCAAATAGCACATCAACTAATGAATAAATTATAGAATGTGCGAAGAACTTACTCACCGTTTCTAGTTAGGTATGAAGAGCATCAAACGAATAAATCGAATTAAAGGTGCAAACAAAAGAAACATAACCTTGAAATTTGTCATTTGTTGAAACTGTAATTTAAACTATGGCTAATCTAAAGCTATTTATTAGTTAAATCTTTTTACATGCAAAACATAAGTATGTTGTTGTTCAATTAAGTATTAAAAGTATTTCGAATGTATTCAGCACAATTACTGACCATAACTCAATTTTCAAATGGTAGTGTTTGGGAAAATAAATAATGTTACGCTTTTTCAAATGTTCCTTAAATCTCGTTCCTTTGACAAGAAAGTTACTTACGACGTTTAAAACAACAACAAAAACAACAGCCATAACTTATTTGGCAGCGAAACTCAATTTATCTTAGTGTAAGATGCAAAAATAATTAAGAGGCACTGGCAAAAACAATGAACTCGAAAAAGTTGAAAAATGTGAAGAAACGGTAATACTCAAAACGCAAAGTTGTTGCTGTTTTGGACGAAACTTTTGCCAAGGATGATGACGTGGATGAATTTGAATACCCCACGTAAAAGTTTTTCAATTACCAGCTACAACAGCAAAAGAGCAAACGAGGCCCAATATGTGGTGAAAATAAGGATGGTAAACTATATTAAAAAGAAAACCAGACGCCAACTTCATCCTGCTCGTCAATATCGACATCGTCCTTGTCGTCAACTATGCCTTTTCCGTTGACACACCTATTTAAATTTAATTTTTTACAATTGTGGAATATTATAAAGTAAATCAGCATCAGGTGATGTTTTTGAAGCATTCGCAATTTAATTTAAAATAACATCGAATTGAGCAAAATTATTTATTTGGCGTATTATGTTCATTGAACAAGAAAGAACAAGTAAAAAATCAGTAGTAAGCTTATGTGATTTAGGTTTAACGATTTGGCGCCTTTTATGAGAACGCTGTGGAACCCTAAAGTTAATTTTGAGCAGCGACATACATTGCGTATGAGTAACAAGTCGGGTGCTCGCGAAGAATGTACAGGCCTGTTTTAAACCTCTTCACATTAATCACAATGTTGACTTGTTGACTTGTTGTTGGCGTAAATACAAGTATGCTTTTAAAATAGCTAAATAAATCAGGTTCATTTTGCGCTTTCCACAGAATATTTGTTAGTGTTAAATTAAATTATATAGCATAATTATTTAGTAGCTTTTCACTTTACGACAAAGCGAAATATTTAATCCGCATGTTTATTAAATCTTATTATAAAAGTATGCATTAACGGCGCACCTACAATACATTATGAAAAAATGTAAATTGTGTTCTGTTGGCTTACACTAAGCCGTCAGGCAACACACAGCTATTGTTGATGAACAAATTTTTATTGTATTTAACCAACAACGATAAACAGGGATGATACAGGAGCAAAATTCTATAGACGACCCAGCTTATGTGTTCTCTTTAATAAACGTGTGAACGTACAAACCCGTAAATTCTAGACAAATTGGATGTTTCTTATGTTTATACTGAAATGATATTAAATGAGAACAAAATAACAGAAAAAATTACAGAGAAAATAATAATAAACCCGTTTAATACATCCACCACCCATTCCTATGCCCATTGCTGCATGGCGACTAAGCTCTTCTGTGCAGGTGCATTATCCTGGTGGAAAAACATCAACTGCGTTTCGACTCTCTAGGAGTAGTGCACTGTTTGTTTCTGTGTTATAATGATGGCTGCAAGTTCATAAGCGGATAAAAAAACCGTCCCAGTGATTGAAGCAAACAGACGGATAGACAGACTTCGTCATGCTAATCATTTACTTATAAAGTTATTACATTATTCTTAACTTGTTGAATAGGGCGCGGCAATATAAAAGATTTCAGATAAATACTATTGAAGCGAAAGTTGGTCTGTTCAAAAGCTGCTATACAGTTGGATAAGTATAATTAGTTGAATAAAGGTTATTATTAATTACTTCAATGGTTTTTTAGCAACTATCTGCGAAAAGGCGTTCGCATTGCACAAACTAAACTTTTTGGCTATCTCTTAAGTTCTCTCCATACAAAAATATAACCAAATATGTACTATTTTTAAAAGCAAAACAATCCCAGGGTATCTAAATAATTGGTATAGAAATACAAGGAGGAATTATAATGAGGAAATACATACAAGGAGGAAATACAAGAATCTCCTTTATGTATGCAACTTCCACTCTTAGTGCCTTGGGAAATGATTCGGATGCTGCAGTTGTTGTTGTTAGACATACAAGTATCTTCAGCAGCTGTCCTGTGGCTTTGGCTGTGTGTTGTCAGTTTGCCTTCTGTTTGGTGTAAGTTTAATGCAGTTTTAATAGAAACTTCCCTTCTTAATTTATCAAATCCGCAATGCCACACTCACACGTAAATGAAGTCTCACTAGCCTAGTCGGATAATTGACGTATATGCAAGTTGGCTTTAACTCCGTGAACATGGCCTTGGTCGCTTAAATGTAGATGGGTTCTTTGTAAAAGAATGAGACTAGTGACTAGGGGAATTTAAATGCCCAAATATAAAGAGCCGAACTTGAGAAATTGATTGCCTTTTTTGTGTGTTTTCTAAATAAGTAAAAAAGGTAAGAAAACGTGTTATATTATATATTTATTCCTTACAGGTGGCAAAGCTAATAAACAGACTTGGAAGTTGTATGGTCCGGGATTAAAACTTTAATAATCAGCAGTGAAACGCCTTGTGGACCAGTTCTGTTACGGCCAGATTTTCAAGTACAAAGTATGGTTTTAAAAATTAATGTAATGGATCGCAAATCATCATTTTAAATACAAGATTTATATGCAAATAAGAATGGAAGCTGCTCATCATAGCAATATTAATTTCTTTAAAGATAGACCAAGTTCTAGAAGTTTTCCATTATTTAAAATCGGGCTCCATCGATAAAAGAAATCGTCGTTTTATTCTACTGTTTTAAATGCCTGCTACCTTTAGTTCTTGTAATTTTAAGATTTTCATGTGACTTTAAAACACACACAGAGTTCCATGATGTGCTACATCCTGCGAAACCCTTGTGGCTATTTTGTTGACCTTCATTACCATCAGGGAAACCATATAAAAATGAATATAATGAAGCTGAGTAAAAGCTTGCTCCTTGGATTTTTTTTAACCCTTCTGCCACCACCGTTGAATTTCAACTCGACCCGTTTCATGTTCACTCTAAGAAATAGGTTGGCCAATAATTCCATTACAAATGTATACAAGTACAAAGCCCAAACATTTTCTGTGATAAACAGTAATGGAACTTTTTATAAAGTACATAGTTGGCGTATTCAAACTAAACTTAAAATGTAATTAAAACAAGTCTCTAAAAAAATGTTCATTTACATATACTATGTACGAGTACTAGCTGCAAGAGACAATCTCCAGGTGTGAATAACATTCGACTGGAAAAACATTCCCAACTAAACCGCCCTTTTCTTTGAGTGTACTTTTATTGCTCTCGTTTACTTGGCGTTTCATCGTCAACTGTTTACACTCTGCTTTTATTAATTTTCAGAGGCAGAACGTTGTTGAATTAAAGCTGCTTTTGCGGCTGCCGGTCCTGTCCTGGGCAAATCCTCGACGACGCTGCCCGCTAAATCCTTTCACCGTAAAATTCTTTTCATCAAGAGCAGCAGCAGCAACAGCAGCAACAGCAGCAGCAGCGACACAGTAAACGAGAGGCACGTTTGTTGACATTTGTGGCAAGAAGTGCTTGGTTTTTATGACAACCCAGTTACGTTTCATACGTTTCATACTCGTACGTGTGTGTAGGTACTTCCATATCTGTGTGTTTGTGCCATCTTTTGTGGAAATAAAACACATTTAAGTGGCTGACATAGTTTACACACGTTTTGCTCGTCTGTTTACCCGCCGCACAACGTACATGGTTAATATTAGATTAAACTTAAGCCAAATAGCTGTGTCAATGACTGTGCCCCGTACAAATTTCCATGTGAATGGCCATAGTGCGCCAAAGTACACGATTCAGTGGGCCTCATTTACCGTTAAGTTAAGTTCGTTACCACAACAAGTTTTCTGAAATTTAATCTCTTTTGCAGATGTGTGTAGAAGGCTTATAATTTGGAAGAGCAATAATTAAATTATGTATTAATGACACATTCAGGTAAGCTGCCAGTACTTTAATGCGCCTCAAGTAAATAAATTTATTAATTGGCTGACTGCCACACAGAAGTTTATTGTGGAATGATTGCAGCTTTATATTTGTGTGTCATTAAAATGCGCCCTAGAGTCTTACACTTTCTGTTATAAAATGGGGCAGGTTTAAACCAAAATATATACTTGTAAATTAAAATTATTGTTCTACAACAAATCACAAATTCAATTGCTTATACAGTCGTACTCTCTCCATTAAGCATGTACATTTTTAATTTCTTGTACAGTTTTTGGCATTTTAATTGCTGCCCGACCTCCACACATTACCTGACTTCTCTGTTCTCTTACTAAAACCATTCCAAAATAGAAATAGAATTTACTCACTCTATATAAATGCTTTCAATTGTTTGTGTATTTTATTTTGTATGTACAAGTATTTGATTAAGTTAACCATACGCAGCAGCTCTTTTTGCCTTGTTTAGAGCTTTCAAATAAAAACGAAGAAATGAAATGGATTTGGCGCCTTCAATGGAAACATTGACTTTTGTGTAAACAAAAGTGAAATACGCTGAAAAACAAGCGAATAATGCAAACAAACTCAATCCAAACGGGAAATCAACACTAAACAGAAGTGGCTGGAGGCGGCATCTAATGAGAAAAAACAAACAAAATAAAGAAGCATATTCTTTGCAATTTCGCGTCAAAATGTATTCGTATATGTATTCGAAGTAAAGGGTATTTAATCAGAGTGAAAAAGTCTTGCCAAACCAAACTTTCAGAGTGCCAGCACACACATAAACATTCCACATTTCCATGAAGCATTATAAGTAGATTATCTGCTGAGTAACGGATGTAAATCACAGTAAATCCTTAAAACTGCAAGACAAATGCGTATAGCACATATATATAGGAATTGTTCAAAACTCTGCAACAATGAAATAATTAATTGATTTTCACTTTTCAATGGTTTTCAATACTATATTTATACCTTGTACCCAAAGGGTACAAGCCATATAACCAGGCCCAATGCACACATACATACATATGTACAAATACACCAACACACATAAGGCACGATTCTGATGTAAATGTAAATGTATGTATGCATGCATGGAATATTTTATATTTAATTTAGTTAATTAATTAAATTATTTGAATTAAATAAATTTAATTTAATTAAGAGCGATTCGATTCCTTTTGGTTGTAACAAAAATTCAACAAACCCAAATGGAATGCCAAAGTCGTGGGGGTCTGACACTTAATTTAAATACAATTTTTTATAATTTAATATTAATTAAATTAATCATAATACACATATGTATATGTTGTTTTACTTTTCAATTGCATATATACGAATATGTACACCGGTGTTGTTTCTATGCTTTTATGTGCAAGGTAACAAGAATCAAGATGAGCAGCATGGCGAAGAGAATAGAAATCACGATATCCATCTGTTCGTATGCTGTTTTCAATCTGTTTTCATCACAACTCCTCGCTCAGGCTCCGTTTTCACATTTATAAATATCTTTGTAAGTCGCGGTCTACTATATCAGGACATATATATCATATATTTGGCGTTCAAACGATATAACTTAGAGAGTGTTTGTTTATCGCTGCTGCCAATTAATGGCGACAATTAAGATGCCTGTTATTGTTCGCTGCTGTATTAAACAAAGATTTTGCACCTCCCTGCACTACGTGAACAAATGATTTGCCCTCTGTTGAGTAAGGAAGTGGCAACCGATTGGCTATGGCAGTGATATTGACAATAACAGGACCGGAAATGATGTTGTCACCAAGTCAAATCACTTCAGAACCGTTAAGCGGGAAATGAGTTATTGGGCTTACTTATAAGCCAACTAATCCTTTATTGGTTGCTGGTGATGGTTTGACCCACTGTAGAGACACATTTGGACACATTTGGTTCGTTTCTCAAAGGAACATATTAAGGTGCGAGTGCATTGATTTAAAAACTATTTCATATCTCTATACATATTTTATGAAAAATAAAAAGAATATTTATACTGGCTTAGTTTCAAGTAGAACATACTATACATAAGTATATTCAGTAAACTTTTTAATTAGTCGGATGAAAATTATCCAAAAAAAAAAAAAAAAACCGGGACCATGCCAGCATCAAGCTGGGAAAAGTTAAAATGGAATATTATAGCAGTTTACTTGCGTTTTTCTTTTGTAGGTCAAACAAGAGAAAACTATGAGAAAAATGGCCACAACAGCTGCGGCAGTTGCAACAATAACGTTGCCGCAGACATATAAAATAAAACACCCTTTAATATGTGCGGGGAGACTTAGCTAGGCTAATTAATTTATTGCATTGCATTCATTAAAGACAAGAGTTTCGTTTCGTTCGCTTTTAAAGTTAAGCAGTTCATTATACTATAGTTTGTCGGTTAACACTTTAAGAAATAAATCAGTTAAGAATGTCTTGTGAACCAATACTTTTAAAATATTTTGTTGCTTAAAATGAAGAACATTTTCATATTTCAGCAGCTTAGAAAATCTGGAGAGCCTAAACACCAATCTTGCTTAATGTTATTTCAGCGGTATTTTAGAAATACTTAGCACCAAATGTCTGGTAACAGACAGAAAGACAGAAGGCCAAACAAACTGTGTAAAAGGTTAGCCAAATGTTTTTTTCAGGCAATGAACATAAAGCACATTTTGTGCATTTTGTAAAGCTATCATAAATACGGTCGGCGTAGTTTTTATTAAAATACTTAAATTCTTTGTTTATGATTAGATTTAGGATTTAAGATTTCATAAAATTTAATATGTTTGTTTACATGTTTTTCAATATAAACGATTGGCATACCAAAGTTTACTGTCAGTAAAGTAGTGAGTGATATAAACAGTCCAATAACGGGATTTGAATTGGTTCTGTCCTGTTGTAGACCTCTTCAGATTTTTTTCAGAGTACTATATATAAGTAAAGTATTGACCTTTTAAGTAAATATTAAAGTGGGTTATTAGTTATTCCAAAACAAAATAGTAGTACAATCTAACTCCATATATTGTGTCCATCTGATTTTATTTTTTCGGCAATAAAAATAAAGCGCAAGTGCATTTTTGTTTTAAAATCTCTGCACACTAAAATGCAATGTATACTAAAATCCTCAACTGCGGGTAGCAGCCCTTGGCCATAGTGGTAAACAAAAGTGCTGCACTCAAAAAGAATATCGTGTTGCCTACAACAACAACGGAGTTCTCGCATATATAGCTATAGGGTGCTTCAGATTTTGCTGTGTTTTATTATACCCTGTAACCAAAGGGTGAATGGGTATATTACTATTGTGCGAATGTATGTAACACAGAAGGAGGCATGGCAGACCCGACGAAGTATATATAGTATATTCTTGATCTGGGTGACAAGCTGAGCCGAGATAGCCATGTCTGTCTGTCTGTCTGTCCGTATGTATCCGAATCAACTTCTCCTCCTCCTACCCCCCCCCCCCTTCCCCCAACTTCTCCCTGATGGGGGATTTCCCGATTTTCCGCTCGTATACTCACCTACAAGTACATCTCGCAGACTACAAGAGATAAAAATAGGCCGATTTAACAGGTAGTTTTAGCTATGTAAGCTGTGCCAAGCACTGCCCGCAGCATAAATATTCTATACATATAGTATGTACAGAGTATTTCAAAGTCCGGACGTCAGGGACTTTAGCTTCTCCACTTGTTTTTTGATGCTGCTGCTGCTGCTGCTGGCACGCACAATTACGCGCTTGAAAAGCACGGCAAATAAAGAGGCGACGTGCGAGTTGGCAGACACGAAAATTGCACTAGACAGGTACACACATAAAAACACACACACACACATAGTACACAACCTCGCAACTCACGAGTGAACGAGTGTATACAAGTAATTTCCGGCAAGCAGTGTGGTTCCTGTTCCTCTTTTCATAATCGAGCCTTTTTGAAGACTTTTTGGACGTGCCAGAGAGTAGCTCAGCATGATCGATTGGGAAAAGGTAGGGGGCAGGCGAAGCTCAGGCGAATGCTTTGTGAAACGTGTTCAGCATTAAAGGCGTAAGTGGGACTTAAAGTGCAGCCCCCTAGAAGCAATCATTTGAAGGAAAATACCAACAACGTCAGTAAAAGCAATAACAGCAATTGCATGCACACTGAAATAAAAACAACACCTACATGCAGAGAGACAACACAAATTTCAAATTAATTTTTCAAACTGCATAACAAAAGGTAGCACATCAAGTTAAACTACCAGGACAATGAAAAATCAGAAAATACATATTTACATAGAGATCATTGTGCTCGAAGGGTACAAAGGGTATAAAAGATTGGTGCAAAGTGGAAAATTTAACAGCCAGAAGAAGGCTTCTCCATCCCCATAAAGTATATTTGGACTAGCAATAGAGTTTTAAATACTCACATTATTGTCGTCTTATTCACAAAAAATGTGACAGCTACAGTAATCTGACATAATCGACTTGATACTACACGCATCTGTCTAAGCTCTGGAAAAAGTTGTGAATTTAACGGACCAATTTTCTATCAGACGGACGAATCTAACGATTTGGATTTATTCAATTATATATTTATTAATTATTATGTGTAGCTTGTTATATGTATGAGTACGGATATATGTATGTATGTAGAGTTGTCTTACTCTCTACCGTATATCTGTACGTCTTTACGAATAGCGAAATATTTTAATTAAATAATAATATAGCATTTCTTGCTGCCTCAATTAAATGAGATATAAAGACGAAATGACTTTTAATTTTCCAACTCAACCTGCAAGTCTGGTAATTGAAAAAGATTTTCGGATTGATCAAAAAGCCATAAAATTTTATAATTCTCGTATGTCACTTACAGCTACATTTTCCATCCAGGCCATCATTACACATACTAGATCGTTCCTGCGCATTAACAATACCGTTTACATGTGTTGTTGTTGCATTTTGCACTTGGCCTAGAGGGATGACACGACTTGCTGGCGATTCACGTGAATTTAAATTTTTCTATTGCATCAGATATAGACCAGTAGTGTGTTGTTTGCTTTGGGCTTGTCGTTCTTGTTTTGCAAGTCGTGTCCTCCGGATACTGGCAATGTACACAGTAGCTGTCCATAGTATTTATTCCGTTTTCCGCTCCTCGTTAAAAGTTAGCGTTGGCAGGTCGCAGTCGAATGTTATGAAGCCGAAGGCCAAGCATTGCAGGTCTACTTGTATGTATATACATATGTACAGTAGACTTTTTGTACAGGTGGTATAACTTGTTGGTCAAAGAGAAGGACATGTTGACAAATAGGATTGCAAATGATTTTAATTGCATTAAGTCGATACTGAATTTTCGTCTCCTTTTCATACTTCTCCGTATTACTTTCCTTTTCTTTCCGCAATACCTTTCCCTTGGCATGTATAAAGTTGCTTTTTATACCCTGTACCCAAAGGGTACAAGGGTATATTAGTTTTGTGCGAGTGCACATGGAACACACAGAAGGAGGCTTGGTAGACCCCACAAAGTATATATATTCTTGATCAGCATGACAAGCCGAGTCGATATAGCCATGTCCGTCTGTCCGTCTGTCCGTCTGTCCGTCTGTCTGTCTGTCTGTCTGTCTGTATGAACGCAAGGATCTCCGAAAGTATAAGAGCTAGAATAACCAAACTTGGTATACAGATTCTCCTGAGACCGAGAAAGGACGAGTTTGTTCATTTTTTCTGATCCACCCCCCCACTCCCCCCCTATTAACGATTTTCTATAACTCCCGTAATTCTTGGAATTTTGAACTAAAATTTGGTAGACACATCCAGTTAGTAATTGTATATCCGTATACCAAGTTTCATTATGATAGAATGATCGGAAAGAAAGTTATAGCCATATAACCAGGCCCAATGCACACATACATACATATGTACAAGTACACAAACACGCATAAGGCACGATTCTGATGTAAATGTAAATGTATCTATGCATGCATGGAATATTTAGTTAATTAATTAAATTACTTTAGTTAATTAATTAAATTAATTTAGTTAATTAATTAAATTAATTAATTTAATTAATTAATTTAATTAAATTAATTAATTAATTTAATTAAATTAATTTAATTACTTTTTTGTGGGGTGGTACAGGGTATTTAAGAGTTGAGCCTGCTCGACTTTAGCATTCCTTTCTTGTTAGTACACATACTTGGCCATTTGCCAATTTCCCCCTTTTAAATAGTCCTGAAAATTTAACAAACAGAGAAATATTCTGTTCTGATATGGAAATGTTTCTAAATGTGAACAGTAGATTGTTTTGTTAATTGCTAGCGGCATTGTCGATTCAAAGACTGTCTAAATTAAACTTCTACTGCAGAAATAATAGGAGGCTGAGTTCAACAGTTGCATCATTTAGCATTTGCTTCTACCAGAACCCAAACGTTACTTCCGGTTCGTGAATGGGAGGGCAGAAAAAGAAGACAAAGCAGGAAAACCATACTGTCTTAGCCGAAGAGGAATAACCTGCACATACGAGTAGAGAAAGAGATTTGCAGACCATGAACTCATTGTGGTATGCTGGGGGGCATGTCGTACTTTTCCCATAGAAAAGTGCTACAGTGGAGGCATGAGTGGCATCTGAAAATGCCCTTAAAAAAGTATTATTAGCTTTCAAAATACTGCGAAAACAGTATTGTGTATGCAAAACATTTATAATGAAATGCAATTGGATTGATTTGACATCGCATCGTGGCAATTTCACAAATTATCAGGCCATAGAGTCCTCCCAAAACATTCGACTAAAATGTATTTTATCCGATGCATATTCAGATGAATTTGTGCTTTTTGGCAGTAGAGTTTCTTTTGTCGATAATTGGAAGTAAATGAAAGCTATTTAGCATGCATATAACTAAGTAGCACATTCATGAGCATAAGCAGCCATAATAATATTTATATTCCTTTTCGTAAACTTCGCCCGTTGCGCGTTTGTTTGGTGTGTGGGCGTTTGTTTTGAGTTCGCAGATGAAATATTATAGCAGCCTCGACCAATACAAGCATATTTTACAGTCATACAAGTATATGAAGTGCGAAATTTTTTTGCAGTCGGTCAGACCAACACAAGATAAAAGAGTACTTAGAAATGTATACCTTTTTGAAGCTAAGCACATTTCCTGCCCCCGCAATATTGCTGTAATATGTATTACCGCAAATGAAAAGATCGCTGGCACCCTCCAACAAACAGAAATGCAAATTGTCCACCATTTCTGACAAAAAAACGTGGCTAGTCAACAGCTTTGCCTCTCAACAATTGGTTTAAATTAGCTGCTTATTAGACAATTTCCTGCTATGTTCAAGCTGCAAAGCCCGTTGGCAACAAAAGAACACACAAATGTGCGCTAAAGTGACAAACTTTCTGACTAGCTGGCAAACAAATGTGCGAATAGGGAAATAATGCTAGCCCTCTCCCATTGCCAGAGAGCCCTCATTTGCCACAACCAAATAGAAATGTCCTTTTATCAGGCGAGCGACAAAATGCTATCATCATCACAAAGCAATCATACAAGAACAAACAGAGAAAAGGCTAAAAGGATAATCATATATTTATAGCTTTGAGGGCTATTAGTTTATTTAACTTAAAGCCTTAAAGCATAAAAAAAAAATGATTCTATAATTATTAATCCAAATAATGATATAGAAGAAAATTAATAATAATTAAAATTAATTAGCTGAAGGAAAATCTCTATTTCTCAGTATAAAATAACTGGGAAGGAAAGAATGCTTCGTTTATTCAAAACTAGTTAGACATATATCCTCTTTGTAAAAAGATGTTTGCTATAGTTGAGAAATTCTTTTATGAATCCAAACATATATCTGTAGGATTGGATCTGGAATTAAGAGTGGGGGTCGAAAAGTAGAATTTTTAATTTATTGTAATCTAAATACAAGTATATATTTATACTCAATAACGCTATATTGAGAACATGTTAAAGAGACTTGGATTATTTTATTTAATCGAAGTTCCAACATACTTTAAATTATTAATACATGCTTTTGTTGTTTTCTGTTTGGTGTCCAACCAGATTATCAAAAATGTTCCAATGTACGTTTTCCACACCCTTTTAATATTTAAAACATCAGATAGAAATGCACGAATAGCGCCCAAAATCTAATCGTTACACTGAATAATTTACCACCTAACTAACGGACAGAGTGAAGCTGCAAAGCGAATGAACGGCAGCTATGTGGGCTTTAGTTTGCATATGAAAATCATTCATAAGGATACGCTTCTAAGCTCTTGGCAACCAAAATCCATGAAGGCACACACAGCCTTTAACAGGCCTTGTATGAATTTTGTGGACACGTGCATCGTAGCCAGGCACACAGACTGAGTGGCTGACGAGTTGATTTTGGGGACACGGGTGCCAGGTAAGCAAATGTCCCACTCGGGAGCATTGTGCGCAAAATAGTTGCTGCTCGCAAATGCTAATTTTTGGCCTTTGGGCACCGCAAAACAACAAAATATGCACAAGTTTTCATCAAAATACCGCAGAGAAAGCAACGCCTGCACAAAGCTAACAACAAATACCTTTCATGTTGCGCATGCCACACAAGAACAACACCCATTTCAGCCACATACGAGTACGAGCGGGTGTGTGTGTGTATTTGTCGCAAGAAGAAAAATAAGTACTGTTAATTTTCAGGGCAAGCCCGACAAAATGTTAACTTAATTTCTCCACGGTTGCAGGGCAAGATGGACATTATTCAGAACATATACTAAGTATATACGAAAACCAAGCCGACGAGCGAAGTTATTACTGTTGTCTTCTCTTGTTATTTGACAGTCATTTTGATTAAATGTAAATTTTGATTAGAAATCAAGCTGAGCTGAAATCGTAACAAGTATAAGCAACAACGATAGGAACAATATCTGAGAAAAAAAGCCAACAAAAAACGAAGTTCTATAATACAAATTTAATACTACTCTCCTACTCTGCAAACACAATCCGGGAATATTATATTCCTATATGAATGGTATTAGATTTTGGGAGTTACAAGTTTTTTGGAAGGAATTATCAGTTTTTGATTTTAAAATATTTACATCATCAAGGGTGTACCCAGGGGGGGCAGGGGGGTGCCGTTGCCCCCCCCCCCCCCCCCCCCTAAAAAAATTTTTTCAATATAAAGTCGACCACACGTTCATTATTATGACACACTATTTCGCCTTAAGATGGATCTGCGTTGGATTTGTTGAAGTTTTTTCATCGATATGCATAAATTATTTTTTAAATGCATCGGGCATTATTTAATCAAAATTTTAATTTTTTGGCCCCCCCTTTGGTAAAAGCAGGGTACGCCCTTGTACATCATTATGTTATAATTATAATATTAGCAGAAGTGTCGGGCTTTCACATTCTTTTAAAGTATGCCAATTCTAGATCTTACAAGCTGTATCTTTCTAGAATCAAATTCTTTTCAAACATCTGACAATGGAAAAACACGCCCTCAAATATTTATTCCAGTAACCCACAAATCACAATTACCTTCCCAACTCACAATCGCTCTTCTTAAATTCAATGCGTGGTTATAGCAAGAACTAAAGGCCTTTTTGAAAATGCAAAATATGAGTCTCTTTAATTTCGTTAGCAAAAATCGTAAGATAAACAAATTCCCAGATTGCTTGCCGGGCATCCTTGTCGTCAATTTTGATTCGTGGAAACCATGAGGGAAAATTTAAAATATGCCGTAAGCCATCAAGAAAATTTTGTACTTCAACTACGCCTGTGGAGAGAGGCAGGGCAGTGCCTTGGCAATAAAAACGACAAAAATCAACAGGAGTACTAAGAGTGCGTAAAAAGAATTGAATAAGCCAAAATTGACTAGAAAAGGCTACAATTGTTTTGTTTCAAACACATTTAAGTTACGAATAAAATTATATAATATAAACAAATATTTTACATAGTTTTATCATTTATTTGGAGGTACCCAACGCCCTACCTACTACAATTAAGCGGTACTTAAATAAAATTACTGCATCGGCACCTATCAATTAGCAAGCTCTAATATAATTTTGTATTAAATAAATTTATGTATCAAGTTATTTATAATAATAACGTATAATGTAGTAGTTAGTACATTTACAATTATTGCTATTTTAAAGTATAATCTACGAGCCCACAGTGGGTGCGAGTACGTATTACTTGTACATCTGCCAATGGCATTTCTCAGCTGGTGAAGGATAAAGTGGGAAATTTCTTCCGCTTTTCGTTTCTGCTCAGACCACAACGGATTTTCAAATTGATGTAAAATAGAAACGAAGCAAACAATTCATTTTCAGTGGCAGGCGTTGCCTGAAGTCCTGGAGTCCTGACTCTGACTGATTGCGGCCTCCCATTTTGTTTCCGGTGGTCGGAGGCAATGGAAATACCATGTTTCAGGACAGCTAGCTGCCGGCGTTCAAATTGCTTCGTAGTTTTAAGTGTTTGGCATTATTCATTAAATGGTTGCCTATTCGCTTCGGTAAATTGCGCGCCAATATGTGAATGTACTATATATGTACTACATATGGTGGCAACCAGGCACCTCCAACAACAAGATGGCATTTCTATACGGGCAGCAGAGGAAGGGAGAAGTCAATCGACAACAATCAGTCATCAGTGGCAGTTTTTAGTAACAAGTCAGCAGTAAGTCCCTCATCTTAGCGGTCAGATGTTCAAATTAAACTCTTCTCTAAATTGTTCCGTTCATTATGTTCTTTATCGATTGACAAATACCAATAAACCGGAATAGCAATCCATCTTACATATATAGTACATATACACGTATAATTTGTATTATACCTGTGGATGTGTATAGTAATTTAGCAAAATATTTGTTTAGTTGCTTTTAAAATATCATTTTTCAGTTCGCATGTTGGTTCGGTTCTAGGTGGCAGCTGTTGTCTTAATAGAGCTGCCAGTAGCTTGGCCCTTCAAGTAAAAGTTTGTGGGCACATATGTAGTAAGTATGTATTTGGTAAATGTTCAGGTTAGGCATTTAATTTGGATTAGGAAATGAGCTGATAATCAAATAAATTGCATCAAACGGGCTGCTGGGGTCGCTTGTGTACAATAGATGCATTTAATTGAAACAGCCAAGACCAAATGGATAAAATAAATTGTGTAACAACTCAAGCGTTTTACAAAAAAGATACATACTTGTATTTAGTTTTGGTAGAGAACGAGCAAAATTTATGTACATTTTACATTTGGAGTTATGTAATTAATCCATTAATCCGTTGATGAAATTATCAGAAAAAAATGTATTCAAGGAGGGTGAGCTTTGTTGGCAATACCGATACATATCTTTATCAAATTTTCTCAGGTTGACCAAAATTAGCCTTAAAATACAAATGCAATGTAAAGATTGTGAATCTACAGCTAATTATAAATATTAAAGCAACCAAATACAGTTATGCCAGGGGAACATTAATGTTGCATTCTGCTTGCAGAGCTCATGTGGCCTATTTCGGGCGCAACCTGTGGCCGTAAACATCAGCATCAGCCGATCAAATTGTAAACTTAAACAGTGCGTTAAAATTAAAATTGTAAACTACACACGAAATGCTGCGGCTGCATTACAACAACAACAACAACAACCACAACGATAGCATCAGCATCAAAAGCAGCAAGGGAATGTAATCAAAAATTGTTTGGGCTTCTCACTTTTTTCTATTTGTAGCTGCACTTCATGGCCGGCACTATTTGCACCAAAATGTACCGAACAACTTTTTCTTTTCGGTTGCATTTGAAATTTAAAACACTTGCACTATGGTGGGGACTGAAAAATAATATAATTATTCCACACACGTGGAGCGTAGAAAATTTGGATTCCTTATGTGTAAAGGCATTAGCAAAATTCCAGGCAATGCCTATGAGTTTCTGATGCGTGTTCAGAGGGCAGGCGGGGTGAGCCAATACAAAATGTAAATGTTACATGCATTTTAGACTGCTTTCTCTTAAATACTTGTATTTGCATTATTCTCCTCATATTAAGACCACTGTCGCCAAATTAGCTTAAAATATCCCTCCATGTTTATTTATAGAAAGTCAAATACACACGTAAGAGGGCAGTCCAAACTGTTTCTAGTCTGACAATGATACAACAAACAAATTTGAAAATTTTTACTTCTTACACTATTTGCCGTCTCGCTCGTGAAAATGGCTTTTTTCCAAAGGTAAACATAGGATGAAATAAAACGAAGTCCATTGCAGCTAGGTCTGGAGAGTGATCATGCAGTTCAAAGCGTGATTTATGGATTTTTGCCATAGAAACTGCTGATGGAAGGACGCTTTTGATAGAGAGTGATCAAACGGCGATATCAGCTCTCTCTATTACTATAATGCGGTGATTGTCCAGAATGATTTGGTGAATTGTGGCGATGTTTTCTTCAGAGGTTACAGTTTTTGAGCGTCCCTCACGCCTCTTAATTTCTTAGCTACCCAGAATTAAAAAGTTGAAAACGTCCATCTCAGTTGATTTGCGTAGGCGTATAGAGCTTCAAAGACAAATATTTTTACAAAAGCACTGATCGACATAGTTAGTCAATTGTTGCACGATAATTATAATATCGGTATGACTTAGATTTTGGTAAAAACACACTTAAAGATGCCTAATCACAATCTGAAGGCTTTGCTAATGTCGCCTTTATGGTCAGCACAGAAAGGTTTTAGGCTGCCTGGGTACATATGTACATATAACCGTAGAAATGAGAGACATTTTAATTCTACGGCACAATATTTTGGTAATCATCATATGCCACATAAAATTTACGTGAGGTTTTAAAATAAATGCTCTTACATTTTATTTAGAGCAATGTACTTGGTTACATTTAAATGCGAGTCATGGGTATCATGTGTGTTTATTTTCACAGATATTGTCATTTGATGCATTAAAATAGCATTCATTATGATATCTGCTACACACAATATACTTAGTATGTAGATACATATGTTTTTCCATAGACTCTGATGCGGTTTCGTCTGTTTGGCTTGTATTTTCACTTTGCAGCTACTACAACAGCTGGCAGTTAATAATGGAATTTCACAATTAAAGCACAACTGTGTGATTCAGAGAGGATGAAAATAAAGACGAAGGAGACGAAGTGTGAAAGTAAGTCGCGAAACTCAGGCAGATATAACATCAACATCTTTCCATATAAATAAGTGCTCTGAGTCTAAAATGTTCGAAAGCAGGGCAGCACACATGCCAGCTGATGACACCCAATAAGATGCAGACAGATGTCTGTCTCTGCAACGAAAAAAAGCAATTTAATGGAAGACTGGAGATAAAGATCATGTCTTCTGATTGCTTCGTGGAAAAATTGTGTATTTTCAAATTTATAATAATGCAGTTTGACTGCACCATGCTACGTTGTTAATTATAATGACGCATTGGCTTCTCCTAAACGGACAGCTTAAATATTTCTCTCCCCCCCATTGCCCATTTATGCCTTTATTTATTTGAACTTATTATAATAGCACCTTGTGAAAAATATGAATACATATGTTCATACACACTGGTGCAAACATATTTTTCCCAATCAAATTAGTTGTATTGTCTTTGTTACACCGAACAACTTGTCTGACTATTAATAAACGAACTTTTTATAGGATAGTTGATAATGTTACAATCCTAATAACAATAACAACATTTCCTCACACTTTTGAATGAGGAGCAGTTTAAGGGAAGTACGGTTTTCGTCGCCTTGACAAAAACCTACTATGAAACAAATTTCCATTGTGAGATTACCGCGCGTTCAGGTTTGAGCCAACTCAAATCTTAAATACCCTGTAGATAATTCGAAACAGCAACAACACAAACAGACAAAAAAATACTTGTCCATTCAAGTTCTTACGTTTTCCGTGATCGCACAAAACTTGTATACGTGTATAACTAGTTTTACCCTTTCGGTGCAGGGTATACAAATTTAGTTTTGCAAAAGTAATTTTAATGCATAGTTTTTTGGAAAGTAAAATGACACACTAAGCTCGTGCTTGTATTGTAATTTATATGTATGTATCTCATATCATATGTTTTTCTTGTTATCTAAGACTCACCAAATGCATAACACAATACAAGTATATTAATAGGGTATAGCTATAGCAGTAGCTCCCCATCTCTCACTATTTGGCGATTTGCTATTTTGCTCGTTCCTTCTGAACACCTGTATGCCTGCTGATGACTGATGCATGACAATTCATTTTACAGGGCTGTCAGTCAATGCGGATTTTTCGCTCACACACACACACTCTCACATGATGAATGTAGCAGGTGCTACGCCTGAAATTATGCAACATCTGTTGCTTGCTTAGATTTGCTGTCTTTGTCTTCCTTAGTTGAATTCGAGCAAAACAATCAAATACGCAACATTTCACAATTGTTCAAATCGACCTGAACGGAAATTAAAACAAACAACAGATGTATGTATATTTATGACCGAACAACTTTTTTTGATAACAAAACAAAAACAGTAACAGAAACGGCAATACAATAAAAACAAAAACAGGCTACTCTTGTTCTGGAATTAACCTAACGGTTTCAATAATGCCAGTGCCCTATGTAAATATAGGTATGTGTGTTTTTAGCTATACCATATATACTGGTACACTGACTTTAGCGTTCTCTTTTTTTTCAAATATCAAAACTCATATTAGTAACTTATTTAAAAAAACTACCATACGAAATGAATGTAGAAAATCACAGGTGAGTTCTGATCTGGAATTATGCCAGAGAGTTTTATTTGAGGACATTTTTAATAGATAAAAATAATAAAAATAAACAACCGCGTGAAATTATTTACTACTGCATATTTAAATGTAATTTAACTTAAATAAAATTATATGCGTGTGTTTTGTACTTGTTTCAGTATGTGTGCCTGTATTGAATATAAACTTTATGCTTCGCCCGGTAATGATGCCCGTCTCTCATTGTTCCTTTATTGTTTTTTTATTATTCCTCCCATAACTTTGGGAACGTTTTTGTCTGCATTTCCACTCTTTCACGGCAAAAAAGGACTCTCAATGAAATGCAAACACACAAAAACGCGTCCGCTCCGCTCCAACAAATTGGCACATAATTATTTAATTATGCCAAAATGCTAAACACGACTGGGGCGGAGGAGGAGGAGGGGGGCAGCAATGACAGACCCATAATTATTCACGTGTGTGTTTGGATGGGTGGTGTAAGTGTGGTCGACTAGTTGTTCGAATCAATAGCGGGTGAATGCTCTACACGTGGCTGCCATTGCTGGTCTTTCCTAAGTACATATGTATGTATGTATGTGTGTGTGTGTGTGTGACAATGTAGAAGCGGGTCTGAATTGCTTAGATTTGCATATCGATTTACTGAGTTAATTGCTTTCAATAGAATTGAACAACATTTGGCAAAGAATGAGCCACAGGGTGAGTGGCTAACAAAATTAAAGTTGCGGTTGTTTCGTTACAGATAGATTTCATTAGGTATGCAGATTTTCACTCTCTCTAACAATTCATCATACTACTTTTTCTTACCTTTTTTATTATTTCCGTGATTTGTTGTCCATAAAATATGTTGCTGAATAGAAATTTAACTGAATTAACAAAATCATTTGTTTTAATTTTGTTATCAATCCGTTATTGACGGTGTGTTTTCAATTAACACTTTATCAAAAACTTAGCAGCAAATTAACTGATATGAAATGTCCTCTTTGACCGAACGAGGCTCAAACTCCAAGATAAGGAAAACGAATATGGAGGAAAGTTGCCTGTAAATATTAAAACACGTGAGTTAAAAATGTGACTGAATACGAGGGACTGGCTACGAACTAATAGACAACAACAACATAAACTACGAGGAGTAGTACGATGCAAATTTTTACAGAAACTACAAGACCGCAAAGCAACAAAATTGTCATTTGTATTCCTGAATTTTTGCATATGAGTCGGTTCGTGTTGTTCCCAGTTTGCAATATAATTACTATATTAAGAAAATTTCTAGAGTTTGTATACATTATCGTACGATCAGAAAATTGTCGTAAATGTCAAGCATGAAAGCTAAAAGCAAAAAGATCATGATAGTGAGTGGGAAAAGGTCTTGACATTTGGAAAAAATTCACACACCAAACTTGTACCTGGTGGAAATGCCTTTGTCTGTAAATGGGTTTGTTTGCTTTCACATTTCTATTCTATCACATTTTACCTTTCTTTGGGCTATTTTAATAATATTATATGTTTGGCTAAAATTTGTACCATTCACTATACTTCGACTATTTTATTTTCGAACAAACTTTACCACTGACACACGCGTAATTATTTTAATTAAAAAGCACAGCTGTTGCTTCAGTTTTGTTGCGAAATACACGCTCTCGCGTTAACACTTTCGCCGTTACGATACGATTCCGGGAAAGTAGCGCGATCCGTGGCTTTCCGTTGCGTGATGCCGCGCACGAAAGCCGCGTACTAACTGAAGAATCGGCTGTAGAGGCAACTGTTGGTGCGGCATCAGCAACATCAGGAGGCATTGGCCCTCGGCCAAGTTAAGCGGTTGCGGAGTATGCGCAATGGCGCGCCGCTAAATCAAAACAACTTAACACTTATACGGTACTGTGGGATTGGAAATGCAACAGGAAAAATTATGTAACAACCAATGGTTTAGTAAGTAAAAACTAACATAATTGAAAGGAAAGTGAGTTCAAGCAGCACTCCAACAAAAATTATACAAATGTTGACATCATTTGAACTTAAAGCGTATAATTATATTTGTAAATTATATTTAATATTATGTATATCTAATTCTATTTATTTATTATCATTAGTCGGCTAACGTGGATCAGTTATCACGAGTATGTGTAATTAAATCGGTAAATCTTTAGGACAACAGCCTGTTTTTTCGCCATTAAGGGATAAGCTAAATCACGCATTATTTTTTCATTTAAGGCATTTTAGTTATCTGCGTTAAGATTAGGTTTTTAGAACCTTACACATAATCCATAATCACATACACTATATAATTTGATAAGCTTAAAGAACAACCCCTTTGGACGTTCTAGTTAAACAAACTATTATTTTTTACATTAAAAGTATTTCATTATGTTAATGGTAATTAAATTTAAAGCAAAATTAGCTTCCAAAAAAAATGTTATAGTTTAGATGGTTTTATTACGTCCTACTAATGGTTCAAAAATATCGACTGAATTATCTCACAGTCGATCACTAACCAACCACACACTTTATATATTATGCTTCCGACTTTTTTAGTTGTGGCGTAATGGATATGTTGCCATAGTGCCAGTGCTGCTTCTCTCGAACCATCACTCCCAATAGAAACCTAAATGTTACAATATTTAAGGCAGAACTTGATTTGAATGTCCTTATCAGCAAACTGCTTTGGCAAGAGTGCTGCTATGACACTATTCTTAGGTTAGGTAATATAATAGATCTATAGTTCAACATTTAAATTTCTTGAAAAAACAGCAAATCAATAAATGTGAAGAGTCAGTCATCTTCCAATAATTTTGCATTTCCAATTGTTCTTTTGTATAAATATTAATCTATTCATAACAAGAAAGCAACAGAGGAAGTGTCTGCATATAAAATCTAGAATTCTAAAAATCAAATCCTTGTCCAACAGCCCTATTCCCACTTTCCATTCCAAAAACTTAAATGTTTGTGAAATATGGCCACCCACAAGCGAGTCCAAATTTATGTGAGCCACTCAGCCAACAAAAAAATAAATGAGAATATATTTTAAAGTGAAATGTTCTCTAAAGATAAAAAGCTGTACTAGTCTGAACTAGTCATTTACGGGATTATTTTATTCTTGTATGTGATGCCTCAGATAAAGCCCTCATCCTTTCAACTCAGCCAATATCCACATCGCTGAATCGGCCCTCGCTGGCGCTTATATCTTGGACAATTCCCGACTACACTTGTATCCTGTTGTAATTGTCTATGGCGTTGTTCACTGACTGCTTTATACCAATTTGAAAATACGAGTATATACCAGACCTTTCATAGATTCTGACCTAATATTTGGTTTCAGTCAAAATTAAGGAGAAGGAACCGCCAAAAGCAACACACTGTCACAAATCAGTTGCCCCAGTTTTTTGTGCAGAGGCCAGAAAACGTAAAACCATGCCGCACAGGCTCCACAGGCTGTGCGTTGTCCTGCCTGAAGCACATTTCCGCCAGAGTTGCCTTTTTGCTTATTTATGCAAATATTGCTGGGGCATTTCAACTGCAGCCCCAAATATGAAAGTAAAAAAGGATGATTGGTGATCTACCCTTTATTTTTTAAAATCAAACACGCATGGATGCTCTTAGTATTAATTCAAACGCATTATTCGAATTACTGTACGTAAGAGCACAGTTACAAGGGGGAAAATAATACATATGTCTGTGTCAGAACTGGCAAAAAGATAGATGTGTATAGTTAAGAGAAAATGAAAATGAACTGAACTGCTTAAACAGAAGCTCTCAAGATATCTGAACTCAATTTATTAATTGTCAAGAATGGGCCAATTTGGGTATCTTGAATCGGCAAATGATCCTGCCACTGCAGTTAACTAATATACTATATACTATACTAATGCGGCGGAACATTTTAGACTTTTTATAGCTTTAAAAGTCACGGCTAGCAATAAAAAATACGTGTTTTGGAATATATACTTAAATAATTAAACTCTGGTTTTTATTACAATCTTTTTATTAATATGGCAAAAAATTTAACGTAATGATATAGCGATTGGGATTGGGTTCGACCGATTTATAGCTACAACGATTTTCAATTACATTTCGAAGTGTCAATACTAATTTAATGGCACTAAGCTAACACTATTTTGAACACGATTTTCAAACAGCTTGATTTAATCTAGAATCGCAAATGTCCGATAACTTTAAACATGGAAACGCATTCATCATTGTTCTGGTCGTCCTGTTGGCTTAAGGAGGTCTTGCACTTGGGCAAAGCCGATTATCCTCACTGAATGTATGGCCTTTTCTTAAGGCGGGCCCAATATACGTATACATAATATGCTGCATAGACGACAAATCAAATGCGAGCCTGCAGACAATGGCTGTTCGTATTGTTTCTGTGTGTGAAGGCGCTTATGAATCTGAACTTCTACTCTGCATGCAATGCATCTTAAGACGACTGCAGCTGACTAGCGGGCAGTGAGATAATTTGGAATTTAATCAGCTCAGAAACTATCATTCTATGTTTTGTTTTGTTGCTTAAATGACTAGCCAATTCAACAAATTTCAGGAAGCTTAGTAATAAGAGCAACAATATGAGCCGCTTAGTTGAGTTGAGTTTCAAATATTCTGACGAATCTACTGGAGGAGCTGATCGCACCCAAACAGGACACATGTGATAGCAGGGAAATCTCTCCGAAAGCATCGAGAAGTGGCATCAACACCTGAGCAAAAGCTGAAGCTATAAACTACAACTTTATATACAAGTATAATACGATTATATACGATGTCGTGTGTGCATCACACACATGAAAGATTGATAGCGTCAAAAGAGTTAGTTGGCAATGTTGGCAGCTGAGAGCTTTTTGCATATCTTTATATGACAAGTTGTCCATGTTTGCTGCGTTTAGGAATAAGTCTCTGATGTCTTGTGTGTAATATTTGGATGTATAGAAGCGCCTGTAGTCACATTTTCGATTCTCAGCCTTATCTATATACATATATAGTTTTTACTGACTAACTGACTAATTGATTGGTGATCAACGCACAGCTCAAACGGTGGAGGTGATTTTATAAAATTAGAGATCCGATTAACATTATTCTTGGTTTATTTACTCTACGAAATAATACAAGATAAACTGGGTAGTTTTTTATGATAATAAAGGTATATATATACTTTTGTCAGGTTCTTTTATTGTATGCATTTCTTCAGTTTATTAACATACAAGTTATTAATTAAACACTATATATATAAGAACTTAAAATAAGAATAACTTCTGCTGTGCTCTCGTCCACGCACACGTCTGCTCTCTTCGACCACTCAAACGATACTCCCTCTCCTCATACTTGACACTTTGTACGTATATACACATAAGTATGAATGTGAATGTATGAATATGTGTGCTCAATTAAATTTTGTGCAGCTGCATAAGTTGACCAAATATCTTTGTCAAATTATAGTACATACTACTTGTATATATATTGCACTATATGAATGCCCTAGCTCTCGGAACGTACCAAAGAAATTTGCAAATTTTATAATTCTAAGCAAAACAAAGACGGGTAAGCCATGCTATTATTAACCATAAATTTAGCTTCAAACTATCACTTAATTCGGCAGCAGTAATAAATATTTTAATATTTGATCAAATAAGTTTTCCGTGTCAGAAGCAGCAATTAGAGGATCAAATCAACTAAATGTGGCAAATTTTGTAAAAAGATAAGCTTTTAATTATATATAATTATTTCAGCCCCACTGAATAGAATTTCAATCTTATTCCATAAGTTAAGTTCACAGCTAATAGACTTATGAACAACTGAACGTTCCCATAGTCTTTAAACTACTGCTACATTTTTCCAGTTTTTTCATCGATGAAGAACGAGAAGTTATAATAAGGGTGGGCGAAAAGCAGTTTTATATTATTTATTGACCTAAGCCCCTTATATGCTCAACTTATAACTAATTTTTCTTTCTCTCTCATTCCAAGAGCTTTCTAAGTTAAAAATAAAGTCTGAGGGGTAATTTACTAAAAAAAATAAAAACTGCAATTTGCTGAAAGTAAGAAAACCGCAAGTCAGTCCCCAGCCCACATAATTGACATTCCCATAAATAGTTGACAGGAACAGAAAACGGTTCAGTTCTCAGATTATTTCGACAGAAAAAGAAGGTCCTTCAATGCTCCACCGGTTTTTTCCACTTTTGAAATCCGCACCCCTAACCGAGAACATCCGATCGCGCGATGCATGTATCTATTTGGACCGTGGGATGAAAGTTGCGGGATGGCTTACACCCAAGAGCAGAGGATGGGAGAAGGTCTGGGCTGTCGTGGCAAACACCAGTATCTTAGTGATAATGCCCTTGTCGCTAATACTCAGCTATATAACAGATTTTGAGAAATTTACGCCTGGAGAATTTCTTACCTCCCTTCAGATGACCATTAATTCGCTTGGTTCTGGGATTAAGGTGGGTTTTGAATTTGCTGGCATACCGCAGTTCAAAAAAGTTAAGAATCTGCTTGATATCTTGGATAAGCGATGTACTTGCAAGAAGCAACGCTTGGAGTTGCATCCATCCGTGGCGCTCTGCAATCGGATCTTTATATTCTACCAGGGCTTATATACCGGCTGCGTCATTGTGGCAACTATTAGTACCGCCATAAGCGGGTACTTGCCATATAACATGTACAATCCCTTTGTGAATGCAGAAGAGAGCAGAGCCAAGTTTTTCATTGCCGCCACTATAGAACTGATGCTGATGGGCGGCTGTGCTTTAATGCAGCAACTGGTCGATGTCTACGCAGTCATATATTTGACGATCCTGCGAGCACATATGCGGAACTTGAAGGAACGCGTGAGAGTCTTACGGGCGGACCCCGATTTGACAGAGCGACAGAACTATGCAGAACTAGTCAAATGCATACAAGATCACCGATTGATCTTAGAGTAAGTATGAAATAGATGATCAAAGATATACTTATAAAGTATGCTGTTTTCAGAGCTCTTGACACCCTCCGATCCCCCATGTCTGGCACTATTTTTGTGCAGTTTCTGCTGATTGGAGTGATATTGGGTGTAGCTCTCATGAATATTTTGTTCTTTTGGAATATGCGAAATGGTCCCCGAACTTGTATATATATTGTTACATTAATAATACAGACATTTCCCGTTTGTTACATGTGCGACGTTATCGCGCAAGAAAGCGAAGACCTGGCAATCGCCCTATTTCAATCGAACTGGATTGGCGCTGAAAAACCCTATATGAAATCGCTGCTTTACTTTTTGCATATTGCGCACAAAACCATTACGTTCAATGCTGGGGGCATCTTCACCATATGCATCAGAACCAACATACAGGTAAGATCGAAGTACTTAAGCTTTAACATACTATATAACGCAAATAATGTTGTTTTTATATTTATTATTAGGTAGCAAAATTTGCGTTTACAGTGATTACGATTGTTGACCGAATGAATTTGACAGACAAATTTCGAGGATCCTAATATGCGAAATAGGTATAAATGGTTATTGGATGGAATATATCAGTATCTATATAAGATATTAGATATTTCTATTAGAAAAGTTAAATTTAGTTTACATACATATAATAATAATGCTTATTAGAAAGCATGATGTAGTCACCAATAGGCACAGCACAACTCGTACAATAAAGATTAATGAAGGACGGCCGATTACCAGCACTATATCAGAGACGCAGTCGATGACATCACGCATTTATCAACACTGTGTAACAGTTGCAGCGAACTCTAGTCGTTAAAGGGGAGGCGGTCAGAACAGGTGATAACTTAGGCAGCAGCGGTTAGTGGAAGTGGTAGCACTCGTAGAATTAATAAATCCGCAACACCTCTTCCTCTGGCTCTTTCTGATCTGGCGATTTAGGCGGCTTTCTAAGACGGTTCTGGTCACTCTTTCATCTTCCCCAATAACTTAGTTTCTAGCAGTAGCTTAGTAGCTCTAACTCAACAATCAATTCAAGATTAATAAAGAAACTATTGTTATTTTGTATTGATGCTATTGAGAATCTCCAGGATTCAGATATGATTCCAGTGATTCATTACAGCTATTCAGTAGTCATGAACTCACTCTATATACATATGTATGTATATGTGTGTACATCCGGATATGATAAAAGTAGGAATCAATTCATTTTAGATGTAGTCTAATTTTACAGATAATTATACTGAAGTTCTATTTATGAAAGATTTATAAGCAAAATCTAATTTTGAAAAATACGTACATACGAGAATAGAGAGAAGGAATAAAAATTGTATGATTCAGTCATTAAGTTCCAACGGAAACGTCAGGTCAAAGATAATTATTGAATCAGTTCTCATGCTTAAACATTAATATAGAAGTTCCAACTATATTCAAAGTAATAAACGGTTCTGAACATTTATATTTTCTGATCGTGCAAAGTCATCCATTTCTGGGCACGGGTGCATAATTTCATGTAATTTTTCACTCATTAATGACAGCGTATAAAAGCCACAACGAATAAAGTCCTGGGTATTTAAGCCAAAGAATTAAAGTCAACTTTTTATATCAAAATTTCAACAAACTTGGAGCACATCATTCACAGAATGCTCCATAAGATTTTTCCACTAGTAAAGCCCGCACCATTATCAGAAATTGTGCAGTCTCGAGATGCTTTTATCTATATGAATCGCGGCATGAGAGCAGCCGGTTGGATGTATCCCAAAAGTGAGCGCTGGCACAGGACTTATAGGCTATGGACCCTGGTGATGTTCATCTGCGCGCTATGCTTTGTTCCCATGGCATTCATCGGCAGTTACTTTATTGACATAAATAACTTTACACCGGCACAGTTCATTAACTCGGTGCAAGTGGGTCTGAATACTTGTGGTTGTGTCTTTAAGGTCCCTTTTATTCTCCTGCGCATTCGACGATTCGAGCAGGCTAATCTATTACTGGACCGCCTGGATAAGCGTTGCAAAACCGATGATCAACGTTCCAAAGTTCACCAAACGGTGGCCCACTGCAATATGGTCTATATATACTTTCAGATTTTGTACACCTTCTATATATTTTTGACCTTTCTGGGTGCCGTAGTGCAAGGTGAGATGCCCTGGAAACTTTATAACCCTTTAGTTAATTGGCGTGAGAGCACAGCAAAATTTTGGACCTCTGCTTCCATTGAGCTCGTCCTGATGTCGAGTTGTGTGTTCATGCAACAGCTGGCTGACTCCTATCCCATCGTCTATATGTTAATTATCCGTGGACACATTGGAACTCTCAAAATGCGAATTAGTCAGCTGCGCACAGACGTGGAGCTTAGCGAACCCCAAAACTATGCAGAGCTGGTAAAATGCATCGAGGATCATCACTTAATTATTTGGTAAGTGAAGAGCTTTTCATATTGGAAACAATCCCAGTCAAAGTCTCTGCTTCAGGTATTGCAATAATCTTCGGCCCATCATTTCTGGTACGATTTTTGTGCAATTTCTGCTCATTGGCATCTCCTTGGGCCTCTCACTGATTAATCTGATGATCTTTTGGGATATTTGGACTGGTCCCCCCACTATTGTGTACATCATAGCTCTGTTGGTAGAGACATTTCCTTTCTCCTTCCTATGTAATGCGATAATGGATGAGAGCGAGCAGATCGGCAGTGAATTGTTCCAGTCGAATTGGATAACCGCTAGAAGGCGCTATAGAAAGACTCTACTATATTTTATTAACAACGCTCAGAGACCCATTATTTTAAAAGCGGGAGGTATTTTCACCATTTGCTTGAACTGCAACATTACCGTAATTAATGCCAATTATAAGTATACTTAGTTTTAGAGCATTAAAAAAATATCTCGTTTTTTAGGTAGCAAAGTTGGCTTTCTCTGTGGTTACCCTAGTCAAACAAATGAATCTTGCAGACAGATTCAAGGATTAAATACGAAGTCCACAATTTTTATTTCAACATTACACGCCTTAATACTTGAAATGGATTTATTTATTATATCAAAATAATTAAACATAATTATCAAACATAATAAACTAATAAACAACAGCTATAACAGCTATACGGCTATAACTTCCTGTTAAATCGGCCTATCATAATGGAACTTGGCATACGGACTCAAAATCACTAACTGGATTTCAGTGAACAATTCCAAGAAACACGAGAGTTATGGGAAATCAGTGATGGAGAGGGGAACGGATTTAAATTCAAAAACAAAAAAAAACAGTTTCCGCATATTCACATAAGGCATCTTGACTAAAGTTTGGTGTCCATAGGTTCTCTAGTCTCTGAGATATAGCTGATTATACGAACGGTGTTAGTGTGAAGTGGGGGAAAATAAAAAAATAAATCAAACTCGTATAGCGTACTTCTATAACTATGCAGAAGGTTTTAAAAATATGATGCATGACAGAAAGGTAGAGAAGACAAAAAAGGCACGTCATTTAAAAGATGCGTATTGCGTTTATTCTCAAACTAAGTAATTTATTCGCAAATTCCAGAACGGACAAATTGGCAAACTCAAAAACTGCAAGTCAGTAAAAACGTTCCCGAACATCAGAGTCAAACCGCTGAACCGGTACATACCCTTACTGAAAATACAGAAAAAAGTTCGAACGCTTGACGAACAGACAGATGCATATAGTATGATAATTAAGGGTTGTATTATTCCGACATGTTGTGCAGTCTCGAGATGTTTGTACCTATTTGGATCGCCGCATGAAAGTATGGACTATGCTGTTAATTGTCTGCAAGTTTCATCTTAATAAGTCAATTTAAAAGTGAGCTATAGCCATAAATGTACTTGTAATCTCCGTTGTTGCTACTTTGGCTCAACTCTGAACTGCATACATGCTCACAGACAGACATGTATAGACACGCATAGACTCGCATTGATATGATTCCTATGTAAATGTGCAGCTATACACCCTTTACGAGAGTTCGAATACGAAACGAGGTGAAGGTGATCAAGCATATTCTTATTATACCCTGTACCCAAAGGGTACAGCTGTATTTGTTGCTGCTTTGACATAATTATGTAATGCACACATAAATATGTTCAAGAACACAAACACGCATAGACACGATTCTGATGTATGTATGCATGTATGAAATATTTTATGTCTTATTTAATTAATTAATTATATTAATTAAATTTTTTTAATACTTTTTTTTATCTACAGGGTATTCAAGAGTTAAGCCTGTTCGACTTTACCATTCCTTTTGTTTTTTTTATACCCTGTACCCAAAGGGTACAAGGGTATATTAGTTTTGTGCGAGTGTACATGTAACACACAGAAGGAGGCGTGGCAGACCCCACAAAGTATATATAGTATATTCTCAGCATGACAAGCCGAGTCGATATAGCCATGTCCGTCTGCCCGTCTGTCTGTCCGACTGTCTGTCTGTATGAACGCAAGGATCTCAGAAAGTATAAGAACTAGAATAACCAAACTTGGTATAAAGATTCTCCTGAGCCCGAGAAAGAACGTGTTTGTTCATTTTTCCCGATGCACCCCTCCCCCCTTATAACGATTTTCTATAACTCCCGTAATTCTTGGAATTTTGAACTAAAATTTGGTAGTCACATTTGGTTAGTGATTATATATCCGTTTCATTATGAAAGAATGATCGGAAAGAAAGTTATAGCCATATAACCAGGCCCAACGCACACATACATACATATGTACAAGTACACAAACACGCATAAGGCACGATTCTGATGCAAATGTAAATGTATGTATGCATGCATGGAATATTTTATATTTAATTTAGTTAATTAATTAAATTAATTTGGTTAATTAATTTAATTAAATTGATTGATTAATTTAATTACTTTTTTGTGGGGTGGTACAGGGTATTTAAGAGTTGAGCCTGCTCGACTTTAGCATTCCTCTCTTGTTTTTATTTCTAAAATTATGCTACACATACATATGTACAAAGTATTTTAAATTCGGATAACCAAACTTTAGTTTTTCATAAAGTATGCATATAGTACATATAAAGATGAAAGCACAGTGATTATAAAAATTAAGCTCAAAATAACCTACAGCAGTTTATTTGTCAAGCTTATTTATTTTCATGATGTCCCGCAAATAATTAAATGGCTTATGGATATAAGCTGGTATACTCAAAGTAGAGGTATGCTCCAAATAAAGTTTAACGAGAGTGTTTTCGGCTCGCCTTGCTCGCTACACAATAATTTATACATGTATTGATGGAACTGAAGAAAACTTTAAACACAAAAACACCTGAAAGGGATATAGGAGCATGGAAAGTGCATTTGCGATTACTTTGGAATACTTTGGTGACAACTAAACAGCAATTATGATTACGTGGTGGTAAGCATTTTACAAAAGCTATCACCCAGCTTTGTAATAGCGTAGATTAGTTTAAGTAGATTGCTCGACTAAAAACGACTTGGGAGAATTTCCGTCATGTAAGGAATTTTAAAAGTTAGTAAAAACGCAATGTGTTGCCATTTTGCCAAAAACTTTACACATGGATAAAAAAGTAGACAATAACAAAAAGTCCAAAGAAAGTTTTTCAATAAGCAAGAATGTCAAAAAAGAGCAAACGCTGCTCAACATGTGGTACAAAAATAATGCAAATGGCGGAAAGTAGCAAAAATATAAAACTAAGCTACACATGTATGCGAAAGCGGGGGAGACGTTAAGATGAAGTTATGTAACATGAATTGACAGATGTACCTAAAATACCCCCTACAAAATTGTGATAAGGAAAAATTAATTATAAAATAAAAATAATTGAAAAAGTCTATTGGGATAAACAAACTAAATCCCAATTAACCAACTTTGTATCAGCCATCAATTCAGCTTACCTCGCCTGATCTTCAAAGTAACTCAAGGGTCTGTTAATAATGGTTTATTATAAAAATTGCCTTTTAAGTTAAGCTAGACCATATAAATATCAAGGACTGGGCATGACATTAAAATGACACAGTTTTTATAAGCGATGTACTTTAGATTCATTATTTTTAAGACCTATTCCAACATTGCATTGACTTAAAATAATTGAACTACAAGTATTAACACTCGACATTCTAGTGCAACTTTTGAACAAGTTTTCTTCAATGCTATTCATACTGAATATTAATAACATTGCACATAATATTAAGACACAATACGCTTGAGTTTCCATAAAGCCTAAGAAATATGTATGTGTAAGCTCCGATCATAGCCGCCAAGACCATTTCAACTTATACTTAATCTCTTAATCATTTCCAGTATAGATGTGTAATTCTGGAATAAGTTATTATTTTCTTCACGTAAAAAAACGTATAATGCTTAACAAACCCGCTGCCCGAGTCTGAATAACTTTGAAAGGACAAACAAAAACGCAATAACAGTGCCGCAAAAGGATATACAAATAAGGAAAGTACTGGCAGTCAATAAAAAGCAACAGTAGAGTATGGGCAAAAAAAGCAGGAGGTGACAAAGAGTTGAAGTGAAAGTTCGGCCTTTGAGGCATTAGGAATTGGCGGATGCCGAAGCTTATGAAGCTGCTATGTAAAAGGCTTGCATATAAATAAATAAAATATCAGCAGAGTGACGCGGCACTTAAAATATTTGCTTTAAAAAAAGTTGTCGAAAAAGAAAACAGCGTAAGTGATTACAGTTTGATGATTTGTCGCTTTTTTCTGTGCTTAGGAGAACGACGCGAGGACCGAAGGGTTGCTCAGCTTCTGTTTTACTGTGGATGATGAAAGCCACAGTTTATTCCCTTGTTTGGAAGTTGAGTAAGAAAGCAACCAAATTGAGTTGAATGATGATGGGGTGGGGGACGAGTCTCTGGAAGCTATAGAGTTTTCTGGCTGAGCGGCCAACATTGCGTATGTGTAATGAGAAGTGTAGTACGACTAATTCGTTTTCATAAAGTATGCTTTCTATTGTGCAAACTTTTCATTTAAAAACATGCGCAAATTTCGTGAAAGTAGCAAAGCTCTGTAGTGTTAAATACTTCGCATAACGGATGTACATTTTTGAAGGAAAAACACGTCTTTAAAATCAACAAAATGAATTTCATATTGAGTTCCTCACAAGTAGAATTTAGTATCAGTTATTGGTTTTTACATCTTAAAACGAAGATTGCAATACAAAACTCTGGAACAATATAAGTTTAAAAAATTCTCCCCACATTCTATATATCTTCACAAATTGTCGTTATTTTATACACCTGATTGGGGAGTACCTTCAAAACATTGAACGTGGAAGCCAAGGTATCTATAAAGTTCTCTTCCATGCCAAGCCAACATTACTTTTTCACTTTACACTTTACACACAAGTTCTGCCATTTTTTGTGCTTGCCCATGCGGCTTTTATGGCTATCGAAAACGTGAAAACTTTTAATTGAATTTCACGTCACGCCTCTCAGGTCGCTATTGAATTTTCATTGTGTATTTACCATATGAATGACTCAGCACGATGCACGTTCTTATCAATGGTGCATCAACAAACCAAAAAAAAAACAATATAATGCAAAATGAAAATCATTGAAACAGCCTGGGCGGACAACAAGTCGTAAAAATTACCCATATTGTGACAATTTTTATACCACAGCAAAATATTTCAACCGCAAAGTAGCAACTGTCAAAAGTTAATCAACTTCATGAAATTTAATTAAAATCAAAAATATGTGGTAATGGCTTACATATTACTTGCTTTTACAAATATTCGAATAAAAACATCAACAGCTGTAGTGAACACGTTACCTTACCTTTACCATATGACATAAGTAGTAGTATAGGAACTATTCGAGTACTTAAAAATAGGAAATGAAATGAAATATTTGCATTTTGCAATTGCAGAAAAGCCCAAAATGCCAGCACTTCAATTCTTTTTAATCCTTAACAAACTTTTTTTACACGGTAGATAATGATTTCTGTAAGCTTATAAAATAAACAAGAAAGGAATGCTAAAGTCGAGCAGGCTCAACTCTTAAATGCCCTGTACCACCCCACAAAAAAGTAATTAAATTAACTTAATTAATTTCATTAATTAACTAAATTAAATATAAAATATTCCATGCATGCATACATACATTTACATTTACATCAGAATCGTGCCTTATGCGTGTTTGTGTACTTGTACATATGTATGTATGTGTGCATTGGGCCTGGTTATATGGCTATAACTTTCTTTCTGATCAACCTATCATAATGAAACTTGGTATACGGATATATAATTACTAACCTAATATGACTACCAAATTTTAGTTCAAAATTCCAAGAATTACGGGAGTTATAGAAAATCGTTAATAGGGGGGGAGTGGGGGGGGGGGGGGTGGATCAGAAAAAATGAACAAACTCGTCCTTGCTCGGTCTCAGGAGAATCTGTATACCAAGCTTGGTTATTCTAGCTCTTATACTTTCGGAGATCCTTGCGTTCATACAGACAGACAGACAGACGGACAGACAGACGGGCAGACGGACAGACGGACATGGCTATATCGACTCGGCTTGTCATGCTGATCAAGAATATATATACTTTGTGGGGTCTACCAAGCCTCCTTCTGTGTGTTCCATGTGCACTCGCACAAAACTAATATACCCTTTTTACCCTACGGGTACAGGGTATAAAAACCACAAACGACACGCTCTGCGGTAACCCAAAAAGGAAGCCACAAAACCAAAATAAGCTATTAACTGATTACAAATTTGATCCAAACAAACTTTTTAAGCTCCTTTTCTCTCTCCTATTGATGCAACATTAACCAGGAGTAGCTAATTTAATTTATGTGTTACCAGATCATATTTTAATAAGCCTTTGAACCCCTTTTTGTTTTTCTTTTATTTTTTTCTCACACATATTTCCCAATGCAACATTTTCTTTCCCCAAGTATTGTCATACCAAGCTTTGCGCCAAGAACGGGCCTCCAGTAGCAAGCAGCTTAGGCTGTCTCATAAATCAGAACACATTAACGTTATTATTAAGCTTTTGTTGGCACACATTGAATCTTTTGAAGACAGCGATGGTTTTCGCGAGTTTCAAATCCCTAGACATCATACAAGCCAGCATAAGTAAACAATAAAATACATATGTAGATATTTATTCTGTTTTAACAGCGCATTTTATAATTCTGTAAATTAATGTGATTAAGGATTTACTCAAGTGCCAACATAAACACACATTAACTTAATATTTCAGATAACGCCGCGCAATTCGTAAAAGACAAATAGGCCTGGATATTTACGGTATTTATGTTGGCCAGTCACGGACTTAAATGGACTAAATCTATGTGCGAATAAATGATTGTAACAGCCAGAATCTACAGCAATGGTTACTAACTTTTCTTTTCTGTTTGCCTCTTCTTCGATTCGTATAACATGTTTTATTAGTAAGTATAGGGGTTTAACTTTCGGACTTCCTTGACGGTACTATAACGCTCTCCCGCTTCTATTGTCTGGGTGTATGCCTTGCCAGCCACATCATTATTAATTTTTGGCTGAGAACAATGAATAGGCTCTGTAGGTTGCAGGCAATCCATTCGGAGCTGGTCAGCAATCACTTTTCTAAATGCTTATACATATATGAATACAGCTTTTATGATTTAATTTAAAGTGGCCCTACAAAATGAACTCATTAGAGTGCTTACTTTAATTGGCTTTGCAAACCTAGTGCATGGTAATTTTGTTAAATATGTGAATTTTGTATTTCCATAGCATCAGCAATGTCTCCATTTGTCAATCGACGATTTTTTGGAACCAATTCTGTGATTTGCTTAACGTGTTGTTTATCAGTCGTCCCTTACGTCACACTTGTACATAGAATATAATCGGAAATTAAGAATAATACTGTAGTTAAAGAAAATAAAAAGGCTTCTAATGTAATTGAATTAGTATAATAACGAAAAATTGTGAATTTTATACATTTAGAAAACAAATACACAGTTCTTACACCATATACAAGTAGAAGTGGGGCGGGTCTGTAGTGTAAGAGTTTAATAATGTGTATCAAAATAAACGCCTGAATGATCTGTTTAAGAAAATGGAGTAATGGGTAGTGCCGGAGTTGGGGTTGTTTATTAGTTTGTGCATTTTCCGGATATTAAAGAGTTGGGCCTTCTCTTCTACAATCGACTCTGTTTTAAGTGGACTGAGAATTTTTCTTCTCCAACACTTCAGTTTATTAATTTTCAGAACAAATTTTTTCACTATAAGCCGCATTTATTTCTGTCGCCTGTCGTCCATTAACCCGTCGGCCAGCTAAATCCTTCCACCATATTTGTAGTAAAACGTACTAGGATTTTATGCCTAGCTCCGTGTCGGTGTTGTGTGTTAATGATTGCGCCATTGCGCCAGTGCCTACTTTTCAGAGTCAAGGTGGATTTAATGCCTCACAAATTAAATTTATTATACTCTGTACATGAAATGTACAAGAGTATATTAGGTTTGCGGGAGCTGAAAAATGTAACAGGCAGAAGGAGGCGTGGCAGACCCCACAAAGTATATATATTCTTGATCAGCATGACGAGACGAGTCGATCTAGCCCTGTCTGTCTGTCTGTCCGTCTGTCCGTCTGTCCGTCCGTATGAACACCTGGATCTCAGAGACTATAAGAGATAGAGACACCAAATTTTGCACGAAGATGCGTTATGTGTGTATTCTATACGAGTTTGTTTTATTTTTTTGATTTTCCCCCCCACTTCCCCCCTATGGGGGTTTTCCTGATTTTCCATTCGTATAATCGCCTATATCTCGGAGACTATAAGACCTAGGAACACCAAATTTTAGTCCCAGATGCCTTATGTGAATACGCAGAAAATGTATATTTTGGAATTCCCCTCCCTCCCCCCTCTACCCCGCAAATCGTAACTCCCGTAATTCTTGGAATTTCGAACTAAAATTTTGGAAATACCCCCAGTTAGTTATTATGTGTCCGTATGCCAAATTTCATTATGATAGACCGATTTAACAAGAAGTTATAGCCATAAATATATTTGCTGATGCAGCGCTGCTGCAGCGCTGCTCAAGCGCTGCCCGCGGCTGTTGTTGATGTTGCTGTTTGGTTGACTGCGAAAATGCTTACACAGACACGAATTGATGCGCATAGGCATACATACACTCACACAGACGCAATTGCTATGTAAATGTGCAATTATACACCCTTTACGTGAGTTCGAATACCGAGAGAGGTAAAATCGATCAATTTTTTTTTTTTATTTTCTTAATTTTTTTATTTTCTATAATTATTGTAAACATATGTACAGAGTATTTCAAAGTCGGGACACCCGACTTTAGCTTTTTTACTTGTTTTATTACTCGTGCAGCTGTTGAGCAGAGCCGCACATTTGTACCTCGTCTGCACTGCTCAGGGATGCTGTAAACAATTTGCAGCTGCAACAGCTTAATCGTGAAATACTTGTTATGGGACATTATAGCCAGTTTTCGTACTCTACGCTGCAGCGTGTCGGAAACTTTTTCAGGCAAAATAAATAATGTTTCTAATTAGCTTGCAATTGACTGTCCTGGTAAAGGACATCCCTGTGTAATGAATTTGTTGCAGAAGCTGCTGTTGGACTTTAGCATAACGCATAGTTTCCACGCAACTTTGTGACTTTTTGGTATGTATTTAACACTATTATTAGCAATAAATTATATCATTTCGCGAAATTGAGAATTTTTCTTAAAGGTATAAAAGGAGCTTATTTCTATTGAAGATTTTAGGAATACTCGTAGTCTCTGGGGATTATTTCTTACATATCCTACTTCAATGTGTCTGATAAATAATAGGACCACAGTTATTTATAAGTTCTTTCAAATCCAGTAAAAATACATACATTACCTTTAATTAATATCAATAATTTTTAAAAATTTTGTAATAATACTTTTAAATACAGTTTTCTGACTGCTAATAAATAAATATGCGTAATTATTCTAATAAAAAAGACTTGCCAGTGAATGAAAGGAAGACATAAAGCAGATTCATTCTCAATCAAAAAGCTGTAAAAATAATGAACTGGTTGTATTAAGAGCCCAATCCAAAAGACAAGAGGTAGGAAAATATAGCAGACCTCACTTCATAAAACCAATTTAGATTGTCAAGTTCTACACATCCTGAAATAGACTACAATAGCTGGAATATTTCGTCCTTCTATCCAATTGACCTATCTTCTCGGTCTTGGACCTAGTTGTGTGAATAAATGTTTTGGATTTTACAAATGAATTATGTTGTGGGAGCCCCACACGTTTCACTACAAATAGGAATACCTTTGAATTCAGCAAAATATTAGAAGACGAATCCAATTATTAAAAGAAATATGAAAATCCTCAGAAACTTTTTGCCACACGACAAAATAAATGAAAACTACTACATTACGACTCATAAAAAGAACTCTCCTGCAAATAATTTGGGGAAAAGATCAATCAAAAGATCAATCAAAAATAAAGCCATATGGTATTTGAAGGAAATAAATCACAATTCATTGGATGCAAGGGAGGCAAAAGTTCTCGCACCTGCTCTTACGGTGCCATTCCCTTGACAAATTGGCTTTCTGCGTTGTATGAAAACTGGAACTTTTTGCACGGCGTCCCGTAGTGTACTATTTCCTCTACTACTCTGCACTCTGGACTTTCCACCTCCCTATAACGTTTGGCTGTTCAATAGATAAATCCGAAATGGCTTACAATATAGATACACATATGTATATATAAATATAACTTACAAACATATACGTATTGATCGAAGGGTGAAAGGCCACTCGAACTGGAGAGCTTGTTGGCAAACGATTTTAATTTCAATTAACAGCTACATATTCCAGAAGCGTTTTTTCTTCGCTGTCCGAGTTCTTTCCATTCTCTCTTATCACATTTGCCAAATTGCAAAAATGTTTTATTGCAAACTGCCCTGAAAATATAATTCGCATCAATTTTTGAATTGCCTTCATTTTAGGGCCGCTGGTTATGTTTATATATTATTACTTATTTTATGGCAAGCTTAAGTTTTATCAGCCAAATCTGTCGAGTGTTTCTACTAGCCTGATTCAAGCAAGATGAGCCAAGAAATATTCAGAAGACAGTTGAACTCACGCAGCAGAAAATGTGCACACACAAGGATGTTTACGAGTATGTTTATGGGAGGAGAATATAGGCCTGGAAAAAGATTGTGGGCTGTGCAAACAAATTCAAACGCAACGCCGTATAATTCAAGCAACTCGCACTACTTTTCTTTCGACTTTTGTCCACGGAACCGGAAAGTTCGAGTTAGCAACAAAGTAGCAAAGACAACACTGCACAGCAACAACAACAAATTGAACCTTAAGAACTGGAACACGCACACTGTACTCGACAATGCGTGTACTCAAATTGTGTATAAAAAACGAACACAGAAATTCTCAAACAACGAAATATTCAAACAAATAGAAAATGACAGTACAGTACGTGCTCGATATGCAAAGGATACAGTCACTTGGGAACATATTTTGGTACTGAGAGAGAAAAAACTCAACACCTTGCTTTGTATACTCTGTACATGAAATTATTCTAACATATGTACGACTTTAGCTTCTCTAGATTAGATTTTATTTATTATATATGAGAAGAATATTGTTGGTGGCAGAACTAGAATTTGTATAGAACTGACTATTATTGCAAATTTTTTTTTGTAATTTACTTGTTATTGGTGTAACCTGCTTCAAAAATATATATTTCATTTCATATTTGGCTTCTATTAAAACAAACCAGTAGATAAAGCAACTATCTACACAATCTACTGTATACTGTAATGGTTCTACTGTAAGCGAACCTGTAGCGCCATCTAACGAAAATAATGGGCAAGTGCTATATCCTTGCGTGAAGAAACTATGGAGCATGTCAATTGTACCATTAATAATAGCATTTGTTTCTAGCACTAGCACCATTTGCCACCCCAGCTTTCACATTGTCCGGTCATATATCTTGCTATAAGCTATAGCAGCCGAGTAGTAGGGCAAAAAAAGAGAGAGGAGAAAACTAATGGCCTGCACGTACGGAATGTGATTTGAAGACAATGAACAACAAACCAAGTGCTTTGTGTGCGTGTGTGTGACGGCAAGACATGCCATTGGCATAGAACTGCCATTATTACTCACACGCAGACCTATTCAAGTGGTACACAAGCAACTATAGTATACTTCTGTCATTCGTCAAAGTGTTGAGCTAAAAACGTGAGCGATAGGCTCTGATGGCCATTTTTTAAGTATATATTTCTATTCAATCTATTGGGTGAATTAGGTGAACAATTCAGTTTTTACACGGTCTTTTTACGCGGTTTGGATTTAACACTGTTTGAAAATTTGAAATTGTATTAAATATATATAAATATAAATAAGTAAATAAAAACACCCATAGCTGGCAAACGCCTAGAACCCATTCTTATATGTGTCGTTATGCACATTATTTTTTTTTTTTTATATATTCCTGTTTTACTCCACTTGGGAGCTTCTACAAGTACTTTCCATCGAACTCTATTTCTGGCCGTCTGTCTTGCTGTGTCCCATGTGATGTTGTTATGGGATAATTCCTGAAGGGTGGTCCGTCGCCAAGTTATCTTAGGTCTGCCGACCCGTCTGCTTCCTTGGGGGTTCCAGTCTAGCGCCATCCTTACAATGCTGTGTGGGTCCTTTCGCAGTGCGTGGCCAATCCACATCCATTTCTTTTTCCGTATCTGGAGGTGGATTGGAGATTCACCAGTCATGCTCCACAGGTCTGCGTTTGATATTCTGTTCGGCCAGAATACCCCGCATATAATTCTGAGGCATTTGTTTATAAATGCCTGCAGCTGTTGGATCATTCTTTGTGTGGTCAGCCACGTCTCGCTCCCATACAGTAATGTGGATTTCACGCAGGCATTGAAAATTCGGAGTTTGGTTTTTCTGCTTAACTGTCCGCTTCTCCATATGCGATACAGTCTTCCGAATGCTGATCGGGCTTTGGTATGTGATTTAATGTGATTTTATGTGATTTAATAAAATAAGCATAAATCCTTGCTTTTTCACTGATTTTAATTTGTCTATAGATATAAGGAACCAATCACATATTTTTGCATATTATGTCTTTTCTGGAAGCAATCTACCATGTACAAGCAAAACTAGGTGTATTTACATCACAAGCTACAGTGTCTACTGAAATGATTTGACCACCGGTTCTCTATCTGCTACTGAAATGATTCCCTTATGTACACACATTGAAGCACAATTTTAGGCCTTCCCGACCATAAATCTTAATCTTTAGTTTCGACTAGCTGGGTCCCAAGGCTATGTGTAGTATTGTGCGTTGAGGGCATATTTCATATTCTAATTTTTAGTGCATGACAGCAGTCAGGACATAAAGTTTTATATATATACTAACACTTTCGTATAAATGGTTTATCCAGTCAACACAATCTTTCCAATAATAAGAATGTAGCTTAATCAGAATACGCATATATGTGGGTCTTAAATAGCTTCGCATAATGAGAATGGAGCCCCAATTATATACCATCGATTTAAGAAACCCTCAAAAACTAACAACAAGGATCTATTGTTATGCTAAAGCACTGCCCTTCAAAAAACAAAAGTAATACGTTTTTCATATTTAGGCAAATATGAAAACTCCTATTTTGTTAAATTATCCCACTGTGCAACGGCCGACCACACACAACGTAAGCATAATTGTTGCGGAAACAGTTGACAAGGCGCGCCTTGCTATTGTAACAAATGCCTTTTGTCCTTTTTTGGTTATTCGGCACGCAGCCAAAAAATGCAGACACAGATGCGTGCCATCAGGCTATGTTTCTGTGAATGAAGCATTTTAATATTTAAAATATTATTTCCAAAGGCTAAATAACTAGACTGAATAACTTATCAGATGACACAAATAGAAGCACGAAGTAAAACAGCGAGCGACAGCCGTGTAATAGAAACTTAAATACCTTGCAGGTTAAACTCGTAATAAAAAAGTACAGACACGACTAAACTTGCAAAGATCTTGAGAAGACTTCCATAAGCTTGTATGTGCTTCAGTGGCTTAAAGTTTAGCCAAATTTCAATTGCAGGGTATCCATATAACCAGACTGACTGAGACAGACTATGTTCAGTTGACTTACCTGTTCGGAAAAATTGCCCGCTTCAGACCCTGCAGCTGCAAAATAATAATGTTTAGCTTTAAGGCATGCGTCGGCAAAACAGCAGAAACGTGCCCCAGAATATGCAAACAATATAATCAGCATAGGTGCTGAGCTACAACATAAATAACAACAATTCAAGCAACAACAAAACCATGCAAACAACAGAGAACTTTTATGTTGCGCATGCCGGAAAGGACAACACACACACACACATTCACATTAGCCACATTTGTGTGGGCGTGTGTGTGGCAGCAGCATACAAAAACACTCATAAATTTTCCTGGCTGAGCACGCAAAAATTCTAATTTACTTCCGCCGCAGTTGCACGCCTTTTGTAGGCCAGCTGGCTGAAAAGCACAGGAAACCAACAAAATAATAATTTAGCTACAAAGTTATAATAATTGGTTCCTCGCCAGAAACTCTGCCTTGATTTAATTTCCATTAGAATTATATTTCCTGAAATATGAAACACTACTGACCCAAACAATTTAGGCCAAGAAATTTAAATTAGCTCACCTGACCTCCAGACATCCAACATTTTATGCTGACACGTACGACTATATGGAAACAGTTATGGCAAAGTTAAATAAATTAGGTGTTTTTTATTATTTTTATTATACCTATAGATTATATCTACAGTTGACATATAGATCTTCAATTTGCCATCTCACAGCATTACCTGTATAAACATTTATTGTGAAATTTCGCACCAAACTAAATTGTTCACAACACATTCAACTTAATCAGCTCTTTTATCTACGCCTTCATGCTTGGGCTATACATTTACATTTCAATCTAGAATCAATTCTAAGCTACAATAATGTAAATAAATATATAGTTATCTTCCCTTGCAAGATAAACCACATTATTATAGGTATGCTTATAGACATACATTACATCGAGTGCAATTTTTATATCCAAATAACTGGCCATAAATAACTTACGATAGTGAGGTCCTTAAGTTCACCATATCCTGAAAACTTGTCACCCTGTTTGCCTGTTAGACAAAAAGTAATCGCGAAAGGTCTGGTAATCGCCTAAGCTATGTAAGTCCCCAGACTTATCTTGTTTCCACGACAGAATCAAATGGTGCTTGGGTACATAATTATTTTACTGCATCGCACAACAGCACTTCTTTTTCTCAATGCCTGAGTTAGCATCAATAAAATCAGATGATATTTTCGAAAGACCGCCTTGCAATGATAGGTGCTAATGCGACCCTCCCCGGTTTAAACAAGTCAACAATAAGGAACGAACTTACGGACGAATTTACGAATTTCACAGCTGAATTCAATGCATTTCTTCTATCCTTTCCTGCTCAGCACATATCCCATTTTCAGATTGAAACAATTCACTAGTTGAAGCAGAGTGCTATCTGATGGCTGAGTCATAGAGTCTAACTGACTGTTATCCGTGCTGATTGTGGTGGCTGAAGGCATTCGAAATAACACGTTTGCAATGTTGTCGTTCTGTTGGAGAAGGCGTATGCCTCAACATTGTTTTGTAGCCTAAAATGTTTGCCATTAATCTTTAAATTGTTTTCTGTCCACATCCAAAACGTTTGTTTCATGCAATGTGCTTATTCCTATAAATCGGGTTTTGTACTTGGTCTAATTGAGTACCTTTTGTAGATTGTAAGCTGGCTTAATTAAAGGCTGCCATGATCTTAAATGAAATTCAGGTGGTTACTCAATGAATGTAGTTAATTAGTACGCCAAAGACTTACGACAGAAACGAAGGTATATAGAACAAAACAAAAATAACGCCTTTAATCGAAATTAAATTGAGTAGATAATTGCTTTCCGGACCCGCTTCTTGGTAATACAAATAAAAGGGACCAAATATTGCAAAAACACATGAGGTTAACTTAATTATATGCGGTGCAGCTAATACAATTGTTGTGTTTGGAGTAGCCGAGCAATAAATGATGCGAGATGTATTTAGTCTACTTGTTGGAATCAGCGTTTATTCAAGACTGGTTTTGAATAAGTATTTTGTTAGTGACACATGTGAATGACTACATTGATAATGAGTACTCAAGTAAGTTAACAAGTGCGAATGGTTAAAAGTTATTTTATGTATGTAGAGATCTTTAGTGAGTTCCCTACGAGTGAGTAACAATCTGACCCAGAAACTCCGTTAATAATAAGTACACCACACGTCGTCGTTTTACAATATTTATTCATGTGCAAATTAAATTGAAGTTTATTCATAACTTGTTCACAACGTCTCCTCGCTTCCGAAGTCAAACTCTTACTACTAAAACGATATACCTTCTTAGACTACCCTGGACTGACAACCCCGATAGTCCGATGATTGTCTGCTGGTTCAAGAGCTGCCAACCCTACATGTATGAACAAGTATATGAGGATAACACTAATAATTTTATTCACGACAGGATTTTTCTATTGTATACATTAAATGCGGCGAGATTAAACCATCAAAATATGCAAATATCTCTTTAAAATTAGCATTTGAGAATTTTGGGGAATTTTGTTATAAACATGCGGAATCATAAATATGGTTATGGGTATCCGGATGAGAGATGCACGAACGAGATTCCATTCAACTGTACTATGTGTGTATATGGCTAACACTTTGGATTTTATGGCCATCAAGTTTATTTTTTGCATTTGTCAACTAAGTGATAACGTTTTCTGTGCAAAGTCATAAAAGAGATGTACAAAATATTCTATGATTTTTTAATGTTTATTTCACTCTTATATCAGGGAGCAGAAAAAACAAACATTCATGCCCTACATGCTGGGAAGTATTAGAAGATTATAATTAAGTGACACATGTGTGTGGCACTTCCTTGGAGCAACCTATACACTAACATTTCGAATATCCTGTATTTTGTTGCAGGAAACTGATTGTACTTTATGTTAACACATTTATAAAAGCATTTTCCATATATTTACCCGTGAAGCACAGTCTAATGTCAGTCGGAAGAACGTTTGCTACCAAAGTCTGCTATAGATTTATGGTTTAGTTTTATTGTTAGTTCGCCCGTAAATTTGTTTGCTGTTGCTTGTTACTGGCTTATTTGTTGGCCTCTGTGTAGACTTTATAGTTGTATCTACAAGAGTTGGAGGCTATTGAAGACAAATTGACCAATTTGCTAGATTTGCTTTTCATCTACACCGGTAATACAGTTTTGTAAGCCATGATCGTATTGTTAAACCTTGTTGGCATTTTCAAATTTAAAATTCACATACAAATCTTAGAGAGAGTATTTTTATTGTAATTTTTTCTAATTTTAGGACTAATAGTGCAACCAAAACCAGCAAAATATACTTCCACAGTTTATATTGAAATCGATATCGTATAAAATGGATTAGAATACTTAAGGGCGTACGCAGTGTCCGCAAAAAAGTATTAAAAGTCAGTGCCGGATTAGCCACGTAGCAAGAAGCAAATGCTACGGGCCCTTGCGCTTCAACGCCTGTCTGACCGTTAGAAAAAATTATTAATTTAGATAGGAGCGTAAAATATCTTGCATGACTATGAACTAAATAAATTTTATAAATTAAATAATTCTTTAGAATCGTGTTTCGCAAACTTAGAAATTGCTTTGCGCATTTACTTGTCTCTCATGATCGCAACTGCAGGCGAACGTTCTTTTTATACCATGTACCCGTAGGGTAAAAAGGGTATATTAGGTTTGTGCCAAGTATGTAACATACAGAAGGAAGCATCTCCGACCCCATAAAGTATATATATTCTTGATCAGCATGACGAGAGAAATCGATCTAGACATGTCCGTCCGTCTGTCCGTCCGTCTGTCCGTCTGGATGAACGCAAGGATCTCAGAAACTATAAAAGCTAGAATAACCAAAGTTGGTATCCAGATTCAATTAGGTCCGAGAATGGACGAGTTTATTTTTATTTTTTTAATTTTCCCCCCCTTCCCCCGCTACAGAATTTCGTCAACAACGTCCACATTTCAAATGCTACCTCAACCAAACTTTGCACACATAATTTATATAATCTAATTTTATCCAATTCGGTCAATTCTGAGAAAAGTTATTAGCGAAACAAATTCTCCCCAGTGCAACCCCCCAAACTGCAGCAACAAGTTCGCTCTTCTTCTTCCTCTTTTTGCTGATGCTATGGGCGCATATAACTCAGTGACGGAAGTTTACCTGGGTACAGGGTATTACACTGTCGGGGTTGCTCGATTGTGCGTTCTCTCTTGTTTTTTTTTTTGGTCTGTAGTCAGCGTGCGCGGACCCAATGGCAGAATACCTTTTTCGTATGCTAAAAAATCTCGCCCAATCAGTACTAATCCTTGTGGCCTCTGCTAGCTCGCGCAGTTTCACTTTTCGGTCAGCGAACACCATTTCATGCATTTTTTGGACATTTTCCTGAGTAACCGCAACGGGGGGCTTGCTACTAGGCACTTCATCGGTAGTGCAGTTTCGGCCACCACGAAACTCTCGAAAACAATATTTTACGGTATAATCTGAAGGAGCATAATATTTATCCAACTTTTGTTTAGTTTCCTTCGCTACTTTGCGTATCAAAAAATAATGTTTTGTGAGAGAATGAAATTAATTTTTTTCCATGCTGAACATGATATCAAACACGTCAACAACTATCAGCTATGAAAACAAAACTAAGGGCTTGATCGCGCTGAATTTCAACATGCCTACCTAAATATGAATGGACTATAAGGCGAGAAAATCATTTTTGCGATAGTAGCGCATTGTGGTGGTCAAAGAGGCTATTTACCCATGTGCCTGTTTTTTCCTATTTGCTTTACTTTTTTGCTTCCCTCATAAAAGAATGGCGGTGCCCTTTTCCAACGCTGACAAGATGAGGTGACTGGAATGCCTTGTCTAGCAACTGTTGTTAATCCCGATGACGCCTTGGCTTCACCTACTTTAGTGACTTCATATTTGCTGCAATGGCTTGGGCGCAATTGCGGCCATATCAGTGCCAACATATGTATGTCTGTCTTCTATCTGCCTGCCTGAGTAAACTGATTGTAAAATAGTTTGTGCCGTGTTGGCAGCACCAACGCCTTTAAGCCAACCACACCCTCCGACACGTGTTTGTCAGCGTCCAACTAGTTCAGAGCACAATGCCGTGCAACATAAAAATATACAAACACATATACTCCCTGTATGTATAGTATGTATATGTACCAGCACACAGCCACAAAATGTGATGTGGCGTGGAATTGAAAAATGTTAGCAAATTGCCACAAATTCTTCGTCTTGTGCCAGCAGTTTGCAGCTTGTGGAGCCTAACAGACAATAGCAATAGATATCAACACATAGTAGTATTTACAAATCGGTATGAAGCTGTGTCTGTGTATAGGCATGGAGTCTTATAGTTTATCATCTGACAGTGAGGGATTGCCAGCTAGGCTGACTGTGGGTGGAGCGGGTGTAAGTGTTTTAACAATTGATAGATTATAATAAAGGAACATGTGGTTTTACTCTGATTGTGTACAGTTTGAATGAATACGATTTGAAGACAAATAAATTAGCATACAAGTAAGTTGATTTTTTCAAAACGTGTTCTATTAAAATGTTTAGTTAGGCACGCTCTGCAATTAATTTAAAATTGTACAACTAATTTAATGAAATGTACATTTTTCTTCTCAATACAAATCCTATATTTTCTAAAATATGTATTTTTAAATAGAAGGACTTAAAATATTTCTCATTGCTGTTCCAATTTTCAAATTTTTTTCATTTATCTACTAAGAGGCATAATAGTAAAAGTTTTATAACAATAAAATATAATGCTGTCTAAATAGAATAGCAATATTTTTGTTGCAGAAGCTTAGTTTTTTAGCACAAGAGATGTTTGTTAACATTGATTTATTTGACTTTATTTTGAAAATCGAGTTACAGTAAGAAACTAAGTTTGACCAGCAAACTACATATAAGGATAGGTATTATAGTTGAAAACCAAACCGACGCAGCAAGACGGAATATATACTACAATAACAATAAAATCCGGAGCTTGCTGGTCAGCAGCATCTGTTGAGCTGTCAATTTATTTCTTCAACTCTGTTATGCATTTCAGTGAAATGACATTTTTATTACGGACAAATGTGTGTGTAATTATACGAGGGTCGTATCTGTGGGTGTGGGATGACCATGAATGACCACAAAAAGGAAAGCAATGGCAACATTGTGTGGCAATGAACGCAACTTTAGTGCCTGGGAATCGCCCAAACAATTGTTATGATGGTTGGCTGATAAGCAGACCGCCTTCATACATCCACACATACTCGTATAAAGTATACTGGCTTCTATACACTTGCACGTGCCCGTGGCAGGCACACTAAAGAAGGCAACTCGGAAAATTCAACGTGACGGCACGACGCTCTCATATGCACATCGCGTATACGTAATACGTGGCAAGCGATGCGTATGTACGTTTCTGTGGCATAAACTAAGCGGAACTTTGTCATTGCCTATTATACCCTTGCATTTGAAGTTTGTAAAGCTAGGGTGATAACTTAAGCTTGATTTCAATCGGCCTAATAAACTATTAATTTGTTAAAGAAACCATGTGGGAAAATACTTTTTAGAATAATTTATTAATGTACTTTGCAAGGGGTAATTTTTACATGCCCCCAAGAATTGAACCTAATGTCTTAAAAGTAATATAAGTATTGTTTTCCAAAATTACTTTTATATATGAAAACTACTTTTATATAAAAAAGGTAAAATCGAGTGTCCCGACCATGAAATACTCTGTACATATTTTAGAATAATTATAAAAATTTAAATAATTATTTGAAAAAAAAAAAGAGAGAACGCTACAGTCGAGCAAGCCCGACAGTGTAATACCCTGTACCCAGGTAAACTTCCGTCACTGAGTTATATGAGCCCATAGCAGCAGCAAAAAGAGGAAGAAGAAGAGCGAATATATATTTATTATTATTATATATTAATTATGTGTGCAAAGTTTGGTTTAGGTAGCATTTGAAATGTGGACGCTATTGACGAAATTCTGTAGCGGGGGAAGGGGGGAAAATTAAAAAAAAACATAAACTCGTCCTTACTCGGACCTAGGAGAATCTGGATGCCAACTTTGGTTATTCTAGCTTTTATAGTTTCTGAGATCCTCTCGTTCATCCAGACGGACGGACAGACGGACGGACAGACGGACGGACAGACGGACAGATGGACAGACGGACGGACATGTCTAGATCGATTTCTCTCCTCATGCTGATCAAGAATATATATACTTTATGGGGTCGGAGATGCTTCCTTCTGTATGTTACATACTTTGCACAAACCTAATATACCCTTTTTACCCTACGGGTACAGGGTATAATTAGAAAAAAATTAAGAAATTTAAAAAATAAAAGTTTATCGATTTTAGTTCTTTCGGTATTCGAACTCACGTAAACGGTGTGTAATTGAACATATACAAAGAAGTTGTATGAATGTCTATGCGCGTCTATACGCGTCTGTGTGAGCATGTTTGCAGTCAACCAAAGCAATAGCATCAACAACAGCTGCAGGCAGCGCTTTGGCAGCAAATATATTTATGGCTATAACTTCTTGTTAAATCGGTCTATCATAGTGAAACTTGGCATACGGACACATAATCCCTAACTGGGGGTATTTACAAATTCCAAAATTCACCTTTTTTGCGTATTCACATAAGGCATCTTGACATTTGGTGTTAATAGGTCTTATAGTCTCCGAGATATAGGCGATTATACGAATGGAAAATTCGGGAAATATGGGGGAAGTGGGGGGAAAAGGCATTTTTGTGCAAAATTTTGTGTCTCTAGCTCTTATAGTCTCTAATATCCAGGTGTTCATACGGACGGACAGACAGACAAACAGGGCTAGATTGACTCGTCTTGTCATGCTGATCAAGAATATATATACTTTGTGGGATCTGCAACGCCTCCAAATCTTTGGGTATGAGGATTATAAAGACTCAACTATGTATATGGGTCTATCTATACAGTACTTGTAGTTTCGCTTCCATTCCGCTTATTTATTTCATTCTGTTAGTCTCATTGCTTGTTATATGACAGACTATTTTGTTGGGCTCAAGTGAAGTATTATTTTCCAGCATATTCAGTAAAACTTTGTTTGTAAGCGATAACAGCGAAAGAAAGAAATAATACCTGTTTTCAATAAGCCGAATTTAAATTATCTTTAAACATTGACACTTTACAATATATAGTATGTTACAATAACTAACATTCTCTCTATATATTTGTTTTGTAAATTGCAAAAAAGTAAATGTATTTTTATTTGATTGAATTAATGCCTTTTTTCAATTTATTCAAAACTTGCATTGATCATTTCTTTCCCGAATTCAACCGATTTTAGATATTTCTGGTCATGTTCATACTTGTACTTTATGTTTGTAAAATCAGAAATTCACGCATGCATAAATACATGTGTACAATTGAATCATTCTCTCAAATGTTGCCTGCTCATTCCCGTGACTATTTGAACAGTTCGCAGTACACTTTTAATGATCATTAATCGAAAGCCGAACATCACCACAGGGACACTGGCGTATAAACACATTGCACATACTCACATCTGCCATGCAGAGCGACGTAACATCAAGTCATTCATACGAGTAGGGCTTGTGGTACATGACATTTCCATGGCTGTCGCAATAAACTCTGCCATCGAACACGTTCTAATTAAATTGGGGAAAGCGATGCAATCAGGTGACACACACAAGGAGTCGCACACAAATGTCCCTCTAGTTGCTCGTCAGTCGCGGGGCACATTTTCATTTATCTGCAAATTAGGCGTTTAGTAGTCAAATTCAGTTAGCCAAGTCGTTGTCAGCATCGACAGTTAACAGGAAACAGCATTCAGTTCCAGTGCTGACGGAAACGGAAGTCAGACGCCTCCATCTCTGCCGCCATTCACGTTTTCTGCGAAATGAAGTTTGCCTTTGCATTGTGTTGCGGCCACATTTCTGAATGTCTACGGGCACAGTATATACTCGATATATGAGCAATCTATTTGTTTCTAAAATGTCTAAAAATGATTTAAATTACTTGTATACCATTATGGTTGAATTCGTATTTCTATATTTAACAAATAAGGAATAGTTTATAGGAGTTTATGTCATATCTGCTGACAATATTCCTGTAACCTTATAAAAATATAAAAAGTAGTTTAAGGCAATTTAAATCAATATTTAATTATTATTTTATAAACTGGAAATCAATTGATGGCAATGGTTTTATAATTCTTTACTATTTTTTAAAGCTTCTTTTGTACCAACAAGTTGTTGTGACTGCTTGGCTATATTCTGAATGGATTCGTAATATATAGGATACAGGCTAAAAGGTGTTAAGAGGCAAGCGAGTCCTTAACAATTCAGCTGGTCATAAAAATTGTTGTGTGGATTTTATATATCGTGTATATACTCTATATACATGTGAAGCCACATTCAGTGCCATTTAAATACGTTACAACTAAGGCGTTGTCTTTTATATCCTGTCCTGCCAGACGAGCAAGTCTTTTTACGCTTTCAACGACTGTCACTTTTCTTGTTGGTAGTTTGCCCATTACCTTGGCAACTATTGTATTTACGCCTTTGTGGGTACTTGGATTTATTTAATTACGTACCTTTACTTTATGAGAAAGACAATGCCAACGGATGTTGTCGAAGGAGTGCGCCAATAAAAGGCGCCAATATGAATAAAATGTGGAATGAAGGCAGAATAAGAGGAAAATAAAACAAGTAGAACAAGTCACTATGTGTGCTCCCTACCCGCTGCTTACTCTTTCGCAGTCCTTTTTCTGAAACGTCGTTCCCATGGCAGCAATATGGTTCACTATGCAGCTTCAGATTATATTTAAGCATTATAAAAAATCTCATTACGAACGGCTCATTAATACATGAGGAAAAACAAACGGGTCTGTATCGAAACGAGTCGTCATGCGAATAATACTTGTAAATAAATGCATAATATCTCCTTCTAAATTATGTTTTAAGCCCTTTGTAGTTTACCCTTTTCTTTTAAAGTACACGCTATATAACTGAAAGGAACAGAAAATATTAATCTGTTGTTCGCTATGTTGCGATAAGAGTCAGTAAATGGTCCCGTTTTCTTTTGTGAGGTTGCCTTCGGCTGGCATTATTATTTGTTTTTAATAAAAGAATTATAAACGAAATATACGAAAACATATCGGCCTCAATTGTGGGTCATTAGCTTGAATATATCGACTAGCCTATAGTGCGAGGGCGGGCCAGGCTCTGGCTCTTATGTATCGCACGTGCCAGCATTTCACTCTAATTGCCATCGCAGCTCATTAGGTATTATCCGGCTTGAGGGGGCCGCAACCTGCGGGGCATAACGTATCGCTTAAACTATTAATAGAGCAACAGTTATAACTGCTGGTAGTTATGTGTGTCGCACGTCAATCAAACTGTATTGCTTTCTTATGAGGGCGCATGCCTTAGAGGCCTAGGTCTTACAATTAAGGATGTCAAAATTACACATGTTAATGCAAAGACTTGACAGCATGTGAATATACATATGTGTAGGACACTTATTTTGTCGTTCCACTAACACCAAATGATTTATTATGGTTTGCGCTTTTTTGACAATGATAATCTGCACTCAAGACGTCATCGATTTGTGAATGTTTAGGCCTCGGACCAGCCTTGCTTCTTACAGACCTCATGATTTGGCAGAATCCTAATCGAAAACAGCACCCTCGTGCATTAAACAACTGACAAGGGTTCAACATGTCAAGCTAAAAAGGCCAACGCGGTAGCAGGCAAGCATTTTTTGTCCCGAAATGTGGACACAACTTCTAGTCCGTATTGCCTTGTTTCCTTTTTACAACCGTGTATGTTTTTATGTTGTAATGGCGTGGAAAGTAAATTGTTAGTACGGTAAGGCTGCCGTTGCAAGCTCCCTTTAATTTAAATTAAGTTTTCTTTAAATAAATTTAGCTTACAAATTAAATTCGATAGGTTACATTTTTTCAAATACAGCATGGACAGTAATTTAATTTTTTTTAAAGGTCACAAATTTGTAAAGTATATAGAATTAATTCCAGCAAATTAGTAAATGTACGAATGCTTGTATGTCGATAGTTTTTATGGTAAAACTAAAATACAATGTATTTTTTTGCAACATTGTTGATATTAATTTTATGAACACACACATTCCTATAAATACCCATAAAAACATAATTTGCATAGCTGCTGTGTCATGGCAGCTTGAAATGCAAAAAATTAACTTTTTTATAATAAAAATGTTAATGTATAAAAAGTTTGTATTTTTTTTGCTCGAAAATGCACATAATGTGCTGAAGGAACCAACTTCATAAATAAACATTTAATACAATAATTGCTGATGCAAAAATATGCAGCAAATTGATTTATATTACATTTTTGCTTAAATTGCAGAATGTTCCATCATTAGCAGTGTTCATTAGCTTCCTACATTTAAGGGATTTGCGAAAAGCTGCAATGTTTTATAAAGTAGTTATTGGGACAATTTCCTCCTAAAAATTGTTATGTACAGCAAATTAAAATGTAAAAACTTGTATTTAGCCAATTGAATTTAAATCTATTCAATAATGATTATATAATCAATTATCCATAAATGGAATTAACTATACAACGCATACAAATTATCCTGCATTTTTTTTCATAATACAATTTTATTTTACATTACCAACTATGCTCAAAACTTACTTGCCAGCTTCCACCATAATTGTTATTACCAAAACTAATTAGCTGCTCCTTGTACGAGTACATATAACTACTTTGGGGGCTAACACTGACAGGCGGACTTCACGGACATCAATTAAGGGCCACATACTTCAGATAGGTGGGATACACGCACGCCCAGGCGCAGCTCATATCGACCACCCAAATGGTAACCCACAAGCCAATAGATTTAAGTGGGAGTCATGCCTGGAATTAACTACAATGGCAAGATTGCCTGTTTTTGCCTGTTTTTGCCTGTCCGTGCATGCTTTCGTGTGTTCTGGTTCATGAGGAATCGGCTTATTGCCATGCTTACCGCATGTTAAGCACTTAAGCCAATTCTTTCAATCAGAGCAGAAATCAGACAGCGATCGATACTATTTTTATGTGGGATCTGAATTGAAACTGTCGAGGACTTAAAAGGGTAAAAAGGAAGTTTATACCCCGCACTCGTAGGGTAAAAGGTAAGCTGAAAAGTCAAAACGTCAAGTGTATGCAACAGAAATATATTTCTCGAATCGTTTTGAAAAAGACTGCTTTCTTATCAAAATTAAATTAGTACGGACATAGCATTTGATGTAACCAAGAGATTATTTATTATTAAATAGTTTTAATTAGATGTGTAGTTAACTGGTTGTTTTATCTATGGCTGTTACTACTTATAAAGTTAAACAATTGACGCTCGAATCCAAAAAAATCTGTGCTACAAACTTTATATCAGCCAATTACATGAAGCTTTTTAGATGAAGTTTATAGCCAATTACAGTTTTTTTTATTTATATATGAGAAGACGAGTTAGCTAACCTATAAACATTATTATTACTATTTTAAAAATTTTGAATTAAAAGAATTTAGTACCAACTTTTCTTTTTGCGAAATTTAATTAACGTTAATTAACTTGAACATGTAAGGAAATGGGCAGAGGAGACCTCTGAATTAATTCATTATGTCAATTTATTTATTAATAAAGAATTCATAATATATTGAGCCATCATCCTTTGGGTAAAGAATCATGTATAGAATTCTCCAGAGTCTTGGAGAATCATTTGTGGGGATTATTTTTAAAAGTAGTATTTTATTTGTACCAAATCAAAAATCTGGAGCTACGTAACTAGATAGCAAAACTTTTCTGTGCATTTTTATTATATCTGAAATATTTATGTCTTGATTTAATTTTCATTTCATCAACCGATTTTACTCTCTTGAAAGATTGAAGGCCAAATGGATGCAGCAGGTAGAAAGAGACATAGGAACGTATTCTACCTCTCCATAACATGCAGTTGCATGCCATAAGCCATTGAAATTGGTATATAATTTGTATGCCATTGGAAAATACTGCGGTTGAGGGAAAGCTTGCAGCACGAGTCGGTCTTTAATGTTCCACTCCTTGTTCCAGGCATATCCACCGCCAAGCCATAAGGCGGGGCAGACCTTAAAACTTTGCAAACTGGCTATCACATTGCGACTGGAATAGAAAGACCTCATGCTACACAGACTTTCCTTAAGGTTACATCATGATTTGTGGAATCTTAGATAGCATTTTTCAAAGAACCACTAAACGCTGAATGGAGCGCCGTTTGCCTGCTTAACAGATGTATAGTATAGTATGAAAAGAATTTACTTCAGCTCGGCGACTATGAAACTCTTTTGTAAATACTTTTTCTTTAAAACTGCGAGCGAAACTCGAAGAACAACTATGTACACGCATATAAAACTAAAGGAATAAAGCAACAAGAAATAAATACAAAGTTCCCCAAGTGTTTGTGCCTTTGTGCAAATATTTTGCACGGAAATTGCGCTTGCCGTGCCTTTACAACAATTCTACTGGCAGCCGAGCAACAAGAAAAAACATCAGCGCTGCAACAAAAACAACAGCTATGGCCGGATAGTTAACGTGGCAGAAAAGCACGACCAAGTTTTGTAATAGAGCTGCGGATGCGATGCGGTGTGCTAAATGCGAAGAGTTTCTGGAGCACAAACGCAACCTAATTGGAATGAAGACTAGATTATTGAATGAGTGAATGGGAAAATAAGTTACTCTCTGTTGACTAGTAAGTTGTTAACTGGTTGGACAACGACTCCAGGTGAGTGTGAAGAATGAAAGGAAATTTCACGAAAGTTTGCCTTTTGTTTAAGCAATGCTTGAGGGTATGCTTGTATGCACATTTAAATAATACTCTTCTAAGGAATCAGTAGCAAATTTTCCAATTTTTTTCCAGGCACATCACTCCTTTAAAAATACAATTTTTTTTTTTTCAGTTTAAAAATACGCCAATGGAAGCAAATGCAATCTTGTTGGTCCTAAACCCACTTCAGTAGACAAATTATGATTGTGATTGACTTTATATCTTTTATTTCATAGACATTAAAAAAACGCTTACAATAAAAATTATAACCTCCTCGATACGTATCTATATATTTCTTGTACTTGTACTCATTAGTTCCGAAGCAACACATTCGCTTATTTTCTAATGGCTTAACAAATTGTCTAACAAATTTGTCTATGTAGAATGTAAAATAAATTAAGGCGCACACACAAAAATAATGAACTTGGAAAAGTATTGCGGGCACTTAGAACATAAAAAAGGATTGAAACAAGCAGAGACGTGAAAGGCATTCCGTAACTCGTAAGCAACTCGTAAGCCTGGGCTGGAAAAATATGAGGAAAGGATATCACATTCGTGGATATGTGTGTGCGAATTCACGAAAAAATGCCAGCTAAGGCAAAAAGGCATTATATGCCAAAAAAAGTAATTGAAAAACATTATAGGCAGGCAGCCAGCCTTTGTGCGCATTAATATGATTTTGTAAGAGACCTCAAACTCGTTAACATCGTCATCGTACGCATCGTCTTCTACTCCCACACCATCGGCATGTTTCTTGAGAAGTGATTGCGCGTGAGGGTGTCGTGAGGCAAAATAAAGGCCGATGGCGGCAATAACAACACCAGCCCGCATCGATTGGAACTCAGACTTGAGTGATATTTTCGAAGTACGTACACTCTAACTTTAGAGCACTAGCTAATCAAAAAATAAAAAAAAAATAAAAAAACCCCTCAAGTAGCCAGAACTACATCGGGCTGACTTCAAAATATATAAAACGATTGTGGTCTGAGACAAAGACTTAGTTAATACTACATTATTTTTCTAACTCGAAATGACTGAGACAATGATATAACACAGCTTTTCTTCTTCTTTATAGTCAATTGGTTAATCAATCCGTTAATCAACTTTCAGTTTCTTTCTCTAATACATTTTTATTAGGATGTGTTGTTTTCTATATATTTTTTTACTAGGTCTGTTAAAGTCTGTGACAACGACACTTGACTGCTTCATTCCATTGGTAGTATTTCTAATAATTTTGACTCGATTTCTCCTAATTAAAATTTCTGGGCTAGCGTTTGTTTAGTGTTTATTCATTGAAAGCCAAAACTTGTCGACCTATTAACTAAATAAAATTCGGCCACCTACGTATTTTTTGGGGTAAGCCCTTTTACCGAGTCATGATACCCCTTTTAAAAGGGCAGAACAAATCGAAATAAAATTGCCGGTGAGTGCCGCACACCGCGAATGGATATACGAGCATGGCAAGTAATGGTTTGCGATAAAAAGCAAAGCGCTGGCCTGGCAGGAGCAACTTGGGCATAAAAAACAACATAAACAACGACAGAAAGTCGAAGTTAAAGTTGTGACTTGAAAGCCTCAGGCATTTGCGGGTGTCGAAAATTGCGATGTTTTGGTGTGAAAGGTGAGGAATACATCCAAAAGAAGTAGGGTATAGGGAGATGAAAAACAATATAAGTGATTTTTGTTTGATGGTGAAAACTGAAGGGCAAGAATTTTATTCATTGCACCTCTCATCTTGTTTGTTTTGTGAATTGAAAGAGAGGAAAAGAACAACAATTGCTTCTTTGTATGGCATGAAGAAGAACGATAGTGGGCTGTAAGCTACTCATGTTGTTTTTCTGTTTTTTCGGCTTACGGTGTATATGAAGGCCACGATGTTGCCACAATATGTACTTCCAGTTGCACCTGTAACTTGAACGCACTCATTCCTCATACTAGGTTCAAAGTCATATTACGTATACGCCTCGTTATTGGTTACATTACATTACATAGCTTACTCTTATAAAAGCATGCAAAAATGATGCTTTATAAACATTAAATTTTACTTAATTTTACGCACATACATACTATTATTTCAGAGATGTTATATAAAGTATAAGTTTTTGCATTTTATTTTATGAACAGTGACACTACTAAACAAATGTTTTGAAACACAGTCTAGTTTTTTCTTAGCAACAAGTAGTTACAGAAAAAACAGCTTAAATCATGTTATTATAAAATATAAAATCTTTTAACATCCACCTGCGACAATTCTTTACTAGAAATTAAATTGCAAATGGACATTAAAATTGTATTGCTTCGTCGTTGGAAGCGTCTTCTGAGTTCACTCTCGGCATCAATTAAAGTCTATAGATATTGAATCTAATGGCATAGGCAGCACATTGGAAGCCACAAAGGGGGCAAGAAAACAAAACTTAAAACTGAAAATGATTGACACTTTAATGTGAAAGCGAAACAAACCAAGCGCCTTAGTCAACATACATGTTCAGTGCCTGTTTGCATTGGTGTGTTGGCTGGCTGCAACAACTTTTGACAGTTGACTCAATCTGGGGCACGGCTGCAGACAAAGGAGACCAGCGCCAAGCCGCTAAACCTGTCCGCAGCTCCCCCCTATGGGCGTGCATTGCACACACACTTTCAAAGAGAAACAAAATGCGGGCCACCGACAACAGTCAACAACCGCCGTTGACCTGAAGCTTGAGCACTGAACCTATGGCGTCAGACTATATTTAGCTACCTTTCTGTGGCTCTTTGCGGCTGAAGCAACAACGAAACTGGGGAACAAAAAAAAGGACATAGAAAACAACAGAGTGCGGGTTATATTGCCAGAACAAAAGGGGCACACAGGGGGAAAAGCGATCCCAAATCCTCTAAAAGTAGGCAGGTTGCAAATTGAAAACTTTTCCAACCACAACAAAGACTGACAGTGGTTCATGGTCCAAATTGTGGCAGAATACATTTTGGCGAGCTTGATTAAAAGGCCCACTGAGTGACCAGACATACGAGAGACTGCCTCTTGATCAAAGCTCAGCTATGCTCTGCGATTGACTTGCAACGTTGGCGGAAACCAAATGAATGATGATGGCTTCATTGCTTGGGTTGGGCACGTTTTGCAACTCAATTGTAGAAAGGCCTTTTTCCATTTGAGTGGCAATGTCTGACAGTAAGGAAGAATACAAAAGTTTCAGGATTCTGTTGTCAAGGTGTGTTCGTGGTGATGTTCTTCATGTGGATTGCAGAAAAAATCATGTGGCGAATATGATTTTTATGACATTTTGAGAAGCTATTTATGAACAAGATCTGCCTTGGTTAAAAAATTATTAAAATCATTGCGACAATAAATTATTTGCATAGATTTCCATTTTTTAATAATAGCGAGCCGCTTCCATTTTGCATTTCATATGGCCAACTCAACTATATGTTGCTATAAATTTTAAAACAATTTGTGGTCTACATTTCTGTAAGTCTGCCCTCAGATGCCCACAAATAGCTTAGAGCCACAAAATTGAAGCCAACAATTAACTTATTAAAAATTTAGTCGGAATTAAAATTTGGCAACTGCCAATTATGGCTTATTTAATGTATGCAGCAGCGGAGCCTGTGAAAAGAATCTTTATAATGAGCGTTAACAGAAAATTGCCTACGCATACTTGTATGATGTGTTGTGTTCGAAATTTGAATGAAATAATGTTAAAGAACTGCCTAAAATTTTATGTAAATTATTGATAATACAAACTTATGAGTAAAAAAATTCATTAAATTAATAGATAATTACTGCTGGAGCTGTTTAAAAACGTTATCATGGAAGCCTCATTCAGGGCAGGGCGGCATTTCGGGCCCATTGTATCACGATGGACTGAGCCGCAGGACATTGTGGTGGACACATGGCGCTCGTAATATTTTATTAAATTATATTGGATAACGAAGGGATTTTCTCGTTTAATAGCTTTGCTTTTATAGCTAGCTTAAGATAGATTGGTTTGATTCTGTATTATCGTTGACTTGTCTACAGACACACAAAGTTAAGCACTTTTACAAAAAAGAGCAACAAATATTAAAGCATATACTATTTGATTTCAAAATTCTATCGGTACCCCAAAAGCCACATAATTTCATTTTCAATTCATTTAAATGTAAATTTTTCTAATACAAGAACCAAAAATTGTAATCCCACTTTAACACTTTTTTGATATTTTTCAAATTTAATTGAATATAAATCAAATAAGATTTTACAAATTGGACCTCGACCCATTATCGAGCATCTCATTTTCAACATTTCTCCTTCGCAATGAAAATCCCGGCACTTCCGAGTGGCTCCTTTCTTTTATTCATTTGTATTTCATTAAAATTTTTCCCATTGCCGCAGCTTTGTTGAATTTCTGGCATTTGTAAGGAAAGGTTGCTGTAAGTAAAATATTTACTTTGCGCATTTTAAATATACATAAAGCTTTTTCTTGATGGTGTGTGTAAGCCACAAGGTACTCACATACATGCTCGTATTTGTACCCATTAGGCCCTACAGTTACAACAGTCCGCTATTTCTCAACCTCACTTGACAAATAAGGGGAAAGGGCTTTATATGCAAAGGCCGACCTTCTACGAAAGCTTCCTTCAACCTGCCCGTTAACTGCTTGACATTTTATTTATTTATTTTCAGTATAAACTTTGTTGACGCAATGGTTTGGCCGGCTGAATCCTTGCTGCTCAGGATGCTGTCTGTCATCTTTTGCTCAAAGAAACCAATTTTAGTAATCGACATAAGTAGTTTACACGCATTTTGCTATTCTGTTTGTCCAACGTACGCTGCCAAAATCAGATTTAACTTAAGCCACATATGTAGTTGTGTCCCTTAGAAACTAGCATTAAAATTCCACAGAGACTACACTTCAGCAAGGCACATTATGGCCAAGGTAAAGCTCATTCGAGCTTGCGTGATACCACGACCACCAAAAAAAATTTGGAAAAACCAAATTAATTGAAAGTTACTCGCACATTAGCGGAACTGCTCTTGGAACTAAAACCTTTCTGTCTCAAATAAATAACCTAAATAATTAAGTGGCCAAGAATTGGTGAGCGGATGGCTATGGACTGGAAGCGATTTTATTGCTTAAACTGCTATCAGCTCTTATTGAATATATATTTTAACTAGCAGGTATTTCCCGTCTTAACCCGGCTCAATATGTTTCCAATTGTATTTATTTTGTGTGTGCATAACCTACCCATATGTTTTCACCTTAAAGGTTACCAGTAGGAAGGCATTTAAGGTATTTAAATGAATATTTTTTGTTCTTGACAAAAAATTGTTCAGTAGTCCGTTACATTTTTGTTCTTGCCAAACTATTTCGTTAAACGAACATGACCACTATAACTAATATTTTTTAAAGATCGTTTTCTCCCCTTTGGAGCTAGAATTTTCCAAAAGCCTTTCTTAGTGTGCTCCTACACTATGATGGATACTATGAATCTTTTCGTGCCATATTGAGTCAATACGGCCACGCACAAACTCGGAATATGAAACACGGCACTCGTGTTAATGCCGTGCAGCGATGAGCCACGATCAAAAAGCACTGGCACCGATACCATCAAAATATCGAAGTTTGAATGCAATAAGCAGAATATTTAAATAATGAAATCGAATTATTTATTGAGATCAATAAGAACAAATCATATACATACATACATACTTGTACATCTGCCCGCAATGCGAAGCAGAATATGCGTAGCTCCGATATTCGGTTTCTGCTTTACCATCGCTTACGCAGTCGCAGACGGTAACTGTAACATTTTGGCGTTTTGCCTTTGCAATTAACATTAAGTGGTCAAAACGAAAAAAGAAGAGCGAGCTAATGACTTGCAGTTGTTGTTGTTTTTAGAGCATTATTTTTTTTTTACAATCAAACAACTGTGTTCGATTGCCCAATGTATACATTAATACGAATGTACATACATACATGCTATATTCATACACAGGCATAAATACATACATACATATGTATATTTCTCTTTACTTTTTCAACCGTACGTAGAGAACCGCACACATAGACACGAACTGTTGCTTGTTGTGTGTGAGTGTGTGTATGTGATGTCCCCAACTATTTGATATTTGTTGTTGCTGCATAAAGTTATTAATGAAAACACTAATGCCAAATGCACTAAACAAAGAAAAAATTACTTTTAAAAATGTTACATAATTTTCAATTAATTAACATTTCTTGCTCTGTCAGTGCAAAACGAATGTACATACATACATACATATGTAGATACATATGTACATACATAGATGTGCACATACATATGTATCTATGGACATTCACACATTAGTGTCCCACATTTTGCTTTGGCTATTTCAATCGTTTGCACGCAACTACACGAACAGCTGCTGGCATGTGTGTGTGTATGTGTGTGTATGTATACTTAGTTGTCCCCAACTGTTTGATATTTTGTATTGTTTGTTCTGCCTGCTTTTGTAAAATGCATATTTTGAAAATCCTTGAATGCAAAGTTGTAGATTTAGTTAAAAATTTTAAATCGATCGGACTAAATTTATAACACAAACTTTTCATTTGAAATAGTGAATTTCGAGTATGCAGTTTTGTTTGTATTCTTTAATTGATTTTAGAAACTAAGTTTTAAGTCGATTGGTTGAAAAATGCGGATTTTTCAAACAAACTTTGGAGCTACTTTCCCCCCCTTTGGAGCTCGAATTTTCCAAAATCCCTTCTTAGTGCGCATCTACACCATGATAGGATACTTGAGCGCAAATTTCAGCATCCTAGCTTTTACCGTTTGGGCTGTGGGCTGTTGACGCGGTTTCCTTTTGTGCCCCAATAAAAACCCCAATAATTCAAGCTCCAACAAAAAATTTAAAAAACCGAGTATGCAGTTTTGTTTGTATTCTTTAATTGATTTTAGAAACTAAGTTTTAAGTCGATCGGTTGAAAAATGCGGATTTTTCAAACAAACTTTGGAGCTATTTAGTATACAGTTTTTCTTGGAATTGTTCTGAGAGTATACAAACTAAGTTTAAAGTTAATCAGATGAAAACTGTAGATTTTTCATACAAACGTTGGAGGCTATTTTCCCCCCTTTGGAGCTCGAGTTTTCCAAAATCCCTTCTTAGTGGGGACCTAGACTATGAAAGGATACTTGAGTCCAAATTTCAGCTTCCTAGCCTTTACCGTTTGGGCTGTGCGTTGATCACCAATCAGTCAGTCAGTCAGGACAAACTGTTTTATATATATAGATTATCGTGCAATATCATGATTACGACGACAAAGTGTAGATTTAATCGAATCGATTGCATAATATCTCTGTACAGGCAGAAATGAAGGCAAACAAACGCAAACGGCAACAGCTATAAAAAAACTGAATTGGCCAGAAAGTGGCATTTAATGAAAAAAAAAAAAACTAAATGTTGGCAACAGCAAACAGAACACGGATGTAAATGAAACAAAACTCGCTCCCTTTCCATTTCTGCGGCAGTGTGTTTGAGTTACCTGACAATATATTCGTACATCCTGGGCTTTCACTCTGATCCGATTGAGTGATGTACGTATATATCCTTTTCTGCGCAACAAATTAAATAACATCTGGCAAAACATGAACCGTGGTTGTTGGAATAATTTTTGCATCATCTGTTGTGTGTTTATGTCTTTCCCATCTTAGTTGGCATCACTGCCACTGTTTTGCATATTATCTGATTCTATGACACATTAATCTTGTCAAACGGGAGTTACGCCTTTCGTCTCCTATTCAAACTCATGAAATCAAGAAGTTTTTCCAAACCAACACTTCATGCAAATTGCTCCTCTCTCGGCTTATCAATTGGTCCAGTTTTTGCCAATTATCGCCCACAAAGGAAACTTGCATTATTTAAAGTTTTATTACAGGTTGGCATCTGACTTCAATAGTCAGTTTATCAGATCGCTTCCTGACAACGTCTTCCCATTTGCTTTGGTGCTTCGGAATAAGGCGTTATTCTTCATACAACATTTTCCCAACAAATAAAAGCAGCAGCAGCAAAAAAAAGCCATCATATTTGTTTGCTATGTCGATTATTGATTTAATTTTATTTGTTTGTTTTCTCTTAGTTTGAGAAATGCCTTACTGAGAAGTTCATCTAAGACCAGCTCTATATCAATTTATCCATTGCTAATTTTGAATAATTTTGCTTATTCAATTTACAAGGCGACAACTGCTCGTAAAATGATTATTTGTGGATAAAGTAGCTACATCTGGTGTAGTGTATACATACTAGCAGAAACCTAAACTTTATAACACCATCGAATGCCTTTAATAACACCTTTCCAAATCAAAATAATCAATTTATGGATAAGCAAGCCTAAAAGACGACAAAGTCTCAAAGGCAACTCTCATGGCTAAGGAGTTTCTTAAAAACTAGCTCGCCCAAGTTGATGGACAATGTACGGGTCAGCAGGAAACGGCAGGAAACAGGGGTGAAAGGCATTTTAATTTAAGGTTCTGCACTGAGGTCAGGAGTACAAACATTCAGTGGCACATGGCCAAATGTGCACACATACACACACCTCCAGCTGACCGTAAAAAGTTAAAACGCGCTGATGTGGCAGCGAAGCAAACACAAAAAACGAAAAACAAAAAAGGAAAGGAAAACCCGTAAGCAAACAAAACAGGCAAACACAAAAATACACAGCAAACTTTGTAATTGGACAGAGGAAAACTAACAGAAAAATGATACCAAACCAGCAACAACACCAAGAACAATGTCCAAGACAGTCTGGGCCAAGTAAAAATGAGAAATTTGAGCTGTTTGCTTGTGTTTTGGTCTTTGGCCCAAACATGAGCAAACTATGGCAGGAGCAACAACAAAAGCAACTTGAAGTGCAACAAATGGCGTTGCAACAACAAAAGCCAACAGCCAAGCACAATCACACATTTAGATACAGTCATGCAAATATGTATTTGAACTAACACCATTTAATTGTAAACACTGTTAATGTGTAAAAATATTGAAACCCCTCTTAATTTCGCAGCCAAATTTAATCACTATATCAATAATATTGACCTGTAGACTTCATATAAGAAACAATGCCTATTTTGTATTCTCTCTTGTCTAGAGTCCATTTACACCTCCTACACACAAAACAAGAAATGCAGAATTTATTAAGAATTGAAATTTAATGGAACTTCGGATAGACGAGAGATTTAGTTCATGGAGTTTATCAAAATATTGATTGCAACTAATGTATGTAAGTATGGAGGAGGGCTCCTAGAACATGTGCTTCGGAAGTGCTTAGCTCGCAGTGTGTATGTGTTTTTGGGTGTCTTAGTGTGTGTTTTGGGTGCCGGGGCTGTTAAACGTACATTTTCGCCACAATTGGGGTTCTCTCTCCCCTCTTTTGATATTTTTTGGATTTTCTGTGTGCTGGCCTTGTCCACCATATCATTATTCATTTTTGGTTGAGCAAAATTAATGAGCTCTGCAAGCCGCTGGCACTCCATTTTGGGCCAACCAACACACATACTTATATATATTTATGTATATGTATGTTTGAATTGCGGGTTCTGTTTGAAAAAGTCAGACAAAATGAACTCGTTAAAGCGCCTGACTCAGTTGGCTCTGCAAACTAAACATAGTGCAATAGTGAGAGTCTGTCATGAAAAGCGCTTTTAAGTTTTAATAATTTCGGAATGAGAATTTACTGTTTACTAGAAAATTAATCTGTGGCGCTCTGAATAAGACATCATTAAAGTGAGCTGCACAACCAAAGTGCATATATATTTTACAAAGGGATGAGGATGGGTTGCAAAGACATTATTGATATGACTATCCAACTTAACGAACTATCAGTGACAGCTAAACAAATAGGCGCACTTAAGGCCCTCTATCCAAGCGTGCTTGTGTGTGTTTTGTGTTTGCTTACGTCCTCGAATACCTTAAACGGAGAAAGGTGAAAGGGTAAATAGCGTGATTGCATGATAGCGTGATAGTAGAAACAGCTGACAAACAGCGAAAACATAGTAAACAGAAAACTGAAAGGTAAATTTCTATGTTCAAAAATATCAAACATTGAAGTCAATTTAAAAGTCAAAACGTGCACGAAATAGCATTGAAAAAGTTATGGAATCTATAGTAAATTCTTGCAGTCTACTTTTATTTACATTTTTTTTAATTATAGTCAGTTAAAATCAGTTTTCATCGATGCATCGCGCTACTTCTTGTTAGTACAAATTCTACGTACACAAAAAAATAAGAAAATCATACTAGATCTGCTTAGTATTTCTATTTTATATGTTTTTCTGAAAATTATAATTGTTAATTTTGAAATATAGCACAGCTGCAGAATTTACTTGCTGCATGTCGCAATCTAGCAAGTTAGTTAAAGCCAATTGGAGGGTATTCAAAAAACCACTTCTTATATGCTAATTCAGGCAAAAGCCCACAAAAGGAGGCAGGAGGGTGCATGTTGGGGCTGTCTCCAATTTGTATGCATATCTCTGTGTATAGTATATAATGGCAGCAGTCACAGTCAACAGCTGTTTATGGGGCTAATGGGATGACGTCGAGTGTATGACGTGTTGTTCTTGTAGTCGGTACGCACAATTTCGTGCCTAAAGAGCGCGTTAAATAAAGTGGCGACGAGCGAGTCAGCAGACGCGAAAATTGCAGCAGACAGGCAGGCACAAGCATGCAGAGGCACAACGATTCACAGATCAACCGTTGGTTTAGTGTCTATCGTCCTTTAATATTAAATTAAAGACATCATTCCTATGATTGTTGATTTCTGAAATAATACAAGTTCATCTTCTTCAACATATCTTGATGGGAGAATTTGATACAAATTGATACTTACGAGTATATGGAACGCGAATTGTAATTAAGTACTACAGTACGTACTATTTAATATTACTATAATGTTATATTTATTTACTTACTGATTTACTTATATGTATTTTAACAGACCATCCTTGGACACCCGACCTTCAGTTATGTAAATAACATTCTGAGCTATTTGAATACTCAGCTTCCAATTTTTAAAAAAAAGTTATTGCTCTTTTTTAAAGTGAACTCGACATATTACCTGTCTTTCAGCAAACACTAGCTCTAAAACTGTAAGGATGTATATCTATCTTGTCGTGACATAAAATATACCCGTTTTCCAAATCCATATACTTTTCAGTTGCATTACTTGATTTTATTAATGAATAAAGTAGTAGCAGTTCTTATTATTTTTAGCGTATCTAAGTTTATCTATTATACATATCTCATTATATTATGATAAATATTTTAACTACTAATTTGTCGTTTCTAGCTATATCCGCTCAATTTCATTTCCTCTCTGCTCGCAATAGTTTTGTAATTAACACGCTACTCCTAATAGTTTTAATCAAATCTATTTTACAGCAATTAAAACTATTACTTTAGCCCATTAGATATTTTTATTGGGGTTTTGTTGCTCCATATTGCGATCACGGAGTGGTGAACAACAAATCCCCTGACAACCCCGTGACTATTGTTGCACGCCAGTGTGACAATGGTTTATTTCGTCTGCATATATAGGGCAATGTAATTGTTTATTTTATACTCATTGCTGTCAATGCCATTGTGGTTTTTATATATTGTATCCTGCAGGCTCTGCAGAATTCCTATGAAAACATATACATACAAGCTGACTAACTCTCTGGCAAATGATTTTAAGTGCATTCAACCGCAACATTTTCCAACATCATTTCCTTCCTCACTCTCTTCCGCGCTTCACCAAGCTGCAAAATCAGATTTTTTATTCTTTCTAGAATTTTTAAGGTGCAATGTTCAGTTGGCATTGCTTGGCACACGCGCTTGGCCATACGCCAAGTTTTCCTTCACAAGGTAAACTACAAGTAGCTGGAAAATTTAAAACAAATAAATTTGTGCTGTCTACGTTTTGGGGCTGATACTTACTGCCCAACCATTAATGCCAATGTTGGCGCGCAGTTCAATTGCTTACATACGTTACTTGTTATATAGTTTGTTAGTCTTAACCAAGGGTATTAGGGAAATATACAAATGTACGAAACAATTCACATTGCATCAACTTTTACTTAAGATAACGAAGCTTGAAGTCAAAGAAGACTAAAGCAGCGTAGATCAATTAAATAAATAAAATCCAGTCAACAGACAATGGTCGAAAAAAAATGCATGCAGAATTGCAGGCAAGCCCAAGAAAATACAAAAAATACGAGTTTAATTCTAAATACTATTTAAGCAACTCTAAAATTGCGCTAATTATAATATAACGTAACAGTAGATTTGGTTCCGCCCATAGCTTTAACTCTGTGGCATATATAACCTGTTTTGAGATAGGAAAGAGATCGGAAGTCGAAAAATATATTATGCCTCCGAAGAATAATGGCCTGTACGTTTAGCAACAGATTTACAGACATTGAGCTCAATGCACGTGTTTGTGGGTCATGTATATACATCAATGACATAAAAAAGCCATTAAGAGTTGGTGTACAACAACAATCAAGGGGCAGCGGAAATGTGTCGAGAGGCATAAAAATAAAACTTTCAAGTTCTCTAGAAAACAATTGCAATGTATTCGAAGTCCAACTGGGTTTGATTTCAGTGGTATGATTTCAATTAAATAAAATGTATTAGATTTGGCACCGCTTCGGAAACAGACATTTACTACGCGCTATTAGTCTAACAAAGAGCATGTATCCATTTGTATTAATCGAGACACTACAGCAGGGGTCTATAATTCTTATTTTTTGCTTACTGTATATACCTAGGCCCTATTAGTGAACATTAGTATAACAAGTAAGTGATTAAGGGTTTTTACATTTAGATATATTTTTTTAAAACATTTGGTATTCCCTTTGGCAAAAAAATGTGCATTCTTTACTTGTCAATGCATTTGATGTTTACGATTTTGATAATTAATAATATAATTTGCAAACCACGATCCGGTAACTAAATATTCCTATAGTACAAATATATTTAAGCTGTAGTTATAAGTAATCAATAAGGGCCCCAACAACGATGCTAGCAAGTCAATTAGTAAAAAAAGTGTAGCATACTCTTTGGCGTTCGTCACACAACTTTTATCTCTATATATATATAAAACAGTTTGTCCTGACTGACTGACTGACTGACTGATTGGCAATCAACGCACAGCCCAAACGGTAAGAGCTAGGAAGCTGAAATTTGGACACAAGATTCCTCTCATAGTGAAAGTGGTCACTAAGAAGGGGTTTCGGAAAATTCGAACGCCAAAGGGGGGAAAACGAGCTCCAACGTTTGTATGAAAAATCTACAATTTTCATCCGATTAACTTCAACTTAGTTTGTAGACTCTCAAAAAGAATACAAGAAAAACTGTATACTTGGTTATTCACCATTTTTCCTGGGGCATGAAAAAGGGGGGTTTTCCGTGGAAAAATTGAAACACAATCAACACCCCACAGCCCAAACGGTAAAAGCTAGGAAACTGGGCTCAAGTATCCTATCATGGTGTAGATGCGCACTAAGAAGGGATTTTGGAAAATTCGAGCTCCAAAAGGGGGAAAAATAGCTCCAAAGTTTGTTTGAAAATTCTGCATTTCTGAATCGATCAACTTTAAATTCGGTTTTTATAATCTATAAAAGAATACAAACAAAACTGCATACTCGGTTCGAAATTTGTGTTGGAGCTTGAATTATTGGGGTTTTAATATTTATTCATTTTTTTAAATGAAAAGTTTGTGTTATAAATTTTGTCAGATCGATTTCAAATTTGGGTAATATAATCTACGTAACTAAAATTACAACTTTGCTTTTAACGATTTTTAAAATATGCATTTTACAAATGCAGGCAGAACAAACAATACAAAATATCAAACAGTTGGGGACAACTAAGGATACATACACACACACACATACATTCATACAAGCAGCTGTTCGTGTAGTTGCGTGCAAACGGTTGAAGTAGCCAAAGCAAAATGTGAGACACTAATGTGTGAATGTTCATTTGTACACATGTATGTACATACATACATACATATGTATAAAAGTACATTCGTCTTGCACTGACAGGGCAAGAAATGTTAATTAATTAAAAATTATTAACATTATAACATAAACATTTTTATGTTATTTTTTCTTTGTTTAGTACATTTGGCATAAGGGGTTTTTAGGACAACGGACTACAAGGGCGTACGATGGTTGGGCAGGGGGGACATTGCTCCCCTTAGAAAGAATTTCGCATTATGAATTACACCAGCACCATATGTATTACATACGTACATACATATGTACATACGTCTGTATGTATAGTATGTACATATGTACATCAATAAGTATGTATGTACGTACATACATTCATATATACATATATAGGTTTGTATGTATGCAGGGGGCCATCGAACACTGTTGTTTAATTGTAATAAATAGTGTTCTATGTTTTCAAATCAAAATTTTTAAAACAACAACAACAACAAGTTGTTGTTTGCATACGCAAAATGCCAAAAGTTTACAGTTACCGTACACATACAAATACATTTGTATGTATGTATGTATGTATGTATGTGTACAGTGAACAATCGAATACAGTATTATAATCAATAACTCTCAAACGATGTTTTTCGATGTATTTGTATTCGACATGTATTACGATATATCAACACAAGTATCGATTTTTTCGATATATCGCATTTAATTTTATTATTGGGGTTTGAATATTTATTCACTTTTTCAAATGAATAGTTTGTGTTATAAATTTTGTCCGATCGATTTCAAATTTGGGTAATGTAATCAACCTAACTATATGAACAAATTGGCATTCAACGATTAAAATATAGCAATATGTTTTTTACTTGCTAATACTTATCAAATATCAAATAGTTGGGGACATCGCATACACACACTCACACATACATACAACAAGCAACAGTTCGTGTCTATGTGTGCCCATGCATACATACATATGTACATGCATATGCATGTATGCCTGTATATGTATGAAGCATGTACATACAAAACAACAACAACAACTGCAAGTCATTGGCTCGCTCTTCTTCTTTCGTTGTGACCATTTAATGTTAATTGCAAAGGCAAAACGCCAAAAGTTAACAGTTACCGTCGCTAGGCAACGACTGCGTAAGCGATAGTAAAGCAGAAACCGAATAACGGAGCTACGCATATTCTGCTTCGCATTGCGGGCAAATGTATGTATGTATATGATTTGTTCTTATTGATGTCAATAAATAATTAGATTTTGTTATTTAAATATTCTGCTTATTGCATTCAAACTTCGATATTTTGATGGTATCGGTGGCTTCAACTATCGAAAGTTTTACTCTAGCAAATTGAGATGAGAATTGTCAGTGCTTTTTGATCGGCATTGGCACGAGTGCCGTGTTTCATATTCCGAGTTTGTGCGTGACCGTATTGACTCAATATGACACGAAAAGGCTCAAATGTGAATTTAAAATTAGGATATACCCTTATAATTATTCCCCCTTTTTTGCAAATCGTATATCTTAAAACGTTGCGTTATCTCTATATATAAAACAGTTTGTCCTGACTAATTGGTGATCAACGCACAGCCCAAACGGTAAAAGATGAAATTTGGACTCAAGTATCTTTTCATAGTATCCATCATAGTGTAGGAGCACACTAAGAAAGGCTTTTGGAAAATTCTAGCTCCAACGGGGGGAAAACGAGCTTTAAAAAATATTAGTTATAGTGGTCATGTTCGTTGAACGAAATAGTTTGGCAAGAACAAAAATGTAACGGACTACTGAACAATTTTTTGTCAAGAACAGAAAATGTTCATTTAAATACCTTAAATGCCTTCCTACTGGTAACTTATAAGGTGAAAACATATGGGTAGGTTATGCACACACAAAATAAATACAATTGGAAACATTATATTGAGCCGGGTTAAGACGGGCAATACCTGCTAGTACAATTATATATTTTTTTGTTATTTACAGTTATGCGCGAAATTCAACGCTAGACGGAATAATTAAACAGATGACAAAGGAAAGCAATGAGGGCTAGTGATGATTGCCAATTGCTTTGCAAGTAAAAATCCTTAAATATGTATGTACATATGTATATGCCCATGGAAACCACAATGCATGCCGACACTTACACATTTCAATGGGCTTTGGAAGCCACAATGCATGCCGACACTTACACATTTCAATAGACTTTGAGTTGATTTGAGTCTCTATGCGCTTCGCTACCTCAATGTCTTGGTATCAAGGAAGCGTATTCAAGCAAGCTGGTTGACTTCCTGGCAGCAAGCCATATAATCAAAATGGATATTGAAAAGCATTGTGAGGTTGAAAGTCGTTGCTGAAAAGTACCAATTTGTATACCCTATACCCGAAATATTGAATACCCGAAAAAAATAGACAAATCTTCGTAACACGCAGAATCAGTAAGATTCGTCTAATGCTTTAATTTTATTTCAAATAAAAAAACACCTCTTTACGTTATATGTCGTCCACATAAGCAAGCAACCAAAACAACAACATGTACTCATAACATGATTTGTGAATCTTAAGTTTAATTAAAATCGGGTATCATTAGGAAGATAATAAGTCTCTATGAGCAATTGACGCAATAAAGATAGATAGGGTATAGAGTATATAGCACTCGGAGTGATTGCACTTCAAAGTGCAATCAGCAGTTCATGTTGGCGCACTCCTACATTTTTCTGCCTGAGCACTCGCAAATTCTTATTTTCTTCCTCCACTATTAAATGACATTTGGATGTTACTTATAAAAAATGGACACTTGTAAAAAAGGACAGTTAATAACTATACACAAGGGCGTAGGCAGCTTTTACCGAAGTCCAAAAAATTAAAATTTTGATTAAATAATGCACGGTGCATTTAAAATATAACTTATGCACATGATCAATGAAAAAACTTCAACAAATCCAACTCAGATAAATTTTAAGGCGAAATAATGCGTCATAATAATGAACTTGTGGTCGACTTTATATGGCAAAATTTATTCTGGGGAGGGGGGGGGGGGGGCGTGGCCCCAATTGCCTAAGCCCTTGACTATACAGTCCACACATACGAACCTAAATTTCTTTTTTTCACATTGAACTTCAATTGAGTTAAATGAAAATTCTGAAACACCTAGTTAAGATAGCTGCTGAAAACAAGTTGGCTTGTTTAATTTTTTTACCTTGTACCCAAAGGATACATGAAATGATATACCAAAATAATATTGCTGGCTTTAATTGTGTGTGCTGTTTTAGGTTCAAGTGTTGAAAAAACTAATCTGACCGCAGTATTAAATAAACAACACATATCAACAAATCTTAAATTGAAAGGCAAAACTAAAACTAACAAAGCCTTTCCTCTTTCCGTTCGTGAACACATTTTAGTCACAAGATATAAACTCCTTTGACTTGAAATCATTTTCAAACCACCAACGTGCTTTGATTTCTTTTATATCAGCACTAATACCATACTGCTAAGATTTAAACTTCTTAGAATATTTACGTCACATGCCCTCTTTAATCAAAAACTTTATGGGTCTGCCAATTCAATTCTATAATAAATTAATTTTTCACTTGAAAAATATTGAACTTTTGAAGAGTATTAGCTTATAACATCCTCCCATTACTTCTGCAGCGTTCGCTTCAAAATCATTCCTTCATTAGAAAATACTTATAAGAGCAAAGCATAATGAAAATAAGTGGCTTAAAAGGCAACTAAGGATGATGGCTGGCAGAAACGACAATTGAATGGCTGGGGCCATTGAGAGTAGTGCCTCCGGCAGCTGATGGCCACTTACAGTTACAGCAACAATGTTATACCTGTCCAACGTAAGTCTATGACGTGGCAAAACTGAACAATAACACAAACTCGTATCTACTTGAAGAATTGATAATTATCAAAATATAGTAATCCACAAGGCAATTAGCAAATGCGCTTTTAAAGGAGCGCAGATCAAATATACTTAATAAGTCTCTGAGAATAAAAAAGTTTTTAAATTCAAAAATTATAGTCATATTTATATATGGTTTTCGATTATATCTAATTTTTCGAAACTTAAAATTAAAAACATTCATTAAAATTCTTTTTCCAGCACGCACTCAAAAATGTACAGTAATTTCTCTCTTCATCCCAACATCAAATTCTAATTATAAATGCACATTTCCTTTTAGAAGTACGCGACTATAAAAGTCAATTTGGCACAGCCACAGAATGTCATGCACTTGCCTTTATACTTGTACTTGAACAAGTATGTTATGAGAATGCATTTTCCGGTGTTTACATAAATAATTTCCATTAATTGTACTCCACAATTTTCAGTCAGTTTCCATCAAGCCGTTACTGGCTTAGCACCCTACTTAAGTGCTTAGTTAGGTGCAAATAACATCGAATTTATCAACAGTATTAGCATATTTTTTGTGTTCAAAGCTGCTGGATCTGTCCAATAAAAGCTCTAGTTTTACGGCGCTCAAGGATTGGATTTTAAAATAACCCTTATACCAAGTCAATCTATTGTCCCTTACCTCAAAGTCATCTTATTTCCGTTTCAGATGATTCACTCAATTTTTTAGCGAAAAGAACCCAACCCGTGTCGGTTGGAAATAAATATCAAGCCAATGTAAGCCCATTTAAGGGAATACACAATAGCAATGAATACAATCAAATTCGTCATACAGGAGCAACAAAACAAAATTGGTTAAGCATAACTGAAAAGTTTCCTTATCCATCTGACACTTATCAATTCTGTCAATTTCTCACCTCCCACACACAACAACAACAAATACAAGGGCACTTTTCGCACTACATAGAAATTCAATTGATTGAGAAAATACAGAAATAAACTTATTTACTGGCAGACGCACTCGCTTTCTTCCGCATCATCCGGCAAGAGAAACCTTTTTAAAGCATTACCTGCTCAAACGATAGCACATTGGGACTACGGCCATTGGTTTCCAAAAGCAGAAATGAATGTTGAATTACTATAGTGGACTTGGACTATATCTATTTTCCAAGGAGACTGAACATTATAGTTTTATCCCCCAAGTAATCTAATAAGTTTAACAGAACTAAGCTTTCTCCTCTACTTACTTTATTTTTTCCATTTGTTAGGTCTGGCATAGCTGGCCAAATGGGCAAATAAAATTCTCCAACTGTCGAATGCGTTAATGAACATTATTGTACCTTTATTTTTAAGTCTTTCTTATTTTTAAAGTTGAAATTATAGCTAACTAAAAATTTTTTATATTTATTTTATAGACAGCCCACATTTCTTAATACGAAATCAAATAAAAAATTGAATTCACTCTAACCGACCTACAAGGAATAAGACTTTGAATAACATTTTGCTTTTTTAATGATCTACGGTATGCATATCTTAAACATCATTATTGGCACTTCACCAATAAGCCAAACTATTTTTCTTGCCTATTGAGTATGGAAATGTGCTGAGTTATTGTTTAAAGAGGAACAGGATGCAATTATGGTGTATGCTCTGAAGAATATATAAACAAAATGGAAGCAAGGAAAATTGAACCGCAATAATACAAATTTTTACTATCTTCAAATCAGCAATCTTATCGTAGACTCTTAGCTCAAATTACAATAAATTCATATTGATTTGATTTACTTAAAGCAAAATATAAATCAGTACTTGTATTCGGAAAATGCGCAAATTTTGTGTTATTTTAACTGTCATAACTTTTCGTAACGACCCACTGTACAAGTCAACAGCTAATTCGCACACAGGTGCTTAGTATACCATCCAATCGCGTTTTCCAATTGCGTGAACGTTCAAACGGGCTGATTTCCCTCTTCTGCTGCTCAGCAACAGAAATTGAATTGTTTTCTTCATTTGAGGTTCACATAAATTTAAAAATCTGTCCTTTTCTTTCCTGTCGTCTGAAAGCGTTTCCTTCCGCCTTTTTTCGTCTCTGTTCAGATTGTCGGGAAATTAAAATTTCATGTTTTCAATTATTTTTGGCAGCGGTATGTCTTGTGCTTGAATATTTTCAATGACTCCTTTAATTGATAGATGTTAAAATTATAAATTTATATACGAGTATATGTGTAAATGCAAATTTTTTATTATGAAAATACTGGCTGCCAGTCTCTAAGCAGTAATTAAAATTTTTTGACTCCATCAACCATTCTATTTGAAAAGCACACTTATAATAACACTTAATCAATACAAGTATGTAATTGTAAATTGTTAAGGCAATTCGCTTGCGAAAAAATTTAATGTCAGTTCTACGCCCGTAATATTCCTCTCTCGTACTGTGATATTCTCAATTGCTTGAGTTTTTGTTTTATTGTAAAGCGGCTTTTCTCTCTGATTCAATTGAGGTCGCTTTGTAGACAGTAAATTGACAGCTGTTGGCTAAATTAAATGCTGCCATGAGTGTCGGCCATTAGGCGGAGGTGTTGTGGTGCTTTGTAAGTGGTGTGTCAAAATCCGGGTTGGATTTGGATTGAGTGATGGCCTGACAAGCAAGTAAAATGTATTTAAGTGGTTGCTGAAGTATCACTTAATACGGAAGATGATATTGATTGAAACAGCCAAGGCTAAAGGCAAAAACAAAATGGTTAAAAGAAAAACAGATGAGGCAGAGAAAGCAAAATGAGTAAACAAATCTAAATTGGCTGTAAGTTGTATATAAATAAATTAAGATTTGAGAAGCTCCACATTCAAACGAACATATAACCGAAATGAAGAACAATTTTAGATATTAAATGTATATGATTTTTATTTTTATACCCTGTACCTGTAGGGTAAAAAGGGTGTATTAGGGTTGTGCAAAGTATGCAACATGCAGAAGGAAGCATCTCCGACCCCATAAAGTATATATATTCTTGATCAGCATGATGAGAGAAATCGATCTAGACATGTCCGTCCGTCCGTCCGTCTGTCCGTCTGGATGAACGCAAGGATCTTAGAAACTGTAAAAGCTAGAATAACCAAAGTTGGCATCCAGATTCTCCTAGGTCCGAGAAAGGACGAGTTTATTATATTTTTTTTAATTTTCCCTTCCTTCCCCAGCTGCAGAATTTCGTCAATAGCGTCCACATTTCAAACGCTACCTAAACCAAACTTTGCACACCTAATTTATATATAATTGTCTACTGTTGTTAATTTAATTTTAATTTTTATTTAATTTTATTCAATTCGGTCAATTGTAAGAAAAGTTATAAGCAAAACAAATTCTCGCCAGTACAACCCCCCCAAACTGCAGCAACAAGTTCGCTCTTCTTCTTCCTCTTTTTGCTGCTGCTTTGGGCTCATATAACTCAGTGACGGAAGTTTACCTGGGTACAGGGTATTACACTGTCGGGCTTGCTCGACTGTAGCGTTCTCTCTTGTTTAAATATATACAAGGTGCGTTCCAAAGTAAACAGGACTTTTTGAATCTAGCGCCGCTTGGTGGCACTATATATATGTCGACTGGTGCGTTAGAATCGATTTATCGATTGTCCAGTGAGAATTTCATGACATTTCATCGATTGGAAGTGAAATTATTGCGTTCTAAGTGTCAGTATATTTGTATTATCGGTGCAAAAAAAGCTTCGAACAAAATTAAATTTTGTTTTAAAATTGGTAAAACTTTTACCGAAACGTTTCAATTGTTGTTCAACGTTTTCAAAGTCGTCGTGAGGACATAAATGACGATCAACATGTGGGCCAATCAAAATTCGTGATCACCGAAAATTCCATCGAAACTTTGCGTGAATTCTTCAAAAATCAGCCGAAATCATCATTGAAATTGATGGAAATGGAATTGAACATCTCCAAAACATCGATTTATCGCATTTTGACCGAACATTTGAAAGGTGTGTGCACAGTTTGTTCCGCACAAATTTACTGACGACCAAAAATTGCTCAGAATCCAACCGATTGTGACCGATTATTTGACCAAAAATCACATTTTAACAATTAACCACTCGCCGTATTCACCTGATATGGCACCGTGCGACCTTTTTTCGGAAAATGCAATTGGACCATGAAAGGAAAGCGTTATGCAGACGTAGAGGCCATTCAAAAGGCTTGCACCGGCATACTGGCGGCCATACCGGCCAACGAGCAAAAACACTCGTTCGTGATGCTTTTGGATCGTGCAAAAAGCTGTATTGAAGCAGAAGGAGACTATTTTGAATAAAATAAATTGATTTTGCCGAAAAACCCATTTGTTCTGTTATTTTTTTTAAAAAGGCCTGTTTACTTTGAAACACACCTTGTATGTATATTGGATGAAGATCACATTGATAGCAACAGTTGCTAGACTTGCGAGAAAGTACAAGTATAATTTAAAATTTACATTTACTTTAGCTAAGATGTAAAAAAGACCATGAGCGAATGGGTGCGGAAAAATCCATTCTGCCATTGAGGTTTTTGACTTCAACGGAGAAAGCTGAAAAGAGAAGCTTTTGAAATAGAAGGAGAGTGAGAAGAAGGCTATTTAAGCCAAAGTAACGGATAAAATATTCTGTTGGCCTGCAAGGAACTGGTAAATTCAGAGACACTATTATACACATTCTAGAAGCATTTATTTTTAAGAAGCTATATACAAATAAGCTGCTTACTAAATGCAATCTGTTTGAATATGCACATATGCTGTTTGCCCTTAGGGCATGCAACCAATTGCAATAACATCCTTACAATGGTACCAGAATGTGTGTGTGTGTCTTTGTGTGTATTGTTTTTGGCATATCCGAATATTGATTATACGTCATGTTGGCACAGTCACAAAATGCACTCGATGTCTGTTTGCTCCTCTGCCGCAGTCAAGTGTCAGGCACACAAGCATTGACCAATGGAGTCTGCAGTGGATAGACAGTTCTGTGAGTTTATTTGTTTGTTTGTCTGGTATTTGCTTGTGTGGTTGTTTGTTTGTTGACTCCGCTGAAACTACACCATCTGCCAGCTAATAATGCACATTTGTTAATTGAAACACAGCTCGGAGACTCAGCAAGAGGGAGAAATATAATTAAAGAGAGATAGGGAAAGGGGGAAAAGCAAGCAATGCTTGGTTGTTAATATTTTTCACTTCCTCTCCCGTACATATTATGCAGTGCAATGTTGCTTGACACAAACATCTACAGACCGCTGCCAGCTTGGGAAACAAACCACACCTGTTGTTGTGTTGGTGTCAAGAGCTGGCAATGCCTCGTACAAATTTTACAAATTCCCACTTTTAATATTATTATTATTTGTATGTACGTTAAAAGTACATGTTATTTGCAATGACATTTCTGTTGAGGGCTCACAGTGAGCTATTCTGCCAACTGTTGTTAATGATGATGACTTGCATTTACAAATGTAGGGAACTTGAAATCAGTCCCCTAGCTGTCTTCTTATCTTGTTCGGCAGAAAGCACAATGCCAGACAAATGTCAGTTAATGAAAAAGGCTTTATTAGTAAAATAATATTAATAGAAATTTCTTGTTGATCGTACTTTTTTCACTGTTTGGCATCGACTTAAGTACGAAACTCTTGATTTTTGATCACCATAAATACGTGTAAGGAAGATGTAAAATGGGAGAGCCGTCAGTATTTGGTTGTTGATTTAAAGTTGTGAAGCTGTTATTTTACGTTAAGTCTAATACGCGTTCGCCATCCTAATTAATATGTTACTATATCTTGGAATCAATACCACCATAAACAATTTTCTATGAACAAGATCAGATTACATGTAAGAATGTTTGCAGGTTTTGAGTATATCATGAAATCATTTGAATGAAGTGATGAGAAAGTCGTTTAAAAAATCGATCTTTGTCACTCAGCTTCGTTGCTTTATTTATCTATTTTATTTCGGCAGCTATGCGTTTACTAAAGCCACATTAGCAGCGCTGGCAATAACAATAAAAGCAAGAGCAGGAGCTTGCTGGTCAGCAACTTCTGTTTAGCTGTAATTTGCGACGCCTGGCGAACTTATTTTCATTTTGTTAGCCATTTTAGCCAAATGGACATTTTATTACAGGAAAACGCATGTGTAATTATACGAGGGTCGTATGTGTGTGGGTTGTTGGTTGCGGCCATTGCCGTGGCCGTGGTCAGCACCACGGTGTGGCATTAAAAGTGACCACAATAAACCAGGAATGGCAACGCGGCAGGCAACGCGTGTTTATGGCAATGAGCGCAACGGGGAATCGACTCAACAATTACTGTTATGGCTGGTTGTAAAGTGGAGCACCAACACACTCACACAAATACTGACTCATATACATATGTATATACACACATACTTCAACAACGGGTCGCCTTTCGACTGCAAAAGATTTTCGTAGAGGTACGTAAGTTGGAATTTATTCGTCGCTATTTAGATCTGCTTATATAAATTTATTTTTGAGTCTGCGACAAACTATTTATAAACGCATTTATACACTGAAAAATATATAACTTCAATAATTATAACTGATAGCTTTGTCTGCGAGTGATACAATATTAATGAAATTTCTTGTTTAAAACAGATGAATATGAAAGACTATTTTATTAAAGTAAAGTTATTTAATGAACTACAATTTGTAATTCATATTTTAATATTTTTTAAATCTTGATATCTATAATTTCGTTCAACAATAATTAATTTGTTATCCCTAAAAATTCGATTTGTAATGTTTTTTGTAAAAGGTATTTTTGCAAATTAAATGTATTATTTGTTATTACAAGAGGGAAGAAAAAACATTAGAACATGACCAGATCGATTTGATTCGGGATTTTAATGAAGGATATTAACACTTTATGAGATCGGTAATGCTATTATCGATCTGTTACATACATTAGCAAAAGCCAAATATACCCATTTAACCCTACGAGTAGAATGCAGTTCTATATCATAGGACAGAAGAAATTGTATTCTGTGTCCGCCCTTTTTATAATTTTATTCCAAATTAAAGCTCAGCATTTTATATTGACAAACAAATTTGTGCCCAAAATGCAATATACAAATTTCCCAAATTACTTGTATTGAGTTATGAAATTTCAAATTAGTTCTTAAAAATATTCTGAGTGTACAATTTCTTTACTGTCATTTCTTGCCACTCTTTCTGTAGACTCTACTATTTGCTCATAGACCTATCCATTGTAGCGTGCCGGTGGATTAAACAGAAAATTATTCTATCGAAGTAAATTTCCTGATCATGGAGGAGATAGGAGGCGTGCACTTCTCGCTATGCTCGGGATTAGCTCGTCGGATGGGGTGGGGTTCTTCCTCACTCCTACCAGGTAACACACTGCCACAATAATTAAGTGCACATGACAAAGAAAGAAACTAAAGTACATGCAAACTACTAGCAATATTCCCCGAAATAACTTAGCATATAATCGACAGATGCAACCGCGAATTAGATCGATTTGTGAGGGTATCCTGATGTTGGTGGAACCCTATTCTTTACCCACCCTACCTAGACAACACCGATGTTGGTAATTAAGGGTTGTCCCTACTATAACTTCTAATTAAGCTACTCGGTTTGTTCAGTCATTGGCCTGATGTCCAGCGATAGACCCTTAGAAATAAATTTTAAGCGTTCATGTCTATTTTTCTAATAATTCAAAAATTTCTTGGTTTATTTGTACTTTAAAGGGGGAATTAAAATTCATTGTTTCAAATTCGAATTGAATCAAATGTGTTGACCGTTGAAAATTAATAAGTAAACATAGTCCCGATATAATTAGGAGAATATTAATAAAAAATACAATTAAATTAAATATAGAAAGAAATAGGCGGGTATAGTTTCAAATAACTGGTTTAAATTAAACGCATGTAGGTTATGTAAAGGAGTCATGATCAACTATAAAAATACATAGGTTTGACTTACCAAGCAATGCCGTCGTTGAGCTCAATGAGACCATGCTGGAATTCTTAAAAAAATTACAATTATAGTGGATCAAACTTTTACATAAACATGCATGAGTTGAAACTTTTAAAGATTACAATTAATTACCAAAAAAAAAAATTAAATTAAAGTATTTTACTTTTTGTTTTTTTAACGCATGGTCCATTATCATTTCATTTAACATTTCTTCCTTTTTTTCTTTTCAAATCAGTTAAGATATTAAGAACACTTTAAAGAAAAAAAACTATTTTTAACCTGAAGTGACGTAATGTGACGCAGCACCCGAATTGCCTGATAAAAAAAAAATACAAATAAATTAGCAATTCTTTTTAGTCACTTAAGAGTGATCCACGATTTTCATTATATAAAGCAAAGCGAAAAGACCTAGCACATCATTGGGAAAATTGGTCGTTTCAGAGATGGCATCGCATTTTTCCTTCGGCGATCCAGAAATACATTTCGGCGACGCTCAGAAAAAAAGTATTCAAACATTGTCCCGTTAGACAGCATCTGGCTAGGCTTAGAAATCACCACGCCTCCAATTTGATGAAACAGCTGCAGCTCCAATTGATATAAAAAAACAGCCACAGCGCAGTTGCCGAAATACAGAAAACGGTCGCAGCGACGCTTGCAGCGCTGTCGCCAGTAACTAAAGCGGCGACTGCAGCCTAGCCATGACGTCACCGTCAGATAAGTGGGTTTTATATGAACCTCCACGTTTGCTTATGCGTGCGAAGATTTACCACGCATAGATATATATGTGACATATACCCGAGATTTGGGGCGACCCTAATCAGGAATCAAAAACCCAAGGGTGAGGGTAAGGGCACTGGCACTAGGCACTGTAATTAGTTGAAATTGTAGGCTATATTCATAATAGAACGACACTAAATTACCTGGCCACTCCAGTAGAAAAACTGAATAAACACTGGTTTTGGGGAATTTATATTTACTTTAACTTTTTGTTAAATTCAATTCTTGTTAATTCTTTTTTTTTTTTCCACGTGCAATGTATTATAATCGGCTCTTGGACACAATCACTTGTCAGACTTAGTCTGCTTCACTCAGAAGTCGGTATAGAAGTGAACTGTACCCCATGCAAACACTTTAGCTAGCCCTATGCAATTTTCAGCCAAAGCCAATCTTGAATCAACAACAACCTTAGCGCTTAGCCGAAGTCTGCAAAAAAAACGTATGTACTGATAAGCAACGGCAAAATCGTATGATGCTGCTCCGCTTATCCAAGGTGACCGCAGCATAATAGATAAAATATAAGAGTATGACAACTCAAATCATTTATGATTGCCCCTGTAGGAAATTGGACACTACAGCACAGTTGATGGAACGCTGGTTTCACCAGTGGGGCATAAACTGAAAAAAGTACAATTTTCTAGCACATTATTTCACACCCTTTTGCAGATCTTTGAGGTGAAAAACGCCTATACTTTTTCCCTCTGCGTTGGCCAATTGGTAAAAGGATGGGCTTACTTTTCGTATTACCTCTGCAGGAATGAAAACTGGTGCTAGCTTAGAGCTGAATTTCTTACTAGCATTGCTTTGACAGAAATTTCGGGCGTAAACTTTTTCGCCAACTTTGAATTGTATTTTTCTACTCCTCAAATTATACGATTTAGCATTTTTCTCATGTGCATCAGAAATAGCTGTTTGGGCTGCTTGCCGTATAATTTGCAAAGCATCGGGCGGGTTAATTCTTATATCATCTGTAAGCAATTGCAGTCGCCTGAGTAGGTCGTAGTCTTTGCCATTCATAACCATGTTTTGGCCAAAGACCGTAAAATACGGTGAGTATCCAGTACTTCGGTGGACACTTCCTCTTAAAGCCGCACTTATTCCTGATAGTTTGGCATCCCAGTTGGTGTGGTCTTTGCCAATATAGGCACGAATAGCAGCTAAGAGTGTTCGATTTAGTCTCTCACTAGCATTTGCTTGAGGCGAATAAATGGCCGTGCAGATTTGAGAGACTCCAAATCGCGTTAAGAATGCTTTGAATGCACCGGAAACAAATTGGGAACCATTATCGGTTAGTATGGTTTCAGGGACTCCCAAGGTTGGAAAAAGTGTATTTTCAAGATATTCACAAATTCTATGCGAAGTAAATTTTTTTAAAGGACAAAAAAAATGAAACTTTGTGCAATGATCTACGATTATCAAAAGCCCTATATTTCCCATTTTCGATCTAGGGTATGGACCTAAAAGATCCATATAAAGTTTTTGGAACGGCCTATCAGAAACCATCGGCTTTCCTAGAGGAGGTCTTAAAACTTTATTAGGGTTTTTTTGTCTGATGGCATACTTCGCAGTTGGAAATATACTCTTTTATTTGACTCGCCATTTTCGGCCAAAACACATATCTTCGCAACTTTTCAATTGTTTTTGCCATGCCACAATGGGCTGCATTTGGAGGATTGTGTGCCCTTGAAATTACATCAGCAGTGAGTTCATTAGGAATCCACAACTTCCAAGAATATTGGCCAGGGATCTCTGTGGTGGACTGTGTTCTTTTATAAACAAAATTATCAACGACCTTTAAATCGGGTAATTTTGCTGGAGCGTTTTGAACTTGTTCTATCAAATTTGTGTATGCAACAGATTTAAACGTAGGTGACCTAACATTGACTATAGGGCCTTGTTCATCTAACTCCACTTCGGCCAATTCCTCCTGCCTGGAAAGTGTGTCAGCGACTACATTTTCAGATCCCTTTCTATGGCTAATCTTGTAATTAAAACCTTGCAATTTGATTGCCCATCGTGCCAATCGACCAGTTAAATCTTTCTGCGCACTTAACCATTTTAATGAGGCATGGTCAGTGACCACTTCAAAGTCTTGTCCCTCAATATATGGCCGGAATTTCTTAATTCCTTTCAATACTGCAAGACACTCCAATTCAGTAACAGTATATTTGCTCTGCGCCTTCGAAAGCTTCCCCGACATAAAAGCAATTGGTAATTCATCACCTGTTTCATTTTTCTGTGCTAAGACACAGCCGATGCCATGCGTACTGGCGTCGCAAATCAAAAGAAAAGGTTTTGAAAAGTCAGGAGCACATAATACTGGTGCTGAGGTCAAGCTATGTTTTAATTGTGTAAAAGCTTTATCCGCGTCGGGATTCCAAGCGAATGACTTGGGGTTTTTCAGAAGGTCAGTTAATGGGACACTTGTCGTAGAAAAGTTATCGACAAATCGGCGGTACCAACCTGCCATTCCTAAGAACCGTCTAAGTTGCTTAACTGTTTTAGGAATAGGAAAATTAGTAATAGCATGTATTTTACTAGGGTCAGTGCGGAGTTCGCCTTCGCCAATTAAAAACCCCAAATATTTTATTTCAGTCATGCAAAAGTTTGACTTTTTAATGTTGATAGTAAGGTTTGCCTTGCGCAAATGTAAAGCTACTTCTTGCAACAACAGTAGGTGTGAATCAAAGTCATCAGACAACACTAGTAAATCGTCTAAGTATACGAATACTCTAGTGCGCAATTGGGCCGGTATTACCTGGTCCATGAGCCGGCAAAGTGTTTGTGCGGCATTGGTAAGACCGAACGGCATAACCTTGTATTGGTATAAGGGCCGATTTGGCACCGTGAAGGCCGTATATTGCCGTGAAGACTCATCTAGCGGAATTTGCCAGTAGGCGTGCTTCATGTCCAAGCCAGTAATATATCTTGCCGGTGGCAGTCGACTGAGGATGCCGTCTATATGTGGCAACGGATATGCATCTTTGCGGGTATGCTTATTAATTTCCCTGGAGTCTAAGCAAAGTCGATTTTTAGATCCTTTTTGTACCAAGACGCAATTACTGCTCCAAGGACTGTTTGAAGGTTCTATTACTCCTAGGGATATCATTTTCTCAACCTCGTCAAACATTAGTTTTTGGCCGGTGAGATAGGCCAGTGTCTTTGTTTGACTGGAATTTTTGTTTCCATAACAATCGAATGCTGTATTAGGCTAGTTCTCCCCAAGCCTTCTCGCTCGAATGACGGAAATGCATTTATGACAGTCTCTAGTCTAGCTTTTTGTTCCCTACTTAAAACATGCATTTTCGGCTTGTCTTCGTCGGACGCGTCTTTGCCAGTATCTAGTTCACAAATGGTAGGATTATCGTCTAAAAGACTCGTTAACAGACCAAATCTTTGAAAGAAATCCATGCCTAGATAAATCTCTTGCTTCAAAGCTGGTATTATAAAAAACTGCATTTCGTCTTTTTGGGTACGGAATTGAATTGGCATGGTTAATCTTGCTTTTACTACACAAGACTCAAGGCTTGCGGTTCTTATTTTCCCTGAACACCTTTTTGCCTTGGGGTGCTGTTGAAAATATTCCGCTGCTTTACCACCAATACAGCTGACGGTTGCGCCAGAGTCTAGCAGTGCTTTATACGTTTGTCCTTCTATTGTCAAGTCCGTGTACAGTCTATTGTCTGAACTCATAAAAATTGCCGAGATCAGTTTCTTCCTGACTGTTTTTATATCTTTCCAATATCTCCTTAATCTAGTTGTAGACCGCTTGGGTCTAGAAATATTACTAAAATAACTAACATTGCTATCTATATAATTATCATTACTTGTAATTGTATGTTTAATCCTATTCAAATTTTCCTGTATATTCTGTTCGGCCAAGCTATCTTCAATGTCTTGGTCCTTATCTTTATCCAACATAATTTCTGTTTTATTAGTATCTAACTGGTTTTCGGATGTGTCACACTGGTAGACCTGTCTGGCACACCCTTCTTGCCGTTTTCCGGGTTGCACTTTTCGCATTGAGGCTTGTACGTATTTTTGGCTCCACAGCCATAACAAAAGATACGTCTCTCCCCCATGCAATCATCGAAACGGTGACCGGCTTTGTCACAGTTCCAACACACAAGGCGTTTACGAACTATTTCTGAAATGTTTTCCTCTTCAGCATCTGTGAAATCTTCTTGAACCTCGGAAACGTTTGGCTTAAAGTGCTTTGGTCGGAGTACAGGAAGGCTAGTGTCTTTCAGAAAGTTCTCATGCTTTCTGACTTCTAATCTCAATTTATTTCTATTGGCAATCTTAAGATGTAGAAGTTCATACCGAAGCGAATTCTTAGAATTACGAATTAAAATATCGACTAACTTTTGTTCACTTATCTCCTGGGAAATTCGATTAACTAACTCTTCTAAAGCCATCTGATAATCATCAAAGGACTCTGTCTCCTTTTGACGCCGTCTTCGGATGAGCTCCCATAAATCAAAGTCATCCTTGGCATCGTCGAACCTTTGCCTAAAGGCGGCGGAAAACGCCTGCCAAGAGAACTCACTATGTTTCCTGTGGAAACTCCAAAACCAATCGCTTGCTTTCGCTGCGAAAAGCAAATGCAAATTGTCGCAAAGCAAGTTGTAATCATTATTTAGAGTCTGGGCAGTCAAAGAGCGCAGTCGATATAGAAATTCATCGACGGGCATCGCCTCTTTTGAGCCATCGAATTTGAGTCGCCAACTAGCCAAGATATTGGCAGCTTTTTCAGGCACGATATTTCGATTCCCACTACCCGAATGGCCTATATTAGAATTTTCTTCGGCTTGAGATCTACTTCTAGCACCTCTTCCTGAGCTGTGCTGATCTCGCTCACTCAGTTGCGGACTGTGACTAACATTTGCCGAAGATGGATTGTTGTTAATATTCAGACTATTCATTCGAACCTGAAGTGAACTTTCAATTGATGTCTTAATTAGATTACTAATTTCCGACATCATATTTCTTTGTTGTTCCTGTATGGCCGAGTGGATATAGTTCGTCATACTTTCATTGGTCTCGCCACCTATGGAGTGATTCCCTAAGCTTCCCAAGGATATACGACTTCCTACTAAGTCACTGGGGTACCGGGTTTGTGAACGAGTTTGCATACGACTACGTGGGTACGCGCCTTGACCTCTATGCGGCCTACCTTTTCCACGTGGCTTACCACTGGCTTTGCCTATTGGATGGGTGTCAGCTTGAGTGGTTTGTCTTACAACCACTTCAGGAACCTCTATCGGTCCGACTTCGGCTTCTAACTCAACTGCTAAATTGTTTCCCTCATAACTCAGACAGTCTGAGTCAATGGCTACGTTGCATATAGGGCAACCTTTATTAGTTTTTATGTACTGTACCATACAAGTACTATGAAAGTGGTGTTGGCACGGTGTTGTAGCAACCAACTGATTCTGACCCAAGGCATCATTACAAATAGCACACTGCTGAGGCGAGAAACCAGAGGCAGTGTTGCCTTCAGGACTACGTGTCACGGGCATCTTTCAATTACAATAAAAAAGTTCTTTATGTAGTTTTAATCAAAAGAAAACAATAATAATAAAAATCTGTGACCCAATATCGTGTAATTTTAGGTCTATGGCCTTTCAAAAATGCCAAATACTAAACAAACAAAACAAACCAATCTTATTCCTAAATCTGTCAATTGCATGTGATACTGTAAAACTACTCTTTGCTATTTCCAAGTCACTAAAGAAAGAATATTTTTGCTGGTCAGACTTCCGAAGCTTCTTCAGAGATCTGCTATTCCAAGCCTAAAGTTCTCTTTCGAGTAACTCGGTTGGGGAGTCGAATAAACAATAAGAGCCATTTGAACATTCGGTTAAGTACTGGTCGACCAATCTGGTATTTACCGAATTGCAATCGCAGTTTCCAGGTACTATGACACGAGTTCTTTCAGCATAAAATATTTAAAGACCAGATTCGATATGGTTGCTCGATCCGTATTCAACGAATCGTAACAAAATTCCTAATACCGAGGTTCCGCGCCATATTTATACCTATCCTTCATCCGATCTCTATATGAATATTAGGAAAAAAAATGAAAATTATTTTGGATGGATTTTTCGAGCCTTTTGCCGCGAAGCTAACCAATTCATAAACAGCTGTTCGCTAATACCTTCTCTAGTAATTATTTCCCTATAGACCGAGTCAGAAATCTAGGTCGAATTCTGTACCTATTGAATTAGTTAAAGCCGAATTAGGTTTGGCCTCACGTTTGGGCGCCATTTGTGTAGCGTGCCGGTGGATTAAACAGAAAATTATTCTATCGAAGTAAATTTCCTGACCATGGAGGAGATAGGAGGCGTGCACTTCTCGCTATGCTCGGGATTAGCTCGTCGGATGGGGTGGGGTTCTTCCTCACTCCTACCAGGTAACACACTGCCACAATAATTAAGTGCACATGACAAAGAAAGAAACTAAAGTACATGCAAACTACTAGCAATATTCCCCGAAATAACTTAGCATATAATCGACAGATGCAACCGCGAATTAGATCGATTTGTGAGGGTATCCTGATGTTGGTGGAACCCTATTCTTTACCCACCCTACCTAGACAACACCGATGTTGGTAATTAAGGGTTGTCCCTACTATAACTTCTAATTAAGCTACTCGGTTTGTTCAGTCATTGGCCTGATGTCCAGCGATAGACCCTTAGAAATAAATTTTAAGCGTTCATGTCTATTTTTCTAATAATTCAAAAATTTCTTGGTTTATTTGTACTTTAAAGGGGGAATTAAAATTCATTGTTTCAAATTCGAATTGAATCAAATGTGTTGACCGTTGAAAATTAATAAGTAAACATAGTCCCGATATAATTAGGAGAATATTAATAAAAAATACAATTAAATTAAATATAGAAAGAAATAGGCGGGTATAGTTTCAAATAACTGGTTTAAATTAAACGCATGTAGGTTATGTAAAGGAGTCATGATCAACTATAAAAATACATAGGTTTGACTTACCAAGCAATGCCGTCGTTGAGCTCAATGAGACCATGCTGGAATTCTTAAAAAAATTACAATTATAGTGGATCAAACTTTTACATAAACATGCGTGAGTTGAAACTTTTAAAGATTACAATTAATTACCAAAAAAAAAAATTAAATTAAAGTATTTTACTTTTTGTTTTTTTAACGCATGGTCCATTATCATTTCATTTAACATTTCTTCCTTTTTTTCTTTTCAAATCAGTTAAGATATTAAGAACACTTTAAAGAAAAAAAACTATTTTTAACCTGAAGTGACGTAATGTGACGCAGCACCCGAATTGCCTGATAAAAAAAAAATACAAATAAATTAGCAATTCTTTTTAGTCACTTAAGAGTGATCCACGATTTTCATTATATAAAGCAAAGCGAAAAGACCTAGCACATCATTGGGAAAATTGGTCGTTTCAGAGATGGCATCGCATTTTTCCTTCGGCGATCCAGAAATACATTTCGGCGACGCTCAGAAAAAAAGTATTCAAACATTGTCCCGTTAGACAGCATCTGGCTAGGCTTAGAAATCACCACGCCTCCAATTTGATGAAACAGCTGCAGCTCCAATTGATATAAAAAAACAGCCACAGCGCAGTTGCCGAAATACAGAAAACGGTCGCAGCGACGCTTGCAGCGCTGTCGCCAGTAACTAAAGCGGCGACTGCAGCCTAGCCATGACGTCACCGTCAGATAAGTGGGTTTTATATGAACCTCCACGTTTGCTTATGCGTGCGAAGATTTACCACGCATAGATATATATGTGACATATACCCGAGATTTGGGGCGACCCTAATCAGGAATCAAAAACCCAAGGGTGAGGGTAAGGGCACTGGCACTAGGCACTGTAATTAGTTGAAATTGTAGGCTATATTCATAATAGAACGACACTAAATTACCTGGCCACTCCAGTAGAAAAACTGAATAAACACTGGTTTTGGGGAATTTATATTTACTTTAACTTTTTGTTAAATTCAATTCTTGTTAATTCTTTTTTTTTTTTCCACGTGCAATGTATTATAATCGGCTCTTGGACACAATCACTTGTCAGACTTAGTCTGCTTCACTCAGAAGTCGGTATAGAAGTGAACTGTACCCCATGCAAACACTTTAGCTAGCCCTATGCAATTTTCAGCCAAAGCCAATCTTGAATCAACAACAACCTTAGCGCTTAGCCGAAGTCTGCAAAAAAAACGTATGTACTGATAAGCAACGGCAAAATCGTATGATGCTGCTCCGCTTATCCAAGGTGACCGCAGCATAATAGATAAAATATAAGAGTATGAAAACTCAAATCATTTATGATTGCCCCTGTAGGAAATTGGACACTACACCATTTGTGCAAACCGCATGAAATTCGAGCACACGAATACATGGAGCGCTCGATCAGATGAATTGACAGATAATTAATATGTCGAAATGCCAAACCCAAAGGGTGTTACGCAGACAGCACCATTGTGTGCGTGAGGGATTGTTTAGGTGATGGTGTGGCCGACTGGTCGCGCAAGTCAATGGCAGGCGAACAGTTAACAGATGGTTGCCATTGCCTCTCACTTGGCTTAATGCGTCTGGTTATGTGTGTAGAAGTGTGTTTGTTTAGCCCAGATTTGCATATTGATTCACACCTAACTGCTGGTAAGCCGAATTGCTTTCAGTGGAAATAGGAAATTACAACATTTACATACAGTTCACTTTCTCTGATGTGTTTAAGAGGTAGAGCGCTTATGTTCTTTATATATACAAAGAAAATCATTTAATATTATAAATAAACAAATACAAAACACAACACAAAACTGATTTGGAAATGTAGAGTTTCGTTTAACCTGTGAGGGGCTAAATACTGCATGTGCAGAATTTTTAAAGATAAAATAGTTCTATTTTAAAATAAGTATACATGTATTTATACAAAGCTCTTTGTCCTGACTGGTGGACTAACCGACAGACTAAGTTGTTTGTACAGTAGGATAGGGCAAAAAATGAATAACTCAAAAGGGCGTACCAGTTAACATTTGAAAAAGTTGTATTTAGTTATCATTTAGTTATCAAGTACCTTTGAGCTTATGTTAAATAGTTAATCAAACGAAAAGACTCTTTAGATTGCCCAATTTATAATATAATAATGAAATATTTTTAAAAACATTAAATTTTCGTAACGGGCTGCCCGTGAAAACGTTTTAATAGCCAGCTACCGGGTATTCGGAATAACTGGAAAGGCTCATTAGGCACTGGAACTAAACTGGAATGAAAGTATTGAGTGCAGGAAATGCTCATAATTATTTCTTGGAAAGTCAGCTTTCATTTTATAATATACTCCGTTTGACATCGAATAATACCACATGTACATTATTTCAATAATTTGTTTCGTGCTTAATTAAATAAAAAAATAAAAAATGGAGAATATTCGTGGGAGGACTACAGTTTTGGTTTTAACCTGTATTATTATTGAATTAAGTCAAAAACAAAGGATATCTTCATGGATAATATTATTGAAAACAAGATCATCTTCTGTATTCAGTCCTCCACTCAATACAATATATTTGCCAAGATGGAATACGTTTTTCAAGCCCACGCTTTACTACCACAAAGCAAGCAAACTGCGAGACAGTCAAAACAGCCAAGATGATGCCAAACTATTACGGATTGAACAGAGAACTGCAAATTAAAAAATTACAAATTATAGTACAATCCGGAACAATCTCCATCACGGAGCGCAAGAGCCACTGTTTTAAGTAATTAATTGTACACCAATTCGAAATATTGATGTTTTTAGAAACACGTGTCGACAAGAGTGGTTGACTAAAAGACACGTTTATGGAAAAATTGTTTCCCCCACATACCAAATAGACTGTAAGTCTGAGAGCACCCTAAATGGGCGCACAAAATGTCAAGTTGCCAAAGTAGGTGAGGGAGAGGCGTCATCATCATTAACAACACTTTTCAGACCAGCGATGACGTCGAGGGAACCTCTACGACCGCGGCAAGGTGTGCCGAAAGCAATGACGCTGATTGCACTCCACATCCCTTCAGTGCCAGATACGCACACAGCCATTTTGTTATGCAATCGCTAGAAATCCAAGAAGAGGGAATGTTGAGACAAATGGGAAAAGTCACAGACACAGATGTTATTTTGAGCGCTGCTTGCATGCCAAGTGTGGCGTCTAGGATAACGCCTTCACAGCTGACGTCGCATAATGATGATGTCGTTTGCTCTAGCAGTGGAGCACATTAAGTATATACATTGGTAGTATAAACATATGTGCAGTCAAGCTTCTCTACGATGAACTCGAGAACAACAACAATAAATATAATAAATCGAAATGTTTCGTTCAAGCACATGCCCATTATTTTGTTGGCAACATCTTAATCTTTTCCTCTAAACTGAAGCACATTTAAGGATGCTTGACCGTACCGATATATACATGCATATGTGTATGTACTCTGACGTCTTTGCGGTCGTTGGTCAATGCCAGACATTGCAACTATAACCCACCACAGCATTATTTGTAGAACATACGAGTATATACGCGCCAAGTGTCTTGCCTTTGACGTTCATTATGTCTCCTTGGCGTCTGTTGTGCCTGTCTGTGTGTGTTCTACCCTGATTTGCAACCCAACAATTCTATTCCATAATGTGACAATTGGATAATTCGTCTTTGTCATACTGTATGTGCCACAATGTTGTGCTTCAACTAACAAATGTTCATTATTAACTGCCAACTATTGCAGTTTCTGCAAATCCATCCCACAGACAAACAAGCAGACAACCAGTCCACCAAACAAGCAGACAGGCTGGCAAACAAACTCACAAAACCATCAATCCATTGCAGATTCTACTGGCAAACATTTGTATTTCTGACTCTTGACTGTGGCAGACGGGTAAACAGGGCGAGAGTGCATTTTGTGACTGTGCCAACATGGCGTATAATCAATTTGCTGATATGCCAAACAATACAAACAGTGCACGCACACACCAAAAAAGGGCATGGGTATCTAAGTGAAATATTAATTATACTCTGGCACTGGTACCTCTGATATGCAGAGGAATAAATTTAGATTTTTACCTTTATTTTATTAAGTAACAACAATATCTCCCCCTATCTAGGTATTTTAAATTGATTATCACATTTTTCGGTAACATTTTTGGGGTAGTTATTGATTACTTCTTGCTGAGTTTCGATGTAAATGCTAAAGGCTTTTAATAAGTGTGCTTCACCTGACTTCTCTATCTTTCTGTTTTGCCACTTTTCGTTTTTGCTGTTAGCCTTGGCTGTTCCAATCAAATGCATCGTCCGTTTTCCAAAATACTTCAGCCACCCCTTAAATGCAATTTATTTACTTGTCAGTTCATCGCTCAGTCTAAATTAGATGCCCGACCTACACAGGAACTTCTGTCTGGGGGCCCAGCATCATGGCAGCATTTAATTAAGGCAACAGCTGTCAGTTGGTTTTCTGCAAACGGCAATCAATTAAATTGAAACCAACAGCATTTTTAAATTATTGACCAACTATTAGGAAGAAACGTTCCTAATTTTTCATGAAGGCAGACAAATGATGATTTTGAAATTCATGCGAAACTGAAATAAAAAATCTAATTTATTTTAGTTCCGCATTAGTCACACTGTTTAAAATAAAGAATTCTGTGTTCGGAAATTATAAGACTATGTCGCTTACGTGGGGTTTTTATTTTTAAAAATATATAATGTTTGTTAAATTTAAGTGAAAATAACTCATTCCCAAATGCTTATATTGTATGACAGCCCCATACAGAGGCATGGCCTTTCTGAACCCTAAGTCTTCAATTATCAAATGGTGAATAGTGATGAAATCTGTTACTATTTTCGTTCTCGGATTGATAAAGCGTTCCAAATTCCTAAAGAAACCCATAAATGCTTTGGAATAGATAAAGAAATAAGAAATATTAATATAAATTATAGAACATTCTGTAGTTCTTTCCGATATTTAATTCACAGATTTTAGCCTCTTAATTTGATGCAGCTTTGGTAAAGTAAAATACGCAGGATACCATACACCATATCCTTTTCTACTAAAAATATATTAGTTTTAGTATATATTACTAAGTATATATTATTAAAAAAAGTAATCTGAATAAGGAACAACTTTAAAATATCGAACATGCCGCATCAATTTCAACCTTTAGAAAAGGCTAAAGTGGTGGTGCTGTGAAAAGGATGTTCATGCAGCATAATGCGTAGGACATCAAGTGCGTGTGCGAGTTAATAAATCCATTGCTTGCACTTTCCCCAGCAATTTAGCATCCGTGTAGAACGAGAACTCCTCTTCACATCCTATTTGCTGCTGTTGTTGAACTCCAATCCTTTTTGTGTGTAAGGTAAAAAATTGACATCACCGATCAGTGTCAGATTGAATACGAAATCCTTTCAGTTATACTTTACACATTTTGAGGCGTTTTGTTGCCGTTGCCGCATCATGAATTGTATTGAATTTATGGCCATTGTGTGTCGCTTTTTAGCAGCTCCTTGAAATTGGACTGGCAGCCGGTATTGAGCTTCCCTTTCAATTCGAGTCACTGGTTTCAGTTTGTCCGGAATACAAATTCGAAACAGATGGAAGAACACAATAAACAGATTTGCCGAGAAAGTACAACAAAATAGAGTGCTGCAGAGTATATTTTGAAATAAAGCTTTGTGAAATCTAATTATTACGAGAGGGGTAAAAAGGACTATTACATATGAGTACCAAATATGTACATATGTTCAAGGTTGTGTCTTCACTATTGTTGCTCTAAGCATCGCTTATACCAAGCTTTTGCTTTAGTAGGAACCGTATACCACCCCATCTACCACTCACACATAATGAAAATTGTATGCATTCAATGTGTGGAAATTTTGTTGACTAAGTTTCTATCATCACGAAATAAAAAAGTCCTTGCATGTTCAAAAGGGCATTAAGTCCTTGATGAGAGCTAATTGACATTTACGAGCAATTGATTCCATTTAGTGTGCGCAGCACGGCGAAGCTCTAAAAATAAATATAAACAAATATAATTGTCAAGTGAGTTCTTGTTTATATTTAAGTAAGTAAATTCAATTATTAGTGCAGTTATATTATTTGAAGCTATGTTAAAGGAAAGCCATGTGCAGTATAATCAGACGGAGCTAAAATGCTTATGTGCTTAAAGAAATTTGTAAATCAAGCTTAAACGGATGATCAGAATCTTTGAATTGAATATGAGTAAATGCTGGCCAAGTTTCCCGCAAATTAAGGATTAGACAAATAATACAATAAAAAAAGTATACCATAAACTCTTCGGTCTTACAACATTATACTACTGCAACTAGGCACATACTTTATCAAGATAATGACTGAGGTTAGGCGCCGGGAGGTGCATAATCTAGAACCGTCTTGGTATAATCAGAATGTTATGTAATTAATGGGACTCTCAATGCAAAGTCCTTGTCATAATACAAGTAATATAAGCTCCATTGCTATGTACACTTTTGTACTAATTGATGTGTCTGCTAATAGTTCCATCATTCTTAATCTTTAATACAAGTAGTTCTTTAAAACCGATTGCAAAGAGAACTTAAGCATTTAATATTTGTTGATTTGCCCTCGTCAAGTTGCATCCTTTGCTCTTATAATTCCTTATAAATAGAATTCAATTCAAGTTTTGGCCAACTCGGATGTGACTGAAATCTGAATTGCAATAAAACAACAGTCAGAAATTGGGGCGAGGGTTGGGGGTTATAAAATCTGTAGATCATATAACTTATTTGTTGGATATCCTTTAGGCCAACTGACCTGCAAATGTCGTGCATTTGTTTAAGAAGTAAGCAATAAATTTAAAATGGACAAGAGTAAATAGTAAACGATAAGCACCTTTATATTTTTAAATCTCAGTACTATGTTTTTTAAACTGTATGTTTTTCTTTTAATTATTGCGTTACAAATGTGATGTAGTATCATTAAACTTAACTAACAACGGATGACGTTTTTATTTGATTTCAATATATAGTATAGTATTTTATTTAAGTATGCGATATACAAGTATGTACACAGGTCTATTTGAAAATCTACAGCACTCTTAGTTGCTATTAAAAATTCCATTTTAAAGCCATCTGCTCAATTGCTTATTAAGAAGGTAGCTTTATTGGCTGATTAAGAAGAAGGCTTTATTGGCTCAGACGTCTACAAGAATTTCTCAGTTTTTGAATGTAATCCTATATGACGTCGGTCTGCATATGTGGAAGCTCTTAAAATACCTCATCAGAACATCCATTAATTCAGCAAACGATTCTGACTGCTGTCTGGCATAAAAACTGCCACATGCCGAGACATTAAAATGTAATTAGGATGTTTAACACATGCCCTAGCAGGCTGAGGCGCAGCTAACCAAAATAAAACATAAACACGTTTATGGCTACCAAGTCTCAGAATCAAGAGTATTTGTGCGTAGGTCTGTAGTATGTTCCCCAAAATAAACTTCACCTGGCACCCAGGACGCATAAATTGTAAGTGTAAAAGGAAAACATGTCAACAGCAGAAAAGCACACGAGGTAACATGCTTTTGCCAGACACAGTTGCTTGCTAATTTGTGAAATTGAGCATTTTAACGGCCTGTTTACGATACAGTGTCAAATCAATTATACCGAATTTAATTATTAATATAATGCATACACGTTCTTTACCCTAGCGATTGGGCAAAGAGAAAAACAAAATGGGCGGGACTAAGTGTCTCAGTAGCTGAGCTAGAGGTGTTGTTGTCCTCGAATCCAGGCATCGACTGTGGTCGAATCATTTTTTAACTGTCAAAAAATGTATGATTACCTAAACATGTATTGGGATGAGCAAACGACACTGATTGACATCAAACAAAGGACATCCGTCATCATTTTTGTCATCGGGAGCTAGATTGCATCAGGAATCTTATTGGGTCGCACCGATATATTAAATCAGTGACACATAATCCTCGGATGTCAGCGACAACATTCATTTTTTTGGGCACTAAAATCTTGGGACCTCAGAAAAGAACATTACAATATCTTTTCAAAAATGTAATTTTTTCCATGACAAATTATAATTACATTTAACTTATACTCCAATTAGAATCAAAAACCTGTTGCAGGGATTTTACACCAAAATAAATGGTAATGGGCAAAGGTATATGCTTGGAAAAGGTATCAGGGTTTTCAAATGTTGTGAAATTAATGGTAGCTAATGAAAATGTTCAGTCTCTTGTCATTTTGAAAACGTACAAAATTTTTAATTCTAAAAAGTCTGATATTTATAACGTGATATTCGTACCTTGCTGCAGATATACTTATAACAAATAATAGTATATTAATTTTTAAAATAAATAACTTCACTACATTTAAATTCAAAAAGGAGTAATAAGAATAATAAAAGCTAACAAAAATATATTAAGCCAAAAGCCAGAGAATCATTTCAGAGGAAAATATATTGCAATTTTATATTGCTTGAGTCTGACTGCGCTTTAGCATGTCTGTCTAACTATTTCTTAAATAATCATTTTAGACTACACCCACCTCCGACACTAATCGCGAAATTCAAAGCCACAGATGTTTCTTTTACTTACACTTTTAAGGTGTTGGTCAAAGACGATGTGAGCAATCAAATGTAGGTATGCCCTGAAAAGTATGCAATACAAAAGTTGATGAGTCTTAAATGTTGATGAGATTTAAGGCATCTTAAAGCTAAAAACTTGGCAATAGGTCAACAGTGTCTGCAAAACACAATGATATACATGCTCCAGCAGTGGGTAACCAGAGGAGGGAAAGTGGAAAATTATAAAAAAGGAAGGAATAAAAATTTCTGGAATTGTTGCGGCTTAATGCAATTAAAATCCTTTGCTTACGAGTTCGTCAGCTTGCATTCCGCTTTGAGCAGCCGCATTTAGTCGCAATACATTTCTATTCTTTATATATATTACCGTAATTAGTAATTTCAAGAAAAACTGTATGTTGCTACACCGGCAGAGCTTAACACATAAAACGCAAAACAGCAACCACACGCTCAAAGTATTGCAACTTACAAGTAATAACGTACTCTGAATACTTTCTATTGTCTGACAATTTTATTTTTTAATGATATTTTAAAATGATACTCTAAAAAGTTCCTAAATCATTGTGCAGTTTATACAGTCAATAATAACTATACATGAATGTAATACTTGTAATGGTCGCCTGCATTAAAATTAAATTAATGTTACTTTTATCGCAGCTCGGTGCTACAAAATTAGCACTTGCGATAAAAAGGGCTAATATTTGTCCCAAAGCTTCAGGCCCCTATCAGCTGTATTACTCTGAAAGCTTTAGTTAGTACAACTCTGGGTTTTGGTTGGAATGTAAAGCGCATCTAACTTTACGCACTTCAGTAGTTCCCTGGAATGAGGTGTTATAAAAGGCCTGATCTAGCTAAAACCGACATCTTTTGTTCATTAACTTTTGGATGGCCAAGTTCTACAAAGTAGCCACGCCCGTCAGCTACGCCTAACACGTGTTTTGGGTGTTATTCACTGGCCAAAAGGAAAACGGCGTGACACTCTCGAACCCAAAGATTTTGTCCACGTTAACCTGGACCTTCATCGAGTGTAAAACCATGCGGCTGGAGACGATTTGAAGACCCCCCCCCCCCCCCCCCCAATCTTTATGGCATTTTCCGCCTGTGGGCAACTGCCTATTACCAAGTAATCGGTGCGCATCCGTCACGAGATTTGCGACTAACCCCTTGTCGCTGCTGTATTGGGTGCAGCCGAATCAAATAACTTCGACATAAGGGTTATTTCCCGGCGGAATTCAAACCGCAGTCGTTGTTTACACTTGGACGAAACATTTGGTTCCAACCGGCAAAGTGAATTGCCGTATGCTACAAGTCCATCTTCCAAAAAGGAGCTTGCGAACATGCGGGATATATCTTTTTGCTCTGGGTGTCGAAACGTCATTAACCCAACCTGACCACCGCCGACTTCCCTCTGCCGTAGAAACCATTGCCGCCACCACCACCTCAGCGTTAACTACATAAAATGTGCTACTGCTCACAAAAAGAGCCTATATAGTGTCTAAGTTTGAAAATCACAGTTTCAAAATTGAAGAGAGTGTGTGTACAGTGCCTAGAAAGGGAAATGCCTTAAAACCCAATATAGTGCATATACTTATATGTACCAATAGGTACAGTTTTTTTTAGCAGACATGTGCATTTAATTTTTTTTGCTATTGTTTTTTTTTTCGTGCCCAAGATCAGTGCATAAAAGCTTAAACCGAAATAAACTCTCGAAAAGGCATGTGTACAAATATATATCATAATAGCAAAAGAAAATGAACCCGAAAAAAATATGCCTCGAGATAAATAAGACAAATTTAAATAAGCCCAAAATTAACCCATCCATATAATAACACACCATATAAATATGCATTTGCATATAAATGTATGTGCATTGAATTAATCTGTACATAAAACAACGACTACACCTCGCTGGAGGGCCCTTCATCGCTGGAGTCTGTACGTAAGTCTGTATTTATCATTGCTATTGCTTTTGTTTCTTATCTCGTTTGTAAGCCGAAGTTAAATTGATATAATGTGATACATGCATACATATCAATTTTAGTACAGAGCTTTTGCTCGACAGTTATCGCAAGTCAATTTACTTTCGTCTTATACTAACTTTTTCTCTTATACTAATATGCCTTTGAGAGAACATATGACAATAACTTAAAATGCGGAGGTCAATGAACCGGCAAAGAATGCGCTGATCTGCAGCACTGACCTACCTCACTATCACTCATGTGAGCTTTTAGTTTAGTTTTGTTTTTTTCATTTAATTGCCTTTAACTAAACTGCTGCTGATTCGGGTAGCTAAATTTTGAATCGACGTTACTTTAACACATAAAGAATAAAATGAAAATAAATAACATTAGGCGTATATGCACACACACTTTCTGATTTCACAATAAATTTTTTTCCAATTTTTTTAGACTATAAAATATTCAGCCTATGTTCTTTGAATTATATATATAAATAACTACTTGGCTTAAATTTGTATTTTTTTTTTTTACTCATACTAAATAAGTTTCTTCAATGAATTATACCTATTTTGTTTGCATTGTCATAAGAATTTATCCTGCTAATAGATTTATAATTTGTTTGCTCGCCAATGTATATCTTTATAATTAATCATGCGTATTATTAAATTTTGTTTAAAATGAATTAGTAAAGTTTTATTTTCTGGTGACATGGTGACGTAAAACTAGCTAGAACATATACTTAAGGGGAACTCCATAAACAATACTCGCATTGGAGCTCCATGGTTGGGTGGGTACAGAGGAGAGATCTCGCAAAATAGCTAGACATATTTTCTGATGCAAGAAGCTATCACTTGTACCGTCAGTTTCCCTCTCCCATTTAATTGGCCTTTGATTTGTTTTAGTTGTTTTGTTGGAAGTAGGCCTTCCAAAATTTAGTTTCAGCAGGGACTCTATAATAATTTAATTTATGTACTTAGAGTCTTCAGGACACAGCAAACCCACCCCACCCCGAAAGAGCTAGGGTATCAAAGGGTCCCGACCTCCGCTGTGACACCGTCGGCTCACGCTATCTGGTTTTTGTTGTTTTTACATCTAGCCAGGATACTTCATTGAGTAGTTTATTACATAAATTTTTGGCGCCCAACGTGGGGCAAAAACTAGATAGCGTTTTACAGCAATGATTAGTTTATTACATACTGATTGATATTACTCTTCATGAGAATTCAAGTAAATGTTGGCATCGATTTAAAAAGGTTTTTAAAGGCAGTCAATTGTAAGATATTATTTTGGTTGCGTTAATCTGCTACAATTCTTTCACTGTTGGGAAGATACATTATCTTCGGTTAACATAGGCTACATAATATTTCCGAAAAATAGGGGTTCTTACTAAAAGTCCAGTAATGTAACCCAAGGTGTAAACAAATTACTTAAAAATTGCTGAACATGTCACTTTAAATATTAATCGGATCATTTATTCAGGGTGATCTTGAAGTAAGTACTACCTGATAATAACTACCTAATAAGTTTAGTGAGAATCGCGCGCGATTATCGAGTACGGAACGTTTGCAGCTGCTGGAAGATCAACATTTCAGAAATATACAAGCCCGCACTAGGGAATCGAGCTCTAAGCGTTTCCAACTCCATCGATATCACAGAGAAATACATAACAGTTTTAGCTCACAATAACAGATCGGCATTCAGATACGATCCACAGATTGATTATGCTCAACAATCTTCCGTCCAAAACGGAGTCATGAATAAGATCTGCTCGAAGTGTTCTGCCAAAAAATGACAGTATCTGGACATTTGTTAACCAGCGCACGAAGGGACAATAGCTTATTTAAAATGACTTCGTATGGCGCAAAACAAATTATAGAACAAAATTGTACACCAACTTTTTAAATAGAGGGGCAAGTATATCATCTAAAATGTATATAATCCACCATCAGCACAAAATCCAAAATACTTGTAGATATAGTATTTAATTTCAGACTCAGATCAGCTATCGTTGCGGTCAAACTTGATTTAATTAACCAACTACAAGCCGCATTCCGACCGGCCACCACAGACAGCACAGCCAGGTAGACATAATGCCCCAACTGCAAATTAGGTAGCCATTCTCATGGTTGACGAAAAAAAGGGCCCAGGGCTCTGCATGGCAGAGACGGCAACTTAGAAAGGTATCTGAGTTACACCAATATAATAATAATATCCATACTATGAATATAGTTTTACTCTTTTTTAGTAGCTCATCGCAAAAAGTATGGTGTATGTCAGTCGTGTGTTACAAAAATATTAATTTTGTAATTAGCCCTCCTCCCCGATATATATATGTAGGTAGGGGCTAATACTCCAGAATTGGAGCTATCCGTTGAATGCATCTATGTGACATTTCATTTAATAATAAACCCTATCTATGCTTCTTCAAAAAGATAAAAAAGAACTGAAAGCTTTCTCCGCCTCATATGGCTGCTGGAGTATCAACAAGTTAATCGGACGAACAAACAAACAAGCGAATAAGGTTCAGGCAAAGGGCAGAGCAAAAGCACAGATGGAATAGCATCGATAGCGACTCGAATGGGTTTCGAAATAAATTGTAGTGTAGGTCATGTGCATGAAATGCTGATAACCAGCTGCAGAGTATACAAAAGGGCGCTCGGGGCAACAAGCAATGACTTAAGTCGAAGTGTTGTGAGTCTTTCAAAAAAGATGGCGTGCTTCCTCACAATTTGGCGCGTGCAAAGTAAATCTAATTTTGAGGACCCCATATGCACACACACAGCAATGTGGAGAGACAAAAGCATTTAATACATATATGTTGGTTTAGCATCACACATGAGTTCGCATTTGTAGTAGTGTGTGTTTTGTAATGCACGCGATTGAATATCAAATTGAAATTTCCACTGTAGTGCGACGGCATTCGAGACAGCAAAAAAATGCCAAAGGTTGGGGGCCAGAATAATATGATTGTACAGTAAAACATGTTTACAATGAACTAACCATAACTACTAAAACTCAATAATTAAAAAAAACATTATTCTCATATTATTACCACTATAGGTATTATTTTCAAAATTAATATCAACTACCAACATATGCGTTTTCATCATAAAGCCTTAATTCAAATTATACATACAAAGGCATATATGAACACATATATAAACGAACGTTAACTCTTGTTTATGAGAGATAGACTTTATGAGGAATAAAATACCAACATTTCCGCCATCTTTTGTACACAAGATGGGGAAAAATTGTGTAAAGGCCTAGGATAAATTAGACATAAATAAAAGTTTGAAATCTAACAAAGTTTTTCATAAATATCTGCATGAAACTATTTGAGAATAAAATATTTGATCTGCGAAGAAGAAGAAAGAAGAAAAGTTCGATTTTCAGAAAGTCTGTTCTCAGTTTTCTCAGTGTTTCTGTACTCAAAAAACACATATTCTGTTAGCTCCAATGAACTCTGTTTTTAAAACTGCAGAAGCTGGAAAGAATGAAGTTTATTATTTTGAACACAAATTGAAAAAAACATGTCTTTTTTAGATCACTTTAGAAACATTAGAATGAGAATTGCTCGTGATTCCCTATAACGAGGCTGCTCTGTATTTGTGTGTTGATTGTGTATTACTACTCCCCGTCGTTGGTGCTTGGCTCTGCAGCTGAATGCTTTTACGTGGCTGAGCTGCAAGTTGCATTCACACGCCATTGTATTCCAAATCCTTCAATGCTGAGGACGTGCTACAAAACACTCAGCTGCCATCCCCTCCTGCTGCGCTTCACGAAATCAGCTCTATTCTTGCCACTCTAGGTTAGTGGCACGACTGAAAAGGTCCCAAATAATAGTCGAAAGTGATGGAAATACAAGGGGGCCGCACAGCTTGTCAGAAATTACTTGTATACATTCCTTCATTCCTGTAGTGTGAGCGATTGTAAGTATAGAGGTGTTTTAGGGTATACAGGAAGCATTTGCTTGAACGCATCTGTCTATTGCAGCTTTCACTTCTGCGGCTCCACGTTCAATTTTTATTTTCCTTTCGTATTTGCTGAACTAAGTCTTATTTCGTGAATCAAACGAAAGTTTAAAGTAAAGTATACTTGTATATGTATTTAACGTATTTCTTGTTTCAATAAGTTATTAATTAAACAAACAAATTAAAGCGAAAATTGTGTGGACAGGTCTGTTTGTTAGAAAAAATGTGAATGGAAATAATCTGTCATTAAAAAATATACGGATCAGCAAAACAAAAGCAAATACATTTTTTGAATTTCTAAATTCAATTTCAAATGCTCGTTTTTCGCAGGGGAAAACATAGATCGCCACAACAGTTCCCAATATTTGTCCGATTTATGGAAGCACACCTCGACATTGCGCAAGGATATACGCGCGGAGAGAAGGTTGTTGTCGCTGCAGCTTCGGAGGTGCAAGGACTGAAAACAGGTAATAAAAAAACAGAATTGCGAAACAAATAAGCAACATCTTACAAATTTAACAAAACAAAATATGAAATCAATTATAGAAAAATAAAACAAATACTTTATAATTAAAGAACGGAAATTTTCAAAGTAAACTCGATCCTTGGCATCACAGTAAAGTGGTTTTAACCAGTTACGAATTTGAAGAGCCAGCTTTTTAAATATTGCAGAGAAGTATGCCAAACAATTTGCACCCCCCTTTCGAAGTCAATTGCTTTCAGAAATGACAACTTATAAATCCTATTGGGCTATTTTTAACTATATCGACTCGGCTTGTTATCCTGATCAAGGATATATATACTTTGCGGGGTCTGCCACGCCTCCTTCTGTGTGCACAAAACTAATATACCCTTTTACCCTTTGGGTACAGGGTATAAAAACAACTTACACATAATATTCATGCAGTCTACAAGCAGAATAGCTGACGACTCATTGCAGCTAAGACAAGGTAAAACAACTGGCTTGAATGTGGTATTAATTGTCAAGTAAACTGTTACTATTTCGAATTGTTTATAGCACTGTCGCTAACCAGTACCGATACGCTGCAGAAGAAATCGGACATCGGAAATCGGACCTAAATTAATGCGGCAATAAGTTTACCCTGGCTGTGGACTCTGCGGCACTGTGGGCTCCATGGGCATTTCCGTGTAATTATACCCTGGCTTTCACTCATTAATATGACTATTTGGCTTAAGCTTAAACTGCTTTTAACAATCTGACGTCGCACAGTGGGGCCTTAGGCCGAAACTGCTTGCGAAAATCAAAATTTTCATGAACGCTTTGGGAGTAATGAATAAACGTGTCTAATAGTTTTTTTTCCAAAGATTACGAAAATCTTACTCTCAAAAAAATCGGAATTATAGTTTAGGACATATGTGCACTCAAAGTCGACCCTTTTTTAAGCTCGCAACAATTAATTCAATTTGATGCAAATACTTCATCTTTCAGGTATAATATTAGCTAAGTTATGAAACGAATCATTGATGTTTTGATTTGTATTGCTAGATGAATTAATTTTATGCATTATTTAATAAAAACTATGTCTTTCGTATTTGTAGTTATCTAGAAAACGTTATTTTTTAAACTACCTATTTTTAGGGTGTTTTTCAACTTTGATGGAAAATAAAAAAAAAGTACCCAAAAGTACCTCGCCCATATTTTCAAAATATGTTCCCTAAATATTCTTTTACCTAACGCAATAAAACTTTCATCCGCCCGGATCCGCCGGTGTGCACCAGAGCAAAAAGAGTGCCGCAACTTCGGAAAAAAATCAGCGAAAAAGGCGCTGCCGCGGGTATAAGAAGAAGAATGCATTGCAGGTAGATTCGCAGTAACGGCTATTAGGAACATTGTATTTAGCATTATGGATACAAAAATATACCTAAGCGGTCCTATTTGATCCACATTTAATATTGTGCAACCAAAATTATGCATAACATTTATTACAGGTAGTGTAATTTACAATATCAGGTGAAGGTCTTGCAATCTTTTTGACCCTTTCATGAATTGTAATTTCTTTGCTTTAAAGCATTTGAACAGGCAAAAAGAGGTTTTAGTTTATTATCTTAGGTATGCGTTTAGAAATGGTATATATTGCCAATATTTTTGGTGCAGCGTAATAGTCGAATTTTGACTTAAAAAGCAATCAGTTGTGTCTAACTAGCAGTGAATAGTATTTTTCAATATAATTTACGTTTAAATACCTTAAAAGTGATTTTTCTTTAACATGGTTGTGCAAAATGCAACATTATTTGATCTATTTAGGAATTCCAATGATGAGAAGGAATTTGAAGAAGCTGTTCTGGAAGAGCTGTATGATGCTCTGGAAAGTGCAGATCAGCAAAAAATGTTGAGAAATAAGCTTAAATTAATTTATTCTAAAATCAAACAGAAATGGATAAGCGTAGGATATAGCAAGCAGAAATTTGATTTAAAATATGAAATCTGGCTATCAACGACTACGTACTTGGATACATCAATGGACGATGTACCCTCTACATCAACTGGACGAGCCAGAGGAAGACCAACGAAATCCATTGAAGAATGCTCGGATTTTACAAGAAAAAGAAAGCTTGTCGATGTCACAGAAGCCATAGCTACGGGTCACTTGTCGGAGGCGCTGTCCATGAAATACACCAAGGATCAGGAAAAAATAAAATCGCAAGTCACAAAAGCGGTTGCTGACGCAAGCCCAGTGCGACTTAAAAGGATCAAGGAAAGCATTCCTACTCCGCCAAACTTACTGCCAAAGCAGTTCAGTGCCGATGAGGCTTTGGCATTGTTTATGGATTTGGGATTGTCAAAGGAAAAATATTTAATATTGCGACATTCCCTAATTCGGCATAATGTTGATGTTCTTCCTGGGTACAAACAAATAGGATCGGCTAAGAAAGAGGCAGTACCTCAGCCCACAATAGTGACGGAACAGTCAGTGCAAGTAACACTTCATGACCAATTGGAGAAATGTCAGAGGAAGCCCAAGAGTCGAGGAACAAGGACTATAAAAAATTCAGATATTTGAACACATGCAAGACGTCACGAATAAGGCAAAACGAGGATCTCTTCAATATGTTGTCAGCCTCTTCAGATCCACTGGTTTCATCCCTTAGACATGTGAGGTCTCACAAAGAATTAGTTAGTAATTATTCTTCGGACATGGTGAAATTATTAGATATTCCTTCGAATGTAGACGACTATTTTAAAGAAAACATATTAATGTAAATAATTGTAGCTGTCAGTACTTTATAATAAAAATTAATGTAATCATAAAATATTAACAAAATATTTTATTTTAATTTTTTTTTTATGTAAAAAAAATTTTCAATATTTTTAAATTAAAAAAAAAAATTGTATTATTTAAACAATTTTTTTTTTCAATTTTTAATTTGTTAAAAACTAAAAATATAACATAACTGAAAATAATTGTATAATTAAATGTTTTTTATTAGTTTGATTAGGCAAATATTGCACTGGCAACAAAATCCAACTTTGAGCACACATTGCGCAGCTCCTACAAATCACAGCACAATGCGCTATGACTTGTTTCAAAGCTTAAGAATTTTTCTTTCAAACAAAATTTGAATGACGAAAATTGCTTCAGCCGTTCAGAAGATATGATTTTTGCAACGAAAAAAGTCCGAAGGCCCCACTGTGCGTCGTCTGGCTGACAGGCAAGCAAATACTGAGTTAAATTTGTGTACATATTTTTTTAAGTACATATATAAATAAAAGAACGTAACACGGTTGCCAAAAAAAAAACCCACAAATATCAACAAACGAGCCCTTTCCTCAATCTGCCACTGCTGTTGCTCTGCTGATGGAAACGATTTTACGGTGAAAGGATTCAGCCGGCCGAGTCGTCGAGAGTTTGCAAAGGACGTGAACGAAAGTGGCAACAGTGGCTTTAAATCAACAAAGTTCTGCTTCTGAGAATTAATAAAAGCAAAGTGTAAACAGTTAAGGAGAAAATGAAAGCAACAGACGTGCATTCATAACAGTCCAGTTATAATACTGAACAAAATGTATCCTATTACTACAATTTAAAAATGTACTTAAACATTTGTATGAAGAAGAGTTATTATTTTTAATTCATCATATGCCGAGCATGCAATGACGAATCGATGTAGATACTTTTCCAAAGATACTTTGTCTATATCGTTTCATTTAACAATGTTCTGGCTCTCTGCTTATCCTTCAGGCTACTTCAAATTAAGAAATCATTTAAAATATATCTTTTGAAATTATAAAATAATTTTTTCAAGTGCATTGGAAAGAGCTGGCAATGAATGCCTGAATGCCGAACAGGTTGAAAAAGCTTCAGCACAAGCTTTGCGATTGCTTGCATTTTATTTGGTTTTCATCATGCCAATAAAGGTCGACAAATGACTGAGAGTGGTCTACGAGTATAGGTGCGTGTGTGTATGATGTGGTTTGTACAGACACACATACATTCTTAAAGCATACAAAAAAGAATTAATTTAAAAATACTAAAGTAAACATTTCATTAGCAGAAGGTTTTACACACAAAGGCATCACCTTTGAAACCACGTGAAGGTAACAAATCTTATTTGCCAGATGAGGAAGGCAATGGCATCTGCGTATGTGGGTTGTAATATGAGAATACTGGCTATATCTCTACTATATATTATGGGTGAAAAGGTTGAGGCTTAAACTTATAATGTGAAGCGCCACAGTAATATTACAAGTATTTTAAAGAAAAGATTGTAATTTGAAAAATGTGAGAGGCAGAAGCAGGCGTGGCAGGCCTCACAAAGTATATACATGTACAGAGTATTTCAAAGCTGAGACACCCGTCTTTAGCTTGTTTTCTGTTTAGACTTTCAGACAGTATACAAGTACAAGTATACAGCACAATTGTGTAACGCCAGGTAGTGTGGAAATCTAACGCATTAATTTTCGCATCTTAGAGAGAAAATTATTACATCTAGTAAGTACTTACAGGAACTGCTGGCTGCGCTCTGCAGCATTTTTGATTCTGCTACTTTTTATCTTCCATGATTTCTTCTTTAATTTAACAAATATCGGACCATAACAAGTAAAGAGTTTCCATAACATTCTATTATACTCGTTTTGGATAACACTGTCATCCAAATCTGGTGGTGCTTTTCTACTTAATATCTGTTGTGTATAATATTATTGTAGTAAATTACTCCATCGTTTTTCGAAAGTTAAGGTTTTCTTTTTTTAAAACCTTTCTTTGTTTGATGTCTGTAACGTTTAGCAATACTTGGCAGAACCCATGGCTAGAGCCACCGAGCCTAGTGACCCACAAACTAGGAAATATAGTCTTTGCTAGTCCTACCAAAAAAACTATAATACTGGTCCAAGCTTCTGGGCTTATAAATCAAAAGGTGTGTGCTGTGCGTTTGCTGCGCTTGCCGGAATCGCAGTGCTAATACGTTTATTCCCATTTGACAAATTCCATGTAATTCCGAGTTCTGTCCTCCAATCGTTTCATTTAATTTATGGTGCGCCTGGCCCACATAAATTATGCTAATGCCCAGTGCTTATTTGGCTCCTGCAAATTGTGCGGCTTTGTCTAAAATACTACGAGTATGTGTGCTTGACCCTTAACCACATCATGTTACTGATTTAATGAATGAGATGCTAAAAGCGTACCAAATAATTGGACCTACATAAATATTTACGATGACCTGCAAGATATCAGTCCGTTGTTGGCCACTCCTGGTGCAACGTGTCGTATGCGTGATATTGTTAAAAACAAATTATATTTTTATGAGTTAAATGATGATTTCCCTTTTTTTCGTGGCCCACTTTCTTCTTCAGTTTTTGCTTTGTGCTGAACAAATGCCTACGAAATTTACTATATTTTCTGGTACCCGAGCATTTGATAGACTTAGTATTACTACTATTACTATGTAAATTCGAAATGAAAGCAAATGCCTTTAGATGAAAATATATTAAACAAATTTGCTAGCTTCGCTTTTTAAATGTTTTATCATACCCTCCTTTTAATAGTATAATAATCAATAGCTGACCGGTAATAATTAACAGCTCAACTATGAAGCAAACTGAAAGTATCGGTCTACTATATTATGTTAAGAATTGTCAGTGCCTTCACCTATCACAACAACAAATCTTGATAGACAATCCCATTCCATGACCGATCTCTACTCTCCCATTCCCATCCAGCTCAAAACATAGTCATTTCAACCAAACTTCCCGCAATAGCTTTAAAAGCTAATGCCAACATTTCCATGCAATGCATCAATTTTTGAAACATCTGCAACAAAATTGCAAAACCATTTCGAAGGTACGTGCCAAACCGAACCACCGATGCAATCAATGGAACGGCGTTGCACGTTCCACGGCCACAGTATTTTTGTTGCCACTCCGACCGTAATATCAACCGTCAGTCTTAGCACTCAACCAGTTGCCCATATGGAATGCGCTGTAAGAAGTGTTTTCAGTAAAAGAAAAAATTGAGTTTATTTAAAATTGTAAATAATAATTGTGTTTTTCTTTTTCTTTTTTGAAAAGGAATGTTAAACCATTCCGATACTATATCCTTTCCCATGTAAAACTTCATCAAAACTAAAACTTGTTCTTAAAGTGTAGCAATTGATTGCTGTTGTTTTTTGTGAGTTGCTTTCAGTAGAAGTTGCTGCAGCTTCAGAGACTCCGAGCTCAGCGTTCAAGGTCAGGTCAACGCCTGGCTTGCCCGTTGTGTGGCTATTTGTGTGTCTGTGCCACGCCCTCAAAGGCAGTTACATCTACTGCATGATAGATGTAGGCGACTGGCCGTGCCCAGAAGGATTTGTTGGGATTTTGTCACCGCACTTTGGGCCAGATTACCTGTTTTTTTTTTTTTTTTGCATAAAGTTGTAAATTTTTGTTAAATATATTTTGAATTTAATTTAATTAATTTAACTTAATATTTTGACAGGGCATACATTGGGTATATCGAATCACTAAAGAATAACATTTTAGATGCAACGCTGCATTTTCGCATCGCTAACAAAGTGAAATGTTTTGTCAGCTGGTGGTATTGTCACAACTACCACTATCAAAATTGACGAGAAACTTTTACTCAACTTTGCGCTTCTGTTGCAGCAACACCTGGTATCCAAATCTTTGTAAAAAAAATGTATAATAAAGGTCAAGGTATGCCAAATATAAAAGTTTCAAATAATTTTTAAATTATTTATTTATTATCTGTTCAATGGATTGTCTTTGTAATGGCTTATTTTAGAAAAAATGCAGTCGGGAAGTTTTCGTGTATTGTGGAGTAAAAAAGTAATTTCTGCCAATTTGTGCCAAAAAGTAATTATGCAAATGTTTACTCCAAACTGTGATCTTAAACATGTCGTTAACACTTTTTGCCTATTCTCTTCATATTTCGCATTTTAAGCCACGTTCTAGGTTAGCCAATCGGTCCAACTGGATGTGTGGATCAAAGTAAATCGAAAAGAAAAAGCGTTATTTCATTAGATTGTTGTCAATTTCATTTAAATGATATATCAGTCGGCTTAAAAGTCAACATTACTCGGAAAATAAGGAGTTTTCATCTTTTTATTATAAAAAAGACAAAATTTTCGTGAATGTGTTTAACCGATCAATGGATTCATCGGACCCTTTACTTTCTAGAATTAATAAAAATAAAAGATTAGCTCAAAATAAAAAAAAAAACGCCATTACCAAAAGAAGTTATTGAAATTTTAGAAGAACCAAATGTATAATTGAATAATAATGAACATTTCTTCGGTAGTGATAATAGCGACTCAGATACGGATCATGAAGACAGTAACCCAATTTTCCTGGACTAAGAAGTAAAAAATATTAATGTAATAGTATTCAAAGGTAATACTTATAATAAATTGTTCATATTCAAATATCAAATCTACTCCTCAACAATGTGCCCTAATATGGCCGGTGTAGGTGGGCGTGGTAATTCATTGCGTTTAATAGTTTTAAATACATACCAAAAAGTCACAAAGTTGCGTGGAAACTGTGTGTAATCATTAAACTGTAATGCTAAAGTCCAATAGCAGCTTCTGCAACAAATTCATTACACAGGGATGGCCTTTACCAGGACAGTCAATTGCAAGCTAAATAGAAATATTATTTATTTTGGCTGGCTATAATGTGCCATAACAAGTATTTCACGATTAAGCTGTTGCAGCTGCAAATTGTTTACAGCATCCCTGAGCAGTGCAGGCGAGGTGAGGCGTTAAATCCACCTTGACTCTGAAAAGTAGGCACTGGCGCAATGGCGCAATCATTAACACACAACACCGACACGTAGCTAGGCATCAAAACCTAGCACGTCCTACCACAAATATGGTGGAAGGATTTAGCTGGCCGACGGGTTAATGGCTTGCAAAGGACGACAGACGACAGAAATAAATGCGGCTTTTAGTGAAAAAATTTGTTCTTAAAATTAATAAAATGAAGTGTTGGAGAAGAAATATTCTCAGTCCACTTAAAACAGAGTCGAATGTAGAAGAGAAGGCCCAACTCTTTAATATCCGGAAAACGCACAAACTTATACTGCTTAGGGTTTAATACCAATTTGATCCTAAAACTTGCATTTATGTGTGTATTCTATACGAGTTTGTTTTATTTTTTTGATTTCCCCCCCCCCCCCACTTCCCCCCTATGGGGATTTTCCCGATTTTAAATTCGTATAATCGCCTATATCTCGGAGACTATAAGACCTAGGAACACCAAATTTTAGTCCAAGATGCCTTGTGTGAATACGCAGAAAATGTATATTTTGGAATTTCCCTCCCTCCCCCCTCTCCCCTGCAAATGCGATTTTCTCTAACTCCCGTAATTCTTTGAATTTCGAACTAAAATTGCCCCCAGTTAGTTATTATGTGTCCGTATGACAAGTTTCATTATGATAGACCGAGACAAGAAGTTATAGACATAAATATATTTTCTGCTGCAGCGCTGCCCGCGGCTGTTGATGATGCTGGTGCTTTGGTTGACTGCACACATGTTTACACAGACACGAATAGATGCGAATAGGCATACATACACTAACACAGACGCAATTGCTATGTAAATGTGCAATTATACACCCTTTACGTGAGTTCGAATACCGAGAAAGGTAAAATCGATCAAATTTTTATACCCTGTACCCAAAGGGTACAAGGGTATATTAGTTTTGTGCGAGTGCACATGGAACACACAGAAGGAGGCTTGGTAGACCCCACAAAGTATATATATTCTTGATCAGCATGACAAGCCGAGTCGATATAGTCCACCTGTCCGTCTGTCCGTCTGTCTGTCCGTCTGTCTGTCCATCTGTCTGTCCGTCTGTCTGTCCGTCTGTATGAACGCAAGGATCTCCGAAAGTATAAGAGCTAGAATAACCAAACTAAGGCACGATTCTGATGTAAATGTAAATGTATGTATGCATGCATGGAATATTTTATATTTAATTTAGTTAATTAATTAATTACTTATTAATTACATTTTTGTGGGGTGGTACAGGGTATTTAAGAGTTGAGCCTGCTCGACGTTAGCATTCCTTTCTTGTTTTTTATTCGGCTGGGGACTTTTGAATAATATTGTCTTAATACTAAAAGTGAAAATATTTGGAGGATGATTATGAACTAACAGCATGATATTCAGGAACTTTTTAATATAATTTTTGTACACCTTTGGTTACATTATTGGCGTTTGAGTAAGGATTCCATTCGTTTTTGCAAATATAATATAGCCCACGTTCGCCGTCGATAGTGTAGCTTCCCAACAGCGACAGAATCCATTAAATCGATCCAGTAGATTCGAAGCCTTGTCAATTCAAACAAACAAACAATCAAATCCTCTTTATAATATTAGTATAGATATGTAGATATAAGCATTGAATTAAAAGCACCGCAGCTGCAATTTCCATAAAAAAATTTTTCCATAAAAAAATAAAAACTTTTCGTTGCTCTATGCTTTATAACTGCTTGTAAAGTGAAACAAATTCGTAATGAAGTGATTCTTTGGTGAGGATTAAGAGAGTAGAGCCATGAATGTGTTTGTGTTAGCAGGAATCATGTGCCTAGATTGAAGCTCCTACTACTTTAGTTTTATCTAAAGAGCTGGAAATTTTCGTCCCCTTCTTTTTTTTATTTTATTTGTCCCTAGTCTGTAGCAAAACGAGAGAATGCACTTTGGTTGATGAGCTCTCAGAACATACAGTATAGCAAGTAAGTGCTAAGGGGGAATCAGTTGCACTTATACTACAAGTATATATCCTTATTCCAAAAGGCAAAGTGGCAGCCAGCTGGCTGAGCTTATGCGCACAAACTTTGAAAATGCTTACACTTGGAGTAATTCAAGCAAATTCAATTGTTTTTCAATATACGTGTAATAGCTTTATATAGCTATATATATATATATATATATATATGCACGGACCTAGACCATATCGGACCTCTGTATGTATTAGATGTAATCAAGGAATTATCTTTCGATTTTTCAATGGCTTTTTTGTTTTAAAAGCTATCTGTAATTCGTATTAATGGGGGATAATATGTTATTTAAAGAGGGAGAAGAACATTTTCCTCTAAATACATTTCAACTTGACAAGTTAAGAAGACGCATCGGCAGAGACTTGCTTACTACTAGTTGCCTTAACTATCCATTAGAAAAAGCGTTGGTTGTCTGGTCATATTTAATAAATAAATAAAACGAAATTCGACTACATTATTTATTATACATATTTATACGCTGTGATTGCACAAACAATCGCCCAATTAAATGCAATTACAGGCGATTGTGCATATGCAAATACAGAAAACAGAGAAGAGATGAAAATTCAGCACAATTTTATGGCCTAAATAATGGAGATAAACAAAAACTGCACAGCTGCCAACGTTCCAATGTTTTTCTATGTGGTTTGAAATTTAAAGCCACAGCCCGAATCTAGGTCTTTCAAGTTTTCTTTCCGCTTCCCTTTGATGGCGCCTCTCGATTGCCTGCTCCTAGAGCTTCGTCAGCTTACTCTCACCTGTCCTTGACTAACAGGCTCATGTATTTCTGAACGTAATTCGTTGGCAATACAATGCAACTAGTTCGTTCTTGTTGCTGTGTTTCCTTCTATTTTTAATGAAATGCAAGCAAGTGACAGATGCTTTCAAGGAATGAATAAAGGCTATAGGGAATGGAAACAATGACAACGGGTGCTGCCTATTAACTAGAACTTTTGGAAACACCATACACACTAGCACATATGCATATGATGTTTTCTTGCTCATGTCAGTTTCCACTGCATTTTCAAAGAACACTTAAGTGAGAAGCAATTGTCAGATTGTCATAAGTCAGAAAACTTATTGACATTCTTGTCTTCAGCTATATAAGACTCCTAGAACTTATTGTACTTGTATAGTTTACTCAGCACGAATGGGGTTTATAGTTGAAATATTGCGAAAACACACGTTTCAATTATCCAAATACTTAATTAAAGACCGTCTTAAGTATGATGTATACTTCGATCAAATCACGTCTTAAATTATTTCTATCCAATTTTTGCATCTTATTGAGTTTTATTTATGCTTGAATCAAGTAATCGAAAGTTTGTAAGTTACTCAAAAATCGAAACACGATATTAAGCCAGATTGGTCTATATATTTTTCTTCTACTTTCCCCTGAGAGTACCAATACCATTTTATATTATATTTTATGGTGGCAATGTGACTGAGATAACATTTTCATAGGAATATCAAAGTTGTTATGTAGTGTGGAAATTCAGTCTTTATCTAAGCACTAATTTCTACACACATCACACACTACAAAATCCTTCCAACCATATTCTCTTTGCTCAGAGTCCCTTACAATAATTATTTTAAGGTATCTACAATATTTACACCGAGGTCTTTGTGCATACGTGTGGCGATAAATATAATTACTCCTGCAACGCGTGACTGAAGGGCCTGTCATAAAGCTCCAACATCAGATAAGAACAACAACAACTGAATGCACGTACAGCCTCATATTAGAAGATACATGAAAGGACACGAAGAGAAAATCTGGCACGGCCCAAGACAAACGCATGTAGCTAAATCGTCTAAAAGAACCCACAAATACACTCAGAATAAAGCCAGATTAGGTTAATCAACGGTCTAAAATATGGGGAAATATGCTTCTAATACTTAGTTAAACTATTTTAAAATTATTTGAATCTATCGATTATGCATTCTGACAATATTATATAAATACAGAAATATAATGAAACAGTAATTCATACAAAAATAACAATTAGTTAATTTTCTTCAATAATACAATATAAAAATTAATTTGACATTATTTTTAATATTATATTTTATAATTAAGCTTTTATGCACTTAATAGGAAATTTATTTACAGAATTATAATTGTGCCAATTATGCGATTTATTCCTAACTGGTTATGGCCCAAAACATATTGATGTGGTTAGTAAATGTATTTTGAAAAAATAATATAATTATATTATTTAACTGCACACAATGCAAACAAAAGTGAATTTAACTCACTAGCTTAGAGTAGAAAGTGGTTAAAAAATAAGGAAATAACATTGACTCATTGGCACAATTTTCAATCAATGTTTAAAAATGTTTTGGCATTGGTAGGTCTTGCCTACCAATCTCTTGCTCTCTATCTTGCTCAAATACAAATTATTCATTTAATTGTGTTTAAACTTAATTTGATTTAAATTTAAAAAAGAATTTGTCATAGGAGTAATTTTTCGTTTAATTATATTATTTATGTTTTCAAACTGTATGTTATGTGCATTGAAAAGCAAAGGTTTTTAGTTTCTTGTCTACTAATACTTGGCTAATTAAAGGCGAAAATGTTGCATGTTGCAATATGTTGTGAATATTTTGGAAAACTTGCCAAACATAACTTACGAGGATAGTTCCAGAAATACCGTAACAACGAAAACACAAAGAATGGATGACAAATTTCGTCCCAGGTTGTAAAGGAATGGAATAAGTCTTCATTCACGGTAACTACTTAACAGTAAAAAATATACCATATTAAGAAAACACTGTTTTAAATTTTGGCTATTACCGTTTTAATTTTTTCATTTTTTTACGATCTTAATGTACAATAAAATAAACCCCCCGGATAGCATGAATTTAAAATCCGAGTTGCGTTTAAAATAATAAGCAACAAATAGAAAAAATTAGCTTGGTCTAAAAATGAAATCCGATTAATAATGCAAAGAAACATATAGTAAGCTTCATTTTTGGATGCCACTTTGTAATACTAAGCCACAAAAATGATCAATTATTTCAGTAGAAAAAGCTACTTTTTACTTATATTTTCCCTCAGCTTACTTGTCGAGATTTTACTTCCGTATTAACGTGCTTTTATTTTCTATGTATTCCTCTTTTTGATATAATATACAATTTATTTCAGTGTAAGCACGCACAAGCACATACCGGAACCCATAAAGTCAGCCACGCACCATCCTTTCAGGCTAAACTTAAACACCCACTTAAGTGCTTAAACATCATTTTGTAAATTTGTGTGAAGTAATAATTTTGTAAAGTGTGTGCGTCCACAAGCACACAGACACCCACTTATCGCACTGTTGATAAGCATATTAATTAGCTTAAGATTAAACGCCGCCATTTCGTCTGCTGAGCTCATTTGGTTGGCTGTTTTGTTGTCTCCACTGGAGACTAAACAAAACTAATTGGCTTATTAGTAAGGCCGTGGATTTTAGAATGAAGGAACGAGCGGATGCATACCACATGCTTTTACTTCACATCACTCTCGGGGCCCAATGCAATTCACTTTTTGCTTGCCCCATCGTCGGCGTTATCCTTGGATGTCATGGCTGCTCCAACGTATGACTTTAAATTGTGTTTCTTCGTTCAACCTTTCACACAAGATGTTGAGTTTGATGTTGACTTCGGCAGCTTCGAGTTTGACTTTGACTTCATCGTTTCCTTTTGGGCAACTCAGATTCTAAGAGATATGCAGGTTTGACGGGTGGAAAGTCGTTGATTGCTGCATTGTTATTCATGGAATTTTTAAGAATTCAGATTGCAACAAAACTTGCAAATTGCAATCAGCATCACACGCATATATTTAAAGTGCGTATATTTTACGCGAGCTCTAAAGAGAATATTTCCTGTAATTTTTCGTTTCAAATAAAGGCTTAAGATTGACGAATAGCATCGTTTTAATGTTTTTAGTTGACAGAACCAAACTTTGCATTGGAAAACATCTAGTAGTAAGCTAAGCTAATCTGATTTTACATTAACATGCATTTTTGGCACTTTGGCCGAAGTTGAAGTGAAGGTATAAATTTGAGTTTTCTTCTTTGATATATGTAGTTTTTACACAAATTTGATTTATTTAATGGAGAATAAATGTAAAATAAAATAAGCTGCTTTGCTTTAAGAAAGGAGATTATCTTTGCGAGAAGTGCAGACTATTATGTCCTTTCGCTGCCCTACGGTACAATTCTCACCTCTTTCCTATCTAACATGTGACACCTTAATGGTCTTTACAGTTCCCAAATAAAACGATCCAAGCACGTACGTCAGTTTGCGTTTCAAATAACACTTCTTCAGATATCAAAAATCGTTCCTATTAAAAGGGTACCCTGTGCCTTTCGTTGGTAGTCATATAAGTGGTTTGTTCAGATTGGACCGAACAGGTGATCCTTACTGCATTTTCAGCTGCATTGGCTACTGCTGATAAAATAACAAAAGTCATAGTTTCAGTTTTATTTCAGTCTTTTATGTCAAAAAGGTCTGGCCACAGAACAGTATGGAAACAATACAATAACAATAATACCAATACTTGTATATTCGAAAAATAGAGAATACATTCAGCAACACATGAGTCGAGTAGACTAAGCCCCCCATTTAATTACAATAATTAATGCCACTTTGTTGATTTTTTCAAAACTCTTAAATATTCTTCTTTTAAGCACCAACTTAATTTACTTCTCCTGACTTTTGGTCTCGGTATATTTTCAGTATACAAGTATATCGATTTATATATTGTTTCAATGAGATTTGCTTGCTTAGAATTATTTATGAACTGCTTACAATTATTCGAAAATTCGTTTTGAATACTTGGTATGTATTAATAATAAGTCTGAAGAAGAATATCAAGTTTTCAAGTTAACTTCTTTGTTAATACTCTAAAATTAAAAATTAAATTCATTCAAAATTTTAGAAAAATTCTTAAATTAAAACTAATTACATAGCAAATAAAATGAAATGCCTTGGAACTTGTCTTTCCCCCAACTGCCTTACAGCAAATGGGAAAAATGAATAGGTGCTAAAAATACGTACACTTTAAAGAATTAGATTTTACCTTCTACAATATTCCGTATTACATACATACAAGTACATGTACAAACACATTGAGAATATATCTAAAATACCTTCCCTTCAACTTCAACAGCGCCATCTGCCACCAAGACTAACTCTGCTGTAAATCTGAAAGTTCCATTTGAGAAAACACATTTCATCGATATGTGTCATGCCATTTCAACCAATTCCTTAAGCCAACACTTGAAATGCACGTCCCTTTGGAGGGACGGTATCCTTAATGCAGGTTGCGGCCACACATACACACACATACAAGCTTACTACACTCATACTCTTGCGGTCAAATACAGACACACTCCCACTTTCATGGCACCCTCAAAGTTAATGAAGAGAGCTCTTTAAAAATTCATCGGTGAAAACTAAAGCAAAAGTATTTGCAAGCATAATGTAATTAATTACGAAGTGCACGTCCTTCTACTTCTGTCATTTTGTTCAGCTATTGTTGTTTCTGTCAATTAGTTGAAAAACCGCACCTATCTGTGGGGCTGAGCTCTTGAAAGCGCACACGGCTGGCTGGTCGTTAAAGTCTGAGTAGTGCAATTACTATAATTTGTAAAACTTTGGCGTGCCAATTCCGCTGTTGAAAATGTTGATTCCGCTTCTGCTTTTAGTTACGCGATAAGACTGTACAGTTCATTATTTCATTTGAGCGGACAACGAACTGTGCTGGAAAACGTAGCCGAACAGTCATAAGGCCATGGGGTCATGTGGCCAGCAGATCGGGCTGGCTACTGACAGGATAACACTGACGGAAAACAGAACAGTAAGTGGCACAGGAGCAACAAAGCAACAGCGACAACAAAATGCCCTTCTTTGAGCTTTTAGTTTATGGGTTTCTAGTTTAAGTATAAGTTATTCGCACACTACTTATTTGTCTATAACTCATCACTAATACCAGAGCTGTTTAACAAACAACTACTTTTTTATCTGGAAATTTCTCAAATGAGGTTATATTAAAATCGTAAGTATATTAGAAAAATTATTATATATTTAAATATCATGTATTCACACTTTCATCAAATTCGAAAAATATACGCAACTTTAATTCCAAAGTTTGTTTTTTTATAACTTGAAAACTTATAATAAAAGACTAAATTACCAACAAATCAAAAATGTGCCCTACTAATAACAATCGATTTTACAAGTTCAATTCAATTACCCGCATTCTGAATTGTGAGAGCCCATTCCACGTGAATCCAGCCCGTACCTGGTGTTTGGCTTTTGCTACGCCTGTCCCAGCCATTAAATTAGCCCCTTGGCGTACGCCTCGATGCTCACAACTCAGCAAAAAGCACAACCGCATCAGTCGCAGGAACAGCATCAGAAACGGCACAACAAACAAAGACACCGATTGCTATTGAGTGGCAAGTACTTGTACACTTAGGGTCAGAAGCAGAAACAGGCCGATATCTTGCTGGCCAATTTATAGACTGATTGCCCAATTGCGGTCAAGTGCCATCGAACATCAAAAGGAAACACACACACACAAACTTTTCACCTTTACAGCATGTGACAGACAGCGAAAACACTTTGCCAGATCATTATATTCTTAATTAGCTGCATTTCCCCATCATTACTTTATATCCAACTTAACACTTTTAAAGCCAGCCTCGACGACCATAACGACCTTCTTGAATACGCTAGTGCTTGAGTAAGCATTTCATATTGGTTTAAGCCAAAATATTCTACAAATAAAAACTCATAAATATAATTGTGCGAAATGGCCTCATCATTTGTCGCATCTACTACTAAAATAATTCAGACCTTACTTAGCTGCTCTTCCTCGATATTCAACTATTCACTTATATTATTCGAGTATGACTATTGCTGTTTCATTTTTAAACGAACTACTTCCTTTTAATATTTAATGGAAAGGATACTTGAAATTGTTCAAACTTTTACTGATAATCCTAGCCCCGTTCTCGCCAATTTTTTATTGATAATTAATACACAGCACGTACTAGTACTTACTTGTAAGCATGTAAACAATTTGCTTAGACTTTCTACGCACATTGTTGCTGCATATCGAAACTCATGTAAGGATCTGTTTATGTATCTGTCCAGCACCTGTAACCCATGGATAATGTATCCCATTTACATTGCTGCAACCAGTTATTTGTAATGCGGCAATATCCCGTGCAGCTCCAGAATTTTCCACAACAATTAGCAGAACATGTTGCAAAATCTGATTATCGCACATACGTCGCCGTTTTTCGCAAAGTTGAGCGTTAAGCGGCTAATTGCTGTGTTTATGGGGCTTTTGTGCAGAATAATGGGACCAGCATGTCGCATGTTGATTTACAGCTATGAAGGTACGTGCTTTGAAAAAAGAGAAGCGCAGCAGACGCGGTCTGCAGGCATAATCAACGAAGGGTGGCACTGAGAAAGGTCAAGGACCCCAGTGGCAAAAAAGTCACTTGCTTGGGAGTTTTCTAAGCACTGCGATATTACGCAAAATAGGCACCTAACGGGGGCTTTTTCTAAATAAAACAACTTATTATACCCTATACCCAAATGGTGAAAGGGTATACTAGTTTTGTGCGAATGTATGTAACAGGCAGAAAGAGGCGTGGCAGACCCCACAAAGTATATATATTTTTGATCAGGATGACAAGGCGAGTCGATATAGCCATGTCCGTCTGTCTGTCTGTCCGTCTGTCCGTCTGACCGTCTGTCCGTCTGTCTGTATAAGCGCAAGGATCTCAGTAAGTACAAGAGCTAGGATAACCAAAATTGGTATCAACGTTCCTATAAGCCCTAGGCAGATCGAGTTTGTTTATTTTTTCTGATACACCCCCTCAATCCCCCGCAATTCGTGTTTTTATACCCTGTACCCAAAGGGTACAAGGGTATATTAGTTTTGTGCGAGTGCACATGGAACACACAGAAGGAGGCTTGGTAGACCCCACAAAGTATATATATTATTGATCAGAATGACAAGCCGAGTCGATATAGCCATGTCCGTCTGTCCGTCTGACCGTCTGTCTGTCCGTCTGTCTGTCTGAATGAACGCAAGGATCTCCGAAAGTATAAGAGCTAGAATAACCAAACTTGGTACACAGATTCTCCTGAGACCGAGAAAGGACGAGTTTGTTCATTTGTTCTGATTCACCCCCCCCCCCCCACTCCCCCCCTATTAACGATTTTCTATAACTCCCGTAATTCTTGGAATTTTGAACTAAAATTTGGTAGTCACATTATGTTAGTTATTATATAACCGTATACCAAGTCTCATTGTGATAGAATGATCGGAAAGAAAGTTATAGCCATATAACCAGGCCCAATGCACACATACATACATATGTACAAGTACACAAACACGCATACGGCACGATTCTGATGTAAATGTAAATGTATGTATGCATGCATGGAATATTTTATATTTAATTTAGTTAATTAATTAAATTAATTTAGTTAATTAATTGAATTAAATTAATTAATTAATTGAATTAAATTAATTAATTAATTCAATTAAATTAATTAATTAATTGAATTAAATTAATTAATTAATTGAACTAAATTAATTAATTAATTTAATTACTTTTTTGTGGGGTGGTACAGGGTATTTAAGAGTTGAGCCTGCTCGACTTTAGCATTCCTTTCTTGTTTTTTATAACTTCCGTAATTCTCGGAATTTTGCAATCAATTTTGGTAGGTACATCCAGTACTAATGTGTCCGTGTGCCAAATTTGATCATGATAGGTCAATTCTGAAGAAAGTTATAGCCATAAGTAAAATCGCTGCTCATGCGCTGCCTGCAGCTCTGTCGGCAGCGCTGCCCGCAGCTGTTGTTGTTGTTGCTGCTTTGGTTGAACTTTGTGCTGCATACATACACGCATATGAACACGCATAGGTACGTGATGTAAATGTATGCTGTTTAAACTGAACATAAACATGTATTCTAATTTAATTAAATTAATTAATTTTAATTAATGAATTCATTCATTTTTTTTAATAATTAATAATTTAATTTTTTTTAATTTTTTTTTTTTAATTTTTCCTTTTTGTGGAGAGTACAGGGTATTTTACTGTCGGGCTTGCTCGACTGTAGCGTTCTCTCTTGTTTTATGTTAAATTTGTTTGCCATCACATTGTGGAAGTGTGTCATAATATTGAAATAATTCGATGTAGAATCCTTCTATTCACAGTTGGAAAAGAACAAAAATTGTAGACTCTGTATCACATACGCGCCTAATCAGCTTTATTATATTATTTATTTATTATTTTATTATTAATACAAATATTATTGTTATATCTATAAATCAACTATTATTATGTCGCTCACTTACTATATTATTTACCCCGGTATATCTAAACAAGCTAGTAGGAATACCACAATCTGAAATCGTTCCCGAGTATTCAATCGGTTCGAATCAACCCGCAACCATCGTCGCAGAAGCATCAAAGTTGTCATAAAACTTAATAATTGTCCAGCCCAGGACAGATCTTGAATCAAAAGAGTAACACTAAAAACTATACCTCTTTATAAGACATTTACTAATTTTCTGAATAAATAATAATTAATACATCATTCTCAATTAAAGGACGTTTTCATATAAATCCACATACTTCACAATATTGCACCGGCAGTGATTTACTCATACTTTAAGCATCGCCAATAATCGATCCAATATAAAATTCAAATATTACTATAATTATATTGTTCAACAAATTTCTATCCTTCAGACAATTGGCTATTCGAGTCAACTCTACAGTTGATTTAAATTTTTAATTTATTTATACTTAATACATAAAATTCTTTAAAATCCTCTTATTTTCTCTCCTTTTGCCATACGGTTCAATTCATGCAGCATATAGTCAGCCGCATTAATAGTGCATTTACATAATATTGGACTGATTCAACATTAGTATTAGGCCTCTGCGGCAGTTTGAAGTTAGATGTCGAGTCAGAGTATTATCGGCTCACTGGGTCCATTCAACTAATTGTAAACTGGCATTAGGTGGATTCACATACAAAACATGTCCAGACAGGCATAAGCTGCCAGGCTTTACTCGTGAAACGGTATTGAAATCAAGCAGGATTTAGATGGAGCTTGTTTATTGCTTATCCCTGCTTCTAAGCAACTTCGGAGCCTACTATATGGCTCGCAAAATTATTTAAAATTATTTAATGATCACTTCCTGTATTTTCTCTTATTGGCTATTAGGATACAGACGTGATGACTCCTTCGATGTTGCTCTGTCTTCTCTAAGTATCCACAATTTCTGCTGCTTTAAAAATTAATTTATTACAAAAATCATTCTACAACATCTGACATTGTTGTATATTGAACCTATGTACCTGTTTTATACGAAGAATGGCAATTAGACTCTTATTATCATAAGTAAGTAAAATATAAACTTATATTTTCACTTATATTTTCATTTCATTCCCATTTACTCAACAACAAAAAATAATAATAATAATAAAAATAGGATAAAGAAATGCACTTTTTTCAGCTCCACAAACTAGACGTTGCAGGAATACGTGAATACTATATAAACGTGAATGTCAAAAGTGTATCAGTGGAAAATCAAATTCAACTAAACAAAAGCAACAAAATAATTAAAGTAGTCATATTGATTTTTTTGTTAAATTTACCATTCATTGAAAAGCGAATGTGCATGATTTAATTAATGAACAATTATGTAACGCAAAAAAGCGATGGTAAACGGTTAAAGAATGATAGTTATTTGTTCCAATAGCTATTCCTCCAGCTGTCTTAGAGCTATCGCATTTAAATTCCTTTTTAACACAAATAATATTTAAATAATATTAAATGCAATCAATATTTACCTGCCAAGAGAAGGATTTTTAGATAGAGTTTACGTCCAAGGACAACGGCTTCCCGTTTGTCGGTTGATGCAGTCAATACCTGTTTTCTATCGACCTACCACCACCACAAATAAAATAAGAACACAAATCAAAATTACATGGTACGGACGCACGGAGTATATAATAATCAATAAGCAATGTATTTCAATATAAGTTGTGAAGATTTATAAATTCTTAACACTTTATGTTTATGCAATATTATTAAAAATTGCATAACAATAAAACAAGTATTTTAATTTTAATTTGTTTTCTTCTAACTTTTATTGCTACATTTTTTCATCTACACTTCAAAAATTTAATAACATTTGTATGTTTAGAAATGCGGAATTGAAAGACTTTAAGGCTGCAAGGTATGCGCCGCAATAATAAATATATTCAAACACCGTTTTTTACAGGTTGCGCCACCCTAACGAGGAGCACAATAAATATAAAATACGAGCCCGTGCAGGACGTATTGAGCAGGACTTGCCTTTCATACCATATTTTGAATTGTCCAACATTGTTGAAACAAGAACATTATAATTGAGAGAAATAATTACTGTTGGCCAGACGACTTTGTCAGGCGCATATCAGAAAGTTTGTGTGCCATCCTTTTTGTTTTCGTGAACTCTGCTCATTTTCATTTGAAATGTGCAATCAACGGTCGGTAGCCAACACGACAAAGTCAAAGAATGTCCAACCCTGCGAAAAAAGAAGAACAAACCGATAAGTGTCCTTCATTGTGAGACAGCCAACAAAAGACAAATGTCCACCTTGCTTACCCATGTTTATTTCAGTTGAAATATTCTGTTTTGCCTTGCTTTGAAGCACAATTTTAATTAAACTTGGACGGTAAAATTTAAAGCCTTCATTACTTGTCACGAGAAGCAAAGGTCTAATTAATATAAAGGTGGCATCTTAGTATCTTTATTTTTTGTCGTATCTTTATTGAAACGGGTTTTCTAGTGCATTCTGCGTCATTATTATAGCCTGTACCCAAAGGGTGAAAGGCTATACTAGTTTTGTGCGCATGTATGTAACACACAGAAGGAGGCGTGGCAGACCCCACAAAGTATATATATTCTTGATCAGGATGAGAAGACGAGTCGATATAGCCATGTCCGTCTGTCCGTCTGTCCGTCTGACCGTCTGTCCGTCTGTCCGTCTGTCCGTCTGTCTGTATGAGCGCAAGGATCTCAGTAAGTACAAGAGCTAGGATAACCAAAATTGGTATCAAGGTTCCTATAAGCCCTAGGCAGAACGAGTTTGTTTATTTTTTCTGATACACCCCCCCACTCCCCCGCAATTCGTATTTTTTCTTATAACTTCCGTAATTCTCGGAATTTAAAAATCAATTTTGGTAGGTACATCCAGTTAGTACTAATGTGTCTCAAATTTCATCATGATAGGTCAATTCTGAAGAAAGTTATAGCCATAAGTAAAATCGCTGCTCATGCGCTGCCTGCAGCTCTGTCGGCAGCGCTGCCCGCAGCTGTTGTTGTTGTTGCTGCTTTTGTTCAACTTTGTGCTGCATACATACACGCATATGAACACGCATAGGTACGTGATGTAAATGTATGCTGTTTAAACTGAACATAAACATGTATTCTAATTTAATTAAATTAATTATTTTAATTAATTCATTCATTCATTTTTTTTTAATAATTTAATTTTTTTTAATTTTTTTTTTTTAATTTTTTTTTTTTTTTAGTTTTTCCTTTTTGTGGAGAGTACAGGCTATTTTACTGTCGGGCTTGCTCGACTGTAGCGTTCTATCTTGTTTTAAACTTGGTGATTGTTGTCTGCAGACCTTTTTCTTTATGCTCCAGAAAGAAAGTGTACCTGCGTATTTAAATTTCAAGTGCAGTTAAAACTCTTACACGACCACAAATAAGGAATTTGAAAAATAGAAGAGTTACTAGTCAGTTTTCTTTAAAACTATGTTTCTAGCAGTCAGGTGGGAAATAAGTACTATATTTACTTTTTCATTGTTCACAATTCTGTAGACAAAAACATCTGTTTAGCACGTAACGAAATTTAAGAACCTTTAACTTCCCAAGAGATATGGAGCGGTAAGATCACACTCTAATCTAGTACCATTTCATATCCATAATTGCTTATAGCTTCTGAACAGATGGATCGACAAACGTTTTTTACGACATTTTAGAAGAGTTGTATGTGAAATCAAGTCGATTTTCAAAAACATTATTTAACATATTTAACACCATTATAGGTGCACCTAGCCAAAAGCTCGAAATAATCGGTAACATAAGTGTAATGTGCTGACACCATATGCTAGTGGTTTTATCACCATTCTATGTCGCTATACTCTGTATTTTCCTTTATGGTGATAGACGTTATCGAGCATTGTCCTGAAATAGACATGAGTGTGTGGCGCCGGTGGTGATAATGGTGGTGGTAATGAGTGTTCGTTTCAATAAACCCAGGTTCTAAGTGCTGTATTCTGTGAGTTAGCTGTTCCAGTTAGCCCGAAGGCAGCCTTGACAATTATATAATACTTGTAGACACCGAATGCTTTGCAATTTTCAACACAGCTTGGCGGCGTATTTAAATGTGAAGCACAATTGCTGAATAGTTGAACGGAAGTGCGTGTGTGTGTCCGTGTTAGTTTGTATGTAATTGTAACAATTCAATAAAAACGCATGAAATGACAAAGTTCATTGCAACATATGTGTAGTACATGGAAATTTAATTAACCTGCAAGCCAAACAAGCACTGATGAATGTTTCTACCTTTGAAAATCGTGTGTAGGTGTTTTCCGCTGTGACAAAACCAGTTTGAAATAAAACTTCATTAACAACTGCAAATTGTGCAAATTATTATGATAAAAGTAAAAGCCAGGAGCACTCTATCGGTACGAGATATAAAAATACAACAAATGTTCAGTATTAGTAGGTGTATTAGGGTAAGAACGAAAAAATATATTGAGATGTTAGATGAAGAAAATGCCTGCTGAATACAAGCATACCCTCAACAGTTAAACATTGTTCCTAAAATGTTTCCGATAGTAAAGAATATATCTAGATAAGCATATGTTAAAAAAAAAGACGAACAATTGATCGAACTAGTATTGATTGAACTAGTATTTAATATAAATAGCTGATAAAGTGTTATCCTTTAAACCTATGTGTTACGTTAAATGGCACGTTTATGTAGATACACTGCCTATTCAGAGGATAAAAAGCAACATTACAATTTCTGTTGATGGAAACATTGTCCGTGACTCAGATTATAATGCGAATAAAGGGACACGGAATTAACTGATTGATTGAATGATTGATTACGGGTAGCATGACGTAGGTATTTAGTTATATACATACTTGTATGTGGGATGTACTTTGGTGTAAACAATAAAATAAAATAAAATAAAATGAAATAGGCAAATGCAGAAGGTGGCGATTACTCTTTTCAGTTGTTTCATTTTGAAAGCCATGCTTCTGTAACAAGCAACCAAGAACGAAAACTCATTCAGTATATGACTATCAGTATTGGTTTGACGGTCCAGCACCCACAAGAGCTGCACGTTGTGCTCATAAAAATCAAAATTTCATTCAGATTACCCAGAGCCCAGTTGCAAATACAGCGGCTTCGTCCTGCGAATGAAATCAGCCGATAAAAATAATAAAATAATAAAAAAAAAAATATGGAGACGCCTACCCACTGTAATGAATGAGAGAAGCTGGTTCGTTTAGCTTCAAGACTGAACTGTGCCTTGTACGTTTATTTTGCTCGTTTTATACAAAATGTGGCTTATGTACTAATTATGTATATAATGTCTTATGTATTAACATTACTTGCTTAATGTCTAATGTGTATAAATAGATCAACTGTGTAAATGTAAGTGGAGTGGAGTGGAGAGGCATACGACCCATGGTTGTTCCTATTCTTTTCCCTATTCATCGATCGTCAATAAGTCTGTTTCGTTCGCTCCTTTGATTGGTCATTGGGTCAGAGCCAGCGCTGACGCTGCAAGTCAAGTGGCGCACTTAGAGCGTTGACACCTGCCTTGTCAGTAGGTCAGCGGGCTGTAATCCTAAACCTTTCCTTCGCGTTCGTTGCTTGCGACAGTGGGCACTAGCTATTGATGAACCGTGGCTAGCTACACCACCTATGAATGTGCAATACCAGTGTATGTGAAAAATGGCGTCGAGAGGGACACAAAAAATAGGCCAGTCAACCACCGGGTAAAATGAAAGGCGATAAATTTCTCAACGGTATTGTTCACATCAATATCTCAAAACAACGACAAAAATCCATTCGGTTTGATTTGTGAAAAAGTGGCTTTCAACTCATTTTTGCTTTAGAGTCTAGACTACTTTCTTTCTAGAGCGATAGAAAATTATGAAATATAAATATCTTTGTTTCGGTTGCTTTGGTGTTTTATATACTCCTTTAAAAAGTACTAGCTTTAAAATTATACTATTTATATTAAAACTATTTAACTATTCAACAATTGGCAAAAAGCACGAACAAACATACTATTAATAGATCATATAAATGCACGATGCATTTAAAAAATAATTTATGCATATGATCAATGAAAAAACTTCAACAAATCCAACTCAGATCCATTTTAAGGCGAAATAGTGCGTCATAATAATGAACTAAAGGAAAACTTGAAGTTCACATCCTTTTAATTAAGTTATCCTATCTCTTACACTGGCCTTGGCATTTGCAGTCAATTTAATTTTCCATAATCATTTCATTTAATTTCGCCAACAGCTGCCAATGTTTCCATCTACGAAAAGAAAATAAATTGAAAGCAACAAAAAGCCGCAATACAACAAAAAATACAAATTAAAGGGAAACATAGCAGTCGCCGCAAATGTGGTTTTCCTAATCAATAATTCAGTTCATATGTACTATAGATAGTACATGCATATGTACTAAAAATTTGCATTTTTTTAAAAGCAGAATTGAATTTTTTTATTTTTTTTATTATTTCAAATTGATGGCCCACACAGGCACACACCATTTAATTGCCAGGTCACATTGCAAGCATATTATTTCCATTGTCCCGACAGAAGACTCTCAGCAACTAGCTGAATGAAAGGAGGCAAAAGAACAGAAAAGGATAATCAATAATTACATTTGCCTTTTTTAATCAAATTCTTGCATATGAATATGGCTCATCTTCATTAAGTATTTTCTTCCTTGGGTAGACAATCAAAAATTTTTTTGGATTGTGATTTGGAAAACAATTTAAAAATATTTATAAGAAAACACGTACTAGTCTCTTCGTTTAATATAGGTAGTATTTTAAAAAGGATTTTCATGCCGCTTGATGCGAATGCGAGTACATCGAGCACGTGTGCTAGTTAATATCTTTATCTCTTGTATTTTCCTCGAGCAATTGGCTTTCTGTGTAATACGAACTTTTTCAGTTGCTGTTGCTATTGTTGAATTCCTGTGCCTTGTGGGCGTGAGGTGAAAAATTGACAGCATTGATCAGTGTCAGATTGAATATGAAAACTTTTAAGTTATACTCGTACTTTAGAAATTTTGTACCGTTCTGTTGCTGCTGCATGACGAGTTTTATTGAATTGATGGCCATTGTGTGTTGGCAGGTTGGTAATGGGCTGACAGCGGCTTTTGGTTTCCCATTCCAATCGACCCGCTTCTATGTCTGGCAACACATTTCGATTGGATTCAAGTGGAACAAAAATATCCAATTTCCACACCAGCACAACAGATTGGTTTGATGCAGGGCATATTTTCAAACGCTACCTAAAGAATGTGCCAATCTGTAATTTTATTTAGAGACTATGGTACTATACAAGGACATGAATTGACTATTTAGAGCCACTTCAAGAAAAAGTTATACGCCTTAATTATTATTGTATGTAGATCCTAGTTTGTAGCTCGCATGCTGAGTTGCTTCACTTAACTAAAGACTAGACTAGTGGCTAGAGAAGCTTCCATTTATTGTTTGTAGGACTTATGTATACTTATTTATATTTACTATTTATTATACATATGTCAGCATTTTCAGCTGTAATCTGTCTAAAAGGTTTTGCGAATGGTTCGCGGCAGAATAGCAACCAAAATATATTTTAGCGTAGAATTCTGATGAATATAATTTATCCGGTTTTGTTTTTCTTGTTATTCTTCTCCTTCTGATTTGTAAATGTTAGGCTCTTTAAGTTATAGTTTGAATACTCTCCCAGTCGCTAAGCATTGCAGATTCTTTGTAAACAAGATAATTTTGCGTTGAAATAAAAATTTGTATTATGAAAAAACTACAAAAACAAATAATTTGTAATTACTAAATAAATTTATTTAAAATATTTCCATGAAATTATCACAGAGTAATATTTTGGATAACTTTGCCTAGCTGACTTCTAAATTTACTATGAGTACATTAATATGCGAAGAATCACAAGTAAACTTCCTTGAAAAACAACAAAATACGACATGATTGCGCATTATTTGGAATTATTATCGTCAACAATATAGCAAATTTACTGAAGTTTGACAATTTGTGAGCAAACAATAGCCAAGCTCTTATGCAGTGACTGGCACAAAGGTCAGCTATCAAAACAAGGTCAGCTAATTCAGTTAATGCCAACACGCCGACCATTCCCTGTCTTCATTGCCATATCCTGCGGTTTATTCAACGATTATGCCACGAGACAGTATCTGTACCAATTCTCTATACACAGGGATTGAGTGCCAGACTTCTTTGTGTGGACAACCTAATGTGTGTACTGAAATGTCATTTTAACTGCATTAAATTCACACCAGGCAGCAGATAAGCCGACAACAACCACTAAAGCCACAGGAGCAGGCCAAGCAATGCCAACAAACGCCGACAAGAGGCGGAAATGTGTTTTCTAAGCTCTATATAACATCTCATGATTGCTCAATGTCTTAAACATAACTTCAATTAGCTATGGAATTGGAGGTTAATGAAGCCTATTTTACCAGTGCCCCCAACGATATATGGAAAATCGACATCGATTGCAAGAAATGCAATGCATATCCCTGCAAGAAATTTAATTGTTAAGCGTAATAGCTTAAAAGGTCCTTAGTTTAAAAGCTATCTTTACTAATGGGGTGGTGTTGAATTAAGTAACTACCATAATTCATAAACTATGAGTTTTTAGTATTCCTTGAATAATAATACCACATGTATGTATATTAATGCATTTCCACAAAAAATCTACCATATTTTCTTGTATTATTAAAGATAAATATTCAAATTTATTAAAATTTAACAGTTGAAGTTTTTCTTAGTTGCAATGGCATTATACTATTTATCTATAAATAAATAGTAGATCAAAAATACATTTAGGTGGGTAGGTTTAGGTTTTTTGGAACAAAAGAAAGTTCAAAATCAGCAGCAATTTTTTCTTTATGAAATATTTGTTTTGGAGGCAGTTTTGTTGCACATTAACAATCAAAATATCGTGACCGGTACTCTGACATGAATACATGAATAATTCAAATGGCTGCCAATAATTTGTCTTCTTCAAATTACATGGCGTTGTCTGAAATACAGCATTCATGTGTGTATACGAGTATACGATAATCACAATTTATTTACGAGTTAATAAAATGGGGTGTTCAAAACATAACAAGAAAGGAATGCTAAAGTCGAGCAGGCTCAACTCTTAAATACCCTGTACTACCTCACAAAAAATAAATTATTATCGTGTCTATGCGTGTTGGTGTACTTGTATGTATGTATGTGTGCATTGGGCCTGGTTATATGGATATAACTTTCTTTTTAATCTCTCTATCATAGTGAAACTTGGTGTACGGATATATAATCACTAACTGGATGTGTCTACCAGTTATTTATTTTAGTTATGGGAGTTATAGAAAATAAGGAATAAGGGGGAGTGAGGAGGTCCTTTCTCGTCCTTTCTCGGGCTCAGGAGAATCTGTATACCAAGTTTGGTTATTCTAGCTCTTATACTTTCGGAGATCCTTGCGCTCATACAGACAGACGGACGGACATGGCTATATCGACTCGGCTTGTCATGCTGATCAAGAATATATATACTTTGTGGGGTCTGCCACGCCTCCTTCTGTGTGTTCCATGTACACTCGCACAAAACTAATATACCCTTGTACCCTTTGGGCACAGGGTATAAAAAGTATATATGCTTAAATTGGTTTATATTTGTAGATCCAGAATAATGGTACCGGCCGCTAAATTCATATCCAACAACAATTCGTAACAAGATTTATGAGGCAGTCCAAATTTATGCAACGGGAAGCACGTTGTTGAACGTTATTGCGTCCACGCGTCGTATGCGCAATATTTTAAAGCCATTTCTAGGCTTTCTCCAGTTGCAGCCTTTAAAAAAAAAGTAGTCAACGACAGCAGAAATTGAACAAGTATTCGTTTATAGTTGTTTCTCTTTTGACATTGTTATTAATCAGTTATTTGCTGACTTCAGTTTAAGGCCATTCTAGTTTGTGGCTGACAAACACAATTTGAAACAATATAGTTGAAAAAGATACTCGTATACTTTAAAAACTAGTACGTAAGTAATGCAATTAAAATTGCTCGTAATCTTTCAGAACAATTAGTATATAATATGTAAATGCAACAACTAAATGATTTAAATAAATTTGTTGAATGTTAACGAATTCCTAGTGAGTGACTGACAGAAGAGGGACATTACTGGCTGTGCGTTATAGACCAAGTAGGACCTGTTTACTATTGCTATTGTCTACATTACCACGCTTTGAATTATAATTTTTGGCGTTTGTGTTCAGATTTAATGAACTTCTTTCTCACTTACTATTTCCAAGACTTATTTTAATTTTAAAACGTCTCTTTATAAAAATGAGGCTATGACCACAACAAGCTATGAGTCGAGGACAGCCTGCTTCGGAATGAAACTGTCGACACTACATGTCAGTATAATTTATATTTATAATTAATATAATATTAATTAAATACAGAAATATTGTAAAACTGAATAAATTTCACTGTATTTGTGTAAAGTATATAGCATTTGTCTATTTTATCATCCTCCTATTTCGGTTCTCAACGCAGTCCAGTAGTTTCGATTAGTGGCCATCAAATCAGCTTAAACTGCACCTGCCCCTACCTTTTCTTTACCAACCACATGTCCCATGACTAATCTCTATCCTGTCATTCATGTTGTGCCATATCAACCAACAATCCCATCAAACGTATGCGGCTGTGCAGCAACCCATTCCGCAGTTCCTGCACTCAACTATGCCAGCCAGTAATCTATGCAATCGGTCGACGGGTCCAATCTGTCAGTCCGTCACATTCCCTCCTCTAATCCTCGCCCCTGGCTGACAGTACTCTAATGCTAAAATTTCCAAAGCAACCAAATTGCAAAACCATTTCGATGCTACGTGCCCCACTCAGCCGATGGCATTGCATGTTGCACGGCCGTGATGTTTCTGCTGCCCCTGCTGACGACTTCATTTGATGTCCGCAACCATTGAGTGCAGCTGAGTTTTCCTCAAGCCGCAGTCACTCTCTGCTCCCTCTGCTGGCTGATGGTCGCTGGCCTTTTCATCAAAGCCGCCAAAAAGTTTTGCTGCTACACCATGGAGGTTGCACAAATTTCCTATTTTGTTGTGGCTAGCAATCTTTTCAATTTGTGAGCCGGCCACCTTTAGACGATTTTTCAATCCTTTTATACACTGCTCAAGATGTTCATCGAGGCTTCATTTGTAGCATGAATAGAAACAATATAATTATTAGCTAGTTTAGGCCAAGTAAAAAATACTTCTAATATAATGTTACATAGTTAGTAACTCATTGCAAGCTGAAATGAAAGGTAGGTACATAGCTTCAGCGCATTCGAAGATAAGCTCGATTTGCTTAATCACAGCTTTAACTGGTAAATTAAACCAGATGATGATGTCCTAATTGTGCCATTAATGCCAGAAATTTAACAGAAAACAAAATTATTTTTATTGTTCCTCTCTTTGTAGAGCTGTAACAACCAATACTAAATAAAGTTTGTTTAACCCATCGGTCCCATGAAGGCTATATAAGTGGTTGTTCTTTTCTAAAAATTGTAGGCATTATAGAATACTTAGCACTATTGAATGACAAATCCCAGTCAATCCTTTTTCTTTATTGATGCTGCGTTTTATAGTTCACGTTTTCCATAACGCTGTCCTTTCCATTCCCCCAAAGGGGAACACAAAGTCTGTTAATGATTGTCAGGCGGCCTGAGTTCAGCTTCAGGTTAACCTCGGTTGTTGACTGTTTTTTGTTTCTTTTCCTCTGCGTGGGCCTGAGTGTGTGTGTGTGTGTGTGTGGAAAGCAACTATGGATAGTTACGCCCCTTGCCTTCTAGTCTGTGTTTAGTGTTTGCGACCACAATTTGTCTTTCTATTTAGCAGCAATGAGGGGGATTGGGAATGCTACTTTCATTTGTTATGCGCATTCTGATTGTGAATTTAATTATTTTTAATATAATTATTATAGTTGTATCTCTTTGCAGGGCTCTGTTTGCTTTGTGTTTTGAACATAATGAAATTATTGCACAGATAGTGTGCTTTATATCTCCGTATAGTGTGCAACAAGCCCTGCAGGTCAAATACTTGTGCAACCTTACCTTTAAGCCCCATATCGTCGCAACAGTAGCCAAATGCAGGTGGAAGCTGGCCAAACTTAACTAGCCCATTGCTGGTAACACCAAACTGCCACTTAGGTATAAGAGAGCCCTATACAATTGCATTATCGTCCCGACGTGGACTAACGGCATCCTGACTGTACATGAAATGTACAAGAGTATATTAGGTTTGCGGGAGCTGAAAAATGTAACAGGCAGAAGGAGGCGTGGCAGACCCCACAAAGTATATATATTCTTGATCAGCATGACGAGACGAGTCGATCTAGCCCTGTCTGTCTGTCTGTCCGTCTGTCCGTCTGTCCGTCTGTCCGTCCGTATGAACACCTGGATCTCAGAGACTATAAGAGATAGAGACACCAAATTTTGCACGAAGATGCGTTATGTGTATATTCTATACGAGTTTGTTTTATTTTTTTGATTTTCCCCCCCACTTCCCCCCTATGGGGGTTTTCCCGATTTTCCATTCGTATAATCGCCTATATCTCGGAGACTATAAGACCTAGGAACACCAAATTTTAGTCCCAGATGCCTTATGTAAATACGCAGAAAATGAATATTTTGGAATTCCCCTCCCTCCCCCCACTACCCCGCAAATCGTAACTCCCGTAATTCTTGGAATTTCGAACTAAAATTTTGGAAATACCCCCAGTTAGTTATTATGTGTCCGTATGCCAAATTTCATTATGTTAGACCGATTTAACAAGAAGTTATAGCCATAAATATATTTGCTGATGCAGCGCTGCTGCAGCGCTGCTCTAGCGCTGCCCGCGGCTGTTGTTGATGTTGCTGTTTGGTTGACTGCGAAAATGCTTACACAGACACGAATTGATGCGCATAGGCATACATACACTCACACAGACGCAATTGCTATGTAAATGTGCAATTATACACCCTTTACGTGAGTTCGAATACCGAGAGAGGTAAAATCGATCAAATTTTTTTTTTTATTTTCTTTTTTTTTTTATTTTCTATAATTATTGTAAACATATGTACAGAGTATTTCAAAGTCGGGACACCCGACTTTAGCTTTTTTACTTGTTATTATTATATATTTATTTCGTTGCGGGAAGTCATGCGGGTAGTTGATAAATACATTCGCAGATAAGCTGACAAGCATAAATCGATATTGCGTTTAATGGCTATGCAGTTTTCGAACTTTGTCATAAAAGAAAAACAGTGCATATACACAAATAAAATGTAGTTTAATCCAACAATCTTTTTGTGGCAACACGAAAGCGACTCAATTATTTGGGTTGGGCTGTTTGTCGTCTGAGATGGGCTTTTATAATTTGGAAATGTTCTTAAGTACTTAAACCAACAGGGAGTATTATTAAAATTTAATAAAAACGTTCATAATAATCATTAGTTAGAGCTAAATAGTAAAGTTCGTCTTCAAATAAGCAATGTATTGAAAATCCGAAATACCGAAGGTATGGATTTAGATTTGTGCTAGAAGTAAGCCATGTAAAAATGAATCTGTAATGTGAACAAAAAATGTTGATACTTATTATAATAACACCTAAATAAATCAATAAAGCAATGTAGGTTTTTCGAGCCAAAGATGGGAGTCAAAAAGTTCATTCTTTGAAAAAACTTTAAACTTCAACTTGTTCTCATAAATAAGAAATACAAATTTTAAAAACAAAAACATATAGTCCACTCTTTTGTTGTTATAATGCCATTTTGCAGTTTTCTTCTTTCACAAAGGCACAACATTTCATAAAAATAAGCTTACGTTGCACATACATAAGTGGCATGTAAGTTGGTTTTAAATCTAAAAGGCTTGCTTGCCATCAAACACACGTTAAGAAACGAAATTACACGTGCAACTGAAAGTATCTTTATGACAACATCACATTACTCATACGACCCGTTGCGTGCGCGCCAACAGAATGTGTACTACTTTATAGCTTACACACATAATGCATAATGCAAATAAGTATGGTTGAACTTTATTTCTGCTCGCTGAAATCAACAGCAGAAAATGTAATAAAGCTGATGTAAAACAAGAGCCGAGAAACCCTTCAATCGTTGATATAAAATCGAACAATAAAAGCGACAACCATCAAATAGCAATTACTCGCAATCGATATTCCTAACATATTTCGCTGCCGCGTCACCTTTATAGCTGCTTGTGTATTATTTATTACCATAACCTTTTACTCAGTACTTCGATGCAGAAAATTAGAAGAAGATATGCTTTATTTGTTGACTTATATTTTCTTGTTGCCTTCTTCTTTTGTATTTTTTCTGAGCTTTCTGCTTTCGTTTTTTTATCCTACTTGTATCATCATATGGAACATAAAGTTTCCTTTTTAAATATTATTCTTAAAATTCAACTAGAATGGTTCCACTTTTGTTTTTGTTTCCTAAGCACAGCTATAAATTATTTTTTGGGGAGGTAACTTTTCAACAAAAGTTGAACTAAGCTTTTAAATGCATTGTTGCAAAGTAAAACCAAATTTAAAAGAATTATTTTGTCTTGTTAAAAAATATTTAATTGCACCAAATTTGAGAACTGTAGAAGCAGCCTTCGTACTCCTTAATGCTTACTGCTTTCTAAATTGCGGTTTGGTCACATAAGCTATACTCCTTCTTTATTGCACTTCTTCTCCTAAAAAATAGCAACAACTTTGCTTTTTCAACATTGGGTTTGCGCGAGCTGAAAAACGTAACAGGCAGAAGGAGACGAGGCAGACCGCACATAGTGTACAGGGTGCGCCATCTTTTATGACGGTATGGAAACATTGAATATCCTTGAAAATAAACAACCGATTTTCAAGTATGAGATATTTCTATTTAATTGGGTTCTATACAATTTCTTGAGCTGAGGTTTTCAACACTGGTCTACTCAAGTCAATCGGTTCACTAATGACAAAGTTATTCAATATCTACATACCGACATAAAAGATGGCCCTGTATATATTCTTGATCAGCGTGACAAGACGAGTCGATCTAGCCCTCTCCGTCTGTCTGTCCGTCTGTCTGTCCGTCTGTCTGTCCGTCTGTCTGTCCGTCCGTATGAACACCTAGATATCAGAGACTATAAGACATAATGAAGTTATAGCCATATATGTACATGAGACCAAGGAGTGCCCGCAGCTGTTGTTGTTGTTGTTACTGCTTTGCTCAGGCACACGAAACATACACAGACATACACAAACACACACATACTATACACGCATAATTATTCTACACATATGTACAGAGTATTTCAAAGTCGAGATACCCGACTTTAGCACCTCTACTTGTTCCTATTTTAAATGTCGGCGAAACTTTTGCGAGTTTGTTGTTTTTGTTAGTACGTCCTAATTACTAGACTAAGACAAATTATTCTGTATTCGCTGAATACCTTATGGTTATTGTTGCTGTTGTTATAAATTTCTGTACTGATGACTTAACTGAGGACTGAGGAGCGGGCATGTTATGTAGCTTCTCGACACTTGCACGACACTTTAATTCTAAACCGTATAATAATGTCGGAATTTGGTTTTTGGATTTTTGTCATGACTTATGGGCTGAGCCTTAGCATTTGTGAGGAGGACACACAAATTTATGATATCTAATAAAATCAGCATTATTTTCAAATGTAAATATGTTAATGTTTTTTAAAAGCACAAATGGAATTTTCTTTACAAAACAGATGGTAAAATATATAAATCTGAAATATATTTGGTAACAACTACATATATAGGACTCTTTACTACACCCTTTCCAACTATAAGAAAACCTTACAAAAATGATGTATGGGCTGCGCTTGGAATATTGGAAACATTTGTGAGCAGATCTGGTAAATAGCTTGCACTCAGCACTACCTCCAATCAATGTTGCATCACAAAAATGACTGAAATATATATTCTCCATATGCTCCTTATGCCAATGCCAAACAATATAAAATCTTACTCAACAGCCGCAATATTTGTAACCTACTTGCTCATTCATTGCCATTAGGTAATGCTAGATTCGTAAACTTTTCGCATCCGCAACACTTTTACACAACTTGCGCGTACTTCTTGTGCGATTTTAATTATCACGTAATTGTTATTTTCGTTCTTAGTTGCCACTAAAAATGTTCCAAAAGGCATCGCAAATGTAATTTCCGTGAAAAACAATTTCACAAAAGCGCAAGAACTTGCGGCTTCCATGTGCGCTTAAGTTCTTTGTTTCTTTATATTATAGGTTTCCAAAGTTTCTCCGTTAGTTTTTCTCGTGGTTTTCGTGTAAGAAAAACTTTTTACTAACATACTGCATAGCCGGTGAACCGAAGCGGGCGCTTTTCGTTAAGCTTTTAAGTAAGCAAGCAGCACTCCCCTGAAATCTGCACTCGTCGGTTGCGTACAAATAGAACTTTGGTCATTTCTTGCGCAAAATTTAAAGAACAAGGACAGAAAACATAATAAGTATGAAAAAAAAAAGTTCTAAGTTACAAAAAAGAATTGCGGGTTTTTCTTGCTTGGTGTGAGCCCAGTCTGCTTCAAAACGAGAAATGCACTTTGTTTAATGAGAAATATGAGGAAACAGTAAAAACAAATGGGCGCAGATAAGTGGATGAGCAATTGCATTTAGACGAGAAAATTGGTCCAAGTTTCTGCTTTTTATGGTTGCGTCATATTTTATTTTTATTTATTTATTTATTTATTTATTTATTTATAAAAATCAACAAATTTACTGTCAATAAATAATTGGTAATATTAGAAAGTAAAATAAAAATATTTATAGTATTACATTATAAGTTAAACTTAAAAGATAAGAAAGCCTAAGGGAGAGCTATACAATGACGTCTATTAATGCCTCCGACACGTTGGGGGAATTTTATTTACCAGTTGGCCAGCTATGCCCCGATTCACAGCCAAATGTGGTCAGAGACATTATAGACCTAACAAACTAAACAAATAGCAAGTAGAAGAGAAGAATTAATTCTACTTAAGAACTAATTAGAAAAAGTAAGGTGTAGAAAGAGGAAGAGGAAAAAGAAAAAATAAGAGGGAAAGAGAGATACAAAGACAGAGAAAGAGAAAGAGGTAAAGAGGTAAATCTCCAACCCGGTGGGGGAAAATTTAAATGCCAGTCCGGATAGCTATGCCCCGACTCACAGCAGAAGTGGTCAGAGATTTTCCCGAAGATAATTATAAAGAATAATCTTTACCGAACAGAGAGAGAGTTCTGTCGAAAGTAAGTGTGAAAGATCATTATAATTACTTTTTCGTATAGTACGCCAAAAAGAAAAGAAGTCAACTGATGTGGGTAAGCTGGAAAATTCCCTCAGAGGAATAGCAGCATATAAAAGAATCATTAGGTATGAAAATATCAATGCCATTACCAATTAAAATTATAATTTTGTAACAAAAGGTTATTATTGTTGTTATTTTCATGAACAATGAAGTGCAATTGAATATTTCGTCAAATTATACACAATATTTGGGAAATTCAAATTTGTAAAAACAAGGAAATAAAATGTTTCTTTTATAAAATAATAAATCACCATTTATCTGAAATGGATCATTTTTGAAATCGATATGTTCATCCAGACAGACGGGCACATCTACAATATGTCAGGTTTTTTAATCTATGCATTTCTTCAGTTTATTTACATACAATTATTAATCAAACAATATATATATATATATATATATATATATATATATATATATATATATATATATATATATATATATATATATATATATATATATATATATATATATATATATATATATATATATATATATAACGTCATCCTGATTAAGAATATAGTTTTTGTATATTCCTCTGCCTATTTTATACTTAGCGCATACCTAATAAAGTAACATATCCGTGATTACAACACATAAGAATGAGAATATTGTAACCACACACCATGTTTGCTTAAATAGCAGGTAGATATGACCTTTATATAGATTTGATTTGCAAACTGCATGATAGACGTTACTCACTTTAAGTAGCTTCTATAAGGCCGATAAGAAACTCTTTCCTTATAAATATAATCCATTGGTTTCTATTTTTTTTAGGCTTGCATTTGTAATTATACTTATACATACAATCGGGTACAAGATTTAATAATGAAAAATAATTGGATCCCACTGATTAAAAATGTAGGAGGCAGTTTAATTGTAAAGAACAATTTTTCGTTCTAATATATAGTTTCTTTCTTTCTATGACAGCAAGAGGTAATCATACAAAAAGTATTGCATACTTATTTGCGTGCAACAAATTTTTAATTGAATTGTGTCATCTTTTCGATTTCATTGAAATGCCATTTATTTTGTATTCAAATATGTATACATTTTAAAATGCGGGCGATTTATTTACATAGAACAACAATAAATAAAATGGGAATTTCAGACGCTTGTGCATATGCAAATGCCATATAAAAGAGCAGAGATTTTCTCCTAAGCGCAATACAGTTTTATGGCCAACATACAAGTAGTTGTCCTACGGCTGCGAACACTCTGCACTTCATCAGGTGTGTTTTTGTGTGCAGCATGTATATTTTATATCTTCTCAACTTTAAACCGCAACAAGTTATAGGAGATTTGCATGTTTTACTTGTGCTCGGCTGTCGAAGCCAGTAGCTATACCCTGTTTAGATAAAAGGAATTGAGCAACTCATGTATTTTCAACTGATTTCATTGGCAAAACAATGCTGCTGTGCCTTACACAATTGTTACTGAAGATGCAGAAGGAAGAAGGAAACAGGTTCTGCATCCAAATTAGAGCTTAAGGATGCACTACGTATTTGATATTATTTTGTTTTGTTATTTTGTTCTTGCCGTTTTCTATTTTATTCTCCAAATGATGTTAAGGCAATTGTCAAAATGTCATAAGCCTGAAAACATATACTCACAAGTATGTTTGGTAGGAGCTGCTATGGTGCACATGTTCTTAGGAAGTATTTCAAAATATTAAGACTGAATGAACATTGAAGAGAAAATATTTGAATGCAAGTAGCTGAATTGCTAAAAGTATGTATTTTTTATAGAGATTTCAGATGATCTTCGTAGTTTACACTCTCTCGATAGTTAATAGATTGTTGCCTAAGCTCTGATGCACGCATGAATAACTCCGCGTAGTTTCGAGGATTTGTTGCACGGGATTGTTTGCAGCAGTTGTTCCTCCTATTTATTATTATTACTAATATATTTTGGACTATTTGTTTTTAAATGAAATAAATTACGATTCATTGAGATTAAAAAATATATAGCTACAAATTCATGAATTCTAAAAATTAAGAGAGTCTATTTGTGCCTTTTTATTACAAACATTTCCAATTTGACCAACTGAGCTTTGGAGAAATTAAAGCCGCATTTATCAATAAACAATAACAATATATTCTTCAGCATACTCATCTGAGATATACAAGTATCTTCATTTTTACAAATAATTTGCTTTATTAATTGTAACATATTGTGTATTTTTCAAAATATTATGCCTGTCATCAAATTTTGTAATTAAACAACAACATGCAACTAAAGAGCTTAAAGAATATACGAAATATTTAAAACTCGATCAAATTTATTTATAGTGTACACACAAGAGCTTAAACACCTTTTCGTACAATTTTGCGTGAAATTTTAATTTTCTTAATTATGCGCATCCACACTTGCTGATGAAATTGTTGATAAGCGCATTAATTAGCTTAACTTTCGAAACACTCCTGATTAAGTGAGTGTGATAATATGAGTATGTGTTGCGAGCATGTGTTCATGTTTATTTTAATACGTTTATAATTATAAACTTTTCTACCGTAATTTGCTTTTATAGGGCTTGTAAGGCATACACGTGGCTTCAAAAAATATTTAACGACATGACCACAGACTTATATTTCTTCTCATTCCCCACCACTCATATTATTCTCTTTCACCAACAACCTGAAGAGCTTTGGGTTGTGGAATTTTAAATTGGGTTTCTTTGCGGAACTTTTCACAGAGAATGTAACAAACAGCTTTAGCTTCAGTTTCTCCTTTGGCTTTATACTTTCTTGATGTTGTCGATTGGTAGAGATTTGAAAATCCATGTGCTCGTCTATTTATGTATGTATGTTGATTTGCGCATTGTTATTCATGGAATTGCTTACAAACTTATATTGCTACGATTCTTGCAAATGGTAATTGGCGTCGAAGACATTGAATGTGCCGTTCATAACAATTTATGGTTTTCTGCATTCCAAGCAGCTCGTCTGTCACAAACAACTAAAAAGAATGGCTGCTATAAATCTATATTATAACATAAGGGGAGCTGCTTTTAAGGCATCGAAGTCTGCAACGCTTCAAGTCTTACCTGCATTAAGATTCACTAATTCATGAAAGCAACATATTATATAATATCTCTATATATATGTAGGTTTTAATACAAATTAGTTTATTTATTTCAATATAGTCTTGTGGTATACTTGTAAGTCATAAAGTCTTAAATGAACTGCTAAAATATAAAGATTGCGCAGCACTTCCGCGAACAACAATTCAAACTGGCCTTGGCAACAACTTTTGTCTTTTTATACTTGCCACGAACACTCACTGTCCACAGACTCTAGCAACTTCACTCCAGCAACTACCTCAAGCAACTCAACTATTTTCCTTTCGTGTTCGAATTTCAAGCCCATCGATAATTGTCGATGCTGTACCAGGCCAGGGTTGCTAGTAGGGCATTCTACTCTCGCCTGCATATAAGCTGTAAGATGATTTACCTACCTAGTTGAAAAAACATTCAGAAACTACAAAAATTGTATGAAAACTCGGAATCATTAAGATTCACTTATATTATAAACAGGTTTTTAAAACGTTTTGTTGGAGTTTTATTTTTAATGATTAGTTATTTAATTTATTTAATTGTGTAATAAACAGAGTATAATTTCTTTATTTTACATTTATATTTTTATACCTTGAACAGCTTTGCAAATCAAAATGAAATATCTCCTTCAAAATGTTTTTTAAAAATAGGTCTTTAAGACACTACGTCTGCAGTCTTTCTGTTCCCAGCGGTAAAAGGACCCTTCGACCGTACAAGAGCGAATCCTTTCCTTGCAAATGCCAACCAACCAAAGCGCTGAACGCACTGGCTACCGAGATTTTGTAAGCGCTAAGATCGGCTTAAGCAATCAGTTAGACTTAAGAATAGAAACCAAGTAGTACGCGTTTCTTTAATTACAAATATCAATTGGTTTTCATAGCAACGGCATCTGGCAACAAGACTATATCAACTAACATTTACAAAAGTTGAAAGTCGAAGCAACTAGCACGTTCCTTCTCCTTAACAAAACCTCTCTATAACGATATTTGTAATTGAATGCCATTTGGTGTCTGCTGTTCTGGGAGTCATGCGCAATTATAATTGAAATTCAATTGCAAAAGTCAACAACACAAATGTCCTTCTACGTGCAATGTACAGTGGAGGGACTATATTCTTGATGTTTGTGGCGCACAGAAATAAGAAGCCAAACTCACACATTCAATTACACTCTTAAATTAAATAAAGAAAATTCAATTAGCAGAAAGAAATTCTGTAATTAAAAATGGAAAAAGAACATCAAACTAGTTCTAATGTTTCGTTTTTTTTTTTTTTATTTAAAGAGGTTGCTAATGGTAACTGTGTAAAAATATGATTTGCACTCCAATTCTTTAATTAATAAAGAAAATCTATTTTGTCACCATAAAAGGGCCTGGGATACTTTTAATGGAAATAAAGGATCCAAGGCTCCAATTTAATATGTTTTAATAGTTTTAATGAATATAATTATGAATTTGTAGTACAAGAAAATGTTTAATTGAATTATTTAGTTGAATAACAGCGTCGTTTCGTCTTTCGTCTTTTATATGCAACCGTCTTGTTTCACATCTTCTTTTCGACTCTTCTCTCATCGTTCGACTTCCTCTATTGTTCATGCATGTGGTGAATTTGGTGGGCTGTTGGCACTACGTTGCCAGACCCATTCCCACATATATACGAACGCTTTTTGCAATTCTCGAAGCAGTCCGAAAAATTGATTTCCAGAATGGCCCCGCCTTCTTGGAATGGGCTTGAATTTCCTCAACCGTATCTAAATTATGTTTTTAGAGTAGTCTTTTCAATTTTTTTAGAAGAAGTCAAACGGGTGAAGTTGTACATTATTTTTTTTTTTTCTTAAAAATAATTGATATACAAGTAAGTACGATGGATTCTATTTAAATAATTCATCTCACACTCCTAATACTCATAGAATTGTAACTCTAAATTAATTATTAGATCATTATAGATCTAACTAAACTCGAATGCATGAATGATTCGAATATTGTTAACAAAAAAGTACATACTCTATAGGGCGAGGCACGGGTATTAGCATTACGAGCAACACAAAGTCCCCCAGAGCTATTGAGTGTCATATACACTCCAATTTGGAAGCAGAATCAGTTGGTCTGGGCAGCTCTTATTCTTGTTGTCCATCCAATTACCGTCGAGCATCATCAAACACCAAAAGACAGCACTCAAGGGCACAAATAACAATCTTCGATTTTTGCCCTTGCAGACATGCATTATCGTGGCCATTAACAGCTGCCAACAGTTGATAAACTCTTAATTAATCTTAATTATTCTTCATCAGTCAGCTGCTTTGCATGCAGCTTGGCAGCTTAGCGTCTTAAAAGTTTAAAAAGGCGGCAACGCTCAACAGCAACATCAACATCCCTTTTCCGAAGCTCCTTCTTATCTTTTCCTTAATTCTGTCATTCTATTTCAATGTGGATGCTTGTGAGCTTCGTCTTAATCACAGGCCGTGGCAACGGAGTGAATAAGCGGCATTTGCCTAAGTGCATGATGACATCCTGAAGACACCAAAATGGCAACGACCGGAACAAGATTGAATGGAGCTCTAAAATTAAAGCTGTTTAAATATGCAAGATTAATGATTCTAGCCGTTATTTTTAACCTATTGTTCCATTCGCTATGCATCAAGATCGCAGTCCTTCGCACGCCTTTCTCATTTTTATGTAGCTTATCACTGGTTTATCAGTCAGTAACAAAAGCTCCCAGGCGATGAAATTATGTATTTATTTACTATTTAATTTATAATCTATTTACTTTGGTTCTATATTTTAGTGATGCAAGAAGGTCTATCGGTAAACAGTAAAGTACCACCAAAAACGAGGCATGTGCCTGTATAACGCCTATGTGGACCAAAGAAAGTTAAGAGCACGAACATATATACATATATTTGCCAAAAGTTGGTTACTTCTACGCAAAGAAGGCGATCCTTGCCGTAAGGTTTTGCCTCCTTCATAGATCGACTCTAGTACCATAGGGAAATACCTAAAAGAATAATACTTTCTCCGATTTAAATAACAAAATGAATATAAATATATCGGATTTTATGTGAACGTTCTTGGTGATTGTCTGTTAGTTACATTCGTTAGTTATAATCATTTGTTGGTGCACAGCCAAATGCCGATAGCATGACAAATACTCGCAAATAGCTTTAGTTCTGCTATTAAAACCATTCCTATCCCTTAAGCTATTGCAAGTCACTAAGATCTTAGTTTCCATTCTTCCGTATCACCGAAGCGGCAACAACAACATTTCATTATCACAAACAATCCAAATGCCAAACGGGTTGGATAGTGTTTGTGGTTCTAGTGGAGAAAGACAGAACCGCATTGGTGCCAAAAAAAACACAATGCAGCAGACTCGTCCTGCAGGCGAAACTAAATGACTAAACTAACCCAAAGACAGACAGACAGACAGATAGATACTCAACCGAACAGCAGCGTACCATTCAAACAATAAATACAGACAAAAATTGTTCAATTATTTCTTAAAAATGGGATTTTGGTTAAAATTTTCCCCCGCTTTTGTTACATTTTAGAAACTTCCCATTCATCACTTCTGAACAGTAAAAAAAACATCTTATATATTTAAGTTTATAAGGTTTTATAGGTTGTAAACTCTTTATTATTAACTAATTATAGATACATAACAAATTTCTCAAATTCTACTTGTATTATATAAGAGCGTTGGTTTTTACGCCAAACATAATTTTCGATTCAATAAACCAATTATTATTTGCCATAAGAACAAATTGAATGTTAAGGATTTAAGGCAAAAACACAACATTCGAAATTTTCTCAGTGCATGGCCGCTTAAGTTAATCGCATATCCCCATATTTAAATTTATCGGTTACTTTTTATGCGGCAGCTTCTAGACAATCCCCATAGCTTTTCCAGCAGACTACAAAAATTGGCTTAAGTGCTTAACTAACGGTAAGCCTGGCAATAAGCCGATCCGTACATGGATAAAAAAAACGCACCCACATAAACATGCACAGACAAGCATAAACAGGCAGTCAGGCATTCAGCAACATGTTACACGCTTAAATAAGACCCATTTGTAGTTAAGCCCGGGCATAACCCACGCATAAATCTATTGGCATGACCGGTGACTGGTACGAGGTGTGTATCCTAGACCGTTATTTTCGTTGTCCGGAGTTTGTAAAAGGACGCCTGTAGCCAGCGCACAAACACAAAAGCATCGGTCCAAGTGATACTTATTAGGTTTTTACAATAAACGTTTGACGAGCATTTGTTGCGCTTGAAGGATGAGAATGTCCTTCTTCTACGTATAGTGTTGCAGACATTTCTCGGTACAGAAACTGGAAACTACTCATTGCCACGACTGAGTGATACCCTGGAAAATACACTTTTTATACAAACAACTTATCGGGTAATACATCTAGAGCAGCTGATCTCATAGAGATAAGCACTTACAAATATTTTATGCAACTAACTGTATTAGTGTAGCGGCATCTAGTCGTAAATTAAACGTTAATTATGCGAAATTTAAATCATTTTCCCGCAGAGCTGCTCATCAACATATTTAAATTATTATTAATTTATGAAATTGCTTTAATTAGCATATTTAAAGAGTTTGAACGAAATAAAAAGTTGCTCTGTTTAAATTGATTTTTCACTACGCGCTCTGATGAGAAAGTTTCTACCATTTAATTCATATTTTAACCCATTTAAGCAACTGGCAATTGCAGCTGTAAATTGTAATGCAATTTGCAAAGTTTGCGACGTGTCAGCGCTGAGCAACCACAACAAAAATGTCTCTACCACAGCAGATATGCAAATGCTTCAGGGGCTTTCACAAATCTCTTTGGGTGTGTGTGTTTGTGTTTGTGTTTGCGAATGTGTCTGCCTGACCGCAACTTCACCGCCATATATACAATGTTATGTGCAGCGGCTTGAGGAGGCGCGGATCTTGTTTTTGTTGACTCCATAATGGACAATAATTGTTATCTGAGCATCTTTCGAGTAAATTAGCACCAAACTGCCACGAAGTTAAGGCTGAGCGACGACTTTTGGATCCAGCAGGATAACGATCGCATAGAAAATAATTCTGAGACAATTTATAATAATTGAGTTTTTCCAAAGCACGAAATTAAATACGTGCATGCAGTAACATTTATCATCAGTTGACTTATTCATAAAAATCACTATCATTTTCAACATCAAAGAAAAACCAAAGAAAGTACAAGTGCCGACGATAATTTCAGTATTTATTCGTTCGTTAAATCATTGTAACATGGTGTAACGTTTTCAAAAGTTATTACTTTTGCGCCACTCCTTTTAATATTTTAAGCTTTTCCTGAAATGTAAAATCAAATAAAGATAAAATTGAAAGAGGAAACGACGATGAATATTGTCTATATTATTGAAATTCTTTGAAAACTCAATCACTTTATATAGTTTTCTGTTATTATTATTTACATATACGTATATACGGGTGTACAAAATTGTATTCTTTTTATTAAACTAGTTTCCTACTTCCTTTCTTAATAGTTTAATCTAATTATTTACTACATTCCGACATTTTGCCATTTCGAAATGTAAAACTTGAAGGCTGCAAGGTACACGCCCCAATAAGTAGGCAACACATGTTGATTAATGATTTATGAACTCTACTTCCAGTCGCTGCAATAATCGTTGAAGTAACAAATTATGCCCGGCAGGCTGCGCTACAATAATGCATCATGTTCAATGAGCGGCACCAACAATAAAAGTAAATTATAGACTCATGCCGGACGGCACGTGTTCAGCACTTCTCCTCTTCCTCCAACTGTGCCTGGTCCTGTTGCAGAGTTTTGCTGTTGACTTTTTTTGAGTAATTTGCTCATTTTTAATTTTTCAATAGGCGGGCTGACGAAGTCAGACGAGGACCAATCCGACGAGGAAAACAGCAAGTTAGAAGTATTTATTAAAGTACAAAGTGAACGCAATTCTAGACTTTCTGGTTGTACATAATTAATATAGTGTGTATTATTACTTTCCATACTGTCTGGCATTGTCTGGCGCATCCTATGGTTCTTATGTCACTAAATCTTTGTTAACATAGTTGCCGATTACCTGTCATTCGTTTTGTCTGCCTCCCATCAGGCGTACCTAAGTACATTATACCAAGTGCACACATTTATTTCAAAAGTAATGGACAGACTGCTAAGAAGCGACAGCGACAGTAACAACGACACGACACCAAACAGGATATGAAAGCCAGTGCCAGTGCTTGTATATATTTATCAAAGTAGCTGTCCGATATAGGCAACCCAACCTATTCAGTTGTATTTTCTGGGAAAACGTATCTACACAACATTTCCGGTAAGGCTTTTGGGCTCTTGTTTTTGTTTTGTCGATTCGATGCTTTATCATATATATTGCAAATGTATTTCTTTATTAAAATTTAATTAAATGTTAAATTTTGGTTCATTTTTTACTAAAGAATTTTTTTTTGCTTTTTTAACTCAAAGCGATATTGAATGGGCGTATGTTTAATGCAAATAAAACAATGAAAAACCAAATTATTTACAGCAAAGAAAACGGCTACCAATCTACATAAAATTATTTGGAAATATTGTATTTACTTTTTTTTGAAATGACTGGGATAATTGATCGACAAATTAAAATTCAAAGCTTAGACAGTTGAAAACTTACCATTCAATGTACATTATAATACTTAGACAATGAAATAGTTCTTTCAAGAAAATGCAAATATCCTTCCTCAATAATTATTTAACGGCTCGTTTGACATTTTGTTAAGATTTCTTGTACTTTACCGACCTTATTAGCCTCTTAAACTGACTACCTATCGCTTAAATAGAGTAGAATTTATACATATACACATATACAAGTATATTAATTAGTTTTCTTGGACACTAGTTCTCCATTCCCTTTTATGAAATCTGCACACAATTGTTTCCTGTAAGAATCTTTTGATTATTTTGGTTATCTTCCGTTTATACTGAACCACTCACATTTATCAAACACAAACGCGCAAACAAAAGGTAAACTGCATTTGCCATTCGGTTAGGGTAGAGATGACGGCGTATGCGACGGTCGACGTTTGACTTCCGTTTCCGTAGGCAACGGCGCTGACTGCTGTTCTGCGAGCTTCCCAACTGTGCCAGCCAGCCCAAAGGTAACTTCGACTGCTTAAGAACTAAATCCCAGAAAGGTGAAATAAATGTGTGTAAGAACTTTTGCAAATTAATTACACATAGTACTCGATGACAAAGTTAATTGCAAGAGACATGGAAATTTCAATTGTCTGCCGAAAGGAATACATGACTCCACCTCCCATGAATAATGGATGGATATATAATATATTATCTGTGTCTTGTGGTGTTCTGCACCTCAAAGCTAAATTACCTAAATCCTTCGAACTGTGTTAATTGTCGCGAGAATGCCAAAAGGTGTGGCGGGGCATAGTTTGAAATGCATAATTTGCATGTATAATTCTAACTTGCTGTGAAATCAATCACAATTGTCTTTATAAAACATTTATGTACTTAAGGTTGGTTGTATTGCATGGCATACTTAATGATTTGAGTTCGTGGCCGTAAGGCAGATAAATTAAAATATAAATTATGGATGCCAATTGAAAGAAGCGTGTGTCAAAGCGTCTATATGTTTGATTACTTTTGCTAAACAGCCGTAATGTGGTACACAATAAAAGCAAATAAATAGCAATAGGAACAAAACAGTGGGCCAAACACAGTGCAATTCATTTAAAAGGCTTCTTTAAGAAAAGCCCATTACACTTAACGAATACAATTTTTGAGCTGTTATTTAAAATACAACTGCATTCTTTTTCTAGTACTTGTCTGCCTAAAGGTTGTAAATTTAGTTTATCGAAACCAGCAATTGTTTCCGGATCAGAGTTAGTCATAAGTCCTCTTCCCCCTCCACACAATCAAAACGGAACAGATAGGCAAATTATAGTAGTTAAGCCCGTAATTTGTTCATAGACTAAGTCCATTGTAATCAAATAAGTAGTAAATAGTAGTAGTAGTAAATAAATTATTTTTATATTAAAAAAAAAGAAAAAAAGTTAGTGCTTAAATATTTAAGCGAATTCAATAAAATGCAAATATTTTTCCCAAATTTCAAGTGAATTAAGATGAATACAAATTCGTTTCAGAAAGAATGAATCATCTAAAGGAACATAATATTTATATATTGCTCGTTTTAAATAAGAACTCATGGCTTACTATCGAAAACTATCAATGGTGCAGACTACCAATAACCCAATAAGCCAATAAGATGGTTGATGATGCTCTAAGTCTTTAAAGTAAAGCAAGGACCAGCAGCTGCTACACACATTAACAATTTTACAATAAATTTATTCTATAAGGCTGACGCTAAATTTTCAACTTAAATTGCATTTATAGCCCTCTTTTTGTCAAGTATTTAAATGATTCATATCCCCAATTTAATCAACGAAATAAATGTCACAATCTCACTTCAAAGATCCAATGTTGACGAGCTGGGCTGCAAATTATTCACTCATGATTAATGCCCTCCTTATACTGTCCATCCCCCTAAACTGCGAAATATATTTAATTAAATCTTGTTGATTTTGATGTAATTTCACCAAAAGAAAACAACGGCCCGAAAAAAAAATACAAAATAACAAAAATTTTAAAGAAGATGATTTTAATAAACTTGTCTCTCGTTTAAAATGATTTAATCATATAATTGATGTCCCTCCTATGGCTGAGGAGTGAGCGTTGAGCGTCGGCCCTTAATGGTGGATGATGAAAACGCTTGCGATTTAGATTGACGCAGCTTTATAATTTGATTACATAAACAAGCACACATCCACAGTCAATTTTAAGGAGCATTTGAATATGTAAATTTACTGTTGTGCATTGAAAGTTTATATTATTGCTATTTTATAAACCACAACTGATCTGAATAAGCTATTTCAACATTTAAGTAAAATATTACGAATACGCAACGTATGCCACACACAGCTGTTAACAACAAAATATGTATGTTACTATCCACTTCACTTCGCTCGAAGCGACTGAATATTCATGAATTCTAAGGTCTTGACGGCTGGCGATAAAACCATGGAAATAGTGATGTTCGAGAGATTACAAAAATTTACGACATCACAACAACAACAATAAACCCTGACAAATGTATAAATTTGACAAAATACAATGAAAGTACACAGGACTTTTTAGAAATAAGAAATCAAACAAACATGCGATAATTTTGGCAAAATCAATTTATTTTATTCAAAATAGCCTCTTTTGGACTCCACACAGAGATTTGCAAGGATTTGAAAAGCAGCAGTTACATGTGTTTACCAGATAGAACAACTTTCGGTTGTGAACTTGGAACTCGGAACAAAGCAAGAAACAGATCCAATTGTTCGCTTCATAATTAATTCTACTTAGGCTGGACATTTATATTTCATATAAGTATTATGCAGTAAAATTCTAACTCTTAGCATCATTCAAAACGACAATTACAGTAGCAGAACCAAACTGTATATTTTTTTTATTAAAAAAAAATATACAATCACCTTATTCACTTTAAAACTGTTCTTAAACAATATAATTTGAATATTTAAGCTGAGCATCACGGCGCGCCACCATGTGTGCAACCCAAAGCTCAATGCTATAAAGAACCGGTTCCGCAGCGTTGCCATGCACAACCAAAATCGAAACAGCTGTTGGCATATTAGAGCAGTACAGCTATAGGAAGCAATGCGGCGCGCGCATAATAATTTAAAAAGAAACGGTTGCTGCTTAAAAACAGAATTTTAAGAAAACCACAAAACAAAATACTAAACTGTACCAACCAACACAGTTATTTATTATTATTATTTTATTATACACGTAGATTACCCTCCGCAATGTGTTATTTAGACTTGCTTATTATTTACTTAATATAGCAATATTTATTGTTCGTAAGTAAATAGGGCAACACATTTGAAACGAAATTTATTGCATGAAAATGTACATCGAAGAAAAGATATATTTCATTGAAACTAAAGCTAAATCGAACTATGAGAGCTAATTATTAAAATTATTGAAATTGAATGGGCAATCCATTCATTTTATAACCATAACCATTGTCAGAGAATTGATGAAGATTTTAAAAACTAGGAGTATTCAATATTGGGTAGAGTAATGGCTTTTCCAAGAACTAGTCCATGAAAATTCCTGATTAAAATTAAGAAATGAAATACTAAATTGCTTTGGCTTGACAAGTGTTTCGCTATTATTTTGCATAAAACATTGCATAACATTATACAAATTATCACAAGGGGAGCATATACGCCCTTAAAACTAATGACTACTAGACAATAACAAATAAATAACAACTACATGACTACCCGAAACCCAATTTCTAAGCAGACTTTACGCCATCGCCGGCGAGGTCTTCATGCGCCACGCATTCTTAATCATATCGGCCGCCTTCTCAGCTATCATGATGACGATGGCATTGGTGTGTCCGGCGGGAACATTTGGCATGATCGAAGCATCGGCAACGCGTAAGTGCCTGATGCCATGTACTCTCAGGTTGTCATCCACCACGGCCGTGGGATCCGTTACTGGACCCATTTTACAGGTGCCCGACTGATGCTGCAGACTGGAGCCATAACGTCGCAAACAGCACTTCCAATAGTCCTGACTGGCAAATTTTAGATGTTCGCAGCCGGGGAAGGGGCGAGCGTGAAAGTGAGTTCCCATTTTTAGCATAGACTTGGAGTGCGCCAGTTTCAAGATCTATAAATAATGAAACAGACAATAAGTTAAATGAAGTATTTGCATTCCAATTGCTTACGAACGAATGACCTGAATACTAAACTAAAACACAGCAACGTTTGCTCATTTCAAAATAAAATTTCTCCCATTTTATGTGTTGATACATTTTGATAGTAAAGCTCCAAAAATAAACATATACTTATTGGCTCGCTTATTAATTCGGTTTTAGGTAAGGAAAGTTTGCTTTTGTGTTTGGCCCACGCATTCTTTCTTATCATAAAAATGTACCACAAACCATTGATGAGACCCATTAAACTGGAAATTTGACTAAATTATAAAATGCAATAAATACCCTTCAAACGATTGAGTTAAAACGAAAATAGGAACTCAGCTTCTGAGCAACAGGAATTTGAACATAAATTTTAGACTTTAAAATCTACATTTTATGGAAATCGGACAACCTCATTCTCTCATTCTCATTCGGGTTGACCAGAAGAGGCACAAACATATAAATAAATCTAATAATTCAAAATATTCTTCAGTATAATTTATATTTAGATACTCAAGAATATATTTTCTAACATAAGGTATAGGAGCAGAAAGTTACCCTAATACTTATTTCAACTTAAACAATCATTTGATTTCAATAAGACGTTAGAGTTAAATCATTGCTTGAGAACATTCCTTAATTGGGACTAAATCCCTTAATTGGGACTAAATCCCTAAGGTATATTATTATTTTTGGTAGAAAAATTGATACCACATTTACATTAAATTGAAAACTGCACATGCTAGAATAAATTGTGGGATACAAGAAGGGAGAGATTAGGACGATAATATAAAATACTAAAATTTTCAACGTCACTTTTCCATGTTACATACTATAATTTTTAGGGCAAAGAGTGCCCGATAATTCAAGATTTATGTCGGAATGTGTTAGCTGCAAAGTGCCTTACCATTTCGATGCCCTCAATCATGGCACGTACATCATCTGGATGTTGCATAAAGTTCGGTTCCATGCGGGGCCAATGGAAAGGATTGCGGCTGCGCAGCGAGATGCGACCCCGACTCTTGGGTCGGAGCAGTACAGGCACCAGACCAAAGGTTTCCTTATTGTGCAGATCCCCGAACATGGTGTCGTAGAACTCATCAGTAATGCCGAGCAGATCGCGCATGGTTCCGAAACGGTCGCCACTAAGCGAACCAGCACCCAGGACCAACTCCATGTCCGCATAGTCATCCTCTGCGGGGTAAGAGGGACACAGGTGTCTTATTTCAGGTATTAACAATCAAAGGTCGTTCGTCAGTTCATGAGCTTGGTCACACTCACCATGAGTCGAGCTAGGTGTGCGCACAAAGGCGAAGGCTTCCGCCCCTCCTGGTATCGTGTAAGGTCCTTGACCGGCAAAAATGTAACGAAAGATGTCGCTGGGGTTGAGCAGACGTGCGTCGTTCACCGTCGAGTCATTGACCACAAAGACCAGTCCGTTAAGCGTAATATGATCCTGCAAGTTGTAGCCGACTGGCAAATCCTGCAGCACAGTTATGTTGTGCTCAGCCAGATGGGCCCGGGGACCCACACCCGATAGTAACAGCAGCTGGGGACTGGCAATGGCCCCGGCTGACACGATTACCTCCTTACGAGCACGGACCACAAAGCGCTGACGCTGCTTCATAAACTCCACACCCACAGCGGTCTTCGTAGCTGGATCTATGAGGAGTTTGGTTACCCAGCTCTTCATCGAAATATGCAGATTCTTGCGCTGCAGGATGGGACGGATGAAGGCCTTGCTGGTGCTGCAGCGTCTGCCATTTCTTATGGTAGCCTGTGAACGCGAGAAGCCCAACAACTGCTCCCCATTGGGGTCAGTGATGTCATAGCCCAGCTCTCGTCCCGATTTGAGGAAGGCCTTCAGCAGCTGCGACTTATAGTCCGTATACTGCACATCCATGGGACCGTTGCGTCCATGGTAGGGTGATTTGTAGAGCTCGGGAATGCCGATGCGCTCCGACTTCTTGAAATAGGGCAGCACATCTGCATAGGACCAGCCGGTATTGTTCGCCGCCGCCCAGCTATCATAGTCCCTTCGATGCCCTCTAGTGTAGAGCATGAAGTTAATGAGACTTGTGCCGCCCACGCCACGACCCTTCGGCCAATTACACACGCCCTGTCGCAGACCCTGGCAAGCATTCGGGGTCGGCTCCGCCTTATAGCCCCAATTATAGCGGGTCATCTGAGTCAGAGCCGCCGTCAGCGGCACATCGCTGATGAAAGTCTCCTGATCCCCCGCCTCCAGCAACAGCACGCTGGCACTCGGTATTTCGCTCAATCGATTGGCCAGCACACAGCCCGCAGTGCCAGCGCCCACCACGATGAAGTCATACTCCGGCAGGAAGCGGGTGGTGTCCGGAATGCGGGTATTCAGCAGCGAGGTTTCGAAATCGCGCGCCAATTCCACCAGCAACTGCGACTGCACAGTCGTCGAGAGCAGCAGCAGAGCCAACAGCCAAGTCGCCCCTCGGTCGCTCATCTTCAGGGTCCAGCTGCAAAGTTGCGATTTCATAAGCAATTAGTGAAAAGTTCTACTCCATGCGATTCGATTTCTAGCACATTAGCAGGCAACTGTCAAGTGGAGCAGCCTTCATCGCAAAAGTGAAACCTGTTTGCATAACTCCGCCAAGGCACATCATGGTTCACTGGCCAATGTTCTTGGCCATGCACAGAATTTGCCAAATATCAGTAATACTCATAATATACGAGCTGCCATACCTGCCAGTATTTTGTTACATTCTTGGAGTATTTTTAGCTTGTGAGACCCACAACACATAAAACTCTGAATAAACAATACACCACCTTTCCCTAGTCTAGCCAGGCACAGTAGTTGAATTGTGGTTGTTGTTAATTACGGCAATTAGTTATTAAAATGGGTATATTTAAAAAAGACATCCTTCAAAAGCTTAAGCTTTGCAAGGAGGCTCTTTTTTTGCCAAGCCCGACCATTTCAGGTATCTATAAATAGGTGATATACAAGTAACTGCCATTTAAGAACCCTAATTCTTAGGGTGAGAACAAACGATGGGGAAGACCGACCAACATTGATGAACGGTGTAAGCGGAAAATTAGGCATATTGCTATTCAAAAAGACATGTCATCTAATAAGATAAGGGATCATTTGGATCTCAACAAAGACGGGTTCTCAATTTTACTTTGTTCCTGTATTATGTAGATTGAAATTCTTGGAACTCGATAAACCATGCTTTTAAAATCCTGTACCAAATACCAAATACTATAAGCAATTACATAAAAACACCAACCAAGACTTAAAAAAAAAATAAAGAGTCTACTTTAACAAAAAAGGACTAATTGAGGACTAAGCTAGCCAATCATAGCGAAGTTGTCTGCCATAGGGATATTAGTAAAGATCGGTCATGAGACCTCTACCTGCAACACGCTATATTATATTATTATTAGATAAATATAAAATAAATAAATGTGTTGAAGAACAATAGGTATAACAGAATTCGACCCACATTAAACAACGGTCTGAAAAACAATGTCCGAATACAATATTTCAATGTGTTATGCCAAAAAACTTGGGAAAATACACATGACCCGAGACAATCTAAAGAAGTCTATTATATTTAAAAGCATTTAAGAATAAAGAACAGTTAGGTAACAATGCAAAACTATAGGCATTTATTCTTTGGAACTATCTATTCTTTAAATTTTGAATTTGTATCTTAAAAGGAATACCCTGTGCTAAGGGTGTAGAATAAAATTAAATACTTAATACTATATATTTTCACTCTTCCTATTCAACTTTTATTTAAATTTGCACTCATATTAATTAATTAAAACTTTTTAACTTTTTTTATAAACATTGTTTTCTATTATTGTAAAAATAAACAAACAACAGCATTTTTTTAAAGTAATAGTAATTTAAATTTGACTGTGAGCAACAAAAAGTTAAAAAAAAACCTTTATTAAAGACAGAACAATTCTCAAAAGTTGTCTGCTTTTACTTACTTTTCTCTTTTGTTTAGTTAAGTGATTTATACAAACTTGCTCTTGCTAATAGAAGTATATTACCAGATGTTGCTAACAATGTGTCTGACTCGAGGTTGTGTTAAAAATTAAGTAGACAGTATAACAGAAAAAACCTAAATTCATAAACAAAGTGTTTAAAGCGCTAATATGTACTTATTAAAAATGTGTGGGATTCTGATTATTATAATGGTGTAATAATTAAAGCTTTAATGCCTATTTAATTTGATAATAGGTATAAAATATGGATAATAAAGGGCAAAGATGATTCAAAGGCAAAGTTCATTTCGCAAATAAATTAGCAAATACAGCAACTATTGTTGTAAGACTTATGCAAATGTGGGAAACCAAACTTTCCCAAAAATATCCGCCGATTATAATTTATTGACTCAATGGAATATTCAATGATTACTTTCGAAATGTTTTGCGGCGTTTCAATGCCGCCGATTATCAGTTTCTTCTTCAAGGTCATCCCCTGTAATATTCTTACTCTGCAATAAACATAGCTTCTTATTATCACACACATACACATACACACATGCATACATACATACATGTGTATGGAGATAATAATAAATGCAACTGCCTACCGAACATGTTTCGAGCTCAAGTTCAACAGGTTTCGACGGCTCGGCGCTTACATCGGCCGACCGTTGATTGCTCCAAAAACAGAGAAAAATGCGAACAAAATAATGAACTTGCAAAAAAAGAGAAGAAACAATAAGCACATGGATATAAAGACCGGTTCGCAATCAAAACAGAGACAAAGAGAGAGAGAGAGAGAGAGAGAGAGAGCGCAAAGAAAAAGAGGCAGCTCCACAGGCCCAACGAAAAATGAAGAAGACCCCCAAGCCATTCCAAGCCACAATGATCGCAAGTTTGTTCACCAAAATACATTTTTGCGCGTTGACCCATAAAGCGAATGTATGTGCGGATGTCAATAAACAAGCACACATAACAACAACAACAACAACAACAATAAGAAATAAATTAAATTACTTAAAATCGTGGGCGCAACGCCTTCGTCCCTCCGCCCTCAGTCAGGCTGTCAGCTTGAAAATGTTTTTATATGCAAATGAGGCGTTCAACTTTGTTTTGGGTTTTTTGTTAACACTTCGCTGTTTTGTAGCTTTTAAGTAGAAATTGCACAAAAATAACAAATAACTTCAAGTAACCCCAATATGCCACGTTAGCCCCCTGAAGATACACTTAAAGCCGGCAGCAGCATTGTGATTCAATATCAAGAAAGAAACAGGTTTCCAGTTCCATCTACTTTGTCTTGACCTTGCCCAACTGCAATTTGTTCTACTCGTACTACATACAATGCCGCTCATCTGAATAGGTTCAAAGAACGCTGCTCAAATTTCGTCCAATATTTCAGCTTGTACTGCACATACATTTTGTTTAAATTATATGTTGCGACCTTTATTTGTTTACATTTAACATAGCACAGTACGCTTTAGTTTTTAAATTACAGAACCTATTCAAATGAGCCAATATAAATAGGCAATTTATGATATGTATTTTGAAAAAATTAAAAAAAATAAATAAATTGAAAAGAATATTATCCACCCCCAAACTTTGATGTTTTATTATCAATAAACTATTCTTTCTATCAAATTTTATATGATCCCAATTGACAATTTCTTTTAAAAGCTCTAATTATTTTAGCTTTTGGGAATCGTTGAACCTATTCAGTTGAGCGGCAGTGTACATACGCGCCCGGCCTCGATCACCTGAAACCAGAAACCATCAATTCTTTTGTCCGTTAAAATCAATCATGAATGCCGTTTTAAGAACTGACCTACGCCCAAGCTGCTGCCCAAGGTTTCTTCAGCACTTAAAATATCATTTTAGGCGAAGGGCCGCCTCTTGTTAGCAAAGATTCCGACAATCTCCAGTACATTGTTTTATAACCCATTAAACCTAACTTAATGGACATATCTGATATGATTTGAATGCCTGCATTGCAGGTGGAGTAAGACAAGAAACTTTTTACACCACTGACTCGTTGAAACCAGACTAAACGTACTTTTCAGATGATATCGGGTTTTATGCCCATGCCCATATACGAATATCTGATAAGTGTGTATGTGTGTGTTGGCTCTGACTAATTAGCAAAGTTCGACGAGCGGAACCTTGCAAAACGAATAATGTTGTGGCATTAATGTTGATAATCCAACAATCCAATTATTACTTAAGCAGATATTCATGCAGATAGGAAGTGTAAAAAATCCTACTAATAGGCAGTTAACGCAGCTATGTGTTCACAAAATGCTTGCAAGAACTAAGCTAATTAATTGTTCAACTCTTCAACAATTAACAAGTAATCGGACACGGACTACTGAGCAGCAGCTCGAGCAGAAGAATACAAATACATACAAGTAGTTACATAAATAATAAACAGACTACATTTCAACTTTAAATTCTAAATATAATACTGCATCCAAGACACGTTTTAGTAAGCAGTTGGTAATATTTATTTGTATTGCAATCATCTAATTTCCGGCCACTTGAAAATTGAAAAATGAAAACCATTTCATCTGTTTTCATGGCTCAGCAATTTTCCAAGTAAACGATGTTAGAAAATTATCTTGAGGCAAGAAGTACAATGATATGCTGCCTGCTAACTTTTAATCTCTTTCAAATTATCCCAACATCTGTATGGTTACAAAGGCTTACTTTATTCGATATTTAATTGGGTGTTTAGTTTTTAGGAATAGTGACTAATTGCACACTTCACTTCACTAATGCTGTTTAAATTTACTTATCAGTCAGCAAAACTATAGCTTATTTACAAAAAAAAAAAAGAAAGAAGAGTAATGTCTTGAATGTTAGTCAGTTAATTTTTTTTTCTTGAATAAAAGCACTGCTGACATTGGTAGAATAAGAAATTAAATTATAAAATCACACTTTTAAAATTTTTCAACTGCATCACTTTCATCACAATTCCAGGCAACAAGGTGCCAGCCGACGAATTACAAGACGCGGGGAAAACCATTTGCTGTAATCGAGTCCAAAATCTTCATGCCATGAAGGTGGATGAATAACACACCCTTGATATATCTGCTTTCTGTCTCCTTACAAGTATTAAATCAAGGGATTTTGTTATAATTTAAGAATCTGTTTCGGAACATACCTAAGTCTTTAGTAATTGTCGATTTATCAGAAACTAAGTATTTGACTCTTCTACTAAACAGATCTGAACAGAAAATAAAATTACTTTGTTCCTTCCTGCTGAACTAAATCTCATCCTTTCAGCCATCGTAATGGAAATTTCTGAACAGGCTTGGCCTTAAGTAGATTAATCAATAAATCGGCTAATTAAGTTTTTCCCATAGGATTGAAAGATTTATATTTTCACTCAGTTTATTCATTCTTTTATGTAATATCGTTCATTTGATTGAATTCTTCGTAGTCCTTTTTAGTATTTAAGTTTTTCGCTCACTCACTTATTTGCACCTAATTTAATTTTAGTGTAATTAACGTAATAGTTTGAAGCGATGTATATGGAAATCAATTTCTTGCTTAACAGACAAGCAACACATTATGAATTGAATTATGAACAATACGTTTCACACTTAAGCATTTGTAACCAGGAGGCTCTTCATCATAAATGAAATAAATTATTTTCAAGTTTATTTAACCAATTTAATTGCCCACGATGGAAAGTTTCAAATAAAAACACTCTGCTAATAACAATTTTGTAACTTTTACAAAATAAAATTTCGTGCCAACTAAACCAAAAGTAGATTTTCAAAAATTTCATAAGTATTACCAAAGTCATTTTAAATATTGAAATATAAATAAAAGGTTTTTAAACACGAAAGCAAAAATAAAAACAATTTTGTTAAAGTTTCAATTATTTTTAAGGATACATCAAGTGGCATGCGTCTACTTTCAGTTTTTGTTTACGCCTTGTTAGGCGACTTTGCTACCAAAATGAAACTCGATCTGGTTACTGTTTGCAAGAATTTCACAAGCTGGCGGAGTTGGGCAATTTCTGATTTTGCGTTTGCATTTATAAGTATAGCACATGTCCAGCAGTTGACCAAATTGCTGGACCTGCTGGCCATTGGCATGCACTGCGCATGCGTCTGGCTTTACGACAGCATCGTGCTAAATAGAGATCCGGCTCTTGCCAACGAACCAAAAAGCCAAAAACGATCAGAAACAGAAACAGAAACACAAACACTCGCACGCCCAAGTTTGTGATATCACTTCTCGTGATTTACTCGGACTTGTGAAATTCTAAACACGTTTCCACTGCGCCGCCACAGCAATTTTCTTAATTTGTCGTTTCTTCTCAGAATGAATGCACTTACGAAATGGGCGTCGTGCAAAAGCTGTGTATTGCAAATAGTTGTTGTGTGGCTGTAAAAATGCTAAGCAGCCAGTATTTAACACGCGCGCGCCTTAACTTTTGATTGATCGGGCGATCTTTCGATCGATCGATCGATCTTTCGTTCGGTTGTCGTTGGCTCGATTGAATATCACTTTGGCAGTTCGTTGCGGGTCGCGCATGCGCGCGCGCTGCTGTACGTTTGTTAAATGAATCGCCGCTGCCGGCGCTTGCAACGACGAAGCCTAGCAGTCCAAAACTAGCAAACACAGGTAGCTGTCAGTCCACACTGGCCAGATGCGATGATTTGCTACGTTTAGGCGATCACGCCAGCAATCAATGGCGAACGCTCTCTGGCCAGTAGCCGAAATGTTTTTCGAGCTAAATGGCACACAAATACCCTCAGCAACTGGCCCTTACCCACTCTATGGGCTTGTAAGTGTGTATTTGCATAGCTATTTTGTATATTTGTGGTTCAAGTGGTCTCCGGCTGTCTATTTCAAGTTCAACGGGTGAATTGCAAATTTCGAATGCCCCTCTATGCCTGTATCTACTTGTATTTGCATTTTATGGTTTATTTTTGATCACATTTTGCAGCTCTTCACCGTCCGCCAGTCAACAGTGCAAACAAATATCACTTTATTAGTCACTATCAGGTTTTCCGCACGCACGCTAGACTTATATGCTCTATCCGAAAGGGATACTGTAAATGTATATTTTATATGACGCTTTCATTTCGATTGCCGGAAATCAATCTTATATGCTTAGCTGCATAACTACCTAGAATACTATTAATTGCTAAGTATTTCAAGAAAACAAGAAAAGAGAGAGAGAGAGAGAGCTACAATCGAACAGCCCGACTGTAAAATACCCTGTAGCCTGTACCTTAAAATGAAATTTTCTCATTGCATTATTTAATCAAAATTAAGCTGCGTATGCCCTTGGTTGGATCGATCACACCTTTTATGAACATATTTTCACAGTTCTTCTACATTCATGAAAGTTAACGTTCCCTGATACAAAATATTAACGAGAAAAATGGTCAAATCTATTACAACTCGCGTCCCCAAACAGTGTATATTATCTCTGAAGTAATCCCAAATCGATTTAAGTCACTACCAAGACCAATTTATCTGCCTAGGTTTTCATAGCCCAAGCGGTACACCAACTGACCACTAATTTGGAGAATATATATTTATATACCAAGTCGGTAAACATCGTATGAGTTAGTTATTAAAACTGTTTTTATTATACGAACGATCTTCTCAAACATTTTTTACAACAAGTCTAAACAATTTTACAACAGTTTAACATCGCGAGACTCATTAATTAACTTCAAATGAGACCTCCATGAGAATTGTGAATGATTTTGCTTTAAAGTATCAGATCTATGTTATTAATCTTAGTCATACCTAAGCATATTGCTATATATATTTGACTTTTTAAATTGGTTATCGGTCCTAATACTCAATTACTCAAAATCATTGTTTCTCTTTGTTATGAAACACTTACAAAAACATTACAAGCTAATTTTATGCGCAGCAGCAACAATTTGCTAAATAAAATAAATAAAATAGGTATATACAAGTAAATGAAACCAACTCTCCATTCGTTTAATGTAAACTGTATACTGTCGTTATTCCTTGAAACCTTCAATTGGTATTGGCTAGACCCCTGCTGGGTCTCTTCCTGAGTGTATATAACTAAGTGGCATTTCTTGGATGCAAGCAGTCGTACAGTGTTTTGAATGTTAAGTGATATACATTTTATTCCCAGTGAGGGGTCTTGAAGTGCTTCACACTAGTCATTGGTTAGAAATCATGTTCTCATTTAAATATATCTTATAGTTTGCTTCGAATATAGTGAATAAATATACGTTTTAACATGCAAAGTGAGTTATTGTATGCGAAGCCAACTAAAATATTCTTGAAACAAATTTTATTAAGAGCTACATTTTATTTGAACTTGTTAAAAAATGCATAAAATGTTAAGCATTGAGGAATGTTTATGGACGAGCCATTAAATTAGGCTTAGGTGAGATAATCAGGGCCTCTCTGTAACGCATAAGCGCTATTTTATGATTTGATATAAATATTTAAACCTGCAACTTGTTATACTACGAGTATTAAGCCCTAAGAGCGCCTAATAAACAACAAAGAATACAAATAGATAAAAAGCTGATGACAACACTGTAGGCAAAAGGCTCGTGTTTAATGTGTGGAAAGGATAATCCATGGAAAAAGATTTCCCAACAGATTTATATAAATTACAAGTGTTAAATTGTAATTAAGACTGAACACCTAGTTTAAGTTATATTTGTATTTAAGTATAAGTTTAATTTAAGTTATAGATATAACCGTATAATTAAAAAAAAATACAGATTATTTGCTGAATCGTAAAACAATTATGCAATTATTCGGGTACTAGCAACGGTTCTCTCCATTGCTTGCTGACAGAACATAATGGAAGTGCAACAAAAATACATAATCGGATTTATTTCTCAAAAGTTTGCTTTGCAAAGGTATATCGGCGTCGGTGCTTGGAAGATACCTTCTAGTGTCCCCAGTTGTTTATCTTTCATTATCGCCGTGGGTACGAGTTACTCATAATAATGCTAGATAGCAAATTTTGCGCCAATCAGATGAGATGACTAGAAAAAAGTTTATATATTTATGGCTGTGACTGATTAGCAAACGGTTGTGAACAAATAAAAACTACTTGCGCCCCACTGCGAAATGCTTCCGGTGCTACTTACTACTCGTGGACTATTCCGTCTATAGTACATGGTTAATTGTGTGGACCGTGTCCAATGAACTGTGCTGCTCAAATGCTATTTACAGGCCAAGTCGTTGCTTGAAGTTCAATGTCAACTGCGGCCTCTGCTGCCTCTGCGGCCTCTGCTGCCTCTGCTGCTGATGCTGCTGCAACGCTTTTCCGGTCCGGTTTTTAAACGAGCACGTGCCCATTTGCATTTACATTTACGGGGCAGGCCAAGCCTATTTAAATGTGGTGTGCGATGATGCCTCAGAAATCTCAGGGCTCGCAATATGGCTTACAAATGTGGCGCTCGGTCGTAAACTGATTTGCATACGCGCAGCATTGAAGGCATCTCGTTTTTTATTAAAAAATCTTCGCTTCTGCTTCAGTTCGCTCGATTTTATTTTTCTGTTTTTTCGGCGACTTTCACAATCGATTTGTTTCTTCCTTTTTGGCACATTTCTGACTTCAATCCGACCTTGAGTGCATAGTTTATTTTTAGAGCTAACAAGCCCAACAAAGCACTTTTGATGCATTGCAGCCAAAGCTTACTGCCCGCACGCCTTCATTTAAGCATCGGGGTCTCGCAAATACTTTTTCTATTTATATTTGCACATTCATTTTGCATGACTGGGCAGCTGTAAAATTTGCAATAGTTTCAAAATTTCTCGAATCGTTCATTAATCGTAGTACGTCTTAAAATTGATTTAAAAATAACAGCAACGAGACGAGACAAGGCAGTCTGTTATTAATTAAATAATTTAAGTGATAAATGAAATACGGGTTTGGAAAGGGCATTAAATTGTAGGCACACAAATATTTTATATACAACAACAATTTATATTACTTGTATATATTTAGCATGATAATGTGAAGCCGCGAAGTTGTTGATTTGTGATTTCTTCTGGGAACTAATCATTTTCGCTTGACTAGCACCCCTTGCCTTGAGAACTTTGCCGGGAAATGTAAACAAATTTGTGATTTATTTAACTTCCTTAACTTATGTGATGCTCTAATTTTTAAATTATCATTTCCTTCCGAAATAGGAAATAGTGACAAAAGATGATATGTGTTAATTTATTTGAAGTCCCATAAATTGCCAGAACATCGTTTAAGCGAAGGCAAGTTTGTTTCTGTTGAAGAATACATCTTTTTCTTTAGTCATCAGATTGGACAGATCCCATCGTTCCACACACAGCCCCAATTATAAATATAGCAAATTTTCTTGTACTGACTTGCCTTTAACCTTTATAGATCCTTTTATATATCTGAGAAATCTATTCCAATTCACTGTAATCGGACAGTACACTGCAGGCCTTCACGTTCCCAAACGAAATCATTTTTAGGCTCACTTTCAATCGATTTTACATTATTTTTAAATACTTCAAATACTACCAATAGATCTGGAAAGATATTTTTAAAATAGATTTACAAAATATTTTATAACTTTCTTCAGAATATTCCATTTTATTCACTAGCTTGTAATCTTGCCAAGCCGGTTATGATCTTTACATTGTGATTACAAGTTTCAAAATGAATTTCAAGCTACAATTGTCATAAGTTATAGCTGAAAATAAACTGTACTCAGTACTTCTTAGAACCCTGAACTGAAGTTCCTATTCACTCTAATGACTTTAGTTTACCAAAATATCTTAATAGCACTTTCTTCAAACCATATCGCGTGCTTTCTAGGAAAATAACTACCTTGAAGCTCATTTCTTTCTGTTCAATTCAAATACAAGTTACTTTAATTTAAAAATGGAAAATGTTTCAGAAAATCAAACTTCTAAACAATAGACTCGCCATACTAATCACAATACTACTATATAATACGACTTTTTCAACTTTTTTTCTATCCACTTCTCCTGAGTGGTCTCATGAGAGCAGGTCCTGCAGGTTTTGTAAGGCTTTACAGTATTTGACATTCATTAACACCTTCATTTTTCGCCTGCAATAGCACAGCTGTCGGCATAGAACAAGCAAATAACATTCATAAAACGTATGTTTAATCGAAAATATACAACGCGGCCGGTTCTCAACAGTAGAACAAAATAAATATTGGTTTGCGTAATTGTCAAATGCGAGGGTGTTCAGCAACAAAGCGCAATAAAGCATCTCTAAAAAAAGCAAACGCTTGAATGATGCAATTCTGTGATGTTTTTAGTTGCGATATGAACGAAGTCGACTCTTTAAAAACAACTAGTCTGAACAATTAGCACCGAAACAGTTTGGTAATGCTTTTGCGTCAGTTGCGGTCAACAAGTGGCTTTTAATTCAAGTTCTTTAAACTCTTATGAGGTTGACCAGGTTGACGGCAGACAAACGTCCAAAAATAGCTCGAAGCTCGACATGCCATAATTGAAGCCTCAAATAACGCTAATGACCCTCCTCAAGGTCACTGCTACAAAGCAGTAGCGTAAATAAACATTAACAAGAAAGGAATGCTAAAGTCGAGCAGGCTCAACTCTTAAATACCCTGTACCACCCCACAAAAAAGTAATTAAATTAATTAATTAATTAAATTTAATTAATTAACTAAATTAATTTAATTAATTAACTAAATTAAATATAAAATATTCCATGCATGCATACATACATTTACAATTACATCAGAATCGTGTCTATGCGTGTTTGTGTACTTGTACATATGTATGTATGTGTGCATTGGGCCTGGTTATATGGCTATAACTTTCTTTCCGATCATTCTATCATAATGAGACTTGGTATACGGTTATATAATAACTAACCTAATGTGACTACCAAATTTTAGTTCAAAATTCCAAGAATTACGGAAGTTATAGAAAATCGTTAATAGGGGGGGAGTGGGGGGGTGGATCAGAAAAAATGAACAAACTCGTCCTTTCTCGGTCTCAGGAGAATCTGTATACCAAGTTTGGTTATTCTAGCTCTTATACTTTCGGAGATCCTTGCGTTCATACAGACAGACAGACGGACAGACGGACAGACAGACGGACAGACAGACGGACAGACGGACAGACGGACAGACGGACATGGCTATATCGACTCGGCTTGTCATGCTGATCAAGAATATATATACTTTGTGGGGTCTACCAAGCCTCCTTCTGTGTGTTCCATGTGCACTCGCACAAAACTAATATACCCTTGTACCCTTTTGGGTACAGGGTATAAAAAGCCTCACACTACAAACAAAACAACACTGCACTACATGATTCACAGGCTGCCGTGTATGAAATAAAAGTACAATGCTCAACATACGAGTACACACATACATACATACATAATAAGTATGTACAAATGAACACATAAACACAAATCAAGTTCATCTTTAGGTGCCATAATCACAACCTACCTACCGTTCCGGCCTAACTTTCCACACCCTCTCCACAATGTCGAGTGTATGGCTCTGCAATTTGTTTTATGCCCATAAATCTCTAAATGTCTGAAACAGCAACTCTCATAAAACATCGAAGACGTGAGCAGCCGCACATAAAAAACTGGGCAATAAAATATCTCTTCAAAACTCTCAAAATAACAACTGCCTTTAAACTAAATAACAATAACAATGCTGCGGCAAAAACAAAAGGTAAAACATTTTGGGAAATTACACACATTGCGAGCGTATTTACGAGTGTGATTACAAATCTGGCAAAAGCTGTAACCGAGAGCCCCAGTCGAGTGCCAAGCCATCCGTTACGCACTCTTGTTCACGCACACACCTTATAGGTACCATACAAGTATATTCATGTTTAGGTCGGAGTAGCAGCGTATTGTATGTGTGTGTGTATGTGTGTGTGTATGTGTGTGTGTATGTGTGTGGAGCAGCAAGCCATAATCAAAGAGCCAAAAATCACTGAATGGCACTTCAAAGCATTATTATATTGAGTTTGAAGACGGCATGAGGCGGCAGCAGTGCTCGAGCCAGAGGTTGGGGTTAATTGAATGATCTTCAAGTAATTGAGGTACAATTTAATGGATATTGAATAGAAATAAGCCGACAGACGGAGTGCGTTGTGGGTAATGTCCAAAATGTCAAAAAAAAAATAAAAACGCTAAGCACTCGACTAATTTGACGGCGCAAAAGGGTGAAAATGCACATAGATTTTGAAAAATTCGAATACGAAGAGTGGTTCTAGCCTCAATTTGTCTTTGCATTCTAACAGATAAATGGCAGATAAATATATATATATAAGAAGAACTTATATAATCAAATTACTTTTATAAAAGAAATATACCATACATTATAAAAATCAAGTTCAAGAAAATTATTGTCTACTATCACACCTAGGCTTCAAATTATTTCTATGTACTAATTTTAATTCCAAGGTTTTCAACCCTCTATTAATTTATTTATGCTTTTTAGACACTTACATAGGTAATGGATTTTAATTTTGTAAAACAAAAATCTTGTTTTTCTAGGTGGATCGTACACAGATTCTTTCATTCTTTTTATTACCAATTCAATGGCCAATTTACTTATTTAGATTTCTTAAATATATTTACTAATAAACAAAAATGCTCATTTGGAATTCTAGTGAGGTCTAGAAGTTTTCAAAATTTTATGATGTTGTTGAAATCGGTTTCACTTTAAATCGCAAACGCCTGGGAGTTGTTCTGCAGAAATTCATATTCTTTGTAATCAATAATCCAAACAGTATTTTGGGGAGAAATTTAAAAGAGTCTATCAGGTAATTATTTTACTACATCTGTTTCTATTTTCTGTTCAACTCTAAATTATCTTTTTAGTCCATATAGTGGCTTTTGGATGCCTCGGCTAGCTTTGCAATTACTCTGCCTGTTAACCCAGTTTTCCAAAACTTCCATCTCCTGCTGTAATCAATGAACGTCCAAGCCCACTACCAATATCAAAATTACATATGATGTAGGCTATATGGACCACCCTATATCTCAAAAACAGTCGAAATATATGATGCATGTGCTGTTCTTCAACTTCTATACCAAATGCTTCGTTTTAAGTTAGTATTCCACAATGTAGTAGTACGATTTCCGTCCTATTATCTCCTTCTCTTTTTCTCAAAGATATAGGATAGCATATTTTTTTCAAAGCTATGGAGAGAGAGAGATTTAAATGCCTTTCAAATAATTATTTCATATCCTAGTACAATTTATTTCTGGTTCCCTTTCTATCGCTCTTATCTATTTTTATTTCGGAACCTCCTTCATTGCCTCTTCTGTTTTACTCCAAGATGTGCATTGCATATTTTGAACAAATTAACAAAATAACTGATTCGTATGCTCTTCTTCAGATATTCAAGTTTACTTCAACATCCATATAATGATCAATTTTGAATGAGTGGCCGCACGCTAGCCACGATGTTGGCGACGGTCTTTAAACCATTTGATTGGGGGTGCTGACACGATTCAATGACGAGCTTTAGTCGAGACTTAGACTTAAATGCCTGTTTTTGTTATTGTGATTGAGAGAATTACAAGTATAAGAAAAATTCCATTTTATTATTTTCATAAATCTAGTTTTTATTTAAATATTGTAGATGTAATGATAATTATTGGTTTTGTTTGCGCTTTTTGTTTACTAACATTAAAAATACTTTACACAATATTAATATATGTAGCATTTAAATAGATAGAAAAATTAAATGAAATGTATATAGTGTTTCGAATTTCGATTTATCCTACATATTTATTTGTAGCTATCGATTTAGTTAGAATTGGAACAAGTGGCTTAGACAATTTATATGTTTTGGTTTAGCTTTGATTCGTTACAGAAGCTTATATGCTTATATGATTTTTATTTATCTAAATGTTTATAATATGTTTGTATACCAATAGTAAGATATAAAATTTCAATTATTTTTGGAATTAATATAATTACGTATAGCGGCTTGCCAAGCTATTTCCCAAATTGCTTTGCATTTCCATGAATTATTAAAGTTCTGATAAAAATGTTTGCTTTTTCCCCTCATTGGTTTAAATATTTTTATTGTATAAGCCGAAAGCGTCGTAGTTTAATATGATTTCGCCTGATTGTTGATTCAGTAGATAAGCATTGTTTGATGTAAAATGTTAAACATAAACATTAAATACATAGCTAAATTCTTACTACTTGTACATATCTGTCTAGCGTTTTTCTCAACAGAAAACAAGCAGTATCCTTTTCAATCGTAAAGAGTTGAAAAACGTTGCTAAATCTGTTTTTCATTTATATAAGTATTTTAAAAATGTTAATATGTATGCAATGTATAATAAAAATATGTTAAACTTTTAATTTAATAGAAAATCAGTACAATTTTTTGCTCAAAACATAGACGACCGCTTACACTATGCAGACATTTAATCAAAACTTTTTTCTGAATATGCTTTGGAACGCGTGTAAAAACGGCAAGTGAAACAAATTAGTGCTGTTTAGTTCGATCGGTGGGACCCAGTGGTAGTAACGTGTAAATAATGGACAATTTCATACAACAAATAGAAAACATTTTCAAAATGCATCAAATAAATATTAATGTTAAGCTAAAAATCTGTGGTTTGTTACGTGCCTGGGGACCAAACTCGCTACCGAAATAAATACTGCGAGTAATGTCTCAGCGTATGAAATGAGTTGCATAGTGTAAGTGCCATTTTGTTGCATAATTTTGGCCGCATTAAATAAGAGTTTGGTAGCACTAGAGGGCATCAGCCTAAAAGTATGCAAAAGCTTCCTTGTCGTTTTGTGCTTTTGGCAGCAACAGCAGCCAGCAACATGTTGCCGTTGAATGCTCAATGGCGCAGCAACATGTTGCTCACCTTGCTGGCCGTCTCCGTTTTGGCTGTGATTTTCTCGCGGAAATGACGATTCTCGGGATTGGCTAGCACCGATGCTATAAACACCGATGTCTCCAGCTGCAGTTGCGCCAAACGCTTCTGCAACAATTTGTTACGCTGCACCAGTTTAATGGTCTTGATTGCAATTGAGAGCAGACCCTGGTTGTGCGACTGATAATGCTCAACAGATTTGCCAGCATAATCATAGCCACTATCATCATCGTCTCCGCCATTCACATCACAGTTCTTGGCTGTTTGTTTGTTATTAAATATGTTGCTGTTGTTGCTGTAGTTGCTGTTGTTGCTGTTGTTGCTGTTGTTGCTGTTGTTATTGTTGTTGGTGTAGTTGTTGGCCATTGTCGGCTGTAATACTGTTTTTGTAAGCAAACGATTTTCGCTGCTGGAATGTATGGGCACCAAAGCGAGCGAGCTAGAGCTCCTGCCGACTTCTTCAACACTATCCGTTTGCTCTCGTTCTCGCTCCCGCTCCCGGTCCTGCTCCTGCTCCTGCTCATCATCGATTTCCATACGCGGATATTTAGCCTCTTTGTTATGTATTAGCCCTGTGGCCGCCGCCGACGTTGTCGTCGCTGATGCCTGCAATTCTTCTCGCTCTTCCTCCTCCACATGCGACGACGAGGACATGGCATTGTCTGAGATTTGTGGCAGTCTGCGTTGCAGTCTTTCACTGCGCCTCTGGTCATGCAAACGTTGTTTCGCTCTAGTCGAGTTCATTGAACCTTTCGCAACTGCAAAATAGAAAGAAAAGCTACTGTTAGTCAAGTGCTTTGTGGCAAAGCTGTGTATGAATATAAGTACATATGTATGTACACACACCTATTCACACACCTGAACAAAGGTGTGTAATGACTGATTGTAGCTCCGCTAAATAAAAATGTCAAGCGTTTCCCATTGCTAATCAGCAACAACTACGACCAAAGCTAAATCGCCCCTACCTACACACATAATGTGCTCTATACACAGCTATATAGTATGTAGATGTGTGAGTATCGCGTGTGTGGAGAAAACGTGACCACACCGGGGCTAGCAACCACCATAACAACAATTTCTACTACACAACCATTTCAAGCGCCATCGCCATCGTCGCATTCGATGACGACGTTGATGCGTTTCGCATCAATTTCGCGGCCGTGGTTCACACTGCCTCACAATCATAACGCTCCCTTCTGCTCTGTACCTGTACTTACGTAAATTGTTGCTATACTAGGTGTATGTTTATGTTTCGTATTTATTTACAGCAGCTGCTCAGCTGAATGCGCTCCAATCAAGGCAACAAACACAAGTGCTGGTTGAAAGAGACGACTTGACTTGCTTACTTACTTATAAGTATGGCGAACACCCCCCTCTGAAATCATTTTCCAATTGGCACTTCCGTGACTGTGTCTATGGTCAGGGTCATGCGAACCGATTGGCAACGCCGCCAACGCGACGTCGTCACCACTGCCTAACGCCCCACCATTGGGGCTGACTATCAAAACTACACCTTGAAGCACATGATTTGCCCCGTTTTCTCATTCGTATTGTGTTTGTGATGTAGAGGAAGCGATTCATTTTTTGATACGCTGCACAATGCAAAAAACGTGCGGCCACATTTCCCTCACACATTTATAATTACGTGCGAGTAAGTGTACGAGTACATAGTATTTATACATTTGTGCGCCTATAATCGTATCAATTTACATAATGCACACAAGCTTATATTGAAAAGAGTGTCAGCAACTGCATTGACCCTTTGAAATCTTACTACACATACCTATATGTATGTAATTAGACTCAACAGAAACAAAGCCTTTACTTCAACACATAGTTGTGGGGCAAGAACAAATTTATGTCTATAAATAAGGAGGAACCTAGTATAATCGCCATTACAACTACTATTACTCGTTGCTATAAAGAATATTGAATGTTAAACATAATATTTCAAGTTGAATTTTATATACATACATACATTATACATTATATATGATGCCTCTCTCAAAACCAACAAAAGATACACTTAATCAAGAAATAATCATGTTTACATATTAATATTAGATTTTAACTATAAATAATCATGGAGCTGTACAAATATATTTTCCAAACATATATATTTTTACTGTATTTGTATATGTATGTGAGCACCCATATTTTATAAGCATCGGTGGTTCAGTGGTAGAATGCTCGCCTGCCACGCGGGCGGCCCGGGTTCGATTCCCGGCCGATGCAAAACAACTTTTTTTTTCTCAAACTTATAACAAGAAATTACAATAATAAATTATTAACATTTATGTTAAAGTTGTTGTGGAAGAAGCAGAACGATACCAAGGCGAACGAGACATACCCAACTCGCTAAGAGCGTTCTACAGCTGGGAGCGCAGAACTTGGAGCCCATTCCAAGATCCATGTGAACTATGTCTAATGTTAGAAATAAAAAACTTACTTAATTCTACCTAAAACTGCAAAAAAAAATGAATCTAAACAACCGGTCTACTCACAGGGCATTGCTTGAAAGCCGATAAGCAAACGTGACTTGCATAAGTTCATAATAACACACTTAATAACCGTAATTATTAGGGGCTATTAGAGAATCTTTTAATATTTGACTAAAGAGAAAACCCCAAACTTTGCACAGTTACTGAAGTTAATCGGATGAAAAATTTAGTTTTTCCATAAAAACATTGAACCTCGTTTTCCCCCTTTGGACGTAGAATTTTCCGTAACTCTTGCCGTTTCAGCTGATCGTTGATCGCTAATCAGCCGGGCCAACTGTTTAATATATAGTACATGGGGATACGTAAGAATTCAATAGATCACTTATTGTATTGATTTGATCTAGAAATAGATTGGTTGACAGATTTATATACAGTTTATATTTTTCTTGGTTCATTGAAAAGCTCAAATGATCAAAATAGATAAGAACTGAATTACTCCTTGTATCGCTTTTCTTAATAAACAGATTGGTCCGGCTTCGAATTGTCTTGGTTTAACGAGACATGTTGACTATATGCGGAATATAGCAGACCCAGCAGCTTATCGTTAAATGTCGTATCTGTGTTGCTATTTTGCTGAGGGTTCTAAAGGTCAACTGTAACTCCAAATCCAACCTCTCGTTGTACTCTACTTGTATAATTTGGGTCGATTGCAAATCGACTTATTATTGCGACAATGCCCCAATTCGCTGAACGGTGTTACATTTCCGCTCCCATGCTAACAGACCCAAACACGTTCACACAAACATGCACAGATCCATACACATACATACATAAGCACTCGTATATGTACATATGTATAAATACAAGTAGATGGGTAGGTAAGCTCAAGAACCATTTACTTCCTACATTGGCGAATGCCCGTGCTTTTTATTTACGGCTCACTCTTTGCTTATGCAAGTTGCAGGCACATGCACTTGACTGCAAAACGAGAACATGCAACGTTGGCATTGTATTTTGTTTTTTTTTCTTTTGTTGTTGTTGTTATTGGTGTTGCTGCTGCTGCTGTTGTTTATTCTTTTGTTGTTTATGTTGTTATGCTTATTTCGCGCACATTGCCTTGCCGGTTGGCCTCGTCAACGTCAACGTCACCGTCACCGCTACGTGAGCCCACGTGCCCCTCAACACTCGCATCAAATAAGTCTCTAGTTATGCTTAATTAAAGCAAACGACGACAGCGACAACTGCGACACAGTGGCGCAATTTGCTTTTTACGCTTTTACAAAAAAAAAACCGTTCCAAAGCCCTACTTTAATGTAAATATTTTACGATTTTTGAGAACAATAAGTAAACTGTTGAATTCGTACTCTTTATCTGAACATAAGCCATTACGATTCAGCCGATGAAAGGAAAATAACAATCAGTTCATTTATTATCTAAAAACAACAAGAAAGGAATGCTAAAGTCGAGCAGGCTCAACTCTTAAATACCCTGTAACACCCCACAAAAAAGTAAATTAATTAACTAAATTAATTTAATTAATTAACTAAATTAAATATAAAATATTCCATGCATGCATACATACATTTACATTTACATCAGAATCGTGTTATTGCGTGTTTGTGTACTTGTACATATGTATGTAGTATGTGTGCATTGGGCCTGGTTATATGGCTATAACTTTCTTTCTGATCAACCTATCATAATGAAACTTGGTATACGGATATATAATTACTAACTGGATGTGTTTACCAAATTTTAGTTTAAAATTCCAAGAATTACGGGAGTTATAGAAAATCGTTAATAGGGGGGGAGTGGGGGGGGGGGGGTGGATCAGAAAAAATGAACAAACTCGTCCTTTCTCGATCTCAGGAGAATCTGTATACCAAGTTTGGTTATTCTAGCTCTTATACTTTCGGAGATCCTTGCGTTCATACATACAGACAGACGGACAGACAGACGGACATGGCTATATCGACTCGGCTTGTCATGCTGATCAAGAATATATATACTTTGTGGGGTCTACCAAACCTCCTTCTGTGTGTTCCATGTGCACTCGCACAAAACTAATATACCCTTGTACCCTTTGGGTACAGGGTATAAAAACTCGCATACACTATAATACTTTACGGCACGTTTTTAGTAATTTTTGTTTGTTTACAAAAGGTAATTGTTTACAAAAGGACAACTGAAATTGGTTTTATCTAGACGACAAAAATAAAAGTAATATCCCTCCCGACATGAAGGGTTCTCTGGGCTGTCATGCGCAACCAAGTACGAGCAAGCGCTGGCAATGTAAATATCTGTATCTTCAAATTAGCCCGACCTGACATTAACTGAACATAAAGAGAACTAAAAATAATCGAAATATCCACCTCTGTCGACAGACTTCGCATTCCAAAAAATGTTTTCTGAAGGAGCTGTGGAAATGAGGATGGCATTTTCTAATACTTAGCAGCCTCAGGCTCGGCTCAGGCTCTGCTCTAAATTGTTTCACAGATATATGGAAAGATTGTGGAAAGATCATCTAAGGTATTATAGGACATCACTCCAACCATCTTAGCCTAACCCAAGCGAATCATCCGACAGGCACAAACAAAAACAAAATAAATCAATAATACAACAATAATATACACACGTACAACAATATGGTTCACAAGGCAATTATTTTTGTGGTAAAATGTATTCCCCCTTTTAAAAAAACGGCCACTGGCAACGAAAATATTTATCGAATTATGAAAAAATAAACAAGTGGATAAGCTTAAGTCGTGTGCCCCGACTAAAAAGTACTCTGCACTTACATATGTGTAAAATAATTTTATAAATTTAAAAAAATAAATAAATAATATTCTTTCTTTGGGTATTCAACACGGTATTGTGTATACTACACATATGTCTGCGTGTCTTAATTAGTTTATATAAAACAATAAATTTGACTTTTAAACCTACCTAAACAAAAATGATCAATACGCAATGAAAACTGGATTTAAATCAATTAATAATGTCAAAAAATACCTTTCATGCATAACATCTGGAAGTTCATGAATGACAAAAAAATTAATCGGAAAATTATAATTAAAATAAATCAGACAAATTTGTTAAATCGGAGATGGATTTCATCGGTACGGATCCAATTTTAAGAAAGACAAGACTTCCACCTTTTGGAGAATCTACTTAAAATCAGCAGCTCTTAAGCGTACAAAATTGGAAAGTACTCGTAAATTTCCTAATACTTGCACTATGATATAAGGATCTTCTAATGTTATTTTCTTTTATCAACTATTAAGATAATGATTCATCTGTTTTAAAAATTAATTTATCTATGAAATTCTTATGTATATAAATTCCTACATCTTGATTATAACTACAACTTTAATTAAAGGCTTTACTCATTTACTTGAAGCTTATATTTATTGTCATCCGTTTCTCAACTACCGTCGACACTATTTGATCAACTATTACATTATATGATTAAGCTGTTTTTAAAATTTAATTTAATTGATTAGTCAGATTATTGCACACACATCTTTATTTCAACTACGTACTACTACTTTAATTAAAGCCTTATATTTATTGTCATCTTCTTCTCAACTTCTCTCTGTACTTCTATAAGTGTTTTTCTTACTTTCTTTCTCTAGCTTTCTTTAAGTTCCTTCCAGTTTCAAACCTTTATCGAAGTAATCTTAAAATGAAGAGGCATAATTCTTTACTGGCCATCCAAAGAAACTCAGCTCTGCCCCTACTGAATGATTCGATTAGTTGTTGACGTACTTTGATATTTTTGCGAAAATGGACCGACGATGAAATTAAACAAATTTCAACACAACGCTGGGGCATTGCGTTAGACTTTTATTCGGATTTGGCACGTGGAACCTTTTGCTTGGCCTTTTATTCGTTTTGGCCGCAATGCTTGGCCAAATGCATACAATATGTGAGTGATTTATTTATTGCCATAACAAGCATCTATAAATACAAAAACAAAAGCCAACTCTCATATCAACGACCCGGCTGTTACGACACCCTGACAATGACGATGGCGATGGCGATGGCGATGACGATGATGGAACCGCCCACCCAAGTGCGGGCGCACAGGCTGCACGTGGCAGGCACATATTCGCACATGCCTTCAATATACACACATACATGTACGTACTATATATTTGTATAGTATATGTTTATGAGTGCACGTCCCTTGGTTCGTTCGCTCGTCACACCCATTTTTGCCTCTCACAGCACATACGTATATACACTCGTACATACATACTATATATACGAGTATGTAAGAGTATGTGTATGTATAGTATGTACAAGTATGTACGTGTTGGCTAGAATTAGCTGGCAACCCAATTCGCCTTGAATGAAATGCGTTGAATATGGCTAAAGCTACAATAATTAAATGTGCAAAGCGACAACAATCGCAACAATAACAACAACAACGCCAGCAACAATATCAACAACAGCAACAACAACAACAATAGCAACAACAAAAGACGCAGCGTCAACAGTGGAACGATAAATATGGCAAACAGTCAAGTTGGCAAAAGCTAAACGCTGTTGCCAGCAAATGTAGAAAAATTGTAAATAAGCCATAAAAAGTGGCACAGTCACAGCAACGTGCGGCAAGCAACAGCAGCAACAACAAAGGTTATGACACACATACACACACACATATAATGCTCAGGTGTGTGGCCGTTGGTGTGCCTTTGTCACCGTTGTGCGAAATATTTCTTGTGAAAACAAACCAACCGTATGAGACATACAATATTTAAGCAACCTCTTGAAAATGTTCAGTCGAGCGACCGACCTCTACAGCTACTTGCGAGTATACATATACATATAGTATTATTGTTCAGCACATGTCGGAAAGGTTGCGCACTTGGATAACACTTAGCTGCTATTAATGATATGCGTACTTGAATGGCAAAAGGATGCTACTTATTTGCCACCATTCTCCATTCCGGTTCCTATTATCTTTTTTCAGTCAATAAGAATGTGCTTTTAAAGTGAAATCAAATAAAATTGAAAAATAGGGCTTTAGTGACCCTTTGCTCCGCAGAAAACACATAACTACGTATACTAGTACCTAAATGTTCACTCGTAAATTTTTTTTTTTGCAATTCACTTCAGTGCTCCCCCGAAATTCGAAGCTCACGCCCCTAAAAAATTGCAATGACTGTTTGTATTTGTTTGTAAAATATAACATTAGTAAGTATAATATCAACATGTTTTAGCTATTAAGCGATAGTTATCGACACTTTGCGAAAAGAAAACGAACTTCAATTGCTTTTAAAGTCATATATTTTTATACCCTGTATCCGAAAGAGTGTTTTAGGTTCTAGCAAAAAAAATGTAACAGACAGGGAGGAGGAAGTATCAACGACCCCATAAATATATATTCTTAATCAGCTTGATCTAGACATGTCCCTCCATCCGTCTGTCCGCCTGTCTGGATGGTCGACTGCATTTCGGAAACGGTTGAGCCCACATTGACCAAACTTGGTTGTAGACTCTCCTTATGCCCAGGCAACCCGATCTAATTATATTTTTTGACTTTTCCTCCCATCTCTCCGCTACAGAATTTCGTCAATACTGTTCAAATTACTAAAGCTATATAAATCAAACTTTTCACAATAAATAATTATAAATTATTATCTACTTTTGGACAATTCTAAGACAAATTATACGGTAAATCAGTTCACTCCAACACTACTCTACTGTAGCACTCTTATATTCAAAGTGAACTAAAATTAAATCTCTGTTAAAAAGCAATCGAAAGTATTCTCGAAAAAACCGAACTTCAGCGAACGGGATTTGGGTTTTCCATTACTTAGTCTGTGGAATAAATTAAATTTTGTCGTTTTCCAATCTTTTTATATTTATAATAACATGAATTTATAGTTTTTAGCTTACTTGGGTTAACAAGCCGCAAAGCTAACAATACGATATGGTTAGCTCATCTGTTTCAACAAGCCATTTATCAATTGACCGCTGTGCCTATTCTTAGTGCTGTTAGTCCTATTTATTTACTAAGTGCTAATTCTTTTCCAACACGAAAAATAAAAATATCACACGGGCATGATGATGTTAATTTCGTTTAACTTGTGCTTTACTCCCCTCCTTATATAAATACTCTTAGTTCTTGCGCTGATCCAAAAGGGAAATTATGATGATTGTAACTTCCGTTATTTATAACAAATTGAAAGGTATAGCATTTACATGTTTTTGTCCAATTCAAGACCGATTAGTGACTATTATTACTCTTCCTTACACCTTCCCAATCAATATACTAATATTACAATTGTTATTGAATTGGTGGCATACGAATTTTCTAAAATGAAAATGTATTTTAAAACCCTCCGCTGATCTCATATTTATTTAAATTTTAAGAATTCTGTCAAGATTTCTTAACAATATTATACCATTTTCTTTAATGTTTGAATATGTTTAAAATCTGTTTTTAATATTAAATACAAATATTTTAATATGAAAATATCTCAATTATTTATTAACATGATATTCTTTCAAATTTTACCTTAACTTTTTTTTGCATTAAAATATTAAAGGTACTGTAAGAGGAGCTGTAGGAGTATTCTTTTTATACCCTGTACCCAAAGGGTACAAGGGTATATTAGTTTAGTGCGAGTGCACATGGAACACACAGAAGGAGGCTTGGTAGACCCCACAAAGTATATATATTCTTGATCAGCATGACAAGCCGAGTCGATATAGCCATGTCCGTCTGTCCGTCTGTCCGTCTGTCCGTCTGTCTGTCCGTCTGTCTGTCTGTATGAACGCAAGGATCTCCGAAAGTATAAGAGCTAGAATAACCAAACTTGGTATACAGATTCTCCTGAGACCGAGAAAGGACGAGTTTGTTCATTTTTTCTGATCCACCCCCCCACTCCCCCCCTATTAACGATTTTCTATAACTCCCGTAATTCTTGGAATTTTGAACTAAAATTTGGTAGTCACATTAGGTTAGTAATTATATAACCGTATACCAAGTCTCATTATGATAGAATGATCGGAAAGAAAGTTATAGCCATATAACCAGGCTCAATGCACACATACATACATATGTACAAGTACACAAACACGCATAGACACGATTCTGATGTAATTGTAAATGTATGTATGCATGCATGGAATATTTTATATTTAATTAGTTAATATTTAGTTAATTAATTAAATTAATTTAGTTAATTAATTTAATTAAATTAATTAATTAATTTAATTACTTTTTTGTGGGGTGGTACAGGGTATTTAAGAGTTGAGCCTGCTCGACTTTAGCATTCCTTTCTTGTTTTTTTTTTTTTTTTTGTTACTCGACTAACATAAACTTAATAATCAAGCAAAGCTTGTGGACATTTAATGTTTGATAGTCACTTGACTATTCATAGATTGTGGTTTTCCTCATTAGTCTATTACTACTTAGCTCGACAAGCATTAAGCTCTAATTTAACCTGATAGTTTGTCAGCTTTTTCTATAATGCAGCCACACTTTTTAAGCGCCATCAACTAATCAGCAGTCACTGCCACATGGACGAGTGGATTGCCAAAAGCAAAAACTCACGCTCAATTAATCAAAAGCCTAAACTAATTAGCTAATTCCAAGTTCAGCTTCAACTGCGGCAAGGGCGCGTGCTCACATCATCATTCAATTGAGAGTCATGCCTGCTTCTAATGGTTATATAAACTTGCAACAACAACCACATAACTGCAGCAGCAATTTGTTGCTATGTTTGGACGTAAGTACATTGATCTTACCTAACAGTGAACAGCAGCAGTAGCAGTAGCAGCCACGATAGCCAGCGAGCTCTGACGCAAATTGTTGCCATAACAAAGTCGCGTGTGGCACGACCAACAACAACAGCACGTGAATTGGATGCATCGCGACACGTGGGATGTACATTAGTATTGAGCTAAGCAATACTGGCTAACAAGAACATGAGACCGATAAGTACGTAGGAAACTGCAGCGAACGAAATGCGCAAATAACTAATAGAAAAAGTGTGTATATATAGAGGATAGGTACTTGTATGTATGCAAATAGTACATCTACGCATATCCACTTGATACAGAAAGCTAGGAGCAAGGCAGGGCAAGTTTACATAAATTAATTAAACATGAACAAGTAACGTGAGCGATTCAGCAACAACAGCAACAAAAATACGACCACTTGCGAAATAAAACAAAAAAATTTCGATGTTACGTATTCGCCGCATGTGCCGGCAACGATTCACACACAATACATGTAAATACTATATATACATATATCTGTGCTTACGATACTCGGCTTTAGGCAGTCTGTTTGAAAAATGTGCCGTTTTGGAAAGACAAGACTATCTATATGGGACTATCTTCTTGGAATTTTTATTTTGTATAATGGATAATATATATTTTGTTTGGAATGTGTGAAATAAAGAGCTTAGTGATTTACTATTTTTATTCCAATTAGTAGTACTATTTCAAATGTTGTATTCAAAACAAATTACTGAATACTCAATCTTTATTTACTGCAATTAATTTTGACCTAAACTTTGCTCTTGTTTTTTAACTATTAAATAATGAACCTTAGTTTAAAAGATTAAGGATATATTGTGATCAAGAAAAAACCTCCAATTCTAATCTCTCAATGATTTAATTCCATATACATTAATTATATGCATCTATTATAAAAGTTTTGAAATAATAATGTAAAAAATTATTAATATTGTGGGTTTCTTCTTGAAGTGCGACTGCAAACACAAATAGTTCAATATATATTATGCGTCATCATTTTTTCTAGTCTTTATTTTGTCAATTTCAATTTCGTTTCAATTTTTGTCAGACTAGCTAAACAGTTTCGCGTCATCGTTTTAGAGATTATCACAAGTCTTTGTTTATTATAAACCGATTTTTTCTTCAATTTCGAATTTTCTTTCTTGATTATTTAATTTTTTCTATTTAGGATAAGTATTTTAGTTTCATTATTTCACTTTAATCTCTTCCTTTACATACTTTGATGTTGATAAATAAATAGATGAATAAATATTAATAATTTAACGAATATAAGTGAATTAAGTATTATTCAATTGTTCATATTAAATATTTTCGCTTTTCATATAATCTTTTATATTTTAAAATCCACCTCTAACTACTATATTACTATTCAACACTGAAGGGTTCACAATATCGGTTTCATTTCACCTTTCTTCCATGTTATTAGATGCTTATATACACCTTTCATTATAAATAATGTTTTGGATACTCTTTAAAAAACTTTTACGAATTGGATAAGCACTATGTAAGGGGCCTAGTTTAAAACTAAGTATTTGGTGATGTTTTCAGTCCTACGATATTAGTCCTACTCATCAAACAGCCCTCGCATTGGGCTTACTCACCATAGCTCAGCACGATGCTCGATTGTGTGACTGCATTGTTGGCTGCTGCGGCGGCTGCCGATCCCGTTACCGCGGTGGCAACGCCGTGAAGTCGTCTTGTGTCTTTCATGCTCGAGGCTCGCAACTGTTTTTTCTCCGAGCATATAGTGGGCGTCATTGCAACTGCAATAAAGAGCAAAGGCACAAGGTTAATTAAAAGAGAAAAGGGAAAAATTACAATTAAGGCGAAGCAAATGCGGAGCCAATTAGCTGCACATTTGGAAAACGACTGTGAATGGCAGAACACGTGCGAAGCTCATGAGCCGTGCCTTCTCTCTAGGCCACGGCGTACAAAGCGCCTTGCGTCAGCATGGAAACATATACATATGTATGTACTTAGTATACATACATACATACATATGTATGAATGCATATAAAATAGCAGCAGCAACAGAAACGCAACAACATTTGCAATCAAAAATACAAACACAATTTCGACGGGTTCAATAAACTCGCATAATTGCGGTATTGTTGACGCTTTCCTGCTTAATTTTTGGTCTCAGTTTTGCTGCGATTTGCGGCTCAAAGAAATTCGCATTTTATTTTCAGTGATTTCGTCATTGTCTGGGGCCGCAAAGATTTCGTTAATGATTTATTTTTGCACGCGCAAAAATCTTTGCTTACTGTCTTCATATCTCTGGGCCAGGGGCCCCGACAACGGCAACGGCAGAAGCGGCGCCAACGCAAGTTTCAACAAAACCGGATGCACACAGCTCTCCCAAATGAAGCTCCATCTGAAGCTGAGCAGGCCGAGCTATGTGAATGTCTTACTGGAGATTGATGATGCTTTTTGGATGGCCAATTGCTTTAAAAAGTTTTCGGAGTAGCAGAAAGATTTATAAATTTAAGGATGATGTTAAATAACAACATTTTGCTATCATAGACGAGACATTGCACTCACTTCTTGGGGATAGTAAGTAAGCACTTCAAATACTTATCCTACCCTTGTAGTATTAAACTATTATGTTTGAATTTTCGTTTTCTTAACCCTTTTTATAAGCCTGCTTATAAATAATATCATCCAATATGAAGAACATTTTTTTGTCTGCATAAGTTAGTTTTTCAGTAATTTCTTATTTATGTGTACTTTCGAAATCATTAAATTCTTTAGAGCGATATTTCTGGTCTTTTTAGCTATTATTACCTGTTTAATACCGCGTTTTTAATTTATTTGACATGAAATCGATTCGTAAATACGATTTGTAAAGGGCAGCAAACCTGTATGTCAGAAAAATAAAGAAACCAGAGGTAAATTAAACCTTACTTGGACAACTTGTGTTTAGTTACAACCAGTCTATACAGCACTAACTGTGATGGTTAAGTTTCGCGTGGCCATAATGTGGGGGCACAAGCCCTTAACGGCGTACGCAGCTGCCTTCTTTACGGCCTAATTGGTCAGGCCTCCAACAAAAAGACGCATTACCCTTGTACCCATCTAGTCTGCCATGCGCTCAAAGTCACTCAAAGCGGACTAAGTCACTTGGCTGTCATTAGAGCAACACGTTGGCATCTTAAGATGCTTGGGTTTGGCTTCGGTTGTACTATATATAACTACACGTGTATATATTTACACACGCATGAATGTCGGGGGAGAAGGAGTGGGCGTTGCGGTTGGCGAGGGCTGGCCACCCACAAAAAATGTATCTTTATTAACGCAATGCACAAGGAACTGATGTTAAACCTTCATTGGGAATGGCCTTTTTATCTCTCTCCCTTTCTGTCTCTCTCTCTCTCCTTTCTATCTGACTCTTTTCTTGTGGCCAATTTTGGAAAAGGTAAACAATGTTGTGTAGGCCCAGGTGCAGAGGCTTTAGACGCACGCAGTCAATCAAAAAGGCTGCTAAGCATCGAAACAAATTCCAAATATTTGAAAGTATACGCCGAATTTGATGTCGATGGGCGTAAATAAGGGTGGGCGGGATGGAATCAATGTCTGTCTTCTTGCTCTTCTAGATTATGTTGTTCTTGTTATTGCTGTTGTTGTTGCTGGTGGGCTGTCAGGCAGATGAGTCCGCCGGCAAGGCATTGAAGCAGACAGGCATTCAAATTCGACTTGTAAACCCCCCGAGCAGAGTGTAGAGCCGAAAACAACAGCAATGAAGTTGTCGACGGCACGTGTATCTTTCGGGTGTAATTACATTTCAGAAAGTACGCACTCTCTCTCACTCACACAGGCACTTCCACACAGACAGAAAGACAGAAAGGCAGAATAACAGACGACAGACATGCAATTTTAAGCAGCAGATGAGGAAAATATTCAGGCCGCAGAGAAATTTCCATGCTGACTTGCCTTTTAAATATCGTGGGTGGAATTGTTCAGTCATCGTTGCGGGGCGACTAAGCGGATCTCTCCAATACCCAGCCACAATTGTCAATATGTTTGTAAGTGCGTTGAAATTACTTTTTATTTCATTTATGCGTTTGTTCCTCTATCTGACAGAAAATAGAAAATTCAGATTTCTAGCTGCTGGCCATGAGGAAATGTAACAGAAACCGAAATGCGTAACAGAAATGCGTAACTTAACTGAAGCCCCAACGGCATATTGGATGTGCACGCGCCTCGTTTTCTTCTTTCGTTTTTTATCCTCGTTTTTTGCCTTCCATTTTTTTATTTTTTATTTTAGGCGACCCAAATTGTACGTCATACCTTACTTTACGAACGAGACGGCAGTCAACGCATGACTATGAATTTTTTTTTGTCGTAAACAAAAACCAATAAGGCCAGTACAGTAGGCGGTAAAAGTCTTTCACGAACGATTACTTTAACAAAAATTTAACTATCAACAAATAAAGCAAAGATTTCAGTAGAGAAACCATTTTTAGTTTGGTAAATTGTACATCGTAATGAAATATTTATTTTTAAATTGCGAAACAATATGTAATATTCAAGTTGAAATGGGATACAAATGAAATAGTCTTTGGGTTCGTGTTTTCCAAATTCCAAATTACATGTTGACAAACAAAAATAAAATCATTTGCTGTCATCTCAAATGAAACACCTTGATATGTTTTTTAGTTTAATTTTGGTTCCAATTTCGAGTCGTTTTGAACAAACTTCACTATGAAATGATATTCTATTAGGAAATTGAAATTTTCTATTCACATAATTCTAACTATGTTCTAAGATTCTCCCTTCACTCGTAAACTGTAAAAACACACTTTATATATAATTAAGTGGATAAGGTTTTATTGCCTGTACTCTTCATTATTAACTAATTATAGATACACACCAATTTATGAAAAAGGTTGTGAATAAATTAAATGAAATGATATTTTCTAAGATTCTATTCTCTGTTTCTTTTCTGAAGAAACGGGTCCTCAAAACGCATAATCCATGTTAGTTTTTTGGTAGAATTCATTTTAAAATTTATTTCTGGACTAAAATCGTTTTACACGCAAAAGTTTTGTTTGTTCTTTGGGAATTGTTTAACGAGTATTTGTATGTTGCTTTTGGTATTCTATGTTACATTTTTCTTTATGTTCGCAATGACAACATTCCTTACTTTTGCCAACCAGTATACATATCTAGTATAACTACATAGGACTAGCACATCCTTGTACATACGTGTATATGTATATCTATGTAAATTCTCTCAATCAATATCGTATGCGCAACTCATCGCCTTCAGGCTTTTAGAAACAGAAAACAGAAAAGCAAAATGCACGATGACTGTGTCCCAAAACGTAGAGCCAGGCCTACACGTGCCGACAACAAAAAAACGAGACGGCCGTAAAAAAAACCAAAAAACAAAAAGGGTTTACTCATCCGCATTATATGAAAACTGTGAATGCGTGCGGCATGAGTCAAGTGTTGTTACACAATTTGAAACACGTTTCGGCCGGCACCTGTAGCTATAGTTAAAGTCCCTCTCTCTAGACATGGCTTTTGCTAATGGGATTTTGGCGACGCTGCGTGCGCATAAATAATGCCAAATAATTGTTCGACACGACACGCAAGCAGCCCGACAAGCGACAACGAGACAGAGTCCCAGACATTGACAACTGTAGAAAAAGATAAGACAGGGCAACCAGAGACAAGTCAAAAGAAAACATAACCGAAACTTCCACACTCTAGCTATAAGAAGTTACTCCAGCATCTCCCTAAATAGGCTGATATGTTAAAGAAAATATAGCACCAACCAGGAATAAACTGAACTGGATCTGTGCAGAATCGATTGCTCGCTGTTTTCAGTAATAGATTTAGAGATAAGTAGTTTCCACTATAGCTTACTAAAAAAAAATGAAGTCATTATACTTATACTCCTCTTGGTTTTTCTTTTCAGATGTCTTGCGTTATTACACTGAGAGACCTTGCTATATAATAAATATATCAAAAAGCGTTGTTAGACGTTGATTTGACGAGTATTCTTATCGTACAAGTCTGAAATATTTATTGGGTAACGGCTAATTTATGTGGACACCCAAATCGGGATCACTACCCGTCTGCCCATTTGAACGTCACAAGCTTGAGACGAAGTTTATAGTGTCCATAAACTCGAAAGTGTAGAAAGGCAACGTGCAGATCGCTACTGGCCCAGTCGTTGACTTTTGACACAAACGGAAATTGTGTGTTGCTTGAATTGTTGGGGCGTTACGGAAAAAACAGTTCCGTCGGCAACAGCAACAGCAAGAGCGACGAGAACGACAAACAAAAGAGCGTCAGCGATATGTGAAATTGTTATTGTCATCGCACAACACGCGCTTGTTGCAAGCTATACTCGTACGGGAATGAGGGAAAGTTCAAGGAACCCCGGACCAAAGCGAGGCGTTGCTGTTTCAAGTTTATTTGGCGTGTGTGATACGTTAACGTAAACGTCAAATGCCTCCGGGCACTGGCGAATCAGTCGTGGCAGCCGGCACTACCCTGCACCCTTCCCCTTATCGTAAAGCACACACAACAACAAGAATAACAACAACAACAGCAATATTGTGATGTTGATGCAAACACCGCTCGTGTGCTTATGTTATGACAACACGCAAGGCATGGAAAAGCGTTTTATATTGCACTTGGGTTTCATTTTCTAAAACGTCGCTTACCCACACACACACACATATGTAAATATACAAGCACACCCATACACATGCAAGTATTCTCATTAGCTGGCATCATTTAGTTTGTGTTTTTAAATGGAAACACGTGTCGCAGTTTGACAATCAGTTCTGGTGCCACAGTGCGTATAAGTAATGCAACGATAAATACTGCAGCAAATGTGTTTTAAAAAAGTATATATAGTATACACTTTATTCAGCTTTTAGGGGATTTAAATTACTAGACCGGAGCTGAATGCCAAATAAATATACAGCTTGTTTTTATAAGTATATTTTGACAAAAAGTCCCTTTAGTCTTGTTTAGAAAAATGAACCCCAATTGTATGCCGATCCTCATTTGCATTGAGTTCCATTTCCACTCAACAAACAAATGACATCACCGGCTGTAGCTTTAAAAATACAATATAATTGTAACTGTAACTATAATTGTGTCGATATATGTAAAAGATATCGATGTGAGCTCTATTGAGTAACACACGGAAATTCAGAGAAGACAGTTCGTTGAATTCACTACAAATGTCTTGTTATTGTTACTTAAAATAGTCAACCCATGGGCATGAAATATTATTTTATTTTATCAATTTTACTTGTCCAGAAGATGAAAAAAAAAAAAAAACCTAGCTCACAAAAATATCGCATTTGTCTAGTATCTGTCTAGATATTCTTCTTGGCAATTTCAAATTATTTTCAATATTCGAATACGTAAAGACACTCATGCTTGAATCTCAATAATGATCGATTTCTACATCTATTGTTGACCTGTCCAGTTTTATATTTTCTTAAAATATATGAAATGTTTTGTGTGTGTCAGACTGTGTGGAAAACACTATGAACGATCGAAGCATCGATTTATTGCTCAACATTTACTCAATATTTATAATGTTTTAGACTTTTGCAATGGTTTTTTTAAGGCATTTCTAAAAATAAGGATTCATAAAACTAATCTGATGTATTTATGTTTGCTTATTAGCTGGCTTTAGGACAACTCTTTCACATCTTTGCGAATGAACCAAGTCTTTTCCTTTTACATCTAGAGACGTTCAAGCTAACTCTTTAAAAAACACACACGCAATCGACATGTGGAAAAGCTATCGGATTACACAATTTACATTCCAATATCGTATGCCTTCCTAATAGAATCATCAAATGCATGCATGCATATTAAGTCTCTTCAAGCAGACATGTCATTCTCATGTCGCTACACACCAACCTGGCGTATACACAATGAACCAATTGGAGGCATCGTTTAACTTATCTAAATGACACAGCAAGAAGCTTGTTTTCTCACAGCGTGCTTGAATTGCAGAGTAAACAGAAAACCATTATATAATTCAGCACATCAACGTTTACTGTGCAACAGCGCGTATGAGTAATTTGGCTTCTAATTGAGTGCAGAGACTCCAACTAATTGTGATTGCACAATTTTTGCGCAATGCATTAAGCAGAGAACTCGTTTCAATATTTTGATGCGATGCTGACGCAATTTATTTACATATATGAACATTTTATTTTTCATAACCGACATCTATCGAGTAGGAAAAGTGAATTTTCCTTCAAACGTACATATGTATGTATGTGAGATTGCCAAGGACAGTAAAGGAATTTTGTGCGCATGGAGAAAACCAAAAGTTGGGCCGAAATGACAGCGAAATGTTTTGGCCACGTGTCTGACAAAAGTCCAGCTAAGTACTTACATACACGATTATATTCTTACAATAGATATACTGTCAGAAACTAGAAAAAGGAATAGTTTAAATGAAATATAAATTATAATGCAGGCACACGTGTTGGGAAACCGAAATGTAAGCCGATTGATTCAAATAATACACTGAATATCCCTAGGATTAATAAAGACTGTTCAGCAGCTGTACGTATTTCAATAGTAAAAATATTGCAAAAATATACAATTTAACACCATTATATACATACCATTGCGAATTGGATTAAGTTTTGGTTAATCTAAAAGAAGTATTAAGGAGTAGGAAAAGAATTTAAAGGAAAGTGTAATTAAATCAGAATAAACTGAATATAGAAAGCGGAAAGAGCACGTCTTTTAAGAACCAGGCCACACAAAATGTATACATTTGAGGTTCATTTCCGACTTACAACACTAGTTTTAGCAAATACCTGGTATTATTGTTAAAGTAATCAAAAATTATTGCTTTTGTTAGCATTACATTGCAAATGATAGTGCTAGGCCAACATTTGTGCTTTTTATTGCGTATACGCACTGTTTACTCTTCATATCAGGTTGTGTTCACAGCTGAGGCACGCGTTTCGCACCAAATAATACAAATAATACAAAATCCCCCAAAACTTTCCATACCGTAAACGAGTAGTATTTTGTCTTCCTTACTTGCGTTTGCATTTGCCATGTTTGCTTATTCAGTTCTACTCGTATGTGTGGTGTGATTTCTTTTTCGCCATTTCGCTTGTTTGTTGTCAGTTGGGATTGGGTTTTGACCACCGTACTGCTGCTATTATAGTTGCTATTGTTGCTGTAATTTAAGTCAGCAATGAAAGCAACAACTACAACTACAATAGGCAAAGTGCTAATTTTCTTGTTATCTGAGCACATGCGCATGAAATGGAAAAAAATAAATGAGAGAGGGGGCGCGACAACAAAAGCAACAACAACAACAACAACACCAGTAGCGAAAAAACATTCACACACGAGCTAAGGCAATCAACATGCGTCATAATTGTATTTAGATACGGATGAAGTTCCAAAACGAGCCGTAACGACCGGCACGTTTACAGATAGATGCGAGTGGACACACAGATAGAGAGACAGACAGACGGTAGGCGGTTGAGTGTGTAAAATGTTAAAGAGTTAGTGTGTCAATGAACAATGAATAATTAAAGTATGTGACAGACAGAAGGAAGCATCTCCGACCCCATAAGTCTGTTGGTCTGTCTGTTCATATGTCTGTTCATATGTCTGTCAGGATGTACACCTGCAATTCGGAAACGGCTGAGCCGACATTGAGCAAACTTTGTATTTAGATTCTTCTAATCCTCAGGCAACACGAGTTTATTTTAGTTTTGTGATTTTTCCCCCTTCTTCTTCTATCGTCCATTTAAACCGAACTGTTCTGCTCTGTTTCTGGCACTCTAGAATAGTGAGCATGATATTCTTTTCTTAGACCGCAGGATGGCATTCAAATTTGTTGAATTTACTTAAAAAGTGTCTGAAAAGCTGAAAGAACAAAATCAAGTTGTAACACTACTGAAGCATTCTAACTTTGTTTGCATATTTTATATGAGTACTATATGCCTGGCAATCACCTAGTTGTTTCTATTTGCTTATGTAGGTAGATTGCATTGAACTTTGCTAACACGCTTGGGTTGTGTAGTAAGAAGCTGGATGAGGATGGAGCTAAGGGCACATGCATGCCAGCAATATGCGCCATCGTGTAATGCTTCGGAGAGGCGATAAAAATTTATGACGGCGACAAGAAGGCAAATAAAAATCATTAAACGAGACACACGTGTACCAAATGACCCAATTGCTTTTGGACTCAGCTCCAGCTATACAAGAGCGCAGAACAACAAAAAAAACCCAATAGCAAACAAAAAGTAAACCACGCGCGAAATAAAAGCAATGTTGTCTTTTTTTGTTGGTTTGAAGACGGACGGATGTTGAGCAAACAGCAGCTCGTTAAGAGACTGACAGCCAGACGACGGGCAGCTCAGATAGACAGGCAAACAGGCAAACAGGCAATCAGACATACATACATATATTTGGAGTGGTAAGTAGGCCCCTCAGTAGGCCAGGAGGCTTGAATTGAAGTTACGCGTTGGCATCGCCATTCCAAAGCGTTAGTCAACAAGCCAGCATCGATTTAATTACGCAGCAATTTTATTTACTTGCCACGAATTTTTATGGTCCAAACATTTGGCAACGTCACATCATACAAACATTTTTATAATATAGTACATACTATAATTCTTTGCAGCTGGCGCATTGCAAATAAACATATAGTTGAATAAAATCCTTTAAAACTTTTTCAAAAACAAGAAACAACAATAATCTTCATCTAATCTACAGCTAATCGCCAAAATTTAAATCATAAATCCATGGAGTTGGCTGCCTTCTAAAATCTAGCTGCAAAATTCTATTTGTTGGCTTTTTATGACGCATGTGGCGTACTCGTAAAAACGGAATAGAGATGAACGATGGACATTATGCTGTGGGCGGAAGCGTGGGCGTGGGAGCATTTCTTGCCCACTGCGCTTCACATTTTGTCATTAGCACAGCAAATTCTTGAAGCTTCGTCCTCACTGTATAGTTTGTGGGCACAAATTTTATTACGCATAAATATTCGGTGGGCTGCAGCGCATTCCACTATCTCAATACACATATTTTTTATAACATCATATGGAATAGATACTCGCTAGCCATAAATGATGCAACAACGTCAAGGGAACTATTGATAAGCCTGCTGATTTACTTGTAAGTGAGTCACACAAGATAGCAAGATATGGCCGCAGAATCCCACGAAAATGCTACATAGATAAGCCCTTATGTCGCTGAAAATTTGATGCATATCATGACATTGAAATAGGAATAACGCGAAAACATAACATGACGAATATTAGTGCCGCTTCAAACAAAATAAATGGACTGTAAGTGTACTCGTATATAATTAAAATTTTTAAGCTCGAATGAAATGAAGAAATTTGAAATCGAAAACAATCCAAAACACAAATAAAAACTCCCTCTGATCAAGGCTTAAGGGGCTTCGATCGATGGGACTGGTTCCTTGACACTGCGGCTTAACTGCGGTTTTACTTTGATTGTACTCTTTTATTTTCTTCTTTTAGACTAACGGATTATTTTTGGATTTTTGATTATTATTCCAACACTTTTCATCATATTTGGAAGACTCCAATAACTCAATTAATTATACGTACTTCCGCGTACTTTGATTTATTTAACTAACGAATGATTTTAAATACAAGCAAACCACTTTCAAACAAACCCTCAACTTCCGTATTGTTTCTAACCTTACAGATAGCTTGTTAAACAGCCAATATGTTACAGCTTCATCTGAATTTTTACACTTTCAACACAAAGAAGCGGCGCCAATTCATTGAGAGGCAAATTTCGGTTAGCACGACCTTCAGCTTAGCATGTGGCAGACAAAGCGCCACTCCATTAGCACTATATACGAGTCAAAACATTAGCAAATTAGCTAAACGTTTCGATCGATATCTCCGCCATTAAATGTTTAGCTAATAAATGTTAAAAGCAAAACAAGTTTTCGAATTCACGAAAACTATAAAGCAATTTTCGAACGCAGCTGTCATAAAGTGGAGCGCTAAGTGGCTCTATTGCAGAAGACCTATTGGAATGGTTTCGATTATTGCTTACAATACATACTATATACACTGATAAAAAAGTTGCATTGTACAGATGAATATTTTGATATTAAATTTAATGTTCTACCATTTCATATTCAAATCAAATATAAACATGGTAAATTTTACTAAAAACATATTCAATTACTGATTCTAATATGAATATTATTCAAAACAAATTGTAGAACTTCGTTATTAAAGTGTTCCATATTCAATTTAATGTTGAACCATATTAAATATACATATGCACACACTTCAAAAAACAAATAGGTAAATTTACTATATTCCGTAGTAAATTATAATATTTTTCTCAACTTTAAGTTCGAGTTTCTTGTAGTCGATTTAAATATACTAGAAATATATTAAATTTCAATTGCTAGAATTCTCAAGTCGGTTTTCAGTGTAAGCGATTGACATACAGATGTGGTCGTTAGGTATGTATGTTCCAAGTAAGTGTTATTCAATCAGATGGTCCTCACTTTAAATGTTAATATTGATCCAAACTATATATCCCCTTACTAGGCATAAAAAACATCCAGATAATTAATTCATAATAACAAAAGACATTTAAAATTACTCTCCGCTAATAAATGGTTCTATAGAAAAAGAAATTATATATATAGAAATAAAATATGCATCATGGAAATGTTAATATTGAAGAGAGTTAAAAAAAACCAGTAGAGTAGACAAAAAAGTGGAAAAAATATTTTATAATTGTAAAAAATAAACCTTCGGCGCGAATCAAACCCAAGTCTCCACATCATCACTTGTGATTTAATATCGTCACACTTTAAATTTAATATTTTAATATTAAATTTTTAAATTTAAGTGTGCACACTTTATATTTACTAAAACACACGATGGTGCAAAATCGATGGTAAAAATAGTTAAACCTACGTGTAAATATTGAAATTACCGTGGTTTTTTTTATCAGTGTATAGCTGAGTATATTAAAGCCACATGGGGTGGTTCCCTTGTCTGACAAGTAATCTCTTATGTACACGAAAACTTTCTGCACTTTATTGTTTAGTGTTTTCTTGACGTTGTTTCGATTTCGACAGACAATGGTACTGTTGATCGTTTTATACGAATTCGCCATGCGCCAGTGAATGAATGAATTTAACGGCTCATGTATTCACTTTAATCGCTGTGTCTGTTTTTATTTGTTCCCCTTGAATTCCGTTTGGTATTAAAATTTAGCGACAAATTTGTTGCTTATTTATTTTCTTTGCTTCTTTCTACCACACTCTCCCGCCGTGTGGCTGTCGTTGCCGTTTTGGTCATTTAATTGACATATCATAATATTCGACGCGCATTTAACGTAATTAATTAGTTGGAATATCTGTATGTATGTGCATAGTATGTGTAAAAAACTTGGCCAGCAACAAGGCGTCGTCAGTGGCACGTGTAGCCGCGACAAGAACGCCAGCTGTGAACTGTTGATGTATGGGGCGTATACTTAATATGGCTGTGTGCATGTGGGTGGGTGTGTGTGCTTAGACAGCCACTTGATGCATGAGCTGGCTTTTTTTGGGGGTGGCGGCCCACATTTCCGGTCACCCGTGCCTCTCCACACCCACAATCATGCAATTAGCAACACTTAATACAACTAAATAAATACAAATCGCTTTTTAAAATACAATTACGATACCGAAGCCCCAATAATTAAAGTCCAACAAAATTGAAAGCACTGCTGCCAAATATCACTTGAGTAATGACCGCTGATAGCAACACAACAGCAACAATAATGGCAGGAGCCATATAAAAATTGTCTATAATTAAAAGGTCTGAAATCATATGCGAAATCTACAAAATGCGCGTGTTGGACATTTCACGCTTGGAAATCGAAAAACGTTTGGCGCGTGCAACAAACAACAACCGTTTATTCTCCCTAGAGATGGACGTTCGTCGTGACTCGTGATATCCATGATTGAGAACAATATTTTAAATTGATTAAAAAAAGGAAAACTGGGATGAAATCAAAAGACATTCATTTGTCCATTTTTTCCATTTATCATTTATTGAATTGATGTCCACGTTGATAGAAAATGATCAGAAGATTGGCTCGAAAACATACGAAACCGATAAGTTATTCATGTAGGTGCACCACTATTTTTTTGCGTTCCAATTTTTCTATTTATTCTTTTTTAATATTCAGCACAATATTATGAATCGATTTCCTCATTTCACATTTATTTCAATTTATTGCAGTTAAATAGTTTTTTAGAAGAAACACCTCAGACATAATCAAACAGTTATTAAAATAAACGATATTGTATATATATTTTTGAACCAAGAAAAAATGTAAGGAAACAACATTGTTTATATTGTTTTCATATAAACAAATCTGACAAATATCGTATATTGATTTAATGTTTGGTATATTTCAATGCATCAATCGCAAAAGTCACGTAGGTAAAGCAAATCTAAAAATCTTCCCTTCTCCTCGCAATTCTAGAAATCTCTCCTCCCCTGAGCAACAACAACACCAAAACAACAAAACGCTGACATTGCTCAATATTTCACGCTGTCATTGTTGTTGTTGTTGCTATCTTAGGCACTAAAGCTGTCTCGTGTCGAGCAACAACGCTTGCCAAGTTTGTCGCGCCTTTGTGTTTTGAATTTCCGTTTGAACAAAATGCAAACAGCATTAACAAGAATACAAAAATAATAATAATAATAAAGCGTGTTGCCAAAAAAATATGGCCAGCAAAAATAATTCAAATTATTAATATTCTCTTTTTTGTTTGGCGCATGTTTGAAGCGTGCAAAGAATTTATTTTTATATCGTCTTTCTTCGTGATTAATGTTCCTATGAAATATAAATAAATGACATGAATGGCTTAAATAATTATGTGTGAAATGTTCAAACAAAACAAACACGTGCGTCTAAATTGAATTCTCAAACAAATTTAAAATAGAGCCCGATAAAAATATTCGCAAATTAAAAAAATGAAGCTATAACTATCTTTATTAATTAATTAATGAAGTTTGACTGAAATTACAATTTTAAAGTTAACAAAAATATGATCGATTAAGATGTTTTCCATTATATATAAGATAGATAATAAATGAATTCAATCAATTTTATAAGTCAAGCTTGTTTTCACTTTATACATATACAAAAGTTATGATTATTTTATTCAGCAAACATTTAAAGTGATCTTAAACTTAAAATTAAAATCCATGATTTGAAAGCAATTTTGCATTTGGTTGTAAGCTTTGTATTTCACAAAATTGGCTTTTCTAATTCTCTTAATAAACTTATTCAACATCAATCAATTTCGCTGAATAGTTTTATTCCATATACTTATTAAAGCCCATTTTAAGCATCCGGCAAAGTATTGCAAAAATTGCTAGGGGTGAGCATTGTCTAAGTTGGTTAGATTCACTGGAAAGACCAATTAACTGGTTGGCAAGACTTCAAAGTTCGACATCATATACACACATACTCGTATGATAATATGTAAGTCTCTTATCGCACACATGCCACACACACACACACTCACAAATGGGTGTGTCACTATTTTCGGAGAACGTATGCAAAATTAATCAAAAGTATTAAGCGCGTGCACGTCATAAGTAAAAAATAAGTGTGAACATTTAAAATAGCACCGAAAGGTTGGCACAACACAGCAACAACAAAATAAAAGGTAAAGTTGCCGCTGTCGACAGTATTCCCTCCGTCTCCAGCCGCGATCTCCCTTTGCCCATGCTGCTGTCGTTGTCGCTGACGCTGACATAGAAAATATATTCCGCGCGTGGCTTGATAAGTCAGTCATTCATCTGATGGGGCGGCGCGCTCGTATGAGTGCGCCAAACACCAGCGCCCGTTTGCCACCGATGTTGCCACAGTTCAGGTTACACGACAAGCTTGCCACAGGACCAGCTAAGTAGCTAAAGTATGTGCGTTGGCATAAGTGGAAGTGGAAGTTTGTTGGTTGAATGGCGTCGCTTTCAAAGTCCGCAGCGATGGCGAGAAGGGGGCAGAAAAAACAAAGGCAAGTGAGTGTAGGAGGCGCTCGTCAATGGCGGCGCGTGTGTTTGCTTTCATTGTTTTTCGAGGCGCTCTTGTTGTTGTTTACCCATAATTATCATTATTGCCAACATATGCACTCACTTACTACTTATATACCGCTACTGTCAAGCCTCCATAAAATAAATTTATGGTTAGTATACTTCTAAATTAATGGCCAGCTTTAGCTCGCGTTGCAGTCATACATTATTTAATTGAATTCATGATAGAAGTCTCGCTCGGCTATCATCGTTTTATCAGCATTTTATTTATTTAAGTAATAAATAATACATTTTTTATTTGCTTCCCTATTTGATATTTATTTATTTAAATAATTTTTTTATGTCTAAATAGAATTTCAAAACGAGTCGCTCTAGACATTGCCATCTGTCTGTCCGTCTGTCTGTATGACCGCAAGTATCTCCAAACTTGGTATGCATGTTCTTCTAAGTTCAATACATGATTAACCACTTTTTTGAAGAGCAAAAACTTTTGGTAAAGGGTTCATTTATATCGATACATGTGAAAGCAAAAATTTCCACTCCGCCGCTAAAGACGTGTTCTAATAACTTCAGTAATTATTTGATTCAATCACATAAGGAAGCTTTACCCATAAATTCAATTTCTGCCAATGCTAATTTGTTTAATTTGACTTTATTTTAATTAATTTTATGTAAACGATCGGAACAATTTAATGCATATCACAGGCACATATAGAAGCTGAAAAGCTACATACTTCTATAACGTACGAGCACCGTACTTGTAGATATGTACATGTGTATGTACACGTACCTAAATATATGTACATACATGTCCACGCGCGTGTGCGTTTAATTTATGTTAGACTAGACACTTGGCCACCAAAGAAAGAAAGCGCAAAAATAATTCACTAATGTGAACATAAAATGAGGAAAACCCAGAATAGAATAAATAAAAGTATAATAATAATAACGCTTGGCCGAAAATCAACCGGTCGTTCCTTCTCAGTCGCCATGGAAAAGTTCCCACACGTGCAGCGTTTTATGGCCACAAAGAAACTCGCAAAGAATGCCGATGATGACGATAGCGATGGCAGTGGCGATGGCAATGTCAATGATGATAATAATGATGGTGACGCCAACATCGACAGCGAAGCCACAAAACTCGCAGGCAGTTTGTCAGGTGTCCAAGAAAATGAAAAGTCAGGCAATTGACTGTTCCTCCCCCGACTCGTATCATTTTTAATGTCTGTATGGCTGTGTGCGCGCACATTAAACTTGTTGCCAGCTGCCGCACCAACACCGCTGTAGGTCCACAATGGCGCTCACACCAATGGGCACCCCTTACACACACATCGAAGCACACGCGCGTGCAATATTTTATACCTACAGGGGAACACTGTAAGCGTAACTAAGCGGCGTGTGCCTCGCGTTATTGGGTCAGCAATTAGGTGCTGTGCTCGGGGTAGGGGGTGTTTGCGGTTATTCCTCTTCTACTTCCAGTTGTTGATTTACTGTGCAACTAAATAGCCCCCTCAAAATGGGAGCACAAATGGACTGGGGAGTTCACGGCGCTATTTTTAGATTTCCGCTGGTAACTTCCAAAATGTCTAATTAAACGTAACATTTCGCTCGCATACAACCACAATTTACGGCCATTTTAATATTCAAATAAGCTAGGTTGTCAATGAGTTTTCCCATTTGGGGAAATGCAAAAGAGTAACCATAATGGTTTTTACTCCTGTAATAAAGATGAACCTTTGCTGTCCAACTATTTGCAAAATCAAATTTATTGCTCTGGCAAAAAGGATGTCTCTAAAGACCCCATAAGTTCGCATTTTTTAGGTTACTATTTTAAAATGCATTTTTGTTGTCACTTCCTATTTTCTTGGCGACATTATACAAGATAATGTAATACTTATTTTATTTATATGTTAGTATGGGATGTAAGAGAGAGATTTGTACAACTATTTTATTACTATGCTTCCTTTACAATGCATTATTTTTATTATTTTACTTGTATATAAAAATTCAAATATCTAGAGTAAAAGATATATAGGATAAAAAGAAGGTAGAGAAATGTATAGAATTGTAATTGTTACTAGTATATTGCAAAGGGTAGTCATTTGGCTATAATGTTTTGGTGCGAGAGGCTCTCACTTCCTATAGTTGAGTTAAACTATTTTGTGAACACACATGGCATTTAATCAACAAATATTACATTTACATATCATTAAATAAAATACATTCCCACAAACAAATAAACCACAAATATTACATAAGTATACACATATCTAGTTGCTTACTGGTATACAAACAACTTAATAATGAAAGTTAACCAAATGCTTACAAAATTTGCACTTGATGCAATTTTTCAACTTGTTTTTATTAATTTCATAAAAAATTCCTCCCAAACTTTTCAATATATAATAGCTTTTAATTGAGTGACTAAGGCAACAACTGTATTGTGGTTTTAACCGCTTAAAGCTAGACTCAGCAGCGCAAGTTTGCAAACATTTTGCGAACAAAAAAAAGGAAAAAATAAAAAATTTGAATAAAGCCCATATAATGTCTAAAAAATTAGCCAATTTTTACTGTTATTATACTTGGTTGTGTTTTTTGTGGCCCCTCGTGTGTTTGTCATGTTTCTAATTTAACTTTTATGGCATTACGGTAGCCGTTTGTTACAATTTAAGACGGGCACAAACACACACAGACATAGACTCAAATGCAAACACGTGTGGCTCAGACAAAAAACAACAGATGAAGCAATGGGGGAGAAGCAAATGGAAAAAGCAGCGTAAACGAAGAGGAAAACAAAAATTAATTTGTAGTTGCCTGCATAAATTAAAAAGACTTTGTCATTCAATCGCCGTCAGACGTCGGACGCTTGTTGGGTTGGCGGCCACTTGGCGATAATTTCATAGCCACGAGCTGCGATTTTTTTTTTTTTTTTTTTTTTTTTGAAGCAAATGGGTCACAGACGCAGTCGGAGAAAGACCAGCAGAAAGGGACGGGGTTAGCGAAGCAAACTTATAACAGCGGCCCCCCCTTAATCTAAAACACAAGCAGGCCGAGGCACACAAGCGAAAAGTAAAGCTTCCCCAACACAGACACACACGCATAAAGAGCGAGCGAGAGAGAGAGAGAGAGAGAGAGAGGGAGTGATAGGCAGAGTAAGGCGGGAGAGACGGAAAGGCAAACACACGGGCAGCAGAGAATCACATGCTGTTAATGAATTTTTTATGCCGGCAAGCAGAACGGCGTCGACAGCGCAACGAAGCTTTTCCTACAACGACGCTGTCTGAATGTGCGTGTGAGTCTGTTTCTGTGTGCGTGCATGCTGCTCGCTCTTGTTGTTTTTATTGAATTAACGGCGCACGTGTTGCTTGGCCAAGCTGCGCGCGCTCCCCTTTTGTCCACAATTTGGGCCAAAGCTAGAAGCTGACGGCGTCGTTGTTGTTGGTGCTGCCGCTGCCGCTGCCCTGATCAACGACCGGCGCATGTACACACATACATTCATACATGCACACTCATTCGAAAATTCTCAATCCACATACATACATACATACATGCGGTAGATTGTGAGACGCGTCGCTTCAGCTTGAAGTTTTAATGCGCTACGCGTTCAAGGAAAAATGATAAATTTCCTAGGCGTTTTGTGTTCGCTGCGAATGGACGAGTTTTGTGGCCTAATAAATTAATGTTCTGTCATAAACTTGCATTAAATACAGTTTATACACACATTTATTTATGTATATATGTACATATGTATACATATGCCTGTAAAATATTGTGGTACGGCCTCCTGTGCCTTCGTTTATTTTTAATAGAAATTAAAGCTTGTTTTTATTTGCAATTCCATGTCATGTTATTGACGTTCATGAAAACCATAAATAGTAGGGTTTATTTCGTTGAGCAGGTGCCAACAAATTTGGTCCACGAGTATTGGAAGCATTCAATATGGAAAGACTGAAAACCAACACACATTTAAATACGTGTGTGGCTGGTATAACAATGTCAGCACTGTTGTTGGAAATAGTTGATGTTTTTAAAGTTCACTTAAACACGCTTTGATCCCATAAACCTCAGAAGCCCTTAACAGAAAATGATTATTTACACAACACATACATATATGTATATACGTACACACAAATGTATGTATGTACACACATAGTTTATCTAAATTTTAAATTTGTATGGACAATGTTTCATTCTCTGCGGAAATGTCTAAAAATAGACTTATTTTGTTTTAATCCGCTATGTTGAGTACTAATGATTTTGAATGCCGCCGATAAGGATAGCTTATTTTGGAAATTTAGAATTTCTTGGGAACACCGACATAATTTTGTTGAAACAATTATACAACAGCTGATTAGACGGAAGCTTTAAGTAAAATATTACAAAACTAACATGATTTATGGTACCAGCAGTTCAGCATGAATGCTAACCTACCTCAATCGGAATTTATAGGAGGAGATATATAAATCTTTTTTTGTTGGAATCGATTATGGCATAACAACTGTATAAAGCCCTGCAACAGTATACTTCCTCTTCAATAGTAAACATAAATTGTTATATTTGTTTCATCATTTGTGAAATCTCCCACAAAATAAATTTAACAACCCAACAAAATTATGAAATGAACACGTGTTGTTTTATGTTGAGCTTACATTGCGTTTTACTACATTCATAAAATATGAAACTTTTATGACCAATGCTCTATAAGGGTGACCAAGCTAAATTTTGTTTATTACTAAGACGATCTTCCTAACGGTTTTACAAGAATAACCGATTTATGAATTCAATTATGTATGTGCATATAATTATATCTCATTGCCTCCGTAGCGTATATCAAAGTTTTGAGCCAAACAAACGGATTGATTCATGGAAATAAACAAACAGCTGCTGTCTTTGCAACAATAGTCAAAGCCAGAGTCCCACACGCGCACTCGAATGCTACAGCAGCCGCCAAAACCATCGTCATCATCACAGAGCCATCAAAAAGCCACGAAGTCTTACGCACTCTCAGCCAGTGGGACAGAGTCTGTCTGCAGACAGACGCCATCGCCGATGTCGCTGAAGTGGGGACTGATTGATATGACGGCGCACATTTCGACGACTTGATAAGTCAGATTCAGAGTCTGCTTTTATTTGGATTCTCGAGAACCGGAATCGCTATTCACACGCTTAACACATGAACGTTTTTGCCGTTCGGCACAGTTAAATACATAGAATGCCGCACATGCTCTACACATGCATACATACACATACTATATGAATGTAGGATGTACATACACACATATCTCGAGCGTTGGGTGTAACATTTTGTAAACAAATGTTTGTCTTATACAATATAAAGTCGTTGGCACTGCTGGCTCACTTTGTATACATTAACACATTTTAAAGTTATGGCATTTTATGTTGAACAAATAAGCGCGAGCAACAAAAGCAAAAAAAAAAAAAGAAACAACAACGACAGCCGCCTTTGGGGTCGCAACCGAAATTGCTTGTCTGACTGACTAACTGTCGGCACGTTTTTTGCAAGGCGCAAAAAATTAGGCAGCCAGTCAACATGTTCCCCTACATCCAAGCCCCGCGCCAACCAACCGTCCGACGAGCATTGCCCAACCTTTTTCGCATGTGTTTTGTCTCACATTTATTTGCACTCGCACGTTTCCAGTGCCATCTGTGTCGTCATCTCTATCACATACCCTTGCCAAAGCCATAACGAATTAGAAATTATCTTTGCAACGGCTGAGGTATAACAGCCCATACACTAAAGAGCCGTAGCACGCTAAAATGCATACAAATTGAACATTCTTGTATAGAGAATATTCTCTATTCTTTTCCCTCTTTATTAGGTATTTTCCAAATAATATTTATTTAATAATTGAAGTTTCATTTTGCAAATCTGGAGTTTAATCCAATCTTCCGCATGCTACAATTTTATGATATGAATGAAATCGAGATGCTCGTTTCACGCACTGATTTTTAATACTTTTAAAATTGTTAGTAGCAACAGGATTACTATAAAACGCAATTCAGTTTTGTATTTACAAATTTTCAAGTTCTTTAGAACCGCTCGGGTAGCAAAAAGATAGTTTCCACTAATAGTTCCTGTTGTTTTTCTGTCAAATTTTATTAATAGGGAGGGTTCTAGATTCATAGAAATGTCAATGGGAGTATACAAAATCAAAGGGTATTTAATCGACGGTATGTCAATATATGTTGATTTCCACATTTTTTCTTCTACTTTTTAACATGCGTGTGTTGAGCTTTAACCAACAACAAAAAAGACAAGCCACAAGTTTTTTGGGATTTACTGTTTTGTTGTTTTTTTTTTCGCAAAAACTCCATGGTAGCTGCTTGGCATTGTTTTGGTTTTTGTCGTGCATTGCAGCATAATTAGTCGAGCGATTCATTTTCAGTGGCATTGCAGCGTGGGAGAAATCAATATTACACATACGTCATGTGATCCAGAGAGTGCAGAGTGCAGTAAGCCCTAAAGGGCATATTCTCCTACATGTGTGTATATAGCATGCGTCATCAACAGATGACGCTGCTAGTGAGACCGTTAAGCAGCATTTGGATATATAGAAGCATATGCTCTCGAAGGGGGCCAACACTCCTACACTGACCTAAATTCGTCCTTGGAGAAGGTGAGACGCACAATTTCAAAATAAATAAATGCTGCACAGCATCAAAATGAACAGATGGCGGGAGGGACATTTTTTATGCTAGAGAGTGGGCGAGAATGAAGGCAGACCAAGTAAGAGAGAGAGAGAGAGAGAGAGTGAGAGAGAGAATAAACGGCAAGAGAACGTCAAGTTAAAAGCTCACAACCGGATATGGAATGCAATTTTTTACACAAACACTGGCACGCGCGCATAACTGTGGGCTGCGGAAGCTGCGAGGCACGGGCGTTACACCCACACCAACCAACACATATGTGTAGACATATGTATGTATGTATGTATATAGCCGAAGGCTTAGCTAATGTACTGCCTCAAGATTTATGAACATTTACCGTGGCGTTGCAGACGGCACGTTTGCATAATTTATGCGCATTATGGGGGCAGCATTTCATTATTTCTTCATTGTATGAATTGTTATTGTTCTCATTTTTTGTTTTTCTTATTCTGGCAGGGGCCACTCACCCGTTTGTTTGCTGGTTTGATTTGCTTCCAGGAAGTGCCGCAGGAATGTTATTTCAAAATTAGCTTAGGTATGTATGTGACTAACAGCTGTTTGGCTTTAAACATACGATTGTATGTGAGTATTTAATTCCAGGAACTGCCTGTTTTTTTTCACTTCAAGTTTGGACACACTAACACACTCACATGTGCACAATTGGGGCAACAATACCACTACCACTACCAGCACCAGCGATAATGGCAACAGAAACACGTTTACTTAATTTATTGCACGCTCATTGAAACTAATGAGCATTTTTGTTGTTTTCACACGCTTTTAATCTCTTCTAGTAGGTAGTAGGTTGTAGACAGGCGCTGGCGTACCTCCGTGAGTGTTTATTTTGTCTGTTTTTGTATGTATGCGTGTTTACAATCAGCGGGCAGCAATCATAGACAAGGATTGTCTATGACGACGACGGTCACGGCGACTGAGACTCTGACTGCGACTGCGAGGCTGTTACCAACACGCGCGCAAACAAAAACTTTCGCTTTCGTTTAACTACAACAACAACAACAGTCCGCACGAGCTATACACGTACACACACACACACTAACCCGCACGAGCTCTCCAAATCAACGTGCAAAACCGATGTACGAAAATACGAAATTAAATTGTTGCTCCGGCCTCTTACACGTACATATAGTAGTACTTGTATGTATGTATCTGAACCTTGACTCGCTAGCCTAACAATGAGATCCGCACCAAACGAAAGCGCAACGCTGAATGAACGTGCGCGACGATTGCGCTTCGCTTTAAATGGCTCATGCAGCGACAGCGGACGCACACCCGACACGAAGTTCCACTTCGTTTTGCAAAGCGATGCGAGTGTTGGCGAATTCTGAAGGTATTTAGAAAACCTAATGAGAGGAGCTGTGTTGCTATGATTAATTAATTTTAAAAAGTTTAGCAGATGGTGTTAAGTTTCAATGTATATTTATTGCAGGTTTTTGAAAATTCAGTGTTGAAATTTGGCGTCTCCTCATTGATAAGGCATAAACATTTTTTCACAAAAATAAAATAATAAAATTGTTATTAGATATTTTTGTTATTTCTATATAGGCCTTGATTTCCTAAGTTTTATGTAGTATGAGTTCTGCATTGTTTGATATTTTTTTCACATTGATAGCTCTGTTTGTCGATAATATAAATAAAGAAACAAAAAAAAATAATTAAATAAAATTCAATTTATAAATATATAGTATAGAGAAATATTAGGAAAAATACGAGTTAGAAATAGAATCTTAAGACAAATAATTTCTTCCTTTCTAGTCATCAAGCTTTTTTCACATAATTATTTTTCATCACCAAATCAAATCGTTTTTATCCACAACAATATTTTACATTTATTTATTTAAAATTAAATTAGAGCGTGATAATTAAATTCAATCTATCTTTTTAAAGCTAGATACTGATTCCCGGTAACAGTATTTAAAAAATTCTCGTAATGGATTTTCTTTTCAAAATATTTGTGACAAAATTACTGTAAATATGTGTGTAATACACACTGTGTATAATAAAATGCACGTATGCACATGACCACAACCAATGTTATTGATTATTGCCTCACTTTCTTGAGTTCAAATGTTATCAGTCACTTCTTGTGACAATTTCCAAAAAATTTCATCAGCAGTTCCTTACCACTCGAACATGGGGCAATTCTTTGCGTATCCATTTACCAATACCTATAAATATACTTTGCAAGTCCAATTTGTGCATTCCAATACTTGTATTGTGGCTACGTGATGACATTTGTATTTAGACGCCCACGCGTTTCTATGCCGGCTCATCGCTGACGCCTGACCTGCGCACCATGTGGTGGCGGACAATGTTTGAGTGTTTGGTTAATGTTGCGGCAACATTGTTGCCAATGTACAAGTTTGGCTAAGCAACCTAAGCAAGTTCGCTCGCAACATTTGTCGTTAACACTTACACTAGCAGCACCAGAGCAGTCGGTTTTTCGGAATGCTTAAGCTTTTATTTTGTGTGTTGCTATTGCTATTGCTGCTCTACTCTTTTTTTTATATTATTGTTGAATGCTGGCGTCGCTGCTGCCGCTTTGCCGCTCTGCCGCTACCGCATCGTTCTTCTTCGCGATGCTGCCGCTGCCCCCACAGACCCCCTGTTCTAAACAAGTTGTCGCACGTGTCGGAAATTTTGTTACGGCCGATTGCTTTTTTTTCCTTTAGTGGTGTCTGTGCGGCTGTTGTAGACTGTTGGGTGTGTGAGTGAATGGGTCGGTTGGAGTGTGTATGTGTGCGAATTTATGTGTGTGTGTGTGCGGGTTCGTGGCTGTGGCTTTTGCCTTTGCCTTTGCTGTTTATATTGTGGGGTTGAATGTCGTTGGCGGGTGTGAAAGTTTTGCCAAGGCGTGCAACTCTGTGCAGATTTACGTTGCGTACGGGTGTGTGGGTGTGTGTGAATGTGAATGTGTATATGTATGCTTGGGAGCGTGTGTATGTGTGTATTAGGGGTGTGGGTGGCCGTTCAGACGGCGCGTGTGCTAATGAAAAGGTAATTCAATGCCCTTTGGCGTCTTGCAGGTGGCGACGCCAAGGTTGAGGAGTTTTTGTAGAATTTGTTGCTGCATTCAAAAAGCAAACGGTAAATGACAAAGGCAGGGCGTATATTATGAAACTTTAGCAGCAACGACAGCAGCAGCGCCAGCAACAAAAACAACAACAACAACTACTACTACAGCAATGCCAAAGCGTCTAATTTCCTGTTTCATTTAAATCAAGCGTCGGGCCAGTTGTTGTTGTCTGGGCGGCTTGCTGGTTGGGTTTGCAAATGGGGAGGGGGAAGGGGCTGGTCCCCGACTGCCTGAAGGTTAAGTCTCAACGCTGTGACTAAAGCAGAAAGAAAGCAAGCAATAAAAACAATGCAAGAGCGTAGCAAAAACAATAAAAGAGAAATTAGCATAACACATGAGTCTGCACTGCCGCCCTCGTCATCGTCATCGCCATCGTCGTCTCAATTGCAAGCAAGCTGATGTTCTTGTCGTTGCTGTTGTTGCTGTGTATATACTTGTATGATTTTAATGGCTTCGTGGGTGTTATAACGCCTTGTGTATGTGTGTGTGTGCAGACACTTTTCAATTTCAATTGCCAACACGTGTAAGCGACTGAAACAAAAGAAACGAGCTAATAAAAAGTACGAAAGCGACCACAGCCGTTCGTCCGCCCATCACGGTCAGCTGAGCACCAACAGCGGAAATGGTTCGCGAAAAATGAAGCGAGCGGTGCGGAGAGGAGAGGAGCCAGTTGGCTACATTGAATGGGACTACTGGACTACTAACTCACCACAGTGGTCCCTCTCCACAGTCTAAACGGGGAATAAGTTAAGTGGAAAATTCCTTTAAAGAGACAGCAATTCCGATTTGATGCCAGCTTCATCCTCGACAAGATTTCGCTGCATTTAGTTTGATTGAATTATATTTAATGTGTGATACTTGTTAAACGACTATTGTATTCGTTATATATACTTGATTATTAAAGAAGTTCTTCGAGACCTTAATGAAAATTCACAGGCATTTACCCATTATCTTATCCAGATTTTATTGCTTTTTTAAACCCAAGTACCATTAGGCTGTACAGTTGTATTTAAAGTCTTTTAATTCATACAAAATCTATACAATTTACTGAAAGGTGCAAATAGGCATTCATTTTTTTTTTAAACGCAAGAATTGCAATAATTCGAGTTGAAAATTTCAAACTATGTATATTGTACATATTTTGAAGAAAGGATTTCAATTTACACCCCGCAATTCCGCAATGGACATATATAAAGAGCCATGGGAGATGAAGTAAAATTAGTTAGAAATTTTAAAACTTTGTTCCTGTAAGGTAAAAACTGTATATTAGTTATGTAACACGCAGAAGAAAGCATTTTCGATCCCATACATTAATCAGCGTGCGGAGAGATATCGATCTGGACATCCATCTGTCTGTCTGGATGATCGCTTGGATTTCGGAAACGCTTTCGCCCATATTCACAAAACTTGGGGCAACACCTAGGCAACTCAAGTTTATTTCGCTCCCTTCCACCGCCCTTTCACAACTTTTATGTGAAATTGTATCTAAATTGGTAGATTTTAAGAAAAGTGATTTGCGAAAAGTTCTACTCCACGCGCTGATAACATGGCGTCGGAAGTTTGTTTGGGTGTAGGGTATTTCATTGTCGAGCTTGCCCAACTGTAGCATTCTCTCTTGTTCATTATTCCATTTCAATGAAATTACTTTGCATTTTCAGCCACTGTGCGCCCGTGGGGCCTGCAGTAAACGGTTCTCGGACACGAGGCTGACAAAATGAGTTTTAGTTGTTGCGCCCATTAATGGGCACACAAAATCAAATGAGCGCGCGTGTGGACGCCAGCGTCGGCGTCGGCGTCGCAGTCGACGTTGCCATAATGGCGTGCGCAAAATGTTTTAAGCGCCCGCTTTGTTCTCTTCCCTTTGTACATACTATACATACATACATATGTATGTACATATCTTTTATTTAATGTGGGAGCAGGGAATTAAGTGCAGCCATAAAGAGGAGAAAGTGGAGTCCGCATAATTCTAGTTTTAATTGAAATGAACACATGGGCTGGCTCAACCATTTGCGTCAATGCAGAAAAATATCATAAAACATGGTACTAATAGACCTATTTGTGTGCGTATGTACATACGAAATAAAACAAAAACAATACAGAAATGACAGAAGTGCGTATGGGGCGCCTACAAGAATGTAATCAGAACAAAAGCCAACTATATTTTCGGCTCACAAATTAAACACACGCGTTCGAGCAGTCAACACCATCACAAAGAACAAAGAACAAAAACAAAAAATGAAAACAAACTGGGCCTTCAGACTGGGTAAACAAAAACAAGCGCCAAAATATCTGTACATGTATGTATGTATGTACATAAGTATATTAAAAAACAGGGTTACCATTTATATATCAGTACATACTTGTGTCTGTACGATTGTACAAGTATCTGTGTTATTATGTCTGTGGCTGTTACTCCTCTGGCGTTTGTCAACAAGGCCTTTACTCTAAAAATAAATAAAACACACATTCAGGCCCCAACATGAGAGCAATGCGCTAAGTAACATGACTAGGCAGCATTGGGTTATCAATTCCCATTCACTGCTCTATTTTTGGGCCTATCGGCAACATCTGTCCAACATAGTACTTCGCCAGAAATACAGAAATATCTGCAATAATAAAAACATGTACTATTTGTACGTGCGGCTCCGGTTTTTCCCCCACATGAGCCCACAAATTCTCGGTAACAGCCATATGTACACGTATGTATGTATGTTTATCGTTTAATGTGCCTGTGGTTGTTCCTCTTTTTGTTTTTGCTTTTGTGGTAGTCAGACAATAGCCCCTAGACGCAGACAATGTCAAGGCCTCCAGATAGAATAACAAGAATAGAAAAAGTCCGAAATGCGAGCACTAAAAAATTAAAATGATGTACACAGCTATGTGGGAATTTATGTTTGCAAGCACTTGCGATACAGGAAATAACAAGACTGGAATGCTAAAATAGTGCGGTCCCGACTATTTACATGAAGCTATAGATGTTACTTATACATGGCTTACATTTTGTCAATTAAAAAAAAAAAAACATTAATATTTCTCGGATGTTAAAGAACCTGAAAACAATGGTTGCCTTTGTACAGATGCACTGGCTCGACTATATCGAATATGTGTACATACTCGTATATACAATAAAAACTTTCTAAAATGACACTTTTTTTAACCGAACACCTTTCTTAGGCGGACACTTTTTCCAGAACATTCGGCTTGGTGCACTTTTTAATGCAATTTCGCCCGTCTACTACTACAGAGGAAACAGACACGATTTTCTAATTAAATAAATTTAGTTGCACATTGCCTTACTGCCTTGAATACATTAATTAATTCGCGTTTTAGGAACTGAATCTGATTTGGGGAGTAGCGGATACATGTTTGAAAAAGGCGGCTATTAATAAAGATGAGTTGTCATTAGCCTCTTTTCGCTGCATTTCTTTTAATTGTCGAAGATATTTGAACAATTTCTTGCAAAAAAACAACAATGTTGCAACGAAAAATCTAACCACAGACGTTGAAAAATAATTAGAATCTAATAATATTGGAAATCGCCTTTAAAAAATAAAATAATAAGACCAAGAACGAAATAAATGCTAAGAGCCATAAAAATTAATTGCGCTTGTTTTCTGTGTGATCGAGTCAAAAAACCACTGCGAGAAACGCGTTTTAAAAGGAATGGAGGTAATGGAAAAGAGTTCCAGAAATATTTCGCCAGCAGTTGCAGTTGAATGGGAGTACTTAGAAGGCAAAAATATTGCATTTGATGAATTATGATTATGACTAACTTTTCTTAATTTATTTTTTTTTAGTATTCTTTATCGAACCTTCTGTCTCGGAGACTTACGATAAGTAATTGAATCGTAATCTAATATAGTTATTTAATTAATTAAAATTATTTAAATTACGGCCCTAACTGTGGGTGGCGAGGTCTCTTTGCCGGAGTCGTGTATGGCTGGTCTGCCAAGTTATATGAATTGACTGATATATTTAATATTCTGAATATATTTCAGGGTCTTCTTGATCAAGGTAGAAGTAATATTACCTCCTGCTCTATGCCTCTTAAGCCGTAAAAAGCGCTAGCATAGTTATTTCATGTGATTCGTTATTTTCTAATTCGGAGGCATTTTTATCATTGAAGACTATGTCTGCAATAAAATTAAAGCCAAAAATGTGTGCGACTGTTGTGATGAAAAGGCTGAAGATTAGTTTGCCATATTTAAGGGCTATGGGTCTCTGGATCTGGAAATGTCGGAAATGGTGTGCCCCAATAGCAAGACATTCGAGGCAGAGGCAGTTCACGGACTATGGGGCGTCACTTCCGTTTTTACGTATATCAGGAGGACAAGGACCACTCAGCCGACCCCATTCGATAACATCGCGCCTCTGAGGCAGTAATACAAGGCATTGGAGAACCATCGAGAATTCTTTAATGACCAAGACTTAATAATGCTGTTAAGTGCAGCGATTAAAAGTATACCTTTATGGTAATGGATATACATATGCACAGAATGAACAACTGCGTATGTAGATCGGTGATAATTTAGTAGTTAGGTAAAGAACGTAGTGATCAAATATAATTTTATATTTAGTTTAAATGTTATTAAAAATTCTTTTTAATAATTAATACCAATCTTAACAACAAATCTGGGTAAAGCTGATGCTGTAATGGGGTCCTGCTCTTAGCTCTGAGTTGGCCTTAACATGTCGCTTGCAACTGCAACTTTATATTTGACTTAGCAGGCACTTCTTTTTGCACTTTTACAAAATTTTATATGTACATACTATATATGAATGAATATAGTATATATATGTATATATGTATGTGCGTATCACACGACATGCCTCCACCAGTCGACCACGTAGTTCTTGACATCGCTGATAAGCAGAAAAAAAAAAACGCGCTGCGGCACGAAACGTCTGCCAAAAATACATAGCAGGGCGTCATTTTTATACCCTGTACCCGTAGGGTAAAAAGGGTATATTAGGTTTGTGCAAAGTATGTAACATGCAGAAGGAAGCATCTCCGACCCCATAAAGTATATATATTCTGAATCAGCATGATGAAAGAAATCGATCTAGACATGTCCGTCCGTCTGTCCGTCTGTATGAACGCAAGGATCTCAGAAACTATAAAAGCTAGAATAACCAAAGTTGGCATTCAGATTCTCCTAGGTCCGAGAAAGGACGAGTTTATTTTTTCTTTAATTTTCCCCCCTTCCCTCGTTACAGAATTTCGTCGATAGCGTCCACATTTCAAAAGCTACCTAAACCGAACCCATAATTTATACATATTTATCTACTGTTGTTTAAATTTAATTAAATAAATAAAATTAATTCGGTCAATTCTAAGAAAAGTTATTAGCGAAACAAATTCTGGCCAGTACAACCCACAAACTGCAGAAACAAGTTCGCTCTTCTTCTTCCTCTTTTTGCTGCTGCTATGGGCGCATATACCTCAGTGACGGAAGTTTACCTGGGTACAGGGTATTACACTGTCGGGCTTGCTCGACTGTAGCGTTCTCTCTTGTTTATTTATAAAATTGTTCAATTCATTTTTAAAATTAGAAATATGCCCTTGAGCTATAAATAGCTTTAATATTTCTAAAAAAAAACCGAGTCCTAAACAAATACGAGCCGGACTTTTTCACACCCTGGCACAACATTTATGGAAATATTATGAAATGTATTTGATTTTATTTCCTTTCGTTTTATTGCTGTTTTTTGTAAGTATGTATTCCAGTGTATTTTATGTGTATTACAAATATGAGGGCTCTTTCGGATTATGTTGTTATTTCTAAATATTTATCCGATAGCAACCCCATGATTTTCCTTGTTATATTGAAATGATAATTTCTAAAAAACAGCTTGTTCAATGGTAACTTTAATTCTATTTAAATTGATTTTTTTAAGAATATTATAATTAATTCCCTTTTATGTGAATTATATCTGTGATTTAAGAGGGATGGGTAGTACGTGGGAATGTGGCTTATGTAATATATTGTTTATGGGAGAAAGTCAAGTTTGAAGTGTTTCAGATTTCCTATTTGTTTCGAGTATTGTGTGACGGGATTTGCTTATTGGATAATTTCCCTGTACCAGATTAATGCGTATTGGAGCGGGTTGAAGTGATTTTGTTTGCTCTTGTAGTTATGTCCGCTTTTTAATTTGCTTTATAATGTCATTGCAGTTGAAATTGTGTGTAAACATTCGTGGCAGCTTAGTTAAGAATTTTGGCAATTGAGGCAGCAATTTCGTTGCCTCTAATACCAGTGTGTCTGTGCGCTTATGTTTGGAAATTTGTAGATTAGCTTTCTTCTGATTGTTAAGCCAAATGTTGTTTATTCATGACTTTATTGCGTTGGGATTCGCAATTGAACTAACAAAGGTTAGGGAATACACAATTTGAATATAACTTGAAACGTTATGCTCTTAGTATGTAATACTAAAGTCCAGCGGACCCAACTCTTAAATAACATACATCTACTCACACACATTTGGATCAATCATATTTCAATTTCAACTTTTTATAGCCTGTACCCAAAGGGTGAAAGGCTATACTAGTTTTGTGCGAATGTATGTAACACACAGAAGGAGGCGTGGCAGACCCCACAAAGTATATATATTCTTGATCAGGGTGACAAGCCGAGTCGATGTCGAGTCGAGCCATATCCGTCTGTCCGTCCGTCCGTCTGTATGAGCGCAAGGATCTCAGAAGGTACAAGAGCTAGAATTACCAAACTTGGTATCCAGGTTCCCCTAAGCCCTAGGCAGGTCAAGTTTATTTTTTTATTCTGATACACCCCCCCCCCCCCACTCCACCGCAATTCGTGTTTTTTTTATAACTTCCGTAATTCTTGGAATTTTGAAATCAGTTTTAGTAGTTACGTCCAGTTAGTGCTTATGTGTCTTTATGCTGAATTTCATCATGATAGGTCAATTCTGAAGAAAGTTATAGCCATAAATAAAATCGCTGCTCATGCTCTGCTTGCAGCGCTGCCCGCATCTGTTGTTGTTGTTGCTGCTTTGGTTCAACCTCGTGCTGCGAACATACACGCATATAAATACAAATAGACACGTAATGTAAAAGTAAAACTGTACATAAACATGTCTTCTATGTATGTATTAAATAAATTACCTTAATTAATTTAATAAATTAATATAATTTTTTTAAATAATTTTTTTTTTAATATTTCTTTTTTTAATTTTTCTTTTTTTGTGGAGAGTACAGGCTGTAGCGTTCTATCTTGTTTCACTTAATTGTCTTTTCTCAGACCTACATAGAAGAATCAAAATACAATGTTTGGTTGTTGAAGGAACAATGCATGAGTGAATTCTTTTGGGGTCTGCCACGCATGCCTTTATAAGGTGCTAACTTTCTCACTAAAGTAGTATAACCTTTTCTCTTTCAAATACACAAATAATTGTTAATAAACTGCCAAAAAAAAATGATTGTATTATATTGTGCATTACTTAATCAAAATTTAAATTTTTTTGGCCCCTCCTTTTGTAAAATCTACGTACGCCCTTGACTAGCACTATTATGAAACATTGATCAATTAAATCTGAATTTATTTCACTAATATGCCAAAATAGTTATAAATAATCAATATTCTTGTGAAATATTTTAACATTCTTATTTATTTTTAATGAATAAATATGCAATTTTTATACTCTGTAGCTGAAAGCTACAAGCTGACAAAGAAGTGATTGTTCCATTTCCATAATTTTGTCTGTCTGTATATGTATATAGAATTCTAATCCTTTTCTTGTGGCTGCGTTGACTGCGTTCATACATTGTATTGATTTATTTTTAGAAAAGCTTGTCTTAAATCGAAAACTTAACTTTACTTTTCATAGGGATAGTATTATTTCAAATAACAACATATAAATATATATCGGCCAGTCCATTTTGGAATACAACGGTTACCTACGTTTATACATAGCTTTTTGAATCCAACGGTTTCTTAAAGCTCCCAAAATAATTTGTGGCAGCTTTAAAACAAAGCTTGCAGAAAGCTCGTACATGCTGGCAGAAGCTGACTGCTTTGAACTTTGAATTGAGCATAAGCAGTTTAACAAGCAGTTTTGTTTGATTATTTATTTATTTGTTTATTATTACAGATTATTTTCTTACGAAAAAAATGACCAATTATATTTTACAAATATTTTAAATTATTGTTTTCTTCTTCTTTTACTGTAGATTTACTTTTGAGCTGCATCTTCAAGCTGGAAATCAAAACCAAATACTTGGATTAACGCTTTTTTCATTGATACAAATTTTAAGCGAATTATAAACAATATTACAGTCGATAATTGTCATTATGATTATAAAGGTTGAAAATAAACCCCTGTTTAACAAAGGATATTATTATTATTTCATGCATTAAGCAATTTTATTTCTAAAGGGGCTTTTTAGTGCAGATTCATCATTTTTTTAGAATATCATCGTTCAGCAGCTTTCAAATGGCTTTCTTCGTACACTTAACAATTTCTCCTTCTAATTAAACAATTCAATAAACAACACTTAGATTATGGAGCCAGCCCACCGATCAGACAGAAAACAAGCATTTGCTTTGCCATTGCCCAACACCTCAAGAGCGAGGCAAAAAACATTTTAGCCGACAGCTAAATATTGCCGTAGACAACAATATGAAAAACTAATCAAAGCAGAACTCATTAACCATAGTAAAAAATTATGCTATTGTAATAAAATAGTTAAGACGAAAGAAATCGCACAGACAATGATGATGGCCATGCAATCGAATTAAACAGCCATAGCCAAAGGCGCAAAAAAAAAAGCAAAGAAAATGAAAATAACAACAAAAGCCGGCTACAAAGCCGCTCAAAACAAATTGCCGGGAAATCCCTGCAGACAGACACACAGACAGAAAGGCTGCCTGGCAGGCTGGCTGGCTGCTGGATCCACTTTGCCAGCTCGGAGTTAGTTTTCATCGATAGCGAATTTATTATGCAAAGCAGAAGCGGTAAAAGATCAAAGCGAAGCGATAGCAGATAACGCGCCTGAGCAGCTGAAGCGGCTAAAGCGGCTAAAGCGGCGCGCGCCTGCGCCAAAGCTACCGCCACCGCCTTCCTTGCCCCAAGTTCAGTCTCGGGCCCAGGTCCAGGCCCCGGCCCAGGCGACCCTTGCCGCACAAATAGATTAGTTTCACATGGCATGGAGCTGAGGTTTTAGGGCGCCATATTGCACGGAGGGCCTGGCAGTTGCCGATGCCGCCAGCCGCGCAGAAGTTATGAAAAATTAATAATAATGTCGAATCGATTGATTTCAGCGAGTGCAGCGCTGAAGAGCCACCTAGCCACCTAGATGACTGTCTACACTCCAAAATATAATAATCTAGTTGATGCTAGCTTTATTGATATTGTCCGTAAGCAAATATTATTCTTTAAAACCTTCGATTTTATGCTGCGATTTCTGTTTAAATAATTATTTGCTAATTCAAGTATGCGTTTGACTTCGCACGATTAGTCGATTCTTCAAAACAAATCGATTTTAGCAAACATTTTTAAGCATTTATTAGGACGATTTTGTATCGATTCAGCGCTGAAGAGCCACCTAGATGACTATCTTCATCGATATTTATTGATATTGTCCGTAAGCAAATATTATTCTTTAAAAGCTTTAATTCTCATTCCAGCTACAAAATAATCGATGTTGGGTGCAATCTTCGGTCATCTTAAATAATTTGTTGTCATTTCTTTTAATATCTGAACAAATTAAATTGTTATTGTCATTTTCGTTAAGATTCTACATCATCAGAGTACATCTACATCTACATCAAATAACTATGTGCTATTTCAAGTATGCTTTTAACTTTGTACGATTAATCGATTCCCCAAAACAAGTCGATTTTTAGGAAATATTTTAAAAACCAGCAAGTTGATTTTGTATTAATTCCTTTTGAAGCTCCAGATTTTATAACTATTTGTTAACTATTTGTTGTTTCTGACCCTTGAGACAAGAGATTTTAAATAAACCTTATTTAAATATTATAGTTCTGGTAAGTTACCATTATGGTAGATTAATTCATTTTGTTTTGGATTCTACAAAACTTCTACAATATACAAATTTGTTTGTATAATAAGCTATAGATAACAAAATAACAATTCTTGTAATTCTTCAGAAATCCCTCACTTATTTATATTCTTAATCTTGCTTTATCTGGGAAGCAGCACAATCATCTTTACATCAACCGGGACCTTAAAGGCATCAGTGTCAAGCTTAGCTTAACTTACTTGTAGGTTTTAAAAAGTCAAACTAAATCGAACTAAACTAGTTTTCAACTAGGGTTTGGGAAGGTAAAGCCCAAAGATGTTTGTTGAAATGAAAAAATTATATTTTATAAGTAAATTATTATTACAGTAACATTATCTTTATGATAAACTTAAGAAATTCAACAAGCTTTTATGCAAATTATTTGACAGTCTGACCATAATTTTGTTAATCGAAAATGCAGTTCGTAAGTCATTGCTCTGAAGCCGCTTGTTCAACATTTTGATATTCTTTTCTCTATTAAGAATTATGATAATAATTTTAAGAAAGCGCTGACGATACATAAATGGAACTTTAGTAGTTTTGCAATAGAACAGGTTATTAGAAACCTATCTAAAAGTGTTGGGTAACGTTTTCGAGGAATTTGACTTCAATTCAATCCATTTCACAAGTTAACAACGAAAAGATAATCTCAAAGAGTTTTTTAACAGAGATTATTTATGCAATGATAAATTATTGCTTCGATATGCAATCAAATCACAAAATATTTGGTTAGTCAGAAAAACTTGTGCTCAAATTATTTGCTTATCTTGCCATAATAGAAAACTGCATTTGTGCAAGGCCTTTTTGATGAGGAATTACAATATGTCTGAATTAGGTCTGCAAAAAACATTTAGTCGATATTATTAAATACGGCAACTTACCAGAAACTTGATTAAAGATTTTCTCATCATAGGTAAAGGAAAAAATAGGTACTTTAGATTTTTGTTTGATGATTGCCGATTGATGATTACAGGGAAAACTCCCATATCCGGGCACGTTTTCTAAAAACATTCGATCGGTGTATAAAGTATTTAAGTATCCCCTTAAGCGGACACTCCCCTTGGGCGGACAAAAATTGGCCGACCGTGAGTGTCCGGCCAAGAGAGTTTTCACTGTAGTCTCTGGTAAATGGCTATGATTATGATTGTAACAAATATTGTTTTTAAGTACTTTGTGTTTTGATAAAAAAAAAAATTACATTTGCCGGAAAAAACATCAACAATAGAAAAGGGGAATCATCAGTTGCAATCGAGTTAAGATTGCAATATTTAGAATCGCATTATTGTCGACTAACCTTTAGAATCATATGCTTAAAGACTCTATGCGTTGAATGAATTAAAATGCAAACTATATTTAATCTGCGGCAATCTTTCATAGTTTTCTTTTATTTATTGAACTCGCATGCCATAAATATTTTCCGAATTTATCCGCGTCGACTTTTATTTGGCACGCCTTCCACATTCTCCAATTTTCAGTGTTTCCAACTATAACTTTCTTATCAAATACCTTATATCATTAAAATAAAAATAAAATATTCCCCAAATACTTTACCATACCAATATCGATATTTTATATACACAAAAAAGGCTTACACCACAATTAATCAAACAAACTTGTTGTTGAATTAATTTAATTTAGCTTTAAATTTGAAAATGTTCTATTAATATTGTCTGCCCCGAAAATCGGCTAACAAACAAATACTTATAAGCCACCATGCATGGCACTTCCTATTATTTTTCATGGAATGCAAAAATTTCGAAGACTTCTGTTGGTGTTGACAAACCCTCTCGAAGTATGCCGTTGCTATCGTTCAGTGTATCTCCTCATCCTGTCTCGCTCAAGTTTGGGCGCCCAAGGCGTTATGGCTAGTATTTAGGTTTAGAGTAAGTATGTGTCTGTGTGTGTGTGCGAGTAAGTGTGGAACTGTAACTAAAAAACTAAAAAATTTTGTGTGCTCAGTTAGGGCCTGAAGCGAAAGTCGTACATTTTCATCACTTCGGAGCAGGCCGAGACCAGCAGAGAACAGAGAACAGAGACCAGTGTGCGGCGTCTTCCACTTCCTAGCCATCGTCATCTTCATCGTCAGCATCGTCGTCATCAGCCGCGTCTACCTGAACTTTTATTTTGGCCCGGTGATGCATTTTTCATGACCAGTTTGTACGATTTCCGCAACGCAACGCGCATTTTCATGTAATTCAATTCGTTGTTTGTTGTTGCTGTTGTTGGTGTTGTTGTGGGAACATCGCACCATTTTGGATGGCATGAGGACGAACGGCTTCAAAGTGTTTACAATTCTATTGGCAATGGGCAGGGAAGGCGACTTCGTCGACTTCACCCACCGCTGCGAAAACATGAGTCCGTTTTAATGAAATACGACATTTGACTCGACCGCCTTCTCTTCCCCGACTGTGCACACATGTATGTATGCTATATAGGTATACAGTCTAAATCGTTTATAACGACATTCAGGGAAACGTAAAAATTCAAAATTCATTTGCTGAATTCAATTTCTGAACTGAGTTCATTTCTTAAAATACTGCTCTTATATTTTGATATAAATTAATTTCATTTATCAATCAACAAAGATTGGACATATAAATATAATTACAGCTGAACAGTCAGTGATTTTCCACTTTTTACCTTCTAATTATATTTTATCTTTTATTATGTAAGTATTTTAATTTAATTTTATTATTATTTTAATTTAATTTCTTCATCTTCATATTTAAGATCTAATACCGACTCTGACTACTTCGTGCTGTGAGTCTAGTCATAGCTGGCCGTTTGCCAACAAAAAATGTTATTTAGCTTAACATCTCTATTATACATGTAAAAATTTCTTTTTATAAGTGCTGGGTACTGCAGGGTATCAAATCATCTACTAAAGTTTATTTACTGGTTCTTATCAACCACTTATGCTTTTGCTTAAACATTCAAAAAGGGGCCAGTAAAGGATTCAACCTGCAGATTTTCCTTATGCTTAGACAGTCGTTACAACTGATAGTCGTTGTAAGCGATAATCACACCTTTTTTTAATAAAACCTCAAAACAAAATTACTCCAGATATGTATTTTATAAAACATTACAAAAGTTATAAGATATATTTATAAGAGACTGTATAAAGCTGTACTAAGTTAAAATCGAAGTTCCTAAATAGTATACTAAAATAGAAATGACTTCAAATAGTGTACTAAGTATATAATACATAATAATATATAAAATATATAATAATACAATAATAATATAAAAATTTTGCAATACAGCAACAGCAAGACAGATATCGGGAAAAAGTTTCTGATTGTGTAAACTGTTGTTCATCTTGATCAGATTTAACTAAATTTAACATTTAGCATTATCATCTTCAATAAGTAGCTCTAAATGAATAAATTTCTATCAATGTACACAAGCTCCTCCACTATTTTCTCCGGCAGTATGTTCAGGATTAATAGAAAATTGTTTGCGCTTGCTGTTCCTTTCTACACAAAACCCCCATAGGCGTTGTCTACTGTATTTTTACACACACTCGTATGTATTTATGTGTGTGCATTGCTGTTATAGGCGTGGGATTGCTGCTGGCCAAAAATGTGTAAAATAGAGCAGAGAATGTGCGGAAATGCGAATTCATGGGCGGTTCTGTATTTCCCTCTGAGTTCGGGTGATGTCTGTGTGTTTTACGATGTACTGGCAATTGGATATGCGCATTGAGTTGTCTTTATTGACCCCATGGAGCAAGCCTTTTACGACAATACGCCTCCAGAATTTGCAAGTCTCAATATGGTCCCAGTTTTTAGCTTATGCGGCAGCTTATGTATCCAGTTTTCAGCCGAAAATCAAATAAAATAGCGTTGCTCTTGATTTAAAAAAGATAAATATAAGTATGTGTATCGTACATATTATTAATGTACTTGTTCACACGTGGAAACAAAGTCAAGTACGACAACAAGCAGAAACACATTTTCAACGACCTAAAAATGATGACCTAACATAGAAATATAACATTTCCACAGAGGGATAAAAACAAACTGTTGTGGACTTGGTTCACAAGACGTCACATTTCAGTTAACTTTTTCATATTATCCTTGTTTGTTTTACATGTTCTTATAATGTGATAGGTGATCGCAGCATTTTAGCGGGCACTGAGAAATTAGTGGACATTTCACATTTAAATTAAATTTTTTTCCTGTGGACGAATTATAATATTTCCTGCCTTTATAGCCCCTTTATAGTCGAATGAGCGGAGCCGATTTAACCTCGGTCTTCAGAAGATTCGAACGAAAAAATAAGTATTTTATCAGCCTTTTCAGAATCATAATTGAATACTTCTTATTACCGGCAAACACACACACATTCGTTCAACACTTTAAGAACTAACTAACACTAACTTGATGCTCTATTTCAGTCCGAATTTTTTTCCAGTCTTGCTTTTGAAAACATATTGATGAAATAATACAAACAAATTTCAGAAAAATACTAAATTCGATATTAAATAGTTTAAATAAAAACTATCCTACCTTTAAAGTTCCACAAAATTGTAGATAAATGTGAAATTTATTAAAATCGGTTCAGTAGTTTCGGAGTCTATTGAGGGCGAATATTGTGGGACGAGTTTTTCTATATATAGTATAGAAGATATCAACGATGTGCTTGTAGTAATTAAAAGAAATTAATCCTTATATTACTTACATTTGTTCCTCTAATTCTAAGACTCGGAAGCTGTAGCAGGACTCCTCAGAGTGGCTCCGAATGGTCTTAGTTTTCTGATTTTCTAGGTACTTAGGAATCTTCAATTCCGTTCATCTGTCAATCTATAGAGTTATTAAGATAACTTGTCTGATTTGCGTTCTTGAATAGTTCTTTAATTTTTATTGGGTTGTAACTGGGCACATTCACCAGGGACAACTGATCGCTGATCATTGATCAGTGATAAGTCCCTGGTGAGTGGACTAATCACCGATCATGATCACTTTAAATGTTTCATAAAAATAGAGGGATACATTTGTGATCACTTTTAAGCTGCTGCTCACACATGTGTATGTACGAAGTGATAGTTAAAAGCTATTGAAAACTTTCATCATTGATATCTTTAGCTGAAACATTTAAAACAATTAGAAAGTTATTTTGCTATAACTAATCAAATCATCTTGTCTTTCGAATTCATTTTTTCGTCAACGCCAGCTGTTTTTGTACAAAGGTTCTACGCCGCAAGTAATAATTTATAATTTATATATAATATATATATATAATTTTAACGAAGCCGTAGCTTGCACAAAAGTATCAGTGCATCCAGCAGAAAATATCAGTGATAAGTGATCAGTTGGCCCTGGAGAATGTGAGCATTGAAATTGAGTGTTTCCGGTTATATATCGAAGAGTATACAAATGATCCTGGACTTATTTAAATCAAATGCAACATCACTGTGGACAAGTCTGTGTTGTAATTGAGAAACATCATGACATTTTAGAATGTATTCTTTGTACAAGTATTCCTCCTTCAGTTCAATTTGTTGCCTAGTGTGCTTGTAATGGCAATTGCACGTGTATCGAATCGGTAGCAATCAAAGGCTCCAACTAAACGGCGGCGCGTGCGGCCCGACTTCCGCTTGACATGACGCGACTGACCCAAAACTGTTTTATAGCAGCAGCCCCAGACAGCGACGACATCGAAGCCATCGACGACGTGGGCGCACTGCGGGCTCTCCTGGCTAATCCAGCCACCACTTATGGCTAGTTAATATGCATGTTGTCAACTGATAGGCAGACGTGTTTGAGTCACACACACAGAACCAGAACCAAAGCCGTGGTCGGGGTCGGGCGGCTGTGACTCGTTGTTTAGCCACGCGTCGAGTTCAAAGTGGAGAGCCGCTCGGGCTTCTTATACTTATGTATATATTTCTATTGCTAAATGACTCACGCATCGAGTCTGGGGGCTGTGGGCAGTCCGTTCGATAAACATTTCAACTAAGCAGTTAGTCAGCAACTGCAAGAAGTACTTGTATATCTTTTTGTAAGCTGATCTCTTGCCTTTCTCTCAATTGCGAATTGCGCGATTCCTTTTAATTGGTATTCAATCGATTGCTTATTGATCTCTTACACCTTTTGATGTCCCTACACCCAGCTACCCAATTAAAAATGCATTGCACATAGCGTCGCGCATATACATATGCACGATTTGTTTATGTTTCATTGTTAAATGCTAATTTTATTTTTGGGCACATCATGAAAACACGGCATAACATAAACACCCACATAAAAGTGTCTGATAGCTGAAATTCTAAGGCACGGGATCCTGTTTTCGAGTCATTGACAGCGGATTTATGTCTCCAAACGGCTACCATAGAGCGAGCACACCTAAATACCCAAACGTACTACTTATTTGAAGCAGACATCGTGCTGGCGATATTGGGTCATTTAGACAAATGATGTATTGGAATATTTTTGTATAGTGGCTTTCTTAATAAAATAACACAAATCTCTTTTGAAAACATTGTAATTATAACGTGTTTTGTTATTTTATATCCGCTTTTAATGAGTCATAAAAAGTTAAAAGTTTCGATTTTTTTAAAACATTTACAAACTGTGGCATATTTCGGAAATCAATCTTAACTTCTCAATTTGTGTATTTTAAATAAATTACTTCCAAAACCGTAGTGCACAAATATTGGCAATATCTTTACAAACTTCATCTAACACAACATAACCGAGAAGAAAGATTGGAAATAAAAAAAGTTCCACAAAGTGAGCCCGAAAAATTTCTACACACATAAACTTTTTAATATTAAAAGGCTACCAGCCTTTTTTTATTTGTCAAGTCTAACACCTTCTATTTAACTTCTGAAATACTACTTGTATAAACTAATCATATTTCGTTGGACTACAAGCTTGCAAGTTTTGCCCAGTTTAGGAACAAAAATATTCGCATTTTATTTTGGTGCAATAAAAATATCTTTACATATTAATTGAAGTTTCCGATATTGCGAATACAACTTACTTATTCTTCGTTATTATCGTCTTATTTGTTATGGAAAAAAGTCATATAATCTTAATATACTTGTATGTAGCCAAATTTATGTATAATTACAGTTTGTTATTATTAATATGGAACTGGGACAGGCGCGTATTATAACTACAAATAAAACAATATACAACGTGTACGTATAATTATTTGAAGCATTTCTTATTTGTAAGCAATCGATGTATAAGTATTATCTTCGAAAGATGAAATTATTTAGGTGTGAACCAAATTTTGAAAAAGATTTAATTTCACTTCATGGTGGTTATCAGCTGAGCTCCATTAAAGCCAGTCCAATGCCTGTTAAAACAGACGTATCAATGAAAAGCCGCATATTTGTCACAGCATTCAATATTCTTATCTTAAGAACACGCAGTCGCAGCGTTTATTGAAGCCCAACCCCATCTAAATTGGCTAATTAACCAAAATTAAAGTCAAGAAAACAAATAAAATGTCTTTCACACACACACATGCAGCCGCGCACGCAAATTCCAATTGGCTTGAGAGCGGCCGCTGCCTTTTATGGGCAACGCACACAATGAGAAAAACAACAATATCAAAAGCCTCTCACACCACCGAAGAAAAGCAAAACAAATCTCAACTGTAAATAGTTTCATAACTGAGCGCGGAGAAATCGACCAATGGGAGAGCCGCATTAAAACACACTCGCACACACACATACACATACACACTCACGCGTTACGGCCTAGCCGCTAGCAATGAACGGTAACTGCGCAGAGTTGCCAACTTGATTGGTAAACTAGCAACTAAACTAAGCCTCCAACTGAGGACTAACTAAACACGTGTCTGCAAAACATTGGCATTTTTTCGTATGTCAACACTTACGAATTTTGAGCGGCTTCGAAAAAAAATGTAATTGATTTATGGCTAATTTGAATAGATTAATAGCTAATGAGTAGCGAGAGCCCGGCAAGCAACACATCTGTGTGTGATCGTGCGACTGTGTCTGTGACTGTTTCTGGTGCGATGTTGCGCGTAGGTGTAGAAAGGGGCGTCAACAATCGCACATCACGCTGTTTGTATTGGTCCAGCGGTTGAGTGTGTGTGCGCGTGTTCCTGTCGGTGTCTGTTGAAGATCTGTGGAGTACACTGAAAAGATAAATGTTAGGAACTTCAAATGGGAAATCATATTTTGATTTAAATATATAATAATAACAACAAAATAATGTTTACGAAATTGGAAAATAAATAAATTATAATATATTTTAAATATAAATATAATAATATATAATAAAAATAAAAAAATACTCACAATGAGTTGAAAACCGGTAAGGATTTGCTGGAAAAATTTATAATAATAAACTAATTAATAATTGTTGATAAGTTCTTATAAATTTTATTGTCTTAAATGTATTCTAATTAATAATTATTGATAAGTTCTTATAAATTTTATTGTATTAAATGTATTGTATAAATACAAACCACAAATTAGCACCACGTTTTCAGCTTTAAAGTTTGTTATGATGTAACTTTGTGACAACAGTTAATTATTTGTGTGTGTGTGTGTGTGTGTGGACTTAAGTTATTTATATTCTAAATGAGCAAACACTTTGTACTTCATTACATAATAAGTATTTGTACATTATGTACATGTGTCTAGTGACCCAGACCATAATATTTTTACCAACTCACAGTTTGAACTCATTTCACAAATGCTAACTTGTTGCCTGAAACTTAGAAATTGCCAAAATCAATTTTTAAAAACCGTATTATTCTAATTATATTACTATTTAATATTACTATTTAATATATTACTAAGAATATGGTTCCTTATATATTACAGTTTGTCAAACCGTTTTGAAAACATTCATTGTATTGAATTATATTCGAACAATCGAAACAACGGTATATTATTATTACTTATGGATATTATCTATTTGATTTTCCTTCCTATTTAAAAGCAATGCCTAATTAGCCGATGTTGAAGATCGATGCAGATCTTTTCCCTTTTTAGCGATTTTCTTAAAAATATAATCAAGTAATTAATAACTAAAAAGAATTAAAATCGATTCTCTTGCAGTTCTGGTATTGAATTAAAGTCCACTAGGAGTAATTTTATTGTTTTTGTTTCTAATGCGAGTGACTATCCACATAACTATGAATATTCAAAATAAACATAAACATAAAAATGAAAATGAACAATAAATATATGCGGAATTGGATCCAGTTATTAGCTAAAAATACCAGCGATTTCTCTCAGTGCTGGATCGACGATCGCATTGGTGAGCCTCACGACCACATCGACAGTCACGCACACACACAAATGCTAGAGCCCGGCTTTAGCTAACTGGGCTCGAAGCTGAAACTGAACGAAAGCTACCTTACCTGTTTCGAAATCAAGTTTGTTGCTTCTGTGTCGCTTCGGTGATCCGCACAGAAAGGTGCACGCGCGCATTCTACACGGTTGGCTGCACAAAGCGATTTGTTTGGTAGTACCAACTGCGATCTAAACGGATTTCTCAATAGCCAGTAAGGCACGGTGGCAGCACAACGCCGTCGGTAGATTGTTCTCTTCGGCCTCGTCTACAAGTTCATTGTAATCGTCATCGCCTGAGTCGTCTTAGTCGGCCTGTCCGGTTTCGGGCTCGCGTTAATTGTGCCTTCGAAGGGGCCGTGTCAAAGTTCGTGGAGTACGATGTTGAATGCGTCACTGACAGCATTTCCTGTGCTTGAGCTTGCGAGTGGGTGCTATAAATAGGCAGCTCATTAAGTTTGCAAATGTCGAGAACAAAAAGTTCCACAGAAACCTCATAAATCTTGGCAAGCAACGAGAAAGATAAAAGTGTGTTTTTGCATAATTGCCATGAATATGCAATGATTCTTGTAATAATGCTATGAAAAAAAATCAATAAATCCCACTTGTTTACAAATATTGTGCAATAGAAACCAATTAAAAGTTCTCATATTCAAATATATTCTGATTTATGTGCAACAACACAAAGCTTTTAAAAGCCAAAAGCATCATTTTGTCATAAAGTGTAAAACAACAACAGCAAACCACAAAATTTTAGGCAAATATAAAGCAAATACATTAAATGTTTCTAAGCTTCTTCTACCCAATGGATATCGCAAATTAAATCTATTTAAAAAAAAGGTAAGCTAGACTCAAGGCCCCGCAAGCGCCCGCGCTCCCAAACAACAACAACAACACCCATGCTATACTCGCACAACACACCCAGCATTGAAGCATTGAAGTCAACTTCACTTAGAAAGAAATCAACAAAGAGAAATACCCCAATAAAATAGCCAAGCGCAATTTACCAATTTCATTATTAACTTTGATAGAAATCAAATAACAAAATACTTAAAAAACCAACAACAGTTGCGCACAAAATGAGAGACAACCAGAGCCAATAGCCAACTGTAACTGTAGCCCCAAAATCAACACAGACAAATGTATTTCGGCGCGTTCTTCATTTCATTCAATGACTTTTGGTGGTCCCTATTCAAACAACTCCAAACAAATCAAGTATCAACTCGATGGCACTCCAAACGTCAACTCGAACAAATTTTTCCCCTGATAAGTTCACTTGACAATGAGTTGCAACCAGTCCAAGTCCAAGTCCAACTCCAACTCCGAGTCAAAGCCAAAGCCGGGCCCAAGCCCCGAAGATGGCCGCGTATTGAACGCAGACGGTAGTAAATATTGACGCTCGTTGAGTTGAGTATGAAAAAATATATACATACTCGTATACGAGCAGTTGTATGTATGTATGTACATAGGGGGGAAAAAATGAAATTCATTTACAAAACTAATTTCAATTGTAACATTTTTTAAAGAATATATTTTCTTGGCGCCAGCCTAAGTGCCATGGAAAATTTGTGTGCAGGTCTTGATACTTATACTATATGAGTTCCATTGAAGGAAAGTGATAGTTTCTGGAGTGTGTGGGCAATGGGAAATGCCAAAGAAAAGTTCTGTATGTTTACAGATGTGAAAAGAAAGGGCAAGTGCTTGGGACTCTGTTTTAAAGGGAAAACGAACTTCCAAAAATGTAGCTTTCACAATGAAGTTAAATGCTTATGGATGGTGCATAGAGGACTACATACTTTTAATGTGAATAGATCCAGAAGTTCAGCTCTTTTTAATGGCTAATTTGTGCTTGTTTTGATGACAATTCTATGAGATATTCTATTAAACTCATTTAAAGTAATTTGTCTTGAGGTTTTTTTCCATTTTCCCATTTGCAAGTCTTCGCAATCAGTTTCCAATCCGATTCTTCATTTTACATATAGCAATAGTTGCCCACTAATTAATACAGTCGATTATACAAATACAATCAATAACAATACCGCTGAACGGAAAAGTTTCTAAACAGTGGAACAAGTGTTAAGTGTTTTTCCAAATTCTCCATTGCACTCCATCGAATTTAGTTAACATATTGTGAGGTTCTTCTACTTTGTCTTAAAAGGCTTATCAAATAAATTGTATTTAGACCGAGCTGTGGCAATTAAAAATTTATAATTGTTCTTAATATGAAAAGCATACAATTATTATTGAATTTTTTAATGGGTTTTATATTTGGTTGTTTATGTAATTAAGATAGTAAGCCATTTCATAAAAAATTCGTTTATTTATAATTTAAACTTCCCTCAAAATAAATATACTGACGATATAAGCACATTTTTACAACTCAGGGAATAATTGTGCTTTCAAGAGAGCCTCATCAATGAGTTTTCGTTTGGAGCCCCAAATTATTCTTTAACTCTATATTATGCTGATAAACGAGATTATAGAACGCTACAAACATCTATCACTTATTCTGAATAAGATAAGAAGACTATTGCGTTATAAAATAATATATTAGTAGGGGAGCAATAGATTACGGTCGACTTTTTTCTAGTAGAATAGAGATATTTTTTTAGAAAGCAATGTTAAGTATAATTTAGGGAAACCTTTATTGTGGCATTTCTTTGAGTTCAATATGGGATTTATCAGATGAACAGAGACAGTTTAAAGATAGCAACCTCCTAGTAGTGATGGTGTTTACATTTCAACCCATTTACACTAAGAATGTGGTTCGGTCTAGAGATGAGGTAGCACGATGTCTATTTTGTAAACAGTTCCACCAACAGTATTTTTAGCTGCATTTTTTTACCGACCGTAGCTTCAACAGCAACTATCTATATATGTACTTGTATAGCAATGATTGGTTATGGAATATCTGCATTCTGTGCTGTTGTTGCTTGGCCGCAATATTTGGTTTGTTGCTCATTTATCACATGCCATAAATCATTATTCCTTATGCAATGTGCCCGAAAAGTGCCAACTCATCAAACGCAGCGCAAGCACATGACGTTGATGTCCAGTTTCCGAGCCCGAATCCCAGTCCGAGCCCATGTCCGTCGCTTTTGTCTGGCGACTCAACCAATAACACCCGCAACTCGATTATTCAAATAGGCGCCCTCCGCACAACAATGGCAGGCAGATCATTCTTTAGAGTCACTCTTTTTTCTTTGCCTATTTTATACAAAGTTCAAACAATGACCAATAGAAAAATAAAATTGAGCCACTTCATGTATATGTGTGCGTCTGTGCGTGTGTGTGTGTACAAGTTTTGTTTTTTCGATTAATTAGCAAATCAGGTCTGCAGACTTTCATTATGATACACATATTTATTGATAGATATACACACATTAATTTTATTGGCATAAGAATTTAGTGAGAGATGCATGTGTATGTCGCGCTTTAACAACGATGTCATTCTCTACTTTTAGTCCCAAACCAAATATTTGCGAACGTGCACGTATTCACAAAGCGACCAACAAATAATGTACGCGGATAAACGTAGCGGTTTGGAGAAGGCGGCGAATCTGGTGACAACGGGGGCCGGCACAGCCGCTTTATTGCCAAGTCATTTGGCCACACATTTGGCAGCGACAGCAGCTTCACATCAGGCGCCAACGCCACCGCCCACGCACGCACTGCAGCAACAGCAGCAACATCATCAATTGCAACTGCAACATCAGCATCAGCTGCAGCAGCAGCAGCAACATCATCAACAGCAGCAGCAGCAGCAGCAACAACAGCAGCATCCACATCCACATCCGCATCATCATCACCATCATCATGTGAGCGCCTTGCAAACGCACCATAGTTTGCAGCAACATATGCAACAGCAACATGAGGCTGCAACATTGTCACAGCAGCAACAGCAACATTTGCAGCAGCAACAGACAGGCCAGCAACAAGCCGCACAGCAGCAGCAGCAACAGCAACAACAACAGCAACAGGCAGCCGGCATGTTTACAAGGTGAGTCTTAGCGCCAATTCCGGCAACACACTTTATCTCGCATCTCTTTCGACCAACAACAACAACAACAGCAACTACAGCAGCAGCAGCAGCAGCTGGAACAAATCGGCGCCAGCAACGCATCAAAAATCGCGCAACATGCAAACTTTTAATTTCAATTTGTTTCCACGCTACGTCGATATTTGTCAATTTAATTTGAAATATGTATGTATGTAAGCCCTGCCCAGCCCTCGCCAGCAAATCCTGCTCAGTTTTTAGAAACCCAATTGATTTCGTTTGCCTTTCAATTTCACTGCAATCTCTTCTCTTTTTCTTTCCGTTTTTTTTTTTTTTTTTGGTTGGTTTTGTGTTTTTGTTTTTTGCTGCCACAACAAAAGTTTTTTTTCCTTTTTGCGCGCACACATTCGATCGCAGCACATTTAATGGCCTCTTGTATTGGCAACTTGTAGTTCGCATTTATCTGGGTCTCGTAATCTTTGTCAGTCAAAGCAGCCAAGGCCCAGCATTTTAGAGCTGTGCGTACCCACAGCGCCAACGCCAGGACCAAGACCAACAGGCTGGTGGCTGCCTGGCAGGCAGGCAGTCAGGCAGTCAACGTCTCAGATACTCAAGCAGCGGAAAAATCTCTGCGTCTCCCCAGCTGCCGCTTCTCGAGCTGTTGTGCCATTTTATTTAGCTCCAATTAATTAGTGCTTCAAATGTTTTGCCATAAGTTAAACCCGCACAGTGCGATTGACATTACCACGTTCAGAATCGGGCGGCTGCTGATCCGGCTAAGACCCCGAAAACGGCAACCAACGACGACGACGATGACGGCGACGACGACGTAGATGGCCACTTGGGTCTGGGTAGCTGCTGCCGTTGCTTCTGAAATGTGTAAAAATCACGTGTGATGTTGTTGATGGGTCGTTTTTTGTTTTTGCACCAGCATCTTGGCAACTTTGTCTTCTCTGCGATCTCTCCTCTAGTGTGTGTGGGTGAGAAGCGGTGCAGCGTTTGGTGGGTGGGTGTTGTTCCTCGTATTGTACTGTTGTTGGATTTTTTTGTTTTCTGCTGTGGTGCTAGGTGGCAATTGGTTTTAGGTCTTATGTTCTATCCACCGCACAATGCAAACGGAAATGGCTTATTGTCGAAAGAACAGTGGCAAATTAGAGTGACTTGTAGTAGCAGCAACTATCGGAATTATCTGTCTAGCGAAGGCCAAGGACAAAAAAGGCGTTTAACTAAATAATCCCTGCAGTCAAAAAATTGATAATAACTTACCTTTAAGGTCGTTCTCGAAACATTTTCATATATTCATGGAAGTTTCCAGACCCGGGATCTTCCGGAAAGTTCTTTCAAATCTGTCGCATCCTTAATGCCACATCTTGAAAGTCTGTGTTTCTTCTTTACCGATTTGATCAGATGTCCGAGAGATATTATCAGAGCTATTTACAATTTAGGCAAATTAGTTTGAATTTTTCGTGTATATTATATGGACAAGAAATGGAAAAAAATAACAAATTGTCACAATAAGAAGAAATCGATTGAAAAGTGCCAACCAATACTGAGGTGATTAAATTATTAATTTATTTCCAATATTAAATTGTAGGCTATAATCAATCCTTGCTGCCCTTTCTAGGTGTTTATCACGAAGAACTATTTAAGAACTCTTCAACTTACCAAAGCCAGCCATTGCAAGCAATTTTATTTCATGCAATCTATCTTTAATTTAAAAATAAATAATTTTAAAATGTATTCACTTAGATGGGTAACTTAGACTTAATAATTTTTTACCAAATTTTCATTTACGCTTCGGTCAGTCTATTTTGATCTACAGTACAAAGTATTCGGAGATGTTATCAGAACTAACAAAAAACAATACGAATTTTTATTAGAATATACTTGTAGAATACATATAATAAACAAAACTAAAATATATAAGTACTCGTAAGAATTCCCAAAAAAAATCAACAATCCAATGAGCTAAAAATAATCAAAAAAACCTAATTAAATAATTAATATCTAGCCCAGTCGGGGATTATTTGTTAGCCAGTTCAGCAGGCTACTTCTGGGGTTGAATTGAACCAAATAATCGCGGAATGTAATGGAATTTGTTTAAGTAAGGTCGCTTTCTCCATTTTTCGAATGTCTCTTGCATAAGGACTATTGAAAATGGAAGAAGCGAGAATGTTCCAGTCGTGCACGTCCGACAGTGGAAGACCCCTTATAAGATAAGTGATTTATGGGCTCGGAGAGGCTTCCTTATGTCTGTCACATCTCAACAGGCATAAAATGTCATCCAGAGATTTCCAATTAAATTTATCTACATGCCATGAATTTCTTTCGAAAATAATCGCTAGGAACATACGTAGGCGAAGTATCTATGAAAATTAGGAAGCAAAAATGTAATATTACTACTTAGTATTATTCGTTGAAGGGTATTGCACGACTAGAATAATCTATTGTCCTGTAGGATTCGGATTCGGATAGGCCGAAGCTACTGTTGGAGGACTACACTATAAATTAATTACTTGCTGCTTCGTTTGATTTATGAACTAAGACTATACTACTGTAAGCCCAAATCATCAGCAATTCTTTAACTTGTGGAAAAGTAACAAAAGATCGACAATTATATAAAATATTAAGTGCATCGAGGACCCCATCGCTGTACGTCAGGAACAACTGTTTTAGCTTCAGTTTTCCTCTTCAAGGCATTCTAATAAGTTGTATGGCTTCCAAATCTATTTCAATCACAGATTTAAGATTCAAGTCTTGGGAGAAAATATCTAGCTAGTTTTGAAGATTTCTCTTATCCTTAAAAAATGATCAGTTACTTTTTTCTATCTAGTATGTCAAATCGGCATTGTACAAGTAGGTTTGTAGGGTTTGTTTGTCTAGTAGACAAATGTTCAAATGTTCTAAGTTACGGTTTCTTCTTAGACTACTTAATGTGCAGTTTCCTGCTCTATTTTGATCAAAGGTTTTAGCGTGCTGTTAGATATTTCGTTAAACTGCTAAACTTTTCATATCCTGGTGGAGATTAGTTTTAATAGCTAGTTCCAATATATAGAGGTAACACTGCATTCCAAATGTTATAAGGTACGGCCACCAATTGGGCTGGGCGTTACATGTGAAATTCTTCGAATTCCCACCATTCACAAAATCGGATCCGAGAGGCTCGAAGTTGGGGAAAGGTTCATTGTGCTATTAGTTCCACGCGCCATAAATCGTAATGTTTAAATGGTGAGACTTTATAAATTTCTAAAAATATTTTCCATGTTTACCATTAAAGCAAACAACACAACCAACTAACAGCAACACCAATAACAAAAGCAGCAGCAACAGCAACAACTAGCGAAGCACACTAACGTGAAACCGAAACAAACAACCGTTAAACAATGAAAACTATATCAATATGCTCTAAATATTAAATTACACTAATTAAAGCAAAGAAAATATAACACATACGAGCAGCAACAAAAGCAACAACAACAAAATAAATAGGCAGCATAGCACTTCGAAAACAAGAAAAGAAAGAGGAAGCCTAGGCAGGGTAGGGAGCTGCTACTATGTATATGTAAAGTGCATTTGAATTTCCTGAGATGCCAAAGAGTGAAACTAACCGAATCCGTTTCGTATTGTCGGCCATCCAACGGTTGGCCCGGGGTGTTAATTTTGGCAATTAGCACGCGCAGATACATTTGTATCTGTAGCGCGCTGCAAGCGAGCATTTTATGTTGCTAATTTCATTAACACATTTGGTAAGCGGGCAAGCGCGCGAGTTATTTACTATGCCCGTATACTCTATGCTCTGGGCTCCCAATGGCACTCGTACGTCTACTTGTATTTGTAGGGCCCTGCAATGCAAACACCGGTTGATTGCTACAGTTATTGGTGCAGTTGAAAGCAGCAATGCTGCACCAGATATGCCACCACTAATTGCTTGCCTCAATATTTGGGAGCGCGAGCGAGCTACCAAACTAATTCATGAATTTACAGCACACTCGTACAGTTTCTAGCTTTTGGCGGGACGAGCGTGCTTGAGATATTTTCTGTAAACAGCAATTGATGAGCACATAAGTGAGCCATGCGTGCACTCTAGAGGTGTGCAGACTAGTTCAATTCTGAAAACTGATTCACTGTGTTCCGCACTCACTAATCCACTTAAAATATAGGCAATTGGTACCAAAGATTTGATGCTCGACTCTGTATGCGACTATTATGCTGTTCAATTGAAAAACTGTATGATTGCATTGCGAAGCTTGCTGCTCGGAATTTTGATAGTGTTTCATTAAAATTCGTTCCCGAATCAATCAATCTCAAAGTACGACTCCTTTTAAAATTCACAATTCTATTTTCTGATTGACAAAATATTTTCAATCTATGCATAACTATATTCAGTTTTAGTTAGAAATTCAACAACTTTGTTTCATACATGCCTTTCTAATTAACACTTGTCAAAATATATGCAAAATAAAAAACAAAAAACGAAATGCTGCTACTATTTAAGAATCGTTTTCCTTATATGTGGACATATTTTCAAACTTTGCTGTACATTTTCGAACTGAATCTGATTTTTGAATCTAAAACTGACATTTTTTTAACATCCCATTTTTTGTTTTACTTCATCTAAATAGCCTATAAACAATATAAATTTCACGTTTTTAGTCTTTTTGGTACTGTTTAGAGTTTCATTTTAGTAAAGGAACCAGCAATACTTGTAGTTTTTTTTTTCACCGTAAAACGTTTTTTTAATACACTTATAAGCCACAAACAAAGATTTGAAAGCGGAATCCTAATTCTAAGCCGTAAAGACACAATTTTAATATAAATTTTAATAATGTGCAAAATATTTAGTTTGTTAGCTTTATAAAATAAGTAAACAATAGTAATTTTTCTTAAGCAGACTCTTTGTTCAATAAAAAATATTAAAAATCATATGCATAAGTACCGAACGATATTTGCAGTCCGATTCCAAGGAGAGATAATTATGCTATGGGTGCCTTATCGATACTTAATTGTAATTACTATGCGAATTATAGTAAGGCTGTAGTTTGTTCAATATTTGTTTCAATATTTGTTTGTCGTGGCTTCAACGTTGTTTGTGAATAGAGCTTGTCTGGAAATATTTGCATATCTTAGAAAATAGAAAGGGTTCTATTTCATTTCAAGACTTGCTAATGAAAAAATTGCATTATAATTATTATAAAAATCTCGAAGCTGATAATAACCCTTAATTTCTCGAACTGAAGGCGGTTTTTTGGAACTAGTTCGTCCTTACGCATCTCTAGCGATCACCTCCTTGATGAACATTTCACTCCCACTAACCGGGGGGCAGGCAACAACAAAAGTAGCAGAGCAGCTGAAAAAACTGCACCCCGACTGCCAGCGCTGCTGCGCATGCCCAGCGGCATTTGAGCGCAAATTATTTAGCCTTTGTATCCTTGTGCTAATTGCCTGGCGGTAAAGTGCAGCAGTGGCGGTGGCAGTAGCTGTTGCTGTTGCTGTGGCAATAGCAATAGCAGCCACTCAACCAGCCGGAGAGTCAGTGAGCCGTCCCAACAACTCAACCATCAATCCAGGCGAAGCATACTTGGATAATTTCTGGCCAAGAGACCGCCGGCAATATTCAGCCAGCATTGGCTGCCGTTGCTGCTGATACCGAGAACAAAGTCATGGGAAAATTTCCGTACACACACAATTTTGGGTTTGGCTTATGTATTGACTGGAGTTGGAGCTGGAGCTGAAGCTGAGGCAGCAAAAGCAAAAGCAACGGCAACGGCAACAAAAAAGTCAGTTTCGCACGCAAATTAAGATAATCGAAAGCAAATGCAGCAAAGCAACGGTAGCAGCTACGCTCTATAGGCAATGCTCAGACTTTCTGGGCTGGTGGACGAGGTCTGCGCAACGGGTGTACGAGTATTACCCGGTAGCAACAAATCATAAAAATATGAAAAATTATGCGGCGGCGGCGGCGGTGATGACGATGTCGACGTCGATGTCGATGACGACCGCTCAATGCCCAAACGAAGTGTGCTTTTGGCAGTCCATCATTAAATTGTGGCCAAGATTCCAATCAGACATGGGGAGAAGAGTCCACACGCTGCTCTGCTGTGCTGTTCTGTGCTGGGCTTTTGAGGCAATGAAATGAAGTTTTATTGCAGACTCTCTTCCACACACCCCTTCTCCAGCTTATTGTTGTTATTATTGTGGCTTGTGGTTGCCGATGTGGTTGCCGATGTGGTTGCCGATGTGGCTGCGCTTGTGGGACGAACTGAGCACAGTTTAGAAATATGCGTCAAAATAAACACAGTAGCTAACAGCAGGCGAACGCATTAAAAACAAAACGGCATCCATCCATCAGACAGATCGAAGCGCACATGCTCTTTTTAATGCGATTTTAAGCCACTAAATTATATGGCCGCCATAACATGGAGTCTCCTTAATTTATTAAGCTAATTAACAGCGAATCCGCCGCTGTGTTCGATGAATGTCGATTGGTCGATTTTAATTGAGTTTTGTCTGCTGATGCCCATGCATATATACGAGTGCATACACATACATATATACATGTACGTATTAGGTGCTTTGAGCTGAAGAAATACTCATGTTGCAGTACATAGTTGCCAATTAAAAAGCTGAAAATCATTTAAAATCGATTAATTTTTATGAGCAATTAAGTGAAAAGTAATTCCAGCATTTTCGACAACACAATATTTCTCAATGATTAAATGATTGATCAGCTTCAATTCATACTAAATGGCTAAATAAAATGTTCATACTTTTATCTTATTTTCCTGATTCCTTCTGCTACTAACCAAAGGTGAAGCAACTGGATTTCCAGTTTTTAAGAGATTTTTAACTAATTTACCAAAACATTTACTGCTCACTATTCAGAAACATGTATAAAATTCTGGAAATTGCATATCTTTTTGAATTGAGAATTCATTTGTCTCAAAATAATGGAAATAAACTGGCAACAACAAAGTAAAAGTAACACCTTTTACTGCTAGAGAACGGCATTGCAACTCTTTAATTAGCAGCCTCTACATCGCCACAAGAAACATTCATTTATTTAGAAGAACATCTGAAAGTAGGTTGTTCCAAAGGAGATTAAATCAGTTATAACTAAATTTGTTACAACAATTATCTGGAATAAACCAATTTTAAATTAGGGAAACAAAACATAATTAATCGAAATAGTATTGATAAAGATTGACTGAAAAATTTTGGCTTCGAGCTGCAGAAATTCTAAACTTAATTTTGAAATATCCAGCATTTAGTATTTATACCCTGGAAGTCCCTGAGAAACTATATCCTAGAGATTATGAAGACTATTGACTTTTTGGACTAAAATCCTATACTTTTGGAAATAAAACTGTAATCAGATATGCTTCCATTCATAATGCGTTTTAATACATTTAATTCTTTACTGATCACTGATTTTAGAAACAGATTTATAAAATATGTGTGCATTGTTCAGACCGTTTTTGTCGTTGCCAGCAATAATATCAGCAGTCTATAAAGTACATACTTTTGGTGATACTCTCTACTAATATGGACAAGGGAGTAGATGATTTTAGAACTGTTTCGATTTTTCAAACATGTTTGATTAGATTTGTAGAGCTATGCCAGAAACCATAAATTGAAGCCATCTTAGCATATGTTTTCTAAATAATCTGGAATCAAACGAGGTCATCAACACGGCTATCACATAATCTATGTAGGCCTTTAGCGCGCCTATTTTTTATACTCGTAGTCCTTGGCAGCCCATCATCTTTAAGCGTAACAATCTTCACAGTAGAGTCATAAAACGCATTGCCGCAAGCGGTGCACACACCTAGGGCTCGGCCAGACACTGACTGCCATATAATTTGGCCAAAGGCCGCTACGGCGACGTTGGCAGCAGCACCCCATGGTTATTAGATGGTCCCCCTTTTTATGCTTTTCGGTTGTTTTTTCCTTGCCATTTTTGCATGCTAAACGTCGTCGATTTCAATCTGCGAGTCGCCTGAAAGTCGACGATGATCGTGGTTGTGGTTGTGGTTGAGATGGTGGTGGTGGTTGTGGTGGTGCTGGTGGTGATGGTGATGGCGGCTCAGCAAGGTATCGATTACTGCCACCGACTTACGCAGACGCATAGGGCACCCAAAAAACAAGAAGACGCGCTTGGCGGGCCGCCGACAAGTGTTTGTGTGGAAGACATAGGATATTCGCAGCGATTCCGAGAAATTTTTGAAACACACAAAGCATTGTTGCGGCGCCTGGCAATTAATTGTGGAGTGGCCGGACGAGGGACTGGGAGGAGCATGTGCGGGTGCGACTTGCTGGTGGTCAGCGTGGGTTCAACTGGTGGCCAGTTTAAGGTTACCTGTCCGTCCGTCCGTCTGTCTGTGTGTCTCTATGTCTGGCTATTCAGCTGTCTGAAGCTATCCAAGTCTGCCCCTGCGCTCGTCCCCGTCCATCAGTTGGACGCAACGTTCATTATGCGCCCATTTTGCACTATTTTCCGCAGAGAAATCATTAGAGTTGGCCCAGAGCGACGAGTGCCGAGCACAGCAAACTATATCGTGGGAATATGGCAAATAAACTCGCCCAAATTACACACTCTCTCAACGGGCTGGCATACTGCTGCGTCCGGCTACGTGTATATCGTAATCCTATGCTAGACATTCGAATAGGCGCTCCAGGAAAAGTGCAATAAAAATTTGCGCAAATTTCGTGTTTCTGTTGGCCTGCAATTGCTATTGACTGGTTGGTTGGATCGCTCAAGTTGCTGGCCTGCTCGCCTGGGCTGGCTGACTGACGCCCCATGCATATTAAAACTCGGTTTAGATTGATACGTACTGTGCGCCCAGTGCCTAGTGCCTAGTGCCCAGTGCCTAGCGCCCAATGCCCAAATCCCAGTTTCCAGTTTCCAGTTCCCAGTTCCCACTGAACGCCGACGCAAGCCTCTGGGCGTGCTTTCTGTGTGTGCTTCACTGTGATTTATTTGCTGCAAAGTTTTACGATGGCGCTGCAGACCATAAAAATGCCATAGAGCACATTTAAAAATCATTTAAGTTAATAGTTTAGCATTATGTTTGAGCTTTATGTGCTAATTAGCACAGGGTTGAACCCAAAACAAGTAGATGCAAGTCGATTGCCACACTCAAGTAGGACCAGTGGGGGTGTGTTATGGAACTATTTATTTCTATAATTATTCTACTTATAATGCTGGTTCAGGATACACCTTCTACATATTGTACTTAAGAAGCGTTAAAGGGTTGAGATTCTTTAGAGATCCACTCAAAAAGTATATAATTACTCTTTAAATTCTTCGTAATCGTACCTATTTATACTAGTAGGTATGACTGCATTTTAAAAAACCGAGTACAACCCAAGCTCGACTCTTGTATACCCTTAACCCACTTTCTCCCTCACTGCTGTCCTTTATCCAAAATAAATTTTGTTTAGAGTGTGGTACTAGAAATGTTTTTAGTGCCGATTGTTCCTATGCCAGCTATATACTTGTATAGACGTTGAATATGAAGTATTTTGAAGAACTAATTAGCACAATATTTGGTTAAGATGGTTAAGATATGGTTAAGATATATAAAATGGTTTAACTTTTCAAAGGTATTTAACAAATAATTATACTAGTTCTACAGCTAATCGGTATATAATGAAAAACTATACATCTATGACTTGTAACAAACTTGCTTTGTAGATATGAATACCAAGTTTGGTTTCCCTAGCTGTTCTGCTTCGAGCGCTATTGAGGTTCACACGGACAAACGGGCAGAGACAGACAGAAATAATATAATAATATAACTGCTTGTGAGGCTTCGCAATTGTATCTATCCAAATATATATATAGTTCTCTCCCAACCAACTTCTCTGCTTTCCTTAACTCGTAATTGACCTTAGCTGTATACTCGAACCTACCAGTATTGTCTTATCTTGTAGATTGACAAAATCCCACTCACTATTCCATAGTCAATATTTTTATTATCGCATGATCTTGGTATGAAGCATAATATATTATTATACACAAAAATATTTATTTACTTCATAGAGTACTCGGCCTTTGCTTGAAGCCACAAGTGTTTTCTTTCATTTTAAGTGCAGATCATACGCACCATTACTCGATCGATTTAAAAAAATATTTTTTTTTTATGACAATATTTTATAGAGGAGAATTCTCTTGTGAAAATAGGTGTATTATAAAATTCTTTATATAGACAATAAATAGGATACCAGTATTCCCTCGGGTTGAATATGGCCAATACCTATAGCTAAACAAGAGAGAACGCTACAGTCAAGCAAGCCCGACAGTGTAATACCCTGTACCCAGCTAAACATCCGTCACTGAGTTATATGCCCCCATAGCAGCAGCAAAAAGAGGAAGAAGAAGAGTGAACTTGTTGCTGCAGTTTGCAGCTAATAACTGCAGCTAATAACTTTTCTTAGAATTGGATCAAATTTAAACCAAAAGTAGATAACTGTATATAGATTGCGTGTGCAGTTTGGCTTATGTAGCTTTTGAAATGTGGACAGTATTGACGAAATTCTGTAGCGGGGGAAGGGGAGGAAAATTAAAAAAATAATAATAAACTCGTCCTTTCTCGGATCTAGGAGAATCTGGATGCCAACTTTGGTTATTCTAGCTTTTATAGTTTCTGAGATCCTTGCGTTCATCTAGACGGACAGACGGACGGACAGACGGACGGACAGACGGACGGACATGTCTAGATCGATTTCTCTAGTCATGCTGATTCAGAATATATATACTTTATGGGGTCGGAGATCCTTCCTTCTGCATGTTACGTACTTTGCACAAACCAAATATACCCTTTTTACCCTACGGGTACAGGGTATAAAAAGGTAGGACAATAAAAAAGTGTTTATAGGTATTATTCAATTATTACAAGGTCGTTCATGGTTCTGCAATTGTGCTTCGAGCTCGGCTAAGGCCATCGAAACTAAAAATAAAAACGCATTTGGTTAAATTTATATATTATTTGAGAACATTAACTAAATGGTATGAATAGAGTCGTTCAGAGCTTTACATTTTCATATCAACTGGCCACCACTCTCTGAGTCAAACTTCTGATGAAACCAATGATGGCAGCAGCAAAACTTAAGCCTAATTTCCGTAAAGCACACAGGACTTCCAAACGAGAGCGAGTGTATTAGCAGTTGTTGTTGCTGATCTATGCAACGCTCAAAAAGACACACACACAGCAGTCAGTGAAGCGTAAAACAAACTTTAGTTAGGGCAGGCTACTTGATTAAGATCTTCACTAAGATTACATGAGGGTAGCTCCTACGCCGCCTCCGCAGCCTCTCCAGCCTCCAGAGTCTCTACAGGCTCGCCAGCCTGCTGTGACGCCTCGCTAAGAATCGTGTTTATGCTTTTAATTAGCAACAACAACTTTTACAGTAGTTGCAACAACAACTACAACTACAAGAACGTACTACCAAGTGCTACTTAATGCTGCCTGAATGAGTGTGTGTTTTAGCCCGGCTAGCTGGCAAGAAGGCAGGCAGGCAGGCAGGCAGATTTCAAGGTAGCGATAGATATATTAAGAAATGTTGACATGTCTCGCTCACTCACAGCCAAGTCCGAGCTTTCCGGGCATACCGCCTGGCCAGCTAGCCTCTGAAGATAAATTTTGATGTAGATTACAAGCGCGAGATGCGCGTCTGTTCGCAAAGTTGTGGGAGTTTTCTGTTCCCCAACTGATATATCTTGCTCCCAGCCTTAGTCTCGTGTTGTTGCTGTTGCTGTTGTTGATGTTGTTGTTGTTGTTGCTGCTGCTTCTGCTGCTGCTGCCGCTTCTTACAGTTGATAGCGCCGGTAGAGCCATTAACACGTTTTTGGCGTGCATTATGTTTGACCAGGTTGGCTTGTTGGTCATGCCATTATCATATTATCGACACTGGTCGCGCATCTTGTTTATGATAAATATTTAAAAAACTTATTAATTATGCCACAAATAGGCAACGCGTTGGCATTTTTCAGCAGCTAATTGGGAAATGTTGCAATGTTGCAAACATGAACATTCCTGCCGCCAGCTAAAGCAATCGGATGGGAATTGGAACGACAAGCTTTTAAAAGAATCCGATTTGTTTTTTTTTTGTTTTTTTTTTGTTAGCTAGAGAGTTGTAAAGCTGCATACAACATCAGCATCCAGTCTTGATCTGGACAACAGTAAATTGTGAAAGTGTTTGGTGAACAAATATAGCACAAGGTTGTTATAGTCTTCATGTTGACCAGCAACGAAAAAATAGAGAGCAATGCACTAAGTGAAAAGCTCACAAAATGACGAAGCAAAATGTTTCCGGTTGCATTGTGATCAGATGCAACTGCTTTTATGCTTCCATATTTTTATTTAAAGAACATTGTGCGACAATTGTCCGATCATATCTATTGGAACTCAAAATAGAGAGCGATGACCAACCAGATGAGCTAGAAGGGGCATTGTTAAAAGCGCAATGCCATTTATCCCTAGTATAACAATGGTTAATAAATGGTTCTTACGCTTAAAAAATAAAAATTACACATAATGACATATATTTAATATTTTGGAAAATTAAGTTCATTTTATTCAACATACGAACAATAATTTTCCGACTCAATGCAAGAAGCATTTCGGAAGACTGTTCCCTAATGACATCTATGGAATATTGAATTCTGAAGAGGAACTTTTAATTATTTTTGTGCCGATAGCACAAACACAAGGTTCCTTTGTATGCGATAACTCGGGTTCTATTTAAACGATTATCATAAGATGTGGATAGGGAATTGATAAAAGATATACACCTATTCTATTCATACAACGGTGTAAAAAAAAAAAACATTAATCAAATGCAAAAATAGGTGATTGGTTCCTTATCTCTAAAATATATAAAAAATATATAACATTTATAATTTGAAAACCGTGTTACATCAAAATCGTGTAAAAATAGAATTAGCTGCACTTAAATAATTCATCATTTTTCAAAAGTATTGTCTAGTTTGGTATGCACCTATTATTTAAAAAATGTAATAAGAATTCTTTTTACTGACTGGTAAAAAACGATTCAAATTTTTTTTAAATGCATTTCTATTGAATCCAATAAGTATTATAGAAGCAAAGCAGATTCAGACCTTATTCCGCATGAAATGTACAAATGATGTACAACATTCGCATTTTGCGTTCCCAATGACAGCAAGTTTATCAAAATATTTCAAAACTAACTTTTATCGATGAAAATTAATCTCAAATACTCTTAAAATCGTCGATAAAAAGGGCATAAGGAAAAGGATATAAAATATATTTCAAATCTTTACATTATGTAGAAATGTACACGTAGGTGCTAATATATACATTCCCAGAGTAATCTTCTGCTTATGAAATATGGTAGTAGAATAGGATGGAATGCAGCAGTTTTGACAACCCTGCGAGCTCCTTGATCTCGCACTAACTCGGTACTTCATTAATCGAGTGATTGTACAAAGAACACTAGAAAAAACCTGTACTTAATTTCTTTAGTAAAAAATAGGTCCTCAACTTATTTAAATTTTAGTCAAATACCAACACAATTCAGAACAAAATATTTCAGTTGTTAGCTATTTTAATTTGCTAATTTTTTGTAAATGCAAGTTTTTAAAGAAGCAGAATCAGGTAAACATATGAGCATATTACCGCGGCAAAAACATTATTCAACTTTTCATTTCACAAAAGTCTTAATTTGCGGGCAAGGTTATCATTTCACACACTCCTCAATGTGTTGGCAAAGGTTTTGATTTTGTATGATGTACGAAATAGACCCTTCAGAAATATTTATTCGGCAATGAAGACCTCATCCAACATTTTTAGAAAATCGAGCAAAGTTTCTGTTTTGATCAACATTTGTAAACTTTAGATAAATAATACTTTGCAGGAACAACCTTATTTTGCCAGCTGAGTCATTGTTAATGTTGAGTTCAGTGAAATCGAAATTTCATGTTACGCACATCGAATTGAATATTGAGAAATCAACGGCAAGAAATCGAACATAGCCATAAAAAGGTATTTTATGAGTAGGGAGCTCCTTGAACTTATAAATTCATATTCAATTACTCGTAGGCAATGTGTTAAGTGCCCGAATTGAAAAACAATTATTTTATTACAACTCTCAAGTGCGGAGTTGCTCTACAAACGCACAATCTGAACTCAACTGCTCGACGACAGGTTGCCCTTCACTTCAGCTCGCCCACCGAGCAAAGCCCACCACAGCCACCAATCACAAGCGAACGCCATATGCTCTGCTCTGGTCCGCCATATGCCATATGTTTGCTCCAGCTATCACAGCATTTAAATCAATATTCATTTTAATTGTACAAATCACCTTGACTTAATTGTGCGCCCCTTGCATAACCACTCAATTCACTAAAATAGCAGCAGCTACAACAACAATAACAACAACACGAACAGAAAGAGCAAGAAATTGTGTTTCGCGGTCTCAGCGCAATGTTCTATTATGGCCAAGAGTGGAAAAGCCGCCAACCAGAGCCACTTCCATCGCCACTTCCTCGCGCCTCCAATTGCTGGGGTCCATTTGTCCGTCCGTGTCCGTGTGCATTGCATGCCCGTTGCATGCAACATGCGGCAGTCATACGGCGTACAAACAGAAATACATATTTGAAAGATACATGTGTGTGATTGTTTTAAATGTTAACATGGCCATTTAGAGGCAATAACAGCGGCAAAATGGCAGTGACTCGCTCTGACTGACTAACTGACTGACTATGAGTATGTGCCGTCGCCTTTGGTCGCTTTGGTAATAAAGCCAGGAAAGCGAAAAGGCGCGGGCACTTGCTGTTATTACAACAATATTACCAATATTTATAAACCGCTTGCCAAAACCCCCACCAATTCAACAATGGCCACGAAAGTGCAGCGACGAATTGCGCATACGCCGCGTGTACCGCCGTTGCCATCGTTGCCGCCGTCGCTGCATAAAAAGACAAATTTATGATTTATGAATTCAACCTTGTAAATAATATGCTCACAAAAGTACACACACAGACAGACAGGCGGGCAGACGGACAAACGCTAAACGTTCGTTCGCTCGTTCGATTCGCTTGTTGGTTGCTTGCCGGTCAGTCCGATGGCCAAAGCCAGCAGACCAGCGAACAACCCAAGCCAACAACCAACAGCCAACCTACTTGCACAATTTTCCGCACAAGGCATGTGGCAAGTGTGCCCCACATCAAGCGGCCAACCGCCTGACCACAACAACAACAACAACAACGACGACGACAACAACACAAGGCAGCAGCAACAGCATCCACAACTCGGCTGCTTGTTGTATGATTTTTAAATGCGCGATGAGTTATTTATGCATTTCGCATGCGCTTTGGTATGTACGAGTACGTATCTTAAAGATACACACACACACACACTTAGTCAGTTATTGGCGCTATGTTCAAACTGTGAAAACACATGCGCCTTACATGGCGCTCGATGAATGCCTCACAACCTCTGCCTCAGACTCTGCCTCTGGGCCAGCTGCCCAACCAAGGAAGCGGCTTATTAAGCTGTAGACCTGAGCACTGGCTGAGGCCAGCTCTGCCAATGGCTCTGGTGTGAAAAGTTAGCAATGCGCTAGAGCTATATTCTAATTGTTTCACTGCTCCTTCGTTCACTTACAGATTCGATGCCAACAAGTCCACCAAGGGCGCTTCCAAAATGCGAAGAGATCTCATAAATGCGGAGATTGCCAATTTGCGCGATCTGCTGCCGTTGCCGCAATCTACGCGCCAGCGTTTGTCGCAGCTGCAACTGATGGCGCTCGTTTGTGTCTATGTCCGCAAAGCCAACTATTTTCAACAAGGTGAGTTGCTCGTAAATACCATAAATTCAAACAATACAGGGTGATACGAAATAACAGCATGTTCATATTCTTGGGAAGAAATTGTTGCACTTAGAGTGCACAGTGCCTAAGCGGTTAATTCCATATATATTATATTTCTCATATCAAATCATCACATCTTATTGCAAAATCATCTCATACCATATCATCTCTTATCATCTCATATCCTTTTATATCATATCATATTATATATCATATCATCTCATCCTATCTCACATCAAATCATCTCTTATCATCTCCTATAATATTATATAATATCATCTCATATTAAATCAACTTATCTCATGTCATCTCATCTCATGTGTTTATATATCATAACATCTCATTTTATCTCATATCATCTCACCTCATATCATTTCATCTCATATATCATATCAGTTATTGGTTCAACTGTTCTGCTGAGTTTTCTCTCACCCTGTTATTTACAATGTAAACATGCCATTGAGGGCATTTTATGCATTTTACATATATATGTGCATACTATATGTCGAGAGAGGGGCGGCCTGATGATAATTGGTTGTGGTTGATTGAATATTCATGAGTCATGCAGGCGTGCATATGTGCGCCAAAGCCCAAAAATTGGACGCAGACCCACCGCCATGACAAACCACAGCCGAAAATAAGAAACTACTCAAAAAGCTAAGCCTTGGCGCTGCCTTTCGTTTAGCTAAATACCGCTATGCGGATGGCCATCATTCATATGTCTACAAGTAGAGACGAAATTGTTTGCACAGCTACAGGAGACGAGAACGACCCCCGCATGTAATTGCCTAAGCGTCTAGGCACGCACATGGCCCACAACTGAACAAATTGCACAGCGTCCAGTTGGCTCTTCTTCCTCTTTTAATGCGCATGCGCGCAGGTCAACGCTAGGCTCTGCAACCGAACGAGATCAAGTCAAAGCTGGGCACTCTTTTTTTTTTTTTTTGTTTTGTGTTGTGTTGTTTTGTTTTTTGTGGATAATTACGAAAATTGTTTTTCAAATTAGTGTTGTGCGGGATATAAACCCATAGATAACACACTCACACACACTAGTCTCTATGGGTAGAGAGGCATACAATGTAGCGCTTAACTTTGCTCGCATCTTTCACATATAATGCAGCGGCATGTGAACTGCGCTTCGATTCTTCCTTCTGCGACTTCGAGTTCGACTGCAACTGGAACTGCAGCTTCAGCATCGGCATCAGCTCCGTGCCTAGGCCCAGGCCCAGGCCAGGTTCAGACCCAGGTCTAGGCAGTAGGCAATTTCACAATTGCAATGGTAACAACAACTACGGGCACAAGTTTTTGCCTGCGATGCGCCTTGCATTGCTATAAATATTGCGATAAATCAAAATGTGCGATTTATGTGTTCTACAAATTGCAAAAAATTAAACTTAAGTACTGTTTTTTTTCTCTCTCTCTCTCTCTCCCTCTCTCTATTTTGTATTTTCATTGCTTTGCTTTTATTTTACTTTTTTACTATATTTTGGGGTGTGCACAAAACGAAGTGAGGCGGCTTCGATTTTTGCGCTAAGTGTGAGAAATTGTCGGCGTTTGTTGCTCTATTGGCTTCGAATATTTAGTTGCTACGTTGCCTTTTCGGGTGTGTTTGTGTGTGTGAGTGTGTTTACGTGTCATTGCTTAGAAGCATTTATAATCACAAATTGTGTTAATAATAGTTTGCTATCGCATTTGTCTGAACCCGAGCAGGCCATTTGGGCAGGCTGTTTATCTTCAAGTTCAGGCTCAAGGTGCAGCACAACAGCCAAGTGTTGTGGGTGTGTTCATTAGGTTGCAATTGTTGTGCCTCTTGGACGACTTATAGGACAACAACACCAAAGCTATGGTCAGACGATAAAATAGTTGGATTTGTATGAATTGTAGATACATACATCAAATAAAGCCGTCAATGCTTTTTAAACCTTAAATTAGTGTTCTAAATTTTATATATTTAAATTAATCAATATTAACTTAATATTGAAGAGTGACTCAACAGAGCTTCTTGTACATAAGAGATATGGCCAGCATTAAAAGATGAAACTTTCGAGAATTTACTGACACAAGGCAGACTGTATTCACCTAATCAATCACTTTTATTTTTGCGCCACTTTATTATCATTGACGGCAATGTTTCAATTTAAATGAATTTTTGAATTCAATTATTCAGTTCTGGCTGTACTTTGTATTTTAAAACTAGCAAAGAAAATATATTATTCTTCGTCAAATTCATATCTATCAGCTACAAAATTAGTCGCATCATGTTAACAAATAACTTAAGTAGAACAACATAAGCTTTCACTTATTTTCACCATTTGCAGAATAGAATTATGGAGTAATACAGATCCGGCTACTTAAGCCCTGCAACCTTACAACAACACCTTTATTTCGTTTCTATAATATCTAATATTTCACTACATTTTACATTTGCACATTTGGTCACTACTTTTTTTTCCGTCGATCAACTTAAATTTGGTGCCAATATCTTTAAAAGCAAACTAATAGATCATATCATTCCTATTACCATTTCAAAATATGGCAGAAAAAAAAACGCGTTATGTTGTTTTTAAGCTACACAGGAATGCTGTATATAAATAATTTAAACAGTTTTTAGTGCAACTCAGCTTTCGACATACTGGCAGACTTCCAGTTGAGTTTATCTGACGCCAAATTCCAAATTCAATAGAACTACTTCGATTAGTTCCAAAGAAATGAAAAATTGTGAAGGAAAATCAATTCTTTTACACATTAAATGTCACCATTTTAAAGCGGCAATTAATATTAAGCAATTGAGTTAGGCAACAGCTAATTCGTAAGCAAAGACAACAAAATTAATTTAATTTCTTGATTTTGAATTTTCTTGTGATGACTTGCATAAATGTAATAGGTACATAACTATATGATACAGTGATCTGGCGTGATCGATATCATTAGAGTATTAAGATGGACGACGTTATTTGATTCATCCTGTCGAGCTAATCATGTATATATATACCTATAATATGAAGATTAACATTCTTCCTGATCGGTGCTACGAAAAACCAACTACCATTTCGATTTTCAGTGATGTGTAAAAGAATTAAAATAGCCTTACTATGATCAAATAATCACATTATTATAATTGAATCAACAGAGCAATTTGATTACTCATGAATAATGGACGATTGACGCAAGCATTTACACTTTGCTGACGAAATAGCAATTATCTGACCAGGGACTGCTCCAGAACCTTTCAACTAATTAAACTCCATTGCTGCTACATAATATATACGACATCCTTATATTACTTCCGAAATATCAAATTTCTTTAAAAATATTTAAATAAACCCACAAACCATCAATAGAACTGACATGATTTATAAAGAGTTGTTGAATAAAAAAGTTTTTTTTTTTTATCAAGATATTGAAAGCAGTTGAAAAATAAGGAATATAATTGGTTGAGGGGTGTAAAGGGTGTGTAGTTTGCGGCTCATTATAATAGAGGAATAAAGTTATTGTCGTACATAACATAAGGACATACTGACTAATAAAGAAAAGGACAGACGATACATAAAAACAATTTGGTAGGGAAATGAAAAATGTTTTAGTAATTGATGTGCTTTAAAGGAAGCGAGTATTTTTTAGTAAATAGCTGACTAGAAATTGTAGATGTCATGGGAAACTACAACGAGGAGACATATTTTTTATAAATCGAATCTGCATAATTCTCCAATATTGGCTGACTTCCCATGCAAATATTCTATTAAGCCATTCTTCTTGGCCTCGCACTTCCATTTCATATGCCCTTTCCCACAGCCAGACACTATTTCGCTCTCCCTCCCTCCCTCTGTCTCTCTAAAGTGTCCACAACATGGACACACCTCTTCATTGCCCTGCCACAACCTTTCGAAACGAAATTCTGAAAATACTATTGGAAATATTGAAACACAAAATCTGGCTATATTCATGGCCTTTCCGTTCAAGTTCAATGAAATTGCCAGTTGCGGTTACTGTTGGTGCTGCTGCTGTTGCTGCTGTTTTAGCTGCTTAGGCTTTGATTGTGACTGTGGTTGCCATTGCTGTTGTTGCTTTTGCCAGGTGCGGGAGTATCTCGTAGTATTTTAAAAATAATTGATCTTGATGCTGGCCCCAGTGCAGCTGCAAACCGGCAATTGTGCTCAGCAATCTCTAAAGTTGCTGCCAATGCTGTTGCTGTTGCTGTTGCTGTTTGCTGCCGTCTCAGTGACAATGACACATTTTCTTTTTGTGATTCACTTGTTTTTGTAAAGCAATAACAGCAGAGAAAAAAAAACAACTACAGTAACAGCGATCAAGCAGCGCATCACACTCATTGTATGTAGAATAATCAATGAATTGCAATCATTGCATCAAACAATTGCCGTCAACGCGAGTCTATTATTAACAGATTTTTTTTTTAATTAGCTTAGCTTTTTGCATAAAAATTAAATGGCTTGGGGAAAACTGCAATTTGCTTGTTGTTGCTTTTTTTCAATTTAATTCTACCCCTAAACTTAAGCGGATCTCGCAGCTGGGGCGCGGCTGTTAATGACGCAAAAGGTCAACTAATTCAATTACTCAATTCTAACTCTATTTTCCGTTTCTTTTTCTGACAGTTTTCAAGCGCCACAATGCGCTCCACCATCAGACAGCAACACCAAATATTGGCTTCTCAAAGGTGAGTAACAACAACAACAACAACAAAAAGAAGGAGAAGAACAGCAATAACAACAACAACGAGCACTCAATTTATCTGCCACAAAATGTTGACAACTCAACTAACTGAAAGTTCCCAAGAAACAACTCTATTAATGGCACAAACTGTCGCATATCATAAGCCAGAAATCGTTGACAGATATTGCAAAGGCAACGAAGAAACTACTGAACGAGAGTGCCACTTGCTGCGCCAAAAACACCACCAACAACAACACTGAAATAACAATAAATGCCTGGCCAAACAACAGGAGCAGTCAGTCAGTCAGTCAGTCAGCCAGCCAGCCAGCCAGTCAGCCAGTCAAGCATTCCGGCAGTCAGCCATTCGAGCAGTCAACTAGTCAGACAGTCGGACGACAGTCAGCCAGGCAGTCAAACAGAAGCAGCGCGGCAGATTGATCTACATACTTGTGCACACTCGTGACTGAATTAAATATACTCGTGGTAGTTGTCAACTAAGCCGAAAAAAATAAAACAACAACAGCAACAACAGTAACAAAAACAGCAGAGAAAAACGTCTTGAAGCTAACAATTTATTAGTGCGCAGACGCGAAAATGAATTTGCATTTTTAACACACAAAAAGATACAGTTCGCATCTGTGCGAGTATGTACGATACGAGTATGTTCGCGCATGAAGTCCCATTCGAGTTGGTCTTCTTGGTTCAGCTTGCAAGTAGTTCTCAACTGAACCTGAGGATCATTTCAAAGTACACTCCGTGCGGAATTCACCATTTCCTGGGCAACTGTTTAAGGAATAAACGAAGCCAGTCAGTAGCCCTTCGGGATCGGAGTTCACTAAATTTTCCAAAAGTGTTCTCCATCCCAACCAAAGGCAATCAGAGGCGTTTTTGGACCTACAACACATAAATTGCATTATATTCAGAGACGCTCAGCCGATGAAGCTAGAATCTAACTTCCGAAAAGGGATTTTCCCGTTTCAATCGTCCCTCCAATAGGAAACTATTTGAAACAAAATACCTCAATCATTATTCAGAATGTCTATCTTCTATTAAAAAAGCGACCAAACACTACAAAGATTACAACAAATTGTAAGATTTACATTAGGATGTATTAACCAAACGTAATCAGAGATGTTTTTGGACCTACAACACATAAATCGCATTATATTCGAGGGACACTCAGCCCATGAAGCAAGAATCTAACTTTGAAAATAGGTTAAATTATTGCGTTTCAATCGTACCTCAAATGTATAACTATTTGAAACAGAGTACCCCAATCATTTTTCAGAATGTCTGTCTTCTATTAAAAAAGAAACCAAATACTACTATACAAAGAATATAGCAATTTGTAAGATTTACATAAGGATGTGTGGTTGGGTATGAAAAGCTTAAAGAGGCTGTTGTCTTCTCTTTAGAACGCTGATGGTATGCCCAGCTCGACAGATAATAAAACTTCCATGTCTTGCCTGATGGATTCAGATTTGTGTACAAATCAGGGACCGCAAATAATGATTATTTTGTTTTTTTTTTAAACGAAAAAATCATTAACTATAGTAACTTTTGAAAAGCGAGGAATTTACTGACATCCTTTTTAAGGATTATCTATGTATTTTCACCATGATTTATAAATTATCAAAGAATAATCATTATTTTATGTTTTATTTTTTTGCTCATCAATAATGATTATTGGTTAATTTTTAAAGTAAAACTCAAAATTAATCATTAAACTGTGAGCGAATTAATAAAATGAAAAAATAATCATTATTTCGTAATTTATTTAATAACACTTATAATGATTACAGTCCCTGGTACAAAAATTTACGATTTTTCATTTCCGATTAAATTCTCAGGCGATCATAATGAGAATATTGACAGCGAAAAATTAATAGACACAAATATAAACAGTGTACAGTGTTTATAATTAAGACCACTGCTAGACCGATATACCTGAATATTTCGGATACACCTACATACATAAGAAACTGCCAAACGAAATAGAGATATCTAAATTATTCCACATCAAAAGAAATCTCCTGTTTTGTGAAGACATTTTCTTTTCAATGGGAACTCGGACAATTAATTATCATAATAACAAATAATAATAATAATAACAAAATACAACATCTTGCTTATTGAGTGTCTGTGGAGTGCTGTCCATGACTAGTTCATTATTAATTTAGACATCTCTAACATACAGTCTTGTCTTTCTTTTTGTATTGCAGGCACTCTCCGGCTTTCTGATGATGCTCACACAAAATGGCAAATTGCTCTATATATCGGATAATGCCGCCGAATACTTGGGCCACTCCATGGTAAGTGTCTCACAATGTCAGTTTGCTTTTAATTGCTGGCAACAAGCATGTTTGCTCTGCTCGCAAAATTCGTGTTAAATAGTTGTTGGCGCTTACAAGCTATTTGCGCAAAAATTAGAAAAGCGTCTGGAAAGTTTTTCGGGTGCCTTAAACGTCAGACGGAAAAATTGTTACCAGCCGTTTGATACAAATCTCTGACAAGCGACAACAGTCGAGTACGACGTCGTCGTCGTCGTCGTCGTCGTCGTCGTCGTCGTCGTCGTAGTCATCGTTGTCGTTGTCTTTGCTCCTACTGCTGTTGTTGTTGTTGTCTCTGCATGTCATAGGAACCAACAAATATCTGTTGCAGTTTTTTGTTTTTCAGTTGATGTGGTTTTTGTTGTTGCTCTGACTGCTCCCGTTGCCAAGCATTTTGGGTTGACAAGTTAGGCAACTAACTGCTTCAATGTTTGCAGTCAATTCATTGAGCTTGTCTGACTGTGGCTTACGAGTATAGATACCTACATACAGACCCCCACATATAAATCTGTTTCGTTGTACTACGAGCATATATAGTATACTTACTACACACAAAACGAAAAGTTCCTTAAAACTTTTGCACAAATTGTTGCTGTTATTGTTGCTGTTGTGGTTGCTGTTACTGTTGCTGTTGCTATTGCTATTGCTGTTGATGCTGGAACAGTTGGCTGTTTCTAGTTTTGTTTATCGCACGTTTACGTTGCTTAAATAGCAAGGTTACAAGCTTAGCGTGGCCTTTCACTTTACATTTGAAGTACTGCTAAATAAATATGCTCGAGCTGGAAATACATATGTACGGGCATGTACGAGTATGAATATCTATGCATACATATGTGACATATCTCCGGCCGTTCTACATATGCAGTCAGTTATTCATCTGAGCCAAATGCAAAACTCTAGACATTGACAAAGGTACACCGGCATCGGTATCTGTACCGGTACTGGCGCTGGCACTGGTACTGGTACTGGTAAGCATGCCGTCGCTTTCAATAACGTTTCGTGCAATTCAAACTTTTGAAAACGGTTTCTGATTTGCTTCAACAAACAGCGCCTTAACCGACTAACGGGACAACGGGGCGTATGAGCATGCTTATGAAATAGCTGAGAACTGTCGAAAACACACGAAAGTGGCAAGCATTTATGATTTATCATGTAATGAGTTGTCGAAGCCGGATCCAGTTAATTGATTGCCAATGCTCCCACAGATCGATCGATCGTTTTCGTTGAGAATTGGCGCATGCTACGCAAGATGTAGCTACGCTTTAAGACGGTTAAATCCTCTTAATATTAATATTGGCGTTACTATCCAGCATTATAAAGTACTCATTCGATTGACTTAGAAAATATAAATATAACTGCAAACACAACGAGTAGAATGTGGTAGCTTCGTGTACATCCTTCACTCGTCCCCTCTATCACAGTCCCTTAAGGTATATAAGCATTTTTACTCGTTCCTAGGGCAGCTATATCGATGAAACCTCACTAATCACAATACTTAAGCCCCATAAATAACAAGTTTAATAATAATATCTTTAATCCCAGAAATGTGCTCAAGCCTTATTTTCTTACCAATCGTTTCTTACCGATCATTACTCACCAGTCGATTCTCAACGAATGGCAGTAATAATATAATAATTTTACATTTTATTTCATTTATTCAAAAAAAATGGCATTTTAAATTGGTGTGTATCTATAATTAATAAATAATAAAGAGTACAGGTTATAAGCCATTATCAACTTAAATGTATATAAAGCGTGTTTTTACAGTTTATGAGTTTCTAATATGTAAAAAAAGCAGTGCTCAAATTTTATTGAATCTCCAGAATACAGTGAGGCGTTTATACCCTTTATAAAACTGAAAACAATTAAGAACTAAGTAACTTAAATATAATGCTTTTTATATTGGCGAAAAGACGAAAAGTTTTGGGTAATACAGATTTACATAGTTTCCGATTTGGTAATGGAAATGTTTTCAGTTATAAATCAAACATAAAACATTTTGTAAATCACTTCCACTTTTCAATTTGTTTAAAAATCTTCTTAGATTAGAAAATATCCTTCCTTTTAGATTAGAAAATATCTTTTGTTTCCGATAAAGAAATAGCTAATCCGTGAGCATAAAAAAGCAAAAAATTAAAACACAACTAAATCGTTAAAAATAAACAAATCTCTGGCACAAAAAATATAAAATTTTGAAATTTTGACCTATGTTTTATTTTTAGAATATTACCACTTTATTGGGATGCATAAATAAAGCTTAAAACTCCGCTAATAATAACTGAATATAGTAGGAGATTAATAATATTGCTAATTATAGAAATGAGACAGGGTCGGGCTGGACCAAACTCGTTCTGGGGAATGGAAAATTGTTACTAAGCCACCTCGCTATAAATCACATCTAGGAGTGAATTTTAAATATGATTCAAGCTCTGTTATTTACAGACTATTTATTACGAACTAATTTTTAAATGACGAAATCACAAGCTTAATCAATTCCTTGCTTCTTACCCTTCATTTGCATTATTCATAAATATATAATATAAGTAATAAAATATATGCCGTCACACTATAAAATGATTTCAAGAGCGTACTTGCTAAGAAATTTACTTAAATCTTACCATAATGCATTTTTTATTACGAGGGCAAACAAAACTTTAATATTAGTAATATTTTAATAGAAAATTTTTTTTTATATTATTCGTTCAAAAATATATTAGCTACTTTTGAAAAATGGTGAAAGTTCAATTTGGACTGTTAAGTTCCGGGCAGCTGCATTTAAAGTTGAACGTACGAGTTTAAAAGATGAGACACGGCAGGGACGCCCATAACTGTAACCAATGACAAAAACATCGCCAAAATTAAGAATATATATATTTCCATTTGCAATCACTTGACATTTGATAGGAATGATTGTGTTCCAGCGAGTCCAACCACACCCAAATATTATTCACAACTGTGTGGGAGATGATATCTGTTCTGATGTCTAACGTTCGTGCTATTATTAAATGAATATATTGCCGGAAAATCTATTTAATTTTCACCGAGATATTGGGATAATTTTATGTCTAAAACGATTCATTTAGGTTTTGGTAAATTTTGTAAAAAGCTGGTTACAAGCCAAGGAACACCCGCATTGTTCCTTAGAGTCATAGATTGGATTATTTGGATGGTATTACCAGGGTTTTGGTGAATTTTAGATCAGATGCATTAATAATATTCTTTATTTTAAAGTAAATAAAAATATGCAACAAAAACTAGAATGAAATCTTAAAGTCAAGCCAACATCTTGACTCTTCTTATAAGTTTTTCTCGCTTAATTTTAATTACATTTAATATTTTCCGTTATTCTTGCTTTCATACAAATGGACGGACATGTTCTCTTGCATAAATTTATTAATCTTTGCAGTTACAGTTCATTTTTTAGATACGAAATTCTTTGCCTTAAAATCAAAAATTAGATTATTGTATGTTGCGATCAAAACTGTTCGATTACATGCTTTATTTCTATAGTATAAATATATAAAGTCTTTATTTGTATTTATTTATAAAGAATGAAAACAATTTTAAACTGAATCCCAGTAAATACGTTGTAGTAGCTAAAGCTAATATTTGTTTACAAATAATGCTCATTCAATAGCGTTAGAACAATGTTAAGTGTAAAGCTAGGTTTCAGCAATTTGTGAACACCTAAGATATATGAGATATCTGTTTGTCTAGAAGCATCTGTTGTCACGTTATTATTTGAAAAGCATTGTGTAATATTAAAGTTTGTTTGAGAAATGGCGTATATTATATTTTTGTTACTTGGAATAGAAATGGTTTCTTAAAAGCCTCGACCTCATAAGGAGCAGTTTGATGTTCAGAATTCTTCGACTTTCTGAATTATTTTTAATATTCTATACATAATTTCAATGCAATCGTTATATTGCTATCCATTCCAGTAATTTGTGTAACACAATGTTATTTTGTAATAAACATGAAATAGCAATATTGATTAATTGTTCTGAGCTAACAAAATATAAATGGAAATTATTGAACATTTGTTAAAGTTCAAATTAGCATTTCGCCGGCAATGCTTTAGAATGCGCTTTGTTAAATAAACGACCACTTTCATAAAAGCATGCTTTGATTTGGCACAGAAAGGTTTTCAATACGATTATTCAGTTTTACGATTAACTTCACAAACTATCATTCATAACCCGGCAACGACGTCACCCGGTAGCCAGATCGTAAGTAGCCTGTGAGCTCGAGACAGAACATAAAACCCGCTACACTTCGCCTGTCATATCGAAATGGAACACGAACACACACATTGAGGCGGGTCGAGTGGAGTGGAGTCGAGTCGAGCCTGGGCGAGCTGAGTGTGCCACAAAGCTGTAACCATGTCAGCCAAGCGACTGGGGCAGCCATGACACTTGACAGTTGGCCTTTGTGCCAGGCCTTATCAGGACACCCACAACTAAATGGTCAGCGGAGTTCATAAATATTGTGCACCATGTGTTGGCATAATTGCGGCACAATAACTCCATGTACTGCGGACAGGCGACGTGCCCAGAAACATGCTCATACACAAGCACATATACACATATGTATTCGTATACATACATATAGTTGCAAGTAAATGCTGGGCAGCGACCAAAATGGATTGCCCAGCCTTTTAATTTGTGGCGGGCAAGCACTCGACTCAAAGTTAGTTAGTGGCAACACAATGTTGCACATGTGTGCGGCCATAGAAAGCCTGGCCAAAACAGCAGCGGCAGCAGCGGCAACAGGCAACAACAATAACAAGCAAAGTTAATTAACAAACTGCCAAAAATGTCAATAGCTCGGTAGCAATTGCAATTGAGAATGGAAGGCAATGGGTATGGCGATGTATTCGACATGGACATGTTGTTGTTGTTGCTGCTGTTGTTGCTGTTGTTACTGTTGTTGCTGCGGTTTTTGTTGGGCATCATAATTCGAATTCGATTTTTGCATATTCCCATAACAAGTTGCTCGCTGGCTTGCTTTTTGCCATTGTCATGTGTCATGTAGCGACAGGCGGCCATAAATAAATTACAACAACAGCAACAACAGCGGCATCAACATTAGGCAGCATTATAAATTGGTCAGTCAGACTGGCCATAATTGTCAACAATAATAAAATTGTATGACATAAACGGCTGCACGACGACGAGCGTGTGAAAGCGCAGGCCACAATGACACGGCCATTAACAAATTGCAGGATCTCCCCCCCCCCCCCCCCCAGCCACCCCTCCAAACATGATCAAGCTAGTGCACAATTAACTAAACGTTACAAACAACACTCGCCTTCTCTTTCTCTCACACATTTCTCTTGCTCTTTCTTCTGACCGCACAGGAGGACCTGCTCATACATGGCGACTCCGTTTACGATATCATTGACAAACAGGATCACGCAACCATCCAAGCTGAGCTCAATCGTAATGTGCCGCCTCAGCCAGGTGGCGAGCATTCAGCATCCAGTAATGGGGCCGCTGCTGGCAACAACAGCAACAACAACGGCAACAACAACACCAGCAGCGGCATCACAAGTCTCGAAGGCGAGCATCGCATGTTTCTCTGTCGCATGAATGTCAGTCGCAATGCGCGACGGCAAATGCGTTTCGGCGATCAGAAGGTGAGTCTTTAAATCTTGTATTAATATATACATACATACATATACTATACTAGTTAGTAAATAAACACACATATGTGTGAGTGTGTGTGTACACTTAAAAAAACAGCTTATCACATGTTCGATCTCGGATATGTAGATCTTATTTAATCTTGCGCTCAGATCGGACTCGTTGCTGCAAAAACTAGAATGGAACTAGAATCGGTCCTTTGCTCCTTATTGGAATAATAGGAATAAATAAATATGTATAACTAGAAGACGAATTTTTGGCAACTGTGCAGATAGTACTAGTCATTATAAAGTTAAATTCGAATCAAATGTAATTTATCTATCGATACAAATTGGAGATAAATGTGGTAATACGGGTCGCAAATCGAGAGCCGAAGGGGCCGACATATTACGGCTCATGGTTTCGGTAGTTTTCTAAACATACAACCATACTTCGATATCATTCTTACATAGGGATTATGATTTGAAATACATTATTCTGTGATTTTAACGTTAACAAACGTTCGAAGTATAGATGTACATGCTATATAATGTTATTATCGCTTGTAGTTACTATATGTAGCTTATACTTGGTTCGAAATTTGATATAATTAGCTTTTATATCCTAAATCGTAATCCAGTTAATCTTCTCAGCAAAAAGAGTTTGCTGTTTGGAGAATTCCAATCTACTTGTATATAGTATAAAGATTGAAAGGTATTGCAGAGAGAATGACGAGGGAAATTCTTCACTGGTGAGAATATTCCAAAGATGAGCGTATAATTAATATTCCTATAGAACAACATTCAGGCCAGTTTTTCAATTCCCAAATTAATTTCAATAGGGACCTATTAGATTAAGACGCCATTCATAAATAAATAAATATATAGAATCTGTAGTTCTTGTAGAAAATACCTTTTTGAAAATATTTAATATTTAAACATTTTTCTTAATAACTCTATCTGTTTTAATGCTAATGCCAACAGTAATTTATAAATTACAAAATTAGTTATTCAAGCACAATTGTTCCAAATTGGTATGTGTATTTAATTATTTTGTTTTTTAACTACCACAACTGTGGTTGTTCCGATTTTTATTTTAGAATTAACATTCAAACATCCACTATTTTCAAAACTGACTCAAAGCACATCCCCGACCAATTGTTAAAAACTCAGTCCGACTGTAGACTTCACCCCCCATTCCAAATCACAATTTTAAAACGAAAACTCGAAATTTTGTCTCATACAAAGACAACTTTCAGGTGTCCTTATTCCTATACGTTATATATGCTTTTTTCTCCAAGTGTATGTGTGCCAACGTGTGTATGAGTAAGCGTGTGAGTCTGACAGAAATTGATGAATGAATCACCTGAGCAACATACAAGGCGGCGGCAACAGCGGCGGCACAGCGTGTTGCGTGCGCCAAAAGTGTTGTTAGTGCCGACACTTGGAAACAGGCTGCGCATGCGCAGACGCAGACGCAAATAGAGAGATGAAGATGATGGAGCGAGGGAGGTGGCGGGGAGATACGGCAGTCACAGATGGAGCCACGCAATGAATTATGCATGAGGCGCATGCGTTCGTCTGTTGCCCAACTGGCAACTGCCAGTTGGCCTGGCCATACATCTTCGCGCATGTCTGGGGCACTGCTGAGCATTTTCTATAAACTGACAAACGATGACAGTTGACGTTCGTCTCGTGCGTCTCCCACGGCGAGCACCCACCACCATCTTCATCATGATCATCATGATCATCAGCCAACAACAGCAAGCAAGAGTTGCTTGGACGCTCTGATTGGCCGGCCGCCTTCCTCCAAACTTATGAAGTGGAAAAAACGCCACTGCCGCTTGCCCACCTTGCCAACCGTGCCCATCACACACTATATAAATGAATACTATATGAAGTTGTCAGCCAGGCAGTCAACCATCCAAGTACGTAGACGTCTTCGTCTTTATCGTCGAAAAACGACACAGCAGGTACGCGAAACAAGACCAAATCTGTCAACGTGTTGAGAGACGCGTTGGCTGTGACTCGCATTGTTGTTGCTGTTGTGGCTGTGAGTGTTGCTGTTGTTGCTGTTGCTGTAGCTGCCACTGTTGGTGTTGCTACCGTCTGAGGCATTGTGAAAATGTTGTGGGCGGTCGCTTGCCTTATGCATATTTTTTGCTGTTGTTGTCGCTACGTTTTTTCTGCATCCATTTTCAACGCTCGCTGCAGATGTGTGCTGAAAATTATGGAGATAAAGCTTGACGCTGACAGTTGGTGCAAACGTTTTTAATTAAGTTCAAAGTTGGACTTTTAATGAGTTGAGATGGAGTTGACTAAAAAGGAAGTAAACTTGTAATTCCGTTGACACTTTTACTATTCAGCAAAATTAAATTATTGTCATGAAGAACATTGACTTCCTTTTTTGAAAATCTGAAACTAACACGGCGACTCTTTCCATATTGTACACATTATTATTATTGTATATTTAGTTTGTGTCTATAGTCAGTAAAGTTTAAATGATTTCGATTTATTTTGCGATACTATATTATCTATTTATAACCTAAGATTGCAAAAAAATCTGTGTAGTTTCTCTGGAATATTTCTGGAAGGGAAAATTTTACATCTTTTTTTTTTTTTTTTTTGAACACTTCACTAACTAGTTGCGAATAATTGTATTTGGTTTGTAAGTTTGTAACTCCCAAAAGAAAAATTGGTAGAAAAACTATACGCATATAGGTATATGAACAGCATGTCAACAGTAATTCAAATCGCAATTTCCGCATATAACTGCAATATAAATAATTGATGTAATACAATATAAGTATAATAGAATGTAAATCCCAATATTTAATGGAAAAAATTTCTATTAACATATCGATGAAATTTCTATTGACGTATCAATGAAAAGATATTAAGTGTAAGTGCCACTACACTAATAATAATGCAAACTTCTGACTTTATAATTCATTTTCAATTAAAAAACTAATTGAAAAATTAAAAAGTTACTAGTCCCCTCATAAGTAATAATTTGTGCAAAATTAGCTAGAAATTTTTGTTTAAATTGCAATTTGTTGGTTTTTAAGGGGGTTTCTTTAATGCAACTGGTTCTTCTTTTGTTTGCTGCAACTACTTCTTGCAATGCACTGGCAAATGTTTAGAGAGATATGTATCTTATCTCTTAAACATATGTATCTCTTATCTCTTATAAAATCAACCCAAAATACAGTTGATCCTCAATTAGCAAGAAAATTTGAATCTGAATATAAATATATACTTGTACATGCATAAATGTACTATAACTATCTTATTCTTTTCCATTAAATACATTTATTAAAGGTATGTATGCGATAAGTTTGTAATTTGTCTGGGGGTGAAATGAACAATTGTAGTTTTGCAAGACATTTTTTTTAACATAACATTACTATCCTCTATTGCGTGCACCTATGTGGGTGAACCATGTTCGCCATTTCGTATTCATAATAGTGATATAAAATCAATCACGCCAAATAACTATCTCCATTTGTTAATACTTGTAGGGGTATAAAATCAACCACTATGAACCCGATTAGTAGATGTTGCCCTCTTAAAAGAGATTCGAGTAATCACGGTTCGATTGTAGAAAGATATAGTAAAAGCGTAATTTTAAAATTAAAACTTCATCATCTGCTCCAAAGCTCATAGATTATTTACCTATTTATTTATTTATGTATGACAGCTTACATGTAATTACTATTGAATTGCTAAATTAATGCTTTATGCTCAGCTCCCTGTATGTACAGGATAATGAGTCATATTTATAATAAGTTAAAATCAAGAACAAAATTGTTAAGTAAACATATTTGAGTATAACAATTTTGGAATGTATGTATTTATTAGTGCTATGTATATTAGAAGAGCTTTAATAGTAGGTACTAAAAGAAAGTAAAAGAAGGTTGCTCAGTTTTAAAAAGTTAAAATTGAATTCAATATTCTGGGGCGTTGCATGAAATAGAATTAGTAAGTGAACGATATTGCCAAAGTTTTGATTTCTGATTGCTGAAGGGTTGTAAAAATTTTAAGTCGAACAGGTTGTTAGCAGACTTGGCAGTTGCTGTGTAGTGATGATTAAATCGTTTCATTTTACACATTTAATCAAGATACATTTCCTTCTGCTTTAAAATTTCAAGAAATAACTAGGCGAATATGCAAATGGTCAAGCATTTAAGACCTGCAGTAGCCATTTAACGATTACTTTTAACGACTTTTTTAATTGCAGAAACCGCTTTGTAGTTGAATTTTGTTTAGTTTGCAATTTTCCGTGCAACACTTTACAGCTTAGCTCTTTTTTTTTGCCATAAAGGCAGATTTCATTGCTGTAATTATAGCACAATCGTGCCAATAGTGCTATGTAAAAACAAATAGTAACAGTAAAATATAATAGAGTAATGTAAGAAGGGGGAAAAAAAGGTGTTTTGCATCGGCCGGGAATCGAACCCGGGCCGCCCGCGTGGCAGGCGAGCATTCTACCACTGAACCACCGATGCTTGCTGGAAGAATCTGCCGAGTCAGAAAACTTGATTATCAATGGCAGCCAGCATTGATTTGTGCTCGCTTCAACTAAATTTAATCAAAAGTATCTCCCAACTTAGCACAAAGTGGCTATTTATATCTTTTAAATGTAGAATAGCTGTCTAGAATTTCAGCTTAGAAGCCACGGAAAGAACTAGTTCGTTGCTGAACTTTCAAGTTATTTATGTTTTGCCAGAATTTGAAATCTTGCTGTAAGTTAAGCGACCTGTGTTTGTTATTAAAGTTTCATGCAATTTGCATGAATATATTGCACTTGGGTGTCATAAGACCTTTACTTAAGCATTTCCATAGCCCAACCCAAAGTCTGGAACTTCTCCACATGTCGCCCGTACATGAGCCAGCTGCGATAACCGAAGCCAAGCCAAGCCAAGCCAAGCTAAACCAAGCCAATTGTTGCACATTCACCACTCGTTAATATGCAATAAAAATGGACCAATAAATAATTATGAATGAGGTCAGCATAGTTCAGCAACAGCCCAGGCAGTCGGCCCAGTCGGCCCAGTCAGCCAGCATCTTAGTATCAGCATAGACAAGAGCCCCGAAAAATAAAAGCCAAGTAAACAGCAGACGGCAGCGGCGCGCCAGTGGCGCCTGCTCCCCAGTCTAAGGTCGTCTCATTTACAAAAAAAAAAAAAAAGAAAAAAGAACAAGAAACCCCAACAACAACGATGTCTGCGTCATCGAGTGCAACAACGACTGTAGAGTCTGGCCGTATTTGCATTTAAGTAGAAGCAGTCCCAGTCGTAGTCGTTGGAGGAGATGCTGAAGAATCCCAAATGCAATTGCAATGGAGAAATAAATGCAGGCACGTTTTAATTGGGAGACAATGGCGCAGTCGCCTGGTGTGGAGCTCGCAGCTTGCGCATGCGCTGGCAAACATTTCTGTGATTGCCTTTTTTAAATTATGGAATCAGAGTAAAATGTCTATGAGCCGGCATGCCTCTCCAAAAATGGCCAAGCCAAAATGAGTTGGCGACGAAGGCGATGGCGATGGCGATGACGATGGCAAAGACGACGACGACGACAACAACGTGCGCCAATTTTCGTGGGAGCTGGCGGTCCTAAGCCAGAATGTGGCACAAATCTCAACTCCTGTCTCATTCTCTCACTCCCTCACACACTCTCACTCTATCCCTTGTCTTGCAGGTCGTTCTGGTACAGGGGCACTATTTGTCATTTCTGCCGCTTTGCAGTCGCAATGAGCCTGTCTTCTTGGCTACCTGCACACCCATAGCCATGCCCGAGACCCGCGAGTGCGTGGTGCAGGGTGCGACAAATGTTTTCACCACCATACACTCAATGGATATGAAAATAGCACACATAGATAAGAAGTAAGTATTATACTGGATCCTTAAATGGACCTTAACTGAGGTGAGGATTCCGTTGCAGCGGCGAATTTCATTTGGGCTATGACAAGACAACGTTACAGGGAACTTCCTGGTACAATTTAATTCACAGCGAGAATTTGAGGGAGGCGCAGAGCAAGCACAGGCTAAGTAAGTTTCCCTGAATTTTCAATCAAAACTTTAAAAAAATCTCCCATCTATTCCATTTCTTAATCTTACAAGTATCTCAATTTTAAAATCAGTCTGAATAATTATCATCTAGCACATATGTACATATACTATACTGTCTTGCAGCTTTAATGTAGACCCTTATTTACACAAATTTTTATTTAAACATATGGTTTTATTATCCATAACAATGATCCTAGTCCCAAAATGTAATTTTTATAGAACATTGATGCAGACTTTCATTAAAATCATCGCTGAATACTATACAGCTTTATGAGGAACGATCAGGACAGAAATTTTCAGAGAAAAATATCTTCAACAAATTTGTAACTTGTGAGAGGTTTTTTAATCTGAAGCTTTATCATATATCTGCCATAGAGATGATTCGTTACAGCATAGCTTATTTTAGTTGAAAGACTGCAGCGTGGAAACTTGTCTTAAAATCCAAACCCTCGTTTATATATTCAATACTATTACCAGGTGAAAAAAGGTACAAAATATGGAATATGCTCGAATTAAATTAAAACGTTCTATTATTAAGATTTATGCTCGAATTAAATTAAAACGGTCTATTATTTAGATTTTCCAACATACATATAGTTCATGGAACATAGATGGTACTAGAAAATAGACAGAAATACTTGTTCGTTTCTGATTTTAGACTTTCAGAAAATTGGTTTTTAAAATCGCCTTCGAATCGAAAAGTCTTAAAACTAAATGGTTCATTTTTGTGATATTTTAGGGTTTTCTTTTTCGACCCACTTCGTCACTTCAAATGTTAGGATTGGTTTACTCAAAATCTTGCCTTTACAGTTACGCAATCGGAACAAGATCGGAGTTGCATTCTGCTGGTACGCATGCAGCGCGGCAGTGGCGACTATACTTGGGTACATGTGGTCCTACAGGTGCGCGACAGTCCCGACTCAACCCAACAGCCCGTCATTGTGTGCACCAATCAGGTGCTGAAGTAAGTTTAAATTATTCCCCAGCCAACAATTGTTCTATAACAAATCGACCACCCTGAACGACATAGCGAACGCGAGGCGTCCATCATGGTGGCCAATTCCTGGCTGTACCATTACTACACGGTACAATCGAAGATACAGTTTGGCATGCCACTGGATAGCGCGATGCGCGTGCCACCCGGTGGTGCCCCAAATGTTTACTACACGGCGCATCAGGCCACCGCGCACCACATGGCGCCTACGCAGCAACCACACAGCTACAATCACGGCAACCTAAATCTAAACCTACACAACCATCACCATCATGCGGCGGCGGCAGCGGCCTATCACCATCACACGCATATGGGAGCTGCCTATGGCGGCGGGGTCTATCACGGGGAGAGCGCAGCTGGCGAGCTCAAGGAGAATGAGCAGCAATACAATTATCCTCAGGCTGGCTTAGAGCCTGTCGACTATAGTCAAGTGAATGGCAGTCCCAGTCAAAAGTCGAGCACTCCGCGCTTATCCTCCTCCACATCGTCAGCATCGCCACCGCCGCCCAAGAAACGGGCGCGAAACAAACTGGAGCCGCTTTACTTGCAGGTGGGATTGTTAAAATTTTTACAGTGTAGCCCACATGTATAGACCGATGGGAATATTAACATTTTATACAAATACTAATTGCTTAAAATACTCCATTGTAATGAATAAATCTATTTGTATTAATTCACTGTTTACACTTTCTACAAATTTTCCAAATTACTATTCAAAGTTCTGAGCTAATAATAAACTAAACTTTACTTTCCAAAGGCACTTTTGTTATTGAACTCTTATTGAAAAGCCGATTCAATGTAATAACAATATACTTTATTTATACTTATAGCGAAAATATCAATAATAAGTTATTTTTAAGCTTCGATGCCCAAAGAAGTGGGAAAGGTTGAAAGTGCTGGAATCTAAGATATATTTGCCATATCGTCTGATTTATTTGTAGGCCGTGGAACGTTCAGCCACAACCCCGGAGCCGGACTGCACGCAACAACAACATTACGCGCTGCAGTCCTCAGCCGCCGCCTACTCAAGCAGCGTAGCAGCCAGCAGCGATGCCCATGCCTCGGTCATCTATGCAACCATTGTGCCCACTCGTCCACGTTTGCTCAATAAAACGCTGCCCCCTGATCCTGCCGATTTTATCGAGCAATGGAACCCCAGTCCGCCCTGGTCAGAGTCCGCGCAAAAGGCTTCCCTCGACAGTTTCTCCTCCTCACATGAGCTAAGTCCCTGCATCACCACCACGCCTCCCACGCCCACCAGTGCACCGCCCCATAACCACAGTGGCAATGGCGGCGCCAATCTGAGTGGCAACCACAATTCTGGCGCGCAAACAATTGGTCCTGCATTTAGTTTCGAATGGATGTCCGATCCCCTAGTGCCAGTGGTCGATGCCTGTCTCACCTGCGTCCCACCTGAGGGATTGCCCGTGGTGATGAGTGTCGCCCATCAGCAGTGGCCCACGAGCACAGCGGGTAATCATCATCAGCATTTGTCCCAGCACCTGGCAGCCGCCCAACACCATCATCATCAGCAGCAGCAACAACAACAGCAGCAGCAGCAGCAGCAACTACAACAACAGCGCATGTCGCTGGGCAATGGCCTGCTTCTGCATCACAGCGCCTCCCATTCCCCAGTCACCAGCTTGTCGCTGAGCTCTACGCGTGCGGAGCATGCCGCCGCCGATGCAGTGACCACGGGCCGAGCCAATGTTGGAGCTGCTATCGAACCGGTTGAGGATAGAGGTTAGTACAATTTGATTGTCACTTTTGCGGTATGGCCAATTGGCAGCCAAGTGCTAAGTAATTAAAGCCAAAAACAAACCAAAAATATACACACATACATACATGTATGTATACTTGTACGTATGTATGTATGTATGTATGTATGTATATTAAAAAATGTGGATCTGCTGATAAGAGGCGAGTCTGAAAGCTATTCTTGGACTCGCCTTTTCGAACCGCCACATGCCTATGCCATACACATATCCCATACCCATAGCCAGACCCAGTTCACGACAATGCTCACACACGCCTTCTCGTTGGCTCTCTTTCTCGCTCGTTCTCATTTCAGATCCGAAAAATTAGTGACTTGCGCATTATGTAAAGCTCGGAAATCCCCATAAACACTCGGCTAGGCTGGCTGGGCTGGCTGGGCACGCGGACCGAGCTTTTTGCTGCCCATGTGCAACGGGCAGGTGATAATCACACTTAAATTAATTGCCACTTGTCATTTTAGCGTTTAAATTATTTTTATCTTACACTAAACAATAACAACAATAGCAACAACAGTAGCAACAATGACAATTACAACAATAACAAATGACGGCGCACGCGTAACCACAACGTCTCTGACAATTATGGCAGGTGCTATAAATACATTTTTTATAGCAACACCTTTCCACCCAGCTTATCAACTAATTTAGTGTTTAAACAACGCATTCCTTCAAAGCTTACACACACAAATATAATCCCGTGTGTGGGTGTGTGTATGTGTGTGTTTTGTGTGCAATTTCGGTTTAAACATACACATAAAAACTTAAGGTTAGTTTTTGCAATAAAAAAAGCATGAGAGCTATTAGTTGTAGCGGTTTTTATGGCGTTTTTTATGAATACTGTAATTTGTGTTTTGTAGAGCGCTAGACGAATTAGGCTAATTATTTTATTTATAAACATAAAATGGTTATTTATAAATATTTATTACTATTATGCTTTGCCTTTGGTTATTTAATAAACAAAAACTAAAGTAGCTTTTCAGTTGAATCTTTAAGAAAACAATGTGTCTTATAATTCAATTCCGATTTCGGGTGGTTGGTAAAAAAAATACAGGTAAGCTGGAATCGAAAGAAAAAAACTCTACAACTAAAGCGTTCATGTGAATTTGATTCAATTTAAAGCTTCATTGAGTAGAATATTGGTAGTATTGATGAAAATATCCAAAAAGCAATCGAAGGGGACATCTTCATTCCTAAAAACAATCTCAATAAATTAGGATCGAATTCGTTTTATCACCGTTTAGATGTTCTGAATAGAAGATATTAAGCTAGCTGTCTATCCTCCCTTCTTCGTATCAATAAACCCTTCACATAAATATTAAAAAATTAAATGATTTTCCCCTTAGGAAAAAAAGTTTAAGAAAAATATAAATATTTGTATAAACACAATTGATTTGCTAAAAGAACGTGATGGTGCCTCGCCAATGAAAAAACAAATTTGTAACCTTAAATATGAATATGGCAGAATTTCAAATTATTCTTGAAGCCATTGCCAAATTGAATAAATACTAATAGTAATATTAATTCAAAATAGCTATTTAGCAACTATGTAAAGACTAAGCAAGGCAAATCACCGAATTAAAGACCTAGAGATCTACCTGAGCTAGTGCGGGATTTGATTGCGAATCGAATTGGATATTCTATCCCTGAACTAGTCATGTAGTGCAATATGGATTGTGTAATATTATACAATCAATAAAATTTCAAATCAATGTATTGTGATATTACAAAATTATGAAAAATAGTTTTTCAAATCTATCTAAGCAATGCGATTGGCTTAAGAAATACTCGTATAACAATTCGTTTAATTTCCAAATGATTTATTGCCGTTAAGTCTTATCTGAAGAAAAGCCTTTTAAACTAATTTGTTGACTCTTAATCTTGAACTATTTAGTTGACCCGCTGCCAATACTTTCAAATGCTTTCGCTCAAGTCTAACGCCACACCCCACAACCGCCACAGTCTGCCATGGAGTGGGGGGCTGGCCAGATTGGCAGCAAATCCCAAAGCGCCAACTAAAACCCATAGACCTGCCCCGTCATAGACAATTCCAAGCTACCATTTCATGGTGACGACGATGCCGCTGCTGCTGCTGCTGCTGCTGATGCTGATGCCGATGCTGACGCAAGGCAGTCGCCAGACAGTCGAGTTTCACACACAGCCTCTTCACTTTAACACACAAGCATTTGGGGGCTATGGCTCCTTTTTTCGGTTGCATTACTGCAGCCGAGATCTTTTGGTGATATCCAACAAATATTGTAAGTAGAATGGCCAAACAAAACAAAAAGGCAAACAAACAAAACGAAACGAAACGTAACTGCATGGCCGATATGGGAGGAGAAGCCGGGGAGTAGAGGGAAGGGGGAGACGACGTCGTCGGCAGCAGCTGGCGCGATTGAATGACTCGTCGTCTCCATCGTCGTTGTCGTCTGAGATACTGACTGGCCAAGACTGGGACTGGACGACGACACACTTACAGGCGACGACGGCTCCAAGTTGTGAAGCCGCAGCCGAGGCACAGTGTGAAATATCGACAATCCAAGCGAATAAAAGCTTCAAACAAAAGAACGGTCCAAATATTCATTTTGTTATAATATTGCAATAAAATAAAATTCTAACATAGTATGACTCTCCGTTTTCATTGTATTTGCCATAAGATTTGCGATATTCTTTGAATTATAAATTCTATTTTTCTTGCGTAATTTTGTTCTCAATTGCAATAATATCTTGTATTGTATATTTTATGCTTATATTTGGAGGCACTTTTAATGGAGTTTGTAGTACGAACACCCGATCTGCTAGGTATATGATGTACTACCGATAAAGCAGAAAAATGGTACAATAAACAACACCTCAAGTAATGCCATATTCTCAACTATTTAAGAAAGCCGAAGTCTTTGGAATATTTTGATTATCAACGCCCATTTAATGTGTATATGTGCGCAGATATTTTAATTTAATTTAATCTTAGAGTTTCTCTTATAATTTGAATGTTTATCACTATTAAGCGAAACAGAGCCTTATCGGTTATTTGTGTGATTGAAAATACTTTTTTGCAACACACACAGAAAGGTGAAGAGCTTGGACTCCTTGTTTATCCTAAAGTGAGCTCTCAATCGAATGGCTCCATCGACAGGGAAGGAAGAATTTTTAGACCAGTCATTTGTGGCAAAAAAAAAAATGTTTCAGCTAAAATTTTAATCGAATATATGAGAATATTTTCATAAAATATAAAGACCATATATTTCAAAAAACATAAACAAATATTCAGTGGTTTGGCGTGGGGTCTGAAAGGGCTAAAGCATTACTTTCTGTACTGTTGTACTGTTGTTATATCGGTTCAGTAGAAAGGGCTTTTTACCTCATATTATCAAATTAGTGTAAGATGCTTTGTGTTCCATAGCACGGCAGCCACGTTTCCTATTAGCGCCGTTTTGTCTTATATCGGGACAACCTTATCATCAATTCATATTAAAGATTAAATATAAAATTTTACATTTCCAGTTAAAGTTACAGTAACAGAGAAAAGGGAAACACTGATTAGAGACTAAGTTAAGTTCCTTTCACGCTACTTTTTCGTAAACTCCATTTACAAAGTAAGTAAAATCCACTAAAGTTTTTATAACTTACTAACGTATTAACACTAATCAAAACAAATATTTTATTGAATTAATTTAATAATTTTCTCAACAGTGCATTTAGTTTACATTCAAAATTGTGGTCCTTTATAATTGTTATTTATTTGTTTTTTTATAATGGCTGATTATAACTTAATTTTTAATCAGCTTATCAGCATTTTCAGCAGACACTAATGAAATTTTTATCATCATAATTTGACGAATCTCCAAGCCCAAATTAATTCAACAATTTCGAAAATAAATATTACATAATTGTAAAGCAATGTTACCAATTTTGCACACTTCATCTGTTCTACAAGTATAGTATAGTATATCACTATTTTATACAAATCTGATTTTTTTTGCATATGCTTCCTTATAGGGCTTGCGGACCTATGACGATCTGTCTTGTTAATTCCTAAATTAGTTTGCTTACATAACCAATTTATTTTTGTTGACCCCTAATCTTCATAATTTTATCACATTTTGACAATGTTAGTCTAATAATTGGGGTCTTTGTTTTAGAAAAGAATACAATTTTAACCGCAATACTTTAAATTTGAACGTACTCTTTAGCTTCTATAGTATTATTTGAATACTTTTGTTGTACAAAATATTTCAAAAGCAATTAAAGGACTATTCAGGCATCAAAGAATTTAAAAGGACACACAAAAATTGAGCGAGTAACTTTAAATATAATCTAAATACAGTTTTTGTTAATTAGCGTCAAGAAGAAATCGATCCTTGGTTCATGCATGTGCATTCTTAAGTTTAAATGACATATTAGAGTTGAGTCCATATTGTTGAAGAAGCTGTTTTGCGGATCAATTGGTTGGTTGGTTGATGGTTATAAAAGCCTTTTGGCTAAATCTATATTTGTAAAGTAAAGATATCATCCATGATTTTTGAAAATTTCGTCCTTAGGGATGGAGATTCTCTAGAATTCATTATCAATTGTGACCTCGCTCAAGCCTCTCAAATCGACTACTAGTCTAAACTTACTTTCTAGTTCCATCCACATTTGACTGAACTATTATGATGATTGGCTATATTGAATAATACATTGATTTTAATAAATATGCTGAAGGCAACAAATTTAAGAACTGAAGGAAACACAAATATTCAATAACAAAAAGGAAACTTTAATTGCAATCCATTTGTTGCAAATGAATATATATTGTCTTTGTTTTGTTTCCGAACTGGAATCTACAGACAAGCGTCGATAAAATTCAGCTCAAATCCAAAATAAAATCAAGGAAATCCAATATTTTTTGCATGCCAGGATCAGCAGAATGTCATACTGTGCATTGGCCATTGAGCCGGGGCTGTGGCAGCGGGCGGGGGGCGGGTCCAGGTTCAGTGTGTGGCTGTGGCAGCATTCTCAGAAATATTGGTGTAGGTCACAGTCAGAGATAACATGCTGAGACTGTGTGTGCTGCCACAGTCTTGGCCTCATTGTATGCAAATGTGCCACGATCAACGCGCAGCACTCGCGAATAGAATGGAACGACATGGGCTGGCGAGGCAGGAAGGAAGAAGGCGAGGCACCACCCGCCCAGGCAACTGGCGTACAACTGTTGCTGGTGTTGGTGCTGGTGCTGGTGCTTGTGCTGATGCTGCTCCTCATGGGTGCCAGAATCGTTTTGTGTATTTGGGTTTTGTTTTGAGTTGTGCGATTTTTGGCATTTTTTGCTGTCATGGTATTTTGCATTTCCTTTGTCCTAGCCAGGCTCTTACATAAGTCCCAGCTCCTGGGCTCCTCCAAATAAACTCCTTCTGCACATGGGATGTACCCAAAGGATTGTTACATTTTAGCTTCTCAGTTTCTCCCTTTTTCTCCAATACGAGCATGTGTGTGTGTGTGTGTCTGTATGTGTTTGTGTGTTATTAGCGCACAAACAGACAAGAAACAGAAAATTTTTATAAATAAACGTCGACGACAATGGGAATGCTGCACAAAACATTTCAACAGGAACAACATGTAATCTTTTTTTGTTTTGTTTGTTTTGTTTTGTTTTGTTTTGTTTTTGTTTTGTGTGTGTATGTATATATATGTGTGTGTGTGTTTGTATGTTGTGTTTGGGGCGCATTTAAAGGCGCAGAGCAGAGCAGACCAATGCTTAACCATATGCAATGCCTGCGCCGGGGTCACGACACTTTTTGTGGCAGCCACAACAGCAGCAGCCTCGGCCGCAGCCGCAGCAGCAGCCGCAGCAGCCAAATAGTGGGAGAAGTATGGCAAATGGCTCTGGGGCCTTGTGGGTGCCTTATTGTTTGCACGGCTGGACATTTTGGACTTGGAACGCTACTACGACGATGACGGCGACTGCCTGGCGTCAAGAGAATGCGTTGCTGACTGCCTCTTGTTGTTGCTGCATTTGCAAATATTTTGCCTTGCGCTTGTTCTCTGACTTTGATTTCGTATTGTGAATGTGACTAGGACTGCGACTGAGACTGAGACTGCAACCGCAACTGCAACTGCAACTGTGGCTGATTCCTAGGAAAAAATGTTACATGAAATTAATAAATAGGCAAATAAATGTTAAACAGCTGCTGTTTGTACATGTTCTTGTTGTTGCTGTTGCTGTTGTTATTGCACGCGCACGGTAGCCATTGTTGTTGCTCACAGGGTGGTGGCAGTTTATGGCATATTGCATTTGCATAATGCAAAGCAACTGAGTAGCAGCGCAGGATCTTTCCCAGGCCTATATTGTTGCTGCTGCTGCTGCTGCTTCTGCCAGTAGGAAGTAAAGCATCAGCAACAACACCACCACCTACTATGCAGCCCCCACTCTCTCCAATGCCCTCGAGTCGAAGCAAAATCTCAAGTTCGCTTTGCCACTGCATAGCAAATCCTTTTTGTGCAGTTCACAGTCGGCCAGCTAGGCCTGCGCATGGAACTAATGCTCATATTGCAAGGCTATAAAAACTCTTCCAAATATATTCCGCAACGCCCTCACCGAAAGCGAGACACTGTAACCGTATGCGTACTAAAAAAAAAAGAAAAAACAACAACGGTAACTGAACAACGAGCAGGCAATGGACCTGGGCAGTCGAAACAATTGTTTTACCCTTTAGCAAATGAACCTTAGTGGTTAACATAGGTTGCTGGTTACACACAAGCTAAGGCTACGTAACTAATCAAAGCCTTTTCCACAAATGTTCAGTAGTAGATTACAGGACCAATAGGTTTATATAAAAACATGTAATGTACAATTTGACCCGCAAGTGAGTTAAGCTTTCTGTTACATAGATATGAAGACTTTGCTTAGAAAAAAGTAAACGGAAGGAAATTCCATTAGGAAAGTAATTAAATATAAAACATGGATTACTATTAGGAATACCGAGAACAAATATTAAAACTAAATGGCTAACAAACTTATATTAAATACATTGAGAACACAAATTAGGTATAAAGCAAAAACGTGCCGATTTATTTATTTTCTTTTTGTTGGGCAAATTAACATTAATAATTGAACGTAGAATTTAGAACAAAAACAAATAGCACATAAACATCGAAAATGAAAGATTTTAAGTACTGATGATATAATTTGCATAAGCGGTGAAACCTAATGCACAAAACATTGAAATTATCTTTTAAAGTGGAGCTTAAATACTTTAAAGCCGATTTAAATCTACAACTTCTTGTGTGCAGCAGTAATCTGGCAGACTTTTTTATTTTCTATGTTTGCGAAGTGCTTCCATATAGCAGACATTATTCAAATCAAAAATATCATTTTGAAATTAAGCAGCGTTGTTCGTGAACTTAATAGAATTTCCTACACTGATTTTATATCTTAACTACTACGAGGGTTTTAAATTGAAGAGAAATTGAAATTGAATTGAAATCCCAACAACACTTGTAGGGCAATCCAAATTCGAACAATTCTCGAGCTCCACTTTCTATCGTTTGAATTTCAAATGTACGAGCCACACTGAGCCTCGAAAAGAGTACAACAACAAAAAACTCTGCGGCACTATATTAATATGTAAGCCGCAGAAGAGAAGAAAAAACATAATAATTCGTCTATAATTTATACACAATTGTAAATAAAATGTGTACAAGCATAATTTACACATAAACAAGACGATGCGCTGCAAAACCTGCAACATCATCGCAAACAAATGCTGGACAGGCGAGGCCAAGCGATTAGAATGCGAAGCTATCTGGCTGGGGAGAAGCGGGTCCAAGCGAGGATCGAGTTGGGACTGAGGGGAATGAGGGGGCAAAACAGCAAAACTGAGTGACTGAGAAATTGATCAACGCTTGTGCGGGACATAAACTAAAAGCTTATTTAACATTAATTTCGCCACGAAAATCACACAGCAATTTTAAACATCAGTTACATGGCAGAGGCACCAACAAAAACCAATGGAAGCCGCAGCAGCAGCAGCGGCTGTGGCAGCAACAACTACAAAATGCGAAATGCGAAGAAACTATGCACAAGAGCCGCAGCTCCGCACTCATGTAATCTAAGCTGCCATTAAACAAAATACAAGAAAAACTTACGAAAACATATGCTACATATTACAGCCGCCGAGGAGTCCCAGTGACGGAAGTAAAGGAGCAGGCGCATGAGGTACGATGTAGACGCCGACACGGACGGCGACGCCGATGCCGATGCTAGCGACGACGACCTGCCTGGCTGGTTCACATTGCCTAGACAGATCTGGCTTTAGTGGGAGAGCCTCAGCACAGCTAAGCAATTGCACCTGCCTAGTCTGCCTCTGCCTCTGTACGTGTGAGTGTGTGTGTGTGTATGTGTGTGTGTGAGTGTACAACGCCGTTACAAGCGTACCCCAGCAAACTCAAAAGATTTAGAGCGACATTAGAGCAGTCAATCCATCATGACTGAACATTACCATAAATTACACAGAAATAATTGATTATTACGAGTAGACAGAGAGTTGTTGCCAAGGCGCAGGAGTACAAGCCAACAGTTGTAAGTATGTATGTGCACTTGAAGAAAGAGTTCATATAGAAAATAATTGCAATTCATTTCCATTTCCTGTTCAGAAATATTCAAATCTTTCGCAACTCAGCTGATGGAATAACTCGACGAACTCTTTATTTTATTCTCAAATCTTCTCACAAATGGGTCGGGACATTACACCAATATCAGCAATGGCTTGAATAACCCACATTTAAGCCTTATTGCATAATATATATTTATAAAAGATTTAGGAGAACAATAAAATCTCGAAATATTCGCATTTACAAATTTTTTTTTTTTTTCCTCTACCATATTTCTTGTTACTTATTTAAACTCATAGGCTTTATAATAAATCTTCTAACCTATTGAAGTTTGTCATTAACTGCAGAATTTCAATTTATTGAATTTATTTATCAGTTTCTAGTTTTTGTTCTTTAATTATTTCTTGTCAATATTGTCGTGTATTGTGAAGATCTTTTTAGAAAATTATAATTCAATTTGAAATTATATTCATCGGCTAAGTGTTAATCTAGTGTGCATTAAATCAATTATGTATTATAAATTAACATATTACAAATAAAATATATTTAAAATTTGAGCATTATTGATTTGTAGAGAACCATAAGATTTTATAAAGGTAGTTTGAAGGAGACTTCAAATTTTTGGGCCCGTAGTGTTCACTTTTATGCTGGAGAATTCAACATTTTGAGTTAAAATTTCAAACATGAATATTAAGCTCAAGCAAATATTTGTTTTCCCTTTTTTTCATCAGTGTAGCCTCTGTGTTTTTTTGAATTTCCCAGCTTGTGTGTGTGTGTGTGTGTGCGAACGTGTGTGCCATTATGCAGCCGCTGTTGCCCACTTGGTGGTGTGGTTGTAGTGCTTTACGCAGTTTTGCGAGCGCACCGATTTAGTTTAAATTACGTTGGGAAGATGAGAGTGCACATCTCTGCTCCACTGAGTAAGTGACTGACTGAAGGACTAGCTGACTAACTGACTAACTGACCATGTGCGACTATGCTCTTCCGATGGCTTGCAAAAATATTCTGCCAGTTGGCTTGTGAGTCAGTTGGGCAATCAGAGCGCTGACCAATTGCCCAGCCACTAAGCACTTTGAACTTCAAGAAATTGCCACAGAAACAACAAGCCGTCTGAGTAATTGCGTATGAAATAGACTCTAGAGTAGAGACAAGAGTTAAGTTTCCACGACGGAGTAACTTATCTCGGACAGCAGACGCCGAAATTTAATAGATGTTAACAAATTTTTATTTACCAACAAAACGCCTTCAAAAAAATCACTGATTTATTTTTGTTTATGCAATTGCGAGGCTGAGAGACAAATCGTAAGCCATTTGGGCGCTAATTGTGCGCTCAAAAATGACAAACAATTTCGTTTCGGCAGAGATACAAATGAAAAAAAAAAACTGGTATGCGGAAAAAGGCAACCAATTTCAAATTAAAATGTATATTTTATGTTGCAAGCATTTATTTTCGGATACTCAGTGATTGTATATTTATTTCAAATCATCGTAAATCATTCATCAACTTGATTTCAATTGACGCTTTGATATACGCTTTTTATACTGGATTCATATAATTTTAATGCATATTTTCGCATTTATTTGCAACTTTATTACAAATGTAAGATGAGCAGGGCTTAGGATATGCATACATATGCGTCGTATTAAGTTAAGTAATAAAGTTAAACTAGCGTTTATCATCGGAAATTCGACATCTAAGGGCTTAAATGTTATGTAGCATCTTTTTATGACTGATTTATGGCTCACTTGCGAACACAGTTTGCACTAAACTGGCTATAAAGCAATTTAACTTGCTTGGCTATCTATAACGAATCTTTATTAATCAGACAAAGCAAACGGCCCTATTTGTACTTAGGACATATATTCGAATAATCAAATATTTGTCGAAAACAGTGCTTTATATTTTAATTTGACTTTTCTTTCTGCAATCACACTTTATTTGTCTCTTCAATTATTGACTACCTTTCCGCATGTCTGCAATTATCCCATGCTATTTGCAACATTTTGCGCTTCCCAAGCCTTAAATAGACACATATACACAGATATAAAAATATTTGCAATTTCCCAAAGTGAAATCTTTCAATTGAAACTCAAGTCTTAAATTCCAGTCAATCAAATAACTCTTTATCACCGGTTCGATATTATAACGAGCTTTGAACGTCCTATTCATATCGAACTCGAATCGCTGCCACAACAATCGTTCAAGTGAGAGAGAAAGAGAGAGACCATGAACGTGTGTTTTCGCGTGTGTGTGTGTGTGTGTGAAAGAGCGGGCGCATTTAATAAGGCTAACAAGCGTCGATTGCAACTTTGCGGCGCAGCTTCGATGATTCTTTTGAACGATTGCAAGTGGCGATAATAAGCCAGGACGAAAGTGCACTCTGCCACACTGGCGGCATGTCAAGTGGGAATGAATGACGTTTTATCGCACTGACACTTGAAGTTTATTACAGTGACATTTCAATTCTGATTGCGATGAACTGTGCAACAATGAACGGATCAAGTTGCGAAGGCAAAATGCTTAAATGATGGTTAACCAAGTCTTCGTATAAATAAGAGTATGTGTGTTTGTATCTGTGTGTGTGTGTGATATTGCGCTGATAGTTGAAATTGATTGATCGTTGTATTTTTATTGAGTGATTGATATAAACGCTGTTGGGCAGTAACTTGAGCCCAAAAGGAAACAATAGTTTCAATTACACAGAGCGCGCCAAGCACAAAAGAGCATCGAGTGACGGCCATGGGAGGGAGGATTGGGGGGCTGGGAGTTTGCCACAACATCTAGATGGAGGAGGCGGAGGCCGTGTTGGGGCAACGTCTATGAAACGATATTGAAAGCTACGCTAAAAATATTGTTAAGCAATGAAATATGAAGTTTCTACCACCATAAGCCCTCGCTGAGGTGTTCGCACGCCAATTGTTGTTGTTGCTGCTGCTGTTGTTGTTTTTGCTTCTACTGGCTCAGAGTCGACTTCTGCTGCTTACTGCTGGCCGTGGCAACTGCTCTCTAGCCGCAACTTGTGCTTATCAAGATGCTTTCAATGTGCCGTTTAGGATTTTCATTTGTAGCATTTAAGTACGAAACGCTCTATAAAATAAAAGTAAGAAATCTGTACCTATATATACTCGTATACTTGCCGCCCGTGCAACTTGTGGGCGCAATGTCAGTTCAATTGGTTCAGAGACTCTAGCATCTGGAGGTCTGGCACTGACGGCAACTGCTTCATCTTCTTCGTCTCTTCCTTCCGCAGCTGCCGCCAACCCATGCCGACACTCGTAAATTACAATAAATTATGTTGAAACTGATTATTCGGCACAATTTATGAGGCCCTTTAAGTGGGCGTGTGCACTTTTATTTTATTGTGAATGATGATGTAAATGATGTTGGCAGGCATTCGTTTTATTCATTTCGATTCTTCCCTCTCTGTCTCTCTGCAAATATATATTGCAGGGCAGGCAATAAAATCGAGGGTCAAATGGGAGCAGGCAGGCCAAAGATGTGACGAACTTATTAAGAACTACAGAATGAGCTCAACTAACTAATAGGTATATGGATATTCGTAACTATAAATTACTTTATATAGTTCAAGAAAAAATTATAGTAGATTGAACAATCAAAATAACTTAGAATCCTTGAAGTAAACATAAATAGTAAGCAAAAAATGAATGAATACAACACTAAATTGTGTGAACAATAATAATAAATGTGCAGGATACAAGTTTGGATAATATGTTCAGAACTCGTTAAACAAAGTAAGCTTAATTTAGATTATAAATACTTTTATAAACAATTTAGTGGAACCTTCAAAGCAGCTATTTAACATTCTTCCACTGATTCATATATTTTCTTATACTGTTTACTCGGACTTCATTTATTTTATTTTATTTATTTCAAGTAATTATTTTACATCTTATCGGGATTTATTTTGAGATTAGAAGCATAACGAGTGAGACTTAATAAATAAAAACCAGCATATGAACTACTTATTATATTTTTAGTAACAATATGCGCTCTACGATTGCCACTCCACACTCTTGATGACTGATTTGAGGGCGAAGTATTTCCAAATCGATCATATAACAACCTTCCTAGCATAACCTATTATATTTATAACCCAATAAGTACTTTAAACTTGACGTTTTCTATATAATATAGTGGTCTGATTTGATCACAGCTTTATAGTTGCCTCTTTATACAGCTAGTAAGCTTGTAGAGTGAACACATGGACAAGCGTTTATTGTTTATTGTTATCTCTCCGGAGCATGTTAATAACTTTTTATTGTTACATTTCAACACTAGATTGTATTTAACATAAAAAATAATTACAATATGGATTTATGCTTCTCAAATTCACATTTAAATCGTTAATGTAAAAATATTATTCGAAATAATAGAATACTGAGGGCATTATTTAAAAAAATATATATTAAAAAGTACACCGAACTATCACACCCCACATTATCATGACTAAGCAGAATTCAGAGGACAAAGTTATATTAAACAAAAAAACAGACACAATTTATCTAAAAATATAGTGTATAATATTAGTAACATAGGTTTAGTATTCAATAAAATAAATTACTTCCTGGTCACAGCTTTTCCTGTTTCCACTTCGTCAACTTCTCGGTCTCGTCTTCACTCAAATGCCGCCACATTACCTAAAGTCTCTTGCTAATTTAATATCCACATGCCAAGCTGCTCTTTCTGCTTTTCAACTAACTCAACAACTATGCCGTGTCCATCAATAAACTTCTGCGAATTGGCCGCAGTGCTCAATACTAAACTGCGAAAACTAATTGAGCCATTTTGAGGTCTATGATAATCGTTTAGGACGCAGAGCCAGAGCACTGCAGTGACCAGTCAGGAGTGCCACGCCTTCGCCTTCGCAATCGAGTCAGAGACTGTGTCAACTCAACTGTGCAATAAAATTAAAGTTTTGTTTATGAATGGAATTACCTGTGGAACGACAGACAAACGACATTTGCGGCAATGCCAAAAGAGCAAAGAGCCGCAACTCAGCTGGAGCCTTAGCCATAGACAACGGCTCGGATTCACAGACACTTCATCTAAATGTCAGGCCATATCTAGCGACACTCGCACACACACTCACACATACACACACACAGAGACATTTATATACAAACACAGTCAGCTAAACGCCTTCAATTTCAAGACTAACACTCGCATTCGCACTCGCATTCGCACTTGGATGAGTTGGAGTCAGAGTCGGAGTCAGAGTCAGAGTCTAAGTCGTCGGCATTACTGAAGACCAAGACGATGACGATAGAGGCGAGGATGGCGGCTGCTTTTGGGAAATCAATTGCGCCGCTTGCAAACGAGCCAAAACAAATGACTTGGCTGCTTGCGCGACACCAGCCTGCCGGCCATGGACATGGACGTGGACGAGCGCTGCAGATCATTAGTATAATTTAAGTAAATTAAACGCAGCGATTAGACTCAGGATGCACAAAGACAACAAGCTGAATGGTGGCGAGTGTTGAAGTCCACCAAACGGCACTAGCGATGCTGTAGAAAGCAGCGGCGGCGGTGGAGGTGGCTGCTGCGGCTTAGCGGCTTAGCGGCTTAGTCCAAACGCTTGTGTTTATTTAAATTTATTGTAACATTTGCGCTAGACGCGCAGACAGCCATTTCAATTTGTAAAACAAGCGAGCAAACAAGCTGTTAAAATATAATGATTGGCAAAGGAAAAACTCAGCATAAATACACACACACGCACTCACACTTAGAAGGTGTTCACACAATATAATATTATAGGAAAATGTATGCCACTTTGGCAAGAAATCTCTGGAAATTTCTGTCAAAGTGTGAAAATTAGTAATAGATGATCAAACATAAATGCGTTTCCAATAGTCCTGTGAATCGCATGCTGACTGAACAATAATGCGTGTTTAGGCTTAGTTGTGCTATAAAGTATGACTCACATATCTAGAATATCTCTGTGCAGGCATCCTTACTGTGGCTTTTAGACTAAAACTATATAAACATAGTTATATAATAACAAGAAAGGAATGCTAAAGTCGAGCAGGCTCAACTCTTAAATACCCTGTACCACCCCACAAAAAAAAATGATTAAAAAAAATTTAACTAATTTAATTAATTAATTAAAATAAATATAAAATAGTTCATACATTTTATTATTTACATCAGAATCGTGAATTACACAATTATGTCAAAGCAGCAACAAATACAGCTGCGGACACAGCTTGGGCCTGGTTATATGGCTATAACTTTCTTTCTAATCAACCAATCAAAATGAAACTTGCTATACGGATATATAACCCAAACTGGATGTGGCTACCAATAATTTTCAAAGTTCCAAAAACTACAGGAGTTATAGAAAATCGCGAATAGGGGGGGAGGAGTGGGGCGTGCATCAGAAAAATTTAACAAACTCCTCCTTTCTCGGTCTCGGGAGAATCTGGATACCAAGTTTGGTTATTCTAGCTCTTATTCTTTCTGAGATCCTTGCGTTCATATAGACAGACAGACGGACATGGCTATATCGACTCGGCTTGTCATCCTGATCAAGAATATATATATATCTGGCACGCCTCCTTCTGTGTGTTCCATGTACACTCGCACAAAACTAATATACCCTTTTACCTGCACCGTTTGGGTACAGGGTATAAAAATGTATTAATGTTGACTCCTTTGTTGAGAATAAAAAACCTTTATTTACTTTATGCAATGTATTAAGGATAAGTGCAATAATAAGTGTATTAAAAATTAGTAAAATGAACTAAAAATTATCTAATCACTCAACTTTAAGAATTATTCAAGCATAACAATTGTACAGTTTCCTTATTTATGATACTTTGTGATCGATTAGATTGTATTAATAGTGTACGTGCAGGACAAAAGATTTGACAAACTTGCCTGCCAAATTTGAGAAACTATTTGGAACATCTGAACCGTACTTTACACAAATAGAGCTTAGTGGGTTAGACTGACCAAAAACGCTTATCGCTTGCAAATTTATGTGGCGTTTAAGCATTGTCTCAATGCTTATGATTGCTTATGCTTGTGTATAAACCATTTGGCATTGAAAATGCGCACACATTGTTGTGCTAAGCAAAACTGAAACCAAAAGAAACAACAACAGCAACAACGTGAAAAAATCTATACGTTTCTTTTTTTTTACAAGCCAAGCGCGCCAGTTTCCCACAGTGAGCGGTTGCTGCTGCTGAGGCTGAGTCTGAGGCAGCGACTGCGGCTAGCAGCTAGACAATGGACGACGACAACGTTTGGCACAGTTGAAAGTGGCGGCGTATCGACAACAGATGCCATGTGCAATATGAGAGAGAACCACACAGCCACACATCCACACAAAAGACTGTGTGGCAGTGGCAGACTGAGTCTTTGGGGTAAGACGCTCTGTAGCGCCGCAGACAGAATTACAAGCACAGTTGAACAATGCAGCCGTCTGCCGCCAGCGCCGCCGCCGACTTGTTGGAGTTCTTGTTGTTGTTGTTGCTGTTGACAAAAGCCCGCAATGAAACAACAAACAAATAAACAAACAAAAAGTCAGCAAAGTACAGACAAAACAGCAATTCATATTTGCTCTGATTTATATGGCGTCTAGAAGTTTTCCATTTTTATTATCATTATTATTATTATTTTCTTTCCCAGGCGCACAACAAAAGGCGCAAAGCCAAAAGGAGCTCAAAGAAATGGCAAACGATGTGCAATCAATCAGTCGAGTAGGCTGTAAGCGCACAGTATTCTGGCCAATATTAATGTGCTTTAATTTGCAAGTTGCTAGTTCTCTCTGTGGATTGTCTTAGCAAGTTCGTTGCCTAAGTCTTTCGTTTTATGCCACACAAAGTGCTGCGCTGTTCGTTGCGTTTTCGTTGGAAATGTCATTAAAGCGCCACACACATACACTCTTATGGGTACTCGTACATCGGGGTGTGTATGCATCGGCATACCTTCAACAGCAATGTCGATTGTTCATCGTAATTGTTGTTGTTGCTGTTGTTGCTGGAGCTAAAGTCTCAGATCTTCATAGCTTGATATTCTAATTGCTAAAATTGTTTGTCACAGACAAGTGTGCTTCATGCTCAATGAATAATCATCAAAATCCGGTTGTTGCTGTTGCTGTGGCTTTAGTTGTTGTGGTTGTTGTTGTTGTTGTTGTTGTTGTTTTTGTTGCTGACAAGCAAATGACAAACACCCGCACAGCTGCTCGAATCCCACATTGGTGGTCCTTCCCTTTTGACTTTGTGTCGCACTGATCTAAATCGCTACGCGCACAGGCAACAGAAAAACTAAAGCAAAGCATCAAAATTTTGCAGCTACATAGTCCGCTTTTCGATTTTATATTGCAATGGATTTACGTTGTTACACTGAACAAAATTTATACATACTTACTTTTTATATACAAATAATTGTTTCTCTGTTTTTCTTTGCAATTCAGATGTAGTCCAGTTTTCAATATCAAATAAAATAGCATTTGCTTTCAATCGCCTCTTCTTTTCAGAGTAAGCAAACAAGGTTGTAGAAGAAACGAAAGCGACCGAAGAGCAAACGATAAATATTCTGTACGATAGTTAGTCTTAAAGAATTCATCAGCGTTGAAGTTTATGACAACCATAAGCATATTTAACTGCAAATTAAATTGTATATAAAAATTAACTAATATAAAACATTTCAGAAAAAGAAAACTTAGTATCAAATAACAGCATATTGATTTACTATAGAGAAGAAAAGACAAAAGTAGAAATTGAAAGAACTAATCCAATAATATAAGTACCTTTGGTAATTCTTGGAGTTTGTACAAAAACTATTACCCTCTTACTATCTCTTAATATTAGTGCTCTTGTTTCGTTTTCTCACAGTATGTCCACTATTAAGGAAGTTAAAGCCATAAATGTAATATCAGTCCATGGTCTGCTACAGCTGTTTTTGATACTGCTGTTTTGGCTGAAGTCCAGAACGGTTAGTACACATAAGAATGGACACAAGCTTGATGAAAATGTATGCAATTTAAAAAGCATGTTCTTTTGTTTTTTTTGTTTTTTTTTTTTTTTTCTGTTTAATCATAGCATTGAAGCCGTGCATTGGATGTGCATATAGTTAACTAGTTTTAACTACAAAACTAAATATATTTATAATAAAAAGATAGAGAAGTCTTATTTAATTTCACGTCATAGTCCTAAAAACATTGCGTTTGTTTTATTTCTGGTTTTCAAAAATATTCACAAATTAGGCTTTCTAAAATTCCAGACTGAAGATATGTACAAGTATGTATATACCCTCCATATAAATATTAAAATTAGTGTTTGTTTGCAGGCGGTAATTGGTCAGTATTTGAAACCCACGACTCACATATAAATACAAGTATAATTTATACTAAATATTTAAACTAAATTGAAATTATTTAATGTTATTCCGATTTTTTTTTTTTTTTTGAGTGTGCTTTTGGTAAAGCTGTTGCTGTTTGCTCTTGCTTTTCCATCAGATATGAAAGCTGGAGCGCGTCGTTCCAGTCTTCGTTGTTGTTGGCGTTGCTGTTAATGTTTTTTTTTTGTTTTGCTGCCATCGTCGGCATCAGCGGCATCGCTTGTCTGCTCCTCGCCCAACGCAGTTTTCGGCTTGATTTTCTTAATTAAATTTTTGCTACGCTGCTGCCGCGACCTTAACTGCGACTTTGAATCCAACTGCGCCAGAGCCTGAGCTGCGACTGCATGTCGGCGCGGCTGTTGATGATGATGATGATGTGTGTTTTATAAGTTTACTGCAGCCCAACATCCAGCCAACCAGCCAAAGATTTTGCGTTCTTGATAGAGTCTTAAGTTGTTAACACACTCCCCCATTTTCTTTTTCACAAATGGTGCTGTTGCCAAACTTGAGAGATCAAAGCTTTTGGGGAGTTGCTGGCACATTTTTACGCAAGTACGTGACATATTTAAACTGCAATTTTTGCACACATAAAAAATAACATAAACGCAATTGACTATACAGATATACTTTTTCACAATTGGTAAAGCCCTATAAACATAAATTCCAACAGGAATTTATTCCAAAAGCAGAAAGAATATGAATTAAAATTGAATAAAGAAAATGGGTAAATTTTTGTGATAAAATAGATTGAGACTTAAGGAAAGTAACCTCCACTGGCTTTTCAAAACCCACTCTCCGCTTTGTCTGGACTTTAAGTTCTCCTGTACAACTCCGTGATTATAGTAAGCCCAGGCGGGCTGTGGCTCCGAGATATGGGGCAACGCAAGCGAAAGCAACGACATTATGCACCGAACAAACTCCAAAATCCATAGAATCATCACTAATAGGTGCTTGCAGCCACATTCGAACCAGTCAGTTCAGCAACATATAGAACTTTCTTTTTAAAACCCATAAACCCCATACTTGTAAAATAAAGAAAATAGGATTTGATTATTAAGACCTAACAACCCTTAAGAAAAAAGGCAGAGATTCAATACATAAATAAAGTATGTAAACAAATTATTTAAATTATTAAAATATTCCAAAATTATATTTTATGAAAATAAATTTAATATTTTATTAAAGTTTTTAAATGAGACATTTGTCTGACCATTCTACAGGTGTGAGGAGAAGGAGAGGAGAGGATCTACAGATCCAGCTTCGACAAATCATGGATCAAATTTGTCCACGAGAATCCCAATGTAAATACAAAAGGCATAAGTAGGATTCGTGATAAAAACAAACATAATTCATAGCTTTTTATAAATTCCTATACTTTTCAAAATACACTACAAATAATACCAAACTTATAAAGATATTAATACTCTTGCTATTATTTCTGAAAAAAATTCTAAATTAGGAAATGGAACTAACTGTACAATTTTGTGAGCAAAAATGTTTGTTAAGCCGAAATTCATGTCATATTTTGCCACTCTCGCTGCTGCTACTATAGCCAGCTTACACACATTCCTAGCTGCCTAATCAACCATTTAGCAACTGAGAAAAGCAAAATAAAAAAATACAAACTACATCGGCTTGGCCGTGCCGCGCCATTTTGCATTGACACTCATGCCACCGTTAATTAATTAAAAAGAAAAACTTATAGACGATTGCGTTGAAAAGATAAAACAACAGGCTAAGTAAAAAATAAACACAGAATAAACAAATGGAAAAAATACAAGAAAACACTCTACACACACACACACACATACATGCACACGAATTTGCAAAATGTAATAAATTGTGACAAAAGCAAGCAGCAACAACAGCAGCAGCAACAACAACATCGGCCACAAAATATATGGCGAAGGCGTCAAGGTGTGACATTGACCCTGTGGCACAAATCTCTGTGAGCGTACTCGGTATACAAATGAAACTAAAACTATTGGCTTTATCGCAACAGCAACAGCAATAGCAACAATAACAAATAAAATACATTGCATTTAAAAGTGCATAAAAATATATTGGTTGGTTAAATGGAAACACACAGTCGAGTTTGTCTTATTCTTAATTTTTATTTATTTTATTTTTTGATTTCATTTTACATGCATACGAGCTGACAATGAATTATCAGCAGCCAGCAGCAAAAAAACAACAACAACAACCACCCCAACAACAACAAGTACAATTACAGCAACAGCAACATTGGTTAGTCAGCCAGGGCCAAAGTCACTTAAATTGTTGTGGTGTGGCTGCCTTAGTAATTGTTGTTGTTGTTGTTGCAGCTGCGGGCTTGCCACTTGCAACAGCAGCATGCAATATATCCCTGCAGCAAACCAAACTAGTTCGAAAACCGAAACGTTTTTAAGCAATTACTTAGCTAGAAAATAACCCATCAACAAAAGTAATAAACAAAGTTGAAAGAAGTAGAAGGCAAACGCAATTTTTTTAGACTTTAACGAACGTTTTTTGAAAATTAAAACTCTTGAATTCATCCAAATAGTGCTGAAATATTCCGTGTGATAAGGTCCTCTTAATCAATTAAAAAAAAGACTTCGAAATAACTGTACTTGATATGAAAAACGTGTAGTTTTTAGAATACCATTATTTTGGACTTCCCAATTTGATATATTCTATTCTATTCTATTTTTTATACTTATATTATTTTATATATATTTTGTTTGCCAGTGCATTATAATTCTCCACATCAAAATATTTGCCAATAATATATTAGTACACATAAATAGGACTACCATTGCTCAGAACGTTTTATCAAATAATTTGAATAACTCACTTACCTACCAAAAAAATGGTTCTGGCCTTATCATTTAAATACAGTTCCAAAGTAAACAAACATTTTACTTTCCGGTCATCTATATGTGACTAAAGAGTTGGTTAGAAGAGTTTATTTATTTGATTTTCCGGTTGGAAAGGTACATTCCTTACCGACTGCATGACAATAAACTAGATGATGCAAGATGTTCTGTGACCAAAAAAGGTGGTACGTGAAAGCATTGAATGGATGAATTGTTAGCATTGTGTAAAGTGGCTGAGCAACTGAGTGTATTTATTTTCAGCTTCGAGGAGTTCTGTATAGATTCCTACTTATGGTTGATACCTGTATTCATTAGTAGGAAACTGTGTGTAAAGTTTCTTCCGCACAAATTTAATGATAACCAAAAATTGAGCACGTTGGTACCAAACGTGAACCTAATTGAAAATATTTGTCTGAATAATATAATTGGACAAAATAAACAATTATAGTTAACTTTGAATTCAATCAATGTTTAAAACTGCACAAATACATTTTTCTACATATCTTTGAATACCATTTCTCCTCTCGAAGACTAATTTTTCTTATCTTTTTCTAAATGCCTTATTATATTTCCCGTCATCTATAATGGGATCGTTGTCATTCATGATTTGCCATTTTGTACTACTTGTATGTTGTTGATGTAAATTGTCACTTCTTTATATTAACCACTTTTCATAATGGTCTTTGAACGATTTATAGAGTGTTAAATACAAATTCCTTTATTGAAAATATCTCGTAAACTGCAGACAACTGGTATCAATAAACTCATCCTAAGCCTTGTTTTATATTTTGCACGAATTTAGTTGATTTTACTTAGTTTAGTTAATTTCAGTTGATGTTTTACAGATCGAATTTAATAGTTATAGGGTTTTTACACTGAGACCACCAGAAACCCGCATTGAACGTCTCAGTCCCTTCTGCAATGAATTATTTAACCAATTATTTTCAGTTGAGCGGATATACTTTCATATCAGCTATGCTTTTGACATTCTCTAACACCAATAATACCAATACCTTCTTTTTTAATTATACTGTTATATTTATAACTTATAGTACAAAAAAAACATTTCTGTTACACTCTTCAAAACAGCAGTGAGTGGACAGGAAATGAACAATTTTATTTACCCATCAACGCAAATAAAAAACTTGTATTCCATACATATGCATTTGATTGGATGGTTAGACATAAGAATTGGTTTCGTTTGTATACAGTACTATCAAGTAATTAGAGAACTCTATAAAATAGCAATATCTGTCTATAGCGTTATTCTACGAGATTCTATATATGTGGGATAAAATCAAAATAATAAAAATTCCTGGACGATGTATGAACCAGTTAAATAAATACCCTATATATATATGGCTTGTAATAATCTCGTTCAGTTCTAATGTTCGAAATAAAATACTTAATTTTCATAAATTACTAATAATAATTATCTATATCCAAAGATTTATTAATCTCCTTAACATCTTCAATGTCGCACTCTATTTAGATATAAAAAAATATAAAAATTAAATAAAATTAAAATTTTAAAAACCAAAAAAAAAGTAAAATTTTTAAACTATTTTTTTTAAAATTTGTTGCCCTACTTGTTCTGGCTTAGATATTCATACGAACAGATAAATAGGCGGCCTTTATTTTGATATTAAATTATCAAAATGTTGTATATTACCGTACTTTGTACTTTTTACTTTTTAGTTTGTGAGCTGACGTTCTAGAAACTTTCAATGCCAAAATGTTCACCAACATTTTTCCTATGTTCTGATTTGCCTTGCTTTGTAGAATGGGATTGGATAATTCGTTGAAATCTAGTAAGCTGTTCTTAAGCAGCTTACCTATTTTCAAATGCCAAAGACAAAGTCTCGCTCGAAGCTCAATTATTGGCGCAAAGTCAAGTACATAGCTTAAGGCTTAAAATGTGGCTGTTGTGAGTACATTTTGAGCACAAATTTAAAAGCAATTATTGGCATTAGTAGAAATATTTTTGATTTGCAATTTTCTCACGGCAACCAAAGCACAGAAAGAAACCCAAAAAGCTCACACAAAGCCTTTCACAAAAAATTAGTTGCATTTCTTTGGCTCTCTCTCTCTCTCTCCCTATCTCTGTTGCAGTGGTTACTGCAGTTGTTGTTATTTGTTGCTACAGGCCAAGCAATTGGTTTGTCAATAAGACAATTGAGCGGATTGAACAGCAACAGGAACAACAACCGCAGAAACAACTGCAACAAGTCGAGAATTTCAATAATTAGGCAGCCGTGTGCGCTGTGCGGGTGTAAAAAAAAGGCAATGGACAGAGGGCAGGCAAAACCTCTCGGATATATAAAAACTGGTGTTAAAGAAAAAGCGTTGAGCTTGCGAAAATGTAATTTGTTTTCACACAACATAATCAACATGATAACCCCGGCCAAAACGTCTTTAGATTGAGTCTAATGATGATAAACGCTTTTATTGTGAGGTAACTACAGACTCGGCGCACCGACGCGGCAGCCACAGCGCTAGATAGAGAGAGATATATATGTATGCATATATAGGGGGAGAGAGAGAGAGAGAGAGATGGGGCTAGGTAGAGAGTGCAACAAGCAAAGTGGCACAGCAAACGTTTTTTATTTTGTTGTTGCTGTTGTTGTTGTTGTTTTTTTGTTTTTTGCAGCGCACACGGGCAATAATAAGTCAACATTCCAAGGCGTGTTAAGAGATGCTCGATTAAATGCCTCAATTGTGGCTCATATTGAACACCAAGCGTTGAACGGCGACCAAAGACAACGACGACGACGACCCTGCAACATCGACACCCGGCATAGAGACTTACAACAACAGCAACAACTTTGCTGGCGTACCACCTGTCTGCAAAAACGCTTACCAAGCAGTTGTTTGTTGTTGTTGCTGTTGGTGGGCAGAGAAGAAGCAGCAGCAAATAACACGCCCCCACCAACGGTCAACATGGTCGTTGTTGTTGTTGCTGTCGCTGCTGTTGTTGTTGCCTGACTTTTAGCACTGACGCTCAACGACTGGGCGAAATCGTTTAGTGTCGTACCTAACTAAGAAAACGTATTTTCAATATCGAAATTATTATTATTAGCTGACAGCAAATCGCAGTTTTCGACTGACTTGTTGTTGTTGCTGTCGCTGCTCTTCTTCTTCTTGTTTGAGGAGGTTTGAGGCTGCAGTTGTTGGCCTGTCGCCGGCGCATGTTGTAATAAATGGACAGTCTTTGGTGATGCACTTTGTACGCCACTCATCTACAGTTCCCTATGTATGTACATACCCTTTTAGTTAGTATGAGATGCATGAGCTAAGCATATAAATTTGTAACAAGTTTTAATGCACGTCTCAAAATGTCCGATGATTTAATGTTTGCTTACAAATTTAAGTTGCCCGATAGAATTTTTGAGTTTCGTAGAATGGCAAGTTGTTCATGAGATGAGAATTCAAGTCCTGAGCCTATGCAGATCTAACTAATAATTCATATTTTAAAAGATTAAAAAACTTTTAAACGAGTTTAAATATGTATACCCAAGGTATTCTATTGATTGCGATTGTGGTTTGGAAAATCTCAGTCCAAACAAAACCGACCCAGAGAAGGTCCAAAAAATCAGCAAAATGGTAATGAATTACCTAAAAGTACGCCAGAATTGATAAGGTGTTCAAAAAAGTTCTGTACATCGTCAGCGGCGAGTATTATACGAACTTGTTGAGTGACGAAATCGAGAAAAAATGACGACATTTAAAGCAAAAGAAAAGACACCAATTCACACTTCCATTATCGTAAAGTTTTAATTTTAATTCTGAATTTTTATAGATTTTTGTAATCCCGCTAATTTATTAATAACTAAAATATTAAATTGAAAATTGCATTGAAATTCTGTAAGCAATGGTAGTGAGGTGCAGTTTGCATTGATTATTGAAATTAAACGTTATTTTCTAATTTAAAAAGAAAATCAGCTGTTTGTCTGTGAATGCCTTGATGAATACAAACTTTTATTTTGTATAAAGTAAGGGTAACAAACATTTTTCAACAAGTTGTTGCGAATTCGACATTTTAAAGACAATCTTGATATTATACCATTATATGCAATGATCAATGCAAATCTATCCGAGATCGGAGAAGAGTAAAGAAATGATTTCATTTGTTTTAATATTCGTCAACCATGGATCAAGTTCTGCGTCTATTTTGAAACACATTCAAATTTTTAGCTTTTTGGACTATGGCACCAATCATCAAACACAAGTTTATTTTCAGAATTTGTTTACTTTTGTTTAAAAATAAATATAAATAAACTTCTTTTAAAATTAAAATTGTTACAAGAAAACTTTATTATAAATTAATTCCACGTTTAGACTTTTTTATAGTCATCAAAAACTGGAGGATTTGATAATCTTTTAAGAAACTGACCATACAATCACGTTGATCGAAAGCTTGTTTAATGTTGTACAGATTCCCATGTACGTTGCGGGCAGAGTATGCACATTTCATTGTCACTATCCTGCCACTAAGTTAGCCATAATTTTCTACAGCGCTCACATTTATGTGCGCCCTGTTGTTGCTGCCGCCGCTTCTAAAGGTGAGAAACTGGCCATTTAGCTGGAGGGCAGCACTGCTCCCCGGACACATACATATAAATACACATCAACATGTATACAAATACATAGATAAATAATACAATTAAACGCAATTTAATAAAATATTTTCAATAAAATGAGCATTTCTAGCTGAAAATTTATGCATAAGCTAAGCAGGTGTTTAGTGTGGTCGCCAACAGCAACAACAAATTGTTGTCTATTCGACTGTTAAAAGCGGCAAGGCGCAGCGTGTGGCAGACTCATAACTGTATAGGACAGTGAAAATTCGTTACAGTTGTCGATCAGCTAACAAGATAATTGTACAAATAACAAAGCGCAGGCAAGCCCAACAGCAACAGCAACATTAAGAGCAACAGCAACAGCAAGAGCTGTGATAAGCAACACGTTGCAACTATCAAATTACAGATCTTCCAATTAACTCGCCAATAAGCGGCATAGCTTTTAATTTGATAATAGTGCTAACTCACGCCCACCAAAAGGCAGGCAAAGAGCAACAGCAAGCAGCAACATGTTGGCAGCAACACGCAATGCTGCAGCAGCAACCACAGCAACAGCAACAACAACAACCACTACTACTACCACAAACAATAGACGCATTTGTAACGCGCAACGCGGGGGGCTAATAAAGTTGGCACATTGAATAAACAAGCGCAGAGCCAAGGCTGACAAGGCAAAAAGAATTGTTTTTGTTTTTCCAATTCGATTTTTCATTGTTTTTTTTTCTTTGCCTTTGTTTGCCTGGGGAGGTTTTTAGTTGCGGCTAGTTGCTAGTGAAATTATTGAGCAAACACTTAACATCAATCAAACACTAAACGACAAGCGAAATATTTAGAACAACGACGGGCTAGACCAGCAACAGCTACAGTAACAGCAACAACAACAACAACATGTTGCCAACAACGATGATGTTGGCAGTTGACATATGAGCAGCCAAAGAAGAAAGCGCATTTGCCGCCACACCAGAGAGCAGCAGAGAAAGACATGGCAATATAAGAAAAGGAAAACGATGTGAAGGGCCAGGGGTGCAACATCAGCGTTCAGTCAAACCGCAAGCGGCTACTACACACAGACCGCCTAACAAGGACAAGTTCAAGCCCAGCGTACTCTAGCTTTAACAAGTGAGACAAGACTCAGCTATAGAATACCCTTAATGGACGCTGAGGAGACCCCGATGGATGCAAACATTAAAATATAACTGTAAGCTGGACTTCTCTGCCGCCAATTCTTCGGAGGTTTGCTTTCTGAAATATATTTTTTATCAGCTATAATCAATATTTCAGTTAACAGTTAATTTGCAGTCGGCTTGCTTTTTATTCATACATAAAAAATAGCTACATAAGAAAAATAAATAACAAATGATCTTTTTACTGAAAAAGGAGAAATAATAGCTAACATTTACTTATGAAATTAAGTGTTATAATTTTCTGTTAAAAACCACATGCTTTTATGATGTAATCAATAGGTCAGCGAATATAAGCATTTGAAAAGGACCAAAATAGTAATAATAATCATGTATTGTAATTAGATTAGAAAATTATATACATATGTATATATTTATATGTACTCATCTAAGACCAACTTAATTACAAGTACGTATTCGTGCACATATCTCCTAATTACTCATATTCGACGATATTGCTCCCCTGTTTTATTGGACTATTAACTTAAATACATTCTACATTTAATCATTCATTACATACTTTGCAATTGCAGGACAACATTTTGAAAAAAGACAATGCTGATAAAAAAAAAGACCTGTATAAGTCATGGGGAGGCCACTCCCAACAGACGTAGCAAGTGGAAATACCCTTGTTACCGATTTCAAGGATGCAGAGTATTTAAAATTATGTAACGGCAGCAATCGCTAGCCCGGCTGCAAATTTGCAAGTCAAGCAGCAGCCACAACAGTCAACAGGCGGCCGAGTACGTCAGCTGACGGGCGTATGGATGTCACTGTTTGGATAGACAGTCGGACAGCTGAGGCGAAGCCGACAGAGAGAGCAGCGAGAAGAATCGCAAACTCGCGGCTCGCGAAACGGTTGGCGTGAACTTAATCATGTGCATGATTGTGCAATATTTTCATGTGTATACAGGTATACATATGTAAGTATGTATGTGTGTTCAAGTGTGCGTTGCGTTGGCAGCGCGTAGTCAGTCAGCCAGCCTGGCAGTCAGTCAGTCGTCCTGACAATCCCCACAGCTCGCATGCTCCAAGGTTGTTATGGACGCCCATGTTTATAGTTGTAAACAGGCGACAACAGATAGACGAGTTTCCAGTGGATTCCAACTGCGGCTTGTAACTGTAATACTTAGTTGCGCTTAATACTTCGAAATGATCTCTCGACGCGACAAATTGCTGAACCAGCCCTGGGAGCAGCTGCGCTATGCCCAGCATCGCGAGAAGGTTATGTCCGCTCGCCCGGCTATAGATACCCACACTCCTCGCCAACACGAGCATGTGCAGCGCAAGTGGAAGAAGCAGCAGAACGAGAAGGAGCGGCAGCAGCAAATCGAGAGAGAGAATTTGCGACTATTACAGAAACTCGCCGACATAATGCGCAGCAAGCGCATGAACAACTTATGGTTGGAGCCAAGGCCCAAGTGAGTTAGGGTTCCTTTCAATTAGTGATAAGTCGGAAATCTTTAGATAATGCCAGGGAAAGCAAATTCAAATTGTAAATCCAACAAAAACGATACTACTTTCCACCTTTATCGCCGCTTCCCTTAATGAGGTGCAATTTAATCTAGGGGAAGTTGGCTGCATTATAAAATAACAGAAATTATTCTACTTTTTGAAAATGAAATTTTTCGTATTTGTCTTAAAGTGATATTAATCGAATTAATTATTAATCTAAAAGGTACCTAAATTTTTTCTTCATTTTATGACTAAATGGCACTGGAATTACTTCACAAATTGGTACTTAGTTACACCGACAATTCTACAACTTGTATAAAAGTAAATGCTTTCCAAGTAAAAAGCCTACAAGCCACCCAGATTCCTTAAGCCAGGGACTTAAGGAAATTCCAGTTTTGGGCCAAGAATATCCTTAAAACTCTTCAACAAATCTTACATTTTTTAGACTTTTATTTTCAGGGAGGTCTGTCTTTTAAGGTCTTTCATTTGAACCAATTTTGGCACTCGCAAATGTATTATAAATATTATCTAAATGGATCACTTCAAAATTCGTATCGCTAATAGAAAATCCCATATTGTTTTTGCAGCTTTCTCAATCGCGAGAAACTTTTCCCCGCGCGTCCCTACTCCAGCCTTCCACAAATTGTAACCATTTATGGCGCACCCCCACCAGGCCCACTTATCTATGGCATGGTGCCAAAGCCAAGCGTCGTGGGTCGTTGTCCCACATGTGCAGGCAATCCGGAACGCACTGAAATTGAAATACCCGAACAACGCATTCCTTGGGCGCCAGGACGCAAATCCTGGAGTCGTAGGGTGGACAAAATGGCGCAGATGCAACGTTGCTATCATTGCGGCTGCATGAGGCAGGTTGAGTCCAGTTTCTATAACGATTTTTCTTTCGATGAATGAAACGCGCAAATAAAATACTTAAACTTTATTGGACACATACAAAAATGTGGCGTTATCATGTTTTCGCAATGTTCGGCGGCAGTGTGGCGAACGTAAGAAAGCCCGTGTGACCGGGAAGCACTTGGGGATTACTGGATGTAAGATACTTTTTCAGCTCTTTGGGTGTTTTGGTGGCCTCGCTGCTACTGCTCTTGGGTTGCTTCAGAAATTCCAAATCAATGACCGGCACAGTGCGTGTCTTCACCACATTTTCCTGCTGCAGCACCTCCATGGAGCAGATCTCGTTGAAACCCAGCTTAGACAACGCATTTATGCAACGCTGCGACTGCTCAATGCAGGGTGAGAAGGAGCAAAAGCGACCGCCTGCAAAAGTTGAGAATCGGTTGAATCGGTCACTAATGAGTGACAAACTTGCCTGGCCGGCAATCGCACAGCACGTCAAGTGTCAAAAGCGGGCTCATTCAATGTCAAACACAATGAAATGGTAGATTGACTGCCTCAGTGAGCGGCCAGCAGCGACAAGTCTTGCCTTTTTGTTTGTTGGTTTGTTTGTTAGTTTGTTTGATGCTTGGACGTTGGTCGGCTGTGCGCAAAGGGCGCTGACAACTTGTTGTCACCGTTGACTGGCCAACTATCAAAGCGTTTCACTCACCAGACAACTTCAACGCCTTGAATGCATGTGGCACTGCCAAATCCGGCGCTGGTAGATCCAAAAACACAGCATCCGCTCTACCATCGAGTTCGCTGGTGAAGCCCAAATTGCACACATCCCTATGGTAGACCGTTACGAAAGACTCCAGACCATGCTTACGAAACTCGTCGCGCGCCTGCGTTGCACGCAAATCATGAAAATCAAAAGTGTGGAGATGGCCAGTCGGTTTAAGAGCACGCAAGAAAAAATGCGACAATGAGCCCGAGCCAGTACCCGACTCAACCACCACAGCGCCAGGACGCACCTCTAGTTGATGCAGTATCATACTTATGTCGGGAGTGTAGATGATTTGTGTGCGATGTGGCAGTGTTTGTGTCCACAATTCCGGATTTGGTTGCAAAACATGTGCCCAGCCCTTAGAAAGTTCAACCCGACTGCCATACTTCACGCCAATAATGCCTTTATAAGATGCAAAGTTTTTTACTGAATATATTTTATCTTATTGCTTACTTTCAACTTTGAGGGAGCCGTAGGGTGTCTGGAAGATGTGTGGTATGGTTTCGCCTTTTTTATTTAATATCGTGGGCACAGCTTCAATGGCGTGCATAGAATTGACACTAAGGTACAAAATGACTATATCACCCTTCTCTATGTGCGTCTGGGGTTTCAGAAAACTCATCTTGCAGCTTAAATTTGCGTTTATTTATTTTTATTGACGCCGCACGTTTATTTACAAAATGTGCGCGCACAGCTGTTTAGTAAAGATATCGATTAGCCGATATTTGGACTCGATACTTGCTATCGCCTCAAGCGCATCCAACTTCACGTCGATTTTCTGCTTCTTTCTCTCTTTTGGTTTATTACTAGAAGTATGTAGACGTTTAATTTTTTTTGAAGAATAATCCGTAAACATCTGCAAATTAACAACGCTAACATCCAGAAATAGGTCACGCGATGTTTGCGGAACATGTATATTTTATTATAAACTATTTCTTATCTTGGTTCCACACTCTCTTCTCCATTTCACGCTCCTTTTGCAACCGATTATATCGCTGAATCTTCATGGGTTATCAATTGGTGATGTAGCCGCAAAATGGTGCAGCGCTTGACTTTGAGGAGACGTCTGTCCTACAATACCAAGTCCAACAGGAGGCGCATGTAAGTATTTTTTCGAGATTGCCGATTTCCAATTGTAGCAAAATATTAAATGGTTTTGTTGTTTACAGTGTGCGCACACCCGGCGGCCGCCTGGTATACCAGTACGTCAAGAAGAACCCAACTGTGCCACGCTGCGGTCAGTGCAAGGAGAAGCTAAAGGGCATCACACCATCTCGCCCCAGCCAGCGGACTCGCTTGTCGAAACGTCACAAGACAGTCTCCCGCACCTACGGAGGTGTGCTTTGCCATGGCTGCCTGCGCGAGCGTATTGTGCGTGCTTTCCTCATCGAGGAACAGAAGATTGTCAAGGCCCTGAAAAGCCAGCGTGAGGCATTGGTGAAACCCGTCAAGAAGGTGGTTGAAAAGAAACCCACCAAGGCGGCCGCAACCAAGAAACCCGCCGGCAAAACCGGAGCCAAGGGCGCTGTAAAAACTGCGTCGAAGAAACCCGCACCTAAAACCGGTGTTAAGTCCAAGAAGTAAATGTTAAGAGATTTTTGTTTGAAACAATAATTGGACGCGGAATAATTTTTAATAAACAAAAAATACAAATATTCAATGTTTCTTCCAATTTTGATTGTGCTAAATGATTTGTCTGCAAGTGCTGGGAATTAAGCATTTTCTGGAGATGTATTGGTGATGGCTTTTTACAAAGCACTGAATAAAAATATTAGAACGAAAAATCCTTCCTTTAGTTACGGCACCTCAGATTTATTGGTCTACATTCGCAAATTAATGTTTTTTTATGTAATTTGATTGACTTTTAAACGTTCATTTACATTAAGAGTTTCTAACATGGAGAATTGCGTATTGAAATCCTTAAACATATTACAAAATCATCGTGTGCTGGATTTTAAAATAATGAAATCGCTCAATAATATCTTATACGTATACAGATTTATCGTATACCAAGTAAGGCTTGAGGCTTGAAAATTTACTCAGGGACCGCAAATAAAGATTTTTTAAAGAGAAAGCGAGGAATTTTCTAATATCATTTTTGGCGATTATCTATACATTTTCACCATGATTTAAAAGTTTTAAGTTTAATTCATTCTCTGAAAATGGAGTAATTAATTTTAAGTTATTCATTACAACCTAACTAATAATCATTATTTTAAAGCAAAAAAATAAAACTCATAAAATAATGATTATTGACTTATTATTTAAGGATATATAGATTTTGTTGTTTTCCCTATTAAAAAGGAAGCGACAGTTACAACTTAAAGTTTATTTTTGATCAATAGAACTTAAAGAATAATCATTACTTTATGAGTCTTATATTTTTGCTCATAAATAATGATTGGTTAAGTTTCAATGTAAAACTCAAAATTAATCATTATATTGTGAATGAATGAATAAAATTATTAAATAATCATTATTTTGTAATTTTTATATTAACATTAATAATGATTGTAGTCCCTGAATTTACTACTTTTAAAAACGTGAAAGTCAAATTTTTTTTGAATATGGGTTTTATTATATACATACATGTATGTAGAAGAATAACACTAAATAAAGAAATGTAAATCATTAAATGATGTTGTGTGTAAAACAAATACAAAGAGAATGTGTCATGTGATCGGCTTGCAGGCTATAATAAGAGCAGGGTTTAAGAGCAAATATTGCCTTAGCCGAGCAAAGCGCATTGTTGTTGTCTAGGCAGTTGAGAAAAGGAAATGTCAAAGAACAAAAAGGAAGAGTAGAACGAGTAAGACAACGAGCCTCGAGAGAGCAGTGATGCAAGTCAGTCTGCTTCAAGAAGTCAAAGGCAACACTACCAGTGCGAATTGCTGTGCTCACGTAAAGAAAATGGCCGAACAGCGCGTCACGCCGCGCGAATTATCCAACCCTTCTCCGACATCAGAAGTGGGATCGGCCTCGCCCCAAAGACATTCTGACAATGATTGGCGAACTCTGTTTGAGTCACAGAATCGTAATTTTATGGAATTGATAAAAGTTATGCAAGTGCCATATGCAGAGTCTCATAAAGAAAAAATAATTGTGTTGCCAAAGTTCGACCCTGACGACACGAGCGCGGACGCGTCTGCATGGTGTAAAACAGCAGACATGATAATGTCCGAAAATCCCTTAGAAGGTAGTGCATTGGTCATCGCACTTAGCAGCTCCCTAAATGGAGGCGCATCGCAGTGGTTGTCCCAGATTTGCTATGCTGGAATAACCTGGCTTGAATTTAAGGAATTGTTTCTGCAGCGATACGAGGGTATAGAGACGCCAGCCGCCATTTTCTTAAACATTCTTAACGGCCGACCGAACGCAAACGAGTGTCTATCGGTGTATGCAAGCAGATTGGTGACGTCACTAATGACGAAATGGAAGCAAATGAGCGCAGAAGAAATAGCAGTCTCGTTCGTGCTGGCACATACCTCGCAAATTGATACGAGGCTGCAGCGTATGGCGTTTACAACGAACATCAAAACACGAAGCGAGCTCCAGCAGCAGTTGAAAGCATACGCTTTTGGTAAACGCAACGTGCAAATCACTTCGGAACACACATCTGGCCCCGAGAAGAAAAGGTACAAGTCGTCTTCTATTATGAAATGCCATTATTGTGAAAAACCTGGACACAAAATGGCAGAATGCCGCAAGAGGAAAATGGACGAGAGAAATGCACCGAGAACAAACCAGATGCAAAGCAATTCAGCAACAGCGAGAGAGCGAGGCGCAGTGACGTGTTTTAAATGTGGCAAGACTGGCCACATTTCAACGATGTGCACACGGGGACTAGAAGCAGCGAGCAAAAGCAACATACAAGAGAAGCGAGTAGATGTCTGCACAGTAATGGAACCAACGGGACTATTGTTGCAATTTGGTGAGCTCATTCCATTCTTCTTTGACTCGGGCGCCGAGTGCTCTTTGATAAAAGAGAAAATGGCAAATAAATTTGCTGGAAAGAGAATTTTCAGTACAGTTATGCTGAAAGGCATTGGTGAAAATTCCGTGTATAGTAATTTACAAATTCATACGACTGTTCAAATATGTGAGCATACTCTGGAAATATTATTTCATGTAGTATTGGATAAGTTTTTAAAGCACAATGTAATGGTTGGTCGTGAAATTTTGAGCCTTGGCTTCGGCGTTGCCATGGACGCTGAAAAGTTCAGTATTTATAAAACAAAGGCTGTCAACATTGTTTCAGATACAACAAATAGGTGCTATCTAGAACATTTAAATAATGATGAAGAATTAAGTGATGAAGACAGAAATAAATTGATAGAAATATGGCAACATTATGCTGAAAGATTTATAAGTGGCATACCAAAGAGTCGTGTAACAACAGGTGAACTAGAAATTCGTTTGATAGATCCAAACAAAATCGTGCAAAGGCGTCCATATAGACTTAGCGCAGATGAGAGAGAAATAGTGAGGAAACAAATAAAAGAGCTGTTAAAAGCTAATGTAATACGTCCGAGCTGTTCTCCGTTTGCCAGTCCGATGCTGCTAGTTAAAAAGAAAGATGGCAGTGACCGCCTATGCATTGATTATCGAGAGTTAAATGCCAATACTATAGCAGACAAATATCCACTGCCGTTGATATCGGATCAAATCAACAGACTGCGAGAAGGAAAATATTTTTCAAGTTTAGACATGGCTAGCGGATTTTACCAGGTTCCCATACATGCTGACTCAATTGAACGTACGGCATTTGTAACAGCTGAGGGTCAATACGAATTCTTATCCATGCCCTTCGGGTTAAAGAACGCCTCATCGGTATTTCAGCGAGCAATAACACGTGCCTTGGGTGAGCTGGCATACTCGTATGCCATTGTTTACATCGATGATGTTTTGATTGTAGCAGGCACTAAAGAAGAGGCATTTCATAGATTAAAGGTGGTATTGGAACTTCTGACCAACGCCGGATTTTCTTTCAATGTAAAGAAATGCACATTCCTCAAACCTAATGTTGAATATTTGGGTTATCAAGTCGAAGATGGTCAAATTAAACCTAATTCTCGGAAGATACATGCCTTGGCAGCGTTATCACAACCGCAATCAGTTACACAGCTGAGGCAATTTATAGGTTTGGCATCATACTTTCGACAATTTGTGCCACAATTTTCAGAGCAAATGAAGCCACTATATCACCTCACCTCCAAGAATGGTAGCTTCCATTGGAAGCCAGAACACGAGTGTATACGTCAAAAGATTATTACCATATTAACTAACGAGCCGGTTTTGATCATTTTTGATCCACAGTATCCCATAGAGCTGCACACTGATGCGAGCTCAGAAGGCTATGGAGCAATACTTATGCAAAAAGTAGAAGGCAAAACAAGGGTAGTCGAGTATTATAGCAAGTGCACAACCAGTACGGAATCCAAGTATCACTCGTACGAGTTGGAGACGCTAGCCGTATTTAATGCAGTTAAACATTTCCGTCATTATCTTCATGGAAAGAAATTTATAGTGTATACGGATTGTAACTCATTAAAGGCTAGTCGTTCCAAAATTGATTTAACTCCACGGGTGCATAGATGGTGGGCATATTTACAATCATTCGACTTCACAGTCGAATACAGGAAAGGGAATCGCATGTTGCATGCAGATTTTCTTTCAAGAAATCCTATCCCTGCTGAAGCAAAGACCGTCAAAAATATTACTGAGAAACGTGTAGACTTGGCTGAGCTGACTGACAATTGGCTGATTGCTGAACAACAGCGAGATCCAGATTTGTCTGTTTTAATTTCTAAATTGCACAATAATGAGCTTAATGAGGACATGGCAAGAACGTATGAAATGAGATCTGGTATACTGCATAGAAAGATTCAAAGAAATGGTAGAACGCGCTGCTTGCCAGTGGTACCAAGAGCATATAGGTGGTCCGTAATAAATCACGTACACGAAGCCATAATGCATTTAGGTTGGGAGAAAACATTAGATAAGGTATACACCTACTATTGGTTCGAGAATATGTCAAAATATGTGCGTAGGTTTGTAGAAAACTGTATAACGTGCAAGGTATCAAAGTCATCCTCGGGCAAGATTCAGGCAGAAATGCATCCGATACCCAAGGTGGAAATACCGTGGCATACAATACACATTGATATAAGTGGCAAACTAAGTGGCAAAAACGATTTGAAGGAGTATGTCATAGTACAAGTAGACGCATTTACTAAATTTGTTTACTTTTATCACACATTAAATTTGGACACGGAAAGTTGTATAAAAGCGGTCAAATCAGCAATATCCATTTTTGGCGTGCCTACGCGTATTATTGCTGATCAGGGTAGGAGCTTTGCCAGCGCCGCTTTTCGAGAATTTTGTTCATCACAAAACGTTAATTTACATTTGATAGCTACGGGAGCGAGTCGTGCGAATGGACAGGTAGAGCGCGTAATGGGCACTATGAAAAATATGCTGACAGCAGTTGAAACGAGCGAGCGTTCCTGGCAAGAAGCATTAGATGAAGTACAGTTGGCCATAAATTGCACGACAAATCGAGTAACAAAAGTTAGTCCATTGGAATTATTGATAGGCAAAGAGGCTAGACCACTAGGCTTAGTGCCAATGATAAATGAAGAAAAAGTTGATGTTGATTGTTTAAGAAAGCAGGCCAAAGAAAATATGTTAAAAAATGCTAACTATGATAAAGCTAGATTTGATCAAAATAAGGCAAAGATTGTTAAGCATAAGGTTGGAGATCATGTTTTGCTCAAAAGTGAAGAGCGGCACCAAACAAAGCTTGACCCCAAATTTAAGGGACCGTTTGTCGTGATTGAAGTGCTTGATGGTGACCGATATAAATTAAAGTCCTTGATAAGTAAGAGGACATACAAGTATGCCCATGAGTATTTGCGACCGTTACCAGATAGTCAAGTTACTGCAGAGTTGGAAGATGTGGAGGGTGGTAATGCAGAAGAAGGCATTGGCCAAAGCCCAAGCTCCCACCAGTGACGATGTAGTATTGTCATACACAAGGACCACGCCCGTACCACTAAGTTATACCGATGGCACAAGTGTAGACGGAGGGTGTCTATCATGGCGTGCGGCGCGGTTGTCGTGGTAGAGAACATGTGACTTAAAGTGATCATGTTGCAAGGGCAAGTGGAGTCCATGAGTTGTGGTATGATAGAGAGATATCCAGATGTTCGGGTTTTCGCAGAAGAGTACGAGCTACTGGTTGGCACAGCCGCAAATGTGTGTGAATGCCTGCAAAACCGTCATTTGAAGACACATCTTGCAAAGAAGTGTTAAATAAACGAAGTAACGATAAACTTATGGTAAATTGAAGCGCAATACTTGAATTGATTGACTATATATAGTATAATAAAAAAAAAAAAAAAAAAAAAAAAATATTGAGCAAGGCATGAAGCCGACGTTTGAATAAGTTTTGTTCGAATAAGTTTTATTTGAATAAGTTTTGTTTTGCTAATTTCATTATGATAAGATACTACACGAGGACGTGTAAGAGCCAGGAAGGCCGTGTAGAAGAATAACACTAAATAAAGAAATGTAAATCATTAAATGATGTTGTGTGTAAAACAAATACAAAGAGAATGTGTCATGTGATCGGCTTGCAGGCTATAATAAGAGCAGGGTTTAAGAGCAAATATTGCCTTAGCCGAGCAAAGCGCATTGTTGTTGTCTAGGCAGTTGAGAAAAGGAAATGTCAAAGAACAAAAAGGAAGAGTAGAACGAGTAAGACAACGAGCCTCGAGAGAGCAGTGATGCAAGTCAGTCTGCTTCAAGAAGTCAAAGGCAACACTACCAGTGCGAATTGCTGTGCTCACGTAAAGAAAATGGCCGAACAGCGCGTCACGCCGCGCGAATTATCCAACCCTTCTCCGACATGTATATTTATCTTTCATCTGACATAGTTTGTCTGCGATCATGAGCTGGCAACACTAGTTTGCACCATAAACAAATCGTTTGTGCTTCTTCTTCACATTTTGCTATTCAACGGGGTAACCTCCGTCATGCGCTCCTTCTTAGGCGATTTTAGCAAACAATGGTTCAGCCAAACTCCATCAATAAAACAAACGAGTCGTAAGTTCAAGTTTAAAATAATCCTGTGGCAATCCATAAAACAGTGTTACCAACAGAACAATAAGAGTGCCATTCGATTCGGCACGACATGCGGAAATCGCCTTTCGTGTATTAAGCGTCGACTTGGAGCCGCACCGAAATTTTGTGCAGAAAAAGCTGAGTCTGGAAGGGGACGTACTGACCGTGCATTTTAGTGCCGACCAGGTGAAGAATCTGCGGACTGCTATCACCTCGTTCTTTGAGTGCCTACTGCTCTGCCAGGATACTATCAAACAGTTTGGTGCGCCAACGCTGGATCAGAATGCCGGAACACAGCCCAGCGCCCACACCGCATAGAGCCATCTATGGATTTGCGTTCTACATGCTCTTCACAATACTCTTTATCGTCTACGTGGCTTGGGCTTATCTGCCAGTGGAACTCGGCTTGCATTCCTATCTTCCGGACAAGTACTTTGCGGTGTTTATTCCAGTCCTAGCCCTGGTGGGCGCATGGTTTTTCATAGTATTCATATATCCTGCCATAAATCTGTCATTAACGCCAAATATTGATGCCATCTCGTCGGTTGTAGATCCGAAAGTGGCGCTTCCTAAGGGTACCGAGTTTACTGATTGGGCACAGCTGCAATGCAAACAACAGAACATAAGCCCGACAAGGAACGCAACAGTGCCTTTAAAATATTGTGATTTATGTAGAACCACACACACGCCGAATCAACGTGCCCCTATAGCTCCATTGCGCTTTATGGACTTACAAGAAGTAAATTCCGCCTATTACAACTAACAATTCGTGTTTTTATTTTAACAATCCTCACTTTCTACGCCCCGTGCGCACCGTGGTCCAACCCTCTTCAGGCTCAACGAACTCCTCGGCTTGTTTCTTGCGTGTCTGAGAGCGGGTAACTCGGCTACTGGAAGCAGCCTCCTCTTCGCTCTCATCGTCGTCCTCCATGTCATCGTCATCTTCGTCCATATCCTCGTCCGACGACGAGTCTCCCGCAACGGGTGTGTATGTGATTTTGACATCTGGACGCAGCCAGTCTTTGCCCTGCGGCAGCTTGCTCAGCTCTGTTTCTATCTGTGCATAATGCCCTTGCAACGCCAATTGCTTGTATCGCAACAAATTGCGGCATATTTCCGGTATGGAGTGATCGTCACACAGCGTATTGAATTCCTGGTCCATGAGCTCTTCGATCACTTCCTGCAGTTCCCCTTGGGTAATGTTCTCGTTGCCAATACAATATTGGTATGTGTAATCCATTATTTGTATGGCCACCTGGAGGGTGTCAATGCATAAATAAGGTTAGAAAGTATGACTGGATGAGCGACTTACCTGCTGGCCATTGCGCCCTCCCATCCCATGCTCCACAGCCAATCGCAAATTTTGCCAATTGTTAAAGATCTTCTCAACAATTAGCCGAAAATTGTTGCCGAATTCTGTTTGTTGTGTCGCAGCCATAACGTGGAGTTTTGCGTTTAGTGTTGGAAAACTGTTGTTTGACCGATGTCAGCTGTTCGAACAGTTTGTTTGTTCGAGTCAAACTGCAGCTGCTATTAATGAGAGCCCAAAATTCCAACAAAAAAATAAGGGAACCATAATGTCGGAAAATGAAAATCTGGATGTCCCCGAAACACAATTAGAACTGGACACAGACGCTGCGCTCCAGAATGTAGATGAGGAGGATGACGAAGATGAAGTGGAGCAAATTACTGCCCAAAAGGTATGGAAACAAAAACTTTCTACTTGTTGCACTCTCATTGCCGATTTCTTTCTTCACCCCTACATAATCACAGGTGTTGGAAATTCTCGAGACAGCGTGGACAAATGAATTGGGCGCACCTGAGCTGCTGCAGCATCAGACAGATATGCTGGAACTTATGTTATCCCAGGTGGCACACATGGAGGACCAAATGAAAGATCTAGACAAGAATGATTTTCGCATGGTGGTGCATCAAATGGAGCTGGAGAGAATACGCTACATCATGGCCAGCTACCTGCGCTGCCGACTGCAGAAAATTGAGACATACACGCAACACATTATTAACGAAGATGCGCAACGCGAACCAGAAGACAAACGCCTATCAATTGAGGAGAGCAAATACGCGCAAGAGTTTGTGGCTCATGTGGATGAGTACTTCAATAAAGTTGCCACTCAGTATATGCCGAATCAACAGCGCGGGGAGGCCGAGCAGCGCATTGTGCTGCCGAATCTAATGAGCCATGTGTTCCTAAAGGCCAACGTAGCTGGTAAGTAAAAAACAATATACACATATTATTTTTTATGTGGATTTTCTCATTGTTTTGTTTACAGTTCCCGCTGTTATTGTTGGTGTCGATGATGAGGAAGTAGACTTGGCGCCCGGCTCGCAGCATATCATTCCGTATCAAATGGTCGCAGATTTAATTCATAAAAATCAAGCTCAACTCATATGATTAATCACATACATATATAGATTCATGCGTATAAATTAAGCACAGATAAAGATAATATTCTAAAATAATATATGTTTAAACGCCACCATTCAAAACACGCTAATACCGCGAATCTTCAAGTGTTGAAAAATGACGGTTCATCAGCTGTTGCCGCCATGTCTGACGCATTGCTGTGACGTCAGAAGAATTTGATTTCCATTGGAAAACCAGATACATAACCACGCATCGATTCAGTTTCAGCTGCCAATGTGGCGCGCATTTACGCGAGTGAGACAAAAGCTTCTAGAGCAGTGTGCCAACGGAGCAGCGACAAAAGTCTGGCCTCAATTAACACAAACACATTTCCAACTCCATCACAACAATTGCGTTTACTTGCACATCAAAGCCGCTCGCAATATTATGAGCCCGAAGCCAAAGGTTGTATTCGTGTTGGGTGGACCCGGTGCTGGCAAGGGCACTCAATGCTCAAAAATCGTTGAGCGTTTCCAGTTTACGCATTTGTCGGCGGGCGATTTGTTGAGGGAGGAGCGAGCAAGGAAGGGCTCAGAGTTTGGTGCACTAATTGATGATTACATACGTAATGGCAAAATTGTACCTGTCGAGGTCACGTGCTCGCTGCTCGAGAATGCCATAAACAAGTCGGGCAAGTCACGATTCCTCATTGATGGATTTCCTCGCAACCAGGACAATTTGGATGGCTGGAACAAGCAAATGTCCGACAAGGTGGACATGCAGTTTGTGCTGTTCTTCGACTGCGGCGAAGATGTTTGCGTGGCACGCTGCTTAACACGCGGCCAAGGCGGCTCTGGACGAACGGATGATAATGAGGAGAGCATGAAGAAACGAATACAAACTTATTACAATGAATCGTTGCCTATTATTAAGTATTTCCAAAACAACGGACTGGTTAAAACCATTGATGCTAGCCCTGACGCAGATAAGGTGTTTAGCGAGGTGGAACGTGTGTTCGTGTCTTCGGGCTTTCAGTGAGAAATGGGAGAACCGCAAGCGACTACAAAATCGATGAGGTTGTCTGACTCATTTCATGGTTTAGGTTATTAGCTCTAGCTAATTTTTTGTGCGGGATTTTAGGAATTGTGTTCATTTGTGTGTGTGTGCGTCCACAGCCAGGGCCCTAATATTTAATCTAATTTAGCACCATTCAATATATGCAAGATAAAGTGAAACTTAAATACGATAATAGTGAAAAATAAACAAAGGCTTGTTGTAGTTCATTAATCATAAACAAGTGTTCTTATTGGTTTTTTTTTCCAGCAGTGGGTTACATAGGTATTTAAATTTAATAACATTTCAGTTCCACACAAACTTGAACCGGACACAAATCATATTCGTACAAAAATGCATAAACTATAGGTTTAGGTGAAGAGCTAGAGGCGGTGTTTAGTCCTTTCGTAATTTATCCAGACGCGCTTGCAAATCGGCGTCAGCGTCGGACATGGGTGACGAGGCACCGCTGCTGCCGGCTGTGGTTGCGCCTGCACCACCACCGCCGCCAGAACCACCTCCACCCACGGCACCCGCTGCAATGGCGGCTGGCGTTTTCTGTGCTCCACCTGCTATGGATAGGGAGCCGGAAGCAGTAGGTAAATCTCCAAGTTGCTCGCCCAGCTGTAGACCCAGTTCGTCTAGGACTTGCGAGACAACGGCATCGGTCTCCTCCTCATCGCCCTCATCCTCCATGGCGTCGTCAATTGCGTCATTTATCATTTCTTCCTTCATATCCATCATTTCAGATTGCTTTTCAAAGTCTTGCAGGATCTTTTGTATCTGTGGGAGATTCAACTGCCGGTTCATATTCTGCATTGCCTTCGTGACACCTTTAAATGGAATGTGATTAGTAGAAATATTTCTCGGACGTATATGACCCACCCACACCCACCTTTCATAGCCTGTGCCATTGTGTTTTGGGATTTGAGCGTTTGTATTTTTAGTGAGACGGCCTGAATGTTTGCCTTCATCAGCATGAATTTCTTTGAATATCGACGCGTGCGCACCAAATCCTTGGCCATGATCTTCACTGCGTCCATTTGACCCTCTTTTGCCATTTTCTTTATGTCTGCTATAATTTTTTTCTCTTGCTGGTCCATTTTCATGCGCTCACGGTCCAGATCGCGCATCGCCTTATTTAGGGCCCGCTGATTTTTGCGCAGCATCTCATCTGGAGACATTTTCTTGCCGAAAAGCCAATCCATTTTGCAATATACAAATTACTCGTGAGAAATGGGAATTAATTACGACTGAGTCTGGGAATGACTGAATCTTGAAAATTACTCATCGACCAAAACAACAAACAAGCCCAGCAGGGATGGAACGCATTGTTGAGCTCACCGCTTTTGCCGATAGATTTATTTCAATCGAAATATAAATCAAGTAGACAAAGTTGGCAACGCAGCGTTCAAAACAAAAGTTTGCTTATCTTAAATAAGATGCTATCTCACGATTAAATGCTGATTTGCTTTTCTCTTCTGTCAAGTTAATACATTTTTCATGCATACATTAAATCTAAATCGAATAGAAAATAACTATTTAGGAATCTATTGATATCGGTAGCGGTTCCACGACCCAAGTTGGCAGCACGCCATGCGAAAAGAGAAATAAGCAAAACATAGGCGGAAACAGTTGTAGTGGCTTAGTAAAATCATAATTGTGCTTTATTAAGACGTTCGGTACCACAACTTATATTCCGGCCACATTAGGGCTCTTTCTCCATCCAAGATGACACAATCCATGAAGGAATTTGACGACTTCAACTTTAGTGTTGACAAATGTAGGCGTTTGCTGTGCATTGTTATTGTTTTTTTTTTTTTGGGAGCAATTGTAACTTTTTTTCAACCTTAACCGCACAGATACAAAGGAGCTGACGCGTGAATGCGTAGGCGGCAGTGATTTACAGCAGAGAAAGAAAGAAATTGAGGCATACAGTGAGCAGACGTCGGCAACACTGAAGCAAACATGCAAAAGGAATTATATGAAGTTCATTGAAACCGCAAAGGAAATAACCCGTAAGTCCGCTCCAACTCAAATCAACATCTGCGCTCTTTTATAACTTTGAACTCTTCACAGATCTGGAGTCTGAAATGTACCAGTTGTCTCATATACTCATTGAACAACGCAACATATTGGCATCGTTGACGGACGGTAAAACCTCTAGCAATTTAAAGGCGGAAAGCGTGGAGGCGGACAATGCAACCACCGAAGATCTGGAGAACAGTCACGCGACGCGCGCTGTTAAAGAAATGGTGCAGGGCTTTAATGGAAACTTGGAGGGGAAAACATTTCTGAACGAGGGTGCGCTTATTGAACTAGATCCCAATGATTACCGACCCATACAGCGGGTATTTTTCTTCCTGTTCAACGATGTGCTCATCGTGTGCAAAGTTAAGCATGACAAGTATGAATGAAATTGTGATTGAATTGTTCGGAACCGTATTAACATTAAGATAATTGCAGGCGTCTCGAGTTTCTCAGCGAATACGATCCAAAAAAGATCGCTGTCATCAACATAAGAGACTTGGATGGCGTCAAGAATGCCATTAGCATTATAACAACCGACGGGTCTAAGATGTATCAAAGTATTACAGCTGCTGGCAAAAGCGAATGGATTGAGAAACTAAACGAAGCCTTTCGATTTGATCAGCTAAAGAAAACCAAAAAAGGTCCGGCTCCGCAACCACCCACGCGTGTCAAACAGCAACCGAAAAGTGAAACACCCCCGCCATCGCATAGCCCAGCAGAGCCCAAGTCCTTGGAGGATGAGACGCCCGAGTGGGTAAGCACTGCCAGTGAGGAGATACAGACGCTCATTGCGCAACGTCACTTTGAAGATGCCCAAGCACTCATCAAGCGCACACAGGACTATCTGCGCTTGAACAATAAACTGCCAAGTGCGACCATCATTGAGCGCAAGGTGAAGGAGCAGGAGCTAAAACTGACCAACGTGTTACTCAAAGAGCTGTCTAACAGCCACAATCGCAATTTGCAAATTGCGCTGCGCGCCGTTAAGCGGCCGCTCAAAATACTCGTGGAAATGGGCCGATTCCGACAGGCGAGCGCCACTCTCCTTAAAGTGTGTACTGTAAGTTTGCGCGTGGCACAGCGTGAAGCTCGTCGCAATAATGCTGAAATTTCCGAGCTATTCTTCTGTGATCTAACGCAAGTGGCATGTGATTTTCTGAACGCCTTTGAGGAGCAGCCCGCCTGCGTAAGCGGTAAGTGTGGAGATGTGCATCTTCTTTTCAATAAATATTAAGGTCAAAACTCTTCCCACAGCGCTCGTTGTCTGGTGCAATGCTGAACTGCAGTACTTTGCAAGTCAGTTAATCAAACATTATCTAACCAAGGGCACAGCGCTGGAAGCTGTGGCAAAGTGTGTGGAACGCGTCCGGAAACCATCTACGAAGCTGACAGAGATTGGTCTGGACATTAGCTACCATTTGGAAGGTCTGTTGCGCACAACGCTCGAATCTCTAATTGAGGAATCCAAGCAACGTTTACTGGATACTGTAGGACGCACCGAAGAGAGTTGGCAACCTCATAACCTGCACACGAAATCCAATTTGAAGCGAATGCTTCTCGAACTAGATAGCTTGGGCATTGATGTGCGTGCCCAAACCACTGGCGATACTTGGATAAATTTGACACAATCGACGGTGGTTTTCATACGCCACTTTTTACAGCTTACGGAGCACTGTGCCTGTCTGGCCAAATGCGAGACACTGCTACAAAGCTTGGAGCTCTTGTTGCGTGATCTGTTTGTGGCCCAGCATGCGCTAAAACCGCCCAGTGACATGGCTGTGGATGTAAGTTGATTCGTAAAATTGTGTAATAATCTGCCGATAGCAAACGTCTTAGTTTAAACAAAATAAGGTATTTAAAATTTGGATCGCCATAATTTGAAAACAAATCCTATTTATTTAAATTTGTAAATCTTATCTTTGCCTAAGAATATGGCTGTGATTGAAGAAATACTTCCAACGATAGGTCGCAGAATTAGCCTTGTCGGGAAGGGGGAATTAAAAAATATTTTAATTTGGAAGCCTGTTATATCAGAGAGAATTAAATAGATATGCTTTGGGAGTTTGTTATCAGGAAGCACATTTTCGTACATTTTGCATTGCCCATTACAAATGAATTGCCATTCTTATCTTTTCAGCCCAATTTTGTGATGAAGAACAAAATCTTTCTGGTGGATAATTTGCTGCCCATTGCCATTGAAAAGTTTCGACACATTTCGGGCCGTCAGTGCGATAGTTTGCGGGAGCTACAAACGAAGCTGGCACGTCAGCAGGGAGCACCCCTTCCTAAGCAACGCAGTGTCTACACCACAGATGTTTTTTAAAGTCCTTTTTTGTTTTGTTTCTTTACATTACTTTGATTACATATAGTTTTTTATTTTTTCTTTCGTTTGCTTCAATTATTTATAATAAATTTATATACATTATATAACCACAATAATATTTGTAAAATTAAAAATCGAAGCGTGTGCTGCACTCTATACTCTTCTTGCTTATTACAATTTTGCATCAGCTTAATGACGACGTGCGTTTAGCGAAACTCGCTCTATATATATGTGTATACATATATATATATACATCGTTTCATTACTATATATACTAACATCTAAACAAGTTTGCTGAAAACGCGCACGATTTGCCTTTGTTGTTGCTGCCGCAACCGTTACACAAAACATAGGATTTTGGACTTTTTTTGTTGATTCGTTTTGGAAAAGACATGACAAAATGTTCGTACATTTCAAATTACATATACACCAAGCAAAATTTGTTAATAGGTTGATGTCGTTCGTTAACATTTGTTAACTGTAATTTATGTGAGTTGAGTGTGTTCAGCGTGTGTTTGTGTGACGGCGCCTGCTTAATTTCATTTTTTTTCTGTTTTTTAAATTTATAATGTAAAATTCTTAACTAAAATGCTTACTAATTATATTCATTTATATTTATATATTTATACTTTTCTTTATGCAAATGTTTGTGTGTTTGTTTGTATGTATGCACGTGTGGAGGTGTGTGGGTGTATGTGTGTTTAGGGGTGTTCGTGGGGTAGGTAGTTTTACTTTAAACAATGTTTTACGACTTAAAACTTAAAGTTGTTTACGCTTGCTGCCACACTCTGTCTGTCTAAACTTCATCCGCTAAATTACAAAAAACGTTCGATTTTTTTCGGTTTCTTATACACAAATTAAAAGCAAAAAATCTAAAAAACGCTCGCACTATTCATATCATCGATAATCATAATCTCAACGCTCCTGCAATGACTAAATCTGTGCAACGTCTTCGTACCGTCCGACTTTGCACTTTGATGAACGTAGGTAACGCCGACTTGTTGTTTTGTGGCGGTTGTGGCTGCTGCTGCTGCTGCCGCCATTCATTCCACATACATTTTTGTGTTGCAACTTTTATTGGACTTAGCTTAAGCTTAGTAGCTACAAGTATGCTTAATTTTTACTTTTTATATTTTATAGATTTTTTGTTGTATCTATCTTTATGTAGCAATTCGCTTTCGTTTGCTGCTGCTTCTGTTGATTTTTGTTGAACTTTATGCCTGCCATATTGTGTTTTCACTTTAGCTTGATTGGTTGGTTGGTTGGTTTCTTGTAATAAAAACTATATGCGCTTCTTACAAAATGAAAAAAAACGATTTTTAATAAATAACTTCGTAGACAGTAGCCTTCTTATCGCCCGATCCCGTCACAATGTATTTGTCGTCAGTTGATATGTCGCAGCTAAGTACGGATGATGTTTCTTTCGACTAAAAAAATAAGAGAAAAAGGCGGAAATTAGTAAATTATTTATGAAGGAGTACGTTCAAAACCGTTAACTCCTGTAACCGGCTATGAACAAACGTATCTTTAAGGGCGATCGGTCACAGCCCTTTGTTGAATTAAATAAAATTATGTACTTCAAAAATGAACAAATTCATTAAAATTTGGGATTGAACGCATATTAATATTGAACTGAATATTGATAACTCACCTGGAATATACTTGCACCGTAGGGTGTTCGCCATGCGTTAAGCAGGTTGTCCTTGCCCGTGGAAACAAACCACTTGCCACATGTAGCAAAGCGCAGCGACAGCACGCAGCTCTCGTGCAAATGCAGCTGATACTTGTCCGGTTTCGATGCATGCAATACTTCAACGTGTGAATTCTCCATGCCCACGGCCAGCCAATCACCTAAACAAATGCAATAGCGACTCATTAGTATTTCGTTAAAAAGTTGAAATGTGTATTCCTAACGCACCTGTTGGACAGTAGCCTAGCGAGAATATTTGAGAGCTGAAATCGTGCTGTTGCAGCTGACGACCTTCGCGCAAATCCCATGAGCGCACCGTATTATCTAGACCACCGGTCCATAGGCGCGAACCATCCGGACTAATGTCAATGCATGAAGCACCATCGGTATGTCCTTGGAACTGACGCACCAGTATCTCGTTGTGCAGATCCCAGACGGCAATGTTGCCATCGCTGCAGCATGAGAAGCACACTTTCGAATCAGGACTAATGGCAAGCGCATAGCAAGCAGGCGCCGCTGAGGTCAACTCGGCCTTAATGCGTGGCGTGGGGCTGGCCAAATCCCATATAGACAAGTTCGATGCCTCGCCTCCCACAATCAGCGTGCGTCCATCGGGCAGCAGTTTCACCGATCTTATATAATTGTCACGTTGCAGGCAATCTAGCTGACTAACGGGATTTTTATTTCCCGGCTGTGAAATGTCCCAGACTTTGACGCATCCCTTGCCCCCCGTGTAAACATATTTTGTAGGATTTGAAATGGTTACAGCACAGACGACCTCTCCATGCGATAATGTGTTTATTTGTCGCGCGTGTCGCGGAATTCCAACGCCAACTAGCGCATCCGGTGGGAATGGCACCGGTTGCAAACTGCCCTCACCGTTCATATGGAAAGAGTATGCACTGAAAGAGAAAATATATCAACATTAACAATGCGATCAATCATATGTTAATTATTACTACGATTAGATGAAGACGGAAAATTGAATTTTAATGGCATAAACCTAAATTAATACAGTGGAAACTCTCTTGGCCGGACCCTCACGATCAGCCAATTTTTGTTTACCCAAGAGGAAGGGATACTTAAATACTTTATACACCGATCGAATGTTTTAGAAAGTGTCCGCTGAAGAGTGTCCGGATCAAAGAGGCGTTCATTAAGGAAGTTTTCACTGTATACCAATCTTTGCAATGATTGGGATACATGTGCCAATTCAACCACAAGCCTATTCTCAAATTTCTTTTACAAAGTATTAATAACTTATTTGCTCTGGGTTTAAATTAATTGACTAGAGTGTAATTGTTTATAGAACTTACGGCTTTCCACCCGTTAGTGCCGAAGGATGTGGAATGCCATTTGTTCGCACATGCCCATGAGGATCGTACGGCATTGGTGGCGGTCTGCCATAGGCAGGATCCGATGGTGGACGCTGGTAGTGATCCGCTGGCCGTTGATAGGGCGATGGAGGATAGCCGCCTGGCGGTGGACCACCCTGTGGCATCATTTGTTTAGGATTAACAGCCTGAGCTGGTGTGGCAGCATTTGGTGTCGGTGTGCGTGCCTTAGCACCCGGTGTGCCTGGCTTTTCCATCTATAAAAATGTTGAGATGAGTATTTGTTGCAACGAATCATCCATATTATCCATAGTAAAACGATTTAACTTACATCTTTTGTCTTGAGGCTGGGTGTGGAACGCGACGAGCTTGAGCCTGAGCGAGAGGGCGGACGCTCCTGTTTGATTCCACTACTGCCAGGTTTATCTAAGCGTTCACCATTTAAACTTTCCCGGTCCCGCACCTCCATGGACACATGCTCGCCATTGGGACGTGGAGAGTGGGATTCCTGCAAATCAATCAGATGAGTGAAACATTTAGTATGTATAATGTAATGGGTGTGCGTGTGTGTTGTGTCTGGGGAACGCAGCAATGAAACTCAACTCACCATTTCATTTGCAACATCTACGACTAAATCTTGATCGCTTTTCTCGCCTTCATCCTCCTGTAAATAATTTTGAAAAAATACAAAATATAAATAAAATAAAACTCGTTTAATAAAAAATCAAGCAATTTTAATACAACAACAATAATATTTGTATTTAACCGAATCATATAGAGGAGTGCTAGATTAGATCAGAGAGCTATTTAGCGGTAAATCACTATCTGAAATGATTTTATGACTAGTATAGATTATTTCTGGATACATTTTGCGAGCATATGAGTTAATATGATTCAATTCTTTGATGAGCAATGTACTACTTTTAGTGTTATATGAGGTTGATTTGGTGAGTTGAGATGCAAGGCGCTATGCAATGAATGTTTGAAGCAACTAATGAATGTATGTCATTCATATCGGGGATAAATAAAAAATTGTAAGTTCCGAAATTCCATTCAAATTATTACGCATATATAAAACGTTGATCATTATTAATAAAATGATTATTAATAATAAGATTGATTGATTGATTGATGGAGATCTCAAGTACACTCCAAAGACAAGCAAATAATTGATCCAATATCACACCCATGTCATTAATAAAAAAGTAACAACATAAAAATGTTTCTAGCTCTCAGCCTCTTGTATTTTTAAAGTTTACTAGATTGGTTTTTAACCCATAAAAGACCATTATTAGATCATTTCGAACAGAAACCTCAGAGTCGGAATTGTGCAAAGTTGAATTATAATTTTGGCGTGGTGCATAAACTTACTTGTAATTTCTCGTCCTTCCGACGTTTCGTGTCGGTCTCAATGTCCAGTGGCGAGCGTGTGCGATATTTCTCACGATCCGCTGGTGAAACCGAATTACGCTGTAATTAAGTAGAGTAATTAATAATGACCTATCCATGTCATAATCGTATTATATATTTATACGCACCAAGCGCTCCTCGGCGCCCGCTGGTCCCTCCAGGCCCGTGGGTTTTATGTCTGGTCTATGGTGATCTGGCGGCGCTTTGAGCAAACCCTGTGGGCCATGTGGCAGGCCCATGGTGGCGCCTAAGGCCCCAAACGGATTCAGGGCGCCAATTGGCTGAGGTGGACCGCCTGGTACCTGCTGAGCGTGTATTTGTTGCTGAAAACGTGAAAAGATAACCATTTTTAAGAATTGCCTTAAAATACCATTTCGAAGCAGCGAGCTTTTGTGCGTGCATATGGGCAGGCAGCAGCAGTATCTGCTTTTTCGGTTAGAAAGTAAAAAGAAGAAGAAACTTAACGCTGACAAATGATGTGCGGCCAAGTTTATAGTACGAGTATAGTATATTATTTGTATTTGTCTTATAATGAGGAGCGACGGACGAGCGAGCAAAAGAGCGGACGGCAGCGGCAGCAGCAGCAATAACAAAAAGCTTTAAGTGTGCATGTGCGTGTGTGTGTGCGAACAACAACAACAACAATATAGTAGTAGAAATAATAATAATAAGAAACCAACAACAACGGCGTTTAGCTTGAGCATAATGTTAATAAATTACTAAATGAGCACAATAACAACAACAATAATAGCAATAAAAATAATCACAATAGCAACAGTAAACACTCAATAAAATCAACTCATGGTATTTTAATCTTAATTTCCAGTCAAAAATTGTACTTGTTATGAAGAATAATTTTTATATTTTAAACCTTATAATAACAATATATTAAGAAATGTATTAGTGACAAGATTCTTAAATGGACAATGCAACCGAGAGTTTACAAATTTCTATTGGCGCTCTGTCGACTAAATGGAAAATTGAATGAAAATCTACTGAAAATGCGTTTGCTGTGTATAAACGCTATTATTAATAAGTATTTCACCTCAAATGTTATGTATTGATTTAACTGAATTTAAGTTGATCATATCGAGCAGTACTGTAGTGTGTAACATGTAACAAACGATGTAGGGCATGAAAAAACGGACAACTCTCTCATTAAAACTAAAATTGCAACAAAAATAACTTACTAAAAGTTGTTGTATTCCATGTTGCTGCTGGTGCTGCTGGAAGGCGGCACGCCACACCACACACACGTTTTAGGATTGTGGGCATAATTTTGGTTGGTTTTTATTTTTTTGAATGTATTGTTTGTATTTGATAATTGTTGTGGGCGCCAATGTAAGTGGCATTGAATCGTGTACAAATTTGGCCACGCAAGTAAAATAAATAAATAAACAAAATTAACAAAATGAAAAAGCCTATCTTGAAAACTCTATTCTCGAGTGCATCGACTGTAGAATACCCTGTACCCAATAATATATTGATCGACAATTTTAATGGATAAACAATTTCATTGAATACTTTTTTAGTTAATTTAGCTTATCAAGTTTAAGGATGCAGAATTTAACATTAAGAAAATGTTACCTAAAGTGAAGAGTTCATGCTATTATAAAATCAGAATCCAGACTCAACCGTTAAAATATAAATTGACTATGTATATTTATTGATCGGTTGAAATCTCGTTCTTCTGTTTTTCAAACAATCTATGGACCTGTCCCAACTTCCGTTAAACGCGAACTATTTTGAAATTCAATGGTAGAGTGTGACGCAAAATCTTTTTAATATTACGTAACGATAATAGATCCGGCCCATAATAAATATTATTAGTCAATAATTCTTGGGTACAGGAGGGGATTGTAAGGAAGTCTTCACATTTCGGTATTTTCGGTGATAATATGAGAGAACTTACCCCAATTATCAGATTCAGTTCCTGCATTGTTACTTGCTTCGCGCGTTCCACGGCCTGCAGTACCTGTTGCTGATGATCGGCCTGTAGGAATGGAAGTAGCTGATTGATCAATGTGTTCAGACGCTTGGCGATTTCCGTTTGCTTGTGCATTTCCACATTAAGGCCATAGGACATTTCATAGTACTGCAATAAAAGAGAAAGTGGAAGAGGTGCAAGGCGTTTAGTGAGATCCGCTTATTAAGGAATTGGCTGTTTCTTTACCATAACATAATGGCGCTGCATTTCGGTTTTCTCATTCGCTAGCTTCTCGCACTCCAGTTTAATGCTAAAATTCACAGAAAAACACGATCAGCAAATTAGTTGACTTGGCAAAAAACAAAAAAGTAGCCGAGAACACATAAAGGTAACAGGCACAGCTTCCGTCGTGGACAAGGAAGCGCTCAGGTTTAGCCTACATCTACACGCTCCATATATTTACGAATCCGTCTATATATCTATATATGTGTGTGTATGTTTGCGCATATGGCGCAGCATGAAGAGGCGCGTAAACCGGTTTGGTAGACGCAGCAGCAGCCACGGCAACAGAGCCAAACACACGCATACATATACAAATGAAGAGAATTGGAGCCGTCTTCGTCGCACAGACAACAGCGTGCCATATCCCTATTGTCGTCATCACCATCACCATCGTCGACGTCGTCGTAGATACTTGCCTGTGATTTTGTGCCTGTAGAAAATTGAACTCCTCCTTAATGCGCTCCAATGTATCGGCAATGGTAAATTTGATTGGGCCCTGAGGTGGTGGTCCCTGTGGGGCAGGCGGCGGGGCGTGCAAAGAGAATACAATTAGCAAACACTTGTACACATGCCGCAATGGCTGCTGCTATTGTTGTTGCTATCGCTTTGGCCACGATGGTTCGGTTACTTACCCCAGCGGCTGGGTGACGCACCGGTGTGGGATACATGCTTGGTGTTTTTGTTGTATTGTTGTTGTATGTTGTTGACTAAATGCTACTGTGCCGCCCAACGACAACGACAAATGTTGCTGTTGTTGTCGTTAATGTTTTTGCTAATCGACGACACTAGCACACACCAATTGCAATATTTTAGTAGTAATTGTGGAAGTAGTAGTAACTTGTTTGCCGACGCCAGCGTAAATATTATAGCTGTTCTCTTTTCCTCTCTCTATTTGTTGATTGGGGTTTGCTTTCTTTCTATTGTTTAATAATTTTTCTCGTCGTGTTGCTCCTGCCCAGTCAGTCTGTCCTTCTTCACTTCCTGTTGGCAGCGCGCTCGCCGCTGCTTTTGAGCTGCTAAGCTGCTGCTGCTTCTGCTACCCTGACTAACTTCTGCCTAAATTAGCGCTCTTGCCATGTACAAAATTTTTGCAAGCGTTTTATTGCTTTTGTTTTGTTGTGCTGCGGCCCACGTCTAGTTAAACTCTTGCGTTTCCATATTGCTGTTTAGTGTGTGCCTTTTTTTGGTATCCTGCGAATGGAATTGTACAATTTTATGCTTTAGCTATGTTTTTTTTTCGTTTTCGTATTTTGCACCATTTTTTCGATACGTAGAATTTCACGCGCACACACACAGACACACACACTCATACAAACTCGCACGTATTTATGAGCATCTCAGCAATGGCTGGCAAGGCAGGCAGGCAGCGAGTACACACATACACACACTTACAGAGGCGACGACGCATGTACGGAGTACGAGTGTGAGTGTTTACCGCCGAAAAATCAAGCGCACAGTTGCATGTGCCTGGCAAATTGTTACGCAAATACACCGTGCGGTCAACGCACCAATTTAACTCTCAATTTGGGGTAACTTTAGTTAGCATTTTATTATAAAATTTCAACATTGTGCACCATTTAATTTAGTTAAAAGCACGCTGGCTGCGCTCTGCACAAACAATATACCAACATATACAGACAGACGACTGCAATTAAATAGGGTTGCCACGCTTGCTCTAAGCCGATGAAATTAACGTAATCAATATTTTAAATGATCACAACTCGTTTTGAGTTATACATTGGGGTTTAATTTTGAGCACATTAGTCGCGCTTAGTCGATAAGCAATCATTTTGTTTGGTTTTAAAAATAGGCAACACCAATTGAATTTTTTTAGCCGATGTTAGAACGGCAACACTGTGCTGCTTGCTTGCTTGCTTCAAAAACGAGAGCGACGAGTAGTGGTGTAGGCGCACACACCAACAACAACATACATACACGCGACGTCAAAGGAGCGAGTAACGAACTCATACACACACAAGCGGGCAGAGCAAAAGAAAAAATTAATACTGGCCCATACAAAAAATAAACAAAAGCAATTAAAAAACGAAATATTGGTAATACCAAATTTTTATTAGCTGCATTTAGCCAAACTTGCACTCGCACATTTTATCAGCGCATGCAGCGTGATAACAACACTGCACTGACTTTTGATCGAGTCGTAATTATTTTTATGCGAAAAGTATATAATTTTCTTAATTTTCGCCCGTAAAACTGCTCTGCGACCGACCGTCCTACCAACTCGCTTGCTATGTCTGTATGTGCTGTTCAGCTTGCCTCTCTCTTCTAGCAAATTCACGCGCACTCGCTAATACTGCAAATGGCGTTCTCGTCTCAATTTTTTTGCATCTGCTTTGATTAAATATTTTGGATTTTAAATATGTTTTATTTAATTCGTAATCACTTTTTTTGATTGCACGAAAGGCTCAATTACTTGTTGTTGTTGTTAGTACACATCTACGATTTATTTATATATTGGAAACTTGAATTCGAAACACCCGAACTAAATATTGCAGATTTAGCCGCATAGAGATGTAAAAATATACATATGATGCTATCGATAGATTGTGTATCGAAAACGCCTAATTACCCAGAGTTGCTTAGACTGCACAAAAAAAGTTCGGATTGATGCTGCCAACTCCCTGTAATACTGAGTTGCAGATTATAACGGCTTTTTAAACGGAGGCTAAGGTTTGCAAAATCAGTGTAGCAGTGAGGGTTGCAAACTAATTAAAATTAGCCATACAAAGTAACCCCCCGATTTTGCCTACACAGTGTAGTAATAAGTGGCATTTAGCGAAATAAAGGGACAACCGCATCTGTACTCAACAAAGCGCGTTGCTTAAAAAATAATAACCCATAAAATAATTTATGTATAGTTGAAATTTTATTTATTAAATGGTTTCTTGTTTTCGTATTTATTGGTGCTAGTTGCTATTGGCCTATATCACAGTTGATTATCACAGTTGCGTTGTACATTTCAGTGTTTTGCTTGCTTTACCAGGGGCGCCACAATTTCTCACTCTCCATTGGCGACGGTGCTGGACTTTCGCAATCACTGTGATAACCAGACGAGGCGGGACTAAGTGGAGCCGGGCAGCTGATAGTCAGAGGTGTCATTGGTTCTGCTGGCGCCATTGTCGTCGTCATTGTTTGAGCTTCATGGAACTGCTGCAGGTTCTTGTAGATGCGACCCAAATGCGTCATCACTGATTTGCCCAGATCGACGCTCATGCCAGGTGTTGCGGCCATAACACGCGACACTTCGTTAACAGCATTCATGTAGCCATTGCGGAAGCTCTCCAGAGGCACTGGTGCCTCCTCCACTTGCTGCGTCCTTTTGTTAGACGCCTGCTGACGCATGAAAACCACAGCCGACTCGAGCATTTCCGCTTTGTCCAAGCGCAGAATTCCGTCGTCACCGCGGAGCTCAGCAACAAGTGTTTTCAACGTGTCCAGGCACTTGTTGATGCGTGCACGACGCTGGCGTTCCAACATCGGTTTCTTCACCTTTTGGTAGATTTGTGTCTTTGTGGCGTATTCCATTTTTACGTATATTTTGTGTATGGAATTCTTGTGTCTGTTACTTAAGCTTTGAGCTCGACGGAACGTTGTGTTGCGTTCGCTGGTTGTATCGTGAATGATGCTCTGTTAGCCGACGGGACTTGCTTTTATATCCGAACTGCACTGCACCGTCAAGAATCTACCCCCTTACGCATGAGTGCCTCGTCTCGCTCGCTCGCGCATCCCAACATAATTGCGGCCTGCTCTGACGCTTACGCTGCCCTTCCTGCAGTGGTTGTTGCTGTTGTTGTTGCTGGCGATGTTGAAACGATGAACAGCTGCATGTGCTGGAGGACAATCCTACACAACAATCCTTGTGGCTCGTGGCGTGGGAACCGAGCTGAAAGTAAGTTTCTCACACAATTTTTTTTCATTTGTTTTCCTTTTGGCCACATGCTTCGCTTTTTTAAAGGATCAGAGCACAAAATTTGCAGCTGTCGTTGTTTAGCTCGTAGGTTGCAGTTGTTGTTGTTGCTCCTGTTGCTGTTGCTGTTGCTGAGTTGCTCTTTAGGGCCGGTGTTATTATCCTTAATGCATACTTCACTGCTCATCCTGCGTGTGCTCTGTATGCGTTTGCTTGTGCGTGGGCTGTCCTTATTGTTATCCTGCCGTGTGATCTTTCGCTTATTGTTTCATCAATGTATGCAGATGATGATGGCATAATGCGGTCTCGTTCCCATTGCCCTGCCCGATCCTGATGACTGTTTATTGGACACAATTAGTGTGGCATATTGGCTTCGTTAGTTTCTCTTTCGGTTCTTGTTACTGTATCTGCTAATGTTGTTGTTGTTGTTCTGCTGCTGCTGCTGCTGCTGCTGTAGTTAGAGTGACCGGGCGCCGAGTGCGTGCTATGGCCTGGTCTGGCCGGAGGTGAGCCTGAGGTGGGCTGTGGCGCGTGTACTAATAGTAGGGAGGCGAGTGAGGCTGCCGCTTGAGCCTCTTCAACCCCCCTGGCCCAGCGCTGTTATTGTGAGATCAATTAATAGGTGTTGCCGGCAATCGAAGTGGGTCATTGAGTAATTGAATTTTAATATAAGCATATGGGGTGATGTGAGTGCGAGTTTATTTATGTTCTGGTGTGTGGACTCGTGCCCCATTTGACCCATGCACACGCACCTCGACCAGATAAATGAATGATCGAGTGCTGATATTTTTGGCGGCTGTTATTGTGAAATAGACATTTGACAAGTGACTTTGTATACCTTGTTGCGATCCCATATTAGAAATGTCTATAATCAAGGCTTCACGCCAACTTAATAGTCGTTTTTTAACATCTGGTTCAAATATAGAAGTAAGGGTTGATATCTATCTGTTATTAATTAATTTTTCATATTTAAGGGTTTATTTTGTAAAAGAAAATTGGAAAAAAACGGAATTATTTTGTGTTCTTGAAAAAATCGAAGAACCCAAACCCAATTGAACTAAATAATTATGGCGTTGTGAGTTATCTTTTCAATCTATAATTTTGAAATAGTCTTTGGTTTTTTATTTGAATTGGTTCAATACCACTCAGTACTATATATTCTGTAATATTTCTATATGAACAAAGATTTCCTAAATTCGATTAGGGCTTTTGAAATTTGTCTTTCTTATAGGTGCGTTTTCAGATAAGTTCAAGTCTGCCTCACTTATTGGGGCATACTTCTTATACAAAGTGTACAAATTGAAAATATGCTCGGGTGAGGAGAGTAATACCCAACGATGAATTTTAGGTCGCTAATTACTCTGAATAGGCACGTTTGTGAGTAAGCAGTTTTTAGAGGACACGTGGGATCATTATATTTATAGCTTTTACTGAAACAGTAAACGGTTGATGTAGGCATACAAAGTGTCACAAAATTTGTAGGTGATTCTGCTTTTTAGTGCTTCAAGACTACGTTTGTTTGTATTCAACATTATTTCCCCTAATACTAATTAGAAAATGTTTCTAAAATTACTGAAGAATATGGGGACAGTCCATTTATCTATTCTTATTAGACAAAAATTCATGTGTAGTTCTTAAATTTATATAAGATAGTTTGTATAAACAACATTAAAAAGATCTAATAATTTATAATTGAGAAAAAAGTTAAGGGTACCCTTAGACATGTCGCGATTGTCAATCAAACAGGCGCCCTGGGACAAAAGCATATTTAAATTTAATTGGTAAATGAGTTAATTCAGATTTCTTTGGATAATAAATTATTGAACTCTTAATTAAGGGACACAGATGCTAAACCAATACAAGTATATGTATGTATATCAATTAATCTAGAAATCAAATGTACAATTATATTGAAATTAACCTCAAATTACGCACAATCCTGAAAAAGCTGGGCGAAGTGTGATGTAATTAATTGGTCCAAATAAGCCTGAATCATTAAGATAAATGAAATGATTTATCAGTTTGATATTTCGGTTTATTCGGACATATTAACTTATTAACACTTGTGTAAATATCCAGATTCATTACAGAAATGCCATCACATTCACATTTTGTAGGCACAAAAGTTACTTCACATAAGATGCTACACCTGTAGAATATAGAAAGGTTTTCAAATTGAAAAAACACAAGAAAAATGTTCTTTTCATATTTTGTTTGTATTTCTTTTCGATCATCTTAAGAGCTAAAACATTGTATATAGTGGCTATAAAAACAGACTCCTGGCTCCTACAATTGTAATGTGTAGTAAAAATTAATAAAGCATGCCCTATCACAGACTAAACTTATTAGCTAAAACATTATAACACTTAGATGACAAATGAGGATCATTATAAAGCATTGTACACCCGGCGATTATACAAATACATAAAGCTAGAGGTTCCATTGCGTCCTTGCCCGTTCTCTGGTGTCATTCGACGACTTCTACCAGGGACGCCAGACGCTGGAGTCGCTGCTGCTGCTGCTAACTTGTAGCAATGGCTGAGCCCTGGGTGTGGAGCTCATGGAGGAGGAGCTGCAGTCGCTGTCGCTGGCGTAGCCGCTGGACACGGGGCTGTAGGCGACGGAGCTGGTCTGGGCATAGCCCGAGCCGCAATTGATGCTAAGTGGCGCATTTACTGCCGTTGGCTGTTCCACAGCGCTCTCCAGCTGATTGAGACGCATGCCCAGGTGTGTCATCAGGGTGGTGCCAAAAGCCACATCCACTTTAGGTAAGGCGGCTAAGGCGCGGGAGACTTCATTGGCGGCGCGAATGTAGCCAGCACGGAAACTCTGCTCACTGTTGTTGTTGTTGTTATTGTTGTGACTGCTGGAGACTGCCTTGGCTTGCTTTAGCTTGCGCAAATGCTGGACTGTGACCTCCAAGATGTCGGCCTTTTCGAACTTGGCACTCGGCTCGCCATTCTGAGCCACGCACTCGGCCATGAGATCCTTAAGCTCGTCCAGACATTTGTTGATTCGAGCGCGTCTCTTGCGCTCCAACAGCGGCTTCATCACTTTGCGATACTGATAGGTTTTGGACAATTCGTATTTTGTGGCCATTTTATTTGTTGTTGTTTGTTTCAACTTTGACGTAAGAGTTTTAGGAAAATATTGAAAAGCGGATGACTGTCTGCACTTCACGACTCTTGTGGCAAGAATGTTACTGACGTTTCGTATTACCGTCGCTTTTATAGCTGCACGTGCCGTCCGTCGACGCCGACGTCGCTGCCAACGTCGTCTCGTGCGCAACTCACGCAGAGAGCGAGCTGCAGGGACTGGGACAACGGACGACTACAAACCAGTCAGCCAGTCAGTCAGAGAAGGCGCAACAACAACACCTGCCGAGCAAATTACTCAGTCACTGGGTCGTCGTCGCTGCCTGAGTACAGTGGACAAGGGCTAAGAGTAATATTGTACATGTAGAAAAGCAAGAGCTGTCGGACTTGAGAGAGTTACTTTGTAAGGTTTGCTTGCCTTTTATTTGTTAATGAGATAACATTGCAATACTAAAGAAATAGGCTTCATTTTTATAAACTTATTCAAATGGGTAAAACCTTGAATGTTCGTACCACCATTTTACTTTTCCATTAAATGTAAGTTTTTAATGTTTTTTCTCCGTTAAATTCAAATTAGATCGTTTATAATTATTTTTTTAATTATATGTTATTTATTTTTTGGAACGGTTTATTATTATTATATAGGAAATATTCAATTGTTAATTAAACTTTTTTGGTTACACTTTAAAGCAAAACTTTAGAAAGTTCCTGAAAAGTTATGCCAATAAAAGAAAAGTTGTGTTTGGCCAATGAGTTCATATTAAGTGGGTAACACTGTACGCATTAAGATCGTTTCGTCGTCGCCTCACTTTATGCGCATGCGCAGACTGCTGTCCCTGTGGCTCGGTGGTGGTGGTTGGTTTTTCTCCTGTTGGCTCGGCAAACAAGTCGAGAGTATACAATTTCGTGCCTTGGCAGGGGATGATGTTGCATGTGTCTGCGTCTGAGTCTCTGTTGTGAGTTGTGTGTTGGCGTGGTGGTGGTGGTGGTTGTGATGGTGGCAGTGGTGGTGGATGCACATGTTTATGTTGCTGTTGTTATTTTGGGTTTTTTCTCTTCTCTCCCTGTTTTCTTTTACTTTGACGTTCCAATCGTGGGAAACACTTTGCCCTCAAGTTTCCCACAAGATTTTTCTCGCTCGTTGGTGTTATAAGTTATAATCGGTTCGGGCTCAATTCCCTAGCCCTTATGCACATTGCACAGTGGGCCCGGTGCAGCTGAAAATCCATGCGCACATGTACCAGAATCTAGGAAATTTCGTCTGCAGGCTGAATGATATTTACGGACTTTCCAGTACGTGTTCCCTAACATGATACGCTTTCGTTGGGCCTGTAGTCTCTCACCATTCAAGGGATAGGTGCTGCTGGCTAGGTATTTTGGATTTTACGCTGCGTGTTTTGTACTTGATACGGTTTGTTTTGGACCTAGTAGGTGTACGTGCGTGGGAAAGCAGTTGTGGTGCATGGGTCTTGCATAGAAGCTCTAAGCGAAGTAGGAAGTTCTAGGTAAGGTGATTTCCTGTACATACATATGTATGTATGTACCTGCATGTGAGAACTAAGACTACATTGAGGAACAAAATGTGCCTGGAAAATTACATGTGACAAGTTTATGGAACTAATTTAAACTTTGTGTCCTGTAACAGATTGAAGGCTATATATTCGGTTTAGTTTAATGACTTACAATTTTACAATAATATTCCTAACACTTTAATAAAAGTTAGTTTGTCAGCTGAAGATTTTTTCAACCGTACTAGGTCTTCTTCTAAATTTCCTGCACTTGTCCCACTGTAAATCTGAATCTGGAGAGTGGTGAGCTGGCAGCATTACCGAAAAAAAAAACTACCACCTGCCCTTTAAATTTTTTTTCTTCTTGTCAGATATGGCCCATAGGTTCTGGCTGTTGTTGTCGTTACAGTTGTTGTTGTTGCTGTTGTCAATTATGAATGCTGAATTGTAGCTTCTGTTGAACACTTGGGCAACGCTAAGTGGCATGCCTGGGCATGCGTCCATCCATCCGTCCCGACGTGGACAGACCTGGGCATGGATGTGGATGTGGACATGGATGAAGACGAAGACGGGCATGCAAACTAAATGACTGTACGGCAAATTGACACACACTAAAGATTAAATGTATCGCATTCGTTAACTATATAAACAATATAATACATACATATATGTGCGCAGTTACTCTGCACAGGAAGTGCGAGCAGGACGGCGCACACACGAAGGAAGAGAGGGTGAGTGAGAGGGAGAGAGACGAGCCGTTACAATTTTTGAGTGTGAGAAAATTTTATGCGCTGCACATGGCGTCCGTTTTATTGAGCATGCGAACGGCTCATGAAAACGCAACGGGGTAGAATGTAATGTCATGATTGTTGTTATTGTTGCAGTAGTAGTTGTTGTTGTTCCTGTGGCTGCACTGTTGTCATTTAATATGTGTGCGCATGTCTGGCACGCATATCGAGGCACGCTCGAAGCATGCGCAAAGTTTTTAGAGCTTGCAAGTGAAGAAGCGGTTGGGGCTTAAAATTTCTTTGCAATTCATGTTTTTTCTTTATTTGTCTTAAAAACTAACAACATAATTACAATTTTAGTCTAGAATTAGTACTAACGAGCTTTTGTCGAGTGTATCACACAGAATGTATTTAATGTAAGCATACTAGTTTAAATTTAAACATTTAATTAACACCTTGACGCAAATGGCTGGATGCCCTTGTTGCTGTCGCCGTTCTTGTTGCTGTGTTTGCTGCTCGGCAACATGTTTGCAGCTTGGCAACATGTTTGCTGTTTTGCAACTTGTTGCGGCTGCCATTGAAGAGAATCCATTCATTCATTATTTCATTCATGCAGCATGTTGGCTGGCAGCTTCTAACTACCGGTTTCTGGCTTTTACAACTTTGTGACGTTGCTGATGTTGCTACTGTGTGGCGGCATTTGCATGCCAATAAAAGCTGCCCGCTGCGGTTTCCAAACAAAACACCAATTGCTGGGCAGCTGCCTGCATCATTCGCTCGTTGGCCTGGTTTTGGGCAATCTCCTCATAGCTGGCTGGGCACTTGTAGGTGTTGTTGCTGCACTTGCGATAGCGGTGCAACATTTTGGCAATTAACACTTTAACTTTAAACATTTTCGAATTTCGTATGGATGTGTTCACGTCGCCTTGCAAATTTCAACTGTGCTGGGACTGCGGCAAGTGTTGCGCTTTTATAGCGCCGGAAATCACAATCCACCACCAACCCACCAGCCCACCAACCACCGCCCGCTCAACTCGGCGACAAGTGGCTGTGCAATTAGAATGGCAGCAACATGTGAGCGACACATGTGGCAACACGCGGCCAAGCCCAGAAAAGCATTCGAAACTTTCAGCTCTCCTGGTGGGGTGCACGCCTGGCACACAGCCACCGAGTCCCTATCTCAGTCGCAGACTCGACTCTTGCCTGCCACGCTTTCAGCACGCCAACACGGTCCTCAGCAGCAACAGCAGCAGCAGCAGCGAGCGCTATGCTCGTTACCTTCCCCCCTTCCCACTTCCATTTCGAATCCCAATCAGCAGGCACAACAGGCAGCAAGCTCAACACGTGCAGGATAATCTTGTCTGCCTTGCCCTCATATTGCTGTTGTTGTTGCTGCCTGCTTCCTTTGCCATCGTCTTTTTTATTTTAATATACAAAATAAATATTGAGAGCGTTGAGCAGTTGTGGTTCCCATGGATAAGGTTTGAACGTACGTCGGGCCGTGCGCACAAACTAGGGGAAAAATATCCCACGGTTCGAGTGCGAGTGCTCGTTCTTTTGTGGCAGCTGTTCGCAATTTGGGACAGGGCGTTGCAAGCAACAGTGGTTGATGTTGTTGTTGTTGGCGTTGTTGGCGTTGTTGTTGGTGCTGGGCTATGTTGCTGGCACATATTGCACTTGTGCGCCTTTCAATTCGACAGCGAAAGTCGAAGTCGTTGCTAAATTTCATCAAGTGTTTGTTGTAATTGTTGCGCATGTTACTTAAATGCTCGGTCAGGCGCTGCCAAAATAAATTTAATTACACACACACATACACACACACACATACACTTCTCATTCATTATCAATTGGAAACGCTTAGAACGTAAAGTATGCTTGCACCTGATTAATATTTCTGTTGTCGGTTTCCATACCCGTGTGTGTGTGTGTGTGTGTTTGAAAAGCTCGTTTGGCGGGCGCGTGGCATTCACTTGTCTCGTGTTGTGCACTTCTCTGAACGACCGCCGGAGCGTTGGGCGGCCACGTGCAGCCCACAATCAATTTTAATTGCTCACGTCCTTTTACTCGCATTTGCGGCTGTTGGCCTCGCAAGGTGGGCATTTGTTGTGGGCGCCTAATTGAATTGAAGCTGGCCTATAATTCGAGTGGGTGTAGATCTCAGTCGATTCTTGTGTGCAGGTGGGTGGGGGACGCATGGATGGCACGTGATGTTGGCGCGTGCTCTAAAAATGTTTAAGTGCACTGTACATTTGTTTATGAGTATTTTTGGATTTTCTGCAAACTGATTTCAGAACTGAAAGTATTCGAATGATGAGATGAACTAGGGGAAGCTATCCATTACATAAATTCATGCTCATAAGTTTGTAAATAAAATGAGGAAAATTTGTATGCCCAAGAGAGTTTAAACGTTTTTTGTTCCATAAACAAACATACTCGTAAATGATATTCGAATGGTCTTCCAAATATGATTTATCGCTGCGATTAACCATAATAAATGAATTAAAGAAGCCTTTCTAAAAATCGTGAAGCATTTGTTTCCTTTTGGTAAAAACCGAACTCATACATCCTTATTAAGCAATTCTCATATTTTCCGCAAGTTTGAGTTTTGATTACAAAATGTCAAATTTTTTAACTCATTATTATATTCTTAGAAATGCTCTTTTGAATGAAAACTTTTTCAAGCATGCATTCAATGCATGCATAAATTTCATTTGTAAATAAGTTATTGTAAATTTGCTACATTTTTATTTACTTCAGGCATTTATTGAGAAACTGTCGCATAAGCAAAATAAAATGTTAAAATGCCGAATTCTTGACCACTCTGTTTCTTAGGATTTTACATACCCCCAACTATGTATGCACAAGTATATAAAGGGAAGACAATAAAAACAATGTGGTTCCACGCACTTGGAATATATGCGGCATATCCTTCCTGTCATCAGGAATCAAAAAATCATCGAGAATAATGGCTATTCAATATGGATATTCAGGATATTTCGTGCGCCCTTATCAGTTCAGTAAAATACGGGACCATAAAGTACAAAATTTTTATATTTATTACTATTTTTGTAGGGCACACCTATTATTATTATTCTGTTCACCAGAAAACAGTAGTATTTTATGAATTAACCAAACGCAAAATTTTTTTTTTATACATACATATGTGGATTGAAAAGTCTTTTTTATATGTTTTGACGCCGAAGTATGTTTATATTGAAAACTAACAATTTTGTTGATAACAATTAAAATATATATGAAAGGACATCAATTATTCTGTCCATGATTGCATCTACATACATACATATGTATATATGTATGTATATGTATAAATCTGATTTTAATTATAATCAATTCAGATTCTGTAAATATAGTATACATAGGTTGCTTGAAATGAGTATTCTTATGAGCTCGGCAGACTTATTGGACACTTTCTGTGTATACTCTTATGTTCTGTAAAAATCAAATCTGGTCTGGCTCCAAAAACTGCAGTGTTTTTAAAACTCGACCGACCATCTCATTCATCTGATTTAGCTCCGTGTGACTTTTGGCTATTTCATAAATTGAAAGATCAGGACATTTAAGACGAATCGATGACGATCATTCCAGAAAATAAGCTTTCGGACTGTTTCGAAGATTAGAAAAATCTTTTGCACATGTGCATTGCATCCAGAGCGGGTTACTTTAAATTCAATAAAATAGATTTAAATGAACAAATGCGATTTTTAAAGTTATATTAAATATTTGTTAATAGTAACCATACATAAGTAATACATACATACATAGTTAGTTATTTAAAAAGGAAGTGTTTTTTAGTTTTGAAATTGTGAAGCTGTTCGTGGTTAACGCTGAGTATTCACAGTAGCTGGATTCTAACATTTTGAAGGAAAAGACTTCTGAGCACTTTCCCAATTATCAATTTGAATGTTCTGCTTTCTTATCACAAGCGATCTTTTCGAACGATCTTCATGTACAAGTATGTATGTAGCTCTCAACACACTTCTTGTGGCATATTAATGTTTAATTGCAACTCCAATCATTTCCAATCAGTAGCTTCATCTCCTTTAGCATTGCAAGTCCAGTTGCTGCTGGCCTACTTGTTTGTTTTTAATCACTCAAGTTTTTTTTTACGCAACTCCATACAAAACAAACCCATCAATTGAAAAGTCATCAATACACATACATAGATATGTATGTACATATGTATGTAGTACTATGAGGCTGGTCTATTGATGTTGACCGCAGACTAAGACTGAGACTGGGACTGGGACAATCGTCTTTGACGGCACATGAGACCCAATTGAAAGCCAATCACGGCTGCTTTTCACCTTCGGCCAATCAACGCCGCTTGATGGTGGGAAGGGGACTCGTAAACTTTAGCGCCTGTTCAATTAGCGCATGTCGTAAAGTACAAATAACTATTGCGTACGCAGTTCCCAGAAGCCACTGGCAAGCAACAACATCCACAGCAAAAACAACAAAGACGGCGACAACAGCAACAACAGAAACAGCAACAGCAACAATTGCGGCAGCAGCATAATCATGGAGTTGCTGTCGCCGTCGCCGTCGCCGTCGTCTTACCTGTACGACGATTTAAATTAAACAATCGACAATGACGACGACAATGTTGATGACGACAAGAGTGGAAAAACTAAAGTAAAGCAGAAGCAGTCAACAATCAGTCTGTCTGTCAACTTGATCGTCTGTCAGTTAGTCAGTTACTCAGTTAGTCAGTTACTCAGTTAGGCAGGCAAGCAAACCACACGTTGGTTACTGATAATGTGCGGTGCGCCGGCGCAATAAAAATGTGTGCCGCCGTAGACGCTGAAGTCGCCGTCACAGTCGCACAGTGGCCTAATCGGGCTTTCCTCAATGCAAAAATTATAGCGTCTTAGATATAGGTACATACATATGTACGTAGATACTTATAAATCGTTGGGCTTAGCTTGCTTGGTATTTAGTTTATGCTAACTGGGTTGCCCATTTCCGATGGTTCCAATTCGGTTCCAGCTAGCTCCCCGTGTAACTGAAGCTAGTTGGGATGCTGTTGAGTATCCTGAAGAGGTCTTAAGAGCTGCCTTAGAGATCCTAAAAGTATTTGTAATTGCTACATCCATTAAGCCAGTTCTCGGTTTCCCTTCCATACATTGGATGGGTCCGGGCTGATTTTCTGAAAAGCGACAAAATGTTCATCAATTCACATAATTTGCAATGTTTTTAATTCGTGTATCACTTGAGATTAATAAAACCTTCAGTTCTCTGGCGCTTTAAGAATTCTCTTCTGTTCTATTTATATTTAAATTTTTGTAACTAGTTTTGGCTCAATCGGCTACTGTGTGTCAACGTCGGCCGTGCCGCTTGGTAGTTAGGCCCTGCTCTTGTTGCTGTTTTTGTTGTTGTTGTTGCTGTTGTTGCTGTTGTTGCTGTTGTTGCTGTTGTTGCTGCTGTTGTGTTTGTAATCGTAACCATATAAGCGACTTAAATGGCAGGTGTGCACATCGCGTGGGAAACACACGACGCTACCGTCGCGGTTCTCACGATATGAAAATCGAGCGCATAGGTAGACGAGCAAATGATCTGCGGGTGCCACCGTGTTGAGCCACCGAGCCACTTTATGTGGACGCTTGACTGGCGCGCGTGTTGATTACATTTCATATGGCCATTTCGTAGAGTCTGAGCCAGAGCCAGAGCCGCAGCCGCAGCCAGACTGAGACGCATTTTCAGCTTCCGTCACATCATCAGCTCACGCGAAAGTTGCGCTTGAAATACTAACCGGGCTCGAAGACAAATCAAGCAGCAATCGGTCTGTTGGTCTGCTGGTCTGCTGAACTGTCTGTCGTTCCGTCTCTTCTCATGGTCAGTCAGTATTTTACGGTTTAATTGCAGCAACAATGCGTCAGCTACACTTCCAGCCCTAGTCCTTGCCTTTGCTTTTCTTTTTCTTTCAATCAAACCAATTGTGTGTTTGTCTGTCTGTCCGTCGGACCTTTTGTCCCCGCCTTGGGTTCCTCTTTTGTGCGTAACATTTCTCGTAGAAGTAGAAGATGCGAACGCGTTGATTTCCTTTCCCACGCACCAGACACAAGTTGCCAGAGATTCCTAGGTTTTCTACCTGCGGCAGGTCCTGCAGCAGGATCCTGCGCTCGCCTATAAAAGCCGCTGCTGCACTCGTTGCTGGCATCATTCGAACAGCATCCTGCAAGCCGTGCACATCTCAGCACACACACAAACACAACAAACATTCTCAAAATGGCTGCTCAAAACACTTACGTCTCGAAAACCCAGCATTACCTGAAAGTGAAGAAGCCGCTGCTGGAGCGTCAGCGCCGCGCCCGCATGAACAAGTGCCTGGACACGCTGAAGACACTTGTTGCCGAGTTCCAAGGCGATGACGCGATTCTCCGATTGGACAAGGCCGAAATGCTCGAGGCTGCGCTCGTCTTCATGCGCAAGGAGCTGGTCAAGCAGCAGGCGCCTCCAACACCTGTGCCCATGGACAGCTTCAAGAATGGCTACATGAATGCGGTCAGCGAGGTATCGCGTGTTATGGCCTGCACCCAAGGCATGAGCGTCGATGTGGGCAAGACGGTGATGACTCATCTGGGCATCGAATTCCAGCGTATGTTGCGCGCTGATCAGCAGCAAAGCGAATTGGAACTGAGCTGCAAGGCGTCGACCGCATCTCGTCCAGTTAGTCCTGCTTCCTCTGGCTACCACAGCGATATTGAGGAGCCTGAGGCGCTGGCCACGCCCAAGCCAGCAACCATGTGGCGTCCCTGGTAAACAGCAACCACCAGAAACCACACCTCCAATGAGAACAACAAATCATGTCTTCCAATTGACTCGATGCATCTGTGATAAGAAGAGCTTTACCTACCCTAGTGTAATTCTAGCTAATAAGAACAAGAAAATCCAAGCTTTAATAGTAATAAAAAACACCTAACATAAAAAGAAATTGTTTCAATTATTGCAAATTATTGCAGATTATAAAAATAACAACAAAACAAATGGTTTATGAGTATTTCTAATACAATGAACCAAACAATTTATAGTTGATTACTTGGGCCTGGTTCTCAACTTAAAGATAATGTATAACTGAAGACAATATTAATTGAAATGCTGGAAATGCTGAAACTCCTAATAATCTAAAAGAAACAATTTTCATTTAATTCGGGCCATTATCGTGTATTCCTTAAAAATCCACTTAATTATTGTAGCTCGGTAATTTTTCCATTTTCGTCAAAAAAGGAAATGACCCTAAAGAATCCTAGACGGATTTACATATACTTAGTACAATTTAATGGTATATTTTTTCATAATATTATTATTATTATGCTGCGGAATCGGGCTACAGATTTGGCGACAGTTTGATATTTTACTGCATTTTTTTTAAGCTGCAATTAAATTCTTTAAATCATGCTTTATGCGATGATAGGCAGGAACGAACTCACATTGTGGCATTCATCTTAGCTCGTTGAGCAATTTAATGCTGTCACCAAAATCGATAAAAATTCTGTCGGCTTTACTTTAAATGATGGTTAATGATCTAATGTGATAGAAAAAGGCTCCGGCTCGGATCACCATACAATCATCAACGCAGAATCAAGATGGAAACTACGAGTTCTCATAAAATTAAAATATTATTACAAAATGGTCCAACCTCGGACAGATCTGAAATTAGGACTAGCAGGAAAAACGAAATTTTTAAGTGTTTTTTTTTAACTGTTTAACTGATGTATATCCTTAAAGTGTTTGATCTTAATCTTTAATAGTAGTCAGTATTTCATTGGCAGTTAAGTGTTTAGTCCACCTAGTAATGGTAAGAATTGAACTCATCCCTGCAGATACACTTCGTGGAGGCGGTCGGCTGAGATGGACAGTAATCCTCTAAGCAGCCTGTGTGTCACAGAGATTTCAAACTCTAATCGCTTTAAGCTCAGCTTTTTAATGCCTCAATTTGTTATCATAGAACATAAAGACTCTTAAATATGTCGCTTATTTGATTTTCTTAAATGTAAGGTTTAATTTCTATATTTTCTAGCCCGCACATATAAAAAAATGTTTAATTTTTAAACTATTTACTATCAGTCAATTTTTCATGTTCACCACACTTTCTAGTTTTTCGTATACCTACTATACTTGTATTTGAAGTGTAAATATTTGTGTTCTTAAGACCCCCACATGTCTAGCTTGCTTGAGACTGCTCCCCCGACGGGGTGTCCAATGACACCACAACATGCTAATTCTCACAAGATAGCCGCCCCTGGTGCCGTAAATATGAATAAGTCGGACAGGGAGGTCTTTCAAACTACTCGTATACTAAAGGAAAAAACTGGAAGAAATGAAAACCTTTGCTGTGGTCGCCATCGCCCCTGAGTGGCAACAAAACCGTGAGCTGTTTACGCCTCGAACACAAATTTGTATGCACGTGTTGTTATCGAATCTTCATGTCTGCCCCTCACAGTGTCTGTTGTCTTTGGCGAGGATCGACAGAGGATCGAAAGAGGATCGCCTGCAGACCGTTAAAGCGTAATTAACCCCTTTGTGAGCTGCACGTGCGTTGAGTGATGGGCGGCCACTGGCCTGAGTCTGAGGCACGCCTGCCATTTAGGCGGTGTCCTTTCGCCTAAACTAACAATGTCGTTCCGAGAACTAACCGCCCGCATTTATGCATCTCACATACTAATTTGTAAACTAAAAAGAAAGATATTTTAAAATGCGGAGCGCCGAAGATATCGCCGCATGTCTCGTGTCAAGTGTAGGCGGCATGTAATATGATGACAAAAAAAGGACCTCACATGTGTTAGCCCACAATGGATGTTCCTTTGGTCTTGTCTTCTGTTATTTTATCATTACAAAACCACCGCACAGCTCGTCACTGGGTCGTATTCAAATGTTCGACTTGTCTGGACCTGTCATTTTGTATCTCTACGCTGGCATTGGAACTCGTATCTCATTGTTATTTTAACTCGACAGGGCACTAAATGCTGCAGACTAAAGATAATTTACACTTGAAAAAAAATCACCATACAAATTCAAAGCCGCTTTACTCTACACTGAAGACTTACCAAAGAGCGCAGCTATTTCGCTTCTAAGAACTTATTTTTTCGGCTTCCTGAGAAGCACAGCAATGCCAGCTTCGTGGAATAATTAATTTGATTAAATCGAACTACAGCTAATTCTTTTAACGGTCTTTTTTACACGATTTTGATATAACACGGCTTTAAAATTAAAAATTGCATACATATTTCTTTAGAGATAAGGAACCAATCACCAATTTTTGTATATGATCAATGTCTTTTTTTACACGGTTGTTTCTGGATTCGATCTACCGTGTAAAAACAGAATTAGTGTATTGTGTATTTTCATTTAATTGTCAAATGCTGTATTGATTCGCTTTGACTCTCATTACAAGATTTCTTATCAACATTTTGAGTGGTTGGGAGTCTCTAAACTAATAAACCGATAGACAAACTTTTGCCCAAAAAGTACACCTTCAACCCATTGTTTCCAAATTAAAAAATTAAAATATCATCAATTAGAGTTCAATGTCAGATTTTGATTGACTTGTTTTATTTGAGTGCAGTACAGAACAAGGAGTTCCGTGGTTTTTCTTAAACTGAAGTGATTTTGGCTGTGGGCCCATTATCATCCTGTTGTGGTTCTTCTTCTTCTGTTACATTCTGGAGAATCTTTCGCATGCCCTCTTTGAAGTTCAAGTTAACCAGTAACGGAAATACCGTAACACCAATGCCGCTATGGTTATGAGCGTAATTTGTGGAAAGTCCTGTAAGCGGACCTGCGGCCTCAATGATCACTGTTCAATGCTGCAGTGGCATTTCCAACTAGTCCAGAGCCGAAAGCAACATATGTTAATAGATTGTAGTTGTATACTAGTATAGATATGTATGTATGTATGTATGTATATAGTATAGTATGTGCGAGTAGAGTGTGTGAAAATTCGTCGCCTGCTAGTTACGCACGTTCGAGGGGTTCGCGAACGTCTCGCACTTGCTGTTGTCGCTGCCCCGGCCTCAGATAATAAACAAACGTGTCAGTTGGCGTTGACGGTCTTTCGAAATGGCCGGAGCAGAGCAGTACACCCCGCTGCGCTTAAACGAGGTCGTCACGTGCACAAACATGCCCAACTATGAGACCACGACTCTGATCCAACTCCCGTCCCCGACAGCGTGTGTGTACGCACACTTGAGCTAAAACATACACACAATGCCATTTAGGAACCGTAAGGGGTCAGGTTGTTTATTGTTTCTCTTTTTTATGCAGGCCTGGGCCGTACAGGTTTTGTTTCGGGCTAATCTACTATTTCGAACCTTTAATGATCGGAACGATAAGGAATCAGTGCACGTGTTCACTGGGTTTGGAAAGACTGTACATAGACTTTTGAGAAGAGAAGAGTTCCTCGGAATGTTGCTGTGGACACAGTAGTCTATAGCCGATACAGTTAATACAGTGGTAGCTGACTGTGCCGACCCCCACCGAGCTGTGGAATAATCGTCTTTGGCTTTACTTGGCCATACAAATGGAGGCTCGCACGTGCGCTAAAATTGGAATAGAAAACTACAATGTGGGTCAGTCGGTTGTACTGATGGAGGACAACAATAGTAGGCGAGTACACTTTCTCTCCGGCCATGTCCTTTCCAACTTCCTGTACTATATTGTACTATAATTGTTTTTAATATGTGGGTTCGTTACATTGAAAAATGAAGCTAAGCTGAGCGGCAAATCAAACGGAATTAAACGCCTTTTTAACTCATGCGGGACTTATTTATACCCTTTTGCTTTGCCTTAAATATTTGTAGAATTATTATTGGAAATTTGCGTCCCTTATCACACTTCTCACTGTCAAGAAAATATAATTGAAAATAACGTCTTTTAGGTTATTTGTTTTATATGAACATGTTTTGTAAAACGTTATCAGAATTATTTAGGAGCACATTGCATCTACTATGACATTGATTAATACTTTTATCTAAGTCTTATGTTAATTCCCCTCATAGTGGCACTGTATATTAAGTCTCGCATTTTTGTTTAAGGCACGATATTCCTATTGCAAAATTTAAAATCTCCTTTAGACCTCAAACGGCAATACTGTCAAGTAACGTTGCCTCATAAATCAGTTCCATTTACCGATGCCATTTAAAATTATACTATGAGAGGCATTTTATTCAGACATTCCACAGAAACTACCTACAATCGCCTTCTTAGGTCTAATTATACGAGTAGCTATCGGCTTTCTAGTGAGCTCAGCAAACTTTTCGAAAGCTTTTGGTAACATTATTAGCGATAGTCTGAAGAAATCCTAGGGGTCTGTTTTGAATGCGGGCGGAAATTGATTTTAATAATTATACATAGATTAGATTTCCTTGGGGTGTGCTTATAATGTTTTCAGCACTTAATAAATTTAAAAATGCCTGGAAATGCCGCTTTTTCAAGCCATATGAAGAAAGTTATGTGGGTAAAAAATATATAAGCATCTACAGCCCTTTATATAATTATTAAGTAATCGTCGAACAAGTCAGTCCAAATACACAACAACAGCCTTACAATTTACGAAATGTCACACAAAGAAGCCAGAAATGAAACCAACCATGTAATCATATCTATCTAAGGGACATCAATAGAAACGAACTGTTAACGCCAACCTACAAATTCTCACCATGCTCTACACAACACAACAGCTTCTACTAATACAACAGGAGAGACACATTTGGTCCTTGCTTAATCTTAATTTGTCCTCTCTGTGTCTTTTGTCCGCTGACTCGCACACAACGATTCCAAAATAAAAAACAAATACACGAGTACACGCTATGTAGCTCCATTTCTTAAAAAACAAAAAAAGAAGCAAGAACCCAACAGCAGACAGTTCAAATATTTATGGCCAAGTCAAAGCCAATCCACACCTCAATGCCTCGGTTAGCTATTACGAGTAAGTGCTCCTGGAGGACGCCCGCTGTCGACGTCGCCGCCTCACGAGCCATCACGTGTCCAACTTGCGCGCACAGCACGACGCGTCGGGAGCAAAAAGGACAGTTGAGCTCAACCTCAACATTAACATCAGACTGGGACTGGGACTGGCTCCATGCCACACGAAGCACACACGCACACGGACAGACACAGATACAGACACAGACAGACAAAGTGCGCCCTAATAGTAGGGACCCCGATTTAGGGCTGTTAATTGTGTGCCATCAGAAAAAAATTAAAAGCAACTCCTTCTGCTTAAAAATGCCTCGCACGTTTAGTTTGGTTTTTTTGGTTTTTCTTTTTTCATTTTTGTTTTCTTTGCTCCTCTCGCTCCTCGTTGGGTTACGCCTCGACACATTTTTATAAATTTCAAATTACAACGCATTAAATGGTCCCTGTGTTTGCCTATTCAACTAGTATTCGATCTGGGCCCTGTCAGTCATTAATTGTTTGGGTCGTTCAAGCGTTGAAAATTGAAAATATTCTCCCACGATTTCTTCGGCACCGAAAGTGCACACGTGTTCAAGAAAAAAGGGATTCGTTGTCCCAAATGAGATAAGTGCATAAAGAGCTGCCAGAGCCAACAACAACAACAACAACAACGACAACAACAACAACTGCTGCAACGATCCTTAGCAATGAGCGTATAAAAACCAAAAGTGATCAGCAAAAAGAAAAAAGATTCTTTTTCAATATGCTCTAAAAAGGATCCTCTGCTCCGTCCATCCGCCAGTCCCCCTGTCTTTGGTTCGTTCGTAAAATGAAATATCGTGCGGCTCGAAAGTGTGGGAACTGGCCAAAAGTCTTGCTTCTCACGATCCTGCCACAGGATAAAATTGCTATGCACACACAGCAGGTGCGAGCAGTGCGACAGGATCTGTTGCTACACTCCAACGCATGCAGGTTAGCGAGCAAGCTGTCCGTCCCGCCAGTCCTTCTCAAAACACACCTGCCGTTTTTTTTGTGTGCAGGATTTTCTCGTTACTCGTTTGTCTGCGCACGTATCCTTGTACTTTCCCACACTCGCAGTATCTGGTGTATCTTTTGCCTGCGACCTGCTGGCATTGTTCTTGTTGCTGTTGTTGTTGTTTGTGCTGCGGTATCGTGTTCGTTTTGCCTGCGGCTGCGGCCTGTTGCCTGCTGCCTGGGTCCTGTGCGGGTATAAAAGGCAGTCGCTGTCGAGGATCAGACATCATTCGAGCACTGCGCTTCGTACAGTAAACAACTGAGTCAACTACAACATTTTAACAAACTCAAAATCAAACAAAATGTGCCAGAACAACGCCATGGACATCAAATCCTCCCCAGTCACCACCGCCAACAACAACAAGAAGCTGACCTACAGCGTCAAGAAGTTGCTGCAGAGAATCTTCAAACAACAACAGAGCCTGAAGCACTCACAGAAAGTCAACTCTGTCGAGTCGCTGGAGTCCTTGGAGAACAGCCGCAATGCTGATCTAGAGTCGCTGGAGTCCTTGGAGAACAGCCGCAACGCTGATCTTGAATGCGCCTCCCTGGAATCCTATGAGAACGAGGCCAACGAACGCCTTTCGGCCAGCTGCGACATGGAAGACTACGACTTCGAGCAATTGCCCACAGTGCCCGTTCATTATGTGCGCACAGCCCATGGCACCTTCTTCTGGACCGCCGCCTCCGACCTGCCCGCCGACAACGATCTTCTCGAGCCCTTGTACTGCAGCACAGCCAACGAAATTGCCGTCGCTCAGTTCCAGGATCGTTGGGTGCAAGCCTAAGAAGTCCACTCCACTCCACTTAAACAAACATGGTCTTCCACTGGAGCTGCCGTTCCAGCACCTCAGCTTTAATCGTCTTCCGTTATATTTTGCAAACCCTAAAAAGCAAAAATAACATGCAAGCAACCTCAACTGAAGAGCTTTAGAAAATTGTGATAAATTTTAATTAGAAATTTAATGAAAATACAATTCAAAAAATGAAAACAAAATTATATGTTGTTCTTATTATTCCTCCTCTCCTTCACTCGCGTATGCATCATTGAAAAGGTTGAGCTTATCGAACTCCTTTGCGTAACCTGAAACCTTTTCATAATTAGCGTGACTCACACAAAAATGGGTTCGGGTCCGTCCTCGAGCGATTATCTGGCCATTGTCTGCGGCTTAACTGCCCTCTGCCTTTCCGAACTGTTGCTCATTGTTTGCCTGCAGGTAGAAAAGGGCGAGCAGGAGCGCAGGGCACAAGATTACGAACTCACTGATCTTTAGGGGTTGCTGGTAGTTCCAACCAGCCTAGCAGGTTGCCAGGTAACTCAACTCTGATCGTGTGCGTGTGCGTGTGTGTGTGTGTGTATCTGTGTGCAGTCCAAGTAGAAAGGAGCAAGACATCGGACCATTGCTGATCTGTGCTGGTGGGTCCAATTAGGGTTTGCGTGTTCTTTGATTGCTCGGTATCTAATAGGAAACGTTTAAATGCCTGTTATGCTTATCGTATGTAAATAAAAGGGTTATCTTTCTGTGCAATTCAATTATATACAGTAGCGCTACATTTTCATTTTCTTCAGTCCAAATAAGTTTGTTACCTGAACTCAAAATTACTTGAATGACCTATCGTTGGATCTTTATGAATTACGGTTTCACAGATTACTCAGGTCAGAGCACACTCATTTACTTGCACTTAGGAGCGTTATCAAAATGTGCTGAATAGGGTTGGAATTATCTGGACGTGCGTGCGTCAAAAAACCAAACACCGCAAATGCATCGTGATTGTAAACATCATTAAATGACAATTTATTAGCTCTTTGAGAACAAGTCTAAGAAATTATGCTTCAGAGTAATAATATGTTATCAATAGACTAGTATATAAAAAGTAATATTTATATATTGTTCAAATGTGGAATACTTAACCATACTCTCAATTAATTATTGATTATCAAAATAATGAATGCATTGACTTTTTTAACGATGACACCCACTGTTACATTTATTTGCTGTACCTGGACTAGGACTTGAACATGAAAATAATGTATATTTTAGAACTATCTTTTTTAATGAACATCCAGCTTCAATATCTGATATTTTGAGCCACTCCAATTTTTTAATAATATGCTATAGTAAGTGTTCTTTAATTCGATCTAAAAAGGCTGCAAATCTAAGGTACACGAAATATTTTCTTTAGTATTAAAATAACAACAAATACATAAGTACTATATATGTACATTTTCGCCAATATAGAACAAAACAAAAGACTTCCCACTTTTAATATCGAACTATATTCTTAAACATTATTATTGCTTGTTGATTTATTTCCAAATATTTTCTAAATATTGAGGGCATTATTATTCAAAATAATTTATAAAAATTCGTACATAATAAATAAATTAAATAATAAACTATGTGCTTTAATCCTCAGTAACCCATTCTCGTAGCAAAAATATATATATTTTAATTTGTTAAGGAATATACAAATAATTGTAGTGTCCGAAAATTTGTGAATGGACCTACTTGTATTTAGAAGATAATTGTGATAAGTAGGTCCATTGGATTTACTGTTTTATGATTTCTTATTGCTGATTCGTCTCTGCTGAATGCCATTAATTACTGAGCTTGAAATACTCTTCTTACAATATTAAAAACCAGCTGGAAAGTGAATTTCCCAATAGTCCTATTTGTTCGAATTTGTCAATCGCAGTCCATAAAAACTGCATTCAAAAAGTAATCCCCTACCGAAATTATTAGCTGCATGGTTTAATATTTTTTTAAAAAGGTAGGGGTCCCGGGCGATATTAATCGAGTCTCTGATTATAGTGGCTTTTAATAAATAAACAAATTAACAAGAAGTGCGGACCAGCTATTGATTTAATGCTTATTTCCAAAGTATGAATTAATTCGATATAGTTGAGTACATTTTTATACCTTTCAATGAAAAGTGTAAGGCTGTATTGTTTTTGGTGTGTACGTTTGTAATACCCAGAAGGAAGAAGGAGAATGTTGAAGGGACATACTTATTCAGCATGAAAAGAAACCAAACGGAATATCCTTGTACTGAGGCTTCTTTTTGACCGACAGAGATAATACCTATGTCGTGGCCGTTGGATCATTATACATATTATATAGCTATCGTAGAAACAAGATGAGTTCGAAATGGTTTATGTATCAAAGACTTATTTAATGTCTTCCTCTCTATAGTATATTAATATGAAACTTCGACTCGTTAAACAATAAAGCACTATTATACTAAAACTGGTGGTAACTGCTCTAAGCGATAATTAAATACTTCATAAAAACTCTGTTATTAAATGATAAAATGGGAAGTTGAAAAAAACTGGGGAGATCAGGCTCACAAAAATCAACTGATAATTGAAACCAGGCCAAAACACTCAACCTTCATAAACCTATTCTTATGTATATCTAAGTATAACAAATGAAAGTAAAAAAAAAGAAAAACAATTGGAATATAAAGAGAGAAGCTTTAAGCCAAGGTTCCTACAAGTAGTTATCGAAATTCCTTGTCATCTCTGACAGGACAAAAATGTATTAATCTGGGAGCCACATAAGTCTAATCCGACGCTTAGAAAAGTTTTCCAATCGCTACCTAATGGAATGGAAATGGATTGAGAAGAGCATTGCACAGGGCGTAGGTGACGTTAGCTTTTCTGATAGATATGCATATCGTTATTTGTCATTTCTAGTCGGCCTCAATCGGCATAGATAGATAGGCAAGAAGTTATTAATTTTTTTTTTGTGTAGCACACGCCGCCTTGTCTGCGCATGTCACAGAACTTATTGAAGTTGATGTTGTTATTTTGATGTAACAAGGCAGTAATATTCTCGATATACTACGCACACTACACTGCCACCAAGAAATGGAAAAGTTATTTCCAGGAGACCAGAATAGATGCAGCTGAAAATTAGAAAATGATGCAATCGAGTTTGATTATTTCATAAGATATTATTTGCATTTATTTTAATATCAGTATATTGTTTTCAGTTTGATTTTCTTTTCCTCAATCAATCGTTTCATAAATTAACTTTTATAAATTATTTAAAGCTTAATTTAGTTACTTGGATAGGGCGAACTTAAAGTAAAACACTCATACACATAATCAATCGTATTAAAAGCTAGCAATACATAGGAAACTTTAGCAAATTATTAGGAAGGTAGCGCACTCAAAACATTTGGAACGATTTAACGAGCTTCAATTCAAAAAATATGCAGTTATATCACAGGTCGAACCAACGTACTAAGCATAATCAAATAAATCTAATGTTTAATATTACAAACAATGCACTAAGAAATTCAAAGTGCGCTTGCTTTGGAAGACAACGGATCTTGTTGCTGTTACTTTTGTTGCTGTGGCTTTGGCTCCTGCAACTTTTAATAGCCATTTTGAATACTTAAGATACTTGCTAGAAGCTAGAGATGTAGTCGAGTCTGCCAGTGGGGCCTCACCAGGGCCGCCAGACAGGCTCCGAAGCGCCGGACTCTTGCGAGCTGACGGATGCCGTTTCGGACAGCGCGGTCCCATCCACTGAGGTGACATCGATGAGTTCGTCCTTGCCCACCAAATAGGCGCCGTAGTTGGCGGCAGCAGCGACGCCATAGCCGCTAAGCAGAGGGAAAGGCAAGCGTCCTGTTGCATAACCGACGGCAGATTGCTGCTGCTGCTGCTGTTGTTGTTGCTGCTGGGTCAACAGTTGAGTTTGCAACTCTATGAGACGTGTTGACAGAAACTTCATAATCTTGCGTCCGATTTCATCGGTTTGTTGCGTCTGCAGCAGCACTTGTGTAATCTGATCGGCGGCGTGCACATAGCCGGAGCGAAAGGACTCGACATGGGCAGCACTGGTGGCTCCAGAGCCACCGCCGACGGCCTGCAAGGACAAGCCACCGCGCTGCTTCAACTTGCGCATGTGGTCCACCGTCAATTCGAGTATGTCCGCCTTCTCCAGGCGCGTCACATGCTCGCCCTCTTGCTGCAGACACTCGACCATGAGATCCTTGAGATCGTCCAGACACTTGTTGATGCGCGCGCGTCGCTTGCGCTCCAGCAACGGCTTCATCACTTTGCGGTACTGATAGGTCTTGGACATTTCCATGACCATTTTTTTGGGAGAAGCGCGCGCGTACTGTTCTTTGAAATTGAAATTGTCTTATTTTAACACTTTGGCAATGCGTTGCGTAGAACTTTTGATCGGCTCGCGAGGGCTAAACACACATTTTCACGTCTATTTGTGCTGCTCTTTTGGCGCTGGCTTGTTACAGTTTCTCGAGGCACTGCGCGTGCGTGGCGTTCAACAGGCGGTACTTTTGTGAAATGAGTAGCAAACAAGTTCCCAACGTTACTTTTATACGACGTCGGCTTGCCACGGGCTCGGCTCCCGCATGATCGTTCACACACACACACACACACACTCACAGAACCTCGTGTGCTGTCGGCTCGGTAGCTCTCGGCTGAGCGCACAAAGAGCGGCTACTGTTAGTTCAACTTGCGGGTTTGCCAGCCATCGCCATTGCTTCGTCATGTTGCGCCATTTTAGATACAGTGGAGCTTCGCTTAGTGGCATTTCTAGGGCATCTTAAAGCTACATTTGACAATTGTTGAACTACTTGTATGTTATATTTTCTCATGCATTCTTTATTCATAATTCAGTATGCATAGCATAAATACTTAAAATTTCTGTATTTGATTAATGCAAGTGAAATTGAAAAAAAAAAAACTGTTCAATGGACATTTTTTTCATATAGAGTTTCCTAAGAGCAAAAGGGCCCGAATTTATATATCAGGCAGCAGGAGATGTGACAGACTAAATGTCAGCAAGACAGCTCCAGTCGATATAGATTTTAAAAATCCACAAGCTTAGCGTGTCTTGCTCAATCCAATTTAATCTCATGTTACATATGTATATGTAGATGCCATATACACAATCGGTGCAAAAAGGGACTCTGATATAATTAACTTGTGTGCTTACAGCGTACTCTAGGCCAAGCTTAGTATTTAACATTTTTTGAATTATTACATTATTATATGACTGGAGGAAAGCGGGTGAGTTTGTACGGGTTTCACATTCCACCTAAATCTTCTTAAATTACTATAGAAATATAAAGCTTAAGTTAAAATAATATAAAACATCTATTTTGAGTTAAAATAATATAAAATATATGATACAAAAATTTATTAAAAATATGTATTTTGCATTCATTAAAAAATGATGAACAACCACAATGAGTAATTTCATTTTCTTACCATAAAGTCCTATATTAATTAATTGTATAAATATTAACAAGACGTTAACAAGACGTCTTGAACGCTATCTAAATCTTCATTTATAATAAAATATGCGTACTGTATATCCCGCGATACGTTTAAAATATTCTGAAAATAATTGCACAATTCTTTCAAAGTTTCAAAAACTTAGTAAATTCCTTTTCGTACTCTACGACAATATTAGGTAAAGAAATTAGATTTCATAGAAGTCGCTATGCATAATATATATTTCTTATATACTAATTCAATCACGATAGGGAATTTGGATCATTTCATTTCAGTTCTTTATGTAGAAATTTCACTGTGATCTCCAACACTATGCCAGCCTCATAGTTCGCTACCCTAAGCCTGGTGAGAGCGTGCCGAGCTGAGCTGCTCTCCGGCGCGCGTCTTCTTCAATTGATTGCGCGTGGCTCTCCCGCCAACGTCGCCGTCGTCGTCGTCGTCGTCGTATCGTCGTCGCCGTTGCCGACCATGTCATACTTATTGTCAATGATGACAGTTGCTGCTGCCACCACTTGAACCGGGCTGGCTCCGGCTCTGGCTATGGCTGTGGCTCTGGCTGAGGCTCCCATTCGTCGAAGTCGGCTCTTTTTAGGCGTTCTCACTCACACAAGCGGGAATAGAAATAAACACAGTCACCGATACAAAACACACACACACACACACATGCACAGAGACCACTTGGGGCCTACTGACGGCGCGCTTTGTATCTGTGCAATTGCGGCTTGTGATTGTGAATGTGTGTGCCTACTTTACGAGACCGTGGGAAACAGATTTGTCGTGTGTTTCCCACACGTTGGACGGATGGCTGGATTGTGATGCGATCCGATGGATTGCTGAAATGTTTTCTTGTTGTTGTTGGTGTTGTTGTTGTTACTGGTTGTTGTTGTTGTTGCTGGTTGTTGTTGCTGGTTGTTTGGGGGGGCTTTAACTCGCGCAATTATGTCGCATGCTTGGCTGATGATGATGACTGCGACAACTACAACTTAACAACAACAACAACTACAACAACAACAATGTCGACGACAACAACAAACAAATCAACTTTGCTGCCCTCGCTACTCATGGGTTTGCGCTGAAGCGTATCGATTAAGTGTAACAGTTTTGGTGGCCGCCTTTGCGGTTGCACAGACCCCGAAAAAGCTTTGCATATCTCAGCTCCATTCACAAGTCACAATCCACGAATGCTGAGACTTCAGAAGTTGCTCATGAGCTCTGGCTAAGCCATAAACTACAGCTTCAACATCCGGTTGTCGTTCTAAGATTTTGCGTTTTTCGTTGCTGTATTTTTTCTTCTTGTATTCGCCTTTTCGCTCTTTGCTGAGCTTGGGCTACTGGGCATAGGGCAGTAAAGATTCAGGCACTCGCATTCGCATTCATTCATTCATCAGGCAGCAGCCACACAGAGTGTTTCAAATGCTGCCTTTTTTCTGTTTATCGCCAGCGCAGCAATATGACACTTCTGTTATAAGTATACATACAAACACACATACATACATACATACATATACATACATACCAATAAACTTGTGTGTGTGTGTGTGTTGGTGAGCTGGACTTTTTGCCAGCCTTAGCAGTTCCCATGATGCTGCAGAATCTTCGATGTAGTTGACTTCTTCTTGTTGTTGTTACTGTTGTGTGTTTGTTTGTCTTGCCCATGACTTCCGTTAGCCGTTGTGGCCGAAGCGTTCCTATTCATTCATTATTATGGTTGTTATTGCTGTTGTTTTATGCTGACAGCAGCAACATTAGCGGCCGCGCTTCAGCTTTCATGCCGAATCAACTTTCAACTCTGTTGTCACACGTGGCGTATGAGTAATGCGCATTTGTGTCGCACACCGCGCATGCAAAATGCACAAACATTTTTAACTAACCTCAATTCACACTAATTGCTTGTCATATATTTTAAAACTTTGCGCTAAGCACTAAGCGCTAAACCCGTCGTGCCCATTGGTGATCGTTGGTGACTGCCGTGTGAACCAAAGACGACGCCAAAGACGAAGCCACAAATGCGGTTCACCTTCGGGTAGCAACGAATTTCTTGTACTCTACCTCCCAAACAAAAAGAGAGAACAGTATTGCTTCTTCTATATATCAATTATTGTTTTCGATTCATCTTCCAAATATACAAGTAAGTAGTATGTAATAATTTATAATTAGGACCATTTAATAGTTAGTTCACTTTGTACTTTAATAGTAGATTCTACTAGCTGCAAAGCTTGAAGTTTTATTTTTTTTATATTTTACACTTTTTATGATCTTAACTTAAAGTTAGAGTCTTTTGAAACTTCGCTAATCTGTATTGTTGAATAGAGGGTATATATCTTCGGATTTCCTTTGCTTTTTAGGCTTGTCTCTGTTTCTTCGTTCTATGCCTTAGCAGTCCCTTTGATTTGTGAAATGAGAAAGAATTTCGAATCATTTTCAAATTCATTAATCATTTAATATACTAGTACATTGGTTTTTTGCTATAAAAATATATATTATTTTACAGTTTTCCTGTTGATATAAAATATATTTCTGGGCATTAACATATGTATGTATAGTACTTCAGAACAAGTCGCCCAAAACATGGGCAGAAATTGAAAAGACCTCCCTAGAGTGAAGAGTAAAAAGTTATTTAAAAGCTAGGCTATCTGTTTTTCTGTCTGGCTGCCGGTCTGTCTGTCTGTCTGTTAGTCTTTCCGGCTGTCGCATTGTCTGCCTATAAGGCGCGAGCGGAGGCGCATGCGCTGCCTAGTCATAGTTGTAGTTGCTATTGCTGTTGTTGTTGTTGTTGTTGTTGTACTCGTAGTCGCTGACTTATTCGCCGTTGCCATGCCAGTCGCTTTCAATTTAGCAAACGTGCAGTTCAAAGCTGTGGCGCTGATTGGGGGCAAATGTGCGGGGCAACGTGCCAAGCAGGCAGTGAGGCAACGAGGCAGGCGGACAGGCTGGCGGACAGGCGGGCAGGGAGGCAGGGAGTAAGAGTATGGCAAGCTCCCAGGCTAGCGAGCAAACGACGTGCAATGTGCAAGCGGCGAAGAGTTCAAGATTAATAGCGACCAAAGCGATGCCAACAACAACGGCAGCCAAGTTGCAAGCGTGCTGTGCACACGCGATTGGCACGAGTTTGGTGCTTTTGGCCCGGCAGGCAAACTGGCTGACTAGCCTCAGACTCCGACTCAGAGTTGGCTTAGATTGCGCGACTAGTTTTGGATAGAAAATAGTAATAACAACAACAACAGCAGCAACAACAACTAGTATGCGCAGGCATTGTGTGGGAACCTGACGCCGCAGCTTGGCACTGCCTGATGAGGAGTTGCAGTTGGGGTAAAGGATTGCATGGACCAACTAAATCAGGTCACGGCCTCATTAGTGGGCAGCGTGTGAAAAACATGTCATAATGACTGGTGCATGAAATGAACTTATCACATACAGGTTCAGCCTTAACGACATTGTCAAAGCCTTGATTATAAATGACAACAAACTGGCGAGGCGGCAACAACAACAACAGCTACTACTACAAGTAGCAAAAACAAAAAATCAGGAAAAAAAACAGCTGCAGCTCAGACCCAAAATCCCAAGAAAGGAAACAAAAATAATAATAACAACAACGACAACAACCAACAACCCAAAAACCAAGTGAAATTCTTATAAGCCCTTTCCCACACTCGCAACGGTGTGCGATGACGGCGGAGACGGAGACGGCGGCGGAGACGACTGCGCCTGCGCCTGCGCCTGCAATGCTGCTTCTTCTGCTGCTGCTGGCTAACGTGATTTGGTTGTTGTTGCCCCCGCAGGACGGAAATGAGCAGGGACGTGGTCAAAGGGGCTGCCTGCAACAGGTACCCATAGCAAATGCAATACAAAATACACATACGAACACAATATACTCTATCAATAATTTTTTATTCTATATTTTCGATAAATGGATATTCCGAAATGGGTCAGAAAGTTGTATGAATGCATAAAATTATCTTTAAAAAACATATATATATAATATATAATACATGCATTTATGAATCGTCAAAGAATTTTTCTTTCAGCTCCAAATGCTTGGAGGTTGTCTAATCATCGATGCTTGGAGTAGAAGGCATAGCTCCCAACATAATCATCAACACTTAATTTACACTTATGTACATATATGTTATTATATATGCTCGTACTTTATCTGATGCCAATTGGAAGCTTACGTGTTCCACAAGGACTTGTTACCTATAGTATATCACCAGCAGTCGTTTTAAAACTTCTACACATAATGTAAAATATGGGAACTGAAAAGAACAAATTTGTTCATAGCATTCTCTTTGTAACAGCCTAGAGGATCGATCGTGGGATGTAAAATCGACATAAGAACGGCACCAACAACACTGAGTAGCATTGATCAGAAACACATATAAAGATTTTATGCGCTTACTACGACCATCATGGCATAGTTGCAATGCCCTTTCGAAGAGTAAACTGACACCGTCTCTGGGAACGGGAACTCTTCGATCGCTGCGACTGCGACTACTGCCGTGGGACCGTGTGAATGTGAAAACAAAGTCAGTCGTGCATAAATGACGCTCCGACAGTGGCGTCGACGCCGAGCATATCCGTCAGATGCAGAGCCCCTGCTCAAACAGCAGCTGCCGCACTATGTGGCGACTCCGCCGCTGGCTGCCAGCTACCTGCAACTCATCAACTGGCCCTTGTCGATTCTGTACGTGCAACGACGAAGTATGGGAAAGTACACACAAACTTGGATTCCTGTTGGAATTTATTTGGGAAATACATAAAAAGTAGCTGTGTGCAGGTGTGTGTACACGTTCCGATGTGTGTGCGTGTGTGCTGTGTGTGTGCGTGTTGAGTGCATTGCGCCCCAATCGCAGTTGCTGCCGCGGTCAACGTCGCTGCTCTCATCGCCTCACCGTGGGGCAAAGTACAAAGTCAAAATACAAATTTTAATTTTCAAGTAATTAAGTGGAAAATTACCAACATTTTGGTTGTTGTTATGTAGAATACTTACTATAATTTTGTAATCCAATTACTTTTAATTAATAATTATGTTAATACATAATTCTATTTAAGGGATACCTAATCATTTTTAAATAAATTCAAAAATTTGTTAAATAGCTATAAATTGCAAGAAAATCGCCCCGAATTAATTATTATTTTTTTTATTTTATTTCGGAACTACTTAAAAATGTTATTAATAAATATTTAACTAGTGAATTAATAAAAATTAATTAAAAGCTAACCGGACGTTCTTTACAAATTATTGCATATTAATCATCATCGTTACTTATAATATTTATTTAGTTTTTAGTTTTATTTTCAATTTACTTAAGAAATGTGTGTGCTGTACAAACATAATTAAAATGCATGCAGCGAACAATCGCTTCCGAACCACTGTTCCCTGGGTCGCACACTCAAATTTCGTACGGTGCTTGGTCGTGAGATCAGCCGGTATACGATTTCACTCTTGACTGGCCATGGAAACGACCGACCGACCGGCTGACTGGCTCAGTGGCTCAGTCGCTGACTGGGCCTCATATATAAATATGAGCGCCGCCAAACGCAGCAGCATCAGTTCACAAACGAAACTCACGACGTGCGCACACGCAACGCTCGCAACAAAAACAACAACAAAAACAAGAACAACAAGAAGAACCTCAAGAGCAATAAAGCACCAAGCCAGTTTAATATCGTAGCACTGCTGGATTTTATGTTGTTCGGCAGAAATGTATTTGGATACGAAAAACTTGATGGCCGCCAGCCAAAGCACCACAGCTTTACCAGCAACGCCAAAAAGTTCTTTGCGCATGCGCAAAGTTTGGCAGCCCTTGCGACGTTTGCTATCAGTGGGTGGCCAAAAAAACCGCGCACCCCGACACCCCAACAATGTGGACCTGAATAATACACAGCCAGAGCTGCGCGTTGCCCTCGAGCCTCTCGATCTGCAGGCCGAGAGCAAAACACTGGAGGAATCACAGAAGATCGCACAAAGCTTGGAGGATGAGCGCTTATCACTGCCAGAGTTGTCACCACCGCCCAACACACCCACACTTATCAGCAGCGTCAGTGTGGAGAAGGCTAGTCCGCAAAGTTGTCGCGCCTGTCAGCATGGACGCAACTGCCAGCACGGGCACCACAACACAACAACAACAACAACAGCAGCTACAGCAGCATCAGCGACAGCAACACATCACAGTTCCAGTTCCAGTTCCAATGCCAGTTCCAATGCCAGTCCACAATCGCCCACTTTGTTGGACTTGAGTGTCATGGAGGCGCTCAACTTGCCCCTGCAGTACATTAGCACCGACAACGGCACCTTCTTCTGGGCCAACACACAGGAGCGGGTGGACGACGATCTGCTCCATGCCTGGCTGTGTCAGAGCTTCAGCCAACTCCCCGGCACACTATGCTAGAGTATATAGTAGAGTATATTTGCCGCGATTCGGGCTTAATATGCTAACACACAGATCTCATTGTTTATCTTCGCACCCGTAATATTTATTTCTTGCGCAATATTATTTACTTTGTTAATGTGATATATATTTTTTGCAAAATAAAAAAAAACAACTATTGTCATTGATTGTATGAAAAGAATTCGATAATGTAGTCGATTATATTTTGTGGGTCAAGAATTGGTATAGCAGAAGGTTTAATGACGACCGAAAAGTCGAAAAGACTGGGCGATCCAATCCATTATAGTCATCCTCACATGTCGATTGTTTAATTGACTTATAAACAAACACTCAGAGCTAAATTCTGCCATGCTGATTGAAATTGCAACTAAGGATATCACGATGATAGAATGTTTTACTGAAATATACTGAGGCAAGAAATGGGCTTCTTAATATTGTATTCAACTGTAGATGTGATAAACTCAAAGTAACATTCCTTGCAAATCTGAGAATAATTCAAAATTGCATTTTTAAAACATAAAATGTCTAATATCACATCATTTTCTTTTATATTATTTAAAAGAATTAAATGCATTTCAATAACAAAACAAAATATCTCTATATCCAACTAACAGCTTTAATAGGCTTGTACGTTGTCGGTAGCATTTCCTATGCGGTGGCTAATTAATTAATAGAATATATAAGAATGTAGGCTATAAAAAAGTATTTAACCATTAAACCAGATGTTCCATTACAATTCCAATTTTATTTTAAAACTAACATGCATTATTTAATAAAACTAGCGCCTACACATTGATACATGAAGGATAAATAATATGTAATTATTTTAAAGTGTGCTATACTTTATCTAGCTCAGTCAAAAAAAAAGAAAAGAACCCATATCTATTGTTACACTTTATGCAATAAAAAAGGGTCGATAGGTTTGAATATGTGTATTTCATATGTATATTATATTATATGTAATATATTGAAGTTGAAGATCTTTTTGAACATGCATTTCTATATCTTCTTCCTTTTACTCTTTTTCCTTCCCGCTTTCCTCTTATTTCAAAATAACTCTAGGTTCATTTGGAGCTTTGCTTACTACGACCATTTGAAAATATTTCTTTCTAGTGGGAACCCACATATTTAAGGGTGCCTGCGATTGTTTTAAATTATTGTGACTGGTGCTAAAAAGAGTCATTTTCAATACATTTCCGAAACAAGGCTTGAATGTGCCGAATGGAAAACTCATTTACATTATGGGAAAATTGCATTTTCCTAAAAAGTATCCTAAAGGACATGCAGGTTGCGGCTTAAAACATTGACTCGAAATGCATGTGTGCATGATTGTGCAAAACGTTGTATTGAGTCGGAAGATGACTGTTTAGAATAGGCCACTTTTGAAAAAAATATCAATTTCTTCTTTTGAAAAAGTCTGTTTACTTTGTTTGAGCCTCCTATTAGCTTTCATGTGAATAGATAGAGAAGGTTAAACCAAAAATCTGCTCCTGTGTTTAGTTTATAAAGTCGTGCAACTGAAATAAACTTTCCAAAAATATTTTAAATGATAAATTTCGAAACAATACCATACAAAAGAAATGTACTAATTCTATGACAGCTATGAATAAATCGTGTAGGTATATGTATATGGTTTGAAACTAGCTCGGTCTGCGTATGCATAAGACAAATCTACAAGCCAATTTTGTGGGACGTACTATATCTGTTGGGTTTCAAAAGTTCTCGGTATTTATATGAACGGATATATATATCTTCATTAACCTTTGATGTGGGTCTGCCACGTCTCCCTCTGCTTAATACATACCTACATTCTGGCTTTCTAATATTTATATCTTTTCACCCATCAGGTACAGAATAGAAAAATAAACCAGCTTTTAAAGAATTTGTCCTTTGACTGGGTAGCTGATATGGTATTAGCTTCTTAATTACACATTCCACACACAAGTACTGAGAAGACAAGAAGGAGTTTGATAATCATCTCCTTTAATAGTGGTAATAACTTTTTAATTAGACTCAGAGACATTCGAATAGTCTGGAAGTTCAAAAGAAGAAGTGCAATAACCCAGAAGTAATTACGAATATAGCGAATTTATTGAATTTGTTGTCATATTTATTATTTCAAAAATATTCGTTTTTGGTGTTGCTTGTGAAATTTAACGTGAGGTATAAAAATATATTTCAGCCTGTAATGTTCCATTCCAAAGGGATCTGTCGCTCCCTAACAGCGCTCAGGTTGCAGAACTCTCAGCTGCTCTGAAACGCCCGTGGCCTTGAGGGCACAATTGAAGCCCTCCAGCATGCACAGATTGCTTATCAATCCGCGATATTTTCCATTGGTCACACAAAGGGGCTCATAGATCATGGTGCAGGGCTTGAAGCACTCGGGCCGGTCTAATTTGACGGAGCCCAGTTTCTCGTGCAAATTGTCCACATGCTCTGAGCTGCACCAGGCATTATCCGTCAATGAATACTCTGCAATGGAAAGGTCAGTTATAGTTATGTGGATAGGTTCGAGATCTCTTGCTTCACTTACTCTGCAGGGCGCTACGTTCACGACGACAATTGCTGACCTTCAGATCGCAGGCGTTGGCAAACTCTTTGAAAATTTTGCCATCTGTTGCACAAACTGGACGATAGACGGCAGCGCATACCGATGGACAATCCTCCTCATTGTTGGACACCGTGTTGGCAGCTATGCCGGTCAGTAGAACCGCACAGCAGAGGGCGACTATTTGCAGCTTAAGGTTTGCCATTTTCATATGTGAAACAACTTCTGTTACGAGTATTTGGCTTTCGTGGTAAAAGGTCTTCTGACTTTCGATTCTTGTATGCACGTATATATGGAGTTTCTGTGTAGTTGCGTAGTTCTTGTGGCTACGTGTGCTTTGTGGGTACTATCGATTACAATTGCTGTGACTGTCTGAAATTGTTAGATTTATATATACTCGTATACGAAACTCTTTAGCTACTGCTCTGTGGTGGTTATCAGTGGCCCGATAGCGAACCCGCTTATCAACACAAAAAAAGATTGTTTATTTTCTCGAATAAATTTCTACCACATTGCGGGGCGATGGTAACAAACAGACCGATGACTAACTGTTTTCGTTTTCAACTTCATTGGCATGTATTGCCTAATTGTGCGCTGTTACTCTTGATGTTGCTGCTGCCTGTCTGACTATCTGTCTATAGGCCACATGCCATCATCATCAACATTACCGAAAACATTGCTCTCCATATCTTGTTTATCAGATCTGACAGCAACAAGCCACAACAATTCATCATACTACAGACAAATAATGTACTCGTATTTTGGCAACTGGTGACTTCTTCGATAAAGCCGGGTAATATACCGTTAAAAATAGTTGATGAACTCCACTTCATGTTTCCAGCACTTCCCAAAATATTTGCTATCTTATTTGTTTACAACATGTATGGAATGCAAAATGCGCAGTTTGCTTCAAGTCAACAAAATAATAGCGAAAATTCTGTGGAAAGCAATTGTTTACAGCATTTGGGAGTAGGAAGAAAAACTTTTAGCTGATTAAAAACAAAACAACATCTGCTTGCTTGGAAAACAACGGAAGTTTCGACAATTATGGAAATTTTCTGCTGTAATGAAATATTCAATTAATTGGCTCAGAATCAAACTGCCAATTACTTTTAAATTCATTTTTTCATTATTATTGACGAATTTCTGAATGAAACGATGGATATTCGCATTATATTTTTTCGTTTTTCTTGGTATTATTAGGGAAGTAGAGCTATTCAAATAACCCATGAAAATCCGAGTCTTAAACATGGTACCTAAAACCTAAGCTTTTACCTCGCCATATGAAGCCATATATTGAGTTCGCATACAGATATCAAATTCTGGGAGGAGTAATGCTTGGAAAATAACGGAAGTTTTGACAATTATGGAAATTTTCTGCTGTAATGAAATATTCAATTAATTGGCTCAGAACCAATGATGTTTCTGGGAAAAGAACTGAACTGCCAATTACTTTTAAATTCATTTTTTCATTATTATTGATGAATTTCTGAATGAAACGATGGATATTCGCATTATATTTTTTCGTTTTTCTTGGTATTATTAGGGAAGTAGAGCTATTCAAATAACCCATGAAAATCCGAGTCTTAAACATGGTACCTAAAACCTAAGCTTTTACCTCGCCATATGAAGCCATATATTGAGTTCGCATACAGATATCAAATTCTGGGAGGAGTAATGCTTGGAAAATAACGGAAGTTTTGACAATTATGGAAATTTTCTGCTGTAATGAAATATTCAATTAATTGGCTCAGAACCAATGATGTTTCTGGGAAAAGAACTGAACTGCCAATTACTTTTAAATTCATTTTTTCATTATTATTGACGAATTTCTGAATGAAACGATGGATATTCGCATTATATTTTTTCGTTTTTCTTGGTATTATTAGGGAAGTAGAGCTATTCAAATAACCCATGAAAATCCGAGTCTTAAACATGGTACCTAAAACCTAAGCTTTTACCTCGCCATATGAAGCCATATATTGAGTTCGCATACAGATATCAAATTCTGGGAGGAGTAATGCTTGGAAAATAACGGAAGTTTTGACAATTATGGAAATTTTCTGCTGTAATGAAATATTCAATTAATTGGCTCAGAACCAATGATGTTTCTGGGAAAAGAACTGAACTGCCAATTACTTTTAAATTCATTTTTTCATTATTATTGATGAATTTCTGAATGAAACGATGGATATTCGCATTATATTTTTTCGTTTTTCTTGGTATTATTAGGGAAGTAGAGCTATTCAAATAACCCATGAAAATCCGAGTCTTAAACATGGTACCTAAAACCTAAGCTTTTACCTCGCCATATGAAGCCATATATTGAGTTCGCATACAGATATCAAATTCTGGGAGGAGTAATGCTTGGAAAATAACGGAAGTTTTGACAATTATGGAAATTTTCTGCTGTAATGAAATATTCAATTAATTGGCTCAGAACCAATGATGTTTCTGGGAAAAGAACTGAACTGCCAATTACTTTTAAATTCATTTTTTCATTATTATTGATGAATTTCTGAATGAAACGATGGATATTCGCATTATATTTTTTCGTTTTTCTTGGTATTATTAGGGAAGTAGAGCTATTCAAATAACCCATGAAAATCCGAGTCTTAAACATGGTACCTAAAACCTAAGCTTTTACCTCGCCATATGAAGCCATATATTGAGTTCGCATACAGATATCAAATTCTGGGAGGAGTAATGCTTGGAAAATAACGGAAGTTTTGACAATTATGGAAATTTTCTGCTGTAATGAAATATTCAATTAATTGGCTCAGAACCAATGATGTTTCTGGGAAAAGAACTGAACTGCCAATTACTTTTAAATTCATTTTTTCATTATTATTGACGAATTTCTGAATGAAACGATGGATATTCGCATTATATTTTTTCGTTTTTCTTGGTATTATTAGGGAAGTAGAGCTATTCAAATAACCCATGAAAATCCGAGTCTTAAACATGGTACCTAAAACCTAAGCTTTTACCTCGCCATATGAAGCCATATATTGAGTTCGCATACAGATATCAAATTCTGGGAGGAGTAATGCTTGGAAAATAACGGAAGTTTTGACAATTATGGAAATTTTCTGCTGTAATGAAATATTCAATTAATTGGCTCAGAACCAATGATGTTTCTGGGAAAAGAACTGAACTGCCAATTACTTTTAAATTCATTTTTTCATTATTATTGATGAATTTCTGAATGAAACGATGGATATTCGCATTATATTTTTTCGTTTTTCTTGGTATTATTAGGGAAGTAGAGCTATTCAAATAACCCATGAAAATCCGAGTCTTAAACATGGTACCTAAAACCTAAGCTTTTACCTCGCCATATGAAGCCATATATTGAGTTCGCATACAGATATCAAATTCTGGGAGGAGTAATGCTTGGAAAATAACGGAAGTTTTGACAATTATGGAAATTTTCTGCTGTAATGAAATATTCAATTAATTGGCTCAGAACCAATGATGTTTCTGGGAAAAGAACTGAACTGCCAATTACTTTTAAATTCATTTTTTCATTATTATTGATGAATTTCTGAATGAAACGATGGATATTCGCATTATATTTTTTCGTTTTTCTTGGTATTTTTAGGGAAGTAGAGCTATTCAAATAACCCATGAAAATCCGAGTCTTAAACATGGTACCTAAAACCTAAGCTTTTACCTCGCCATATGAAGCCATATATTGAGTTCGCATACAGATATCAAATTCTGGGAGGAGTAATGCTTGGAAAATAACGGAAGTTTTGACAATTATGGAAATTTTCTGCTGTAATGAAATATTCAATTAATTGGCTCAGAACCAATGATGTTTCTGGGAAAAGAACTGAACTGCCAATTACTTTTAAATTCATTTTTTCATTATTATTGATGAATTTCTGAATGAAACGATGGATATTCGCATTATATTTTTTCGTTTTTCTTGGTATTATTAGGGAAGTAGAGCTATTCAAATAACCCATGAAAATCCGAGTCTTAAACATGGTACCTAAAACCTAAGCTTTTACTTCGCCATATGAAGCCATGTATTGAGTTCGCATACAGATATCAATTCTGGGAGGAGTAATGCCGTAATGTTATTTTCAGTGATGAAAAAGTTATGGGATATGGGATATGGGGATCGACACACCTGTTATAAGCGTGGTCATGGTGTTGGGACAGTAATGGCATGGATTGCGTCTTGCTACAAAGGAAAGAGTCCAATGTGTTTTATATCGACAAGATTAACTGACATAATCTATGTAGAGCTATCGGACGACAAATTCGTGGACCTTTCCACAGGATAATGCGCCAATACATAGGTTAAGTTGACCACATAATATTTTAATGAGAAAAATAATCCAGTTTTAAAGTGGCCAGCAATATGTCCGGACCTTTATCCAATTGAGGATCTCTGGGGTATTCTATCTGCACCTCAGAACACTTCAGTTCAAGAATTGACGACAGTTTGAGACAGCAAAAGAGCTTAAAAGGGCAACAGAGTCCCAATTGGCAAAAATTGACCCAACCCACTAAAAATCATTGGTTACTGCACTCTATTTCGCTTAAATTTGATAATAATGAATATTATTATTATGGTTTTTACTTTTTTTATAATGAAGTAAAAGTTAACCTTAAGTTTTCTATATATTGAAATTTCTGTAACGCAATAAAACTGCAAATCTAAAGTTTTTTTACTAGCACGAGTACATTTTTAAACTTACAAAAATATGCGACACATATAATTATTTTACTGAGGTATAACAAGTATTTATAAATAAAATATTGCCTTAGGATAAGACAAGGAAAAATAATAATAATAATAGAAATAACGAAACTCTCTTTTATATATTGAGAAGCTCTTCAGTGGCTTTTTCGAATCAATAAAAATCCTTATTCTTCATGTTTAGTTTTCAAACCAATTCCAAAAATGTCACGGCATTTTATAATTTTCTCATTGCTGCAATTATTTATTATTTTTTTAATTAGCCACCTTATAAAATTTATCATAACAAGCAGTCGTTCATATTGGAGAAAAATCGTAAGCTGTTCATCGTGTTATATTACATTCCTTTGATCGCCCCCCTCGAACAATCAAATCGAGCAGCACTGCGCAAACAGCGCCCCAAGGGGATGCATGGGACCAGCTCATGGCAGCTCCGACTCCAGCCAAGTGTAATTAGCGCTGCTCAACGTACCACATACACGACATCGCCTCAGACACTGGCACTGGCACTGGCACTCGCAGTCACTCATAGGCCTAATCACCGTTTAATGTGTTCACACACTTGTTGCTTGCGGCGCCCGCGCCTTCAACGTCGATCAGCCAACAAGCTAGCCAACTAGTCGGGGCATACTGTACGAGAGTATAGACAAAATGCTTGGGCACGACCACGGCTGACCAATCAATGACCGCTAAACGCATGCCGGTCACGCACGCGAAGGCCGCCGCGGCGGTCGCTGTCCAAGAATTGGGTACACAAGCGTACGTTAAACCCAAACCCTCAGCACAGACAGAGACTGCCCGGCGCACTAAGAAATGGACAAAGCTACGTACAGCAGCAGTCACTTGAATAGTTACACTGTCTCTTACTTTAACATTAAATTCAACTAATAAACAATTTACTGGCAATTTAAGGCATCTAATATCTATTCGTTTTCCAGCGCTTCGCTATTAGCGGCATTCTCATATTTTAATAATAATTAAAGTTAAAGCAATCGTTTATTAAATTTGCATTAATATGTTTTGCATTTGAACGTCAAACAATTTCCTCTGGAATGGTAAAAAGCTTGCAACGTAAAGTCTAACGAATCATGACCGATTTATTCTTTCTTTTCAATCTTTCATCTTTATTTAAGATCTGTCCTAGTGTGGACAATTATCATACCAATCATGCATACCATAACGAACTGACATCATCATGACCGATGCATCATTTAAATACTTAAATGGGTTTTTATACTAGAAACAATTATAATCTGAACTTCATTTTTTTTCAACAATATTGAAATATGTTTTAAAATGTATGTACGAGTAAGTAAAAGTTAGTTAGCAATAATCACTCTAAATAGGTATTCTGATATGTATAAATTAAATTAAATGATTCTATTTTCCCGAAACGGAAACTTATAAAAACGTAATGTTTTGCATCTAGCAAGATATTAAAAGGATCAATATCTAGCCTGTTTAGAATTCCATTATATTTTAGCTAAAAAACTATAAGCTATAAAATGAAAAAAACATGATGCTCTTATGATTCTGTTATGAAATGTACAAATTTATGAAATTTGTTTCCTAAAATATTAAATCAGGTTTAAAAATTTGTGTTGAACTAATTCAGATTGAAAAATATGAAATCCCTAACAAACCCATTCAATAAGCAGTCCAAAATTTAGCGTCTTTCAGTATGAATTTCTAGAAATTAATTACGTTATTGTGATGTAAAGCCAAATACATATATTTAATGCGAAGCATCTGTACAGCTTTCGAAAGGAGTGGCGGATTAATTATGAATAGTACTTGGAACTCCAAACAACTTAGTTTTGGCAACTCTTGCATTCTGTGGCATGCAAAGAGTGAAATAAGTTGAGAAACTTTCTAATGTAGAGTTCTTTGTTCGCCAGAAATACAGTTCTCAATGAGATATTTTTGTAAGTCGTCTCTCATATTAGTCGTGGATATGATTCCTGCATTGATTTGTAGCCAAGATCGGTTCCGTTTTCATAATGCCACTACTAAATTAATTGCTTTATTGAACAAGAACTATTTGCTTTATTTAACTAAGAACTTGTAGATCAAGTGCGTACCTATTCAAATGATTCAAACTGTAGAAAATTATTGGTCGCACTTGATGGTCGAGGCAGAAACAAACCCACACACATATGTATACTTAGCAAGTAGTAGATGCATATCAAAACAAAGCCACACCACAGTCGCAATCATCACCATCATCATTACCAACGGCATTCTATTATGGGTTCTTTCTTCCAATTCTTTCTTTCTACTCTGGTCGCGCGCCCGCCGCTTTGCATACGAAATTAATAATGTGCTGTCAAAGCCAATTTAACAAAAACTTATATTGGCTACTTAATTTACGTCACGGCGCTACCAGAATTCGTTGACAAAAATTTGCATATTTGTTCTGTTGTTGTTGCTGCTGTTGCTGTTGTGTTGTGCGTGCAAGTGTGCGTGTGTGGAGAAATGCGTCTGTGATCGGCGTGGCCATGGCTAAGAGATCGAGCTTCTAACAGAGGTTGGAACCACCTCACACATACCGCGATTATCTTTCGCGGTACTGTTTTTATGCCCAATTTCGACGTCCGCCTTGAAACGCCTTGGCATGTGAGTATCTGTGTCTTGTATGTAGATGTGTGTGTGTGTGTGTTTTGTGGCCCGTGCGTGGAAAATACGGCGGCAGCGGCGATGGCGGTGTCATCAGCGACGTTGTCGTCGACGATGGTAGGTGTTGACGTCTACATGTTGCATTTTAATTGCGGTTTTCGGTATGGACGTTTTTTCCAATTGTTTTCTTCTTTCTAGAAAAGCGCACATAAATAAGTTGTAAGACACGGCGCGACAAGCACCGTCCAAGGAGTTGCCGCTGAGTTATGCGCGTTTTGTCCATATTTGGACACGGCATGGCGGGGCCAAGGCAAGTGGCAAGTACGTTCAGTTTTGCAGCAAGGGCGTACACTTTACACAGTTCGATTGCTTGGTGGAAGCAATTTCTGGTCTTACCCAAAACTGAGTAGCGATCGTACACACACAAACTAAAGATTTAACAAGCTACTAGTATCTTAGAATAATGATTGTCTTTTCTATCAACAGTTTCAAAAAACACATTGTTAGAAACAGATTCTGCGATTTTAGAGTTTTTTCTTAGGCTTTCTTATCTTTTAAGTTTAAATTATAACGAAATATGAGAACATATCTTTATTTTAATTTGTAATATATATTATATGGTAATATGTATTGTAATTATATTAGAATGTAACGACAGCACTACTTGTTGATTTCTTAAATATATTCTCCTTTCAAAACTGAGCCACATAAAGTCCATCAAAAGTATTAAAACTTAGTGCTATACCCCTGTCCTTACCTCAGCATCGCGCCTTGACATAGTTAAATATGAAACTACTGCATTGCCTTCAATGCCTAATGTTCACAAAATATAGGTTTAAACATTAATACATATATGTTTTTTTTAAATTCTGAGCCCAGCGCTCAAGTCAACAATTATAATAAAAAAGAATGAAAAATGGACAACCCACAATGGAAAACTAAACAAAATCATCTCCCAGCTATCCAATTTGGCTGCTCAACTATATTCGATGTAACCAACCTTTGCTTTATGCTCCTTCCTCCCTAGACTTTCAACATATCGAGCATGTGTTAATCAATAAACTCCTTCCTTCCTTTCCTTTTGTATTTGGTTTGTCCAAATACATTCTTCATTTATTGCACACAATTTTCAATTTTTTCGGTATAGAGATTAGCATTATAAAAGTCCTTCGTTAAAATAAAATTAATAAATGCATTTGTAATGAAGTAGTTAAAGAAAAGCTAATAAATAACTATGGGAAAACGATTTCGCCTGCTGATTCAAAATAGGCGAACTCTTTTCACTTATCTTTACCTTAAGAGAAAGCACCTGAAAATTAACTCTTTATTTAATTTCAAGCCATAAATTCTAAATGAAAATTCAGTTAGTTGCACGTTTCTTGTGTTCAATTAATTACTATATACATATTTATACTTGTTCAACGTACATACGGCTTGAGAAATAACGGAAAATATAAATTTGTTTCTATCTCCAAAAGCTTTAAATCATCTCTTTATTGGAAACCGTTTCACTTTTTAATTAAATTGAATTAAATATATTAACACCAGATATATAATTTGTTTAGAAGAATGAATGGTATCCATAATTAAGGGGCGAATGCAAATCACGATCTGTTTCAATTACAACGCCTCTCCAAGTTTTTGAGCTGTCGTACAGAACTTTGCACCAAGATTTCTCTTTAAAGGACACATTACTACTTATTTCTTCTTAGAAAAACAAGATATACATGTACAAGTATTGAAAACTATTCAGAAAACCATTAAAACCAATTGAGAATGTTGTTGTCATACGGGTATGTGGTGATTAAAAATACAAGATAAGGGAGTGAGTTAGGGTATATACATATATACTATATGTCTGTACATACGTATACCGTATATAGTGCGAGGCTCACAATCATATCTCTAAATTCTTTGTTGAAGCCTTGTAATTGATTTCCAACTACTAACAAAACTAATAAACACACTTTGTAAGGTTTAGGCTTTAGTTGTTCATCGATAAGAAAGTGTACCCTACTTTTGTTTTGTTTTGTTGTGGTTTTGTGAATGAAATGCTAGCGAAGTCATTCATAAATTCCTATTAGAAAATTTGTATACTACCTTTTAAACAAACCAATGATAAATAACTGCTGAAATAACTCCAGCTTTATATGTTAATTCATACAAAGTTGGATGCTGAAAGAGAATTTGTCAACCGATGCCCAATTAGTAGTCAAAATAATTGCTTTTTTTTTTAAATTTATATTTTGTATAGGATTTCTAAAGCTCTGATTGTTTTTATCACAAATTCTTATCGACTAAATTAAAAACTAAAGGAAGCGCTCGGATCGCTGATTGAGTTTCGGGTTCGTCCATTAAGTACGATGATTAAAGCCGCTGCTGCTACTGCTATCACATTTTTTGTAGTTGTTTAAAGCTTTGATAGTTCCTGGCTACCCATGGCAGGATGTGAGTTAGGCCTGCACCCAACGATCCTGGTATTGCATGAACGGATGCTGTTGGTTGGTGTAGCAGTAGGCGGGTTGCAGCAAATCCTCATCGGCGGCGGGGACAACAACGCTGGAGATGGGCTGCAAGTTGGTGGTCCAGAAGAAAGTGCCGGCCTCGGTGCGAGCAAATCGAACAGGCACATAGATGTCCTGCTCCTCCTCCTCCCCCTGCTCGGATTGATTTTCTTGCTGCATCTGAGCGAGTTTCTCATTGGCGGCGTTCTCATCGATCTCGGCATAGTAGACTTCTTCGACTTCGGCATTGCGCAGATTCTCGACAGATTCCGATTCGATGAAGTTGACCAATTTGCACTGTTGTTGTTGCTTTTGCTGCTTCTTGAAGAGCATCTTCAAGACGTGCTTGATGCTGTAGCTGGCCTTCATTTTGCTGCTGCTGTTGTTGTTGTTGTTGACGTTGACGTTGCGGTTGCTGTTAGCGGCGACAACTTGTTGGCACATTTTCGAAAAATTGGAAATTGAAAATTCTTGTTGCGTGTGTGGAAGATTGAAGAATGTGTGTGTTGCTTGAATCGCTTACGATTTCAGAATGATTTCACAACCGACAGGCGACGGCTTTTATAGTCGCAGACACTCGGCAAACGCAATGCCGATGCCCAACGAAATGCATTTCCTGTGCGCACAAGAAACAAACATGAGGACGGAGCGAGAGAGGCAAAGGCGGTGGCAGAGGCAGAGGCAGAGAGGGGACCGGTGGACAGACATGAGTACGTGGTACGCACACTATAAGTGAGTCGCTGCGCTTGGCCAGAGCGTGGCGAACCTCACCCTCATTGAAAAGGCAAGAAGAGACAGATAAGCCCAGAGAGAGAGGGAACGAAACGGTAGTGGTAATGGTTCAGTTCGAGAACCTGAAATACGACGCCTGTGTAAGGGCAGCAGGGGCCGCAGGTAGATATGAGAAGGAGCGTAAAAGAGCGTAGGAAGTCATGGCACAGCTAAGGAAACGTACCCCTACAAAAACTGCAACTGTTCGAGTCGAGACTGCCGAGTGTGGGAAACAATTTTTCGGTGCCTCGAAATTTAGGAAATGTATTCAAGTGCTTGAAAAGAAATCCATATGAAAAAAAGGGCAGGTGTTCCTTGAAAATTTTTCTCACGACGTGCCGTTGAAACAGGACTAAAGCGAAAACAAGCGCAGGGGCAATATTTGGGCATAGGATCACAACGCAGTCGTCATCGTCTTCATGAAAGGAGTGCAAATTGTAGTCCTAATGGGCAATCAACCTTAAGGCAGCGCGGCAGAAACATTCCCACACATTCGTCCTGTCTGCTGTTGTATATTTGTATTTGTATTTGTATAGGCATTCGAATCACTTGTTTAGTGTTTTGATTTCGAACTTTCCCACACGGCTTTGTGGTGCTCGTTATGGTGGTGGCAGAGGTGGTGCACGAACTCGAACCTTCCACCACCACCACCATCAACATCAAATTGAATACGACTGCCACTTGTCTTCGATTTCAGTTTTAATGCGCCCCCTTATTTGTTGCGACTCGTCGCTATCCTCGATCCTCTAGAGGGTGCATAAAAAGGAGCAATGAAATCTTTTTGAGATATTTTAATTAATTTCTGTGTTGTGGGCAAGTGTGTGAAGGCAATCAATGGGATGCATTTGCTAAGGAGCATCTTTAATGATATAGAAGAGTGTATTGGGCAAATGACAGTTCAGACAACAATAATATATGTGCGTTCTAAATAACGGCACAGAGTCGCTATCTTTAAGATATGTACGGGTACATAAATGTATATTGATGGCGAGGGTGCTTGAAGAATTAAAATTTTGAAATGTGGTGCCTTTTACATTGATGCTTCAACTTGCCGGCTGTTATTGTCCAAAATTTATGAAATCCCTGACTGGTAGGCGCCATCAGAACAACGTGGCCTTGACTATATGGTGGAAGAAAGGCAGAGTAGTTTGTTTGGACAAAATCACAGCTTCACAGTGTATTTTCAAATTGAAACTATTTCGATGGCAGTTTGGGTCCATTTTTTTGGAAACATTGGGAAACACACTTCTCCCAAGATGCAAAGTACAGATAAACAAAGGCCATATGGAAGCCCAAGTTGCTTCACCCAGCCATCACTCGACACATTTTATTTATGCTATCACTGCAGCTCAATTGTAGCTAATGGATTGTATGAGGCTCGACTACCCCCCGTCAAGCATGCCGACAATATTTATCGGTCTAGGGAGGCACATTAGGCCTGAGCTCACAGCCCATGTGTCATGTCACACATGCGCATGTTAATGTGGGGGTCGGGCTGACAGCTTATGCTCTACAAGTGGGTGATGGCGGGGGCGACACAGCACAGGGGGAGCACATTGACAGTTTACACTTCAGTGGGGGTGCTGGTGCTGGTGCTCGCAACTCCAAAGGTTCGCTTCAACTTCGGCTTCGTAAGCCTTTGTCAGGCCTGCATATGGGTAATTTGATATATGCACTTCAAAAAGCACACACCACATGCAGACATTGCGGCCAGGCCAGGCACTCAAGAGACCAGCCAAGATAATGGGCAACGTGCCAAGTGCCAAGAGTGTGTTTCTGTGTATCTGTGTGTGCGTGCATGTGTGTGTGTGTGTGAGAGAGATTGTGTACATACAACAAACAGTGCATAAAACGGCCCACAACCCAGTGAGCCATTCAAGAGTCAAACTTGAAGCTGAAGTTGAAGCTTAAGCTCGAGCTGCCTGCACTTAGAGAACAGCGCGTATTTCCATCTGGCTAACTATCTAAAAGGGCGTTTAGTTTAAAGGCCTTCATTATTAATAAAAGTAATTACAGCTAGTTCGTCTGCAAGATGAAAGATCTTTGCGCTTAAATGTGTAATTCCATTAGGTACCTTTCTATGGACCACATATACTAGATTCTTCTGTGCCTGAAGTTGAAGCAAGCCCAACCACATAATACCTCTAAACAGCATATTTGAATACATCACGAACTGGACAATAATATTTATACCTTGATAGAACCACTTGAGGCAATGGGCGCCCATTCCGACTATGCAGATACAAGTTAACAATCCACATTACAAAACATCCATATTGTTAAAGTTAACTTTGTAACTGAAATCGTCCTTAAAAATGAATGAGTAATTTATAATTAGTTAACGCTAACAAGAGAAAAATAATTTTTTAAATTCAATTTTAAAATTTGCAAAAGCATATTGTTATTGGCATTGATTTCTCAGCTTAAACGTTGGCTTTTGCTATTTTAAAATATTAAATAGAGATTAATAAGAGATTAAATATAAATACATTTATAATTTTTGTGCTGGGTTCCTCATTTTTGTTTTAACGAAAGGATTAACAAATTATGTATGTTCAAGTTATTGTTTAGATTTTAGGAATGCAATTCAAATATCCCGAAACTATCAGCTAACTAGAGCAAGTCGGAATGAATCGAGACATAGGCAGTTGCCTGGACCCCCCCTCAAAATCTCCAACAATTATCTACATACTTATCTACTCATATGGATGCATATAAGATAGTATGTACATATATGCCGGTTTTGTTCTGTTGAAATAAGGAACATTTAAGTATTAATTAAAAGGCGCTCTCTATAAATCAAAGCACCTAGAGGTTTGTGAGAAAGTTGTTACCCCTTTGCAAAAATTTCTAATAAATAAGGATCAAATTTTGAACAGTTGATGCAGGACTTTATAGTTGAATGAAATTCTGGATTGGAATGCGAACTTTTTTCAGAGTGTGCCGGCGGTGTGTCGCTGACTGACCGAAAGTTGAGGCGCGGGCCTAAGTGAATATGCATAGCCCCCACATCGTGCTGGGAGGGGGAGCATGCGCCGCGCCCGGCCTGGCCTGGCCGGGCTGAGTCTTTTATGTGATCTTGGCCAGTATGTGTCGGCATCCAGCAGCCGCAAAACCGAGCAGCAGCTCAGGCTTAGCTTTGGCGGATGGCAAACTGGTTTGGGGATCTTTACATACAAGACTTTGGCTGCTGCATAGCTATATACACATACATACAAGCACACAAACATATATTTAACGCTCATTTTATTGTCTGTGTCGGTATGACGAACAAATGTGTAAAGTATTAAAAAATAAAACAACAGCGAAAAAAGCAGAGACCTACAAAAAAGCAAAAACAAAAGCGTCGACCGCATCCTAAACACCAAGAGGCCGAGCGGGCAGCAGCAGCAACAACAACAACAACAAGAATAACAACAGAGAGTACAACAACAAGAATACAAGCGAACGAGGCAACAATAACAACAACAACAACGGCAGCGGCAACGAGCCAGCCAACCAGCCAGCCAGCCAGCCAGCAAGCCAGCCCCAACCAATCTTTTCAAGTTGATCCCCATCAAGATATTATTTGACAGCAATGAAACGACTGGCACGAGTTTGTTTCCCACGGTCTGGCGCTGTGCATGTATGCGTGAATATCTGTGTGTGCCAACAATAACAACTACAATAACGACAACAACGACGACGACGACGACGACGTGGGGCCGGCTGGCTGCCTTTTGGTTTGCTTTGCCTTGCCTTGCCTGCCTTGCCCGTCGTCCGTACGTCTGTCGTATCGGCCGTGCCTTTTGTCGGTATGTGTGGGTTGTTGCGGCAGCGCCAAGTGGGTTCGGGGGAGGGGGTGGGGGGATGGGGATGGGCGCATGGCAGGGGGAATGGGAATGACGCTCAAGCTGAGGCTGCTTGCTTTTCGCGGCGCAATAAAGTTGAAAGCGCACTGTTGGATATAAATTAATTCAACAACACGCTATACTTGCTGGCTGCCTGGCTGGCTCTGCTCGCTGCTTTACTGCTTTGCTGCTTTGCACGGTCTCGTGTTGCTGGTGCTGTTGCTGTTGCTGTTGTTGTTGCTGTGCGATCGCGCGCTCAGCCCAAAGTTGGCCGCTGGCTCAGCGGGGGCACTGAAATTCGCGCGTGCGTATGCCATCGATAAAAAAATAAAAATTGTTTAACAAAAAAGCAAGAAATAAATATAACACGACGACCAAAGCGGGAGAAATGAGGTCTTTGTTGTGCCACTGCTTACACACACACACATACATACACATATGTATATACATTTGTGTGCATGAGTGCGGCTATGTTTGTGTGTGTAGAGTGCGAGTCGAGTTTTAAGCTTGGGTGACTTTGACGCATGCGCTACATTTGTTTGCTGTCTGCAAAATATTGACAACTGTGCGTATGAGTCATATTGTATGCATGTACATATGTACGTAATGTTATAATATATTCATGTTAATACACATACTATTAAGTTTTAAATGGCATAATATGTAGGTTGATAATAATATTAGAATCGATTAGCGTCGAAAGCTACAAAGGATGTTCTTAGCATTCATTTAAAAATTTGCAAAATTTCATTATGTTGCGTAAATTTTGGCTTGAGTTGAAATGCATTGTTATTTTGGAACTGCGAATCGTTCTTATTCGTTGGAATAAGGGTGAATCATATTGCATATTTGTCTAATTTAAAATATAATTGAACTAATAATACAAGTAATTGAACCTTTGGCTCGTTTCAATTTTTAATTTTAATCGACCAATTACTGTAAACGAACTTTATTTGCAGATCAGATTTTACCTACGCATAATGCTTAAGTGTGATTACGCGTAGTTAACAAGTCCTCCAAACTGGATCACTTTCTTTCATTTAAAATGTACAAATTAGAATACATCAAATAATTTTTCACTTTACTCATGAAACTACAAGTATATACGCATAATCAATCTTAATATTCAATATTAAATGATAAGAAATGTGAAATAGGCAAAATCAAGAAGACAAAACCCATAGCATTAACAATAAACACTCAGCTTACATTTGACACGCGCTTGTCACTCGGTCGGCTTAATTGTGCCAATTGGAATTACTGATTATGATACCTCAGGGGTTGTATTTCCGTTCAGCATATCAAAAAAATGACAGCCATGCGATTTTTAAAAAACTTAATCACATTTCTTACACAATGAAGGTTGCCATATATTACATAAAAGTGGGATTATTTAAGTAAAAACAACTTATATTCGGGAATATTAAGATACGTTTTATTAAAATGTATATTTTTGAATTAGCTATAAGCTATAATCTATAACTCTTCAAGACTTACTTTATAATTACATTAAGAAATGATTTGATAAGAAGACGATGGAACTCTACAGATTGATGTCCTATAGGAAATATTTGAAAAGAAGAAGATGGAGTCTGTATTGGCGAAAGTAGAGGGTCTGTAGCTAGAAATAAATGCTGTTGATGGTTGTAGTATGACGCCGGATGCTTCAATAAGAGAAATTGCCAGCAATGAATGCTGATTTTTCTTCATTGGGATATGTCTATAAAATAATGGTTAAGAGTGTTGATTTGTGAATTGATTTGCTTTGTGTAATCGTAATTTAAGAATTTAAGCCTTTGCCTAGCAAACGAATTCTGAAGCAACATTTCTCATTTCAGTTTATTATTTCACGAGTTCAATATATATTTTTGAAGATACAAATGTGATTTAGATGATTGTGAACATGAATTTAATAAGTAGGTAAGATTTGTTAAAGCTTGAATTGCGAGTGCTAACTAACCCATTTCGAATCGGAAAAAAACAAATTTCAGAAAAATCTCATTCACGATCAAGTTCAGTTTCCCACGGCACGCACTTTACAACACTGTCGCGCACAATCCAATTAGCGATTTCCGCAGCGTTCAGTTTTTTTACAGCATCACTTAACGGTCATTCCGACTGACAAAACGTTGCATTAGATAGAGAAAAAGACGTTAACTGTAGCTCATTTGAAATGCGTACAAAACGCCAGACGCAAACTTAATTTGTCTTGTGCGTCTGTCTGCCTGTCTATTTGTCTGTCCTCCATCTGTCTCACTGTATATTTTATTTTTATTATGAATGTTGATGCGCCACTCGTGTCATTTTCGCTGAGCCTCTGTGGTTGTAACAGCGGCGGCGGCACTTCTAATTAAAAGTTGTGAAATTCGAGCTCCGCAGCATTATGTGTACGAGTGTGTGTCGGAGATTGTTTGGCGAGTTGGTTGGTCAGCTTTAGACACTATATAGCTGCCATATGAATCATAGTCAAGCGTATTTATGACTTTGAGTGAGCACTAAAGATATTTACATTACGTTCCTCTCGAATAAGTAGCACCCCTCCGAAACTCCATTTGCCGCTTTATTACCCAAACGAATGTTGTTAAATATTAGCATCAGTTTTAAAAGCAAATTTACGTGAGTGTATTTAGATGTTGAAGTCACTTTAAGTGACAAAAACTTCAATCTTAACAGAAAATATATGCTACTTTTCATTCTGCTACAGTTATTTTATAGTATCTCTAGCATTAAACAAGTTCGATTTGACCCAAACTGGAATTCATCAAAATCCTTAGTAAAGAAGTGGTAATATTAATCCTCACCTTTCTCTTATATCAGAATTCGAATTCAAAATTGCGAATGTTCTCTGTTCATTAATCAAAAGCAGATGGGAGAGCTATTCGAGATGTCAAATACTTGATCCTTCAGGTGGTTTATGCCACTTGCAAAGGACGTACTGGCCTTAGAGAGAAAATACTTGTATGTAAGTCATTGAGTCCGTTCTTAGGGGAAGAGCAAAAAGGCAATAGAAGGTAAGGCTTCAAATAAGAGGAGAGAAAGTGTTTTCATACATTTAGTTGGATGATATTGAGGGTTATAGAGTGCTTTTTGAATGGCGTTCGATGTATATTAATATGTATGTATGTATTTATGGCACATGCTAAAAATGTATCTGATTCGTGACAAAAATCGAGCAAATAGCCAAAACACCCCAACTCAGCGACTCTGCAACTACGATCGAGCCATAACATTTATAGCGTGTGCTAAACACAACACCGCACGACAGACAAACAACAACAACAACAACAAGAACAACTACAATAAAGAAGAAGAAGAACAACAATCGTAACTGACTTTCGCGCTCTTTAATGCCAAAGCACACACAAGCCAAAAATACAACACGTCGCACATGCATAAAATACTTTGCCAAGCGAAGCCGGTAATTGTCTACAAATAGAATGAACCAAAAGAGACCCAAGCGAAACGACATCGCCATCGCCATCGACATCGACGACTCCGACTCCGACGTCGAACCAACAACCCAAAGCCAAGTCTCAACGTCGCAAACTAGCAGCGTCATCCATCAGAGTTGGCGCAGCAGCAGGCAAAGTAACCGGCAATCAAGAATAATCATGTAAACGAAAAGCGTAATGCTCATGCGCCTGCGCCTGCGCCAGCCCAAACGCAAGAGACGAAGACGAACCAAATGGACAGTGGCGGGCTATGGTTTGGTAGAGGGACGGTGGTAGCGAGGGGGGCAATGGTAGTGGCAGTGGCAGGCTATACGAGCGACGGCCCCGGCCCACGAAGCCACGATCCAATCAATGATCCATAAAGCGTTAAAAAATGCTGCGCGATGACGATTCCACAATTATCAGCGTGCCATAAGCTACTGCAAAGGGGCGCAGAGGCAGGCAGGCAGGCACATGGCAAACCAGCGACAACGGCCACAACAACATACATAAATACATACATACATACAAAAACATAACACACACTCACACACAAATGAATTGAAATGCAAACATCTTGTTATGGATGGAAGGCATGTGCTCGCTTTGCTGCCGTCGTTGCCGTTGCCAAGTCAAAGCAGTGACTCTTAAGGCGGACCCATGGACAGAGGGACGCACACAAGACCCCAAGCATGCACAATCAGTAGAAGAAGTCCAGCGAGCGGGGAATGCAGAGTGGGCAGAGGCTGGCAAGCCGGGCAGGCAGTCAGGCAGGCAGGCCAGTCAGCCGTCGTCGTCGTCGTCGTGGAAATCGGCTAAGAAACAGTTTCCCACGGTATAACAATCACAACTCAACACACAAACACACGCACACATACATGCATACATACATACGTGCATGCATATAGAGGCGCAGCCAGAGCTCAAGTCATTTTATTGCCTCACACACACACACACACACACACACTCAATCGACTATGAACGGCACGTACAGAAGGGGGCGCAGCGCACACAAAAAAAAAAGAACTGAAAAAAAAACAGAAGCCACCACCAGCAACCAGCCGAGCACGAGGCAAAAACATCGACTCGCTCGCACTCATTGGCATTGCGCACAGAGTGGAAGGCTATATAAAGCCCAGCGCAAGCAGCTCAGCTGAATCATTCAAAGCTCAGACCGCGTAGCGTTCGGAACGGCAAGAGCACGCAGAGCAGAAGTGAAATAAAGACCGCTCCGTGGATTACCTCGAAGTGCAAATACAATATCAATTAAATAAATCCACACACACACACCCACACACATACTCATACAAGTGACAGAGATCTCAAGATGGTGCTGGAAACGGAAATGTCCAAGACCTATCAATATCGCAAAGTGATGAAACCCATGCTGGAGCGAAAGAGACGCGCCCGCATCAACAAGTGCCTGGACGAGCTCAAAGATATAATGGTCGAGTGCCTGACCCAGGAGGGCGAGCACATTACACGCCTGGAGAAGGCCGACATTCTGGAGCTGACAGTGGAGCACATGAAGAAGCTGCGCGCGCACAAGCAACTGAGATTAGGCGCCACTGGTGTCGGCAGTAACGACAGCAAGCTGAGCATCGCCGAGAGTTTCCGTGCCGGCTATGTGCATGCGGCAAATGAAGTGTCCAAGACATTGGCCGCTGTGCCCGGCGTCAGCGTGGATTTGGGCACACAGCTGATGAGTCATCTGGGACATCGGCTGAACTATTTGCAGGTGGTGGTGCCCACCCTGCCCATTGGTGTACCTCTCACACAAGCGCCCTCCGTAACAGTGTCCCTTGCTGGCAGCTCTTCGCCGGTGCTGGTCACCCCGCCGCCATCGGAATGCGGCAGCATGGAGAGCGGCAGCTGCAGTCCGGCCCCCAGTGAGGCCAGCAACAGCAGCGGTTCCATGTGGCGTCCCTGGTGAAGTGGTAAAGCAGTAGCTGCCTTCCGCAGAAGGCTGGAATACAAATCATCTGAGCTACCCCATGCAAGCGACAATTCTCGTTGGCTGGCAAATGCGCAATTCTGGAGCACTCGAACAGTGGAGCACTGGCGCTGGAGTTGACAGCATTCCACTTCCGCTAGAGCCTTCCTATGTGGCTGGAAGTACATACATATGTAGCGTAGCAATAAATGTCGGATAAGACATTAAAGACCAATAAAGACAATTTATGAAAAGAAAAAAAAAACCTTTATCTTTATATTCTTTCTATTTTAGCATTTTCAGCGAAAGATCTACAGAAAATTCTTGCAAGCATACTGGTGGTAGTAAGAAATATTTCACAACCGCCTGTGGTGCGTCATTTGAGTGAACGCTGCTGATAAAGCGAATCGCCACTTTCCGGACCTCAACCCCAGCCCAAGCCCTAGCCCAAGCCGAGCATTAAAATAATAATAAAAACTTCATAGAAATCAAAACCACAGCCGGAAGTCGCTAAATATTTTCCCACACTCGACACAGTCGACCGTCAGCTGCTGCTGATGGCGCGTTGCTTGGCCTCATTATGACGGTTTCTGTTGCTGCTGTTGTTGTTGTTGTTGTTGTTGTTGTTGTTGCTGTTGCTGTTTTTGCCTTTTGCGCCGGCGCTGTCCGCAATTAAATAATAAAAACAGACTAAAAACAAAAATAAAAACAAAAACAACAAATCACCACACAACACAACACACTAAATTCTAGGAAGCGTCATTTATTATGCTTCTTTTGAGTGTGAGAACCTGCGGTTCGTCTGTCAGCAGACGCTGCCTGGGCCGGCCCTGTCAATGGCAACTCATTGTGCATATTATAGCTGTTGTTGTTGTTGTTGTTGTTGTCTAAGCTTTGACAGGCGTAGCTTTAAATGCGCTTGACCGCTTGCCACATGTGCCCGCAGAAAGACAAACTGGCAGACAGACAGACAGACATGGGGGGAGAGGGCAAATTAAGCTCATAATGTCGAGAGTCGAGAGTATCTCTGTGAGTAGAGCAATAATGATGGTTGAGCGTAACTGTCAGTTACGTTACGGAACTTCAAATTTGACGGATTATTTGTGTGCACAAGTACAATTGCACTTACTTTATACTCGCATGTACACTCGAACATACATATGTGTGATTATGACTCTATAGGTCTGACTCTGGGTTGGACTTGGACTCTGTACGACTCTACGAGTAGTATATGTATGCTGACACTGCCCCGCTGATGCGCGCTGATTGCTGTTAATGTTAATCTTTGCCAAAAGTGATTAGTCACGTAACATTTTGTGTGATGCGTCAATGGCACATGAAGACCGCAAAACTTACCGTATTTCTTCTCAATTTTCGTCTTTTTTGGCCAGCAACTGGGCAGCAAACAGTGAAGTAGTCTGCCCAAAACTTAGCTGGGGACAATTCTTCGATTTATTTATTGCTGAATTTAAGAAAAGCCTAGAAATCAAATGCATTTAGGGGTAAGCTTTCTTGTGCTACTTTGTCTTAAAGATGCTTTTTCTTTGGCAGCAAGTCCCCTCAGAAGAGGCTTTTATAAGTACACCTACCCCTCGCTTAACACGATCTCTTTAAGTGCGAAATCGGTCTAACAGGATTAACAATTCGTTACCTTTTCTCTTTTAACACGCTTAAAACATCATGTAAGACGGAAAAATATTTAAAAAAAAAAACAGCGGATTACTTTAACTCACTTTTGTCCCATTTTACAGGATCCCCGTGTTAAGCAAGAAGGTGTACTTTCCCCTGGTCACAATTCGCGTTTTACTTAAAGTACAATTCAATTAACATACAATATTGGTAAATTGTAATCCCAACATCAGTTTCAAACCTAACCTACACCACTGTGTTCGTATTGGCGGCATAACTTCACACTCTTTGGATGCTGCTGATAATGATGTTATTGTCCGCCAGTTCGTCAGCACATCACAACGCTCTTCTTGTTTTCTTTGCTATTATCGCTCTTGTACGGTGATCAATAACGGTTCAATACATACAAGTATGTTCAATTTGTGCGCGACTTCAACGGTTAATAAATGTTACGCACTTAAGCGTGAGCTTATACCAAAAAAAAAATTACAGTACCCACTAAACATAATTACATATATCAACAATATTAGCCCCATTATATTCGGAGTAGTATTTCATAGTTTTGCTTTTCAATTGATAGAATACAAGATATTTTCCTGGATATCAGGTATGAGATAAAACATAAATATACTTTTATAAGCCGACAATCCTTTATGTCTACACTTTATTCATTTGGTCATTCCCAACCCACAAATGATGGAACATCTTCAGGTTACAGCAACTGTCTTACGAATCCTTTAAGCCATATCCTGTTTATATGATGTAGGAGTGTTATGTAGTATATTCTATGATATGTAAAAAAGAAGCCTGGTGCAAAGATATGCCGCAAATCAAATGTATCCAAGTATATGTTCCTATAGGTACATTTAACATTTAGTCTATTATTCTTATTATTATTTCTCTCAATAAGGGTATTACAATATACGAATTAAACGATGCTTAGGCAATACCGTTTTCTAAATATGTGGATGTGTATGGGTTTCTAAATCAAAATGCATTTTATTTTTTTTTTTAAAGTGCGAACACCATTAGGCTTAATTGCTCTCCATTTATCTTGGAAGCAACTCCAGCTCCGACTCTTAACAGGCCACCTACAGCAGCCATTAAAATATGCGTACTCGTATGTACATATAAATTGAAGTGAGCTTAAGACCCCAACTTAATAAAGTACGAGGGCGTATTAAAAGATTATTCAATTTAAATTATTCTAGATATTGCTATCCCAAATATCAGCGAATATTCTGAAGATTTCGAAAGCTTCATAACAATTTATTTTTGTACAAACAAAACCGACACACACTGATTTCGTATATTTTAACGAAAATTGAAAGTTTTTATTCAAAAACGATGGTTGATCAAGATGGAATGGAATACTGAATCGAAAATGCCGCTCACTGGCAAGGTCGTGCTTTATTCGATGAAAGAAAACTCGGTAAATAATTCCAAAATAGGGTAAATATTTAACTATTTAAATATGCTTTATTCAATGTTGACATTTGCATTTAGCACGAATAGTAATTTTTTTTCTATGGTATGGTAATTCTTTTTTCAGGCCCATTAAAAGCAAATGTTCGAATTTCTTTATAAGTTAACTTCTTATTAAATGATCTACAAGACAAATATCGAATACAATTTTGTAAAATCGCCAAAATCTGATGAAAGTTGAATTAGGTATGAGCATTACTTATGTATAAGAAAGTGATTTAGTTTTTGCAATCGAAATAATAGTACGTATTGGACCCGACCTTATCACTTTCATAGATAATTAAGTGTGGTGCGAATAAAGCGTAAATGGAACTGTTATTCGGTGAGCAAGTAACATTTGAGACCCACCTCGTATTAAGCTTACAAGTATAACAGAATGCAGAACTCGTGCTGCAGCCAGCAGTCTTTGCACATCTTACAGCCCATGGCGACCCATTGCAACCCAATCCAAGACCCAGACAAGTCCACACACAAGCATACATACATATGTACATATGTACATATACTATATCTCCATATACACAACTTGAAAGCTTCCACACTGGCAGGCAAGCTGCTTGTGTCGGTCGGTGGCTGTCCAGTGGCAGCAAGCGCGTGTGCCAATGTAGTGTAACAACATCCCATATTAAAGATATTACAGAGTCAATAGCACACCTCATAAGTGTGGTTCCATACATACACGTACATACACATCTATATACATATGTATGTATGTATGTATGTATGTATAAATACAAACATAAAAGTGGGTATGAGTGTGTCTGTGTGTGTGTGTGTGTGCAACCCACCATTCGGGCATAAACAAACTAAATTGAGTTCGTTCGACAAAACGTTGCGCATGCGCCGAACCGCAGGCCAGGCCGCAGTCGCTGCCACAGTCGCAGGCACCGCCGACGTCGCTGCCGCTACCCTTCATCTAAGCTTGACTTAACGATCGTGTGTCCACAATCATTACAAAGTTGGCCAATGCACGGCAAGGCGGCGGCGGCAGCGACCGTGCGCCGTTGACTCTTACCTCGGCCTTACCGCCGCGCCACACGCTGCTTTTCTCTTTCATGTTGAACGTTGCGACGTCTTGGGCCGCGCACTCGCTTCGGGTTTGGACAGTCGGTCGTGATCTTGCCCGTAAGTGGTCTTGTATCTTGAATTCAAAAATACACACACACACACTAAAAAGACAGAGGACGGACGTCGAACTCCGGTCGGTGGTCGACGGGGCTGCGCAGAGCAGCATATAAAAAAGGGCAGGTGTGTCGATCGTGTGAGAACCACGTTCCAAACCATTTTCTCACGATCTTCGCTTCTGATATTTTTTACTTGTATGTATGTGTATGTCTATGCGTGCATACATCCACACATACATACTTACATACATGTATGTATGTTATATTGTGCGAGTGTGTGTGTGTGTGTGTGTGTGCGTGCAGGGTCCCTTCGAGTTATTCGTATGCAGTTTGGGTATTGTATTTTTTAATGACTTGGGCTTGCGTTCGAGCATTTCGGGGTTCGGTTACGTAGACAACGTCTCCGTCTCCGTCTCCCTTCACTTCCCTTCCCTTCCCCTCGCCTGTCTTCCTCTCCACTGTTACTCTTTTGTTGCGCTCAAGCCGCAACACATTCGTTCATCATTCATCGGGTTTACCTTTAAGATTAAGTATCTTTTGTTGAGCCTTTGCATTGATATTAAAGTTGGTGGTGCCTTCCCTTTTACTCTGGTTCTGGAAATTGTACGAGTATTACCATACCATACGAGTATACTTGCTTTTTCCTTCCTTTTGCCCTGCTGTCTTGTTTTGGTCCTGCGATCTTGTTGTCATTCCGCAATTATGCTGAGGGACCCTGATTGGTTCTTGTTGTGGTTGTTGTTGTAACTATTTCATTGGTATTGCTGTTGTGTGGTTGTTGTTGTTGTAGTTTTGCCACATCGATTGTTAATAGCGCAGCTACTGGTCTCTGCTTGTGCGTCTTGGGTCAAGCGCAGAGGTGCGGGCCTATCTTCTATGCACGCTCCAAAATGTCACGCACGCCGAGAGTGGAAAGTCTTAGTAGTCGGGCACGAGTCCTAATGTCAGAGCAATTTATTATTTATTTAATTTATTTTATGTTGACAATATGTTTTATGGTAAGTGCTTAAATTATGATTAAAGCTACGATGGACATTTTAACTTCTTTCTGTCTCAACCAGAGAGTCGTTTGAGTTATTAATTAATTGAATGCATATAATCATCATACATATGTGTAGTGTAGAAGTTATTTTGTGGAGAAACTATTACAAACATAATGTGCAGACAATTGGAAATCGTTCAGCTTCGACTCAAATAATAATAACCTTTCATGAGAAGACTAAAAATAAGTAGCGGGCAACAAAATCAATTTCCAAATCGTCTTATATAATTGAGTATGAATGTCTATAAACCCATATTTTCAACAGCACTACCGAACCTATCCTTCTGACCCATATAGGTATATTCATTAGCGGCTTAAATCGGATACTTTTTCGTTTGGTGTCCCTCCAACAATAACATTATACACAATAACGATTATAAATGTGTGGTCAAACATGCAAATAATTTGCACGCAAATACGTGTAATTGTATAAGTATGCTATGTGTATATTATTATTTCAATTTATATCAATAATAATTCTCTACCAAAATATAGTTTTCTATTATATTTGGTATTTAAGGCCTATTTGTAAAAGCTAAAAAAAAACAGGCCATCCCCATTCGAATTTGTTCGTTTCGACGAAATGTTTAATTATCGAATTCCTCGAAATAAGTCAGCATTGTGGAAAAAAATGTGATGTATACAAGAACAAACATTTGCGCAATTAATCGCGGGACAAATTACTTAAAAAGCACAAAGAATTTGAAATGAAGTTAACTCACTGCGCGCTTAATACAGACGCGAGCTAAAGAAAATAAGTGGTTGTAAAAGGTCAGAGGCCGGTGTTGATATATAGTACTATATATATGAGGAATTTCGAGGCTCTATTTTCTACACGACCAGGAATTCTTTTGTTGCTCAAATTTGAGTTGCTATGAAGGCTACGACTCTAATACTTTGTACATCCGTTTTTTTTTTGCTTACTTGTAGATTTAAAAAATAAATGATGTTACCGAACAAAGTAGGTCCTTCTCAACCGTAGCTTTAGACATATTGAGATTAAGAGATTTAAAGGTACTTCCAAAAAATAATCCGAACTGTAAATGTGCGTTCCATTTCATTCCACTGAGGAATTAAAAAGTTTTACTTCATACAAAACTAAATGGAGCCCAACTCTCCCAACATCCTCAACTGGTTTCTTAAATCATGTATAACCCAATCAATTTTTTAAACAATCGTAGAAATATCTTAGCTGGTCGCCTGTACAGTGTTAAGTTTAATCGTTGATATCCTGTGCAGATAACAGACAAACTAGGAGGACAGCCAACTACTTAGGTACACTGCAATTATCTGGCCCCTGATTTCGACCATGTCTAGTTCTCATTGTGCACAGGCATTTTCCAATTCGCTTACGCTGACCAAGAGAAAAGGACGGACACTGACGGGATGACTCGATCCTTTTTCGATTTGTCTTGGCCACATTTCTCTTTGCGTGTGTGTTGCGTCCGTCTGTCCGTTCGACATTGTCGTAACCGTAACTCGATTAGACACGCCAAGATAAATCTGTAATTTTATGTTTTCTCTTCCCTTTTTTTGTCGGGCTTCTCGTGTTTTGTAGGCCTCGGCTTATTGTGTGCACACGTGTTCGCGTCAGTCGCTCGGTAGCCTCAGCCTCGACTTATGATGAGTGCCCATTGTGTCCAGCTGAGGGATCGTTTTGCGTTTTCTTTTACCCTTGATTGTTTCTTTCGCTTTCTTTTGTTGCTTGTTTGATATTTGGGAATCTGGATTAAGCCTCTAGGTTAAAAAAAATTACGAAGAATTTTTACGAAGAAGTTTTTGTTTGCGCAAAACCCTCGAGAATCGTTGCAGCAGTTTAGGCCGCACACTTCCGTCGGGTAGACGGGCAGCACATTGCCTCTTCATTCGGGACACCACCGACTACCGAAGATGACACCAAATATTGTACTGAAATTGTATTGAAATAGGTTCACAGTTTTTTTTTTTTTTGTTCAATTGTTGCTATTTAATTTATAATTTAACATAATTATCACATGAACTGCGCCTCATTTACTTTAAAGCTTTTTACTTAAAACTAAGTCGCAAAGACTTGGAAGACACGACAAAAATGTTCTCTTTCTAACTCCCCTCCCCTTTCTACCAAGGCCGCCACACATTTTCCTCCTCATCACTGTCGACCTCCTCCATTTTCGTAACATCGATGCTGGCACTGGAACATGTGGTCAAGAGTGAAGCGCTGGCCAGACTGGAGTTCGGACTGCCCGCATAGCTGGACACTGGTGAGATGGGAACGGAATAGGGATCTCGGCTGGCAATGTGCACGGAGAGAGGAGCTGTGATGGGTAGCATTGCTGTTGCCTTTACCGCCGGCTGCAGTTGATTCAGACGTTGTCCCAAGTGCGTCATCAGTTGAGTGCCGAGGCTGACATTCATGCCTGGGAGTTGGGAGAGCGATCGGGAGACCTCATTGACCGCATGTATGTAGCCGGAACGGAAACCTTCAGCTGGAGACATGCTCTTGTCGCCATTGGCGCGCTTAAGTTGACGCTGCTCCTTCATCTTTTGCAAATGGGTGACGGTGAGCTCCAGTATGTCTGCCTTCTCCAGGCGTGTGACGTGCTCGCCCTCGGACTCGAGGGTGGCCACCATGAGATCCTTCAGCTCATCCAGGCACTTGTTGATGCGAGCGCGCCGCTTGCGCTCCAGCATGGGCTTCATAACTTTGCGATATTGGTAGGTCTTCGACATCTCTGATATTTGTAGCGACATTTTCTTGTAGATAATCGTGTTCGTGTTTGTGGTTTGTATTTTAAAAATGCAATTCCTTGAGCTGCTGCTCCTCTGAGTGTGCAAGACGTTTTGTGCTCTGCTCTGGCATGTCCAGTTGCTTTTATACCGAAGCAGCAACCCCCATGCTTCGGCATTCGTTCGTTCGCTGTTCGCTGTTCGTTGCTCGTTGCTCGTGTTGCTCTCTTTCTCGACATGCCTCCATCCCTATCTCGCTCTCTGTGGCGGCATTTCGTGCAGCGTCTCGAAATGAGGGTTGGTCTTCGACCCTTCCGTTTCTTAACGCTGCAATGGACATTCGCTTCTTATTGTTTGTCGCTTTCTTATTGTTCCCCTATATTGAGTGCGCCCTGGCACCCTTATCGGAGGCAGCAAGGGAAGGGAGCAAGGATCTGTGCATGCAGCAGGATCGTTGTCGTTGCTTTGTACGCTGCATCGTGGGAAACACTTTCCTCCTTGGTTTCTCACACCAATATTTTCGCTCACCTGCTCAAAATGAAAAAAGGTCCGGGGCTCGGCTCCTCAGTATGAAGAAGGCATGGGAATTTTGCAATTTGGTCGTCGCTCGTGGAACAGCTGCCGTTGTCGTCGCTGCTCGTTTTGGATTCTAGATTTGTGTTATGATTTGCCTATGCATACATACGCACATCTGGGCAGACATACCATAACACACATACAGTATGTATGAGGCTGGCGAATGAAAGGATAATGAACTATGCTTTATGCCGTCTCATTTGTGTTAACAGCTCCGACTCAGTCGACGGCTCTGCTGGCGTGGGAACGCGTTCCCGTTCGCTCCATGAAAGTGGCCCAACCAACGACTTCCTGTTCAGTTTGCAGTGTTGGTATTTAGTTTCGGGTCCTGTTATAATGCAGCACGTCCGCCTGCCGTCCGTCGCCCGCCTATCGTTGGCTCGTCCTGCACTTGTTGGCGCATTCGTGCCAGTCAGACGTTCTCTTGCATTTATGATCCTGTGGGAAAAATGCTCGTGTGCGTCGAATGTGCTGCTGCTGCTTGGCTCTCTGTTGCCTTTTTGGCCTCACTCGCTTTCTAAGGAGGCCAAGGGGCCAAGCGATGCTGACGCTCTACTCGTGTGCATACACGCGAGTCTTTTGGCGCGCGGTGGACACACTTCACTTGTAAGGATAGCATGTAGCCTTAGGTATACGTGCTTGTAATTGAGACAATCGTCATTGCAAGAATATGAATGTGGGATAACGGGTTGTGGGGCGGTGGTTACATGATCACAATTAAGTATGTATATTGCCTCTTAATACTTGTATGCTGACTTAGCTTTTATTTTAATTGGACAAAGATTTTTGACACTGTTATATGCTAGTTTTTCGTTAAAAAATTATATTTTTAAATATTTACAAATATGAAAGTATATATTTAAGTTATAATTCATTCAATTCTAATTAATTAATATTTAAACAAGGTTCGTCTTATTAGAAAGTATAACGTTTAAAGTAAGTTGTTGTCTAATTCAAAATATTTCCAAATCGATAAGTGACCGAAATGTTTTTCTTTTCTTCGACATTTGAAAGCTTCTAATTACAGACATCATAGCATACTATTAAAACATATTTTCGATCTTCTAATGAATGGTGTTATTGAATTTTGCATCAAAATTTGAGAGACGTGGAGGCAAGCAATGTTATTCAACAATTTCTGCACTCATATACCTTGCATACTCTATCCTTAATCGAATCGCAATACAGTTCGTCGTAACTATAACATTCAAAGTATTTTCTTTATAGTCGAATGAGCGTTACCGATTTACCCTCAGCCTTCAGTAGATAAGAACGAATATATAGAAAATTAGTATTTTATCAACACTTTTAGAATTATAATTGAATACTTCTTATTACCGGCAAACACAGACACAAACACTTTCATTCAACATTTAAAGAACTAACTACGTACATATCCAAAATATTTTGATAAAAAAATACGACAAATTTCTGAAAAATACTAAATTTGTAATTATGATATTCAAACGATATATAACTAACACAAAAACTATGCTATGTCTTAAGATAGACCTAATTACAGATACATGTGAAGTTTGATTAAAGTCAATTAAGTAGTTACGGAGCTTATCAATGACAATCATTAGATAGATATGAGATAGATAGATATGGGCGATTTAATTAAATTTCTTTTAACTATTAACATCAAAAATTCGCGAGCACTTACGGATGATTTTAAAACCAAAATTTATCAATCAGGCGTAAAAGTTGAATGGAACTTTTTTGACTCTTTAGGGAACAAATACTGCTTTTAGAAAAACCACCCTGTTCACCACTTTTTTATGAGATAAGACCTTTGAGCAAGTTTTTGGATTGGTTGCTGTCTTTGCTGAAATTAGTGTGGACTTATTGGAAACCTTTGCTCAACCATGCTTAACAATTTTTGAATGAAGCTGAAAAACTTTTTCGAAGATTGAAATTTTCAAGCGGTTGTGTTTTTTTTTTTGAAAAATGAGTATACATATTTTATTTTATTTATGTAAAAAATTTTTAAGGTATGATAACTCCTTAAAAATAGTGGAAGATTCGATGTTAAATGGGAAGCTCATGTTAACGTTCAGATCATACAAATAGGAAATAAATTACGATTTACGGGCTAGTGGAGATCAATTAGAGAATACGCACTTAAAATCTATCACAGGAACATCACATCATATAAACAATAAAAAGCTAATTACATACTCGTATATACTCGTACTATATCATAATAAAAATGAGGCAAATGTTCACACTAAACCTTGGAAAACTTGGACATAACTTACAAACTAAACGGTAATAAAGCTCGATGTGCAAATATGTGAGTAAAGCTTGAGGTAACAAACATTAAACGCCCTTCACCAAGGTCGCCAGACATCGTCGCCCTTGTCCAAGGCATTGGCATCCACAACAGCGTCATGGGGCGATAGAGAACGTTGTCTGCGCTCCGATAGATTAACAGGCTCGCTAGGCTCCTCGTTGAGTGTGGAACAAATCTCTGGCATCTGCTGCTTCATATCCTTTAATTGATGGCCCAATTGCTTCATTAGGTGAGTACCAAAGTTCAGATCCAGGCCAGGCACTGTGGAAAATATGTGCGAGACTTCGTAGGCCGCCTGCGTATATCCTGCACGAAATTTGTCAAAGTTCAGCGGAGGCTTGGCTTCCGAAATAGGCGTGGCTGCTCCTCCTGATGCACTCCTGTCATTGCTGCTGGCCACACGCTGCTGCTGCTGTGCCTTCAGATAATTGACCGTCAGCTCGAGTATGTCCGCCTTTTCCAGCTTGCTAACCTGCTCGCCCTGCGCATCCATCGTGTCCACAATTAGATCTTTCAGCTCATCCAGATAAAGATTCATGCGCGCACGTCGTTTGCGCTCCAGCAACGGCTTCGTGACCTTGCGATAGTGTTGCGTCTTGGTCATAAATCTTTGACCCTCCACTGCCATGTTGAGTTTTTTACTTTCTCTCTATGTATATGAGGTTAACAAGTTGAAATAGTTTTATAAATCTTACAGGAGCAAATATGCTGCTCTTGCTGTTCACTGCACGGTAGTCGCTTGAGAAATGATCTTGCCGTAAGGTAAACTGATCCTTTTTGTAGCTGCTCTGCGTCCAAAACCGAGAACGACGACGACGAGCTGAACACTTGCAAAATCCTCCCCTAACTGCTACCACACCAAGAGGCACGATCGAACGACGTTGATGTTTTGTCGACACCGACTCCGACGCCGACGCCACACACACGCACGAGCATCAATCGGGGAATCGGGGCTCTCTGCTTGTGGCAAGATTCACTCGTCGCTGCCTCTTCTGCTGATGTTGCACGTGTGCAACATCAAAAATTATAGCCAACGACAAACGCGAGCGGAAGCCTACACTGAGAGAAATGCAGAAATCATTGTATTACAATATAATGGCGTTTTCTTTTATAATTGAATATCCTTGCCTAATCGTACTTTCATAACACTAGCTTAGCTTCCTCAATAATTATTGAGATTATAATCTATTGAATATGTTAACTTAGTATGTTTTCAATTTTTATACCCTGTACCCGTAGGGTACAAAGGGTACATTAGGTTTGTGCAAAGTATGTAACATGCAGAAGGAAGCATCTCCGACCCCATAAAGTGTATATATTCTGAATCAGCATGACGAGAGAAATCGATTTAGACATGTCCGTCCGTCTGTCTGGATGAATGCAAGGATCTCAGAAACTATAAAAGCTAGAATAACCAAAGTTGGTATCCAGATACTCCTACGGCCGAGAAAGGACGAGTTTATTTTATTTTTTGGAATTTCCCCACCCCCCCCCCCCCTTCCCCCGCTACAGAATTTCGTCAATACCGTCCACATTTCAAATGTTAACCAAACTTAGCACAAATAATTTATACATAATAGTCTACTTTTGTTTCAAATTTAATCTAATTCGGTTAATGCTATTAGCGAAACAAATTCTCTACAGTACAACCCTCCAAACTGCAGCAACAAGTTCGTTCTTCTTCTTCTTCCTCTTTTTACTTCTGCTCTGGGCGCATATAACTCAGTGACGGAAGTTTACCTGGGTACAGGGTATTACACTGTCGGGCTTGCTCGACTGCAGCATTGTCTCTTGTTTTTGAGCTATATTTACATTTATTTTAAATAATTACCCTTTCTACATATGGTGGAAGTTTTAATACAATTCATATAAAATATTTGGGAATTGTAGGTATAAGATATTTTCTATTATTGGCAAATATGCGATTTCAAAACCCCTAACTTGTACTTATATAGTACATACATTTTTTCAAACTGAATTTTTCGAATATGAATAAAAGTGACTTGGAAAGGAGTAGGTTCTCAATTCGACTGCATTTTTGCATGTTTGTTACCTCAGAACTTTCGAGCTGGAACTTCCCGTGTGTAGAATCATCCTCGAAACGTTAGGTCAATTTAAATGACAACAAGGCAATATAACTCCGATCAAGCTGAATTACGATTCAATATATATCGAGGTAAGCAATGCACTGGGATAGAGCCTGTTGCTTGTGAGAATTCACTGATTGGATCAGATGTAGGTTATTTCTTTAAAATTTTACTTGTTCTATTAGTACTAATGTTAATAGGCATTTCCATATTAATGTGACATGTAAAATGTATTTAATGTAATGTTTAGTTATACTAACTACTGTATATTATGTTAAATTATATTTAATTATTTAAATCTTTAGGCTTCTTTGAAATAATCATTTTCTAGGCTACCAATAAATCAAAATCATGAATAGCTCCAAGTGTTGAAAATAGTTTTATTTTCTTATACTAACTATAGATATGAATTATATACATACATACATAGAGCTGAGTTAGTTGTTTGATCATTTCAAAAAAATTCCTACATCGTTTACCTTTTCCTGCATTTCGTTTCGATCGCAGTTAAATCACTTCTTGTTTTTCCTCGAACGTTTCGTTCAGTGTTCAATCTCATAACACGTTCTCTCCCCAGCACTGTGTAGCTCTCTCGTGCCGTTGCTGTTAGCCGGCGCACTATAAATTCAACAGCAACAACAACCACCAGCAACAACCACCAGCAGCGAAGCGACCTCGACCTGCGCCTGCGCCTCCACTGTGTCGCTTGTTGCACACACGGCTCGTACGCGCTCTCTATGCGTGCCGTCCTCACTTACTTACTCGTAAGCCAAAGAGCCAATCTCGACAACGACAGCAACAGCAACAACAATAGCTACTAGAAGGCTGATGATGACGCTGGCGATGGCATTGTGTGTTTTATACCCTTCACTGAAAAGTGCAAGGGTATATTAATTTTGAGGAATATGTTGGAAGGGGAGCAAATGAATTCACCCCCCACATTTAAAATACTAACGCATTAAAACTATGCACCGACCCGCCTTTATGACGGATAGAATTAAAAACATTTATTTAAAAATAAATAAATAAAAATAAATTTCAATATTATACTGTTTATATTATTGTTATTATATTACATTATATTTGTTGACACATTTGTCCAAATGCAATTAAAGAAAACTATGTAGTACAGATACAGTAGGATTTATATAATGTGCTCTACAATCAATAAGTAATAACAAGATTGTGAAGGGTATATAGCTTCGGCGCAGACGAAGATAACTTCTTAGCTCGTTCTGTCTGTTTTTGCGCTCTTCCTTTCGTGCGCACACAAGACCTCATTTCCTCTTTGGCGCGACATTGCGTTACACTTACGGACGCTCGTTCGAGCAGCAACCACCACCACCCGTACGCACCACTTGCCAGCCGGTGCGCCGGCTGCCCGCGCATCGTGAGAAAGTTTACTTCGGGCATTCCCACAAGTATTGCGCCGACTGACTGGCAGTCAGCTGTGGCAGTCGTCGCTCTCGCACTTGCTTGTTTGCGCACTTTTGGGTACATATTTGGGTTGGCCTTTGACAAAATACACCTGCCCTCGGGTCGTGCTGAGGGTGAGTGAGGGTCGCAATCGCATGCATGAAATCGAGAAGTTAACAAACATAACGATGCAGAACAGTTTTGAGTGTGTGGCACGTTTGGTGGCACGGATTTCGTTTTGCGGCCTTCTCTTTAATTTCTCCTTCTTGGGGAGGTTTTCTTCGAGCGGCCAACGACAAGTGTGCGCTTTAAGTTTATCATGGGCATTACGATAGTTAAATGAGCTTCCGATGAGACACTTACAATACTCGAAAAATGTCTAAGTTTCTACAAATTTGGGATTCTCAGTTTAAGATCGTATGAACAATTAATAAGATTTACAAAAAATTACTTTCTGGCAAATTTGTATAACCTGTACCCAATGGGATAATTAATATAGTAAATGCTAAAATATTGTAACAAGCAAAAGGAGGGGTGGTAGACGCTATGTTATAAGTACACATATGATCAGTATGATGAGACAAATCGACAGGGCCCTCTCCGCCCTACTGAAATTCCAAGAAAGATATTTTTTTATTATTTTTTATGATATTCTGAACGATCGGTAGAATAACTTTATTTTAGGGACATATTTTTGAAAAAAAATTTGGAATTTATGTATCTATGTAAGTAATCTCAATTGATTTTACACTATATGTATAGTCATAGGAACAATCGGTGAAAAATCAATCTTAATAACAACATTTTTTCAGTTTATTTCAATATCGTTATTTCTAATTTTTCTTCGTTCACCATAATCTAAAGATTCATTAGAATCGGCTCACTTACTATATAACAAAGTTAATTTCAGTTGAAATGCTGTTGCTGGTACAAAGGTGGGTAAAAGGTATTTAAAAGTCGGGCTGAAATGACTTTAACATTGTACTCGTTCATATCTCTCAAATCTACGCTAATTTTGAAAAACTCTAAAGTAATTATTATACTATTAACCTATTCCAATCAAAATAATTCATTGGACATATAAATATTCTTCAACTTCATTATTAAGTTAGCTATTATTTGAAAAGGTTTGGTTTCTTATGGGCAGGCTTTTTTATTTATATTACATCAAACAAACTTAATATTCTACCGAACTCATTTCCAAACTTCCTATGTACCTCTCTTGAATAGTGAATCTCTCAAAAATCAAAGTTTATTGGCTTTCTAAAAATGGTATTGCCATCTTCTAGGCGCAAATGCAAAAAGCGAACTCTTTAATCGAACTTTGGGTACAATTGTATTTGTATTGTACATTTTTTATTTTGGCGGCTCGAGGTACTTCGAAAAAAAAAATAATCCAGGGGTATACCTTTATTCGATTTCACATTGTCGGTTATCATCTTCAGCGATTCATTTAGACGATGCCTCTTTTAAATTATCGCAGGGTTTTGAACTTAGATAGTAAATATCTCTTGACATCCATTATGTAAAGGATCTAGCTTATTTGATAATTTTCGAAATGCGGGTATAATTACCTGTTTTTGAGAAATGAGCAATTTACATCCATTTAAACATTTTATTGAGAGTAAAATTTGTTCGACATACATATGTAAGTACTTGTACATTAATAGGTTCGAGACGATAACATGTTATATATATCATATATCTTTAAGTAGCTGCAATATACACTCAATACTTGTTAATAATTTCGTCAATTCAATAGTTTCAATATATCGAGCACACATACATATTATACACATATAGCAACATTCACATACAATTAACGTGTGGTTCTGGCTGTCGTTCGATTAGTATTAATTTATAAAATGTCACTAGTTATACATACATATAATAATGTAAAAAATTCGTGTGCCAGCTGCCTTTATTAAAACAGGAAGAGAAAAAGACTAAATTGTTTACATAATGGCCCTTTTCCATATAAGGTACAAATGTGTAATGTTGTTGTTTCCTTTCAATCAATCAATATTTTAAAACATTTTCTACACTTAAAGCTAGTTAATGATAAAAGCGGACTGGATCTAATCGCTTAATTGTAATGTTACATCGTTTTGGTGTTGATCTATATTTCTTATAAATTGTAAATGAAATAAATAATAAAAGGTATGTACTATATGCTTGTAAAGTGTTAAATGAGCTTAAGCAGATCAAATAATAAAAATAAATGCTATTAATTTACATATTTGCGATGGTGCGGAGGATTCTTCGTATAATATAAAATAATAATAATTTACATACATATTATCTGTATGCCAGTGATTTTGTTGTTAAAGCTTTTCCATTTCGTTTACGTTTTGTTATTTGTTTTTGTTTATTCTTATTTTTGTTGTTGTTCGTAGTTCTCATCAAGGTTAACTCTGGTACATTATTGGGTGCGTAACGCCTTGGCCGTTGTTGTCTCAGGAACTGGTTAAAAGAGTGCGTGCGTTTTGAATCGAGTTTTGTGCTTAATTAATTACTTAAGTTATTACATTGGTATCTAAAAACCTACAAACAATTCTAAAGCGTTCGTAAAATTTACTGCGTTCACATTTGTGAAAAATATATAACATTTACTTTAATTATGTCAGCATCGTTTGTGTAATTTTGTTCTAGTTTTTTTTTTCTTCTATTTTATTGCTCTGGATGCTCCTGGATACCCTGGATACATATACTATACATAGCAGGGCAAGGGCATGTACTATACTATTTATTTATATTGTTTCGCATAACCTACGTCACAGACGTGTTGTTATTGTTGTTTTTGTTGGTGTTTTAGTTTCTGGTTGTGTTTAATGCATTGCCAAATATTGTGTTGTCTAAAAACATTTTTTGAATAGGTTTAAAAAACGCATGACTTTTGCGATAAGTGTGGTACGTCTAGTGCGTGGGTTTGCTGTTGTTATTCATGCAGCTGGAATAAAAGATAAGAGAGGCATAAACATATAGAGAACGGAAATTATGAGAAATCATAAGCGATACAGAGAGTACAAATACTTAGAAAATAGGTGAGTAGAATAGAACAACTAACTCATAAATCGAACTCATTGGAGTAGACCCAGAAGAGACGTTGTAACGACTCCCAGCTACTTTGGAAGAGAACGCAAAATAAGAAAAAACAATATTCTCCACAGATCTATGTTCCGATTATATCATAATTATTTTTATAGGATATCGTAAGAATCGATTAAAGTTACTGGACTGTATTTTAGATATTTGCAATGCAATTTTTTGTTTCAATATCGAGCGGAAATCAGAATTGCAGTATGTCTATGCATTATAGTATTAATCATGCTTAATTCATACTTAGTTAGATTCGAGCTAGTGAGTTGGTTACAGAAAGAATGCAGCCACTTTGAACTGAATTAGAACCATGCGTTTTATTGTTGTTATTGAACCGATTATACCATCGACCTCATTATGTATTCAAACAATGTAATTATTGTTAGGCGACTTTAAATAGACTTACATAATTAATAGCAGCATGCGCTAAATACATACAAATATGCAAGCATTTGATAAACATACATACATATATGAATATAATTTGTTACTATTCGATGTGGACCACAGGTTTTCCTAAATATCAATATCTTCCTGTAATTTAGTTTTCTTCAATAAACAAACATTTCGAAATTACTTTGATTTACTGGTCTGTCCGCACTTTAGTGCCTCTTTTACAACAACACTATTGAAGTACAACATGTTTGAAGCATACAAGTACTTCGGGGGGTTACATTCAGATTTGGCAGCCGGTATCAGGAAAAAACGGACAATCCAACCATCACAAATAAATTAGAAGTTTAACCCAAAGTGAAGCTTTTGAACAGCCAGGTTCCACTTCATCGAATAGCAACATTCGTCATTTTCATTTTTCGGTAACACTCAACCCCAAGTAACAAATACTGAAAACATTACAAACTACACAACAAATCGCTACAATGTCTATTTAGATTATATAAATAATTAAATGTTATAAATGCCCAAGGTACCATTAGTTCGTTAGTACAATTTTTAGGTTGTTGTTGTTTTTTAAACATTCTAGTTAGTACATTTGTGCTATGGTGTTTCGTATTAATACTTTTACAATTTGAATACGTAAATGGTTTTATAAATAAATTGTTACTGTTTGTGGAAATGTTAGTTAATTTTTCAAAAATTGTTGCTTAAAATGCTAAATTTTTTAAATGTTAAAACACAAGATGGCATAAATATTATTAACACCTTCTGAAGTTGCGTTCATTATTATATTATGGCTTCAATTCAAGAATTTTAAACCAATTAATTTCCATTTCCCATATAAGTATTAATGAAGAATTAGAAAATGTTGTGTTATTAGATACATAGTGTTAGTCAAAAGAATGAAATATAATTATGCCATTTTGTGTAGATAGTAGGTACATGTTGTAGTTGTTCCTGCTGCTTCATTCGATAGACAATTAGCAACCGACAAAAGTTTAACACGTTTGTGAATGTATGATTAGTTCGGTGCTTTATGTTAATTTTTTGCTCGTTCGGTTGCTTTCGACCGTTTTATTAATCAATTGGATTAAGTGCTGATTTCAATCAATGGGATGGACTTTCATTGATTCGATGCTTGGCGCGTGATTTGCTGTGAGAGGCACGACGCAACGAGCTGACGCTGCCCGCACAGTTATCGTAAAAGTCTAATGATTCCGATGAGAATGCTGTATATATAAACGTTATATGGTGTTGGGGTAAAAGACAAAAACAAATAAAACAAATGGAAAAATATATTCTTTAAAATTGTAAGTGTCATTTTTATTTGGCGTGTCTATGCTTGGGTCTTGCATCTAAAACAATCGCTACTCTAGAAGCAATTTAAGGCGGCAAAAAAATCTAGAGAACGAAATCTATGAATATAATACAACATACCTTTATCTGTGGGTGATCCTAGAGTTAGGCTGCTCAAGCTAGAGCTTAGATTGTACGGCCGTGGTGATGGTGGCACCGGCGCCGTCTCATCACCAGGCAGACATGTTTCGACCATAGCCTCCAAACAGTTGACAAACAGTTCCGATGACTCGCCCATCATGTTGTACTGTAGGATCAAATAGTTATAGACATGATCTTGACATTCTTAGCCTTATTCGCCTGCCTACCTTGGTAAAGGGCCCTGCAAACCGCCAGAGACCGCCAAAGCCGCAGCTTTGCAGGAAGTGCAACTGTTGCTGAGAAGGATCCTCACTAGCCAACATGTTTTGTATAATATTTTGCACAGAGTTCAGAACAACTTGATCATGGGACACTGACAAAATGTTATTTATTTTCTGATCCAGCAGTGAGTGTCTGCAATAGTCAAAGGGTATGGTTAGGGCTGATGGAAAATTAGAATTTTACAAACAAACTTACATGACTGGAAACACTTTTGGAAATACTACGGAACCCTCAGCCAAATACTGATATAGCACTCGTGTTTCGCTCTCATCAGATGAGTACTTGACCAAAGTGGCCAGCACAGTCAGCACTAAGGCCTGTATGGAGAGATCTGGTATGACCTCAGGATCCAGCAAAACATTCGATTCGTTAGAAACAGAGGAGCGTGAGCCGCGTTCCTGAGGGTTCAACATGAACAGGATTTAATGAATTGTTATATTATAAATCATAAAAACACACATTGAGATAGTTTTAGAAACGATTTTGTGTACACATATTGTCAACTAAAAAATAAAAAGTACAATTTATTGAGAATGGTTGTGCTTTTTATTATGAAATTACTTGAGTGTCATGCAATAATAAAATGCCAATTAATTTTAAATTAAGAACTGTTTAAAAAGCAGTTTGTGTGATATTTGAATTATTTTTTCGTGTTAAAGACATAAAACTAAATTGCAGCCACTAGCTGGTGCCCTATTTTTTTTTTGGATTAGTACTAGACTTATAGAAATACGTATTAGTAGAGAGATAGATAGAGAGAGAGTGAGACAGTTTGAAAAGCAATACCTGACGTTCTTCGATGCCGGGCGCATTATTCGGATCTTTGGTTGTTGGTACCGAAAAGGAGCGTTGAGTTTTAAATAAAACTCGGGCATTCTACGCAGATTTAAAGAATCGTGTTGTTGTTTGTTTGGATTTGTTGTTGTTGATTTTTTTTAAAGAACCAAATTAAATAAATACAACGAAATTATAAGACATGGTCATGCGATTTACATTTGTAGTATAGTGGAGAGTAGCAGATGGCAACAAATATAGGCATATATATTCGATGATGAGAGTTACAAGCACCAATTAATGTAAGAGTCAGCAGGCATATATACGAGTATATGTATTTTTTTTTGATATATGTATTTTACGGTTGTTTTTTTTTAAACAAACCAAAAGAGATAAGAAAAAATCATTAAACAATTATTAGTTATGCAAAGGCATATTTCGATAGAGTTGATAATACAGAGTTGAGATATATAGTCCACAATATATGTATTAGAGGAGACAAAAGTTACTATATGGCAAATGTTTATAACAACTTTTGTACAACAGTTATTCTGACAATCAATTAGAACGGCGGAGGTCACAGAAAATCACAAAACTGTACAAAATTCTCACCTGTAGTGTAGGTACTTTATGTTGGCGCGCAAACTGTAAGGCGGATTGATCCAAGATATCCCAACTCTTCTGGCGACGCGACAGAGGCTGGCCAATCTAAAATTAAATTAAAATTATACGAAATCGTGTAATAACTCTCGAATATGCTTAACGTACTGATGTCACTCCATTTGGCGGCTCGCTATTCTCCATGCTTGTGCCAAGTTCGGCGGGCCAGCGGGGTAGCGTGTGCTTGACATGGCAACGGGAGCGCACCTCCTCGGAGACAGCAACCAGAGCCGTTAGATAGGCGACACTGTCCGGCGTAACCTCAAACTTGTCACGATGCAAGGGCTTGGCTATAATGCCCAACAGCATGGTTAGCACACGTGATGTGCGCGAAACTGTCGTGGGCGTGGGATGACGGAAGCCCTAGGAAAAGAAATTACGATTTTAATGCCATGAGTATCCAACCGAATGTTAACTGTCCATTTGCCATTTAAAAAATTGAATACTTTTATCAAAGCAATAATCTTAAAGTCAAATGATAATAAAAATTCGCTACATTCTACGACTATTTTAAATGCAATTAAAGTCTCACCTTGATAAGATGTCCAACGAGAGCAAAATGAAAATTGCTGCGAAAGGAGAGGCCCACAGCATGGTCCAACTGCTTGAAATGCCATTCAAGCTTCTCGCGTGTTTTCATCATTACCTCGGCTATGGTTTCCTTCTTGTCAAAGCAACCCTGCGACTTGAGTGTGTGCAAATTCTGCTCAAGCAGAGCCAGGCCCGCTCCATAGAGCGTAATCTCATCCAATTGCAATACCGATATGGCCACCCAGAACAGGGCGCGATGTATGGGCGACTCGGGACGCAGGAGTGGTTGTATTCTAGTCAGGCACATGACCAGCGCCTCAATCAGAATAATGTCATTGAACGATTCTAGCGCTTTAACCAATATACGCAACAATTGTTTCACCTCATGATCCGTCACACTCTTGCTAATGCAGCCGTAGACAATTAGAGCTCTGGGCTGTAATGCAGGATTATAGCAAAAGGCGAAACTACGGGCCAAGGAGGTCCATGTGTGCAGCCAATCGCAGTTGGGAACACTGTGCATGCAAGCCTCCATGATCTCGAGCAATGCATCGGTAATAACTTCCAAAGAGGGCAGCGACAAACGCTCGCGGTCTGCGGGCAACGGTTGTGTCACGCGCTCATTGCCCAACCATTTGTCAGTGGGATGACGACAGCTGGAGCGGAAGGCAGTGACAGCCGCCGATTTGACTTTGCTAATGCCGAAGAGCAAGTAAAATTTTGGCAAGGAGAATTCATCGAGGGAGAGACGGAGTACACGCTGCGACTCTTCAGGAAATATTGGCTTATCGCAGGTGCACAAAGAGTGTATTATATTAATGACCAGGCCATGCGTGGAGGCGCGCATCGAGAGCGAGCCCGAGCACACCAGAAATGTGATGGTGTGGAAGAGATATGGCAAGTGTGTGGCCACGTCCAGGCAATTGTTAAACGACAACATGAGCAGGTAGCGTCCCAATATGGCAATATCATCCCACATCATGTGCTGCTCCAGGTACTGTGTAGGATTCGTGCATGTCTTGTCCATGACACGACACATACGTGTAATCACTTTTTTCGAAACCATTTGCACATTGGCCGATGCCAAGGCAACGGCCGTGTCCGCCATTATCTCCACCTGAGGCGATCCTAATCCATAGGTAATGGATTTGTGCAAAAAGTTATCGAGCACCATGTCAATGAGCTCAGGTATTTGGCCAATAGAGCCCCAGATTTTAGCCTGAACCGATGGATACATTTCCTTTTGATCGATAGTTACGCAAATGAGTTTATCCAGAATCTGCGAGACTTTCAGACGCTTAGAATCATCATTGGATTTACAGAACTTCACCAAATTTTTCAACCACGGTGTCATGTACTCCAAGCACAAGTGCTTCAATTCAATGGTGCTTCGTTGAAAACCTTGTATGGATTCCTCCAGGAACTCCAGCGTCAAGTGCGGTTCATTCGTGGCCAGTTTCTCGCTCACCGACTTGATAAATATTGTGTTGTTGGAGGGTATGCAAAGGCCTTGGGTCTCTAACAATTGACCCTCTATTTTCAAATCGAAGGTTGCGGTTAGAGCACACAGTAAATTGTAGGCAGCTGTACGCAGATTTGGATCCGAAGAGCCCAAATTCAGCAGCGCCATATTCAGCAATGTGCCCGGCACATCCTTGGGTCGAATCTTCTGATGCACTGTAACCGAATCCGGTTGACTAAGCTCCCAACGATTGCGTATATGTATTATGGCCTGCACAATATTATCGCAGTCATTATGAATAAAGCTTAATTGGCCACTCTCATTGGTGATCGAGAGCGTAAATTGGTTATCATCCACCAAGCAAACTTCTTCAATTTCGGAGGCATAGTAGACATCATTAAGCAGCACCGAATGCGCTAGCACTTTGGTTTTTTCTGCCGACGTTATTTGCAATGCCGTGGGACCCACTTTTATTGCCACTTTTGTATCTTTGTGACTCAGTTTGAGTGCATTACTGAACACCTTCAGATCTTCATCCAGAGAAAGTGTTGCACCTGGCAACTTCTGCTGCTCCGCATCAATGTAATCGCTCAGTTTGCTCGGCGACTCCAGGAACAGTAGCTTGCGATTGCCCTTAAGTGGTGACAGTATGCGATCGTGAAACTTGGTGTACTCTCGCACCCACGAGTTGCAGTTATATATGTAAACAGCATGCACGTTTTCATAGGCAACGGTGGGTAGAACATAGAACCACTTTTGCAGAAACTCGGTACGGAAGCGATTATCCGAGCAGGTATGCGTAAAGTCAATAATTACCTCGAAGGGTGAGTGGCAGAAGGGCTTGAGTGTCAGAATGACATGGTATATAAGAAGATCGCCATTGGTTTCTCCAATTCTAAAATCATACGTAAATTTATATAAAGATTGTGCCAAATCTATCAGCCAATACAATTGAATACTCACTTGTAACGCCGCGCAATGTAATAGAAAACAGGATAGCCCGCTTTACTGGTTCCCGCTTGATAGAATATATTGGTGGATTCTAATGTTTTAAACTCCTCCTTTTCGTGCATTTGATGCTTCACCATAATCTCTTCAAAGTTCGTAGACGACATGTCAATGGAGCTCCATCGCGCATACGAGCTAAACATAATGTGTGAATCGACCGGTTTGTGTTCCGGCGGTCCCAAATAGGCCAGCAACGTGGCCATCTTATCGAATGGTCGACGTCCGACGGCCTTGTGATCACGACTGCTCGACAGATAATCACCAATTTTCTCCTGATGAGTCCACAACAAACGATGTAGCGCCAGCACATTGGCATCAGATATGAAACTCAAACTCATGCTGTGCGATGTTTGGTCCACAGTTTCGCAATCGGAGGCAATTTGTATGAAGAAACGACGTCCGGCCTCAAAATGATCACGTAGAAAATCATTGAAGCAAAGCATGTGCTGCTCTTTCGAGAACTCTACATGATTTGCAATGTTCTGCAGTATTTTTGACATCAGCATGAGACCTCGTTTCGCCGAGCTGGGCACCTGTTTGCCCACAATTCCCAGCTCCTGAGGAGAAACTGTGAAAGGGTCCAAATAGTTAAGTAATGAATAAATGTGTATTTCAAATGCATGATTACCTATAGCCGGATTGATGAAGCGCAAAAAGATGACCGTACCCACAGCACCAATATTATTTTGCAGCAGGTTGGGAAAACGCTTGCTGAGCACCTGATACAAACAGTGGCACATGGAGCGCAATTGCGGCGGAAAACGGTCCGAGGAATTGATAATAGCGTCGAATACTTTCTGTGTGAGTGCAATTAAGTTGTTGCGATTCTGTTCAATATCGTCGCTAGCGTCCAGACGCGCAGGGTCCACTTCAAAGCAAGTTTCTGCCTGCTCATCCAACAGTGGACGAATCAAGGGCTCCAGTAACAATTGTAAATATGCCGCGCCGTAGATTTTAAAGCAAAACGCCATGATTTTGCTGCCCAATGAATTGCCACGAAATAGCGTCTGCATGCAATCAGACACCTCCACCTCACGATAGAACATGTTCCAGAGTAGCGGTGAAAGCAAATGCTTGGCATCGAAGAGTGTGACCAGTACACGGGCGAGCTCATCCATTTGCGATGTGGTCACCACATTGGCCAGTGCCATGGCAATAGGCAGCTCGCCCTTATCACTGATCATAGTCACAAGCTGCACCAGCTGCTCGAATCGATCTGCCAATACCGTCTCAGCGAGCGTATCAAACTCTGTGCCCTGCTGAAGAATTTGTGTTAACACCTCCATAAAAGCAGCGCGAGTCTGCAAATCCGGATTATAGCCCAAATCAATCGAATGCATTAGACCCGAGTCAATGTTGGCGCCCAGCAGATTGGACATAGCCTGTATGGTGGCGTTTCGCAAAGCCGTCAGCTTTCCCGCTGCCATCCGTGGGCGTGGCGGTAGCAGAGGCGTATTGTTCATTTCCTTTTCCGCCTCCGAACTATCGATGCAATCATTTAGTAAATTCATGAAGAGAGTAAAATATTTTAAAAACAACGCGCTCTTAGCATCCATTAAATCGCCACGATCCGATTCTTCTGGCTGTAAAGGCAATCCGCGCAATAACGCGGCCACAGCCTCCATGCAGGCCTGATCAAGGTCACGAAAGATCAATGAAGTGTTGGTTAAGATTGAGGCGTCTGCCGAGTTAGGGGGAGCGATCTGGTGGCCTGACCCCATCACCCAATCACTTAAATATTCCACCAACTTATTACGAAATTTCATCTCCTGCCTAAAAGCCAAATCATCGCGTCGCTTCATCATAACCTCAACCAACTGGCAAAGCTTGGTTTTTATGCGAATGGCATAGACTGTCATGTCAAGATGACGCACATAACGTACAATGCCCAACATCATACCCTCAATGCTGGTCACACCCAAGTGTTCTGATGGCGATGGTTGCTCATTGTTGGGATCTTTGTTAGCCTTTGGATCAAGTATGGATTTCATGATGTAGATCGTATGCTCGATAAATTGTGTGTTGATATCAGTAACATTCACTTGTCCCTGCTGATCAAAGAACTTTTCAACTATAGCGCGTATTTGATCGAACAGAATGGGATAGAGTTGAGTGGACATTTCCTCGCCAACCAGTTCCTTAACATTTTTTTGTATGTTGAGACCAATTTTTTCATTGCTGCAGACGAGCAGGCGTAGAAGCTGTCCTATGAATCTGTAATTACAAATAATTATTGGATATATCAATGAAATAAAACTACTATACGATACTTACTGTGTTACCGGACAATATGTTATGTCTTGCGGCGGTGGTGCCGGAATTGCTGACAAAGAGATCGTACTCGGATGCAATGAGCCATGTCCAGAACTGGTGGAACTAGAGTACAGTGATGCTTGTGCCAATGAACCGACCGACGCATTATTCTGCGATTGCTGTAGCAACATTTGACGACTGCTATTGCGTTTTTGCAGACAGACACCGCCAAGGGCGAGTAGAAACCACGTCATGTTGGCCCACTCGTTTATTTGCTCCTCCAGATCGTGCTCTGAGCTCTGATGACTGGCACGCCGTTTGCCCATTCCGCGATGAAACATTTCCGCCTGGCCATCTTCGCTCTTGCATTTTGGATATGTCTGCAGAACCTTACTAGATACTTCCCAATTACGAAAAGTCTCCTCCCAGGCCGGCTGAACGCCATGCACACAATGCTCGATTTTGCGCAGCAACGTCATAATTCGTTTTTGTAATGTCAGGCGGCTCAAAACGTTGCCATGATTGTTCTCCAAAAAGCAGATGCGTGTATCGGTGGCAGCTGCAAAGCGCAATTATTTATTATTACTTCTGAATAAATCCGCAATTCGCCTTACTTACATGATGAGAGCTGTGCGAGTTCTTGATAAATGTGATAATTTGGCATTATAAAACCAACCGTCAACTCATCAGAACTACAGCAAATTTCAGCCTGCTCGCAAAGCAAAGCAAAACAGGAGAGTGAATTAAGGACTGCATCCAAGTCTACGGACCACAGATACATGAAGAAAACCACCTCCATCTTAATGTGTGCTTGCTTGCAAATGGCAATTTGACTGCCCACATGCGCATAATCCTTGTGACGCTGCAGAAATGTGTTGCGACATATAAGAATTTCGCGCAGCCATTTAAGGACGTCCGTGTAATTGGCTATTTGATGTTGTATAAGTTTTTGTGATATAGAGAACAACACCTGCGAGCTAACATCCCAAAAGGTGTTGATGGGAGCTTCTGGATTCCACACTTCGATCTTTTCGGGAGCATGCAGGGCAAGTAGTGCTTCCATAGCCTCTTGTGCCACATCCGGCATTGTGGTCTGATGCACCAGGCTGACCAGGCCATTAATTAGTTCAAGTGTAGAGCTTTGCACCTCATGGGCGACTTTTCCTTGAGTCTGTAAATAAATGGGTGATGAATAGAATTCCAATAGTTAGCGATCGTCATCAAATGGGCGTATGACTGGGATGTCTCTACATACATTTAACAGCAACGTTGGATCTGCATGTATAAGTCGCACTAGTAACAATAATAGCATTTTGTGTGCTGGACCCTCTTCAGCTCGAGTAAGACCCTTCTGAGTATCTTTAGATTTTAATGTCAGGGATGTGATCATACGCAATGGCGTGTGTGCTATATAACCCTGTGTGGCCTTATTTAAGGTATCGGTAAAAAGAGCACGAAGTTCCGCGGACCTATAATGCACAACATCGGTTTGTGGCCACCAGGAGAGTCGTGGCTGGTTGACAATGCGAAATGGATTTTTGTTTTGCAAGCGAAAATCAACATAAATGTGGGCCAAGCTGCAATGACATTCAATAACGAATATATATTATTTATATATGTATTTTAAACTTAAAGTCAACTTACCGTAGAAGGGAGCATACAATCACGAAGTGATACGCTTGTGGTGATGATAGATTAAGGCAAACTTTCAAGGCCTCAATATTATGAGGATTGATTCGAAAGCATGAGACCCAGCAATCAATCATCAGTTCAATATCCGCAAAATTGTAGCCCTGTCCGCGTGAAAATGGTTTGACTGGATTAAAAAGCAATGCTTTCAAATCATTAATGAAATATTGCACCAGTTTGAAGACTACATTGTTTGAATCATTAATATTTATGTAGGTAGACGCCTTGCACAGTTTGACGCAAGCTATCGCCGACGATTCGGTGACTTGCTTAGAAGGCGAATGTGGACCCAATCCACGTTTAATACCCTCAATGAATTGCTTGGCGGAGAAATCCTTATCACGAGCCGCAGACTGTGTAGATTTCGATGGCACTTTTTCCTTCTCCTTCTCTTTTTCCGATTGTTGCAATTCGTTAACAGTGGCTTCCAGACTAGACGGATTCAGTATGAGCAGCAGCATCTGCAGCGGCCAGACTAATGTTTTGCTCTTTTTATTTTCGGCCTTAAAATATTCCACAAAATCAAGCAAGGGCTCCCAGCAGCTGTGTGGAAGAAGAGGGAAATTTAGGTAAGATCGTCTACATATATTTACATTAAATAAAAATTATAATAAATACACACGTTGATATATCTCGATTTGTTCCGCGTTGTAAGTCCTGAAACTCTTGTGGATGGTATTCAATCCAATTCCAAATAGCCTTCTCCAGCGAATAGAGCAGAATAAATGGTGGTGCGCGTTTGGAGCGAAATTTTGTGATGGTCTCTGAATGTGTAAATGATTATTTACTTGAGTTACACATATTAAATTTATCACTTTATCTGACCTTGTAACAGCTTTGTCAACTTTAGCATGTCCATATCAATGTGCTGTATTAATTCGATGTCGTTGTAGTCAGGATTTTCCTCCGAGCATGAAGTCAATTCCTGTATACGCGCCGAAATGCGATTAAATACGGCCGAGAAGTGATTTTGTGACAGGGCGAAGAGAACTTTCGATGCTAGTGCCTTCAATTGCGCAGCATTCGGGTTGCTATCGCTTTGTACATCTATGAATTGGGATATTTCGCGCAGCAATAATTTTACGTTCATTGCTTCCTCAAATCGTGCTGTATCCTTAGTCTGATTAGTCAGACATCGTTCGAGTGTGGTCAGTATGATGACCAGAGATTCGAAGTTACAACGTTCCGGCTCATGGCGATTTTGCAAAGCCTGCAAATATTGTTATTGGTAACACAATAACCTTCGTATCTTTCGTTATACTTACGGCTTCATTCACACGCTGTAACATTTTCGTTAAGCCCGATATGACAAGAGAGAATCGGTAGCGTGAGATGTTAATAAGACAAGCCACCAAATGGTCCTGGCTCATACGCGCCTGTGTACCATAGGGCCCAATTTTATTCGGCAACTGCAAAAGAACGCATTTAATTGATTATTTCACTTCATTCATGAGACTGCCGCCCCCCAGCTGGGTCCGCCCACAATAACAACAACAGCAGGCAGGCAGCAGCAGGTACATTTTTTTCGTTTTGGGTGGAACACAAACGCAATAAATTTAAAACGTAAAAAAACACGTGCCTGATCTTCGAAACGTGCCAATAGGCCTGAGGCCCACTCTCCAGGCTTTTGTGTGGCCATTTTGCGTCAGTTAAGAATTTATTTGAGCTTTTTCACTGCATTTTCTTTTATGAAAGACGCGCGTTGCAGGTCCTCCAACACTTGGCTTCTTCTTCTATTACGGTATTAAGTGTTGGTAAACGGCCCGAAGTGTAATACCCTGCATGACTGCTTAGAGACGTTCAAGCCGTTGATTTAGACGCAATTACCAATATATATTTATGAATTTAAATTAATAATGTGAATTAAGTTTTGCTGTGAATTTAAATGTGCGTAAGCTTGCAATGTTTATATTTTCTGTTATAGTTGTCCACTATTTAGCTTTCACAGCAAGTCTGCACGTGTAGACAGCCATACTTAAGCCTAACTTGACAAATGTACACTGATCTACCATTCAGTAAAACATTTTGTTCGGTCGTGGATAGACGTTGTTTTCGGTGTTAAGGAAATATATAAGTTTTGGTGCATAATTTAATTTGAACCGGTACAAAAAGGTAAATGATGTCAATTGCATTCAATCTGTAAATACAACGTTTTAGGTTACAAATTTTAACTTCCTTTTGACCAATGAACCGGTTTTGAGCGAGAGCTTTTCTGCACTTATATCATCAATGACTCTAAAAAATAATAGTGATAAACTCTTATAAAATAATCAGAAATATACATACATATTTACACATATAAATGAGTATGTACATCTGCATACAAGTAAAAAACTGATTTACGTCACGATGAATAATATTAAAATCTTTGGAAATAAATAATGCCGTTGGGAGGAATGGCTTATCGCCTTATACACTACTGTCTGACCTCAAACGCCTCATATTCTTGGAAACCATACATATTGCAGCCGTGGAATTATCCGAAATCAAGTAGCTTTAGTTTATGTCCACTCAAAATCTAGCTTAATCTGCACATGTATGAATGAATATTTCCAATCCAAAGTTATGGATTATGATACGACATTTTTGTGTTATAAGTTTTTGCTTCCTATTCAAAATAATTGGCTTTATTGCAACAAAGCCCGCTCGGAATTCCCCAATAACGAGTGGTTGTCGTTGTCGGTGTTGTTATTATTGACAGGCGATGATTGTGAAGTAGTGGGCAGCAATTGAAGCAAGAGTCCAAACAATCACAGTACGGCTAAATGGCAAACAGAAAATACTCGTCGCGTGCGTAAAAACCAATTACAAAATCGCACATAGTACAGGGTCAACAATGCGTATGTTTTATTTATTTATACATAAACGTACATATACATAGATGTATATGTGTATGGAAATTGATGTGGCCTCTTTGTAGTGCATGAATCACAAAAGTCCAGCAGCTGAAAGATAAAACCAGTTTCGAAATGCTAATTTTGAGCTGGGCTTTTTTACATAAAAGTTTTCATTGTTGAAATCACGCAACTGTGACGTCGTCGAGTTCATTGGTTAACAGCTGAGAAAACCGAAAGCCAATGCGTCTTGGTAGCTCGTCTTTTTTCTTTTTTTTGGTTGGTTGCATTTGCGCCGGCGCGTAACTCATTATATACATTCATATGTACATCAGCGAAAACAATAATAAGAGCCACAGCCGGTTGTTATTGTTGTTGCGAATTCGAGTGCAGGCCAATTGCTGTCGGTCGGCCTGTCTGTCTGTCTGTCTGACTGATAACTTTCACTTTTTTCGGTGTCTCTCTGGTAAGATGAGCGGCGCCCATGTTGTAATTGGCAACGCACCGTTACAAATTTGTGCAACTTGGTTGACAACAAATGAGTCGATTAGCCCTAAATGCTTACTTAACTGAAGAGATTTTCTTGGTGAGTCAGAAAACAATGTGATTTTAACGACTTCTGCGACTGCATAAATTTGTATCACATTTGACGGCGACTCGGTTAAGCACGCCGTTTTCGCATAAATCAAATGCCTTGAACTGAGCTACAAACTCAAGTCGAGTCACGTAACATTAGGCAGAGGTGATCAATCCAAACACTCGGGAATTTTTTATTTGTATTGGTGGGTGTGTGCACTTGCCAAATCCCACACAAAGGAAATTAGACATACTGCCGGTTGTGGTTGACAAGTCAAGGTCACACTGAATAACTAATGGTAATTCCATTTTACAGACTCTGTGGCCCCCGAAAATGAAATTGTTAGCGACCTCTATAGTGGTGGCGTTGCTGCTGCCAGCTGCGCTTTGTGCAGACTTATGCTCAGAGTCGAGTGCCAACTTTTTGATGCATCGGGGCGATCTCTATCGTGGCCAACAGGAATTCACAGTGTCCATGTTGGAGGCCATCCGCAAGGCGAAGCCGGATGAAAATATATTTTTCTCACCCTACAGCACCTACCATGCGCTGCTCTTAGCCTACTTTGGTGCTGGCAGTGAAACCGAAAAGGAGCTGGTCAAGACGTTGCGTCTTGAGTGGGCCAGCAGCAAGGAAGCGGTGCGTAGCGTATATAATTGGGAGAAACAAATGCGTGCTGTGCGTTCTGAGAACATGCCTTTGGAGTTTGGATCTGCAGATCGCATCTATTTCGATCAGCATTTCAGTTTGGCCAGCTGCGTAGAGAAACGTTTTTACAATGAAATTGTGAAGCTAAATTTTAGACAAGAACCGGAAGAGTGCCGCACGCATATTAACGCCTGGATTGCAAATGTCACACGCAATGAAATACCCGATATGTTGGGCCCCAATGATATCGATGCTAAGACTCAAGTGGTCCTGGCAAATGCCGCCTACTTCAAGGGTCAATGGGTGAGCCGTTTCAAGGAAAAGAACACCGAAATGAAAACTTTTTATACATCCGGCACCAAGCAATCATTCACGCCCATGATGAAACAAAAGGGCACATTCCTCCTGACAACAGATGAACGTTTGGGTGCCCATGTGCTTCAGCTGCCGTATCGTACAACGAAGGAGGAGGAAAAGGATGAGAATGATGACATCAAATCTGACATATCCATGGTGATCATCTTGCCAACATTCAATGCCGACGCATTGGAGCAAGTGCTAAATAAATTGAATGCCAAGACACTGGCGCAGTCATTAGCTGAGGGCATGCCACGCGAGATTGAGGTCTCTTTGCCCAAATTCGAATTCGAACAACGTTTTGAGCTAGTACCGGTAGGTGAACCTGAAAATAAAGATTATAGAGCGACCATTTACCAAGACTATTCATTACAGATCCTGCGAGAAATGGGTATTCGAAAGATCTTTGAAGGCGATGCTGATTTTAACGACTTCACCGCTGAGGAACAAATTTCGTTTGGCGATGCCAAGCATGTGGCCAAAATCAAGGTGGATGAGGAGGGCAGTACAGCAGCAGCCGCTACAGTTTTGGTCAGTTTCAGGTCGGCTCGTCCCATCGAGCCAACCAAGTTCGAGTGCGACCATCCTTTTGTGTTCTTAATCTATGACAAAACTTCACAGTCCATCCTGTTTACGGGAATCTTCCGCGATCCCATGACGGCAAAGATCTAAGGTCTTTCTCAGTAACCAAATTTTGTTCCAGATAAGTACAGAAAGTTATAATATGTATATGTAATAAATTATATATCTTCCTAAAATGAAAGAATGGCGTTTTATATTTGCGGTATAACAATCGGCTTTGCATTTAATAATTTGTTTATGCATGAGTTGAACAAATATCCAATATACTCAATTTATCTTAAGTAATCGCTGCTACATAAATACACTCGACTAAGAGGAGCCAGAAAAAAAACATTGCAACTTAGCTTACATAGATAAGTATTTACAAAACTTTAATACTTAAATCGAATGTGTTTTTAACTGAAATACTATTCGTGTTTGGGTTATGGGCTCGGCAACAAAAAATCTTTGAACTAAATTCTTATGTCATGGCTAAAGCGAGAAGCACTGAAGGCACTTTGACATAGCAAGAAGCTAAAGCTGAGGTGTGTCTGTATCATAATTTCAGAAATTTAAAGCAAATACCAGAAGCAATTGCTCGCCTGCTGCTTCGGCTCCTCGTAATATTAACACTAAAACATTTTTTATGTTTGGGGAGGTCGTCAACAAGTGGTTTTGAACTGTTTGTTTGTGCACATTCTAGTCGTAGAGGTCGTCGGGCGGCATCAGCAGCGCATAGGCAGCAAAACCAATGAATACAATGCCACCCACAACAGTGACAGTTCGCACGGAGATTTTGGAAGCCACTAGACGACCGCCAATCACAGCCAATCCAGTGCAAATACAGTGACCAATTACGCCACCAGTGATAACACCATAGACGTCCTGTGGGAAGATTAAGAAATCCAAATTATTTCCAGCCTGATAACTTTTGCCATTATAGAAAGTGGGTTTTTATTTCGCGAGAAAAAGCCTTTAAAAATGATGAGGTCAGACTGTTAAAAATGTTTAAGATTTCATTAAATTGTTCCAAAGTTCAATTTCTTTTTGTAAAACTAGTTGATTTTCATCTCAATCAGATGCATCTACCTTGCAAACACACCCTCAGACAAATTATTTATAAACAGACCTCATTCGGCAGGACCAGACATTAGTCTGAATTTAGACTCTGCATGTGTATACTGCAAATGCAATTTTAAGGTTTAAGAACAAATTTGAGATAAAAAGCTGTTAACCAAAAATTGATTATTCAATGCATTTAGTAAACTGCATATCGTAAGAAAAAAACAAGAGAGAACGCTACAGTCGAGCAAGCCCGACAGTGTAATACCCTGTACCCAGGTAAACTTCCGTCACTGAGTTATATGCGCCCAAAGCAGCAGCAAAAAGAGGAAGAAGAAGAGCGAACTTGTTGCTGCAGTTTGGGGAGGTTGTACTGGCGAGAATTTGTTTCGCTAATAACTTTTCTTAGAATTGACCGAATTGAATAAAATTTTGAACAACAGTAGACAATTATATATAAATTATGTGTGCAAAGTTTGGTTTAGGTAGCATTTGAAATGTGACGAAATTCTGTAGCGGGGGAAGGGGGGGAAAATTAAAAAAAATAAAATAAACTCGTCCTTTCTCGGACCTAGGAGAATCTGGATGCCAACTTTGGTTATTCTAGCTTTTATAGTTTCTGAGATCCTCGCGTTCATCCAGACGGACAGACGGACGGACGGACATGTCTAGATCGATTTCTCTCGTCATGCTGATTCAGAATATATATACTTTATGGGGTCGGAGATGCTTCCTTCTGCATGTTACATACTTTGCACAAACCTAATATACCCTTTTTACCCTACGGGTACAGGGTATAAAAAGAAATGTAACACAGGTAACTGAAGATGTTTATTTTTTTTGTCGGCAGGTTTGGTAGGTTCAACAATCAGTATTAATGGGAGTCTCAACTTACCTTGCTAGCGGCCAGAATAATGGTAGTCAGTTGAGAGCGATCGCCCCATTCGGCTAGGAAAGTCATTGTAAAGGCCTGGGCAAAGATGCGCATGGTAAAGTAGGTAGCAGTGAGACGTTTCGATTGGCGACGTATTCCTTGCTCTGGGTCGTGGAGAAGAGCGCCCTTAACATCACGATCCAGCTGTGAAATGCGAAACGTTATTGCAAAAATTTATCAATGATTAACAATGAGAATGTATGCAAACCAAATTTAAAGGTGAGTTATTAGCAAATAAAAAGTAAAAGTAAAACAATTATAAGAACAACTTTAAAGTAGAGAAACAAGCTCAAACGATCACTTCAAACAGACATGCAATTTAGTGTTTATGGCGATGGAACATTTGGCAATGGCACAAGCGATTTGCCAATCCAAGATACATACTTATATACACATACATGTTAAAAAAATTAAAGGAAATTATAAAATTAATTTGATGATTCAGACGAAAACACAGACCAAAAACCAATGTTGTGCTTTATCAATTTAAAAAATTATGATAATTAAATATAATAACTGAAAATTAAGCGCGCCCGCGGAAGGTATCGGACAATGAGCTACAATGCCTGTAATTTATTTAATGAATGTATTTTTTGTTTTGGATTTAAGTAATATGTATGTATGTATATGTATGTAGGTAGGTGTAGTGTTTCTGTATGTGTGTGGGGGATGGAATGGGGTGCTTGTAAGAATGTGTGCCGTCTTGTTGAAAAAGAAGCATAGTGAGGTATCTTGCGAAATGAAAATGGAACACAAGAGTTAGGGCTAAAAGGCAATTCTGTTGCTTGATTGTTCCTAACCCGTTTGAGGGAGCCATTTGCCGATCCAGCAGCATTTGGCTCCGCAGCCAATGACGATGAACAACTGCCATTCAAACTATGCAGGCTATCGTGTCCAGCAAGTGGTGCTGACCCGCCGGCAATTGCTGAACCATCGGTTGCCGCAGTGTTATTGCACTTTTCACCATTCGCAATTAAATTGTTTCGGGGACTGGCGCAAATTGTTTGTTCGGTTTGGTTCGATGCGATCGATCCTGAATGGGCCGGACTGTTGTTGAGGAACGTGGACATTTTCAGTTGTTCCACCACACGCCCGTCTTCTTTGAGGAAGACTTCAGAATCATGCTGGGCATTAAAATCATTATCGGAACCAGTTTTATCACAGCTTGTTTGCTTATTCGTAGATGTGGTGGATGTATTGTTGTTGTTGTAGTTGTTGCTACGTTGCTTTCGCTGACGGTGCTGCATCTCTGAGGTGTTCGATGTGCCGGAATTGCGTGCGTTCCCATGGATCAGAGCCTGATCGGCGGCATCCTCCTTGTCCGAGTTGCTATTTTTTCGTTTTCCATCAGCATCTTCGTATTTGCCGCGCGCCGATTTGCGCAACAGCTGCGCAAACAAATTCGAGTATTCAGAGCGTTAGGTAACAATAACGGTAGATTTTTACACATTTTATTCGTTGTTACAGTGAAAAGTAGACAGTGTGGTATATTGTTTTTGGGGTTTCAAGCCAAAAAGAAAGAAAAAATACACAAAATTAAATTTAACATTTGATAATTGATATGTGATATTTTTGTTGTATTTTTTAAAGATTTGGTTGTGGTACAAGTTTCGAAAAAAAGCTTTCAATTTTCATCAGATTTTGCGTATTTTGTATTAAATATTTTTAGTATTAACTTTCTTTATGTTTACTTTTCACGTGCAATTAGTCACATGGGCGAGAATGAACGAGTGTGGGTTGCTTATAAAGCCTCATTTTTTTTACGCCGTAGAAAGCGTGGAAAAAAATAAAGTCAGTGTTTTTGCAGTATTTGCAAGTCCTGTTGGAATGCAGTATACTCGTATTATTTGTAACTGCATTTTGTTTCTAATAGTCATAAATGTCGGCATGTGAGCTTTTATTGTGTTTCATTGCCAACGTTCCGTGTTAGTATGTTTACTTTCTGTCTTTTTGTATCGGTTTGATGCCGTTGTTAGTATGCAATAATAAATTATAAAAATAATCGCTCTTGCTGCAATTCAATTCAATTATCATGCAATTATATAATATGAAAAAAAATGAAATTTCTAAATGAGTAAGGTCGGGTGTTCATGTTTTAGTAATATAGTTATTGTTGTTTTTGTTTGCGCTCTAGCTGCGCAGTGAGCCTATGTATATATACATTTTCTATACATATGTACATATATACATTTTCTGGAGATGTTACAATACTTAATTAAACTACAAATCAGATTCAAATCATTGCTGTCAAATGAAGTGATCGCATTGATTGTCGCTTTGGTAGCAATGAAAAAGTATAGTTTTTAAACCAATCGTAACTAATTAAGCGTAGCTATTAACAAAAGCAAATAATAATAAATAATAAGTAAAACTAATAATTTAAGTGGAAAGAGCACCATTTGTGTTAGTCTTAAAGAGAGAAAAAGAGAATACGTTTTAAAATTCAACCGCAATGCAGCTTGATGTTGCTTGGTTTCCATTATCGTGTAACCAAACAAGCAAATACATAAATCCGAAACACAAATAATGCGCCTATCCCATTTTTAACTGCGTTTTAAATAACAGCAACAAGTGCAACAAATACTATTAAAAAACAAAGCTAATACGTTGTCTACGGTTTACTACAAATATGTATGTACATACAAAATACGTGCATGTTTATACAAATGTACACTCACCTCATCCTCGCGTTTCCGCAGATCTGTTTGCACCTCTTCCAGCTCCTCTTGAGCATCGGTAGGTTTCATTTTAAAGCCTTCGTACAACATTTTCAAGCCAAATATTATAAATAATGCAGTTGAGATATAATAAGTATAAACCTGTCCAAATAATATGCGCAAAATAGATAAGGTAGCACATTGATACAAATATATACAGTCTCACCTTAGGAATAAAGTTCGCTGCCCAGCCGAATACGCATGAGAGTACCGTCATCAGAGCCAAGGCGGCAATAGCACCGCCAAAGACAATCAAACGTGGATGGCGCATGGCCATAATGGCAGCAATAAAGAAAGTCTTATCGCCTAATTCTGTTAACAATATAACAGATATTGATGCAGTGAATGCATCAATAAAGCCAGCTTTCTTCTTTGCCTCCAAGTGATCATCTGCCAATTTGTGTTGTGTCGAACTCAATTCAATTTCCCTATCTAGCATTGGAGAGTCACCGACGTTCTGTGGAAAGTATTATTAACAATATATTATATTACATTTATTGTAAAAAGCTCACTTAACTTACTGTTTGTACACCCTTTTGTACTGCCACATTGTCATTTATGTTTGGTTCCTGAAATTCATCCGCACACACAGTCGAAAATGTAATCGCTATCATTAGCGCAATTAGCATATGCCATTTCGCTGAGCGTTTTAGGTAAACATTGTGCCTGGTTGTTTGCCAGAAATAGGATTGATTTTGTGACATCTTCGTAAATGCCCCTTCGGGTTTGTATTTGTATGCTAATGCTTAATATCGCAGTTGCACATGTGATTTGTCCTATAATATGTTTTAATGCGTCCAATTGGCCTGAGTTACTGCAAAGAAATGAACGCCTTGTCTAAAATGTTGGCACAAAAAAAGTGGAGACACATACATATGTATGGCTAATCAGGTAACAAAAGTTCTCTCTGCTTATATTTACGTATACTAAAAACCTGGAGGTACAATGTATATTAACAAAATCTTTGCAATTTACGGCCTCCTGAACCATCCGTAACTTAAAACGCTGATGTCAAGATAAGTTCACGCACTGCGTCAAGTGTCGCTGATATGGTCAGAAAATGGTCTTATCATCAGCAGCACCTCCACCTGTATGAAATCCCATTTGCACGTCTTGAATATTAATGTGTCGATAAGATAAAGGAACAACTCTTAAAATATGTACATACGTGACCAACCGTGGACTTGTTTCTTTAATTGGCAGTGACTGTTTGCGACTATTAATGGAATTGTAGACGAAAACGTGAACAACTTCTGTATTCTATTCGGTCATACCAGTCGGTCATATGTAATTGGCTTAATCATACCATTATACATATTTTGTTTGCTTAAATGCACTAGATAATGCTATCTTATTTTCATAGCTCTCTTGGTTTTGTTGCCAATGGGCAGATATTTATTTTAGCTCGTTGCCTTTATCAAAAATATTGATAACGGTGGAAGATTGAGGAATGATATGCTCAGCTTTTAATAATTATTTTGTTCCCAAAGCGTTTCACGGGAAATGTTGCCTTGTTTGTTATGACACATAGATACATATGTATGTATGTACATAAATATTTATATAATTGATTTTAATGTGTGCGGGGAAAAAATATACTACGAGACGGTGACTTTTCAACCTTGATAAGTGTACTCAGACTAAATCACAAGATGCATCACTCATCCTTTTATCATACTTCTACCCCGCCATGTGACAATGAGGCTGTCATTATTTGCACATTAAACAGGAGATTAGTAAGCGACGGACGTTTCTTACGTAAATATAAGTATGTATACATATGTCTATACATACATACACACGTATGTAAATATACGTAAAGTTCGCGCGCCTTTTAGGTTTGTTAAAACAGATTCTTATTTGTGTCGTCTAAAAATGTAGCCTTTGCTACATATGTACATATGTATGTACATGCATGTATGTATGTACGTAAGGAAAACGTAAGCAGGGTGCGGGCCTTTCGATGACGTTAGGAAAGGGCTTTAGGTTGTTGAAAGTAAGGAGGGGACTATTTTGAATTGGAGATGGAAAATACCGACAGCAAATTGAACAAATAAACAACGTCAGCGAAGTCTGCAACAATAATAATTAATAAATCTATTGGCTCATATTAAATTGAATTCAAATTACAATAACAACAAAACAACCAAGCGTTCTCTCATACACTCATACGCACTCACACAGACACGTGTATCAATCGTTTTGTGAAAAAAGGAAACACATACTTAGATCGATCAATTAGCCGTTTTGTGCTTTACACGCGCGTCTACGTCATTAAAAATGTTATTTAAAGATGTTAACATACACACATGTACGTGTTTTTTGGTGTACCAATAACATTTATAATTAATGGTAACACATATGTGCAGATATATTATCAATACATACTTATGTGTCCATGAACATACACATACAATTTCAATGATTTTCATTTCCTTTCTATTTTTGTTTTTGCAAGTTTCTATTTTTTTGCACACAAACAATAAGAATTAAGAACAAGAACAGCGGGTCAGTATGTTTCTAAAGCCTTAGCCTTAATCGAGCAAACAGTTGGGCACAAACTGACATTTTGCAAACTTGTAATTACATACATATGTATTTGATATTTGATCTTTAATTTCGTTAACTTTTTAAGCCGCAAATAAACACGTCCTTACTTTTTGCTCGCCACAATAGATAATTGCTTTCGTAGTTGCGACTTTTTCACGAGTAGTCCAACGTCACCATCTATAGAAACAAATTATCCAAGTAACAGTCAGCTGTGTGCAATACTAAGACTGGCAGCACTATGGGCACCACTTACATGGCAACGCTGAACTAAAGTCGGTGACTTTTGATTCTTGCACATATCAATTCTAACTGCATATACAACTATATTCTATATACATATATAAATCACTTTTGGTATTTCTCTTTTCTCTATCCAAGTAATATTGTATTTTTCTTCCACAATATACGTATTTATTTTACAAAATATGTTCGATACATTAAAAAAAAAGTTATCTTTCGCAGTTATATTTTATCTATCAAAGATAACATATTTTAACTAAGCTCAAGGCACTACTATACAACTTCTACCAAAATCATGTCAGAATAACAAATTTAAATCTTAGTTCGGCATTTATGTTTTTTACAACACCATCCGAACATTCAAGTCCCATTTGATCAGTCTAAAGCGATATTATATCCCACAGTCAGGCTAAATACTGTATACGAAAATAAACTGATTTATTTGTTTATTTCAGAGAAGCACACACCAGAAATGTATTTTTTCAATGTGAGCAAATAAATAAATAATGCACAATGGCTTCCAATACAATTATAGGTACTTAGATGTATGTATGCTTTTTTTGAAGATACCGTTTCTGATTAAATTACGTTGTCTATATTGGTACATATGTATGTATGTATAAACCAAATTATATTGTATTGTACAGTACTACATGGGCATGATTGTGTATGCAGCGATCAAAAAAGTGCACATAAAAATGTGTTAATACATAAATATATATTATAATACGAAATATAAAAACAGCTAGACCATAAATGCAATTAAAAACTATCGCATAGACAAAGAAAATTGCTATTATTTGTGTTCGGCTAAAGTATCGCCTAATTTTGCTTGATCTGGTGAATGTTTCGCCGACGTCTCATTCGTCTGAGCTGCTCGATCCTCTACGGCACATTTGCGTATAACGCTATTGAAATGTTTGTGCAGACCGTAGCTAAACAAACGCAGGGGTCCAATGACTATTGCATGCAACAAATTGGTAAAGAATCCATCCCAGGGCATTAGAGCACCGCCAAGCAAGGTAATCAGCCAGCTTTCAGCACCCAAGGTGGAGATAAAGTTCCCCTTCTGCAAAAGGAGAGATTCTGTTACATGATAAATATCGTGAGCCAATTCTTGGCACTTACCAAAGCATCTTTAAGTATAGCCTTGGCCATTTGTTCTGGCTGCATTAAACCACCACTACCGGAAATGATTTTCGTTTCACGCGGTTTTGATTTCTCCTCTTCCTCGAAGCCCGGCGTATTTGTGTCGCAGGGTAGAGCCAGAGTTACCGAAACACCCTGTTCCCGCGACTCCATTGCAATGGTCTCGGCCATGGCACGCAATGCATACTTACTGGCCGCATAGGGACCATAACCATAAATCCCAAACATTGCTGCTTGAGATGAGGTAATCACAATAATACCTTCACCGGCTTTCTTCATTTTCGGCAGCACATATCGCGTGCAATTGTAGCTTCCGAAAAAGTTTACATTCATTAGCTTATGAGTGTCAGCCACGGAAACGGACTCGAAGACACCGCATATGGCAAAGCCGGCACAATTAATCAGCATATAAATATCGCCAAGGGATTCCTCGACTTCACTCAGAACTCGAGCCACTTCCACATAGTCGCCACCAATGTCCAGGCTCCGATATTGGAATCTCTGTTCTGGACGTTGGCGAATCAACTCCATAAGCGCAACGGCGCCACCTGTGGAATGCAGAGGGCAATGATTAGAGGGCTTTATGCGGGTGGCTCATACACGTGTGTATGTTGCACATACATATATACATATGCATATACATACATGCACATATCTAAATGGGTAATGCAATGTAAAGATAACGAAATCAATACGTATTCCACATTAACCGCGAACATTCAACTACCGCTCATACGATCGTGCGTTTGCCGCATACATGTACATACATACATACATATGTATGTATGCATGCACTATGAATGTTAATTAAACTTGTAATGACTAAAGAAAAACTTGCTGGCCCTTAACTCTACTTACTCAACATTTTTTCGTCACGCGCAATCACCGTGACATTCGCGCCTTTCATGGCGCATTCTACAGCCAAGGAAAGCCCTATTCCCTTAGAGCCACCAGTTACCACAACATGTCTACCAACAATGCTCTTCGGCCGCTTGCCCATGACGAAAATAAATATCAGAATATGCACCAAGATCGCTATACAAATACAGAGTATTATATCCCAGGTTAAGTCCATTCCCCTCACTGTGGTTTCGTGTATTAAAAGAAAGTTTCTGGCGCTGCACCTACTGCTCGCCGCTTGAGCTGTTTTGTATCCCGATAAGCGAGTTAGTTAGGCCTCTATGGAAATTCGTGTAAAAAGCCGATTAGAAAGTGATTCAGGGGGCGTGCGGGTTGATAACAAGCACCGCTTGCACACCGTAGCCAGCGATAGAGCAATTTTGGGTGACGGTCCGGCAATGCCAAAGGAGCATACCGTGAATCGATATGAATGAATCGATAAGTTTTGGAGTGACAGCAACGATATGGTTTAAATATAAAACGCATTATATTTTTGGGCTTGGGCTTCAAACAAAATGTTCCATTACACGATTTTTTCATAATAAGTCAGGTATAAAAATACCTTCTTGCATTTAAAGTTTGATATTCAATAAATGTGACATATACATCTGTATGTATAAATATGTATTTAATTTCCGTTCGATAATTAGCCGCTATAATCTGATGTAATGCGACCAGCCTATCTTGATGGAACGCTAAGAGATTTAAAAATATCGATAGGTAAACTGCTACATGTTACATCTCTAATGACAGCTGTTTGGCATTTTCGTGACAAGTTTGTTTAAATCGTTGCATTCATTGCATACTATTTCCACTTTTAACAGCAATTTGCTTAGAAATGGGCACGAAGCGCCGCAATATCGAAGATGAATTGTCTCGATTCGAAGCGGAGATCTCCAAGCCTCCATCGCGTAACCTCTTTGTTCCGAATCAGGTGCGACCGATAATCGCCGCGAATACATTCAATAACGTTCAGCAGAAATTGCAACAAAACCAGCCTCCTCCAGCAGCTCGGCTAACGGTGCCACCGCCTCCAATACCACCACCAACTTTTATGTCTACTTTTGTGCCAACTGGCAACAATGCATCTACAGCACCTGCAAAACCTATGTCCGCGACGCCAGTTGTGTTAAGCAGCGCTCCAAAGCTGTACCAATGTCGGCAGTCGGTGCATGTGCCAACCGTAGCCGCAGCACCACATATAGACATAAATACGGTACAGTTTGATGTTACGCAAAAGCTGAAGAAGCTAAAAGCCGAAAAATCTGGACCCAATCCCATTGCTGAGGAAGCTATCAAAGCAGCGCGGGCCTCATCAGCGCTACAATCTTTTCAGACAACAGAGCGTAAAAAGAAGGATCGTAAAACCGTTCGCATTGCTGGCGGCAGCGTTTGGGAAGATGCATCATTGGCAGATTGGCCAGATGACGACTTTCGAATATTTTGCGGTGATTTGGGCAACGATGTCAATGATGAAGTGCTAACACGTACTTTTAACAAGTACCCGTCATTTCAGCGTGCACGCGTGGTTCGTGACAAGCGCACAGGCAAAAGCAAAGGGTTCGGGTTCGTGAGTTTTCGCGAGCCTGCTGACTTTATACGTGCCATGAAGGAAATGGACGGGCGCTATGTGGGCAGTCGACCAATAAAATTGCGCAAGAGCACTTGGCGGCAACGCAGTCTCGATGTAGTCAAAAAGAAGGAGCGTGAGAAGCAGGTGCTGTTGCAGGCCTTTAACTCAATGAGTTAAATACAGCAATTTCTGGATTAAATGACGAGCACTAATCGTTTAGGCTAGTTTCGGACGCTTTGAAATAATAGTTTTATTATAGAGGATTTGAATTAATATTTCGATGCTGCTGCTTGAGAACGAATACAAATTAAAAAAAAAAAAAATAGATGTTAAATTTTAAAACCATTTAATATTATTTGTTTTCTTTCTGTTGACAATTTTTAATGCGCCAAAGTAAAAGCTTTTGCCTCTGTTACACACACTACATGCCACTACGTTACATATGTATTTAAGAATTAATTTACTACCACAACAACACAGCGCAGCTGCGCGTTTAACCCACATTTTATGTATTTACAATAAGGAATACAGTTTTGACTAATCGTGAAGAAATAATTCAATACTTTACAATCAAGCGATTGGTTAATACATAAAACTTTAACTATCTCAGTACCATTTGGTCTGCTCTTTGCCCAGCAAAGGACGCTGTTCAGTGCTCCTTTCGCCAGTCGCATCTAAGTCTGACTCCAATCGCTCGTATAACACTCTTTTGCGTGCCGGCCATCGATCCAATGGCCGATGACAGTCGCGCGCAAATATTGAAGGATAGTATTGTCTATACGAGATATACCCGGTGACTATTCCAATTAAAGCGCCAATCGTTACATCTTGCCAATGATGATGATAGTCACAAGTTCGACTGACTGCCACCATGGCGGCCACAACAAGCGGTGTAATTGAAATCATAAAACGCCACGTCTGGCCACGGCCTCGGGCATCAAATGCGTGCAACTTGGAACCCACATAATATGCAATAAATCCAAAGCTGGCAAAAGCAAACGATGAATGACCACTGGGAAAGCTCTTTCGTCCCTCGTTGACATCGCTTGGACGACCAGTGCAATTAAAATCAAGAAACGTGCTGTCCAAGGCGGTCGAATTTTCATTGAATACCATTACACCATCGGGAAAACATCGATAATAAAAGTCGGGACGTGGCCTTCCCACGGTTATCTTTAACAAACTTGTTGGAACAGCATTCATACACAATGCCAATGTCCATGCCCAACTGGCAGCGCGAAAATCTCGCTTATCCTTAGTGAATATATAAAATATACAGGTTAGGAAAAAGGGTCCTAGTATGACTCCAATCAGCAGCTCTGCAGGCGTAACAATATCTGGACGGCGTGGATTTTTATACAACCAAAGTTCTTCGGCGTGTATTTCACGTTTGAACGCAGGCGTTGTCTCCAGTTTGATAAAAATCACGACAATGATAAGGCGTACGATTATGTCGATTACATTGCTGATTGTCTGCCTATTGTGGGCACCGATGACTTTGCCTTCTTCAGGCTGTACTCCACACTTTTGTGGATTCACAGGCAACTCGCTGCGACACATATTTTTCTGGCTGCTGTTTTGTGTTTCCCGGCATAAATCCTCGGCCGAACTTTCGCTCAAACTGCGGCGATTAAAGCCGGTACGCTTGGCCTGCAACAAGGCTCGCATTTCCGCATCCGTGGACTGTTGTGTCGTCATTTGGGGCACAGTTTTGTTGTTAATGTGTTGGTCTAAATTTATCTTTGTCAGCGTCGTTGTTGTTTCCTAAATAATTAAATAGATATTAATCAGCAATGCCATTAGCGTGCTTTATTAAGGTGTATGCTCATGTGAATACATTGTACATATTCTTGATTAGATCTGGCTAAACACAGAGGTAATATCGCACTGACATGATGACTGATATATTTTGATGCTTTAATCACTATCCAAGAATGTACATATGTATTTATATTATCGCGCACCTGCTGCTCATCGTCCATATCGGGCCATGCATTGTTGTTATTGTTGTTGAATAATACGCCACTTAAATCGCGTCTACGTTGGCGTAAATCAATACCTTCAACTCTTAGCATGATCACAAGCACAGTGTAAATAAACCTTTAGTCCTATTTGATCTTTGTCAATATGTATTTTTATTGCCAATGAGATGCAGCAACCTATAGAGCTTTACACAAACGCCCAAGTCAGCATCAATTTTACAACTAGTTGGAACATGCTAATTACGAGCGCTTTTTGTATGAACTTTCTCTAATCTCCAACAACTCAGACCCGAAAAATAAACAATCTGCCTGCACCTACTAACCGCGAAAGAGACCCACAAACTTAGAGATTGGGGTAGGGGCATAAACAACAGCTGTTGTCGTGGATTGCACGATTGAATGAAATAACTAACGTTATTATTACGTACCTGCTGCACACTTGTAGTCACAGCATGTTGTTCAGCTTCAATTAGGCTTTATTTAATAATTAACCAAAGCACAGTCCACTTTAAATTCATTTTTATGGACACGACTTCATGTTTTGCCAATATTTGGCGAGACATAGCAACACTGTCTATAGTTCGCGCTGCCAACTGTTCGAAAATGGGGCCTGTTTGTGCATCATATGATTAATTTTCAATTGATTGTTTCTTGTGAAAACGACATAACAAGCATTTAAAAATTATTGAAAAACCTATTGTTTAAACAATGCCTACTGCAGAAAGCAAAGAGAGTGCCGGTCAGCTATTGGATGAACTCTATTTGGACATGTTCCATCTCATTGAAGAGCACACTAAGTGTCGAATTAACATCGAACGAACGAATGCTAGTGGAGCTATACTTTTAGCAAGAACAAAGTACCAGCAAGGCGGCAGCACTATATCTACGGCACAAATACCCACGGAGAACAGCGGAGAATTTAATGCCCTCTGTCGGGTCGTCAGCAGGACCCGTGATGTGGATCCAAAGACGAGTATGGAAATTAGCATCGAACGTCATATGGTGGACAAGGAGAATGGCTACGTAGAGCCGCTGCACTGGTTCAGTGTACTGCCACCCATGAGTTTACGCGGCGCCGTGTTAAAATTCAAAGATTGTATAGAGCTTGTGGTCGAAAGTACCAATCTTCAGCGGGAGCTCAACACGGTATTGAGAAGCATTGGCAAGTTGCGCCAGTATGTTGCGCGGCAATAGTTATAAATTCCACCATTTATTGTAAATAAAAATAAAGTTTCAGAGATACATAGATCATCAACAAGCAAGATATTAAATCAAATGAACGAAGACTACGAACAGGAGTACATATGAATACTTTAAAAAATATATCAAGCGCTCGTTGCCAACTACTTTGAAACCAAAGAACTTAAGCAAGTTAGCAGCCCCACACGAACAGCTGGTTACCTTGTATGTCACCATTTTTCAGAATCAGAATTCCTGATTTAAAAGGCGTAATTTTAGTTCTATGAATCCACTAGAAAAGCACACTTTGTTTAAGTCTAAATTCTAAAAGTGGGTTAAATATTGAGTGTATAATATGCGATAAAAAGAGCTTTATTAACTTAAGCGTAAAGTGAAGGAGGCGCGCGAATGAACAACAAAAATCAATAATAGCTAAAAAACCCAAAGCAAATGCGCAAAACAAGCTAATTTTTAATCGTCTAATTAAATAATTTATACGCGTTGTTCAAAAACAGAATGCAAATAATGCGAGATACAGTCACAGCGCCCACCAGATAACATAGCGTACGCCCAAAAAGACAAGCAACCAACGAACAACAACAAACAATAACTTTGTTTTTGCTGCATCTGCCACTGTTTGTTGTTGTGTCTGCACCGAAAAAAGCACCAAAAAAAGGGGTGCTAACTTTAAAAGTCGCAATTCTCTAGACCACCCCTCCAATGAACACAGCTCAATCCAAGGTGCAAGTGGATGCGCCGCTCGTGCAGCTGGAAGATGAGGCGGACCTCATCGGAGATTTCATCAAGGATCCAACACTTGCATCTGCAGGGTCAACGACAACCGCTTCGATGGTGCCAGTAACGAATCAAATTCTACCGGTGCCCCTTATAAATGGCTATGAAACGAACAATGTCAATCAACTAACAACAAAAGTGGAGGTGAGTGGCAGCAACAAAAGAAAAAAAGTATATACACCCATATAAATGCTTATGCATATTATTATAATGTTGACGTCCCTCTTATACGTATGTAGATTAACACGATTGGTGTGCATGGGAAAAGCGCCAACAAACCGCGACCAAAGAGAAAGGTTAAAAGAGAGCAAGTGCTTTTATCAGTCGACGACGATGGTAACGACGGCGACAACGAGGTCGTCTTGGATGCCGATGAAACAGATCGTTTTGTCTTTGCTGGTGCGGGAGGTGATGGTGATGCGCAGATACCAAACGGTGATAACATTAAAATTGTGTCAGAGAAGAATCAACAAATCGAGCAACTGCTTCTGTTACACGACGAAGACGACGACGATGAAGAAGATGTTTTGTTGCACAAAAGCCCGCCCAACAATGTGAGCAACGGGAAAACTAAACCAATAAAGTTGGAAGGGAACAGTGAGAGCGTTAGCGACAGTTCAAGCACTACGCCACAACCACCCATTACGGTTAGTCACATTGCAACAGCAGCACGCCGCACAGCAACGAGTTCCTCGTCTTCGCCTCAGATAGTAGCACACGAACGCTTTCCTCTGCACGAGGACGCTGACGATATTTGTCTTGTGCCCGAAATTGATTTCGAAGGCATGTCCACGGACGCAGGAAGTGTGCATGGAGAGTCACAGCCATTACTTGGCGGTAGTCATGGTAGTCGCATTAGTGAACTACTCGGTGGCTTGGGGCGCGGTCATGATCATTTGGACTTGGTGTCGAACACATTTGGCGGTGAGTATATGAAGGGGGAAGCACTAAAAGTGCAACCATAAATGCGCAGTCTGTTTTGTCTGAATGCTGATTAGGCAGCTTTTGCTACTCTGTTTCCTTTACTTATGCTGCTTATCACTAAAAACAGTGCCACCCTGAAAACTTTTATTACATTCGACAACTGTGTGTGTAAAATTGAGAGAACTGACTTAGGAGCCCATAAAATATGTTATTTTTGATGTGGTAATAGCTCCTGTTGCTTTTAATTATGGGAAAGCAATTAAATTTGCTTACAAAGCCTTATGCGGTTGAATATGCTATCATTAAAATTAGGCTCGGTTTTAAACAACTTCTGTAATCGCAGGTATTGCCAGCACACAAAAAAAGGCAGATTGTGTACGCTTTTGTAATTTGATTTACTTATCAAAATCCTTTCCCTGAATACACTCCCTTTGAATGATAAATTTTCCGGTTTTTAAATGTTTGAGTATAACTTGTGTGTTTGTGCATGTGCGAAATTGTACGATTAGTGAAATTGTGCCAAATTATATTATAAGTAAATTGCCAGTAAAAATGGGCGTTGATTTGCAAACACCTGCCGGCGACTGGACATGACTATATGTAGTATGTACATATGCAAGGAACAATGATAAAATATGACAGACAAAAACAAACAAAACAACCAGCACGCCAATACTGTGAAATCAAAAGAAAGTGAATCTGGACCCGTGTCCGACACAGAATCAGCCGGTTCTGTGCCATATGTTTGCTATTGTTGTGAGAAAAAGAAATGTAGGGCGTCGGTGAAGGATTATTTGGAATCCGATGGCGAACAGGAGGAGCCACCTATTATTATCAATGCGCCATCCATGAGACATGGATCTGCAGATACGGTGACGGTAAAAATTGTGCGTCCGAAATGTCAGTGCGCCAATTGTCCCTTACAGAATATGTGTAAGTCTAAAATGAACGTACCAACTATACAAGCAACCAACACACACAGTCTGAGAATAGTTCGTTTTGTCACGGCCTGTTGCGTTCTTGCCCTTATCGAATGGCATTAGCCATGCAAAGCTGCTACATTGTATCTCATTGTACTCATTTCTAGGGCGCCTGGGCGCACAAACTTTAACCGATTTACACGGCGCCGATATGGCAACTGAAGTCATTGGCATTGAATAAACCTCCGTTGTAATGTCGCGTTGTTCGCTGAGCTCAAGTCGTGAGAATTTCATTCAGAATGTGTTTACCATTTGTCAGGACAATGCGACCTTTGAGTTCAATGAGGATTTCGATTTCATTGGTAAATGTCATGCTATATAGCACAATCATAGTCAAAACTTTAACGTAGCGCATGAGCGCTTCGCATATACTATAAAAATGTACATATGTATATATGTACATATATTACTCATACGCCAGAGTGTCGTTTCCTACCCTTGACTCTCGCATTTTCGTGCAATGACGACATTTTTGCATGATGCTGCAGTTCAGTTGCATTTCTCGGGGCTTGCCATTCGCGCGAATCATTTGTTCAAGCTACATACGAATGTACATACATATGTACATTTATTTTTATTTGTGCGCTTCCATTGGACTAAAACGCACTTTTACGGTTTCACTTTGTGGTCGTCCACCTTGTTAGTGGATGCTGTCGAGTGTCTTATAAATATACATATGTGTTAAATGCACTAACAACGATTGATTTTTTTCGCTATGGCAGCTCAAATTTCAATGGAAGACATACGAGACTTGGAGTTTCATTTGTCCACTCGTAAACAGTGGAGCGGTAATAGTAAAGATTTGTCTTAGCAACCAAATAATCGAACTTTAACCATTTCTTCAAATATAGACTTTTAAACATTCCTCTCACACTACTGAGAAGCTCGACCATTTCTTGTGATTTAAAATTCTAAGCAATAAATATTCTATGAAGATTAATCGGTATAATACGCACAAATTGCCAGTTTAGGTTGATTTCCATTCTAAATGACAGTCCCATTTTAGACGTATGTAGTAAAAGACATGCCTAGACGCGCTCGTGTTTTCGTATTGCGCACCAATTTTATTAGTACCTATAACCAGTAATTCTCTAACTTCCAATAATACAATTTTCCGTTTTCAGACGACCCACTCTTTTCGGAAATTGTAGCACAGGCCGAATATGCCATCGAACAGGGTGTACTACCCGAGCGAATATACCAAGGCAGCAGTGGTTCCTACTTTGTCAAAGACTCCTCAGCTGTAAGTAATTCTGAAATATTTCACAGAACACATAAATGTAATTTGTAAACCCAATCTGGGCTTCATATATTTTAGTCAGATCTTACTTTGTTGCTAAATGCATTTTACAAATTCTAGAGATTCCTGCATTAATAATAATAAACATAAAAGTTTTGATTTCTGCACCGATCGAATATTGTGGCGCTCATATAGAAACAATTTTTTTGTTTAATTATAGAACTAAATTCTAGTGAGACATAGAATTTGGAGATTCTGCGCTATATATTAGGGCACCAAAAGCGTCAAGCAATAGCTTTGAGGCCCATTAAAACAACGCAAACATTAAGAAACCCAAAAATGGGGAAGTGTTGCGATAAAGATTGTACTTGCAATACTTTTGGTTTTACTGGGAAACACTTTGATTTCGTTGCGATTCGATTCCCTAGTTGTAATCGATTGAAGCTAACGTTGCCTTTCTTTATAACACAGCGCTGCCTGGCTGTTTTTAAGCCAAAAGATGAAGAACCCTATGGCCGACTGAATCCCAAGTGGACCAAATGGATGCATAAGTTGTGTTGTCCATGTTGTTTTGGGCGAGCCTGTTTAATACCGAATCAGGGGTGAGTTCCTAATCCATTCTAGATGATCATTAAAATTAGCTAAAACGTCCGCTTCTTTTTGCAGTTACTTGTCTGAAGCCGGCGCAAGTCTCGTCGATCGAAAGCTCAACCTGAATGTTGTGCCAAAGACGCGCGTGGTAAGACTAGTAGCAGAGAGTTTTAACTATGCGCGTATCGATCGACAGAAGGCCAAGCTAAAGAAGCGCATCAAGGAGCATTATCCGTCGGCGCATTTCAATCGCATGAGTTTACCGCTTAAGGTAGGAGTGACTACTTGTATATATACTTCAATGGTTCGCTTATGGATTTTTCTTGCTGTGTAGACTGGCTCCTTTCAGCTGTTTGTCGAGGGCTACAAAGACGCCGATTATTGGCTTCGTCGTTTCGAGAGCGAGCAATTGTCACCGGCTCTGGCCAAATCGTTTCAGCTGCAATTTGAGCGTCTGGTTGTGTTGGATTACATTATACGCAATACAGATCGCGGCAATGACAATTGGCTCATTAAATATGTGGCTCCCAAGGTGCTAAACTTAGTGGGTGGCACTGGGGGAAAGAGTATGGCCAGTGTGCCACGTGCTGCGCAACCAGCCACTCAAGTCCTCGACATAAATGGCACGCTCTCAACTGGCAGGCCAGATGCTGAGCTAATACGTGCCGCTGGCGGTGTTGTGCCCATGCCAGCGTCTATGGCACATGACACCCCTTCGAAAAGGGAAATACCCTCAGCGAGTAGCAATTCCAGCAGCGATGAAGAGCGTCCAACAACGAGCACTTCACCACAGACTACAATAAAAAAGGAGGCCGATTGGAATGTTGTGGAGGCGCCGCAAATCAAAATTGCCGCCATTGATAATGGCTTGGCTTTTCCATTCAAACATCCTGATTCTTGGCGTGCATATCCATATCATTGGGCATGGTTGCCGCAAGCAAAACGCCCCTTCAGCGAGGACATTAAAGAGCTTGTGCTGCCTCAGCTCTCCGATATGAATTTTGTGGAGGAAATCTGCACAGATTTGCTGTACTTGTTTCAGCAGGATCGCGGCTTCGACAAGCGTCTTTTCGAACGACAAATGTCTGTGATGCGTGGCCAGATATTAAATCTAACGCAAGCGTTACGGGATGGCAAGTCACCAGTGCAGTTGGTGCAAATGCCCGCGGTTATTGTGGAGCGGTAAGTGTTCGCAAAAGTAGAGTAATCGTAAAATATACGAGTTAACCAATCCAATTAACAATCCACAGGTCCAGCGGAAGTCGTTTCTTTTCCTTCACGCAGCGCTTCCAGAACAAGAGTCCGTTTTTCTCGTGGTGCTAGCCTGGGCTCATCAGATATATATATATACATATACAACACATACTTATACCCACCCGTACATCAGGCCTAGCGTACAGCGCCTTATAATTGTCATCGTCAAGTTGCCATTGTCCTTGTTGTATCGTCTAACGTTTTTAGTTATAGTCATTGTTAGCCGCATGTTAAATTCGTTTGTTTTGGCCACAAAAAAGGAAAGTTATAAAAATCATATGCTATTTATTAACACGAAGTACATACATATTTATGGTTATATACATATAATTTGTTTTTGTCAATTGTTTGTATAGTCAATTGTTTATGCATAAAACACAACAAACGCAAAAAAAACTATACAATATTGTATAATCATCGCCATTCCATAATTGAATGAAAAAAAAATTACGCTTTATTTGTCTATATCCTTATACTCATACATACAACATATCATTGAAATATGAACATCATTTCAATAACTTCAATCATTTAACTACATTTAATTTCATTTTGTATGTATCCATTAAACATTAGCTAAAAACACAAATTTAAAGAACAAGTGGCAAGTGTGAAAAAATAATGCATATAAGTACGATTTCTTTTTAGTTTAACTAAAATGTAACTTATACGAAGCAAAAAGTTATAAACACGCACGTATGGGAAGCTTGCACACTTGTTTAGAGCATTAATTGATAAGTACTATTTATGTATGTGAACAATAAGAATTAGCAAAAATATATGAAGTCAATATGGAAATGTCAAGGAAAGTTGAATATCTTCATTTTGTTCTGCAGTTATATTTATAACAGCGGTTCATTTACATATATGGCTTGACGATAGAAGCCTTTTAAAATAATTGCCTTCTATACAAAACAGTATCTTAGCTTAACAGTGTATCATAAAGAATGCCAAAAAATATAACAATAAGGGCGCAACTAAGAAAATAGTATTATTATAGGTATGAACTAAAATTGATAAATGCCCATAAACGAAGTTGTATAAACAAATACTATGCTAACCAATCATCGGAAGCATCCGAAGTAATTCTACTAGGAGTTTTCTCAACTTTGATTACTTTATTTGGTGGCGTTGTACCATTCGATGCGTCTATTTCGGAAACCAAATCAATAATTTCACTCCTGCCGTCATCGAAGTGCTCATTTTCGTTTTTGAATGGACTTAAAGTCATTGTGCCAGTCGCGATTATTTTGCACTTTGGCTTTGTATTTGGAGTTTTGAGGTAGGTTGATATAGATGGTTGATATCCATTAGAAAGCATTGCCGGAATACCCGTAAAGCGGTACCATTTCTCAGGCACCTTCCCTGTGAGAAACAAGTCCCTATTGACTGGAACTGTGCTAATAACTCGCTTTGGTTTCAGAAACCGTACAAAGCGTTCTAACTCTTTGTAACTGGAATGCTCAGAATATTCGACACCAATGATACTTATTTTTTTGCCATATGATGGTTTCGAATCCTTTTCCCAGCCGCTGGGACGTATAGCTAAAAGCATGTCGTATTTGGAAGAGAATTTTTCGAAATACTCTACAAGGCGCTGTCAAATTTCATCCATTATTGAGATATTCATAATTGTTTTGATTTTTACTTACCGGGTAGCTTAACCGACCCATCGTCAAGATGTGTAAATCAGCGTTATCCTCATTATCATAGAGACGCAGATTTAGTTCAGGCCATTGCAAACAGTCTATAGCTTTCCGACGGTGCGGTTCTGTCCATACAGAGAGATTAAACTCGTCGGCAAGAGCTTGCCATACCTTCTCCTTTCCAATGATATATGACCCACAGACGTAAAGTATGCGCTTTAATGCATTTTTCTTCCGGAATTCACGCACGAGTGCCAACGTGCGATCAATACTCTCGGTCTGATGGCAAAATTCATATTTGCTTGACAAATATGTTGTATCCAAATACAACAAATCTACATTATAGTTCCAAAATATTGGCAGCGATTCCATTTCAAAACTAGCTCGAAAATCGCCTGTGTGCAGAATGCATTCACCGCTGGGAAGTTTGAAGAACAGCATGATAGCACCCGGACAGCTTAACAAAAAAAAGTAGAGGATCAGTATACCATTAATGTTCACGTAACTAAAGTAAAATATAAACCTACTGGTTAGCATCAATGGCGGTTATTTCAATATTGTTCAATTTAAATGGATTATCAATCTCCATTTCGAAAATATATTTGTTATCAATAGGAATAAAGGTGCGCACCAGGCGCGCCGTTGTGGGGCTCATATAGAGCGGATGTTGAAATTTTCGCGTTAGACCAACATAATGATCAGCATGATAATGAGTGAGGAAGTAATGAGTTACGTTGGGTATATCACCAAACTGAAATCCATCAACTGCAAAAGTTGTGCCTTGAATGACTTTATAAGGCGGACATAAACGCGATTTACGACGACGTCCAATTGGTACATTTTCTTTGGATGATGCACCTACGGCAATAATCTCGCTAGGTGTACCACTTGTCTTGCCAGCAAGATTTTGTAGAGGGATTTCTACCATAGGTGATTGCACTTTGGCTGTTGCTAACAGCGATTTGGATTCAACTACAGGTGCTTGTGATCCTATTTTTTCAGTTGAGCGATATTGTCTTTTACTATAAACGGGCTCTATCTGTGGGGATATGGTAACAAAGACCTGAGACTGAAAGTCTTCTTTGGTTATAATTGTCTTCTCAGAAGACGGCGATTCTCCCTTTACTTCTCTCACATCTTCTGGATCGGAACAAAGATCAATGCAGACCAAATCCATTACTGTCTTCGCTTTGCGCGGCAAATGCGCTCTTTTGGGCAACCGAACAGATTTAAGGTTGCTTTCAGATTCGCTTGTTGTTTCCTCATCGAATAGACGCTTGCGCCCTTTCTGTTTCGGTTTTCTTTGGCTGGTGTTTATGTTCAATTTAGTCGTGGATGGCGACGGTAATGTTTCTACTTTGAATGTTTTTGCAGCACTTTTAAAAAATGAGTCAATCCGCAATTGATTATTTGGTGGCTGGTCCTTCCTGGTGCTGCGCTTGATCGCAGTGCGATTAGCTACAATTTGTTGATCATTTTTATACAGTTCTTTATGCTTTTTTTGTGTTGTTGCAGCACGAACTTTTCCCGCCTTTTTCTTCTTCTCTGGTGTTTTGAGTTCTGTAAGCTCGATATGTTCTGGAGTTGATTGCAACTCGTGTAGGGGTTTTAGTCTTATCTTTCCTTTATTCCCACTCATTATTACCACGTCGACTTTAAGTAAGGACAAAATAGGATCTCGACGGCTTATAAGCACTAATGAAATAGTTTGTTATCGATACATTTACATATACTATAAATTTATACATATATAAATTTTATAAGCTATTACTGAAAAGTTAATTTGCACATCCAAATAGCAAGCTTAGAAAATTGTTCATATTTATTTTAAAATAATACATATCAATCAAATCGTGAAATGCTATCTAAAAATCTGATTACTTTTAAATCCGTGTGCTAAGTTGGCAGCACTGTCAGTGAACAGATGTTTGCACTTGTTAAATATCCAAGCAATCGGCAAAAAACGCATAGCCGTGAAAAATTCAATTTTTGTTAATATTATTAGGCTGGGGCTGTTTGTGCGTGCATTCAGCATGGCCTGGCGTTCAGTTGGTGCGAACAATGAAGATCTCATACGCCAACTGCGCGGTAAGTAAATTGAACTATCTATAATGAACTATAAATTCATATACATAGATCTATTTTTGGACAACCCTACATGCTAGAATACGGGGTAATTGCTTCCGATGCAGTGGAAAGAGCGATGATAGCCACAGATCGAAAACATTATTCGCCACGCAATCCCTACATGGATGCACCACAGCCCATCGGTGGAGGAGTGACTATCAGTGCTCCACATATGCATGCCTTTGCTTTAGAGTACTTGCGGGATCATTTAAAACCCGGTGCACACGTTCTGGATGTTGGCTCAGGTTCAGGGTATCTAACAGCATGTTTTTATCGGTACATCCAAGCAAAAGGTGACAATCCAGATACACGCATTGTGGGAATTGAACATCAGGCGGCATTGGTTCAAATGAGCAAGTCTAATTTAAATGCTGACGATAGTAGTATGCTGGATTCTGGAAAGCTAATAATTGTTGAGGGCGATGGTCGAAAGGGTTTCAGCGCTCACGCACCTTACGATGCTATACACGTGGGAGCTGCTGCACCTGAGACGCCCACAGAATTGATAAATCAATTAGCAAACGGTGGACGTTTGATAGTACCCGTTGGTCCGGAAGGAGGCTCCCAATATATGCAACAGGTGAATTTGACTGCATGCTGTTCAATATTTGTTACACTACTTTTAACTTTTTAGTACGACAAGGACGGCAATGGCAAAGTGAATATGACCCGTCTAATGGGCGTAATGTATGTGCCCCTTACGGATTTACGGTCATGACTGCCTCACTGGTGGAAGGTGCTAATCGTTATGCTGCTGCTTGGCTTTATAATATACCGTTTCTGGAAATTTTACCAGTAGTATTATTTATCCCATCGGCTCCATTAACAACTATGGCAAAAACACTTAGAGCAACGGACCACATAAAAGATCCCGTAAACTCTAAAATTAAAAGTGCTTTTTCCTATTTAATTGTAAATTAAATTATTAATCAGAATATATACATATGTTAATTTAGTGCATTAAATTAGTTTGTTTGAATTATGCAGAAATTATCCTTTGATTGATTTACTTATATGAAGTAAGCAAAACATCCACAGCTTAAATAATTTAAACTACATTATACAATTTTTTGTAGCTTTACATTTTGCATAAATGTCAGTGTGTATTTAGATGTCACATGTTTTTGGGTTCTGAAAATGTACAGTATTCAAACAAAACTCGATCCGAGCGTACACAAAACATACGCAACCGGGGAAAAAAATTTTTATTTAAAAAACAAAACGCTTTATCACTTTCTGCAAAAGTTACATTTTTATAATTCGAACTGTGGCCAATGTATCTCCATAAAATGTGTCCGTGTGGAAAGGAAGCTGAACCTTGTAAAATTAAAACTCCAGAATTCTTTAAAAATTAACTAATAGTCATGGATAATCTTCTAAGATATTACATTAGAGTTTTAGTAATTTAGGATTAATTTCGTATTAAGCAGATATACTATTGCAATTTTATGAACGGGTCTTTCGGTCATACGGTGTAATAATAATTTGGTACTTCCCTCAGATCTAGGCGCGTCATGGAAAACCAAATAGGCTATTTTGTTCAAAAAATGAACATAAAATAGAAACAAAGCAACCCAATCATGACTTACTTCGTTGACGAACGAAAGCAAAATGATTTATAATCATAAAGACAGACAGATAAAAAAATTTCCTGCGCCTGCATGATTTTCAATTTCAAATTAAATTTGCGGATTTTGCAGACGTCTGCACCTTGCAAGTCTGGCAACGCTAACTACAACTACCGTAATAAGCTGTAAATTAGTTAACTCTAATATCAAGAATCACAAGGTAGTTTTCAGCGTTTTTTGAAATGAACAATGCATTTGTTGCATCTGAAGAACGACGTAAGGAAAATGTTTCAACCCTTTCGAAAATATCTGTGGAAAACATAACAAAAGACTTAAGTGTGAACGCCACATTGACCGAAAAAGTGACGGAAGAACTGTCGCTTAAAGTGGCCCTAGAATTCGTTATGATATTGCGGTTGGCTACCAAACGCATGAGACAACAATGTGTATATTTATTGAAGGAGCACGTAACTTATGCATTGCGCGCTCACGACAAGCTACTGATTTGGCAATTAGTTGACTCGGATCCGTTAGAATCGGACTCAGATGATGAGAACAGCCTATCAGAATTTAAGCTAGAACGAACCATCCGGCGCGAGGGTCCAAAGCGCAAAGCAACATGCTTAGACACAGTGCCAAACAGCGGTGCACCTAAAGCCAAATACAGCTGTGGCTGGGTAAAGAGCGAAGAAGTTGTATTAAAACCCAACCAACTGTATTTGCTTTCCAAGGAACAGCAGACCTTTTACGCGCTTATCACTGAGGCGTGCGTCGGCTGCTCGGAGTCTAAGCGACGCGATGCACTGCAAACACTTATCACAGATCCATCGCTGCAAAGTCTGCTTCCTTGTCTTAGCCTCTTCATATTTGATGCTGTGCGGGTAAATGTGATGCAACAAAACATGGCCATGCTATTATATCTGATGCGAATGGTCCGTGCTCTGCTGGCAAACAATAGTTTAAGTCTTTATAAATATGTGAGTAGTGCTAGAAGGGCATTATTTTGGATCAGATTCTCAAGGTCAGGCTATTTATGTACATTTGCAGTTACATCTCTTCATACCGTCCGTGCTTACGTGCGTTCTATCCAGCCAGTCCTGTGCCTATCCAATGAGAGAGAACCATTGGGCTCTGCGCGAATACTCGGGCAACATTATGGCTGAGATTTTGAGACACTTTAATAACGTCGATACTACCATACTGAACCGTGTTGTTGGGTATGTAGAGTGTATACGAGTTTGTTTTTGTGAGCTATGTTTATATTATTGTATGCCCCAAACAGCATATACAGGCAGGCCCTTTACAAGAGACCATTGACTACAGTTTATGGAGCTGTTATTGGACTGGGAAAAATGGGAAATTTTGTCATACGTGCGTGCGTTATACCATATATAGGCTTCATTTCTTCATTAATTAAACCTCATCTCTTGGACCTCAATGGACATAATAGTAATTCCTTGGACAAGCAAGCTGCCAAGTACATACGTCATCGAATGCTGAAAATCTGTACGCCCATTTTGACGAAGTTACACAAACCGCCAGATGGGGTAAAAGAATATGCTGAGCGTTATGGATACCTTGGCCCATTCTTATGCGATGCTATTGTAGTGATGCGGATTAAAGCTCGAGCTGTTGCAGATGCAAAAAAAGCAGCTGAAAAAGCAAAGGAGAAAGACGCAGAAAACAAATCCCATGCCGTGCCGTCAATATTAAAAGCACCAACAATACCGAACCGGGTTGTCTCAACGCGTCCCAATGGCCTTTGCCACCACAAGCCAGCCCCCGCTCAAACGCCAGGGCCTCAAACAGTGCTGCCTAAAACGTTACCTAAACTACAGCCATTAAATGGTCTGACAACACAGCTGCCAAAACAATTGGTTGTACCAGCTGCGGATATTGTTGCTGCTCAATCGTTGCTGAAGCAGCCGGTTCAACAACTGAGAACAGTTTTATTGCCTGTAAAATCAAACATTGCTACACGTGTTCCGTATGCATGCGGCGCTTTAAATAAACCCAATGCGTTAGGCTGTAATAAGGGCTTAAAAGTAGCCCCGCGAAAGTATTTGGTCGCGGTGAGAAAAACAGAATAAAAAAGATCGAGATTTTAAATGTTATTTACGTTACTTTTGACTAGAGCTAGAAAACAACGGGGTTAGTGAAGAGGTATCGGTATCGATAAGTATCGTGTGGTAAGTATAGAAACAGAAACACCACTCAGCCATCCATCTCTAGTGCATTTGCTGTCTGTCAAAAAGCATTTACAACATTTTTTCTATTAAAATGGCCAAAATCAAGCAATAAAATCACAGAAACTGTCCTGATTTTGTGTAAAATTAATATGCTTCCATCGGTATAATGTGAGTTACCGTAAAAGTATAATATTTTTAGTTTAATACGCAGTAGAAAAACCAACTACGTACCAGTTGGGAAAAGTGTGCCGCAGGGGAGGCGGTGGTGTTGAAAAGTGCGTGTGTGTATTTGTCTGTCGTCGTCGCCGTCGCTCAATAAATTCCAAGCTCAAAATACACGCTCTGGCTTAAAACTCCTTCAAATTTATAAAGTTTATTCGCTAATACACGGCAGCTGAAAATATATGACATTTTAAATGGCAACTTTAACTAAATACAGGTTACGGCGACTGCACAACAGAAAATGTCTTGCGCGCGTGTGTATCTTTGTTTGTGTGTTCGTAAGTGTGTCTGCCTTTGCCGCAATTAAACAATAAGAATCAAGCATATATGTATGTTTATATGTACATACATACATGTGTTTGGATTTCTCTGTGCAAAGGGAGGCTGTTGGTGGGGTGTCTGATGGGCGTGGAGCGTTCTTTTTTTTATGTGCAACCAGACCGCCCGTGAGCTCGTTAAAACAAACGAAGCGCGAAATTATGTTAAAGCTTGTAGTTTTGCAGTTGTGGCAGACAAGAGTGCGCCACTGCAAGCAATTTCGTCAGGTGTAATTTGAGTTGAGGCTGTGCGTAAGGTTGTTAGCATTAAGCAGATGGTGTCATTTGCTCTAAAATGACATACACATGTTTAGAGATACATATGTATACTAGGATGTATGTACATACATGTATATACAGTATGTACATGCATTCATTAAAAAAACTCGTTTGCCTTTGCCACTTTTAGTTAAGCACTTAAGTTGATTAAAATATGCAAATCTACTTATTTTTAAATATGAACACACTAACTTGCTTAAAAATAAAGCTAACGTAAGAAAGCCCTATTGTTATGCTATAACTTTTCTGTTGCCATTTTGTGTAGCATGCTATATTTGTTTACATTCTTGCTCCGTCGCTGCCCTCTTTTTGTTCGTGCTCGGGGTTGGAATTTATTCATAAAATAATTTTACATACGCACAAACACATGTGTATGCTTTTTGTGTGTATGTCCATATGTATGTAGTTTCAATTAGATCATTAATTTTAAGAATGTGCGCGCGTTTTCTACAATATCAATTTCCTTGAGCAGCCTTAAGTTGAACAAGTATCTATGTGCGTTAGCTTCGGAGCAATGTTCCGATGTGCTTTTATACCTATGCAAGTGTATTTTTTCGCCTTTGTTTTATAAACAGGTGTCAGCAGTTCTGATTTTTTCTTAAATGAATTCATTCTAACAGTATATAAAACCATCATTAATAATTGTTGAGATAGCTTAAAGATAGAAGCTATAGCGGTCCGATTTGGTCGATTTTTACAGGTGATATCATTGCAACAATATAATACTTAAACCATTTCTCAAACTGTAAAAGATACATAGCTGGAAGCACGGGGCACTGATCATTTATGTACCTATTTGTTGCAAAAATCCTATAAATAACCTTTACAAACCTATATACATATTATAACCTTTGCAAATGTATGAAAGGCACGACTTATATCGAACGAAATCTGTGTGCTGTTAGTATTTGTGTGTTTCTTAAAACCATTTTTTAAATGTATTTTCTTTGAAGCATTTGGCGATCTCAGAACGGTTTCAAACTCACAGATGCAGCATCTGCAAAGCGTAAATTGATGGAGCACCAACGTTACGGCTGGAGAGCTGAGAAACGTATTCACGTATCATAGCCATCATGTCATTGCAACCGTTGGCCACCAGCGCTTCTGGTACACAATTGCTGCGACCGCAGACACTGGCTGGCCCCGAGCGTGAGCCCGTTGAATTCAATATCAATGTGCTTCTCCAATCAGCTGCTCCTCCAGAAGTGGAACAGTTGGTTCAGCAAATAAAAAGTGTTGCCGAACAATTTCTATATCACTGGAAGAGTTTTCCAATTGGTAAGTGAAATGAAGAGAAGGAGCTGCTCTTGTACTTTAAATACCAAACTATTTCCTTTTTACATTTTCAGTGCTGCCTCAACCACTGGCAGCCAGCGCATTAAATCTAACAGCCAGCAATGCAACGAATAGCGTCAGCAGCCGCAAAACACGTCCCATTAATTTGCGTGACCTATTTATAGCGCCGCCCTTTGATGAGCTCGATGCTGTGGCTTCCGATGGCAGTGGCGAGCCGAGACGCTTGACGAATGCACAATTAAAAACATTGCGGGAAACTGGGTGAGTTTGAGGTCACATGCATGCATCCACAAAAAATTATTAGCTGCAAACACACACCCACACACATACACACAGACTATGCATCAATGAAAACACAGAAACCAATCAACCAGCTGGAATAATAATAAGCATGCGCCACAATAACAATTTTGAGTAAAATTGGCGTTGAATTACGTTCCAATTTTATCTGTGGAGATTTACACAAATCCAAAAATGGGTTTACAATGCAGCAGGCGCTTTGCTATAAGGTCTACACCGTTTTCTTTTATATATTTGACTTTAATCAAATTACAAACATTCGCCATTTATTACATACATAATACTTGCGCACGCAACTCACAGCTGCTAAGCAAAAGCAATATATAAAAATGCATGCCCAAAAGTCCTTTAAATACTCTTCATTTCGTAACGCATGACACACTCACCATTTTCTAACAAGAAAAGCGCGTATTTCTATAACTATTTGTTTGTTTGCCAAAATATATAATATATAAGCATCATCAACAAACAACAAAAACAACAATTTGTATGTGAAATATTTCTGTAAAGCTTGCAAAAGGATAAATATGGAAAGCCGAAGAAATTAACTTTGGAACAATTGGAAACAATACGTAAAAATGGGTAAATAAACTTTAAGAGAAACAAATTAAAAAAAAAAAAAAAACAAAGACTATAAAACAAAGCGAACTAAATATTTAGCGTGTTGCCATTGCATTTCAATCGTTAGTCAGTGTTATTAGTTTTATATATTTTCTATTGTGAAATATGTTTCGTGTACATAATTCATTTTCATTGTGCAACAAAATGAGTTTTTTTTTGTTTTCCTCTGCAAAAAATTTGAATTTTATTTATGTCTTTCGCATTGAGAAATTTGTGCATGTCTTTAAATGAAAACAAAAGTTTTAACAGCCAATGCATGATAAAAAATCCTGTATAAGGGAGATAGGGGAATGGTAAATTACATTCTACAACTATCGTCGATCTGTTGCGAACAGCTGCCCAAAGCAAATTGTCTTTTTAATTGAAGTTCTTGAAAAATTAAACGTTAAACCATATGCGATTATAAATCATACCATTGTTCATGGCACCTCACCGACCGTTGCTAACTCAATCAAGCTCAATCAGGTTACTGCTTTATTTGAACTAAAAAGGGCGACTATCACACCAATCCAAATATATGTATATACCCCAGCCGTAAAATTCGAGCAATATACATCGCATGCAACTAACAATGCAGCAAATCACACTGAATTGGTCATAATTCTCAATCTGGAACACGCTTGCGCATGTCACCGATCTTTTTCCATTACCAATTAGCAATTACCAATTACTTGACATTTTATGTGTTTTTGTGTTTCACGCTTAACATTTTCTTCGGACATGATATACTAATCCATTTTTGAACATTCACAGTGAATTTGATGTACCGAGCCTACATTTCCCGGGGCAAGTGCACAAATGGCGTCTTTCTCAGCTGTTGCAGAAGGGCTCTTTGCGGGCGCACGATTCCTTTCTTAGTGATCTGGCATTGGCGGCACGTTTCGTGGTTGTTACGGCCCGTGCCAGAATCTTTTCGCATTTCTTTTCCGTTGTCCACGCGGCTCATGCATTGCTGGATGCCCTTGTCAAGCTGGCAGACATGTTCATAGGTAAGCTGAGACAGAAATAATAATCCGCACATTTTTATTACTGGTTGTGTTGCCACAGGTGTGCCTGCGTTGCTGGCGCACAATCTGGACTATAAAATCAAGGAGGAACGCTGTCGTTATTTAATTGCGGAACTAGTGTGTCGTGTAAGTAAGCATGCAATTTTTTTTAAACAATATTTATGATGTTATTTGTGCAGCCTGAATTTGAAGACTGTCTGGATGGCCTTTGTGCGTACGTTCGCAAAATGCTGCGACGCGCAACCATGGAGAAATTCGATTTTAATAGCTGCGATGTGTCGCAGCCTGTGCCGTATTTGTTTTTAACGCCCAAGGGTCAGGAGATCGATTTGCGTCTCTTCTGTCGTGATATCATGCGCAAAGCATTGCCTGTGCTTATTGGCATTTTGGAGCGAGAGACACGCGGCTGGTTCCTGCACTTTCGGGAGCGACTCATTGCCGAGTTGCGTGCCAAGAAGCTAACGGACAAGGAAATCGAGGAGGAGGTCAATGAGGCTGTCATGAAGGAATACTTGCAACGTGTCTACACTTCCATTATGGCCAATGCCAAGCTTACTGAGCTCGGCGGCGGCATCCCAGAGCTGCTGGTACAGCAGGCCCAATCGGTGGTTATAATGTACAAGGCAGTGGACAAAGTGCAGCAGGACATGAAACGCACACGCGAAGATCACCAGAAGTGTTTGGCCAATGATCATTCAGTGTTGTCGCGGGTGGCACCCTGGCTGCGTTCGAAATTGCGTCATGCTGAGGAGAGCAAGCTGTATAAATCGGCATGGTCGGCTCACGAAGAGGCATTGAAAATGTGCACACAACATAATTTGCATCAGACCGCTTACTTCTTATCCCGAGATTTGGCTTTTATGAAGGAACGGGAGCCGGTCTTGCTGAAGGAGCTTAAAAATGCCAAGACTCCGACGCGCAGCTTTCAGTGGGCCTGTCGCATTTGGTCGCCCCAATCGTGGATAATACGCCGCAATTTCCAAGGACAATCGGATGTTATACCAACGGTGATAAGTCAACAGGCTACATCGATTGTAACGCCACGCTCGGATCCCAGCCAACCTGTTTTTTTGGTCGAAAAGGAGATCATACGCACTACGAGTACGCGTTGGCCCTTCTGGCGTCTGCTGAATTTGCTGCAACGCATCTGGTGTTGGACTTGGAACATGATGTTTTTGTTGGGCATTTTAGTGCCTTGGTGCAGTCCGTTGGGTCTGCGGGCTCTATGCTGTGTAAAGCCTTTTATGCCCGATCTGGAGTTGTCGCAAATCAATGGGACGCTCTTTCCGCGCAAAACAAGCATTACACAGACCATGGCTTCACGGCTCATCGAGCTCTGGCGACACATATCAAAATCTCGTACGCATTTCGAAACGGAACCGGATACTGGTTTCATTGGCAAGGGTTTGACACGCAATTTGAATCGCATTTGGAACTATTTCGTGAAAGGTTTTCTGGGCACTATCGTTATACTATTTGCATTCCCGCTGGTCTGTTTGGCCACCAGCTGTCTTAGTATTGCATTGGCACTGACCGCGCCGCTATGGATTCCAGTATTTGTTATTCTTTTACACATTTACATGATTCTTATCTATGATCTGGATGCGCCGGATAGTACACGAAATCGGTATTGCATATTGCTCGAGGCTGTGGTTTGGAATTTTCTTATACAGGGTCTATTGCAACCGGTAGCGGCGGTGTTGGTGGCCATATTGCTGTGCCCATTGGCAGCTGGACTCGTGCTAGTTGGTTCGTATATAATTGGACACAAACTGTTTGTTTCTTTTCTTAAAGCTTTTGATTTTTCTCTGAAGTTGGCGTCGTGCGTTACACCTTGCGCTTGCTATGGGATTCGCTTACCTTTCACTTGTTCATTAAGAAATGTGGACGCGTGCCTGCCTCGGATAGCATTGCAGTGAAACGCATTGCTGGTCCTGGCCTAGCTTTGGACTATTATTTCATTATACGGCCGGAACAAGCTTTGGCTGCCTTAGAAGCTAAAATGGAATTGGATGAGCTGCAGGCCTATCAACATGCCACCGAATGCGTCGTGCTGCAGCCGCAAAAAGACTTTAGTCAATTTGTAGAGGCTTGTTTTGGACCATTTTCGGCGCAGCTATCAAAAACGGGGCCCTATTTGGCGTTGGATCGTGAGGCGCACGATTTGATGAGCACATTGCATGAGAAGCTTGAAAAACGCAGGCGGGAACTGCAAACGTCGTTGACCACACAAGTGAAATCGCGCATCAAATTAAACACCAAAGAGTTGAAGGTGAGTTCTTGTGCATTATTGATTACCTACAGCATACACATCTTGGACTACTTCCTTAGATTGCTATACAATTGGCCGCCCATATATTAGAGAAGTACTATCCGTCTCATGTTATCGGAAGATTGTCGATTAGCGAAGAGGAATTCTGGGACAATAAGGTAAGGATACCGAGAATTTTATTCAGGCTTGTTGCCTGTTCCGAACGTGTTGCAAAAGTAAAACTCAAGCCAATCTGTCAAAAATTGCATTGGAATGTTTCAATTTTCAAAAAAAAAAAAAAAACATTTCTGATACCTTTTTATTATCAGTTGTCTCATTCCAAAAAATAAAACATAAATGTAAATTAAAATATATACTCTTATGTGCTGATTACCTTTAACATTTAACTGAATTGGTCTAGGTCAACACACATTTTTGTTAGTCCCTGTAATCCAGTACAAATAGGAATACGTTTCTAACCCCCCAGATGAAAAATCTGTAATACAATTATTTAAAATATTTAAAAAAATTTTTTTTTTCTTAATGATTTTAAAACGGATACGTCAAACGTTTGTCAATAATGTTATTTAAGTAAATATTAGATTATTTAATAGTTATTCTATATTAAATTGATAACTGACCTTAATTTGAAGCCTCCAATATGCATTATTTACAAATATTATTCTATTCGCCGCAGGGTCTCACCGTGAACGATTGGCCTGGTCTGGCCGGCCTCATCTATACAGAGATATTTAGCTTAGATTTTCTAACGCCACTGACTGAAAACGATACACATTTTAAACTAGAACCGCATGCCTCGCTCGATCTAACGCGTTATACAGAGATGGTACAGAATGCCACCGATGTTATTGGCTCTAAGGGTCTGGACCTACTAGGCAATGTATATGCCCCGCGAGGTAATGTGCAGGTTCATTTGCCATTCCTCGAAGTAACTGCATTCAATCCACGTTCACGCATTACGTTGACCTTCCGGAAGCCCGAAAAACGGTAAGCAACATGCCCGTGGAACTGTGAGGGAGAAGTATTGGGCTAATCGTTTATATTTACAGCGATATGTCCGTGGGATTGACGACGCCGCGTGTGCGTGCTCATCGAGCTCAGCACATACCAAAAACAGGCCATGAGACACAAAAGTCGTGGCGTCCATGGAAACAGAAATGTGGTGAGAACAGTGTGACTGAGAAGCTGCTAATACCGCTGCCAGTGCCACATCCTGTGCACATAGCCATAGCTATTTTTAATCGGGACACAGAGCAACCTATTCCGCTTGATTCGGAACTGGTCTGGGAAATACTCAAATCAATTGAGGATTGTCAAGGCGGCGACGTGATGGTAAGTGCCATTAATAGGTTTATTAAACGAGGAACACTCTTAAATTTATTTATTGTTCCTTTAGGCGGTGCAGTCAGTGGCACGCTATCGAGGCGCTGTCATTGAATCCAGCAATGATTCCCTGGCTAGCAGCAGCAGCATCGGAAGCACACGTGATTCGGGTTCTGGGTCAGTTTCGGGTTCGGCTTTGGGCAACGGCACTGAAACTTTGCCCTGTGGCAATCGTGAGGTAAGCTTTGAAGCTACATATAAAGATTTTAAGGTTTCTAAATAGGAATAATATATTGCAGGTCTGCACGCAGGTCAAAGTAGATGCAGAGCCAGCGCCCAGCGCTTCAGGGTTCCATTGGACTCTTAGCAATTGGGGCGCTGCGCAGACCGCACGTCGCCGTACCAATTCCAACGTACGTGTGGACTTGGCCAGCCCCGAGGATATATCACTGGACACGGACAGCTCTCGTGCCGTTTTTAATAATGCCTATGGCACAACCGTCTAACAGACATGCACTGGTATGGGCACACACATCTATATCTACATATAGATAAGCAAATATAAATGCGTGAGTTACTTTGTTGTTGCTCGCTTGTTTTTATTCGACCACCACATGTAAACCGCATAAAAACCAGTTAGAATTTTTTTACTGCAATCAACTGAAATCTCGCGCATCCAAAGCATACGTTTTATATAAGTTGAAAACTAAAATTAATTTTAATTAAAGTTAGCTCAGCAGCTAACATAGCCACGCTAATTGAAGTGCAACACGAACAAATTTATTCATATAACTATAGTATATGATAAACATATATGAGTTGTTAGTATATATAAGTACATACGAGTACATACCATGCATACACAAATCTAAAAAGCAACAAACTTTAATCTAGTCGCAAAACCAATTTATTGCAGCTATTTAACTCGAAATCTTTCTCTATGCTACTAATACTTATTAAATACAAAAACGCAGCTCATGACTATTTTACAAACCAGTTTTAGGTTATACCACCCTTTTTTATATTAAACTATATATTATTTGGAATATAAGCAAGCATTGCAATGCCATGAGATTTTCTTTGTACCTATTTTAAAATACAAAACTTAATTTTAAACAAATATTCTGTATTATAAATGCCACGGATTGTAATATGGGCTGAGATGAAAAAACATTGTTAATTAATATTAAACATTGCATGTTAAACAAATACGTGCATGATTCAAATTTTGTTATTACTTTCAATTGAACGGAAGAACAGTATTATCTTTCATAAACCCAAAAGTGATTTCAAAATTTCGATCATGCACGATGAATAAAAACTTTAACTCTATTAAACTCTCTTCCCCAATTTATGCAAAATATAATATACAAATAGAAATAACAAGTAACTAATTATGTATCTAGAAACTGTGTTACGTACAACAACATTATATAAAACAGAAGGCAGCAAATACAGAGCAATCAGAGGTTTTTACGTTTATAAATTATACATGTAATATAAAGCAACTAATAATACTTATATACATACGATACTGTTAAAAGTTCAGAAGATCTGCCAATTTCCAATTCAGTTATGTCTTAACTATCATTAATTATTAACTGCTTCGAGTGCTCCTTCCCATAATGTATGCCCTCCAAGTATTCTTTTCAATGCACACGCACACTGCACATATACAAATGCCACAATTTTAAGTATTAATTTATACAATTTTAATATATTAATTTTATTAAACCAACCACTCCCACATGCCCGGCTAATTACCAAATTTTAGCAGCTTCCAGTCTTTTAATTTAAACGAACTAACTGATTTTTTATTGAAAACTTTTATACATAAGTACGCGAGTCGATTGTTTAAGCAATTTAAATTCGAATGATATCTTTACATACTTGCATACAATTTACAGACATAAATATGTAGTTATACACATTTATATATACCGAGAACATAAAAAGAGAACAAAATTCGAATTCGAAAAATCGTATTGAACAATTTTTATGAAAATTATTTAACAGAATGAATGAATCGTAGTGTAATAAATATGTAATAAAATGTTGGATAAAAATAACAATTGTTTTTACTTCTTTTCTGTGCAACTTACCCTTTTGGCAGACAGGTGCCAAATGAAAATGTTGGCAATTTTTATATATACAGTTGTGCTCAAAATAATAGTAGTGATATTTTTCACAACGTTCTACCGTTCGTATTTTTGTGTTTCCTTTCAATTTTAATCCTTTCTTTCTACCTATGTGATCTACAACAAGAGCACAATAAAATGACGCGTTACTTTAGCTTTTTGTGCACTTGTTGTTGTTGTTATTTGCATTTTCCACAGCTAGTCCCTATTCTACGCGCTCAAAATAATAGTAGTGCTTGCGCAAACATTCCAAAAATATTAAGTGTGTCGCTCCTTAAGCTCACGAAAAGTTGCTAATAGTAAGTTATATTATTTTTTAATAGTTTACTATAGTTTCCAATACACATTTTAGTTTGTTTTTTTTTTCTGATATGGGTAGAGCCAAGCACTGCACTCCTGAACGACGTGCACTCATTCAAAAATTGATATCTGAGGGAAAAACTTACAATGAAGTCCAAAATATAGTAGGTTGTCCTCCTACAACGGTGTGTAATGGTATAAAATTTATCCCAGGCCCCTAAGCACGCGGAAGACCTCGCGCTATGTCAGATAAATTGGCGACCCTTGTAGTGAGATACTTTAGGCAGAACCCATTTGCGAGCTCTACCGATACAAGAGATGAATTAAATCTCCATACTAGTACACAAATAATACGGAGATGCCTACTGCAAAATAATTTGGCAGCTCGGAGTCCAAGGAAAGTGCCCCTTCTCACAAAAAAACATCTGGCAAAACGAATTAAATTTGCACAAAACCACATTGATTGGCCAGTGCAGTAATGGAGAAACATTTTATGATCAGATGAATCGAAAATCACGCTTTTTGGTGGAGCTGGGTCTCGTCAGTATGTTAGGCGGCCACCAAACACTGAATGCACCCTCGATTCACAACGAAAACCGTAAAACACGGAGGAGCTCGTATTATGATCTGGGCCAGTTTTTCATATTACGACGCGGGGCTTATATATTGGATCCGGAATGCCATGGATTGCCACCTTTATGTGCATATAATGCAGAATATTATGCTGCCATATGCCAGTGATGAAATGCCACTAATTTGGGTATTCCAGCAGGATAATGATCCGAAGCCCACAAGTAATGTTGCCCAACAATGGTTTCAAACTAACAGGATCAATGTTCTAGAATGGCCGGCACAGTCTCCTGATCTCAACCCGATTGAGAATTTATAGCACGATGTGAAGAAGGAAGTTGCCAAGCGTAAACCAACTAATTTTGAACAGCTTTGGGAACCAGTTAGACATGCTTGGAGCTCCATTCCTCCTCAAAGATGTCACAATCCCATGGACTCCATGCCAAAGCGATGTGCTGCAGTTCTTGCACACGAAGACTATGCTACAAAATACTAATATTATTTAGAAAGACCTAATATGAGTAATTAAAATAAAAACCGTATTATTTGGATCAGTTGGGACAAGTAAGAGGCCAACAAATGAAACACTACTATTATTTTGAGCGACCAAATTAATGAAGTTTTGGGAAAAAAATTATTAAAATTGTTATATGAACAGAATTTGTAGTTATTTCTTTATGATTTACTTGTTAATATACTATACTTAATAATACAAATTATTTTAAATTCATTAAAACACCATTTCATACATTTTTTGAACGAACTAAATTTTTATGAAAGCACTACTATTATTTTGAGCACAGCTGTATATATATTTATTTATTTGTATAATAAATGTCTAGGTCTAGCCTTTTAAGCTGTATAAGTATCAAGTTTAACTTAAACTTAGTTTAGTTGTTCTTAGGATATACATTATATGCTATCTTAAAAAAAGTAAACAAAGCAAATAGGAAAGGTCATCACACAAATGTATTAGTTTTGATTGTATTACTTTTTAATTGGAAACTATATTGCTGTTTTAGAAACGTTGAGAATATTTGTACCTACATAATATTTTTTATTAACAATTAACAAATAAGTAACAAATGACGGTGAAGAAAATTATTTAGTCATAATGATAGTACATACGAGTATATTGCTGACTATTACCGAGCTTCCTAAGCGCTCAATTTTAATTGTCCTAGGGGGTATACCCTTTAAATATCAACTCCGCAGCAATGTACTGAAAAGCCTCAGCTAACTAATGCAAAACTGGATATAGAAATTCAAAATTATAACAAGGGATGGAATAGACTTGCTTTAATTGTGAAAATGTGTTAACAGCCCTAGATTCTCTGAGTGAGTTCTCCTATATTTGTAGTGTGATTTGTCCGGAAATAGTCGAGTCAAATGGTTCATATATTGCATGTTAGACTTTTTTCTATTTTGAGCAAGATTTTGTAATTCAAATTCAAAAATATTATTAATGTAATATACAAAACACGGTCCCTCCTTTTTGTGTTAAGACATTTTAATGACATTTGTTCGATTTTATGGAATATTGAAGGTTATATTTAGAATCGTTTCTTTTTTCTGCTAAATGAATTAGGATCATATGACTGTTCAGGTTTTAAAGAGGGACCTCCTACTGAGATTTCAAGATTAATCCGTGAAAATTTTGTCAATAGTGCAGCAGCTACGGAATATGTATATAAGGAATGTAATATTGTAAAATTTCGACTATTCATTCAGGATGAAAAAACCATTTTCTATTGAAAGGGCAATAGATTATTTGCCGTGGTATTGAGCAAGCCTAAGCGTTGCTTCTGTTTGCGCTGCTCCGTCATGTGATCCTTAAGTTCGTGCAATTGCGCTGAAAGATTCTTTACCAAGGACTGCGTCTCCAGGAGCTGTGCCTGCATACTGCGTAGCTCAATTTGCTCGCCATCTGCATCAACGGCTGCTAGGGACATGGCGCGCAAACGTGGGAACCAGTCCAAAATTACCGCCTTCACCATAGCGTATACATAGCTCTCGGGTCCAGTGAACTCGGTCGGATCCTTAACTTTGACCAACACGATGAAGTACAAATAGTGCCACATGTTATGTTCGCTCTTGATGTGTTCCTCAAAGCTGACCGTCTTATTATCAAACGCTGACCGATTTAGTGAGCAAATGAAGCAGGTGGTCTTCAAAATTGCCTCCTTTTGCTGTTTTTCGCTTCTCAAATCGGCAAAGGTGTCAATAATGACACCGAAAATTAGATTCAGGACGATAATAATGACAATGAAGAAGAACAGTAAATCATAAATAACTCGCGCCGCGAAGAGGCCCTCCTGAAAATGAATAATCCGTAGGTTAGCAACTATTCCAGTTCGTTAGAATTAGTTGTAAGATTAAATACCTTGCTTGAGGGTGCCCGCAAAATATCGCCAATGCCACCTCCATTTCGTAAACCCTGATTTAGAGTAGTCACAATGCACATGATGAGAGAATCGCAGGAGCGTTCCTTTGCCTCACCGCCGCCATTACTTGATCCAAGCTCCTTGTTGTTGCCGTTATTATCGGACGAACAGCCGCCGAGTTCGTCGGGTGTATCACAATAGCCCTCTCCTGCAGGCACTGAGATTGTAATGGGGAGGGGAGTGATCGGTTCCTGCTCCTCATAGTCGACAGATACCAGAAAATCATCTTTAAAGAACATATAGCCAATGATTGAAAACAGATAGACCAGAATCAAGGCGAGAACGGCGGTTAAAACGATAGAGCGTCCGTTGCGTGTGACCGATCTTATGACATTGACCAGAGTCTCCTCCCGGTACACTACATCGAAGAGCTGAAAGGAGAGTACATTCCATTTAATAGAAGGTTTCAAAAGTAGATAACAAAAATATGCTTACCAATAGGGAGTAAAAAAATGGATGAAATATCAAACCACAAAAGCAGAATGCAATGTAAATGCAGTGGTAGAGCAACTGCACGTCGGTGATAATCTTTAAGAAACGTTTCTCCAAGGTTCCCTTGTTCCCCATAATGCTCACAATATGTACGCTCTTAAGTGCGACCTGAAAGCAGAATGAATTATTAGAATTTTACTATATAAGCTGTCCATAAGCGTAAGATTCCTCTTACTGTGACAACTCCCAGTAAACACAACGTGGACTGGGGACCCAGCAAATAGTTGGAACGAAATATTATGGACCCGATTAAAGCAAGTATGCAGGATTTGCGCGGTAATGTGATTACAAAGACCAACGAAAATATAAGAATGGCCCAAAAGAGAAGTGAGAAATGCGGACTGAGTTCTGCAAAAAAAAAGAGAATGCTCTACATCATTGAAAACCCATTCATTTCAAAAATCTTACCCGGCACTGAATTATCAAACGGGTAAAAGAATGCCACAATCATGTTTATGAATACCACACAGTTAAACAGTATATTGCTCCATAACGACATGTAACTGCTGATCCAGAAGAGCAGCGGTTGACCTGTAAGCACATTTGTATTTGAAACTAAGCATAGGCTCTGGTATTAAGTTTAGACGTACTTCTTAATTTTTTTTGCCATTTCATTTCATTGAACATTTCCTCGGCTTTCTCAAAGAAATCGGCCACCTTGGACCCCTGATCGTCCCGCTCTGCAGTGTTAAGTATTTTGAATTTCGTGTCTGTCGTCAGGTACTCACAAATTTCCGGTATGGGAAATACAATTTGCTCCAATGTGCGGTCGTTGCGAACGATCTGTAAGCGAAAATCGTAAGATTTGAATTCTACAATATAGAACTGGCGTCTTACCTCAATCTGAGCCGTGTGCGTGGCATAATACATCAGAGCCTGACTCGTTTTGGCATCGAAACTGGCCGAATGTGGATCCTCGGATGCCTTGAGCAGTGCGGCGAGTTCTTTATTGTGCTGTGCCAGTTGATGGCAGAGTATGTAAATGTTGTGCCCCACCTCCCGAGGACTAACCGACACATCGTCATCATCGTCCGTCGTATCCGTCTCATCCGGCTCATCGTTCTCATCAATCATTTCTTCCTGATGATAAGCTTTGCATGCCACCTCGACCAGTTGCTTCGGATTCATATTGTAGAGTATTCGTTCGGCATTTTCGCTGTCGCCTCGACTCTCCATGATGGCCAGCAGGAGCTTGGAGGCATTGTTCTTAAGCTCCAGTACCAGATCCATGCGGTTCTCACCCAGCGGATTTATGTTATTGAGAATCAGGGCGGTTATAATGTCCAGACCATTTGATTCGTGCGTCGCTATGCAGTTTTGATTCTCATGACAGGGTCCTTGACAGTACTCCGTGAGTGTTTCAAGGGTTTGATTAATGAGCGCCACATTGTTCTCATTGATGTAGAGGCCAAGCAAGCCTAAGCCGCCGGTGGTGGAACCACAAATGCAATCGAGAAACATCAGAGTTTCCGACACCAAGTTGTTGTTGGTCTTATTGTTTTGATTGCGTAAGAGATTTTGCAGGTCGGGATTGTGATTCTCGCAGAGTAGTTGCAGGAAGCGCAAAATTGGCTGCATGACCAGAACTTTATTGGATAGCTTATTGCGATCCTCTTTGCTATCCTTGTGCTTCTCCAGCTTCTCGGCTAGTATATCTTCCAGGGGACTGTTTACGCTAACAGCTGAACTCTCCTCGCCGGAGTGAATGTTACGTGCATTCCCATAGGCTCGTGCGGTTTCGAGACCCGCATTATGGAGCTCCCGCTTCAGTTCATCCGTAATAATCACTCCATTGCTCTTCAGTCCATGCTTGCGCGATATTTTGTCCAGTTCCAAATTGACATCCTGCTTATTCTCATGAGCCTTGGCTGCAATATCGGTCGTATTAACGGATACCGTAGATTTGATTTCCTGCTGGGCATCCTTCATTTTCTCAAAGAACACCTTGAAAAAGGCCTGATTTAGATCATCGCTGAGGAACTTTTGGAACATGCCCTTCTGTATGATGGGGTTGCCGCCCTCGAGCAGAGCAATGCCCAGCTCCACAGCCTCCACAAATATATTGGGGGAATGCACAGACTTGATTACCAGTTCCACCACCAAATCGGAGGCGCCCTCCCGATCCAAGTGATTTTGCACCTCATGGAGCGTTTTGCCAGCACGTTGTAAATACTTGGCACCCGGACCATGGGTGACGAGATGCACCTGCTTCTGCTGCTCCGCTGTGGCCGTTGCCGAGCCACTGCCGGCTACACCGGCAGCTGCCGCGGCTGCCACACCTTCCAAAGAACGAAGCGCTCCGACTCCATGTGTCAATGTTGGGGAGGAGGACGTGGAGCTCTTGCATTGGAAATAGCGAAGCAGCAGTGTCTGACGCAAAGCATCACCCTTTTCGCCGTAATTCACATCGATGGCCATCATTTCGCGCAGCGTGCGCAACACCTTGACGCACATCTTCTCCTCCTTCTCCTCGAGCAACTTCTCCGTATGCTTTATCAGCTTGCGTATGAAGCCGCCACTCTCACAACGCTTGCGTGCCTCGGTGCCAGCGGGAAAGAGTAGCTCCGATCGATACAGTATGTCGACGAGCAGTGAGAGTTCTGCTTCGACAACCGGTTTCAGCTGATCTTCCAGCAGTGAGACAATGTCCTGCAAGCCCTCGATTATCGAGCGATCCCAACGCATCAAGCTGGCCGACTGCTGAGTCTCGTATTTGGGCTGCTTGGAGGCCAGTAGCCACTTAGTGGTCTGCCGCGTTAGCATGGCCGTCTTACTGGACATATTGGCGACCTGCTGCTCCAGATCCTGGGGTATGGCAATGCTTCGCATTTTTGCCGATTCCGTCAGGGTGCGTATGCAGTTCTCGACATTGAAGCGATCGGCCAGAGACAGCCATTTGCATTGCGTAAGACGATAGGTGGCTTGCAGAAGCTGCACGAAGATCAACTGACGCGATTGTACGATCGTGCTCTGATCGGAAAATGGACTTGAGAAGAAGGTGCTCAGTATGTTGGTCACGCCATTGAGCACGTAATTCAACAGTGTCTTATCCGTGCTGGCCACCACATTGTCAATCAGCCGATTGATGTCCACTAGAAAGCTATTCTCAAACAAAGTCCACATGTGACTCGATGTATAGATTTCTTTCATCTCCACCTCCGTATCGATATAGCAATGATTCAGGAAGTCCACATAAGATTCCTTTACTTCAGCTATGCAGTCCGGATGACAGATTATCGTCCGGATATCGTCTAGCGAGAGTAAGTTATTGCATTTAATTTCCGTATAAACATTCTTTCCCATGGTGCAGCAAGCCAGTAACTTGACGAGCTCCACATGATACTTCAGTGGATTATCGTCGCTCAGAGGCTGTCGCTTGTTCTGCTGCATCATTTGCACAAAATGGTTGAACGAAGTCTTGTCATTGTAGAACACAAGGACGTCTTCTCCGGCGTTGATGAGCTCCTGCATGACCATGTCCTGGCACTTCCGAATGAATTGGTTCTCTGCCTTCACGATCGTTTGCAAAAACTGCAAATAGGCCACATGACGTCCGTGTATCTCAATGCAGTGGACAAAATGTTGCACCACCTTGTCAGTGACCTCATTGCAGAGTGCCAGATTATCCTTAAAAATGGCACACACGGTCTTCGCCTCAAGTATCTGCAAATAATTTGAGAAATTTCTTCATTATATTGTGATGATTGATTCGAAGCTCCCTTTCCTGGTTCAACAATAACACTAGCTTTCATCATTTCCGATCCTGAATATCTGATAGTCGTTTTAATTCAAACACAAATTCGTTTAGACGCTATTATGTACTTTCGAAGAACAAAAATATAAATAAGAATAAGCTATAGTACTTTTCATCAAAATCTGGCTTTTTCAATTTGCCAATAAGTGCTATTATGTTTTAATAATAAAAACGATTAACCACTTAATATATTTTATCAAATAAAAAATGTTTACTTCTTTCGGAAATTACCAAGAAATTGTGTTAAAGTATGTTCTTCTTTGTGAAATACATGTTTATCGGAGTAAGTACTCCCAAATCTTATTAGCTGCAGGATAACGTGGCTAATTAACCTTTACTGCAAGGAGAAGGTTTTGTACAATTCAACACTCAAATGAGGGAAAATAGGAGGCACTCATGACAAATGAATCAGATTTACTGTTGAAAGTCTTTCTTTTAATTCCACTAAAAATGGAGTCCATTTCAATAAAAATGTTAGAATTAATATGAAAACTATCTAACTACAAGTATGTTTAGTCACTTTATTTTGTGGCTGTATCTACATAGCAATTATTTTCTTGCGACTGTCGGGTTTGGCGAGACCATTAGGCACATTTTGCTATTTTTCTTTTCAAATGCAATTTTGTAATCTTTTTCACACTTACTCCTGGATTCAGGAACAGGTCTAAATGGTTGTGCAAGAGGACTTGATTCTGTTGATTGCCTAGGCAAAAGTTTTGTAGGAATTCATGAGCCAAGCACATAAGCTCCTTCATTAGCACATCGTCCTTTTCGTCGTAGGGATTTTGTAGTAAGTCGAGAACAACTGTGTGGACCCCCACGTTACGCAGCAGACGTTGTTCATGTTTTCGGGGCCTGACTATGGGACCTAGAATAATGATGAATATCAAATTAAAATGACCCCAACAAAAATATTCCGCCAGCAACTTACCTGCAGTTACGCAAAATTTGTTCATGCGCATAAGAATTTCCTTGACCTTGCGGTACTCGTTGCGCTGTTCGGGCGATAAGGCGGCACCGTATTCCAAGTTTGCGGTATCTCCGGCATTATCTGTGCCCCCCAGCTCGTCTGTGGCTTTGGCCTTGTAGACCCACAGCTCGGATTTCTCGACGCTTTGGCGCAGAATGTCCAAGTCGGATTTGATTTGTTTATACGATTCCACATCACTATCAGATACGAGCAGTTGCACCTAACCGTGAAGTAAAGTTTGTTTACAAACGATCCATTGTTATTGCCAGTTCGGTCTTGGTTAGTCGAAATCATACATACAAAATTAAAATATCGTTCAGAACTAACTGTAGACGTCCACTTGGTTATAGGGTATGTTAACGATATTAGTTTTATTTTAAGTGATGGGTTAATATTTAGTTGAGCATGCAAACACAAAAAAGATTTGGGGAGAAAGATGTTAGACAGTGCGAATTAGGAGTCGACGTAATCAAAAAATAATAATAATGAGAAATGATTTTAATAATAAATTATGACAACGAACAAAAATTATCTGGTGAATTCGTCTAACTATATATGCATCTTTAACCATTTAAAGCAAATTCGAAGCAAATTCAAAAGATGAACAAATTTAAAATAATTATATTGGAAATGAAATCATTTAGAAGTAGAGGTATGCAAAAATGATTGAAGATCATATCAAATAAGCATATTTAACAACAGTTGTTATAAGTTAGGAATTTGAAAATATTCTTTTATTTCCTTCAAGTTGTGTTGAAAATATAGTCGATTGTCGATCTACTGTTGACTTACCTGCCTAAAAGCCTGCAGTACTTCCTGCCGTTGACTGAAATGCCTGAAAAGCAAATGCAAAGCACCCGAGACCAGCGGGGCATAGTCATGCATAATCAAGTGCAGGAGCACTCGCAAAAAGGTGCGTCCACCCTGTCCATCAAGGTCCAGGTTGGCTGCATCGCTTCGCTCGCAATCGAAGATGCCTTCGGCCTGCACGCCAATTGACTCCAGATCGATATTCTTCTGACGAGCGGCGGTTGCCGCAGCCGCCGCTGCTGCCGCCGCCATTGATTCAACAGCGGCTGCATCGTCGCTGCCCACCTCGGAGCCGACTGTAGTCGAGCCGGGAGCGGGCGTACTGCCACCGGTGGCGCTGCTGGCACCACTTGGACTTTGCGCGTCAGACTCGTCAAATTCACGCTTGAATATCGATAGGAGGCAACTGATTCTATAATCCAAACGCACGTCAAGTATGAATTGTAGAATTTCGATTATTTTCAATTTGGTGTCCATAACCAGAGGGTATTCCTTCAGTAGCTGGGAAACCGATTTGCGCTGCTGCAACGATATGCTGGGCGCTGCAATTGTTTGACCCACGGATCCTAGAGCGAGAGACGTCATTACAGTGTTCATATCGCCAATGGAACGCAAAACACCGCCCTCGGCTGTGAATACAGGACGAATAGATTGTCAAGTACTTTATAGAACAAAAGTGATATTTAGTATGGTCTTGAGAGATATCCAAGGAACACGATTAAAGTAAGGATCCTAAAGCTAGAATATTTTACAGTGCCTTTGCTTTATTGGATCTATGTGTCCTTATCTTACCCTTTTTGGGTGCCTCCTCTTCGGCAGCTTATTGGGGGATTGCAAATAAGCTTATAAAGACGCTTTGTATTCGATTTTCTCGAGATAATACTTACAGACAATATCCGTGTTGACAAAAGCACCACCCGTCGCCGACTCTGATACGCAGTCCAGTATGGAGAGCAGCGTCTTTGTTAAACGCAGGAGATCACTAAAGCTGTAGAATCCAAAGTATATTAAGTCTCTCGCCAACTTGACCACCTATAGAAAAGATTAAAGCCTTTATCTGGTTTATAGATTGTTTGCTTTCTACAAGAAGTGGGTCACCTCAAATGTAAGTTTAATTTGCTCCTGATCCGTGAAGAGCCAGACTTTTGTCGCCACGTTGCACAAATAGTTTTCCACAAATGCAATGGTGGTATTAAATTTGGCTCGACAGGCCTGCTTATTCTGATCCGGTTGCTGATTCTTGCCATCGTAGCTATAAGAAGAGGTGAACATTTAATAAATGTGTTCATTGTCTACAAAGTTTTAACCACGACTTACTCCATAATTGACATTTTTGAGGGTATCTCACTCCAAAGACGCGCATACTTGACAGGCGTTACGGGTTCCTGGGGATCACGATCCACATGCAAGTGCAACATCAGGCGACAAAAGGAGGCGCGCAGCTCATACGGCATTGTTTCATCAGACATGCATCTATAGAGGATTGCGAAATTAGTCTTTTGGTAGTGCTGTTTTGGCTATGAAGGTCAAGCAGGCCATTTGGAAAACAATACTTACTTTAATATCAGATCAATATCCAACTGTGGCGACAGTATGTTGAGTGCCAGGTACTGACGATTTAGGCACATGTTGGAGAACAAATTAAGTTGATGCCTATAATAGTTAAGTATGGCTGCTTCCTGTTCACAGCCAGCTGCCGCACGATCGGCCAGATCGGCCATGGAGCGTGAATTCTATAAGAACAATAAATGATGAAAAGATATTCAGCATTTAACAAAGCTAGACTCTCTCACCGGTTGGTCCTTCCATTGCAAATGTATCTCGTATTTCTCTCCCAGGGTGGTTTCCTCATCAGTCACACTTGAGCTGTCCCAAGTGGTGGTGGTCGAAGTGGATTGTACATCCGATTTGTCATCTTCATCACCAGCGACTTCGGTGAGGGTGCCTAGACTTTGGTCATCCAAGCCCTTATAGGGACGTACAAGAGCTCCGCCTTTCAGTGCCTTTATCTGCGTATCTATCAAAATATCAGCATTTTTATCGCTCAAAACGCTCTTGCAAATAAGTTCCTGAGTGACTGCAATCGCCTTGCGATTCGAAACACACAAATCTGACAGGTAGTCGAGAAAGCGTGAGTCCCAATTGTGCATGTTCTTGCGCACCAGACCCACAAAGGTCTCTATCTCAGCCGCAGTTATGTGCTTCTCCAGAAGTTTGCGATTGTTGTGGAGCAGTGCGGTGATGGTATCTTCTGCCAATATATCATAGCCTATTTGTTTCTGCATCAAGCCGAAGTGTTTGGCTATATATTCCTGGTTTTTGCGGTAGTCTTGCTGGGAGAGACGCAAAATGCGATAGCACAAGCGAAATATATTCTTGTAGGGACTGTTTTTCGGATCGCTCAATTCATCTAATCGCAGAAATGGACCGTCGCCCGCAGTGTGTTCCTGGAACGGACCTTGCAGTATCTTAAACAATTGCTTTAGTATGTACTGCTCCCGAAGCAGCTTCTGACGATCCCGTATGGGGTTCTTAATGGTAAACTCGAGTGCCTTAGTCTTATTCTGTTCATTCTCCATGCCCGCTATGAAGTAAACAATGTCCTGAAGGAGTGAAATTAGTGCGCGACGTTCATTGATCGATATACTGCCATTGTCCAGTTTGCTTGTCACAGTGGCCAGCACTTTGCAGGCATCATTGGCAAAGTCCAGATCGCGCACTTCCACCGGCGAGACGGGTATTAGCGCAAACGCTTCCTTATCCTCTTTGAGGGGAGAACAGCAGACCTTTGACATAACCGGCTTGTCATCGTCCGCGTCGATGGGTATGGATGTGGCATGCACCCAAGTATTAGAGCATATGTGCTGCAGACGGACGTAGCTCGACTGAGGCACTAGGCTGTCGGCTCTCGCCATTGTTGTGGCATCTAGCACAAAAACCGAAGCAATGTCCGCAGAGTATGGCACCGAGACCAGGCGATATTGTTTACTCTTCTGTTTTTCTGAAGAAACTATAGATGTGGTTCATTGAGTTATTGAGCCAATTGATCGTAGAGATCGTAATAAATGTTTAGTGAGATTCTTCCATTCAGTCGGACAGATAGACGAATGGAAAGGTGCGTATACAAGTAAATGGATTGTAAAGAAAGGGGTGGTAGGTAGCACTTTTTGTTTTTGGTACATACCATTCATGGTGGAGCTGAGAGAATTCATGCCCAAGCCCGAATCCTTGGAGCAATCCGCTAGCAAAGGCTCATGCGCATTGGCAGCCACAGTTCCTCCAGTATCTGTCTCCTCCTCGGCAGCCAAGTAGTGACCAGTGGCAAGGTGTTTAAAGCGATAAAGCGAATTCCAATCACCGGCACCACCTCGACACGAATCGTGCTGCACAACCTCAATCTCCCAAAGCGCTTTGCTGCTCGTAGCTGCTGTTGCGCTTGTTCGGCCCGTGGTGCGTAGAAAGACATGGTATTGCTTCTTGTATTCGTCCATGGTGAGGAACTTCTCCTGCTCGGCATGGAATAAACGCACTACGTCACCACCCTTCAGTATATGCTCCTGATTTTCCTTGTGCTCCATGAACAGCGATATCTTCCAGCTAGACGTCGAGGAGTTAAGTACGTTGACCTCTTTGCAACCTGGATTATCGGGTAGCTCATAGTTGGCCGCCACATGCAAGTTCTGTTGCTCAGCATTCACCGGACTGAGTATAACTTTGTCCCCAACGACCACATAATCGCCTATGGAGCGCAGCTTGTAGAATGGCTTAATGTAGAACCACGAGCCCTCGTTGCCATTGGCATCCAGATACACCCGCATAGCATTCTTCTCCAGCAGCGAGGGCAGTCGTTTGTTGACAGTCAAGTATTTGTTGGATTTTAAGTGCAGAAGCTGCACCACAACCCGTCCATATTGTATGGAGTTCCCGAGCAGTTTCTTATTCTCCGTCTCATTTTGTTTTTTCTCTATCTCGGCGGCATGCTGCAGGCAAGATTTGTTACGTATAAGTTTACAATTTTCCATTTAGTCCTAAGAATGAAACTTACGTGCAAGCGCTTGAGCAGCGTTGGATCTGTATTTGAGCTTGCGGATTGCTTGGCCGCCTTCCAAAATTGCTTTTGAGCGGAGTAGCGATTCATGGGACATATTTTGATTAGGCAATCTGAAGCGGATGGAGAAATATCTCATGCACCTATTTCTTGGCTTCTTTCTAACCTTACTTTTTCACTTACCTCGAAACTTTTTCGGTGGATAACTCAAGTCGCCCGCCTCGGGACAAACAACTGTGCGATCATCGACGAGACTGTGAAATGATTGTCATTGTTAGAAAGTGTTCGAAAGCCTAACCTCAGATCTTGACGCTAATAACTGTGCTATGAAATTATGATATCGGCTATAACCTAATTGCTACTATCATACTCAAAAAGAAAATTCTATAACCGGTCCAAAACGAAACAAATAACATCGTTAAGCTTTTAATAAGATTATGTTTTTATAGGGGTTTCTAGAGACCTTTTTTTATCACAATTCTTATTTTGGTTTTTATTTTAAATATTTTACTTCATTTCTTTAATATTGGGTTGTGAAATATTATCGTGAAGCTTTCAATTTACAAATAACGGCTTTAATTTGATGGGAAAGAATTTGGAAATAAATGTCAATATAATTTCAACTATAAGTATAACTATAACTATAAATATTTCATAGTATTTTTACATATATTTAAGTTGGTCCTGATTACATATATAAGTGTATACTATGGGGAATTCTTGTATTTCCCATTAATATTCAGCTAGTTTAAGTTGCCATATTGGTAGCAGAATACTATACTGTCTTAACAAATTGTAAATAATTCTTTAATGAACAAATAAGAGAAAGGGAAACAATTTCGATCCAGTTTCCTTTCCGCTTTAAATTTCAAAATGAACCTCATCCATTAGTATTAGTTCAGGATTGCCTAAGGATGTTCTACCAATCAGAACAGAAGAAAAAGAAACAAGGACGAATGGAGTGTCCTTGTAATTCGTATGTTTATAATTACTTAGCATTTGGGAATAACAGAACTTGGACGCAGATATTTGAATATCGGATTTCGAAAACATAAAGAACAGAATGGAAATAGTGAGATTTCTTTGCTTTTGAAAAAACTAATGGGAAAATAAACATTTGCATCTCACATCTCAAATATTTTGACTAATTGTATGGGGTATTTTAAGAAGAGGTGGTTTTTCTTAGACCATTCAATATATTTTATGGCCTAATTAAATGTCTTCCATTTTGCTCCCTTGTGCTCTATTTGGCGTGTATTTTTTCATAAATTTAAGAGGCAGACCCAAACAAATGGCTAAGCGGGCATAAAAAGCTAAGCATTTCGTTTGAAGTGCGCCTTTAGCCGTCACAAATTAAATGTCATTCAATGTGCTTTCTACTCACCCGAGTGTGCTCAAGAATCCGCACACACTGCCCTCCGCATACAGCGAAACAATGTCGCCCAAGTGCAGGAAGCTCGCCGAGCCAATTATGTTGTCGCCCATGTTTGCAATGTGTTGGAGCTGCGTGGGTGGCGAGTGTGGGGGTGGGGGAAGGGGGTGTACGCTTGCGGGTTTATCACGTGTGTCCGTGTGGCAGCCTCTGGTATTGTTTGTTGCCGGTTACACGAGTTAATAGCAATGATTTGTCCTTCCAGTTATGTCCTATGGGAGCAGAGAGAGAGAGAGAGAGAGAAAGGCGTTATTTAGGAACCATTCACACATGTGCTAGGGGAATAGCTAATTTCTATTAAATAATTATATTTATTTTACTACCCATATAAAAGCAGTTCAAGGTAATTAGTTGTTATCATGTCAAGTAACCGGCAACATTGTTGCCCTATGTACATTCTTACTAACCGACAGCACGCATTCAGATATCGAATATGTATGGTATACTATAGTATAGTAAATAGTGAGTAGAGGGTGTGTTTTGGGTCTATCTACATTTGGTTGCTTGTATGTGGGACGCATCAAATATTCATTTAAGTTTTTCCAACATTTCCAGGCTGGTCAATTAATCAACCAACAAATCGTCAACAGAAAAGAAACTCATTTCCATTTATGGTTGTATATACATATGTATATATCTAGTATACTTTTTGTCAACTTGACGGACGCTTTCCAAATATTCTCAATGCTGATTTTTTACGCTTTTGGGGTGCTTTCAATGTTCTAAAGTAAGTACAAAGTTGGCTTTTTAGTGTTTTGTCTGCCTCAATGTACATTTTATGATTGTTTTTATTGTGCATGATTATAGCTGAATCAGTGGGAGGATACGACAATACAGGGTGTACAACAGTTTTGAATTAAAATATATGAGCATGTATTGGGTTGTTTTGGTACTTTTTATACTCTGTACATGAAATGTGCAAGAGTATATTAGGTTTGGCTTAGGAGGCGTGGCAGACCCCACAAAGTATATATATTCTAGATCAGCATGACAAGACGAGTCGATCTAGCCCTGTCTGTCCGTCTGTCAGTCTGTCCGCCCGTATGAACACCTGGATCTCAGAGACTATAAGAGCTAGAGACACCAAATTTTGCACGAAGATGCCTTATGTGTGTATGCTATGCGAGTTTTATTTTTTTGATTTTCCCCCACTTCCCCCCTATGGGGGTTTTTCCGTAACGCCGTTCGTATAATCGCCTATATCTCGGTGACTCTAAGACTTAGGGATATCAAATTTAAAGTCCAAGATGCCTTATGTGAATACGCAGAAAATGTGTTTTTTGGAATTTCCCTCCCTCCCCCCTCTCCCCCGCAAATCGCGATTTTCTCTAACTCCCGTAATTCTTGGAATTTCGAACTAAAATTTTGCAAATACCGCCAGTTAGTTATTAATTATTTAACAAGAAGTTATAGCCATAAATATATTTGCTGCTGCAGCGCTGCTCAAGCGCATATGTACAGAGTATTTCAAAGTCGGGACACCCGACTTTAGCTTTTTTACTTGTTAAGCCCTAAAGTGGATTGTTAATAAAGTTAAGTAGCAAAAGTAGTTAATAGCAAATGCTGTATAAAAAAGATTTTTAGTTGAGAAATATTTCGGACTGATAATGTCTTTTGTAAACCAAGACTAATTAAGCTCGCTTGACTTATGTTCCTATATGGGAAAATACCATCGCACTATATGTTTGACGTGCTCCTTAATATATACCCAATATAGAAGCAATTCGGAATATTTCAAAATATTCTTCTACATTCAATGTGAAATAAACTCAGCATTTACATATACTTTATTGAAATAGAAAACTTGGAATTGGTGAGAAAATATTGTTTTGTTCATTTTAATTTTTTTCATTTTTTTCGATTTTATTTGATATTGAATAATACTCGTAATCGTACGCTTTGTTATATTTTTTAAAGTAAAAGTTTGCAACTGTTATTCTATATCCATACGATGTCGAAGCTCAATGGAGACCAGCATTAAATAATGTTGACTCAAAATTACTTGAAAGGCATTGAAAGTTCAATAGCTAAGGCACAGCTATAGAGGACTTATTTCATTTGTAAGTTATATTATTGAATTAATAAATGTACACAAAACTATGTGTCTAAATTTGACACCCTGTATTTAAATGGCTCCTAATGACACATATGTACATACATATAGTATTGTGTCACATGGACATCAACGCTAATATTGCTTTGGAAAAGTTGTGCACCAATATGACATTCTGATTTCTGATTTTCGGTTGAATTTTATGTGTGTTTGTGTGTTGTGTAATGTCCGAGAACTTGGTTGAGCTCAACGAACTCGCATGTCTAGCATAATAATCAGATGGAATAGCATAAATATTGATTACTAGCCAAACAGACGTAGCAAAGCCGAGCACTTTTTCACAATTTATATGTAACGAGTAGCTTATGGCAGCTTTCGTTTAAGTAGCCTATGCTTCAGTTAATATTTCACATTGGATTAGCTAAACATAATGACGGCGATACGGTCTTGAGGCAGTAATAATGGCACCAAGGGGCGTATACGCAATATTCGGCATACACATTATTCCGTTTGCCTCCACAAAATACTGACATCTGTTATGCCTAAATATGCTGCTCAGATCAACTTTTCGCGCACAATGTAGACAATGCTAATTAGTATAAGCCTCCTACTCAGTGAGTAAATAACTGCTTACAAAAGCTGTAAAATTCCGATGTACAGACAACATGTGTGTGTGTGTGTGCACGGAGATATAAGTATGGATACGAAGGAATTATTAAAAATTCATATTGAGAGTCTTCAGGCAGACGTACAAGTGTTTTAAATTTGCATTTTATGCTCCCACAGCACACAATATATTTAAAGAAACTTCGTGCAGCGCGTGTCCTTAGGGCAAGTGCGCAAAAGTTTTAATGTCAATCACACGCAAGCGAGCGGGAACAACAGGATGAGGGCGGATGCTGTGAGGAGGTGTGCCGGCGGGTTGCCGCACAATGCCAAATCAGAAAAGCATACATTCATACCAGTATACTATACTTGTATGATAGGCATTTTTTCTGGCCATTCTTTGTCCGGGTAGGACGTCAGCTGTGACACACAAGCCACCCACATTGTTGGCTTGCCGAGTGAATGAAAGCAGACTTCAAATCGTGTCAATATGTCAGCGCCCCCTCGTATTCACATTTATTCTAGATCCATCCTGCACTTTTTCGTAGAGGTTAACAGATTTTGTGTACATTTTTCACATGCCTGTTTGTAAGCGTTTACTGGATTCTCAGGCATGAAATAACAATTGTTAAGCATATAAATAAACTTAAAAATAATAGCACGTTTTCGTATGTGCTGCGAACAGCTGCTACTCGACATTAATTGGAGGAATAATTTATTTGAAATTTCATTAAATTAATGAACACGCAAGCAGACATTTCAATCAAATGATAATCCAAATATTGCGATAAAAACTTCCTCAGTGGGAATGAAAAGGGTAAAATGTATATACACCCACCACACACACATACAAAGAGACATCACACACACACAACTAGACAAAAATGTTACTGCCTGCCTACTTTTTATGTATGGGCGAGCGAGAAATGCTCGTAGCGGAAGCTGCCTACTGGATGCTGTTTTTCCAGGTGCAAATTTTCACGTTCGGCCACATACTTACACAAAAATGTTGTACGTGTAAACAAGAAGCGGTCGTTCTGTGTTAAACTAAACAAATATATGAATTTATTTATTTGCTGTTAGCCACGAACAAAAAATGATGATGGCTCTCTGTTTGGCATAAAATTCGAATATCTATGTGCACAGGGAACGCGCGCGTACATAAATAATTACGGAATTGCTTCTTGCTGTAGCAGCATTTGGGGCTCCAGCTCTAACGGCCACAGTTACAACTACAAATACAGCTACAGCCACAACCACAACAACGACCGACGTAGCCCGACGACGGTTTTCGCGACGACCCACAAACGGCGAACGCTCAAACGAAAATGTGAAAGCGTGGAAGTGGTCGCAGGCAGCAGCGAAAAGTTCGAAATATTCGCCGCCCGCACAAAAGCTCAGGCGCCGAGATGCCGAGTGAAAAGCTGCAAATGGAAGGCAGTGTGTCAGTCTATGTGGTGGGTGGTTGGCGGTAGCTCGCTTTCATTTTCAAAGCTTTTTTGAGCGTTTTTCCTTTTGACTCGAGTACAAACAAAACAGTTGCCAAATGCTGTGACTTTTGTTTTCATTCATGCATCCGTTTTCTTTTTCGTTATTGTTGTTCTTATACATACTGCCGCTGCTTCTGCCTCTAAAAATTAGCTTTGTTAGTAAGTGTGCGTGTTTGTGCGTGTGTGTGTGTGTACACGCGTGGTTGAGGCCTGATTAGATTTTCACATTTGCTTGTGCGTTTCTCATTGTTTCCCCCCCAGCTAAAGTCAACATTGCTCTTTTCCATTGTTCTTTGCCAGTCAGTTTTTCCAGTCAGTTAAGGCCAATGGTAAGATATTTTCTGGGTCAGGGCCACAACTAAATGCAAGTGATCCGACAAGTGTTGTGTTGCACAATTCAAGTGCCACAGAAGTTTTCAAGTGGAAACAAAATTATGCATAGTTAATATAGCAGATACAAAGCCGAGATTAATTTTATTAATATTTAAAAAATCGCTAGCAGTACATGTGGCTGTCTGAGATTATAAATAATGAGACAAATCCGTGACTGATTCTTGTACCCTACGAATAGCCTTAGAATAAGCAACGGTTTTAGTTTTGTTAAAATTCAATGACAAGACTCATTTGGACTCATCGTTGGATTTAGAATGTTTATAGCTACATATGTTAAAAACAAAATAATAAGTAGTAAACAGTGGAAGCCAACTCAGCGCATTCCATGAATTGAAAATATTCGATTATTGAGGCAGTACTATATTTTAAGCAAAGCTATTCGATCATTCGTATGAAGCAGGTGCATGAACATTTTTACTCGAACGTCTTTTAAGTTATGTGTATTTTGTTATTTTTCTGCATTGGTAGTATTTGTGCATACATACTTGCGCAAAGCCTTTGCGAGCTTCTCAAATGCAATTGCTGGGCTTGGTTTTCTTTTTGTTCTATTAACTGGCCTTATCATTTGTAGCTTTTAAAGTTGTGTTAGCCTGGCTGTGAAAAACGCTCGCCGTAAGGGAATTTTCTTTTATACAGCTGTTTTCGCTTATCTTGCATACGTATATACATTAATACTTGTTTGTGGGTAATTGTGTTTGCCAGTCTGTTCTAAGCACAGTTGTCAATTTGGCAAACACATTGCAGATAGCGAATGCTAAGCTACCACAGTCTTACAAATGGGCCGCCTGTCAAAAACCGAAAATCTAATTAGACAAATTATGGCCGAAGCTTAAATTCAAAACTAATTTGTTTAAAGTCTGATTAACGCTCATATCACTGTGCATTTCAATACATGCTCGTATTAGTGCAATGGCCTCAACACATACATACACGTATATACACAGGCACACAGTAAAAGCTCTGATAACGTTCGAATCATGAACTCCACAAGTGTGTGCGACCGCAATGGTCGGCAACTAATCAAAAAAGGAACGCAAGCAGAGCAGCTGACTGGCGCCGATAAACGCACAGTTGAGAAAATCAGCTGTTCGCAAAAAATACAAAAAAGAAACAAATAAAAACGAAACCCGGAGAGCAAAAAATACAGAGAGTAGTATAAAAACGTTTGTTTACATTGAACAGCGCAGGCGTAGCGAAGCTTTAAAGCTGCCTCAGCGGAGCTTTAGCAAAGCTTCCGAAAAGCTAATCAAAAAGCACAGGCTGGTGGCAAAGTTTAGCCAGAAAGGATTTTCAGTAGTAGAGGAACGTGCAAGGCGCAAAGTTGTGTCCGACGAGGAAACAGTTGCTGGCTGAAAGCAGCGTGAAAATATAGGCGACGGTTGCTGCGTGTCCACGGTGCGTATGAGCAATTTTCGGTGGTGCGCTAACAGCCTGCGATGCTGTGCGCGTTCTCTGTTGCTGCGTGCGTATGCGTGTGTGTTTGTGTGTGTGTGTGAGTTAGTGAATGTGTAAGGCAGAAGCACTTTGCTTCATTACAGTGAAATTAAGAGCGTTTGCTTTTAGAAAGTTGTAAAATGAAAACCCCATTTTGTTAATTTCATAAAAATACAACACACACAGACACACAGCCCCTAGATATACTACGTCTATAGTACACAAGCGAAAGTGAAGCACAGACTCAAAGAATCAAGCAAAGGGCTAAAAGTTCCATGCCCATGTAGATGTGTGTGTGTGTGTGTACATGCGTGCGGCTGTGTGCGCGTGAAAAGAATAGAGAAAGCAAAGCATCCCGTAGGAGTGGCACAGAAAAGTGTTTGCATAACTTAAAGCACCACACAAAATACACATATACTATATGTATGTATATACACACCTCTATATGCAGCTAATAACTTGATTTAAGCCAACGCCAACTTAAAAAGTGGAAAAAGGCATATTGAAGTCGATTTGCAGTGAAAGTGAAGTGACAAGATTATTTGCAATGGCCATTAGAAATTTTGAATATTTTGCTATCGCCAAGCAAAATGTTTAGTAGAAAAGTGAATAAGAAATATAAACCAGCAAGAATAAGAACAACAAACGACAACTCAAAGGTTCATTTATAAACTTTCTTTGGATTCGCTAACATGGATCCGAATAGTGTGAGTCAATGCCTTCTAGTGGCGACTATAGGTATAATATTATGTATTTGCATTGGCGCCGTCATTTATATTATTTATGTAATGGTGTATAGCACTGCGGTGGACAACTCACGCAAATATGAGCGATTCTTTCCATCGCTTGGAAATGTCCAGGTCCCATATTTAAATTGAAATGTAATAAAACTTTAAGAAATCAAATAAAGTGTAGAGCTCTCTCCAAAAAATTTGAATAAACATGGAATCTAAAATTGATTTAGATCGAGCAAATGAATAAAATAACATGAAGATAAATTATTCAGCAGGGATATAGATGCCAAAAGAATGCCTTGGAATCTTAGTTGGTTACATGTTGGAAAAACAACTAAGGTGGTAATTTGTTTCATGTTCAACAAACAATACATAAATATTTTAAAATTGGTTGGTTCCTTCAGTTTTGAATCTAAATTACAAAAAAAGGGCAAACTTTAAAAGACAAAAGTTCAATTTCATATTTTAGAGCAGCTTTCAAATTGTACTCCTGCTGAGGCCTTAAGTAACGACAACAACAACATTTGGCTGCCCTTAGGGAGAACCTTCCAACATTACGACCATATTAAGTTGTTACCGCCCTCAACAGTTTTTCCACAGTCATAAAACACTTAAACAACAATAGGCACCCTACTTGGCTTTAAACTGAATTGAAGAGGACGAGACCCAAAGAAACGCAAAGGGCAGCTAAACTAAGCTACACACAATACCAAAAACACACAATAAGGAAAATGCCAATAGGACGTGAAGTATATGTGCCAATAACTTGGATCCTGAAGCCAAGCGAAACGCAAGAGCTCAAAGGGACTCAATGAAGCAAGAGAGTCAAGGAAAGGCATAAGGAAAAGTCTTACATATGTTTAACAATTCGTGTGTAAAACACTCAGACAGGCAACGAGCGGGGCGGAAAAATTGCCTGAAAATATGCAGTGATGCCACTAGCAGACAACCGAAGAAAATGAAAACCATAGGAAGGGCCAAAGCAACTTTAGCAAATGTTCATCGATTGGTTATTGGCTTAGGCGGCTTCTAACATAAGGCAGAATAAAATTTAGGCGAGAAAAAAGGATGAAACAGCTTGCGAGGGTTAAGAAAAGTGACAAGCCCAACGCAAGCAAAGGGCGTGGACATGGGCGTGCATTGCGCCATTGAATGACATTCGAAGTTCAAAGTTTGCTTTCAACTTTCTATTCCTCTCTCTCTGCCTCGTCCTCTCTGTTCGTCTCTTTGGCCATATTTGTAAGCGGGTGGGTCTGGGGGGAAGTGTATTTTAGGGGCTTTGTTACAGCTGCTTTGATTGAAGCTTTTGTCTGTTGATTCTTTTGGGAGTAGCCTTCACTTAATAAGGATACGAGGCAGCAGGAAGCGGGAATTGTTTTTATTTCGCCATAATTTAATTACGAAATATGCGAACGGTAATAAATTGAGCCGGAATAAGGAGCTACACATCCTGTTTAATATATACTGGGGCTACGGATATTTCAGCAATCAATGCAGAAACGAGAAAGGAAAGCTATGAACGATGCTCATTAAATTTATAACTTTAAAGGCAGCTTTCGAGAGCATCGGGTCCAAGCCTGCGAACTCAGAATTTATAGTCATTAAACATTAATTTAATTTTACAAAAAACGGGCATTAAATTTGTCTGCCTAGCAGGCAGCATCATTTCGTGAGCTTCAATATATTCTGCCAATCACTGCAGGAATAATTAAAGAAAGCTATAAAATATACCCATAAAATTGTCGAGATTCTGGAGCCAACACATGAGTACTGAGAAAACTTTTAAATTTATTGGTGAACATTAAATTATTTCACAAGACAAACAATAACATCTTTTTCTTTGTAAGTTCTGCTACTCTCACGAAATGTTGCTTAACGCTGTTGTTCTTGTAATAACCTAAACGATTTTACTAAATGTTGAAAAAAACATATATTCTCGTATTTCGTGACGCTTACAATCAATTATTTGTATGTAAAGCGAAGTACTTATGCAAAAGGAACATTTATATGTATGAAGGAATTTACAAGAAAGAAGACTTAATAAACCAGTACCACTTACAATACTTTAAGTTGTGATAATCACTCTATAGTATTATTGACATATTTGAACGAATTTTATTTTAAAACTAGAGAAAAAGCCTAAGCCTCGACTTTTATATTAAAAAAACACGAAAGGAATGCTAAAGTCGAGCATGCTCATCTCTTAAATACCCTGTGCCTCTCACCAAAAAGGAAAAAATTAAAAACTAAATTGTTTGACATGTTCGTGTACAGTATCAACAGCATACATCAGAATCGTGTCTCTGCGTTTTTATATGCGTGCTATAACTTCCTTCAGAATTGACTTATCATGATGAAACTTGGCATACGGATACATAACCACAAACCGAGTTCAAAATTCCAATAATTGCATGAGTTATGAAAAATATGAATTGCGGGGGAGTGGGGGAGGGGGGTATATCAGAAAAAAACCCCAGACTCGTGGATACCAAGTTTGGTTATTCATGCTCTTGTACTTGCTGAGATCCTTGCGTTCATACAGACGGACGGACAGGCGGACATGGCTATATCGACTCGACTTTGTGGGGTGTGCCACGCCTCCTTCTGTATGTTACATACATTCGCAGAAAACTAGTATAGCCTTTTACCCTTTGGGTACTGGCTATAAAAAATAACAATAAGCTGAATATGTATGCCTGCACATTTGCATAGGTATTGGTGCTATAAAGAATATGTGTGTAATAAAGAGTTGAGCTAAAACAGCGTATAACTTTCTTTACATTTGACTTATTACGATAAAACATGTCATACGGACGTATAATGCAAAAGTTGAGTAACAACTTCGTAACTAAATTTGCTATTTATCCATATGTATTAGTTTTTCACAATATATTTATAAATTCTCGCCATACTTTAAAATCTCATAAATGTTTACAGCTTAAAGTATAGTCCCATAGCTACTATCACAATCTAGTACCTATTTTATTTGATCCATTAATGACTTTGAAATAACCCAATATTTCAATATAGTTACCATAAAACATAGAAACGTGCTGTAGGGCACGTCAAATAAATAAATCAGTCAACTGTGCTGTATATTGCAATCTGAATTATAGTTATTTAAAATGACAGCCGCAAAAATATAGCCATTGAAGTCAGCTACGAATTATTTCAATAGTGCGCCACTGAACACAGAGCATATTGTACAGCTGTCAGTTCAAATTACAAAAAGCCACCGCCTGCTCGATGCAATCGAGATCAAAAATGTAAGCCCACAACCAGACTCGGACAGGCAGATGCAACGGCACTCAACCATATGTACGAGTATATATGTACATACCATAGAGATAGCACCAACAGGCAATTAAATGAAAATTTATCCAAGGCACGTTCGCAAGCTCCACAATGGGAGGAAAATTTAACAGCCACAGAGCGGGAAATGTGAGCGCAACAAATGTGCAACTTTTGGCTAAATAAGTAATGCCTTTTAAGTTAATTAGTGTGCAGCAAGAAGATCTCTAACTATTTCAATTATAAGTTTTTGCTAGTTCTATGAGGTTTCACAACTAATTGCCTCAATGTGTTCCTACACTTGAACAGAAAGTTTTAGATAAAATAATCTTAATATCTAATGTTACTTTTATAAAAAACAATAATAATTTTATATTATAATATATTTTATGTGCGACATCACAGGAATTTTTATTTCAAAGTCTTCTTCAAAATTATGTACAATTCTCATTCCTTAATTTCCACGTCATATTACTGAAATCTCTCGATAAATCAGGCGGTTTTATTGGATTAAATGCTGAGCTTACAAATTGTATTAGTTGAACCCTAAATAAACAAGTAGAGAAGCTAAAGTCGGGTATCCCGACTTTGAAATACTCTGTACATATGTGTAGTAACTTTTGTTTTCACGTTAATATCCAATTTATGATATTCATTTCTTTGTCAAAAGAATTTTGGCACGGTTATAAAGAAAATTCCAACATTGGTTACAGAAGTATACAGAAGAAGTTGCACAATGATTTCCATGATTCAAAAAATGATTTTTAAAAATACATCCAAACCCATTATCTTATGCGTATCTATGCGTGCATGTGTGTGTTTGTGTGTGTCTTTGTGCCTGTACAAAGCAGTAACAACAACAGCTGCGGTCACTGCTTGGTCATATATGGCTATAACTTCCTGTTAAATCGGCCTATCATTATGAAACTCGACATACGGACTCATAATCACTAAGGACGTATTTTCCGAATTTCAATGAAAAACTCCAAGAATTAAGGGAGTTACGATTTGCGGGGAGAGATGGAAATTCCAAAATACACATTTTCTGCGTATTCACATAAGGCATTTGGGACTAAAATTTGGTGTCTCTAGATCTTATAGTCTCGTATAGCGAACACACATAAGGCATCTTTATGCAAAATTTGGTCTCTCTAGCTCTTATAGTCTCTGAGATCCAGGTGTTCATACGGACGGACAGGCAGGGCTAGATCGTCTGGTCTTGTCACGCTGGTCAAGAATATATATATTTTGTGGGGTCTGCCACGCCTCCTTCTGCCTGTTACATTTTTCACCTCCCGCAAACCTAATATACTCTTGTACATTTCATTTACAGAGTATAACTAGTAGCAATCGCTTCAATTAATCTTCAAATTGGGTATCTTGTGGGTATCTGAATTTGTTGTTCCTAGACTTCACACAAAACAGTTTACAATTAGGGCATATTTGTTAACCTTTGCGGTTAAAGAATCATTGGCTTTATGTTTAGTGCCGGTTCAGTGGAAAGTTTGCATCTGACATTCTCAGGAACGTTGTGTTTGCTAAGTTGTTCGAGTATACAATTTGTTTACATGTACATGCATCATTTATTAACCCATTTATACTGTCATTTCTTCTTAATGTTAATAATGTTTAATCTGAAAACAAACTTTTAATTAATTTAATTGCATTGCATAAAATACATGAAACACACTTTCGCTTTAAGTAAATAGTAAATATTTTAAAGTAACTAAAGCTTTAAGGTTTTGGAACCGCATTTAAATACAATATATAAAGACTAGATTCAAAATTTGATTCATAATATGTGTAAGTAACTTTTGTTTTCACGTTAATATCCAATTTATGATATTCATTTCTTTGTCAAAAGAATTTTGGCACGGTTATAAAGAAAATTCCAACATTGGTTACAGAAGTATACAGAAGAAGTTGCACAATGATTTCCATGATTCAAAAAATGATTTTTAAAAATACATCCAAACCCATTATCTTGATTTAGTTCGATTTTAATTCTGAATACATATTGTAAGATATACATACTTTGAATACCTGTTGATTGACAACATATTCGTACAACCTAGAGCGGCCATCTCAGCCAATCCAATAATGATAGCAACGTGTCCGAAAAACGAATAGCTTTTTAGGTATTATATTTAACTCTACCTCTATCTCTATTCTGTAAAAGCTGTCCTGCGGGGAAATTTCTGATCATTTACTGCTGTGAGACGGGGCATAGCTTTAGGCTGTCCTTTTTTAAAGTTGGAAATATATCATAATATTATTCTATATTATAATACTATATATGTAATAGTATATTATAATATTATACTATATAAAACATTTTATAGTAATCTGTATCGACAGCACAATTTGTTGATTTATTAAAATATAAAATGTTTTTCTCCTGCTAAATTCTATCTATAAAGTCTATCTAAAGTCTTACTATTTATTTAGTTTTACTTGTCCTTCAAATGCACAATTCAAGCCCTTGAATGCTTGTGTTCGCTTAGTTTCTATTCATCTCTCACCTATAAAAAGCAATCTATCTGCAAATGTACTTTCATTCGATGTGCACTCCATTGATAACCCTCACAAACTCAAGCTATCTCATTGCCGCAAAGTGTACTTGAACTGTGAATGCGAGCACACGAGCGCCTAAAATTATTCGAATGTACCTACTTATTAATGAATGAATGTAGATCAATGCCCCCTATTTACGAGTATGGGTTGAAATATTATGTAAAGACTACTAACTATAACTACTCGTATTTATTTGGTGTGAGGTTTTCGAGATCTTGCTGCTCAATTGAGTTGCAAATTATGCATATGATGATGGTACAAGGCAAATGGTGCATTTATAAGTATGTATGTACTATGTATTATGGCATGCCTTTGTATCTGCTGTGTGTGTGTGTGAGTGTGTGTGTTTGTGTACAATATACATATACAAGTATGTATAGAATATGGATGGCAGGGTAGCTGCACAGTGTACACCAACTCTCAAGCACATGCATAACTCAATATTGCTCTGAGCTCAATCATTGATTTTCGCTGAAAGTTTAATTGAATCGTCTACGTCATCATCGTCAGCTGCAGCCTGCAGCTGCCTCTTTGTACTTTATACCACTACATACATAAATGTAGCACTGCACGTGCATCAATAAACACGTACGTGTGCATATGTATGTGTGCATGTGTAGGTTTGTATATATATATATGTGTGTTTATATGCATGTATATCAACGCCCCGATTAAACTTTGTATGCAAAATTTATGCAACGCATGCCGTTGGCGCCACGCATTTCTGTTGTTGCTGTTGTTGTTGTTGTAAGCATTGCATCGTGGCCAACGGGTGCCTCCGTTCAGCATCCCCTTTGGCATGTCTGGTTGGTAGGTGGTGGTGGGTGGTGGGTGGTAGTGGGTGGTGCAAACAATGTGCGCTTAATTAAGCACGCGCCTGCCTTGTTGTCTCTTTTGATTTTGAACGAGCACTTGTTGTAATTGTTGTTGCTCTGTTCTCTGATACGAAGCAGCATCAGCCTGCTCTGTTTTAAATTGATTCTGATAGGCAATGCTTTGATTTTTATGATTTGTTTTCAATTGGTTACAACCGAATGGAGGTCACAATGAATGATGACAGTTTGGTTGCACTTTAAAGAACTCTCAGCTCAAATATGTACATAAAGAAATAATACTTATATTTGACATATAACAGTGATTAAAGTATAATAAATCTAATAAAAAAACTAGTCTCTGAAATTACTGCAGAATCTGCTGTTAATTACAAAAGCAGCGAATCGTTGGACTTTAATGCTCAAGTTCATGTGCTCTACTTAAAGGATGGGTTATAAAGAAGGATTAAAAGATATCTAATAAAAGTATCGGGCATGTATAATTGCAATGTGATTTGTTTAGCCTTTCCGATATTCGCCAAACACAACTGGAAATAGAATTTCACTACAATTTAAAGTTTGTTTTTAATAAATTAATTTAATCAATTATTTCAATCAAAAACAATATTTGTATAGTACACTTTCTTTTCTTGGTGTTTAATCTAAAAATTATAACTTGGTAGCCCGAGTCGCTGTGACTAATCGACTTAGCCATTCTTACCATCAAACAGTTTGGAATTAAAATTTCGGGAATCGTTATTTGTACGAAAATATGCTTTAGGGTATAATTTTTGCAAACAAATGTATCAGGACGGCAATATTTGATAGGGATTATCGTTTCTTAGACTATGGCTATTGACATGGTCGATTTCAACACATTTTTTTGCCAATGTTCAATACTCTACAACTGTTGCTCCTACTACTTGAAACAATTCTTACAATCAAACAATATATTCTTACACTTTTTAGTGAGTAATATAAATATTGGTAAGCGTTTGACACACCTTTTCTAAAATTAATAGTGGTGGAACGTATTTTTCTACATGCGTGCAATTTCAGTTGTATTGTCGTATTTAATATTATATTCTATTCTCAATCAATTCTTATACACGTTTTCTGCTACAGTAAATGATTATTATAGAAACGATAGAGGCGCGCATTTTTTACAATTTAGCAACAGCAGTATAGTGTGAACCGGGCTCAACGAATATTTGTGTCATTTATAAAAGTACTTGACGATAATGATAGTTATTTTTATTGAGCTGCATTTAGGGCAAGCAAGCGTACTAAAAAGTTGTATGGCAAGCACATGTACATACATATGTATGTAAGTATGTAAGAGTACATATGTATGTGTGTATTTAGAGATCAGAAACCTGCAAGACGAGCAGAGAAATGCGATGCGGCCAAGATTCAAGATGGGGCAACAGGTGCAACGGGTTTTATTGTAGTGGCAATTTGTAACTTAAACATGACGATGGAATCACAATTAAATGAACAAATTGTACACATGTACGTACATATTCTGTATGTATATATTTTTATACTCACTGTCTATCGTATGATTAATGTTTGCATAATTTGCTAGCTCAAAGTATATTACACAATCGACCACAATCTTTGATATTTATTTTGCCATTGAATCAGTGATGATAGCACAAGTAAAAAATATCAGCGCCGTTTGATTTAAATTCACAAATTTTTATAACATTTTAATATTTATTTTATTTAAATTGAGCTTCGTGGGCACAGGCACAGACACAGACACACTCATACGCAAACAATTACGGCTACCACTTGCACGAAGTGGAAGAACTTAATATTTTTTTCGCCTTGGCTGCGCACTTAGCCGCAAAAGTAACAACAAAAACGGCATACAATAGCAATAATAATTTTTCAGCTGTGGTTTCAATACAAAATTAACAACAACAATTTCAACAAGAACGCCGATGCCAATAAGACAAACGTAAAGAGAGAATAACAAACGCGCGACAAACAATTCCCGCGTACAGCAATTCGGACGAAACAACGTCAACAAATATGCGCGCGTACAAACGGTAACAACAATAACAACAACACGACACCCCCACTCACGCCCAGTCACGGGCGTTACCAAGACGTACAACGCCAAAAGGCAAGCTTTGAGACTGCGCTGATCGCACAACAACAACTACAATAGCAGCAACAAATAAGACGATAGCAATTTTCATATGCATACATATATGTATGTATGTATTTATATGTATTTCCACCTGGATTGTTAACACTCTACACATTCATGTAGCCGTCATATTTTTGGCCAAGCTTGGTAAACACACACAAATCCACAAGTGGGCGATATTTTCAAGCACAAATTTCTCGCCTATTTAATATGAAAATATATTTTCCAAGCCCGTTAGCATTCGTCACGCACGACAGTTTTTAACTTAACATTCGATTAACCGACAAAAATAAAGCGACAACCAATCCACTACGTTGGAGCGCGAGCGACTGGAGCTTGTCATAGCCATGGCGCAGCTGTAGCAGCAACAAGTGTCAAAAACAGATGATCGTGCGGCTTGCGGCTCAGACCCCTCGGTGGCAACGCTGCGTGATCGAGAAAGAGCTAGTGTGTACACACTCAAGAATTTAAATTCAACGAATATTTAATAAATAAACACAGCGCTAAATTGCTTTGAATTAAATAAAATGATATTTTGCTTATTGTTACAGAAAATGCCTAAAACTACCCTAAAACCGATTAGCAAATAGAAAAAAAGACGCACAAAAGGGAATTAGCAAAAGTTGGGCACAAAATAGGAAAAAAAGTCGCCATAGCAATGGTTGTTGCCTTTGTTTACCGTTGGCTTTTGTACGCTGTTGCTATTGTTAATACATCGTTGTTGATTGCCGCACAAAGGCACACAGCCTCGGATAATCCGTCGACATACAATATAGGCGGCGTATTGAGCGACTCTGACAGCGAGGAGCATTTTCGCACAACAATAGCGGTGAGCATTTGTTTAGCTAACAGGATAGAAAACGAGCTTTAAAAAACCTTCCTTTCACATTTATTCCAGCATCTCAACTTTGATCAGCAATATGTGCCGAGGAAAGTTACCTACTATGATAAGACAATACGCATGGATAAAAATCCCATAAAGACGGTGTTCAACGTCTGCGACAAACTCATCGAAAAGCGTGTAAGTAGGCTTACAAAATGTTCCCTGCACTTTTGACTGTAACAGGCAATGCAATTACGTCGCCATTTCCGCTTGTGTGCGACAATCTCGCAGACGTTGCGCTTTGGCAAGCGAGTCTTTTATCCTTGGGCTACGTTTTAATATTTCAAAAGGAAATGAATCGGAAATTACTTGATGATAAGCGGTAATTTGGAAGTGCATATTACACTGCTTGGGTGAAAGGCGTCACTGGCACCTTATCTGACTGTTTGTTACAATCTGAATTGCGCAATTCATTGAGGCTCAATTTTTAAAATTCATTGTTATGAATCAGTGATTCCTTTGGCTTTGCCTGCTTGTGCTCTGAAGTGTGCACAATGTTGTTCTTTGTGCTTCAACGAATCTCAAACATTGCATTTAGCTTTAACAAAGATATTTAAGGAAAAAAAACACTACTTAATTTTGTTGTAAAATATTTCGAAAATATCAACCTACACACAGGTTAATGACCTTTAATGTACAGCTATACCAAAAGTTCACCCTCTATCCATTTCACCAGAGACACTTAATCATTGGTGTCAGTACATATATCAAATTCTTTTGACAATTTCTAGACTTGATACCATATTTCAAGCCTAGAACAACAACAACAACAAAACCATCTAAATCAATTCGATGCGTATTTCATTTGGACCGCAAAAACCATCACACGGTCTGTGCCAAGCTCATTTGTCATCATTTACACTAAAACTCAGACAACGGCCCACTAAATGAGGAATGTTCCATCAGGCAGCGAGCGCATTTATCATTTACCGGCACACAAATACGTGCGTCCATTTTTAACCTATCATTGCACACAGACACACACTCTTTTTCCCCCCACATGTAAGAGTATATACACAGAGGTAAAAAAAAAACTAATGTTTACTCAGGCACTCTCCTTGCGCTCGTCCATAATGATATATATTTTGGCAGTCAATTGAACGCTCTCTTGACGCCATTTTGCGCGCCCAATTCGATTTACACTTCCGCTTGTCTCGAGTGCCAACATCAAGGACATTGAACAACGTCAACGAGGTTGCCAACTGCCGCTCGCTCATTCGCACTGTCTTAGGCTTTGCTTGTGCGCCTTCTTCCTGTTTAGTGCTGCCTTTGCTCATTTGTACTTTTTCTCATAGGTCTACGCCGTTGTCGTTTCGCATGAACAAACCTCAGGTGATTTGTCGCCGGCGGCTGTAAGTTATACGAGCGGCTTCTACTCAATACCCGTCATTGGCATATCCTCACGGGATGCGGCCTTTTCCGATAAGAATATACACGTTTCGTTCCTGCGCACCGTACCCCCTTACTATCATCAGGCGGATGTCTGGCTGGAGATGTTGAGCCATTTCAGCTATACGAAGGTACAAAAAGTTTACTGAGTTTTGACTTATTGCATTGTCTAACAAATCTGTTTGCGTTATTTTCTATTCCTTTCTTTCTGTTCTTGCCTCCGCATTGTTAGGTAATCATAATCCACAGCTCGGATACGGATGGACGCGCCATTTTGGGTCGCTTTCAGACAACATCGCAAACTTACTACGATGATGTCCGATACGACGACGTGCGTGCCACTGTGGAATTGATTGTTGAATTTGAGCCGAAACTGGAGAGTTTTACCAGCCATTTAGTAGACATGAAGACGGCACAGTCGAGGGTATATTTGATGTATGCAAGGTGAGGGAAACATACACACACACTTGTTGTTATTTTCAAGATGTTCATTTATTTGTTCCCCATACTAACAATAATAATTTGTATACCCTGTATCCGTAGGGTAAAAAGGGTATATTAGGTTTGTGCAAAGTATGTAACATGCAGAAGGAAGCATCTCCGACCCCATAAAGTATATATATTCTGAATCAGCATGATGAGAGAAATCGATCTAGACATGTCCGTCCGTACGTCCGTCTGTCCGCCCGTCCGCCTGGATGAACGCAAGGATCTCAGAAACTATATAAGCTAGAATAACCAAAGTTGGCATCCAGATTCTCCTAGGTCCGAGAAAGGACGAGTTTATTTAATTTTTTGGAATTTTCCCCCCCTTCCCCCCCTTCCCCCGCTACCTAAACCAAACTTTGCACACATCATATACATATATATAATTATCTACTGTTGTTTAAAATTTAATACGGTTAATTCTAAGAAATGTTATTAGGGAAATAAATTCTCGCCAGTACACCCCCCCCCCCCCCCCCCAAACTGCAGCAACAAGTTCGCTCTTCTTCTTCCTCTTTTTGCTGCTGCTTTGGGCGCATATATGTAACTCAGTGACGGAAGTTTACCTGGGTACAGGGTATTACACTGTCGGGCTTGCTCGGCTGTAGCGTTCTCTTGTTTTATTTTATAAAATGATCCATTACTTGTGTGTTTGAGAGTTTTATAATATCAAGATATGCTTTATAATTTATAATATACATACATGCTTCGATTAAGATATTAGCTAATCTGAAAATTTAATTTAATTAAATTACGTAGTATTATTTAGTATCATTTAGTAAAATGCGTCTTCTTTGTCGAGAATGTAAAGACTATCCATTCAGTTTGAACTGTAATTTTTACACAGCTCTTAGTTTGAAAAATCGATTCAGCAATGCCTCAACCCATACAACTATTTTTTTTATTTATTAAGCTAACCATTTTATACTTCTCCTAATGAGCCACAAAGCTATGGTCATAATAGCACTATTAGTTTAATGCTGTGAAAAACATAAAAAGCTCTACAAACAGCAATCTGTGCTTCCCTTGAGCTTTTCGTTCATTACTTGTATACGAATATATCCAAAATCACGAAATCAACTTAAATGCCACATACCGCAAATTGTGATAAGTTTTCACACCCATTTCACTCTCGCTCTTTCGCACACTACCCAGCACCGAGGATGCACAAGTTATATTCCGCGATGCTGGCGAATATAACATGACCGGAGAGGGCCATGTGTGGATTGTAACGGAGCAGGCGCTGCATGCGAACAATACGCCCGAAGGAGTGCTTGGTCTGCAGCTCGAGCATTCCCACAGCGACAAGAAGCACATTAGGGTAAGTGTGAGCATAAGTGTCAGTATGGCCCACAGAAGCGGCCCCTCCAGCATTCAGAATTCAGTAGTCAGCTTCCAGCCTCTAGGCCCGCTTACCACGCTGCTTGGCTTGCTGAAATATTTATGAAAGGACTTACCTCATCACCCTGCTCTCTCTCGTTCTCTCTACATATCTCCCTTTCTTTAAATCATGCAGGACAGCGTTTATGTGCTTGCCTCGGCTATTAAGGAAATGATTTCAAATGAGACCATTGCTGAGGCGCCAAAGGACTGCGGTGATTCGGCAGTGAACTGGGAATCGGGTGCGTAAACATAATGTGACCTGTTAATTGAGTTTTAAGTTAACCAAATGCATTAAATATGTGGCAGGCAAACGACTCTTTCAGTACTTGAAGTCGCGCAACATCACTGGCGACACAGGGCAGGTGGCCTTTGATGCCAATGGGGACCGCATTTATGCAGGCTACGATGTCATCAACATACGGGAAAAGCAGCAAAAGCTGGTAGTGGGAAAATTCAGCTACGACAGTGTAAGTTAAAGGACCAGTCTGCAAACATACTCGTACAAATGCAAATTCGAACAAATGCTGACATCTTTACAGGAGAAGGCGAAAATGCGGATGCGGATCAATGACAGCGATATCATCTGGGCGGGCAAACAGCGACGGAAGCCAGAGGGCATTATGATACCCACCCATTTGAAAGTTCTCACCATAGAGGAGAAGCCCTTTGTCTATGTGCGGCGCATGGGCGATGATGAGTTTAAATGCGAGCCGGATGAACGACCCTGCCCACTTTTTAACTCCACAGATGATACGAGTAAGTGAAAAACTCAATCCATTATACTATCGAGCCGCTCTATATTTTGACTTTTCTTTCTAGCCAACGAATTTTGCTGCCGAGGCTACTGCATCGATCTCTTAATAGAGCTCTCGAAACGCATTAATTTTACCTACGATCTAGCCCTGTCGCCGGATGGTCAATTCGGTCATTATATTTTGCGCAATAACACGGGGATAAAGAATAAGGAATGGAATGGTACTGTTTCTGGATTAGTAAAATGAATTCATCAGAATAATTCATCCCTGTTTGTACAGATAAATAATTGATTTATTTATTCTAGGACTTATTGGCGAGTTGGTCAATGAACATGCCGACATGATCGTCGCACCACTGACCATTAATCCGGAGCGTGCCGAGTACATAGAATTCTCGAAGCCATTCAAATATCAAGGCATTACAATACTCGAGAAGAAGGTGAAGCATATGAAAACTGTTTTCAAAGGGAATGCGGTTTCACATTAGTCATTTGGAACTTTCGGTCTGGCAAGGATAATTTCAAAATAATTACAAATATAACTTTTGGAACCTTTGGAGCTTTTGGTCTGTCGACCAAAGAACTTTCTTTAAATAATATACGAGTATCGAATCTATTTTTTAACTTGACCAAATGGTTGATGTGAAGCTTCATACCCCTCGGTGGCAGCCTTCACATGCTTATTGTGCCATTTTGTAATTATATATTTATTACTTACTGTTATAAGTTATTAAAATGTTCCATAATTTAACAACAAATGTAAAATTACAGCCTTCGCGATCGAGTACTCTGGTGTCTTTTTTGCAACCATTTAGTAACACGCTATGGATCTTGGTAATGGTGTCGGTCCATGTTGTGGCGCTCGTGCTATACTTGTTAGATAGGTGCGTACCAATTCCCAATTCCATAAGTCCAATGCACATACACACATACTCGCACACACGTCCCCTTCAGAATAAAGTTCATGTTATAGACTTAACTTTTTCGACAGTTAACAACAATTTCATGCCCCATGACCATAAACCATCGCCATGGTTTGCTAAAATACTATAATGGATATTACTAACCCTCTATAATATTCTCTAACATCTAGATTTTCACCGTTTGGACGCTTTAAGCTGTCGCATACAGACAGCAATGAAGAGAAGGCTTTAAATCTCAGTTCAGCCGTTTGGTTCGCTTGGGGTGTGCTACTGAACAGCGGCATTGGTGAGGGGACACCGCGCAGTTTCTCGGCTCGCGTTCTGGGCATGGTTTGGGCCGGTTTCGCCATGATCATTGTTGCCTCATATACTGCCAACCTGGCTGCTTTCCTCGTGCTCGAAAGGCCCAAAACTAAGTTGAGCGGCATAAATGATGCGCGTCTGCGCAACACAATGGAGAACTTAACGTGTGCCACGGTAAAGGGCTCATCGGTGGACATGTATTTCCGGCGACAGGTTGAACTATCCAACATGTATCGCACAATGGAGGCCAACAACTATGATACTGCCGAGCAGGCCATACAGGATGTGAAGAAGGGGTAACAATGCAGCTAAAAAAGATCGGTTGATGTTGAAGATCGGCTGATTGTAGCTGAAATAGTCGCATGTTTGGCACTACTACCAAGAATTCCAACTACTCGTACTACTACAACTAACTACACTCATCAATTCTTACTCTTCACTTCAATACTCAAACTTTTTTAACATTCTCACTACTTAGTGACTCTTCCAGTAGCCGTAGTGTTGCCCCCGTATTTAAACTCCCCTCTACATGTTTCGTAAACGTTTCTACTTCAGCGCTCTTTCAAAACACTTTTCTTACTTGTTGTGAACTAATCTTGACTGCAATTTATTCGTAATCTTCCCTTGTGTTCCTAATAATTAACCTCTGCTTCTTCTTCCCAACAGCAAGCTAATGGCTTTCATTTGGGACTCCTCGCGTCTGGAGTACGAGGCCTCAAAGGACTGTGAGTTGGTTACAGCTGGTGAGCTTTTTGGACGCAGCGGATATGGCATAGGCCTGCAAAAAGGCTCGCCTTGGACTGATGCGGTAACCCTCGCCATATTAGAATTTCATGAGAGTAAGTATAAGTTCAACTTACGCCGACTTTCTCACAGTTTGTCGTTATGATATTGCAGGTGGGTTTATGGAGAAACTTGATAAGCAATGGATTTTTCATGGACATGTGCAGCAAAATTGCGAGCTCTTTGAGAAAACACCCAATACGTTGGGCCTAAAGAATATGGCCGGCGTTTTCATACTTGTTGGCGTTGGCATAGCTGGTGGCGTGGGTCTGATTATTATCGAAGTCATCTATAAGAAGCATCAGGTGAAAAAACAAAAAAGATTAGACATAGCCAGACATGCAGCGGATAAGTGGCGTGGTACAATAGAGGTTTGTAAGCCCTACATCCAACAGACCCCAAACCTAATGTATAACTCCACAGAAACGAAAAACCATACGCGCCTCATTGGCCATGCAGCGGCAGTACAATATTGGACTGAACTCAACTCATGCACCGGGCACAATCAGCCTAGCCGTGGACAAGCGGCGCTATCCACGTTTAGGACAGCGCATGGGCCCCGAACGCGCCTGGCCCGGGGACGCTGACGTCCTTCGCATACGCCGACCTTACGAGCTTGGCAAGCCGGGCCAATCACCCAAAGTGATGGCCCCACCTTTTGGCAAGACACGCCCACAACAGAACATATTGCCACCGCGTTACTCGCCTGGTTATACCAGCGACGTGTCGCATTTGGTAGTTTAAGTTAACATTTTTGGTAATCCCAATTAAAAACCGAGACACAAGTAGTATATATACACATATAAAATATGAATAATTAATTGCGATGTGTCATAAATTGCTCAAAAGGAAACAAAAACCATACCAGCCAGGGAGAATAAGTACTTGAACGTGAAAATTAGCAGCCTGTTTGTTATACACCTAACTCGGCCTATACGTGTATATGGCATATACTGGTATAATATGTAATACTATATACATATATGAATTAATGTCGGCATTTATTTAAGTGATTACGTTTGTGTAGCCTTTGATGAATTTTGTAAAGCCATTGCTCAAGTTTGTGTTCAACCCTGAAATGCTTTCAATGTGCTTCTTGCTAAAAACGCCCTCAAATTTAAACAGTATTTTTAATAGCAATATATTCAGCTGATCTCTCTTACCAACGTACATATATGCTTCTTATTCAAATCTTTAATGAACCATCTTCAAGCCCACCTGTGGTACAAGGTGTATACTACTCGACATTAAAAAACGATTTTCGGGCTACTTTTTTGCCCAAAACTAAAAGCTCCGATTTTCTTCAATAGCAAAAAAAAAAAAAAAAACAAATTATAGTATACCATCTAACTAAAGAAACACTACCATTTATGCCAAAACCATAAGTACTTCCCCACAGCTGGCTTAGCACATATAGTACGTAGCTGCCACCTTCTCATATACATATAGTATATACATACAAAACAGAGATTTATTGAAAAAAAAGACGCTTTTATGTACAAAGAAACAAATTGAAATATAAACAAAAATGTAAAACGATACAAAGTATGTGTGTTAATAAAATTACAGTCAACGACCCTGACGATTTAAAAACATGAAAATTAATTAAATACACAAAGTTTAACATTGCGAAGCTTAAATTGCTCAAAACATGACTAAACTCAAAGTCGAGAGCCAAATTTAAATTTAAATTAAAAAACATGTTGTAATATTTGTTTATAAGTTAAGTGTGAAAGTTAACAGCATAAATGTGAAGCAAGAAACAAAACCATTGAACAAAAATACTAAGCAGCCTAAAATGAATTTTAAATGTTTTGAATGTGTAAACAGTTTATGCCAATAAAATAAATATTGAAAACCTAAATGGATGCTGCTTTTATTAATTAGGAAGCATCTGGAGTTGGGAAGGGTAATTGATCAAATAGTCCACAATTCAAATCAATTAAAAGTATTTGTCACCAAACGTTTTAAATGAACAGTATCCCACAGATCTACCCAGAACACCTTTTTTAAGGGTATACAAAAGGAAAAGACGATCATCCAAAATTGCCTTTAAAGCTAACAATTCGAGACATCTGGCTATTTAGTGTTGAGTTTTGTAACCAAGTCAAGAGCATGGGAAGGAAGCTCTTCCTTATTGTCTGCCTGTTGACAACGTTAACGTTATAACCTTACCTGATAAGTGCAAGGGTGTATTGTTTTTAATATGCACCTTTGTAATACCTGAATATTAGTAGACCACATCTTATAGGTATATAGCAGCAGGACGAGACCAATCCCAATCAAGATGTCGCTTTCAATCACTGCCCCTTCCATAGTTTAAGTTTTATCGCCAAAAAAATTGGATGGGCACAGATAATATTTTTAGATTGTCATGATTTTTAAACAGTTTTTGATTATTTCTAAAAATATGGAAACCATATTAAGCATGTTACAGATATAAGTGTTAGTTTAGCATCAGTCGTAAGCCGCGATTGGAGATCATGGAGGACCAAATGCGAAATAAGCACAAAAATGCTTTCTAATGAAGGATAAAATAGTACGGTCCATTATTATGGACGGTTAAAGTTTTCTGTAAGAGATAGTGAAGGGTTCTACTCAGCTCGCTTATAATCGATTAGATATTCTAGTCCTATAGTTATGGGATTTATCAGTTCCTTTTTAAAATACCTACGATGGTTGCAGATTGTCCCACACATGAGGGGGAGAGACAAGAGAGATCATTTGTTGGCCTCTGAATAATTTGTTGTTCCTCCTGAAACACCTACATACTATACTTGTATGTATATATTTTGCAAAGTTTGAATAGGCCTTTAGAAATTATTTATTGTGTAATTTTTTGGATTTATTTACAGCTCTCGTCAGTTCTTAGTGCAAATTCAACTGGCTCTGGCAAAATTCCATAATTGATTGACATGCTTAATGAATAATTTATGTTCGCTATGATGATGAGTGATGCCTCGATTAAATTGTTTGCATTTTTGGTTCAAACGATTGATTTACTTTATTGCTGTTCGTTCTAATTAAGTCGTAAATATATACGGGTATATTATTTTTAAAAGATTTTCAATTTAACTGGTTGATGCAATTTTCATACAAAGAGACTGATTAGACATTGAATGTACTTTTACTTACACGTTCTTAGCTAACATTTCTCGTGCAACTTAATATTTAAATTACCAAGTCACTGATAATAAATTATTCGATATAACATTGTACAATTTTTTGGATTCTTCTTAGACATATTTGTCAATTAGTTCTTATCAGAAAAGGTACGATTTATAACTTTCCAACAGAAACTATCCTATATAAAGAGCCAGTAACTCTGAATGAAGCCTGTAAGTTAGCTTCGCTGTTTCGATGCGTTCTTTAGTAGTTCTACTGTATATTGCCTCTTGGGGCACTGTGACTGCGGTATACTTGTATAATAGCCCTCGGTTGCCCAAGGCTATTACGCCCTACCACTACGATCTATATGTCCAAACACATTTACAGGATATTGGAAACCAACACTTTGAAGGTCCTGCAGGACACTGATCAGATTGTTCTACACGCTCAAAATTTAACGATCAACGAACCAACAATTAAGTTGAAAAGATTAATGAATTCTCAAATCCTCAAGATTGTCTCATCCGAATTTAACCCATCCCTCGACTACTTTATTATCCAAACGGCGGTGAAATTGGAGAAAGGAGCAATTTATTATTTAACATTAGAGTTTTCCGCCTCATTATCCGAGGCGAAATTTGGTTATTATATTCAGGCCCTTGAGTCTGGCAATTCTACCGGAATGAGGTATTCAATGAAGAGTCTTAAATGTAGCTTAAAGAATGTAATCATGCCTTTCCTTGTTTCGATGAGCCAGCTTTGAAGGCGACCTTCTCCGTATCTTTAGGTCATCACAAAAACTATACAAGCCTGAGTAATACTGAGAAATATAGAGTGCGATATCATTAAGTTGTGACCACTTCGGATCATCCATTCAGTAGTGTAACTATTTTCTCTTACAGGGACCATAATATTGATTACATTTGGTCTGGTTTTAAGACTACACCAAAAATGTCAACCTATTTGTTGGCTTATTCGCTCAATCAGTTTTCACACATATTTAGTCAAACGCAAGGCCCGAGCTCAATTAAGTTTCGTACTTGGGTCCGTTCAGATGCCCTTCAAAATGCGACCTATGCCGCTGATGTTGCACCTAAAATACTTCATTACTTTGAGGAGCTGTTTAAAATACCATTTCCCATACCAAAAGTAGATCAGTTGGGTATGTCAGAATTTAAATATGCTGGTATGGAAAACTGGGGCTTAATTGAGTATAGAGAGTCGGCTATCCTACACAATCCAGATGAAAATAATATTGGGAAAAAGCAGCACGTTGCTGATCTTATAGCACATGAATTGGCCCATATGTGGTGGGGGAACCTCGTGACAATGTCCTGGTGGGGTGATGCGTGGCTTAAGGAGGGATTTTGTAAATACTTCAGCGCTGTTGCGGTTGTTCACGTTCACCCAGAATGGAAACATTTCTTTGAATCTTATGGCAGATTACAGCTCCATGCATTTGATCATGATGAAATACTTTTGAACGAAACCATTCCCATATCACATTCAATTGTACAGAGTAATCCGGAAGAAATTTTAAGGTACTCTACCATTTTCTATAAAAAAGCTGCCTCAGTAATAGGCATGATGTCTGCTATATTGGGCAGTGAAGCCTTCTACGATGGACTGCGATCGTATCTAAAAGACAATGCCTATGGGAGCACAACGCTGAATCAGCTTTGGAATCATTTGCAATCAGCCAGCGATCGTGTGGGTGCATTGGACAAAGCTTATAACATAAGAACTATCATGGAGTCATGGACCCTACAAAGAGGATACCCTTGCATCAAGGTTCAGCGTAATTATCAAACGAATGAGGTCACTGTAAGCCAGAACCACTTCGCCAATGACACAAAATCGTGCTGGTGGGTGCCCCTTAGTTTTACAACCCAATCAGAGAGCAACTTTAATAATACTCGGCCCCGTTTTTGGCTCAAGTGCAATGCGAAGGGCATGGCCAAAGCTGTAACGGTAAACCTCAAATCATCAGAAAATGAATGGATTGTCTTTAATATCCAATCAATGGGGAACTACAGAGTTTATTATGATCCCCGGAATTTGAAAATGATAAGTGATAGTTTACTTCTCCCGGACCATGGAGGCATCCATGTCTCAAACAGAGTTCAGGGATTGTATATACTTCACTCAAATGCAACCTAAGCTGCTCAATCAGACCTTGGACTTTCTAACTTACTTGAGAAAAGAGCGTGAATATATTCCATGGGAAATGTGTGTATAATGGGTTTGGATGCGGCAAACGATTCCTCATCTGGAATGCTAGAGTCGAGCAGGGACAACTCTTAAATACCCTGCATTCACTCTTACAAGAACCATATATGTAAAGTAATATTTTTAATTTAATTATTTTTAAATTACACGAATTAAATGAAAAAGTTAGGCATCCGGACTTTGAAATACACTGTACATATGTGTAGAATATTTATAATGCATCTTGGACTCAAATTTTGTGTTTCCCATAAAGCATGTGGGGGGAAAATCAAAAAAATAAAACAAACTCATATAGCGTACACACATGTGGCATCTTCGTTCAAAATTTGGTGTCTCTACCATTTATAGTTTCTGAGATCTAGGTGGTCATACGGACGGACAGACGGAGAGACAGACAGGGCTAGATCAACTCGTCTTGTCATGCTGATCAAGAACATATATATGTGTTTTGTGGTGTCTGCCACGCCTTCGGCTTGTTACATTTTTCACCTCTCGCAAACCCAATACACTCTTGTACATTTCATGTACAGAGTATAAACATACATTTACATCGGTATGACGTCTATGTATACATAGTACTAGAAAAATTACCTTTACGAGTAAGGCTAAAGGTTTCCTTAGCGGAGTGCATCGAAAAAATAAATTGGTTGATCTTTCTTGAAGTTGCAGATCATGAATAACAAGTTCGGGTATTCTAGCTCTAATAATTTCTGAGATCCTTGCGTTCATACAGATGTATAGATTGACGAGCATTGCTTTTTTAGCTTATAGGGCCTGCCACGCCTCCTCCTGTGTTTTAAATAAACTCTTATGCTCTTTTACTATACAATATTTAAATAAAGAAGTGACTGACAACAGAATATTCGTCAGCAGCTCGTTAAGTTTATTGGATACTTTGACAAAAGCTAATTCTTTGTCAATTATTTCTTATCAGCAAAGGTAAGATTTATAACTTTCCAACAGAAGCTATCCTATATAAAGAGCCAGTAAGTCTGAATCAAGCTAATAAGTTAGCTTCGCTGTTTCGATGCGTTCTTTAGTAGTTCTTCTGTATATTGCCTTATGGGCCTTTGTGACGGCGACATATCATAACCCTCGGTTGCCCAAGACTATTACGCCCTGCCACTATGATCTCAAAGTTCAAACACATATACAGGACATTGGAAACTCACACTTTGAAGGTTCCGTTGGCATTGTTTTAAAAGTACTGCAGAACACGGACCAGATTGTTCTACACGCTCAAAACTTAACGATCAACGAACCAACAATTAAGTTGGAAAGATTAATGAATTCTCAAATTATCAGTATTGTCTCAACCGAGTTTAATCCATCCCTTGACTACTTTGTAATTCAAACTTCGAAGAAATTGCAAAAAGCAAGTCTCTATTATCTAAACATAGAATTTGCAGCTCAATTAACAAATACGAATTTGGGATATTTTATTGAGAATCTTGAGCCTGGTAATCCTATGAAAAGGAGGTATTCAATGAAGAGTTCGTCATCTTATATATCTAGGTATATTAAGCATACCAATTTGTAAAATCTCTTTTCAGTTGGGCCACGGTAACACAGTTTGAAAGAGTTGGAGCTCGTTATGCCTTTCCTTGTTTCGATGAGCCAGCTTTGAAGGCGACCTTCTCCGTATCTTTAGGTCATCACAAAAACTATACAAGCCTGAGTAATACTGAGAAATATGGAGTGCGATATCAGTAAGTTGTGACCCCTTCGGATCATCCTTTCAGTAGTGTAACTATTTTCTCTTACAGGGACCATAATATTGATTACATTTGGTCTGATTTTAAGACTACACCAAAAATGTCAACCTATTTGTTGGCTTATTCGCTCAATCAGTTTTCACACATATCTAGTCAAACACAAGGTCCGAATTCAATTAAGTTTCGTACTTGGGTCCATTCAGATGCCCTCCAAAATGCGACCTACGTTGCTGAAGTTACACCTAAAATACTTCAATACTTTGAGAAGCTCTTTGAAATTCCATTTCCCATGTCAAAATTAGACCAATTGATTATGCCAACATTTAAATTTAATGGAATGGAAAACTGGGGCTTAATTGTGTATAGGGAAGCATCTATCTTATACAATCCAGGTGATATTAAACAAAAGCAGGAAGTGGCTCGTCTTATAGCACATGAATTGGCCCATATGTGGTGGGGGAACCTCGTGACAATGTCCTGGTGGGGTGATGTGTGGCTTAAGGAGGGATTTTCCACATACTTCAGTGCAATTGCCGTGGATCACGTCCACCCAGAGTGGCAATATTTCTTAGAATCTTATGGCGAATTACAACTCGATGCATTTGATTATGATGACAAGAAAAGAATAAACAAAGTTTCCATATCACATTCAGTTGTTCAGAGTAACACGGACGAATGGGAAAAAGATATCAGTGTGTTCTACCATAAAGCTGCCTCAGTAATAGGCATGATGTCTGCTATACTGGGCAGAGATGCCTTCTACGATGGACTGCGATCGTATCTAAAAGACAATGCCTATGGGAGCACAACGCAGGATCAGCTTTGGAATCATTTGCAATTAGCCAGCGATCGTGTGGGTGCATTGGACAAAGCTTATAACATAAGAACTATCATGGAGTCATGGACCCTACAAAGAGGATATCCTTGCATCAAGGTTCAGCGTAATTATCAAACGAATGAGGTCACTGTAAGCCAGAACCACTTCGCCAATGACACAAAATCGTGCTGGTGGGTGCCCCTTAGTTTTACAACCCAATCAGAGAGCAACTTCAGCAACACTCGGCCCCGTTTGTGGCTCAATTGCAATGCGAAGGGCATGGCCGAACCTGTAACGGTAAACCTCAAATCATCAGAAAATGAATGGATTGTCTTTAATATCCAATCGATGGGGCACTACAGAGTTGATTATGATCCCCGAAATTTGAAAATGATAAGTGATAGTTTACTTCTCCCGGACCATGGAGGCATCCATTTCTTGAACCGGGGCCAACTGATCAGGGATTGTATGTATTTCGCTAAACTGCAACCTAAGCGGCTCAATCAGACCTTGGACCTTCTAACTTACTTGAGTAAAGAGCGTGAATATATTCCATGGAAAATGTTCAAAGACAACTCTGCTAAGCTGTTGGCGATAATGAGCCCAGAAGCCACACAGGTACTGGAAATCGCATTTTAAATTTATGATTATGATATGATTTTTTTCACAGAAATTCGGAGCTGAAATAATTCAACCGTTATATCGGAAAGTTGACGATCTAAATGGAGGCAACAGTGATGTGATCTTAAGGCCTCTAATTGAAGAGCTGGCATGTAAATTCAAAGTTAAAAAGTGTGTTTAATAAACCACACATACTATTTACATGATAGTCTTATTCTCTAGTTAAGTGCCAAGTTGTAGAAAAGCCTGACTAGGCTAAAGCCTATGCGCTCTTTTTTGGCTACATTTCAGAAAAGTAACTGTCCTCGATGTATAATATTTATTTTAATTTCCATGCTCGAACTTACTACTAGTTTGACGGATAGTTAAAACTTTCTAAATAGAGAGTTATATACTATAATTTAAATTATATTCTGTCATGTGCTTATTAATATTTAAAGACGTATTTTGTTGTTAGGCGGTTTCTTCCAATTTTATATATAGACTTTGTTTATAATTTATATAAAGAAACATTCACTTCAAACCAGGATAAAAAGAATAATTAGGAATAACCGATGCACTCTTGAGAGATGTGCAGAACAAATAACTAAGTTATCTAATAATTTTTTTTAGTCGCTTATCATGACAAACTTAAATTAAACCTTTGCAGCAAGGTATTGTTTTCAATTCTTATCTAAAAACATTAAAATTAATATAATTATGGCAATTAAATATTTGATTCGACTATTTGTCAACGACCAGCCAGGCAGACTCCCAGCCGACTCAACCGGCCCGAACTCTCAATATTCGGAGTCAAGCTAGTACTAACTGCAACGAAGCAGTTTTTTTCGGTGCCTCCGACAGAAGCCGATCGTAACAATAATAACAACAACACCAACAACGACGACGACGACGATGGCAACAAAGCTTCGTTGATCGATGAGAAAAGTCATTGGCACAGGTGCACTGCGAAAATGGAAAGTCATCCATGAAGTCAACTTTTATTTTAAGCTTTAATTGTATTCTCTTAATCGGGGAGGCGTGCTTTGGGGATTTTAGTTCGACTGTAATACGCTTCTTAATTGAATGGATGCGTAATTTGTTTAAGATTGGGGTATTTTCGAGGCCTAAAGCCTTTTTCGTCCGGGTACTCTCTAACTTATCTTCCGTGACTTACAACCCGAAGACTCCTTTAGCTCCACTATTCTTTTCTATATGAAGTTTGTTTACACTGCGGCATACTCAGGAAAGAGCTTATGGACTCTTCTAAGGATTTTTGAGGATAAAGCTTTCCAAATTATTGATTTCTAAATGTTATCAATTTAAATTAACAATTTAAAAAAAATATATCGAAGATGTTGCTAGTTGATTTTTGAAAATCAAAATTAACGTTTGCTTTGTATTAAACACTAGAGATGATAATTTTGTGATGCTTAGAAAAAAACTGATAAGAATAAGAAGAAAAACTAGCATCTACAAATGGACATAAATCCGAATTTTCATTCATTAAAACGTAACCGTATAACAACATTTTTAAGATGATCTTTGAAGGAAGATCCAATAATTTATTCCGAAAAAGCAGGCTAGGGTTAGTTAACGAACATAAAGCTACTTCATGTCACTGGCTATGTATAGAGTCTACGCTTGTTGTTGTAGCCCAGCGACGAGCAGCCAACATACGAGTACTCTTAAGGTACAAACTCTATTCTAAACAGCTGTTGCATTTCAACCTATAGATAAATCTATTAAAAACTTGAAATCAGTTGACGGAACCATCAATTATTAAACTACACAAAATCAGTTGCAGGAATATCGGCAGTGTGAAGCATTTCCTGCAGCTCCGATAACACCTACACCCGATTTGTAATTCAAATTAAATATTTTATGATTATGGCTAATAGGCATTTATTGCGCTACATCATTAAAACAAGAGTTTAATTTTAAGGGCTACAAATAAGTATTTAAACAGATTTTTCGGCACAACATAATTTTTGACAATAATTTAGAATTCTTTCGTTCTATTTAAAATTGATTTTTCACTTCTCAAAATGTGCTAAACCACTTTCTAGACTTTGCTAATGAGCAAGCGTTTTAATTAATTAAGTCTAGACAAAGCCCACAACAATAAATTCTGACCCAAATTCTCACATAGACATTTGGTAATGTAGATTTGACTGGATTTACCTTGAAACCTTTCAGAACATCGCAATTCAATATTCCAAAATAATACAATTTTTCACATCCGGCCTTAAAAATATGTATTTTGATAAGATTCAAATGATAATATCCAGAACGTAGCCGTTGAATGGTTTCCAAGCATCTATAAGTACAAACAAATATGCTTTCTATTTGGCATTCCAATGCCTCACTTTTCACGTTGATGCCATTATTGAAATGTGTAATCCATAAAAACGTTGACAGGCCAATATGTTCTGTTTTTTATCAAATTACCTCGTATATGATTTGTATGTACAAATTGTAGAGAAGCCGCTTACCAACATTTTCTCATCTGAATTTGAAATTAAAAAACAAATTTTTAATAGAAACCATATGGAAGGGTTTGCAACACTTCTAGTAACTAACCAAAAAATTTATTTTGTATCTGCAGATTGTAAATTTTTAGTCATCTATTGGTTGTGAAAAAAATTCCATTCCCCATGACTGTTATCAAAAATTGTGAAGAGATTTTATAACAGACCACAATTTTTTATTTGATTCCATCTAATTTTTTTCTTCAAATATTTGTAAATGCTATGTCAAAAGCCCGTATTTGTTGTCTCAAGAAACAAATAGTTTAGGAAATTTACAACTAGATAACCCATAAGTTATTGTTTACTGATTAACAGAAATGTCACCAAGTAATTTCTAGAGCCGATATCATTTGACGCAAAGCTACTGACGTCATGATTTTCAATTTTTTATCTACGTGTACGAGTGTGTGACACGCAACACCTTCGCTAATTCATAATAATGGAGAAGCGAACATATCTAGATACGTTTTGATCCGTGCGGAATTCCCTTGAATTGCTGAACGTTAGCTCCGCCAAATTAAAACCTTTTTTAAGTGGTATAAAGCGGTTGATTCAATTAACAAACAAGTGTTATCTCTTTGGGTGACAACAGTATTATGTTAGCCTATTGTTTTTGTTTGTCAACAACTTCTTAACTGATATACTACATATATTTATTAGCAATATGACAAAACAATTGCTTTGTTCTTACTGTACCCATGTGTCATTGTCATTGATAGCCCCTCACCTTGTATGGGTGCCCTATCATAGACCAATAGACTTCTTTAGCCGAAAGATTGTTCTTTCCCGATACCCAGCTTCTTTCTTTTTATACTCTGTACATGAAATGTACAAGAGTATATTAGGTTTGCGGGAGCTGAAAAATGTAACAGGCAGAAGGAGGCGTGGCAGACCCCACAAAGTATATATATTATTGATCAGCGTGACAAGACGAGTCGATCTAGCCCTGTCTGTCTGTCTGTCCGTCTGTCCGTCCGTCCGTATGAACACCTGGATCTCAGAGACTATAAGAGATAGAGACACCAAATTTTGCACGAAGATGCGTTATGTGTGTATTCTATACGAGTTTGTTTTATTTTTTTGATTTTCCCCCCACTTCCCCCCTATGGGGGTTTTCCCGATTTTCCATTCGTATAATCGCCTATATCTCGGAGACTATAAGACCTAGGCACACCAAATTTTAGTCCAAGATGCCTTGTGTGAATACGCAGAAAATGTATATTTTGGAATTTCCCTCCCTCCCCCCTCTCCCCCGCAAATGCGATTTTCTCTAACTCCCGTAATTCTTGGAATTTCGAACTAAAATTTTGCAAATACCCCCAGTTAGTAATTATGTGTAGGCCAAGTTTCACTATGATAGACCGATTTACCAAGAAGTTATAGCCATAAATATATTTGCTGCTGCAGCGCTGCTCAAGCGCTGCCCGCGGCTGTTGTTGATGTTGCTGTTTGGTTGACTGCGAAAATGCTTACACAGACACGAATTGATGCGCATAGGCATACATACACTCACACAGACGCAATTGCTTTGTAAATGTGCAATTATACACCCTTTACGTGAGTTCGAATACCGAGAGAGGTAAAATCGATCCAATTTTTTATTTATTTATTTTTTTTTTATTTTCTATAATTATTGTAAACATATGTACTTAGTATTTCAAAGTCGGGACACCCGACTTTAGCTTTTTTACTTGTTAGATTTATAAACAACCAAACAATCAGTGTCCTGTCAATCATTGAATAGATTCAATACGATTACTTAAGGATCCAAGAATCTGTGTCTATCTGTGTTTTAAACTGATTCTTCCAAATATTATGATCCATTTTATTTTATCAAGCGTCAAGCGTAAAGTTTATATGACGATGTTAATTAGCAATAACAAATTTTTATACGATATAGCGCATTTCATTGTCAACTGTGAAATATCTAATTTTAGTTATAAAACAATAAATCTGTCTGTTTCGCTCGTTCGCCGTATAGACTTTGGCAATTAGAGGCGATTCGCTTAAAAACTGGTCAACGTAGTCGCGCACGTGGATCTGTATATGGTGGATACCGAGGTATCCGAAAGTGTTAATCGGCGCGATCGGCTTAGCATTGAAGCTTTGGAGCAAGTGGCAACTTATAACCGCTTGCAACTGGTTGGAATTAGCAATTGTGTGACATATAGTTGGGCAAGTTCAAAATATTACACATGCCATTCAATCTGAAGATCTATACATGGACTTTACTATGAAAGCTCATCATTAAATAGCCAAGTGCCGTCAAAAACAAAACAGAAACGGAAGACACAATAAGAAGCAAACCAACCAGTTATTTCTTAATCACATCATATAAATTATGTTCATCGACTAAAGAGCCACAGTTCAACTGTTTAGCTATTATATTAGCCAGCTTACTTACCCACAACAAATATTCTTTTGGAATTATGAAAAGATCATGCAATCATAAAAGAAAACAACATTTATGATTTCATTTATAGTAATTAACAAAAAGTTGCAAAAAGTTTTCCTTTTTAAATTAGTAAAGCAGTTATAGCAAATTGTTTTCAATGAACGTTTAATTAAGAAAAGAACAACCATCTCAGTCATCATGCTCGTACTGACTTTACACTCTTTTACTTTTCGAGATCTATGTGCTCATTTAGAAGGACGAACTTTTTAACTCTAAATCTAATACATATATTCACAATTTTGATATCCTCTAAATTGTATAAGCATTAAAATGAATAAATATGACAAGAGTCGCTGAAGGAAATGGTGAGGAATAAACGCATAAACAAACCCGTTTCCCTTAATCATCTATCCCTATCTTAATTGGTTAACTAATCATTAACAAAAAAATACACTTGTAGTAACATAAATCAAAAGGAAAACTTTTTATAGGTCTGCAATTTAATGTTTATGCCGCCATAAACAAAACATGCTGAGTTCTTCACACAACAAATGACAAGACCATTTAATATACATATATGTGTGTATAGTAAATAATCGCATCGCATCGTATCTACTTATCTACATAATGATCGGCAATGTCAAAAAATCAAAAAACAACAGATATACATAAGAATCAGCAATCGCACAATCGAATTATGGCTACAAAAATAAACTATGAAGTACGAGGTCATGTATGCAGACAATATGTATATACTATATAGTACTCTTAGTTCTGATATATGCCTCCCCTCTCAAGATCCGCAACTACATGCATTTGTGTGTGTACGTGTGCGTGTGTGTGTGGATTTGTAAACATACAATAAATTTCAACGTAGTACCAATCCAAATGGCGCTTTACATTTCTGGCAATGCCGGCGAGCGCATAAAAGAAATTGAAATTGAAATCAAATCAAAAACGAGCCGCATATAAAAACTGCTCAGGCATTATAAACAAATCGTATCGTTGCGAATTCAAAGGCTTCCGAAGATATTAATAATTGCCATGAATAGTTGCCATTGCAGTTGCCAATAGCTGCGAACACAGAACACGCCAAACACATTTGAACAATAAGCCAAAATGTACTAATTTATCATTTTATAGGCCGCGTTAATACCTACCACATACTCGTACATACTTGTACATATGTAAATAAATATACACAGAAATTTCGGATTTCCAATAAAACAATCAAATTGTATATTAAATTGGTTCTGTTTCGATTATGCTCGTATTTTTATTTTGTGTGTTTAAAAATATTAATTTCATTATTTGTATTTGTTTATTTTATTGGCTAATCAATTGGCAATAAAAATGCCACATAAGATGCTTGCTTGTTTTTTTTTTTTAAATCGTAAACAAAACAAGAAACAATTAAAATAACATTATTAGGTGTGACCCAGTTTGCGTTTCCAGCCAAATGACGGAATATGGAACAAAATTCTTTGTATTATTTAGTCCAGATCCAATAAACCCATCAACATTGAGATGATTTTAGGAGTTATGAGTATGCCATTTTGGACTCCAGGCACAAGATCTCTAGTAGTTTTAAGCCACGCACTATTACGAGCTTGAATCAGAAATACTTAGGTACTATAAAATTGAATTGTCTTATATTCCTTTCTTTTAATTATGTCATTCATACCAAGTCAAAAACTTAATCTCTAATGTTGGATTGCCAAGTATTCAGAGTTTTTTTTTCGTGCTTCCAAACCGATGCAGTGCAGCTGACTGAAAAGTTTTCTTTTATTATCCTTCCGATATTTATATTCAATCTAAAGTATTTTTAAAATATAATGTACTGCACTATATTTACAGATTATAATAATGGCAAAAAAAAGAGGAAACTGTTATTTTGAATAAAACAGCATTATTAATCAAATAATTAAACCTGAATGACTTAACTTTTTTCGTTGCCGGTTGAGCACGAAAGCGCAAATGCTGAAAATTCTCCTGATACATTTAGACGTGTTTGCATTATAAGTAGACAATTAACAACTATTCAGTTGCGCATTTGTGATGTAACTTAGCTGTGTATATACTATATTCGTACAATGCATAAAACTAATGATTACAAAAACGCAATGTAATATGGTGGGTTGTCTCGTGATTATACAAAATCACAACACTCGTAATGTTGCTATTGGACTATCTGTTGGAAGATTTGAGTGTACTCCATACCATCCGTTCAAACCCATATGTTCACATATGTTCAATACTATTGCGTTTTCTTTCCCTTTAACCATGTTTGGAATTTAAAAATAGCCCCCACTTGTTTGCAAAATTAGCTCTGCCAAAAATTTGAAAGAATTCAGATTGCTTGACTTCTTTCATCTTCAAATAACTACCATTATAAGTAATATCACAAATATAGTAAATGTTGGCTTGTATTTAAAGCAATGTTTTTTAATGTTTCAATGTTATTTTAATTAGCCCAATGTCCATATAAAAACCGTCAGTTTTTGTTGCTAATCGAGCATATGTGTAATTACTTGAAAAAATACAATAAGTATGTGTTTACACAGAAAGATCGACCGTGGATGTACACGTAAAACGTAAATAAAAAATAGCTTCGATAATTAAATTTAATAACAACATCTCGATTCTTAAATTAAAAAGAATAGCTGCAAATATAAAAAAATGTATATACATTTTATTTGTCATTAGCAATTTTTATATTAATATTAATATTTATATTAATATACGCTTTACCCAAAGTCTCAATCCGAACGTACGTAATGCACTGAAAAAAGTCCGGCGTGTGGGACGACTCGATGTAGCCATGTCCTTCGTCCGTCTAACCAATCCTTTTTGTGAAAAAAGGTTTATTCTGAATCTATTCTTGTTTTATTTATACTATAGTATATATGTACATCCACATGTGTCGATCCATTACAGGCACCCATACATCAAGTTCCTTTGAAATCTCTTCTGCTACAATTGTTATATTAATATTTTCCATTTTTCACTTGAATGGTGAAGCTTCAATTTTAATTAATTATCTTTATTAAAAATACTGCAATGGCCAATCAGGCGATTTTTTACACTGGGATCAAATCTGTGTACCTTTGCCACTCACAGGATTGACAACGTAATCACCAAAAATTCACATACGACTACTATGGTCGATGTCAATTTTCCGTGTTTTATTTGTCTTTAATAGTTTGTCTATACGAAAACATGTACAGTAATCAATCGAAATAATTGCCTGGGTGCCGATGCTCTTAGAAATGCAATTTTAAATGCAGTTACTGAACATTTTGAAAAGCGAGTCTTATAGTTTACATATTATTATCAGTTTTTGGAATAGATAAAGCACATTGATAAGTCAAAAAAAGCATCCATAAAATTTACCAAAACTAAATCTGTTTGATATACACTGTACCCAAATTCTCAAAAATCTCCCAAAAATGTAGCAAATTGGTTTTCCTAAGTCTGTGAAAATTAAGGTTTATTTTGAATCTATTCTTGTTTTATTTATACACAAAACATACTTTATTTACCCTGTACCCAAACGGTAAAAGGTATACTAGATTTATACGAAGATATGTTACACACAGAAGGAGCACCCCCACTTTCACGCTATTAGTAATATTCATAGCTTCTGTAGTTTTGTATTGTATTAAAAAAATTTAATTTTAAATACATTAAAACGATTTCTTCATTTGTTGACTAGATCTACAAAATAATTTGACAACTCTCTTAGTTATATGCCTTTTACCTTGACCCACTCAATCAAAATTCAAAATATAATACAACAAGTTTTTTACATAAATTATTTTATACTCTACACATTGGTAAATGTATATTTAAGAAAAGCATACCCCATCTTATAGGAACATAAATGATGAGGCTGCAGAGAGAAATCCCTCGGTGATATCCGTCTACCTGAGCACTTGTTTATTTTCTTTAATAAACTACAATTCGCGTAGATTGGAACCCTCAGATAAACTATTGAGATCGGCCTATAGTTGTCAAGGAATCGGGGATCAGTGGTCAATCAAAGAGATAGTACGGGGCTTTCACGCCAACGAAAATAGCTTAACTAACAAAATAAAACAATACCATTATTAAAACGCTATTAAAAAGCTCGTACATACATATTATAAAAAGCGAATTGCATAAAACAAACTCTTAGAAGGTGATGAGTACCTGTTTCGCTGCAGTTGAGCCGCAAAAGTACCTAAAACAACAACATTTCTAAGAAGAGAGCACTAACGAAGCAAATGATTGTAGTAGCTTAGTACTAGTGTGAGTATTATGGCCAACAAGCTTTGATGTAGATTCTTTCATTCCTAGAGCCAACACAACGACAGAGAGCCCAGGGGCGTCCCGCAGTAGAATGAAAAAAACACTTTCATTATGCTTAATAACAGCAACTCTCCGGCTGTTTTGTTTTGTCACTGGCACATACTCTTTCGACGCGATTCGCAGCCAGCACCAAGTCGTCATCCAATCAAACCAGATATAACCGAATTTAATTCGATTAAGCGGGTTTCATTCGTGTCTGTCCTCTTGCGGTAATGGCCGTACTTTTTGTGTTTGATACTGCTTTGTTACGCTCTTTTTTCGCCAAGTTACTATTGCTGTTTACCTCTGCTGTCTGGTGGTAAAGATGTTACGGCATGTGAGTAAGTGGGCGCAGTCTTTTGTCGGCAAGTTGCTTTAAATTAAGTAAACAACATAAACAAGCTAATTGCAGTATTAACACTGGCGGAAAGAATGCACAAATACATCAAAAATTTCGTGTGTTCACACCAAAATGGCGGCTTAAATTATGAGACTTGACACACTGGCAGACCTGTTAGGTTAAAAGATTGTCAACAGGCGCCACATTACAGCGAGCAGCTCTGTAAACCTTAACAAGAACAGAATGTTGGAACCGAACCGAAACAACTCGTAAAAACGCTGTAATCAAAATACTTTACGAATGTAAGAAAAACAGACAGTTTTGTGTACATTTTCAATTTCATTATAAAAATTGCGACGGCTTTGAATACTACATTTATAGCCTTTTTAAAATATTAAGAACAACTTGAGGGTACGAATACACTAATAAGTAGGTAAAATCTTAACTCCAAATTTGGTAAGTAACCTAATCAAAACATACTATAAGCTTTGGAAATACATTGGCTTAGGAGAATACAAATGGCAATCTTAGTTATTTTATATACTTGTACATACATCATAAATGTGTAATATGGAGTCTGTCACCCATTCTTCTGAGCGTTATAAATATTTGGCCTCTGTTTACTTTATACCTGTCTAATTCTTATTCCTTAGTACGAGTACATCTATGTACTTACATGTCATGTTGTTGTTGCGATATTTTTGTGAGGTGTTCGATGGTCGCTCAGCACGAGAGAGCACGCGCCTTGTGTGTTGAATTGAGCGCAAAACAGAAGCAAAAACACTTGTTGAAAAACTCACCACATCGCGCATACACGTGCACGCGCGCCTTGCAATATACACAACACAAGACATGTACATAATACATATATGTATCGTCAAACTAAAACCAGCGAAACAGTGTTCTCATTGCGTGCCCATAATCAAAAAGCCATATTAATCAAGCGGCAAACACTTGACAACGCTCAAACGCCGTGCAGCAGTCATCGCGTTCAGTTGTAACCGCTCCGAGTCCACGGTCCCGAGTACAACAACTTATTTGTCAGCGACGAGATACGAGTTTGAGTCTGTAAAGTGTTAATCAAAAAGCGCTGCCGCATTCACGGCGTACAGCAGTTGCCAGTTGACATCCGACAAATTGTGCGCTAATAAATGAACGTTAAAAATATGCCAACACTCAGCACTCGCTGTTAAACGTTTCCGAAACATCGTCGAGTGCGCGTCGTGTTGTTCGCGTTCTGCGAAATAACAAAATACAATTTATAGAAATACAGGCACGCCTGTGTGAAGGTCCTGTGCTGCACCTGTCTAGAGAAAAAAAAATTTAATTGCAAATGTGAATGCCAATGGAAAATACTTGTGTATTACATTAAATTGACAAATTTTAAGCAATTTTAAAACAAAGCTGTAAAAAAGTGCATTTTTGAGTAGCCAAAAATATAAATAATTACGGCCCTTTGTTTGACTTAAAGTAGCAGCTGTAACAACAACGACATGGCAGATCGCTTTCAAATCCTAAAGGTGAACGGCACCGACGGAACGACTGCCGGCGCCGAAAATGGAACAGTTTCAACGGACGGCAACAACGAAAGCCAACAACAAAATAGTTTGCCGCAGCCGGAAAATCGTCGGAGCTCCAGGCTATCATTTCGCGGCTTTGGCCACTTCCTGCGCAAATCGGATGCCGAGCGAAAATTCAGTTTGGCCCAACTGACAAAGTAAGTGACCCACAAAATTGGCATTGTATTACAATTTTAAATTAAATAGAATTTGATGGTAATTATTTGTTTTTTGAAATTAAATATTTGTAACGCATTTGCCTCGTTAAGGCCGTGGAAATTTCGTAAAGCGAAACGAAAAATTTCAAATGCATTTCTATGTCATGAATACAAGATCTACATTCGCGTATTTCTATCAGTATATAAAAGGACTTACTGTGAATGGCTTATATAGTTTTCAATCCATTTTATATCTCAATGAAATTGAATAATTCAAATTTTCAATCAACGCGCAACAATTAATAGTTGAGAAGATACAAATTTAAATAAAATGGACACATTTTTAAACATGTAGGTATTAGACCAATAAAAATAACAGTAACTTATATTAATAACTTGTATTTAGTATTACACTTAAGAAGTTGTTTAAAAAGGTGTGTTTCTAATTTAGTTTGAGAACAATGAAAAGAATGAATCTGTTAATAAAACACAGATTTGTTTAAGCAACAAATTGGGGATCTAAATATTTTTTAAATGTAGCTGTAACAATTGCGTTGTTTAACACATTTGTGAATAATTCACAATATTTAAGTATAGTCTATTAACACGAATTTAATTTTTGTTGTTGGTAATGAGAATAAATTCACGTTACAAAAGCTCTCATTCCCACTAAAATATCAGAATTCACGCCTCTAGCAATTTACGAACTGTAATTAGTACAATTTTTATCAGATATGATGTATTTCCATAATATCAATGATTACATATGCATACTAAATTACACACATAGTATACTGTATATTTGTTTTTCCATCTTTAGGCTAACGTGTTTGCAAAAAAAAAAACCCCAAAAGAGAGCGGCAAAAATGATACACCTATGGCCTGCCAAAAACGAGGCTAAAAGCTGATTTAAAAACAGCGAAATAAAGATCATAAAGCGAAGTGCCTATATTGTCAAATGAATTTTAAAAACAAAATTTGTGAATGACCATTAAAAAAAGGAAGAAAAACATGAATGCATTTTTCAGTTTGTTCGATATAAACACTAAAGCTAGTGATGTAAATAAACATCGATGTAATGGGACACAATGAACTTATATTTACACTAATTTTATATTTCTAGAGCTATATGTAAACGATAATATTAAATTTCAGACTTTAAAATTATAAGCGCTCCGACATCCACAGTAAATAATAGTACCCTGCAGATTATATTGTTAGAACAAGTTATAACTATTATTATTTTACCCTCTTTAGAAAGCATATTAAACAAATATACGTAGTGAAAAATATAATTTGGAAGTTCCAGAAGCTTTAGAAAATTTTTAATATTCCATTAAAAGCATCGGCAATGGTTAGATCAGATCACCATTAATGTGTTCTTTGACTTCGACATGAGATATGGAAATACCTTTGTTTAAACAGCAATAATCGGATCAGCATTGATGTTAATTTTCACATGCATACATAAAAGCATGAGCATCACTAATATTTGCATATAAACATCTACACTTGTTTGTAAAGCGGCATTGAATGTTAAATTACTTTATTTTTATCACGTCTGTCGTTTTTTTGCGCTGGGTACAGATAAAATTTACAGCAAATTTAACCGCTCATATCAAACTGTAAAATCGGCAACAATTAAAAGTGGAACACACGTGATTTTAAATAATATATTGCTGCCTGTTTTTATGCAATTGTCGTAATATTTATTTATTTACTAAAATAAAGGTCATTAAGGCGAGGCAGCTGTTCCTTTCCATTTTTAGCGCATTACTATGGCAACTATATACTGATATGTTTTACAATGAATGAAAAAATAAAAATATTCATTCTTAACAAAATGCAAATACATACAATAAAAAGAAGCTAATATTGAAAGCCTATTCAATGTTTATAAACAATATAACAATTAAAAAATAAAAATTCGTAAGCATGTGTGAGTATCTAAATGAATTGTATATACATAATTAGGGTAATGTCAAAAGTTTTGTTCATATGTACATACGTATATGTTAAGTAATTTTTTTACTTGTCTGAAAATTTATTACATCAACTTTTTCGACCCAAGCGCAGATATTTTTCCCCAGCGAGGCAAGTCATCAACACTCCCGCTATCGATTTTTTAAAAGCTAAAGTGTTTGTTTTCTGAAGATTGACGTTTAGTATTTATTTATAAAATTTTAGGTAAAATCCTAATATTTGTTTATAACATCACTATCAAAAAATACTTTCAGTTTATATTTGTGTTTTTTATATACATACATATTTTAATGTGCAATAATTCAAAAGATAAGTTTGAACATTTAATCGAATTAATCAAACAAGAGCTCTAACTCTTTGAAAACGAATTTGTTGTAGTAGTGTGTTTTCTTTAATAATTTAATCGAACGGCCAATGAAATCAAGATCAATAAAATTGAAAAGTGTTTCAAAAATTAAAAGCATTTAATGAACATCAGCGCGTAACAGTACAACAGACTGCAGCAATCAACGTCTGAACTGTGTAAAAAGGTGTTTCAATATTTTACCCATTTGGGGCACAAGGATGACAATACTAAAAAAACAACACTTTGCTAATATGAAATACAACAAAATTAAGTAAACGGGAAACCACAACACCAGCCAAAAATTTGTTTTCATTTTGTTATTGAAGTCAATGAGTCGGGCTTGTTTGTATGTGCAAATAAATGAGTCATTAACTGTGCACGTTGTTGCTGCTCTTGTTGTTGCTGTTGTCATCCGAAACAATTCAGTCAGCCGAAACAATTCTGTAGAGAGCACAGCAAGAATACACTACAATACTATATTTTTAATAAGAAGAAACCGTAAACGAAGTCAATTGATCGAAATGTGGTATAAAACAGCTTCGCACTCTCTCTGGTCATGTGTCTCTCGCCCATCCATGTACGTACAAGTATGCTGCTCCAATTATCCAACTCAACTAAACTAGCTGAATCTCAATGAAACTAACGCAACGCAACAATGCGTGAAATATCTGATAATTGAATACGCATAACAATAATTATCATAATTGTAGAAATGTATCTTCTAAATACGTCTCAGCTACTGTTTCAGCTCAATATCTATTTTGCCGCTACCCCGCAGCAGATACTATATTTCTTATAGGAATAACACACAAAATTGGACAGCTTCTAGAATTGATCTGGTATAAATTGTATAAATTGTATGTGTGACACTCGTATTCTGCTCAAGTTTGTTCAAATTTCCGATACATCGCATAGCAGGAAGATTGTGTACCTTCTCTTTTTTTACCTTATACTGAAGTGGAAAATTATATTACCACGTGCATCATAAAGAAAACAGGACTTCGTTACATACATTTTTTATTAACATCCAAGTTATCGCGAACAAAGTAACATTTGATTGGAGATGCAGTTCATAAACAATCACACAAAAACTTCTGTCCAATAAATGAAAGTTAACCAAACAATTGGGTCTGCACAAGTCAACTGATATCCATAAATTGGCATTTTAACCATCAAGCATCCGTTTACATAACTACTTACATTATTTGCAGTAAATTGAATTTAGCAAGGAGAAGTCAGGCGAAAGCCTCGCTCGAAATACTTCTTGATCATGATCGTGGAAAATATTGTACTGAGTCGGAATGTAATTAAAAAGTTTTAATTAATTGATAGATCGATTTAATAAATTTGTAATAAAACAAACTCATGTTAACAAAATATTAATTTTGTATTCTTTATGAAAAAAAAGCCGCTCGCTTAATGTTACATGATTATATCTACATATATAACTATATCATAAAATAAATATAAATAAATATATCATAAAACTATTTACGTTGTATGCAATGGCCATCAACCATCCAACTCAATCGTAGCTATAAAAATCGTAAAAAATAACCAATGATTAAATAAATAATTCTTTAGAGGGGCATGGTTTAGGGGTATGTTTAAAGTGTATTCCAAGAGCTATTCTTTTATTGAACATTGCTGGGTTTCCAGCATCTATCTATAAATTCCCATATCATGCTGGAAACTCAACAATCTGTCAATCATTCGGCACTAAAGGCTCTTTCCACCCCAATAGCCCCTCCATCTCCCAATGTTCGACAGCATGCTGTTTTACTTTCAGCCGCTTTTTCGTTGCCTTTTTAAGCTTTTAAATTATCTTTAGCATTGCTGTTTTCGTTTCCAATTGGTAAATATACATAATAAAATTTAAAGAGTCTAGGCAAAAATATTTTCGTACTGCGAGCAAAAAGCAAGCAAGCAGGCAGACGGACCGAGCAATTGGATCAACAAAACCTGTGATAAAACTGTTGCCACTGAAAGCAAATTTTCCAGCCTTTGACCCCTGGCACCCCTTGGATTACCTTGTTTTTGCTATTGGGTTTTTCCAATACGTTCCTCTTGTATTATTTTATTTAAAAAATTCTTGAGTGCTGCCCCGAACGGGTATGGATATAGCTCTTTAGTAGATATCGGTATTTGTACTTGGCGTGTTGCAGGCAACGGTCATGCTACCCGAGGCTGTGATGGTGCTGCTGCCGTTCCATCAGTACGACTGTATATTTGTGTTGCTCGAAAATCAAAATATAATATATTTTCATACTTTTTTCATTGCAGGGAATCGCTGCCGCGTTTGGATAATTATCGCATTTCTATGCGAAACCTAAAACGCCCTTCGATTGGTGAACTACAAGGTGAAGCGGTTGACCAGGTGAGTTGAGAAGAGCTGACACCCAGCGTTGGTAAAAGTTTAAAAAGTTAAAAGTGTAAAAAGTGAATAACTACTCGAATACTTTTCATTAATTGGGTTCAATGCGGATCCGATATTCCATCAGTCCCGATGAGTGCAAGTATCCCAAAAAGCAGTAAAGTAAATGTTTAGGTGTTGGTTATCGGGTTAGTATTTTTCCGGCTAAAAGTTCTGTGGATTTCAATGAAGCTAATCAAATTATATATACTGAGTATATATGTATTTATATTCGAATGAAATACAAATGGAACTCTTTATCAGCATGGCATGAGGTATAGATATAGTCTGAGCACGTGTAGTGTTGATTCACAAAACTTGATAGGGATTAAGGACCACTTAGCCTCAGTCTAAAAAGCCAAGGTTCTCGTACTTATGGACAACACTTTACATTATCCTACAAAAAGTGCAAGCTGAAAGGTGGGGCCGCACTCGAAAATATGCCATAGAATACAAACATGGACAATTGTGAGTCGGATAGTCATGAATTTGTGATATTGAATGACCATTACTGATTTTGAAGAGCTGTCAGTGCAAATGATTTTGTTATTGAGATATGTAATGTACGAGAATACTGCGCACATCAGACTTTGGCATAATCCTGGCACCACACTTGAATTTCACTAAACACACACACACACATAACCACATGTATAGTATGTACGTATACATGTGTATTATATGCTTGCATTTATATGTGAGTTCTTGATAAATAAACAAAATTTTAATTCAGTGCTGCAAAAACAAATATGCCACAAAAATATAAGAAAGAAATTTCACACAAGAAATCATTATTTTTTATTTTGTTTCTGTTCTTTTTGTACTTATTTCCTATATTGGAATACATAGGTATATGTATGTACTACCAGTACTTATCCATGCCCCAGATCTCCTTCTCTCCGCTCCAAATATTGCGTATACGTCACGAGGCACGCAGACATTTGAATTTTTGAAAATTGCTTAAGTAAATAAATACTAGAGCCATATTAATAAGGTACATATCATTTTTTCAGAGATTGCTGAATTTATTTACTTGAATATTTTGCACATATCTTGTGCGTGTTCGTTTCATGACGTGTATTTACAATATAAAAGTTTTCATTATTATTTAACGCCTTCGAGATGAGAGTTGCGGGTAAACAAATCTAAATTATGACGTCTGCTATTGATTGGAATGGATTTAAATGGGGTAGGGCCCTTTATTGTCGGCCTTTCTGTTTAAATTTGATTGTGTGGAAAACTTTCCTTTGGATAATGTTTCCTTAACCATTGTTGTGACATAAGGCAAAGCGAGAAGGAATGAAATAAAAACTGAAAACACAGAATAGATAAGAAAACTAACGATCCAAGTTAGTTAATGATTTTATGATTATCGCCAAAGCACCAACTTTAATGCTTTTCTAAGAACAAACACCCGCACACATACATACACTTCACAAATACATAATAATACTGCCCAGTATAAACGTACTACATTTTATCAATAGTGGCTACTTAGGTTTTGTTTAATTAATTCACTTACTTCTCTGTCTGACTGCTGACTACTGCGGCGCGCAACGTTAAGCGCGTAAAGACTTATCATAAAAATATCATAAAAATCGCATTAAGGGAATTCCTCTGCACATGAGAATTTATATTGCAGGCAGCTTAGGTATTATCATATTAAGTAAATATTTGTTCAAATAATTCTGCTAGACTTCTAGCTAAGTGTGCCGGTTCATTGTTTTTAAATCCAGATGAACAAATAGTGAAAAAGAGCATTTTATAATTATGATTATGCATTTGAGAATTTAAACGTTCAATATAAATCATATGATTATTGAGGAAACAATAACCATTATCAAAAATAAATCTATATTTATAAACATTACTACAAATATGTTAAATGAATGAGTATATAAAATGCTTATTTAAATCAAAACCCAGCTGATGGGGCAAACAAAATGATTCCCCTACCCACAGCTAGACCCATTTTTATGAAAAAACATGATTCGGTTGCGAATAAGTCGAAAATCATCGGAAGGTTGTGTTCTCAAATTAATCCATGGGTTGCTCAAAAAATAATTATTACTTCAGACAGCGTATACAGTACATTTACGTTTCTAAAAACCGCAGCTCATAACACATAAATAGAAGCTTTATTAACACCACTCTGTTACTTCGGACTAACCAAATACATGTTTCAAATCACGAGAATTAAAGAATGCGACGAAGCCAGTTGATACGTATTTAGCTCGTCATACAAATGTGCGTGTGTATCTTTTCACGTTATCGTTAAAAACACGTAATTTTTAATAATATTTCAAAATTTGTCGATATGCCCAATTGGAATTAACCCAAAATTAGGTAATATGTTTCTAGCATGAAATTAAATATAATTAGGGTTTGATTACTGAGAGGAATTTCTTTTGCGATCCATTAGGCAGAAGGGTGAGCATTTCGAGACGAATCCAAATGCAATCACTACACCTCGCATAACAAGGAGACTATCGCATCCGATCATGTCCGATAATTAAGTGCAAGAAAAGCTCTCATAGAAACATTACTTGGGAATGTTGACTCTCCAAAATAATTAAAATATGCTTACCAATTAAAGATAAAATGGGCTTTTGGAGGCACTGGAGGTTAAAATGCGTTTCAATGCAGACAAATATAACTTCTTAGCTTATGTAATTCTATGAAATGAATAACTATAAGTATATCTAATACCTTATACAATCTGCAGCCACAAAAATCGCCTGCTCATAATTCAAATTTCTTACATTGAAAACCATTGAACCATTGAAAAAATACTTGGAATTATAGTTTAATGGAACACTATACTTGTAGATCAGTGATCATTAAAACAGCTTGGGGGTGGCCGGCAGAGAATCCATAACTTATCGAACATGTGAATGCAATACTTGTATATTTACTGTGGGCAGCCTGGCACACCTGATTCTGGGTGTTACCTACATTCGCATTTGTTATTATTGCTTGCCAGGTTTCAAAACAGTCGAATGTACCCTTTTACCTCAGGTTTTAGGGCCAAAACCTCAAACAAAGCCAACTGAAGAGGAGCGCAGGTGCATATGGTGTGCCGTACATTGTTTGAGAACAAAGTCTCAACTCTTGCCCTTGTTCATATTGTTCTGTCATTTTGATTGATGCAGTAAAGGCTACATAACGCAGCATAGTGTGGTGCCAATACTATAACTGTACAAGACCCCCTTGCGTGACCATCGGAGTCCAGACACACCAATTGATTGACAGCTAGATTCTACTTGAACTCTTGCTGCTATATATCATTCACATACTTACGATAATTGATGGAGGTGATGACAAAATGCTCCATGCATGAAAAGTGACACCACCAGCACCCCCGCCAGCATATCCTTTAAGCCAAATTAATTGTCAACAAGATGCAGCCATGCACCTCAATAACAAGAGCAGTAACAGCGCCCTTCCCCGCGCCCACTTGATAAATAAATAAACAAGAGAGGCCAAGACGGTTCAGTTTGTGGAAAATGCACAGCCCTGCCATTGAAACTGACAGATGGCTGAACGGCAGATGGTACTGTCGTCATCATCCTGGCAGTTGTTGTTATTGTTGTGCTTGCCATTGCTTATCGTGAAATGGACGATATATGAAAACCGTGTGCATTTTTCTGCCTGTCAATCGCACGCACACACACACACGCACGCACTTACACCGCAACCCACTCAATCATCCGATTAAAAGCACACACACACATATGCATAGGAGTAGTGTGAAGAGTGTCGCTTTTTGGCGTTCAAGGCATCGACAGTCTGGCATGTGAGCAGCGATAAAGGCCATACTCGAAAGATAGAATGTTTGATATGTTTTTGCAAAATCAAATTCCCAACACTCGAAAATGATCAGAAGTATGCGGTTAGTAGCGGTTTGACAACCGAAAAACTCAAGTCCCACAATCATATTTCAATTAAAGACATTGTCTGACATTATCTTTTAGTAAATCGCGCTTTAATCGCACGCTATATGCCACCATGCCAGCCATTACACGAGCAGCTTAGCAATCAGTAGTTGAAATAAAATTACCCTACAATTATATTAATATTTATTACCATGCTAAAAACCCTAAATAGTACTTTATTCAGTTGCCTCACCTGTCAACAACCGATCCTCCGAAGTTGCCAACATGACGTATGAGCAATTCACCAACACATACACACACACACACACTCATTGTTGTTTATTCCGTATGGGTGCGCTTTTTCTTAAATTTACATTTTATATTTGCATTGCAATTACGATTTCGATATTTAGAGCGAATGTAGACGATGTGTGCTATTCTTAAATACTTTTATTGATTTTACCCATCCCGTTATAACAATCCTCGAGTGTGCTTAGCACAATTTACATACCATTTGTCAGGAATTGCATTATCCACGTGGCGTCACAATCACATTTATGCACTTATTCAAATTAAATCTGTTGCTTCTTTCATCCCCATCCGTTCCGGATCCGACTTACAAAGCAAACAGGTCTATCTATCCGGTGCATTGTGCAGTACAGTACTAATTTTTATGACAGCAAAGACTATTAAAAGCATTATATATTGTGAACCATCTTCGATTATTAATTAAACTTAAAATATCCTAGGTACAAAATCGTAACCACTCTTAGTATCAATACATTTTTAAAATTGTTTCACATATTCCCTAGCTTCATTAAAATGGGTAAATACATATATCGTAAAACTGCCATTGGTTGGTATAATAGCAATAAAACTTATTTAAGGGAAGAGGTAAAAGAAAGGAAGATACACTTTAAAAAATATATATAAATATACACTAGTGGTACAATTGATATTATGTCTTCAACGAATTTATGTTCGAAATTAATAGCTGTACCTACGACGTCAAATTTAAGAATATCAAACTCATATTAAAAATAATAATATTTTTAAAGGTGTTTTCAGCTAAGGAATCTTACTTGTTCCAATAACATTCGTAATTTAAATTTACAGTACGACCTTCGGCATTATGCAATGTGTAGTGCCTTTATGCGGTACTCCACCAACATAAGTGTTTTCCTTTATTCGTTGTCTAACTGATCATGAACTTTTTATGCGGGTATAAAGTGGTATTTAAAGTTTGTGCAAATATTAAATACAAAAGGAATATACTTTTACTCAGCACGACGAGGCAAGTAGATATACACATGTCCGTCCAAACTGATTCTTCATCGTCTACAGAGTCTTTCAAGACATAGATAATTTATTTCCAGATTGCTCCTCAAATCAGATTACTCGACTAAATCTACTCGTACTCGTAGTTCTCTACTACTATCTGTAATTTCATGCCTAAGTTAAGAAAAGTTATTCCGAACAGTTCAAAAAATTGAACCACAGCATTCGGTCTTGTTATTGATATTTTTGAATAATATGTATATACTTACAATATATGCATATCTAATAGCGACTACTGTGACCTTCACATACTTATGTAATTTAATTGACAGTCTAAAAATGTACATTTTTCACTACATTTAACAGCATTCATGAGTTCACTCATAAATTAGCTTCCAAGCGCTAGACAGACCCAACAAAAGGACACCTGACTGATTTATCAAAAATATGCCATACATTTTGGAATTTTCAGCAAACATACATATTTGTCTCGATTACATTTTCTTGTACAACCACGTGCCACCACCCATGCTAAGCTTGCACCTGTTGCCATGAACACCCTTTTGCCATAATAATATCAAATAACAACAACCATGCCAAATGCTATTTTAAAGCGCAATTTCTGAAGCTTGTGGCTTTGTGCAAAAAATGAAGGAACAAAATTTTCCACGCTTCGTCGACAGCAAAGAAAACGCGCCGAGTTGGAGGTCTTTAACTAAATTAGATGGCCCTGGGCAGCGTCACATAAACATAAACAACCAACAACCAACTCAGCGTCGACTAGGGATGGTAGCTATCTGTCTGTATGACTGACTGACTGATTGTCTGGCTATATGTCTTTCTGTCTGCGTTACTGAATACCGGACTGCCTGCCGTTTAGCGCCGCCAAAAATGTGTAAACAATCAACATTGACCACCCACTGTTGGCCACACGGCAAGCCACCATGGATTCGAGCTAGGGATGGTAATTTCTACAGCTCCTTAGTGTGGACACAGAACTTTCAAAAAACATTTCGCAAACTGGTCGTATTTAAAAACAAAGCCACTTCATTTTAGAATTATTATTGAATAAACTTTTGAAGAACTTTGCAGCGATCTTGGGTCTAACAATTCTAATTATCAAAAAAAGTTCAGGGTCCAATGTAATCTTGTTCCTGCAAATTGTATTTCAAATTATTATATATTTCTATAAGTTTCACATTGCGTTTTGTAGTTTATTTAAAATATACATACTTGTATGTAGGTGCATTGCCATTGTTGTAAAATGCACGAAAACTGCTCAACACTGATTTCCCATTGCACACCAAAATAGTAATCAGAATATAAACTGCTTTATTGTAGAAGCAGCGCATGGTAATGGTTATAACTTTCTTTTGGTTTATTTGTATAGCATTTTTTGTTCAAAACTCGAGTAACATTTTGTTGACTCCTATTATATATTTAGCTGTCAGTTTCGGACTGTATTGCCTAAAAGGAAGTTACCATGCGTTGCCAATATGAAATATTTTGTACTCTTGGGATGGACTAAAAATGTAACTAAAGCGTACATTACTCGAGCTTAGGCTGTATAGCTTTCTGTAAGTGCCGTGCACAGCGAATTTGCGATTCTAGTTGTTATAACATTTACAATACCTGTACCTTTATGTAGACGCAGATAAGAGCACCCAATTCTCACGAAAAGCGAACCAAATGAAATGTTTCTACAAACACGGTTCTCTTAAAATGAGAAATATCTCTGAAGCTTCAACTTAAAATAGAAGATGACATTTCGTGTATTATGTACTTACAATGGCAAACTAGTAAGCCCTCCAACGCTTTGGATAGAGGGTTAACAAAATGTGCAGGATTACTCACAATATGGCGGACGTATTTCGCGTGACATGCGCTTTCATCACTAATTGCAAACCACGCAGCGTGTAGCCAAAGGCATTGCGTATTCGCAGCGTAGGTCTGGCTGGCGAAAACTTCATCAACAACAAAGCCATTTGGTCGAACAAGTCAATCGATGTAACACATTTAACTCCATCCCCAGTACAGCCCGGATGCCCATGCCACGTGTGAGTGTTACTCATGTTTTAAAGGACATTCAATTATATGAGCAAACAATAAAATAAATGAGCAGTTCCTATTGGCCTTTGGCGAAAAATATCATCTTAAATAACAAAGCAATAATAAAACCTAAACAGACATCTAATAAACGGGCGACAAAATTTAGTACATTGTCTAAGTGGTAGGCGATGAATGTAGACTACAGCTTTCTGACTGAATTTGTTAACTACTTAGTATATGTAATATTATTAAGCATCGTAAGTGTTTTGTTAAGCACATGACCATAAAGGCTGAAGCACTAATTGATCACACTTGATATTCGCAGAATTTAAAAATATACACAGCTCAATTAACAGTCACTAAGTTATATTAAACACATGCTAATATATTGACCAACAAGCCGAGACACTTGACATGACTTTTATTTGCCGTTCCTTATTTTTGCGATGTGCCTGCGAATATGAGTGCGATTTTTAGTGCAGTTATAAAATTCAATTAGATAGGCAATGGGCTGCTGCTTTGACGTTTCATATTATTGTTTGTTGTATTGTTGTATTATTGTATTGCCGTTGGTGCTGCTTCTATTGTTAATGATGCCGTCGGCAGTGGCGACGGCGACAATGTGTCAATTAAATACATATTGTGAAAACGCAACACCCACATGTCGTATGAGTAATACTCATTTCCTCGAACTAATTGCGGTTGTCCGTGCACGAACTTTGAGCTTATACAAGCACTTAAAAATATACTTATGCTCATCACACATCATTTGGGAAAAGATCTTTACAGCTAGACCTAATAGTTGAAAAAATGTTAATTGCCCACTCAATTTTCAGTCGGGAAAGTGGAAAACCTGGACTGGTCTGGGAATCTGCCTAACAAGTTTTGTTTTGATGTTGTACAGCATTTCCAACGAAGCAATTAATTTTCCAGGAATAAATAAGAAAGCAAATAAAATGCTACCAAATTATTGTATGTATTTTATTATTAATTTTTGACATTTTTTGGGGTAAATTGTGTTGAAAAATAATATTATTTTGAGTTATAATTCCTTATACAGATTTGAGATCTATTTATTTCCAATCTATATATACTATCTATACATACTAAACAACATTAAAATCTACATATTGCAGCCAACGAACTCACAACATATAATGTGAAAGTACATTTTATTTACAATGCGTAATACTTGTACATGGACGATCACCCAAAGGCTCCATTACAATGTATTAAACTGGAATTAAGCAAATACTTGAGAGATCAGAAGATGTCTCAAATAAGACACACACACAATCAACAACTCTCCTCACAATTATTTAATCAATTGGGGCATCTGTAAAAATTGTACTTTTTCGAAAATTTACTTATGGCGATCGAAGGTACGCCTTTTGAGGGCACAGAATCCGCTCGAAATGCTTCAACTGACATCTATTAGTACATAAAACTAGATTGTCAAACAAAACACATATTATTTGATGTGATTGATTACTCTGTACCTGTCTAAAAGGTATAAAACGTATTTAGGGTTTGTATAAAGTGAAAAATGTTACAGGCAGAAGAAAGCATTTTCCACCCCATAAAGTGTATATCTTTTTGATCAGCATCATCAGCCGTGTCTGACTGTATATCCGTCAACCAATTATGTTTCCAAATGGTTCTCCTTCCCCTCCTCCTTCCTTTTAAGTTCTACTATAGCATTTTATTTTGTTATTTTAGAAAATGGCATTTACATTGAAGCCAACGCTGTAATTCCCCACTTACTTAAAAAAGTGGACAGCTTGTAGATAGTACAATGTATTACTAGAATTTTGACTAGTTAAGCATTTGTTTAATGTCTCAATAATGGATATTCCTATTTATTTATAGAGCATTACTATACCCGATGCTGCAGAACCAGAACCGTCCGGCGGTCAAATTAAACTTGGCTGGATTGTCGGTGTGCTTATACCATGTCTACTCAACATTTGGGGTGTCATGCTGTTCTTGCGTCTCAGCTGGGTCGTTGCCGAGTCGGGCATCCTACAGACACTGATTATAATTACCATATCGGCGGTGGTTTGTGTCATAACGACGCTCTCACTCTCAGCCATAAGCACCAACGGCGAGGTGAAGGGTGGTGGTGTTTATTTTATAATTTCACGTTCACTGGGTCCGGAATTCGGCGCATCCGTGGGAGTGGTCTTTGCATTTGCCAATGCTGTGTCAGCGTCCATGAATACGATTGGTTTCTGCGAGTCGCTGAATGTTTTGTTGAGTGAGTCGAGAATAGAAAATTTGGTATTTGTTATTGTTATTTTTTAAAAAAATTTGAATTGCAGAAAGTTACGATGTAAAGATCATCGACAATGATATAAATGACATTCGAATTGTGGGCTCTGTAACGATATTGGTGCTGATCCTGATCTGCTGCGTGGGCATGGAATGGGAGACCAAGGCGCAAAACTTTCTAATTGTCACGATTACGCTGGCCATATTCAATTTTCTGATTGGCGCCGCGATTGGACCACGCGGGAACGAAACGCTGATATCCCGGGGCTTCGTTGGCTTCTCATGTAAGTATATATTTAAAAAGTTTTCAATGAGGATCTTGTCCAACTACGTTGCTTCTTAAATAGGGGACACCTTTAAGGAGAACTTCGGCCCGGACTATCGCTATGCGGAAGGCGTCAATCACAATTTCTTCAGTGTTTTTGCCATATTCTTTCCCAGTGTAACAGGCATTCAGGCTGGTGCGAATATTTGTGGTGATCTGAAGGATGCGGGTGCAGCCATTCCAAAGGGAACTTTCTGGGCCCTACTCATCTCCATGACTTCCTATGCGCTGTTTGTTCTCTTTGCTGGCGGTGCCGCAATGCGCGATGCTTCGGGCAATCCTGCAGACCTTATTAATGGAACACTGGTGTCATCTGAGCTGTCCTGTCTAAAGAATGAAACTTGTGATTGGGGCCTCTTCAACTCTTACGAAATGATGCAAGTGATGTCGCTCTGGGGGCCGCTTATCTATGCTGGCTGCTTTGCCGCCACTCTGAGCACAGCGCTAACGAATCTGCTGTCTGTGCCTCGCTTGGTCCAAGCCTTGGGCATAGATCAAATTTATCCAGGATTGATTTTCTTCTCGAAACCCTATGGGAAACACGGTGAACCCTACCGCGGCTATGTGCTGACGTTCTTCATATCGGCAGGCTTCCTACTGATTGGAGAGCTGAACTTGATTGCCCCACTGATCTCCACCTTCTATCTGGCTTCGTATGCTCTCATTAACTTTTGCACATTCCATGCGGCCTTCGTCAAGCCCTTGGGCTGGCGACCCACATTTAAATACTACAATGCCTGGATAAGCCTGTTTGGGTTTGCCATGTGCGTGGTCATCATGTTCCTGATCAACTATGTGGCAGCCATTGTAACATTTGGCATTATATTCACGCTCTATCTGGTCGTAATGTACCGCAAACCGGATGCAAATTGGGGCTCTACGACCCAAGCACAACAATATAAAGCAGCCTTGATGGCTGTGCATCGCCTGCAGAATGTATCTGACCACGTTAAGAACTATCATCCGCAAGTACTCGTGCTTGCTGGTGATCCAAAAGCCCGCCCAACTCTGGTGGACTTCGGTTATCTGTTGACCAAGAATAATTCGCTGATGTTTATCGGCAACATTTTGCCGGTAAGTTTGAAGAACCACAATCCTTATAGAAGTGTCTTTTGAGAACCCGCTTTATTTTCGACAGGTTCGAATGGCCTATAAGAATCGCATCAATCTGGTTAAGGATGGCCAAAAATATTTGGATGACCGCAAAATTAAAGCTTTCTATAATATAATTGATGGCTTTAGCGTTGAGGATGGCATCAGTGCCCTAATCAAGACCACCGGCTTTGGAAAAATGGCACCAAATATTGTTCTCGTGGGTTACAAGCCGGACTGGAGTCACTGTCACAAAGAGGAAGTGGAGAGTTACTTTGACATTTTATAGTAAGTACAGCTAAAAGGTCCATTTTCTTGCAATTAGTAGATGTTCTTCAATTTAAAGCTCCCCTAATTATTACTATATTCAGTATTGTCTCAATTCTATATTTTTACATTCTCTTAAAAAAGTGTAATATCTACCCAAATATTTTTTATTTCGTCGCTAGCTAATAGTATAAAGCAACAGACTTCTCTATTCACCGGAGCAGAAGAGAATTTTAAAATTGTTTAATCGACTTCCAAAATAGACTCACGTAATATTTCAAACATTTCATCACTTTTCGCAGCAATGCCTTCTCACAACGCATGGGCGTTTGCGTACTGCGCTTAACCAACGGACTAGACTTCTCTGAGCTCAGGCACGACTTGAAGGCACCGATCAATGGCACCAATAAGCAAGGCATCACCAACGAACTAATACCGGCCGCAAATGCCGCCTCGGAGCTGCTCCATATAGACTCAAATTTGAATCTGGCCAGCATGGATAGCACCAATCTCTCGTATAATGCAGCACAGCCGGCGCCATTGCCAAATGTAAATCGTAACTCTCGAAGTTACAAGCTGAGTGGCACCAATATACCCATGCCAGAGCCCGAACCAGAACCGGAGCCTGTCCTCTATCACACAAAGGGTGGCTCGGAGCTGCCGCCGGATATTGTGAATGCAATGACAATTTTTACAAGAAAACAACCCAAGGGCACCATTGATGTCTTCTGGCTGTACGACGACGGCGGTAAATAGCTCGAACAACTTCCTAATCGCACGTACTTTAACATAAAATGTTTTTCGAAATAAAGGTCTCACCATATTGTTGCCCTACATCATCTCCATGCGCAGTCATTGGGCCAACTCCAAGCTGCGAGTGTTTGCCATGTGCCATGGCAAGGATGAGGATCAAGAGGAAAAGAGGTACACACACCAAACATCCTTTAGCGACTTCAATTTCCTAACCTAGTTTCTTGCAGTATGGCCAGCCTATTGACTAAATTCCGCATCAAATACTCCGAACTCATTATGCTTAAGGGCGTTTGCGAGCAACCACGTCCCGACACCATCCTAAAGCACAAACGACTCATTGAACCCTTCCGTCGAAGCCCGCGTAACGAGTTTGGCATTACCGATGAGGAGCTCAACAATATGGCAGAGAAGACGCACCGTCAACTGCGCATTCACGAACTCGTCGTCCAACATTCGTCGAACGCAACGCTTGTGGTCATGTCACTACCCATGCCGCGAAAGGTCGGTGCTCCAAAGTGCTCCTTTGCAGCAGCGAAAGACTTAATCCAACATTTCTTCTTATTTCGTAGGAGGCCATTTCAGCGCCATTGTACATGTCCTGGCTGGAGATGCTCACCTCGGATATCAAATGTCCAGTAGCGTTGGCGCGCGGCAACCAAACACCAGTCCTAACATTATATTCCTAGATTAAGCCCAAGTTTCCAGTTGAGTACAATTAGTATTTTAGCGTTTAGGAATTCTAAAAATGTTCCAATGTGAGTGTATAAAAAAGCCATCCCTATGCTTGAGCAAACTTTACACTTTTATATAGACGCCTCCCCATTTATGATAGTATTAGACCTATTTTATACAGATAGACATAAGTTAAATTACATACCTATATATAATATAATATACATATTTGTATGTATCCATTAATTCATATATTAAAAAAAGAGCATGAACATTTTTTCGTATATTCAAAAACTTCAGTGATCTCATTGAACAGTATTTTACATGCAAGTAGAAATTGATAAATTAAGTGCACAGGATAATATAGCAAGCCAATGCAAACTGAATATAAAGTTGAAGACTATGAATCCATCCTGGAGGTCAGTGCGAAGATACATTGATTAAGATACAGAACAAGAGGGAAACAAAATCTAATAGTAGGCGCGTCGTGGATTATTCTGAAAAGATAATTAAAGAGTAAAATGGTGAAATCGGAAAGGTATATACCCTACAACCACCCGCAGTCAGCGTCATATATAAAGACAACGTCATCAAAATAAATAAAAATAATTGTATTTCTTAATCATATCGTAAGCATTTTTTCTGCATACAACATTATTGCAATGCTTTAGGATTCAAACTAAAGAAGTGCTGACATTGCTATATCGTTTCCTCTGCATATACTTATTCCCTTTTCCGTGGAGGGTAGAATTATTAATTGGAGGGTCCACAAAATCCAAACCCTTCTAGGAACTGATAAATGTGTTATGCAAGAATTGCTTTCGGAAGACTGTAAAATCTTTGATTCTTTTCCGACATTTTTCGATCGATGACTTACCAGCGGATTGGGGCGAAAACGATAAGCCAGCATCATCCGTTTCCGATACGCATCATACTCATTGTCGCAGTCTTCTGGCTGTGCAGCGCTATTAACACCCAACCCCTGATTGCCATCGCGCTGGGGTGCTCTGAAAGACAACAATAAAAATGGTTGTAAAAACTCTACTTTTATTAACGAATAAATAAGTTCACTTACTTGTTCACTGGGTCCACAATACCAGCACCGTCCTGTCCTAAGCCCTGCCCCTCCTTCCAGCCCAACTTTTGCAGCATTTGAAAACCAATATTATCTTCCTTAAGTTTATATTCCTTATAATCGCTTAGGTCTGGTTGCCTATTATTTTTTTTGGCTTCGTATTGCTCCATAAATTTCTTCAATTCCTCAGGTGGCAAGAAATCACCAATATGATGTTTCCCCTCACTTTGTTTTGTGAGCGCATTAGCCCACAAATGTGTGGCTTCCATTTCAGCTGTGCGTAATTTATGCTCCCATGTGCCACCCTCCACATCTTCATCGGAATCGTACTCGTATTTAAATTTGCCAGTACGGGCCAAACGATCGATCTCTTGCCGCTTGCGCATCATGTCCTGATACAGCAAGTTTACCTTATAGTGTTCCTCACACTGTTTCCACTGCTCTTCGGAAAGCTGTGTGGACCCATAGTTGAGACGCGCATATTGTAATAGCGCGGGATCATTGCGCGTTATAACTGAAAGCATGGGCTTGTTTTGATTTGCGAAATTGCCAGACGTGCCTAAAAAGAGAGTGGATAACATAAATTTGAGCGAAAACGAAAGTTTAAGGAGGGTTACTCACTAGAAGCGGACTGCTCCTTTTCACCCCAACGGCTTTTACGCTCCCGCTTTCGTCGCTGCCTTTGCGTCTCCTCATAGTCATCGGCATCTGCACCAGCACCAGCTTCCTCTCGTTCTCGACGCTCCTCGTCACTTAGCTCGTTGCGGCATTCGATGCGCCGCTTTATATTGTCCCGATTGCGATCCATCATACCTCGCATATACTCATCATCTGAATCGAAGTCAGCACTTATGGCCGATTCGGGATCGTATTTATCTGCTGCTGAGTTGCTGTTATGCTCGTCTTGGTCTCGTGGATTATCCTGCTCTTTGGCCAATGCTTGTGGATTGCTTAGCTGTTGTTGATGTTGCTCCTGCTGCTGTTGTTGTTGCTGTTGTTTTCGCTGGGCTCGCTGACGTTCATAATCAAGCAATTGGCCGCGATAGTTTCGATATTGTTCGCAGTTCTTATCATAAAGAAACCTATGTTAAAAGTTCAAAAAAAGTAAAGGATACAATGAAAAGTGCTCAAATGCGTTAAATTAAATACAAAGATTATATGATTAACTTTTGGCGCCCATTTAGTGCATTTTTGTTTGTTTTGGTTAAAGAAGTTCGCAGCTCATCAATCCGGCAGCTTGCTCCAGAAGAAGACGGCTTGTGGTCGGGCCAATGTGTGCGAAGCAGAGACGCGTTTGTAAGCAAGTGGTAAGCTAAACCTCCTAACAACCTAGGAACCAAACCCTATAAGCATCAGAAAAAGTAAAAGCTGCAATCATTTACAATGATTTTCCAAAATGAGGCCTTACAAAATTTAAAAAAAAAATGTTTTTTTTATTAATAGTTTAAAAATCATGGAAGTTTTATGAATTTCTTACTTCAATTTTTATACACAGTTCCCAAAATGGAACGTATTTTCAAGCCCCATTAATTTATAAGTTAAGCAAAAATCAAACCATATTTAATTATATTTTTAAGATCACTTTGCTGTTTCTTAAATGTTACTTACAAAAGAGGCACTCAATTTGTATGAATCTAGGTTTGAGAAGTTTCCGAGCATACCCTTACCGAAATCTACAGTTCTATATAAGTGAATGAAATCTTCGTGCCTCCAAATTCATTTAAGAGGTGATGCCCCGCTATAAATACTATTAAACAAAACGTTCCGTCCATACTAATAAGTCAACTGTTCAATGTCTAATGTAACCGCTAAATATTTCACTCAAAAGAACAATAACTAAACCAATTTACCACAAAGCCGGATGCAACTCGCTTCTATGCAAACGTATTTTATCTTCATAATCTTCACCATTTTCGGCGACCAGTGCGATTAGGTTTTCTATACAGGTTGGCAATTTAATGCAATTGCTGCGTTCAATGTCATTGAGATACGTTTCTGAAAAAACTACATAAATTGCTTTAAAATCGTGCTCAACGATTTGTTAAATAATATATTATATTTGTGGGAGTGGGGATATTTTTGGAACAATGTCACTTGCATGACAAATGGCAGAACAGAACAGACAACAAAAATTGTCCACAAATTTTACACACCTTGAGGCGGAGGCGTTGAGTGTTGCTGTTGCTGCTGTTGAAGTTGTTGATGTTGCTGATGCTGTTGTTGCTGCTGATGCTGAAGCTGTTGTTGATGTGGATGCTGCTCCTGTTGCAGGGGGGGCGGTGGCGGCGGCGGTGTGGCCGTCACATTTAATTGGTCTGACTGACCCACAGTGGGCATTTGTATGGCTTCTAGATTCATCTGAGGCTTTGGTATTGACGCCAAATCAAAATCCTTTGGTGCCGGTATTGCATTCATTTGAATAGGTTCTGGCGGCGGTGGACCCAACTGCATATAAATTGGGGTTAGACTGGCCAAAGCTAAGGGAAGCTGGGGTGGCGGCGGTGGTGGTGGAGGGGCTACTGCAGCCGGGTGCAATTGCATTGGCAAATGACCATGAAAGAATGCCGGCAGCTGCAGCTGTGGCGGTCCCTGGGGCAATAGCGCTGGATTAAATGCAAATGGTGGGGGTGGTGGCGGCGGTTGCACTGATGGTGGCATCGCCGTTGCAGGCATGCTAAATGCCAGGTGATTCGGTGCAGATGTTGTGACCACTGAAGCTATTGATGTAACAACAGGTAGGGTTGTTGGAGCAGGACCTGATAATTCAAGCTTGGGGCTGTTATTATCAGATCCTTGAGTATCCGTTATGTTGTTGCTCTCATCCATACTGTTATAAAAATACAAAACAAAATTATGATACATTTGTTCTTTTCGATGTCCTTTTAATATTTACCTGGGCACAGGCACGGGTGCTACAATAATTGGTGGCTTTGGTTGCTCATGCTTTTCAAGTATCTTTTTAAAGTTCTCTAAAAATGATCCATCGTTACAAAAGGTATTCATCACCTTGGGCGGTGGTTGTTCTACACTGGGTTGGGGCAACTGTTGGCGTTTCAATCCAAATGTTATTTTCCCTGTTTTGCTATTAAAACTGTTCAGGGTCTTAGGCGTTTCATCGCCCTTTGCCTTCGAAGCTGCATCGCTATTATCCAATTCCGATGCGCTATCTTCGATTGTGGGAGCAGGAACCACAGGTTCTTCCTGTTCCTCCGATTCCTTCGGCTTCGCGCTAGCTGCTAATGTTTGGGCGTGTGTTTGGGCAGCTGCCACAGCCTTTGCCAGTTGCGCTGTGCGCTGTTTTTCGAGGATCTCCTGTCGCTTTTTTGCTATAATTTCCTCTTGTTTAGTCATTTGCGCAAAGCGATCAACACGTTGATTACGTTGTGCCATGTTTTAAAGCAATTGCTTAGGTTTTCGAGAGCGGAGTTCAATTTTTTCCAGTCGATTGTGCTTACATAAAAGTTTTTCAGTTCTTTGCCTGTTTTCTGCACAACTACTAGCCAATGTTAATATTTTGAACTCTAAAGTAATTAATTGATTAAATTAAAATTAACATTTTACGGCATGAAGATTACTTAGTAGTTAATTGAAGAAAATTCGTTAGCAAATGTATAGAACTCCATGTATATAAATGAAGAATGAAAAAGCGACAAATTAGGGGTGGGTAATCGCTTTGTCACGAGTACCGCAAAGTCACATAGTCTAGCCTTCTGTTTTTTTGTAACTGTTATTACACCTTAAATTCCAATTTGCCATAATTTAGCCACCAATGTACGCGCAATGGTTTTATTAGAACAGATAAGCCTTTTAGCTTATTCGAATATGGTATATGTATAAGAGCGATTTCGAAATCAAAGCGTTGTTTATCTGTTAGTTAATATTACGTTTTTAAACTAATTTAGGCAAAATACCAGAGAAAAGTAATAAGTGGATAATAAGAATAATATACATACTTACACATTTTAATTTAATTTACTATATATATGTGCAACTTTATGTAAGTTTGATCAGAGTAATACATTTACTGGCCTTAATGCTATTGTTTTAAATAGCCTGCGAAAGAAATAATAGCTATGGGCAAGATTTTGTTACCTAGCGCAAATGTCGCAAAATAGTCGCTAATCAATATTTCGGTGCACCTTTTAGTTTTATAACTCCATTAGTCATGATAACTCAATCCTCTATGCGCCGAATGTAAAAAAAAAGCAATAAATAGAACAGTCAAAATTACTTTGTTTTATTTAATTCCATTTTCGAAAAACATTCATATATAATTGAAATGGTTACAATTAACTTTGGTTTATAACAGATTACGATTATGGATTAATATATTGGTATTTATGACATCCATGGGAAATAACTTTTTGGTAAGATACAAACTTGTTACTGGTAAGTATTATTAGTTAAACATTGAAATATTTCGAAATATTTACTAAAAATACCAAAGACTAGCATTGGCAGTGTATTATTAAACTAAATAGGAGTAAATACACAATTAATCTTGGACTAATATATGTTTTCATCAAGTCAAAAACATCACTTTAAGTGAAACACTTCCCCAATTGTAAATAGTAAATGTATGTATGTATGTTGTTATAAATGTATCTAAATGCGCCTAAAAATACAAATTTATTATAATTCGATTATATATGTAAAGGTATATATTTATTAAGGAATAAGTTCGCAATGCTATGAAAATTCCATTACCATGTTGTCTAGCTAATTGTATTTAGGTACTATTAATCCCTTTAACATATCAAAGCTGTTGCCATCCGGCTGTACAGTTTCGATGGTACCATTAGTTAGTTGTACCTTTAAGTATCCGTAGTTGTCGATGCCAATAATTTTAGCAGCTTGTTCTTGCTGGTTTTGTGTGCATATAGTAACTGTTTGTTCGCTTTAAGAATAATACATAGTTAGCTTAATTTTTTTTAAATTTAGATTAAGTGTGTTAAATTTACCTGTGCAACCAGAGTTTGTAATACAGCTCGTAGAACATATCAAAATCCTCATTTTGTACTTCGGCAACAAGTCTTTCGATTTCATTGAAAATCAAGGCAATAAACTGTTCATGCTTCAGTAGTGGCAACTTTCCTCCTGACGTACGAGAATTGTGTTCAGTTATCATATCATTGATGCAAACTGTGGGCTTGGAGTTATTTAGGTTTATGCCGCTGCCAATATTTACAATTGCCTCCGACCCCAATATCTTCGTATTGACCACAAGTCCACCAATTTTGTTACTTCCATGCGCATACACATCATTTGGCCATTTCAAAGCTATATCGAGTACCTGAAATAGCGGGCACCGATTAATAATATGCATTAGCTATCGATAACAACATAGCATAGCACAGCGACTGTGCCATCGATTGTTTTGCAGCTCTTCGGACTGTGGACACGAATATATGCGGAATTAACAAATAAACATGCGTGTATACATACATACGGTTGAAAAAGTTGATACATAGTGCAAAACTAAATTAAAACGCCCACGCATTACTCATGAAGCACATCAACTGTCTTCGGGCGTCGCGTACCAATGTGCATGAAATCTTGTACTTGAGTATAGAGAATTTTCAAGTGTGTGCGTGAAGTAGAAGCAGCAGCAGCCGTTTGTCTGCCTATAAAAAAAATCACACAGAAAAAAAACCGTATTGCAAAAAATTGTGACCCAATGTTGTCTTGAGTGCGTGCGGGCGTGTGCGTGTGTATGTACATATGTGCACAAGGAGGCACAGCTTCGGGTAGGTTGAATCAGTACCCATACCCCAAACCAACATCAGAGAATGCGTGCCGAAATGGAGCAACAACAGCGCAACGCATCGTCGTCAGAATCCGCGATGGTGACGACAACATCGTCGACTTTGTCGGAGAGTAACCTCGTCATCATACAGGATATGATTGATCTTTCGGCCAACCATTTGGAGGGTTTGCGCACTCAGTGTGCCACAAGCGCTACATTAACGCAGCAGGAGATACGTGCTCTGGAATCTAAACTGGTGCGCTATTTTTCCGAGTTGTTACTCGCCAAGTTGCGTCTAAATGAACGCATCCCAGCTAATGGTCTACTGCCCCACACAACGGGCAATGACCTAAAGCAATGGCTCCGCGTCGTGGGGCTCAGCCAGGAGTCGCTCAATGCATGTGCGGAGCATCTGTCGACGTTGGAGCAATTGCTCACTCAAAACGATGAGGAGCTGAAGCAACTGCTCTCACAGAATCCCAACTATCGGGATGAGGAATTGCGCCGACTGACCAAAGCCATGCAAAATCTGCGCAAATGCATGGAAACGCTTGAGAACGGATCGGGGGCCACTGCCAGTGATATGGAACAATGGCATTGGGATTCCTGGGATCGACCACATCACGTTCATCGGGGAAGCATTGGCAATATTGGACTGAGCACTGCATCACCAAGGGCGCACCATCGACAGCATGGTCAGAAACCCAAAACTGGCAGTAATTCTACCAATACCTCAACAACAGTGGTAAATGCATCAACAACGAGTCGAAGTGGCCGGCAATCGCCAACAACTATGAGTGAGCAACAATCACGTACAGAAGATATGAGCATGCAAGGCTCTCAATTAACCTTGACCCTAACACCCTCACCGCCGAATTCACCATTTACACCCTCAAGTGGAGGCATGAGCAGCTTAAATGGCACTCCGCAGCGGAGTAAAGCGGCAGGAGTAGCAGTGGTTGGTACACCTCCACCCGCCAAGAAGCATCAAACACTGTTTACACATAATGCGACACCCACTCATGTAGCTGCACTCAATCCTGACTACAATGTCTCAGTAAATACTGAGAACAACACATTGCCACGTAGTCGGCTTCCAACAGATCCTAGTCCGGATAGTCATAGCTCCGCCAGCTCAGATATTTTAGTCGATCCGAATGCCACTGCCATCCTCACCAGTGTCCTAATGGTGCCCTGTTCCCCAGGCGTTGGACATGTAGGCATGGGTCACGCCATCAAGCATCGTTTTACCAAAGCCATCGGATTTATTTCCACATGCAATTTATGCCAGAAACAGGTCTTTAGTCGTTGCCTCAAGTGCACCGACTGCAAGTATTTATGCCACAAGGGCTGTGAGCCTCACGTGCCGCCCTCATGTGGACTGCCGCGCGAATATGTTGATGAGTTTCGGCATATCAAGGAGCAAGTCGGATTTTCTACGTTACCGCACACTAACACCCACAACTCACATAGCAAGGGATCGCCACTGGCGAACTATCGGAGCATGTTGGGCAAACCATTGCAGCAACACGGTGACAGCAGTTCACCCAGTTCTAGTTGCACCAGTTCCACTCCGAGCAGTCCAGCCCTCTTTAACCACCACCAGCAGCAACAACAACAACATCAACTGCAGCATGCAGGCAGCTACGGCGGCTCCTCAGCTGGCGGCAGCAGCTCCAGTGCCAATTTGTTGCCCACACCCTCCGCCTATCAGCATAAACATCAACAGAGTCAATTTAATTTCCCTAACGTGACGATTACAAGTTCCGGCGCAAATGCAGCCAGCAATGCGGGTGAAACAGGAGGCGTTAGTACGCTAACATTACTCTCAAATGAGCCGTCGGAGTCAGTGGATAGTGGTATTACAATGTCCTCCAGCAATGGCAACAACAACAACGTCAGTATCAGCAGCAACAGTAGCAACCACAACCACATTAATGCGATAACCAGTAGTCAAATGTCTAACCAGTCGAGTGTATCCTCGAGCATCACTACAACCACCTCCTACACAGCCAGCATTGCCAATACGGGCACCAGCAAGTTCTTCCCACGCAAACTGAGCACTGCTGGTGTGGATAAACGTACGCCTTTCACGAGCGAATATACGGACACACACAAATCTAACGATAGCGACAAGACGGTATCGTTATCGGGCAGCGCCAGCACAGATTCAGATCGCACACCCGTACGCTTGGATTCCACCGAGGATGGTGACTCAGGTCAATGGCGGCAGAATTCAATATCACTAAAAGAATGGGATATACCCTATGGCGATTTACGGCTACTTGAGCAAATCGGTCAAGGACGATTTGGCACCGTACATCGGGCGCTCTGGCACGGTGATGTGGCTGTTAAGCTGCTCAATGAGGACTATCTGCAAGATGAGCATATGCTGGAAACTTTCAAGAACGAGGTTGCCAATTTCAAGAAGACACGGCATGAGAATCTGGTATTATTTATGGGCGCTTGCATGAATCCCCCGTACTTAGCGATTGTGACGTCACTGTGCAAGGGTAACACCCTATACACATATATCCATCAGCGTCGCGAGAAATTCGCAATGAATCGAACACTCCTAATTGCCCAACAGATAGCACAGGGCATGGGCTATTTACATGCCCGCGACATTATACATAAGGATCTGCGTACGAAGAACATTTTCCTCGAGAATGGCAAAGTGATCATCACTGATTTTGGGCTGTTCAGCTCGACGAAGTTACTGTACTGTGATATAGGGTTAGGAATACCACACAATTGGTTGTGCTATTTGGCACCGGAGCTAATAAGAAAACTAATGCCCCGTAAGCCGACTGGCGAATGTTTGGAATTTACAACCGCTTCGGACGTCTATTCATTCGGCACTGTGTGGTACGAGCTGATATGTGGAGAGTTTACTTTCAAGGATCAGCCGGCAGAATCGATTATATGGCAAGTGGGACGTGGCATGAAACAATCGTTGGCCAATTTGCAATCGGGTCGTGATGTCAAGGATTTATTAATGCTGTGCTGGACCTTTGACAAGAAGAATAGACCGGAATTCGCAAAACTACTCACACTTCTAGAGCACTTGCCAAAGAAACGTTTGGCACGCAGTCCCTCGCATCCTGTAAATCTGTCTCGTTCGGCAGAGTCCGTATTTTGAGTTGCTTACAACAGTTTGGTACTAATTCGGTGTTCCGAGATGCCCCGAGAAATTAGCAGCACATACAGTAATTCATTGTAAGCAACCATTGTTAGTAATCCTAGTACAATTCTATAATAATGTTTGTTTTAAATCTAAGTACTGCTTGTATACATACATATGTAACTTAATCGTTGTACGTGTAAATGTCAAAACACTGTCAAAATGGCAAAGGTCACGCACTCTGCTGACTCTCTGACTCTGTGGCCACTTCCTGAACAACTACGACTCTCAAAGCAAAGTTCAAATGTGCATGTGTTAAAAAAAATAATTAAGAACAATAAAATTGTAAATACATAAACTACTTACTTATTATATACAGGATACATATGAAAGTAAATTCAACAATTATAGCAACTGAGTGTATGCATGTAGTATGTTCTAAAAGAGATTTTAAACTTTAATGTATTCAATATGCAAGCTAAAAGGAAATTGTATGAAACAAACGAACACAAAAAACAAATGTTAACTTTCTAAAAGACAACGTTTAAATGTTAAATTAAAATATTATATTGAAAATGCAAATTACGAAGAAAGAGTAAAACATAGTTATTTAAAAGCAAGCACTGTGGCAACTCTAAACGTAAACGTAAATCAGGTGAGCAATTTTAAAATTGTTAATTATGTGTAAGCAAAGCTCTATCCATATATATATAAATATGTATTTGAAAGAATATGCATCTAATATATACATAATGTATTGTGAAGCGTATATAGAGAAGGATAAAATGTCAAATAAAATATCACTTAAACCAAATTCCTGTTTAATTCGAAATGCAATATTTTACCAAACATTATTTCAAAGAAAGTTGGGACTGGTCAAATTTTGTGTTCCTAAAACCAAAATAAAATTCTGAAGAAATAAACCGCACGCTGTTTTCTTATAACTTGGACTCAATGAAAAAATACGCTATCGAGGACCTATAAACAGGACCAGGATATATAAGTCCAAATGATTCCCGAAAGCTACAAGTATTAATGCTAGGAATGTAAAGTGGATTTACCGATTCGCAAACAAATTAATATATAACACTTTTCAGTGAAGGATATAAAAATCGTAACCAACTTTTTTATTCAAATAGTTTTTAGTATTCAAGAGCTTTCCAATAAAAAATACTTTATGGATTTAAAAAACTCTTAGTCCCACATTGCTAATTACATATTCGGAAGTGTGTGAGTGTGTAATTTCTGACCAATAACCTATCTTATTCCATACATAATTCAGGAAAATTAAATATTTTGGAATTGCAGAAACAAATTAAATATAGTATAGTATGTATACCAAATACTTTTCGATATGCCCACTAATGATTCTTTCCGCCACGTTATATTGCTTACATGCATATATTTTGTACATTCTCAGAATTTAAATACCACTTTCTGAATCCGTACACAAAGGTCACTTACCTTATATAGTTGATGGCTACGTAGTGTGTTCACAATCGCAACTCCCACAATATGCTGGATTAAGGGCAAGCGCGAGCCCAATGGCGAATCCATCGAGATGTGTAACTGTATGGAAAACATTGCACAACCCAAAGGACTAAGCCACTACAAATAAATATATATATATGCCATTATAAGTTAGTCATCAATCCCGCATATTTCCAACACTCACCTGATTATTGCTACGGCCCATCCCAGCGGTCTGTTGCATTGGCAGGACTGCAATGCCGTGCATTAACTCCAAATCGCTAATGACATGCATGGAGCTGCTAATAATCGGTGCATAGATAACCAAACGACCAATTTGCTCCGTTTTCAGATGCTGCAATCAATTGGAAAATCCTGAGAAATGACCAAATTAAATTGAAAACCTTTCTACCTACATCAAAATATTCCACCGTGGAGAAATCGTCTGGACAGGAATGTATGAGTATGGGTAGCACATTATTATTGGCAATAGGCGCGGCATCATCTTTACCGCAGAATTTCATCGTTAGTTTCGGTGTGGCTATTATATTATCGTTACCGCTGCAGCGGGGACGCAATTTTTCCAGAAGCTCAAACTTAGACTGAAATAAATTAGGAAAGAAAAATGATATACCCATCTTAATGAAAATAAAAACAAAAACCAACTTTTTAGAACAGGTATATATTCGTTTGATGGCTTCGCACAATAAATGAAAACTTTATGAGACTTAGGGTACGCCCTGAGCGAAGCCGAAGTCAAAGCTGAAGACGACAAGCTGTACACAAGGAAACATATGAATTCACTCGAAAGTGTTCATAGTTCATGCAAATAGGAAGTTGAAGACGAAGCTAAAGCTGTCAGATTTCAAATCGTCCGGTATTGATTTTGAAGACGAATCGCTTGCCCTTCGTTGTCATTTTCCTAATAGAGCTGGAAAAACAGATGTTTCGATGTCGTTGGGGAAGTAGATCTGCAAAATAATCGATGTTGACAGCATCGATCCTCTTCGATTAATCGCGATTATTTCAAAAATAAAATAGATTAATCTTTAACATAGCAAAAATTAATTTGTTTTTCCTTTTAATGAGATCAATTTCTGCGGGGTCACTAATTATTTATCAATTAATTTTTGTTCGTAAATAGTAATTCATCTACTATCCTGCATTACAAAACATGCGCCCAGAAGTAGTCGAGCATGCTGAAATAAATTATTAAAGTGATCCATGTCTAGAGATACTCCTAAAATATACGTATACATATAGTATGTACCACAATTCAGCCAACATACTAACCTAATCTTAAATAATATTAATTTTGCATACCTTTACCAGCCGTTCAACGTCACCGTCAAGTAAATGCGTGCATTTAAATTTACACGATTAATCGATTCTCAACGAAATCTATGTTTAGAAATAATGTTAATGTCGCTTAAATCGATTGTGCATCGATTTTTTTGCAGATCTAGGGGGAAGAACATCGTTTTATAGATGCGTCGAGCCTCTGCTAACGAATTTTCAAAAAGATTTTATTGATGCCTATACATAGGGCACTACATTTTGATTTCTCATCTTATTTATAAAGCTAATGGTTTCTATTAAATACAAAATGTTTCAAAACAAACGATATTTTCACAAATTGAAAGAATATAACAAAAACCAAAGAAAGTATAACATATAAAAATAAAAATTCAGTGGCAGACATATATTGATGTTATATCGATGTTTCATCCAGTACTATTACAAAAATTATACGCATTTGATTTTCGTCATTGATCTTGCATTGGCTGGACGAACAAGTAAAATAAAATAAATACGCATCAAATTCGTCTTTCACTATGAACACTTTGTCAGCTTGCTCGCAACGCAAACAAATCGTCTCAGCGCTTACTATGTTTGTTCCTTAAGCACCTAGGTACACTTCTTCAAAACTAATTATAAAATGTATAAATTGAAAAGCTTTTTTAAGTCAGCTGCCCTATGCGCTGATTTTTGGAAAATACCTAGGCTCCACTCACCAATAATTTCGGTTTGATGCATTGCTTACCGATTAGTCCCTCCATCACACAGTCAATCAATATACATATTTAGAGGGAGTACATGAGTAGAGTACGTACCTCATGGCGTCCCAAAAAGTAGGCATGCTTATAGACCACACCGGATGATGTTGATGGGGCCTGTCCCTCATTGGCACGCACCTGCACATCGAGATATTTTCGCAAGAGATCCGCAAAGATTTCAAGTCGTGTGCGTTCGTTTTGTTTTAATATAGAAAATTTAATTTCATCGGTTTCAAATTCGCTGGGATTTGTTTCCAAATGCACCTGTGAAGAAGATTACAAAAAAGTATTTAATGTTGAAGTTAAATTTGTAAGATCACGGCTCTTCAGTACCTGCGAGAAAACCGCCTTGCCGCCACTTTGCAAACTATTGGCCAGCAATAGACTTGGCGTATTCCAAGTTTCCTCAGTGCCTAGCACCTGAACGTCCAATTTATAAGGTTGGCCAGTCAGATCTTTCAGTTCCATGGACCTTGGACATACTAGAGCTCTAAGCGGCGTTTCGATTTTGTTTTTGTTTTTTTTTTTTGTTTGTTTTTATTTTTGTTATGTTTTTTGGTAATGGTAGTGGAATAGTAGTAGTGATTACACACATACACACACAAGCACACAGATAGAAAATAGAAAACAGAAAGAACGGGCACAGGATAAAGAAACAAACCTCAAAAGTAGAGTAAAACGAAATATAAAAATTAGCACGCAGCCAAGCCAATAAATGATAAGGAATATTCAAATTGAGAACAAATAAATTAATAAAAGTTAAAAAGATTTTAATTATTTCGATCAGTTATGCATGAATTAATTCTCACACAGTGCAGGTATTTTTAGTAATAAATTTAACATTTCAAATATACATAACATTTTGTAACATAATTGCAATAATATGAGCATGAAGTTTTTCATCGAAAGATTGCAAAGAAGTTTGAAAATTTAAGCCAATTTAAAATTGAAGCGGTAAGGAAACACATATAACGGAAATTGGAATTAGTTTTAAGTTGTTTATAATAGATACATACAAGTATAAATATTTCTATATTTAATAACGAAATTATTAGATTAAAGGTCCTTTTTTCAATGAGATAGTTTAAAATGGAAATATTGCATTTGCTAAATTAAGATGGCCAACAGTTTTCGGTCAATTTTAACTTTGCAAATAGGCGAATTCAGATTGAAAAATTAAAATCATGCAGTTATATAAATGAGTTCGATAAGGTTGTTTATTGGAGATTTTAAAATGTAACGTGCCTCGAAGAACTAAGTATCCCACAAAGTATGTATGTATATATGTATACTCTTGAACAGTATGAAAAGACAAGTCGCTATACCCATGTCCGTCCTCCATATGAACGTAGTGATTAATCACCAACCTCTCCCAAGTCGGAGAGATTGGCAAAGTTTCCGTTTTTATAGCCTGTACCCAAATGGTGAAAGGGACCTAGTTTTGTGTGAATGTATGGCTCAGGCAGAAGGAGGCAGACCCCACATATATTATTGATCAGGGTGACAAGCCGAGTCGTTATAGCAATGTCCGTCTGTCTGTCCGTCCGTCTGTATGAACGCAAGGATCTCAGAAAGTATAAGAGCTCTCCTAAGTCCGAGAAAAGACGAGATTGTTTTTTTTTCTGATTCACCCCACACTCCCCGCAATTCGTGTTTTTCCATAATTCCCGTAATTCCCGTATTTTTGGAATTTTGTAGTCAGATTTGGCAAATACATCCATATAGTGATTATGTGTCTGTGTGTCAAGTTTCATCATAATAGGTCAATTATGAAGAAAGTTATAGCCATTAACAAAATCTCTGCCGAGAGCTGTTGCTGCTTTGGCTTATTTCTTTACCGCATACAATCATGCATAGACACGATTCTGAAGTAAGTGTATGCAGTTGAAATTTTACGTAAACACTTATGTCTGTATGCATGTGTTAAATATAGTATATTATATTTTATTAAATTAATGAATTACATTTTTAAAAATAATTTTTTCTTTTTTTTTTGTGGGGTGGTACAAGGTATTTAAAAGTTAAGACCGCTCGACTTTAGCATTCCTTTCTTGTTCTTTTTCTATGCGACAACCTTCCCTATTAGTGCTTCTTCAGCTCCCGAAATTTTTTAAATTTGTTGTATCTTTTTATTCCATATTTATTCCCAGGTCAAGTTGCATATGCTTTACAAAATTGCCGTTCATGTTATACGGCTTTGGTCTGTACAGCACTCACACTATTTGTATTAATTAATTATACTGCTATTTCCTTTTTAAAAGCGAGTACAGGGCTAGAGATGGGTACGGGCCGTTTTTTTTTTTCCTCGACCTAATGCCACACGACTGCGAATTTGGTTTTAAAAACCCATTTTTGCCTTTTTCATTCACCAGTTTTTACCTATATAAAGCGGTTCTATGTTAAGAGTTGGGCCCTTACAACGTTAGCATTCCATTGTTGTGTTTGTGTTATTATTGTAAGCTAAGAACTAAAGGCACAACTACTTACGGTTTACGGGAATGGCCATGTGTAGACTCCTCACTATCCGTGGAGAAATGTTTTTTGACCGGCGATGGCTGATAGCAAAAGATATGATGCATCATCTTTACCTTTTGCCACTTGTCATAGGAGAACTGTACGAGTTCATGTTCACGCACCTAGCCAAACGGAATTAAATTAAAAGGTTAATCTAAAGTGGACTATGGATATCTTCAGAATGCTCTTAATGCGCATTTAATTAATGTTTCACATTTATTTCCTATGTCGGCAGTCTTTGTTTGTTGCCATAAATATAAATAAATATATTTGACTTTTCAAACATTTTTCTCCCTCTCTACCAAAAAAGACATTCATAAGGTTGTTTTTAAGACTAAGACTAAAAAAGAACAAATTATTTTAAGAACGCTATATTTTTTTTAGTGAAATAACTTTTTAGCGGATGTTTAGAATTTGAAGATTCATTGGAATGTTTACCAAACATTCCATTTAAAGGCAACCACATACCATGCACTATATTAATGGATCCTTTGCATGTACACATAATAGTATGTAGCCTGGCTATGGAAAGAGCATACTTCCGCAGTCAGAGTACTTACAAATAAAAACAACGAAAATGGGTGACAATACCCACAGTGGTCTATTATGTAGTGTGGTAAAAATAATGAACATTAGAGAGATATATACATACCTACAAACATATTATCAAGAAATTGGAAACTTACCTCAGCGGTACGATAATTGGGCAGAATGAAGTGCAATATATCGGAGCACAGTGACAACAATTTTCCACCGTGTAAGAAGTAGTCCACAAGTATCTCACCAATTGACGGTACTACAGCGCCACAGACCACCAGCAGCGCAGTCTGCTCCAGCCAATATTTTTGTGCCACCTGTTGCGTTGTCAGTGGGTATATGGTATATACATCGCTTTCCAATAACTCCCGAAGTGTGGCAACCGTCGACTCACGTGCACTGGCACTATCGGAATAGACTAAAACGTTAAGGGGTTTACTATCACGGAGACTATCCTTATTGCGGCGTAGAATGGGGCGTGCGGGGGCCGGCGGTGGTGGCGAACTCGGCTTGACGGCCACGAAAGTTTTGCTGGGTGTTGTTGTTCCTATTTTAGACGATGTGGGTGTTGGTGTGCCCGAGGACGTCACTGAAGGCTTCGAAGGCGTACTCTCGGTTGCTGTAGCAACTTGGCTGCTGCTGCTCGATATGGGCGGTGCCGTTACAGTCACATGCACTGGAGTTTGTTTGTTATGTACTGCCTTGCCCGCTGCGATTTTTTCCAGCTCACTAGGTTTGGTTGGAGACGAGGAGGTTGTAGCCTTCGTAGATGAAGTAGCAGACTCCGATAATTTGCTGGTTCTGGCCTCTGCAGCCAATGGTTTCTTTATTTCCGTCGGATTCGCTTGTTTTTTCGGGGGCGTCTTCGTAACCATTGGTGTTGAAATAACCTTCGCAGTAGGTTCTACAACTGCCACGGCTTTGCTGGATACCTGTGGCTGCGTTTGTCGTGGCTCATGGGCAATTAAATCGGGCTTTATGATGCCTGTTTTACCCTCCGTGCGATTCTTTTGAGATTCAAACTCTCTTGCCTGATGTGCGAGAACGCTGAGAGCTCTCAAATCCTCCAAATGTTTCTGCCAAGCCTCCACACTTATGTTTGCTGCATTGCGAGTGCTGCGCTTCAGATGATTCGCCAAAAGTTCAAAAGGCTGTGGCTTGCCCTCTAGCTGCACGGCTGTACAAAGGACGGAGAACGGTTTAAAATAAGTTTCTTGGTAAACAAATATTAATTTTTCGAAAGTATTTAATGAGCTTATGTAGCTGCTTACACTCAATCCTCAATAAGGGCAGCTGATCATTTATGTATAAATTGTTTCGTAAGAACGTCGATATTAGCAATTTGGTGAAATGTTTAACGTCGCTCTCGATGAGCACCGCCAGGTGGGAGTCTATTTTCCATGCAATAAGCTTACCGTATTCTTCAAGCTATCATAAATTCATTGCATCGCCGGTTTTATTACGATTGATGGCAGGGTGTACATGCAAATAGAAAGAGAAAACATACTTGTACAGTAGAAGCAAAGATAAATTTTGTAGCATAGAGAAATGTGCAAGTTTCTGAGGCGGGTGTAAGACATGAAACATACTACAATATGTAAGTATGTATGTACATGTACGACTGTTACATTTACAAATGACGCATGTCTGACGCCAACGTTTTATCGATGTGAACGACTAACTATTTATGAGCAAAACGACCTGTGTATGCCCTTCGGCAATAATTATTTCATTTTAAAATATTTAGTCCGTTAAACTTTACTAATATTGCACTGCATTAATATGTAGGAATATGCACAACTAAGTAGGACCTTCATTTGTCTTCGTTAAGGCAAGGCATAAATTTCACATGCCAGCACCCATAAAAACACATTAAAATGTATACCAAAAACAACCACGACAGCAACATCATTTACGCTATTTTATGAGCCACAACAACGTACTATAAAACTGTACTCACCCGTACTAGTGCCGTTTCCGGCAAATCGACACCGCGTTGCGGTTCCACTTCCGCCTCCAATAACAAATTTAAGTGTTGGGACTCATCGACCGACAATGATACCTTGGACTGACGATGCCCCACAAACCCAGGAGCTGGTGCTTCGCTTCCCGTTGGCGTGACTGGAGGCGTGGCAGCGGCATAAGCAAATGGGAGCCAACTTGGGGCAGCGGGAAAGCTTATCCATGGCGTGATATGCAATGTTTGCAGGGGACGCAAACAACAACCACGCTGGTTGCCATGCAACCACAATATATCAGTGACCTTGGCTGCATTGCGATTGCCGCACAGCTCTGAACTGGCAAATGTAGGATCTGTTGGATACATACACAAGTACATCCGTTTATATACAAATTAGTAGCAAATTCTGATTTTAACTCACCAAAGCCGTCGTCACTACCCGCTTGGAGCGTATAGAAAGCAATAGTCGTTTGCTGGGCCAATTGCTCGGCAATTTTATTGCAAACTTTCTGAATACGCCAGGATTGCAGGAATGTTGCGCTCACGTAATAGAGTGTCAACATTGTTGCTGTTCAAAGTGGATAGGTGAGATGTGGCGCTTGGAGTATGTTTTTGTTGTTTAATGAGCTTTAACGTGTCCGACTAATTATGCCATGCCAATTGTACACATTTACCCGCATGTGTATATAAAAACAAAAATATTAGGTGCGATAAATAAAATCAATTCGCGGTTTCGTAAGTTTTTGCGAATTTCATGTTCTACCAAATGCGTTTGGGCGCTTAGATTTCAAGCACCTCCACTCACTAGTATCGCACCCGTTGGTTCTTCCTCTCTAACTGAAGACCACACATATTTGACACAGTTCCTGTATTTCGCTATGGCACTGACATTTATTGTTGATTACTACGGTTATGAATGAAATTCGCGACAGCGGATCCGAATTCTGCCATTCACATGGTGCGCATACATAGGCATTAAACAGCTGTTAAAGTATCTGCCGTAAATTCAAGATGGCCACCCTTGTGGCAGCACCGCGAAAGAAATGGACTCAGAAAAAGTTAAATACCGCTTAAAACGGAGTTAGTTGCTTACAATACAATAAAATAAAGTAACCAATGTTTAAATTAAAATCGCGTAAGCTAATTGCGAATACATACATACAGAAGTGCAATTAAAGGCATGATATTAGGCGAGCTGGACACAACGCGGCGTCTTTTGTTTATAGTGGCCGTGCTACTCATTATTTTATATGCAAAAACCTATTTGCTCCCTGGGGTGGCTTTAGATAGCGACTAGACTAGTTGGCGAAGATGAGTGATCGACGTGTTTCATATTTTTATAATGCGGATGTCGGCAATTTCCACTATGGCGCAGGACATCCTATGAAGCCGCAACGTCTAGCTGTCACACACAGCCTCGTGATGAACTATGGCTTGCACAAAAAGATGAAAATCTATAGACCTTATAAGTAAGTACGCTAAGCAATATGCTGGTATTCCAATAAGACAAATTGTTCTTGCAGAGCTAGTGCCCAGGATATGCTGCGTTTTCATAGTGACGAATACATCGCCTATCTACAGCAAGTGACGCCACAAAACATACAATGCAATTGTAAGTTCCTTCTCATAGTCTGCCAAGTATCATTGACAATGAATTGCAATTTTTTTTTCAGCTGTTGCCTACACAAAGTATCTTGCACATTTCAGTGTGGGTGAAGATTGTCCCGTCTTTGACGGCCTCTTCGATTTTTGTTCCATGTATACTGGGGCTTCTTTAGAAGGAGCCCAAAAACTAAATCAAAATCACAGCGATATTTGCATTAATTGGTCCGGTGGCTTGCATCATGCTAAGAAATTTGAGGCTTCTGGGTTTTGTTACGTTAACGACATTGTCATAGGCATATTGGAGCTGCTTAAATATCATCCCCGTGTGCTTTACATTGACATAGATGTGCACCATGGGGATGGCGTGCAAGAAGCGTTCTATTTGACGGATCGAGTGATGACAGTTTCGTTTCATAAGTATGGCAACTATTTCTTTCCCGGCACTGGTGATATGTATGAGCTAGGAAACGAGTCGGGACGATATTATAGCGTAAATGTGCCGCTTAAGGAGGGCATAGATGATCAAAGTTACTTTCAGGTTTTTAAACCAATTATATCAGCGGTTATGGAGTTTTATCGACCCACTGCTATTGTTCTACAATGTGGCGCAGATTCACTGGCTGGCGATCGTTTGGGCTGCTTTTCACTGAGTACCCGTGGCCATGGAGCCTGTGTAAAGTTTGTCAGAGGTCTGAACGTTCCAACATTAGTCGTTGGTGGCGGTGGGTATACATTACGTAATGTGGCGCGCTGTTGGACACACGAAACGTCACTGCTCTTGGATCAGGAAATAGCAAATGATTTACCCGTAACGGAATATTACGATTTCTTTGCTCCTGATTTTACGTTACATCCCGATGTAAACTCACGACAGGACAATGCAAATTCAAAGCAGTACTTAGAGATGATCGTAAAGCATGTTTATGAAAATTTGAAAATGTGCCAACACTCACCAAGCGTACAAATGGTGCAAACGCCACCGGACACAATTGACTTGGAGGAACTGCGCATGAAGGAGGAAACAGATCCCGATGTGCGCGTTTCACAAGCCGATGAGGACAAACTTATCGAACCGAAGAATGAATTCTACGATGGTGATCAAGATCAAGACAAGCCAGATTCAGTTGAAAGTTAGAAGCTGTAAGCATTATTTATCTCATAAGCTAGCAATTGTTAAGAGAAATTATTTCGATAAAATAGCATGTAATTGGCTTTAAAATTAGACACGTGTATTTATATATATTGCCTTTTAGATGGGATGAACATAAAGACCTACACAGATCGAAGATAATGAAAAGGAGTACTATTCAATAAGATTACCAACCCGTTGTGGTATTGGCCAAACGTCGCATGCGTCGCGTATTACGGTCCTGATCGCGTATTTTCTTCTCCATTTCGGCATCAGTTAGTGTTTCTAGGAATGGTGCCCAAGCGTCCGCATCGCTGGGATTTCGGAACGGTACATCAATGGTGGACAATGGAGCTTCACTGAAGGCATACGTGCGACAATGCCAGGACAGCTGTCCCCGTATGCTATACGCAATGGCTGTGACGAACTCACCACCAAGACCAAGCTCAGCGCATAGCTTGATGGCAAACTCTTCGGGATTATTATTCTTCTCCGACATGTCCCATTCGACCTGATCGACGAGTGATGTATTGCCGACATGTATATTAAGTTTGACTATGACACGCTGATCGCAGCTTTCCTCCAATATGGGCGGATCGTTTGGAAAGGCTTCGATTTGTTGGCGTATGGCTTGTGCAATGGCCGGTACAAATGGAATAGGATTTAAGTCCAAGTCATCGCACAACACTTCGGCAAATTGTTCTGGCGTGATCATACTCTCGTTTTTGTTCCATGTGAACGTGTCGCGTAGCTTTTGCCCTTCCAGTTCCATATCTAGCCGAATGGGTACCAGGCACTCTTTTTGTGCCGCATTTTCCAAACTTGCCGTGGGATCGGTGTCATCAAAGCACATCGGAAATGTGCGCACCTTCTTCGTGTGCACACGATTACGATTGATGGGTGTGGCCTGGGGAACTGCATCCAGGTGACTCGAATTCGGCATCGTTGGTACGTATTGTGGTTGTTTTTTCGACTTGCTCTCACGGGGTACAGGTGTATCGGAAGTATTCACTGAAACTGCGCGATATCTGTAAAAGGAAAATGTTGAGACTTTAGCTACAGCAATAATATTTGGAATATGACGTACTTCTCATCGTTTCCTGCCATAATGTCATCCACTTCGACTGCACGCAGCAAAGACACGGAGCTGGCCAAAATGTGTGAACTGAGTCCAGAATCAGCCAGCCTCTTTCGCTCCTCGTTGGACAACACAATCCGTGTCATCCCAGGATATTTTTTGTAGAGTATACCCCTAAAGTGGCGCATGTAATTTCCGACCTCGGAGCCAACATAATAATACTCTCCGCCCTCTTCTAGTTGAAATGCCACCGGCTTGTCACCGTAAGTTTGCAGAGCCATGTTGCTGCTTATTTTACTGCCCAATGAAGTATATTTTTATTAAGTCACAGTTTAGCAGACCAAAATTTTCATGCCGCATACACAAGCAGGATGGCGTCTTTTTATTATCAACCCATCGAGTACTTAAGTATCGGTACAACTTATCGATATGTCATATGCAAAAATTCTAGTATTTTTATACTCTGTATCCGTAGGGTAAAAAGGGTATATTAGGTTTGTGCAAAGTATGTAACATGCAGAAGGAAGCATCTCAGACCCCATAAAGTATACATATACATATATTCTGAATCAGCATGACGAGAGAAATCGATCTAGACATGTCCGTCTGGATGAACGCAAGGATCTCAGAAACTATGAAAACTAGAATAACCATATAAGTTGGAATAGAGATTCTCCTAGGTCCGAGAAAGGACGAGTTTATTTTATTTTTTGGAATTCCCCCGCCTTACCCCGCTACAGAATTTCAATACCGTCCACATTTCAGAAGCTACCCTAACCTTGCACACATAATTTCTATATAATTATCTATTTTTGTTTCAAATTTCATCTAAATCGGTTGGTTCTAAGAAAAGTTATTAGCGAAAAAATTTTACTTCGGTACTACGCAGTGTTGCCAACTTTTTAGAAGGAAAAAAAGCTGTTTTTGTCGGGAAGGAGAGTGAAAAAAAGCTAAAAATTATTGCAAAAAAGCGTAATAAAAAGCTACATTTATTTTTACAAGAAGTGCTTTAAAAAAAACCTTGGAAAATACATTTTCCATCATCTTGGTGAACATTTCAAAAGCGGTCAATCTGCGCTATTGCTGTATGCTGAGCAAGAAAAAGGTACAGAGCTGCTTCTTTCTTCAGTAGCTTTACAAAACTAATTTTGTTTGTCCCATCGAAAGTCTGTGTTTCTTTGTAAGTGAGCCAAAAATCACGGAATTTTCCCATTCCCACCTTTACAAATTAAACGCATTTTTGAGATAAAGATGGTTTAAATTAGTGATGTCATGTGTAGTATAACCACAGCAGTCTCTTTGTCAATACGTAGGGCCTACTTTCACAAGCGAGTGCCACTACTGTCATAAACGAGCGGCATTATATACATAATTAGTAATTGTAAGTAGTACTACTACGCCCAAAAGCTGCAGCATCAATTTCGATCTTCTTCTTCCTGTTGCTTCTGCTAGAGGCGCATATACCTCAGTGCCGGAACAGGGTATTTCACTGTCGGGCATGCTCGACAGTAGCGTTCTCTCTTGTTTACTCTATAACTTGCAGGTACACCTAAACTTATTATTTGTTTGGTCTTTTACAATTCGTAGAACATTTGTACAGGACAATGTTTGACAAATACAATTTTGGTTTACTTCGAAGCCAGTAAGTAAGATTGGCTCCAAAATCTTGACTGGCAATTGAGATTCGCCCACTTTTTATATTCTGTACATGTATATTGTACAGGAGTATATTGGAGAAGCCAAAAATGTAACAGGCGGAAAGACGCGCCGTAGACCTAACAAATACCTCCTGTTTGTGATTATGTTTCCGTATGCCAACTTTAATCTTGATAGATCAAATTGAAAGGAAGTTATAGTCATAAATGTAATCACTGCCCAACATCTGCAGCAGCTGTTGTTGTTGGTGCTTTGGCTCAACTCTGTACTCCACACATGCTTACTCACAAGCACGCAGAGACTAACATATGTATATGTATGTATGTATATTCAATTCTCATATACATATGTATATGTGCAGTCATAGACTCGTTGAGTTCGAATACCCAGGGAGGTATAACATAATTGACCAAGAATTTTTTATAATACAATTTCGTGAATTTTTTCAAATTTTTATAATTATTCTACACATACAATGTACTTGAGCTTCTTCTAGGAAAAACCATCGCTTGTGACTGAAACATTCTCAATATGCAATTTGAGTCCAATATCTTTAGAAGTAATTGTATTGTATAATATTGTTTCTATGACAGCTTTATGATGGTAAACTCAACATATGGTTATTATGGTTTGTTTAAATCATAATATGTAATATTTTGATATATCTGCATAAAAAATGTAAAGATTCAATGTCGAAAAAACAGTTACATAGTGTAGGACGGTATTTAATTTGCGAAACACTTTCGATACTTTCCTTCATACATTTCTCATCGAACTCGATGTATAGATAAAAAAAAGGTTAGAAAAGTATCGATAGCACTTTTTGAAGACCCATATGATTGAATCCGAACGAGTTGGATTGTCGTTTGATTTGGTTGTTAAACATGTCATTTTTACGCAGTGTTGCTGGTATTATATTAGTGGCGAAGCCTCTGACCAGTATAGGTACAGGTATGTTTAGGTTGTTTGTAAAGGTTCACTCATTTTAGTAGAAATTTTTGCAGCTCAAACGCAACGTAATATAAAACGGTGGGTTGCACCGACGTTACGTGAGCTGAGACATCGCGCAAAAAAGCAGGGACCACAGAAGCCGGAATCTCGCTCCGGATACGTGGAATGGAACTATCGTTCGGAGTTGTTCGCTTTTGGAAAGCGTTTGCAAGAGAGCTTCCAACTACCAGTGCTACAGGCGGCATTCACACAACCCTCTTATGTACATCAGGAACGGGAGCGCCAGCGCAAACTGGGTATTGAGGAGGTAGATCTACAAGCGACCGATAATACAGAACTAGCGGCCAAGGGTGCACATATAGCTAAAGCCTACGTGGAAGCATATTTGCAACACAGTCTGCCCAAAATGCCATCTGCTGGACAACAAGCGATTGCAGCTTATTTACTCAGCGATAACACCCTGGCATATGTTGCCTTGCATTTAGGAACTAAAGAACTTATATTTTCAGCGGAATATCCGCCCACTACAGAGACGTTGGCACAAACGTTGCAGGCAGTCATTGGCGCACTCTCTGATTCCAGCGGTGTGGAGCGAGCCTTCATATTTGTACGAGACTTTGTTTGCACTCAGCTTAATCAAAAGGATTTGTTAGATTTGTGGAAGCCGTCGGAGCCAATTAAGTTGCTTACAGAGGTATGTCAGCAGCGAAATTTGGGCGATGTAGAACCTCGACTGCTTGGCGACTGTGGGAAGAACACTGTCTTGGCTGCGTATCATGTTGGAATCTATGCGAATCGTCAACTTTTGGGCAAAGGATTCGGCGAGGATGTAAATACAGCAACAGAAACTGCCGCCCTAGATGCACTACAGACGCTCTTCGACATGCACGACAACCGACAACCCTTCAATTTCCAACTGCAGGTGGAACCGAAAAATGTGAGACTAGCCTAATTAGCCTTTACGCGTTTGTCCGCTAGTTATTTTTAATTTGCACTAAACACATGTACTTCTTGAATAGTCAAAATAAATTGTTTTGTAAAATCGTTAACTACGAAATAACAACTGTTTGGCTTCATCGTGGCCTAGTCGCTATCGTCACGCTTCTTTTCATCGCTGTAATCATCGATGCTACCTGAGCCTGTAGGCGATGTTGAGGAGGGTGGTGGACTGATGTCGTCCGGCTTACTTTCAAGTGAGAAGGGGGGTATTTTACAGTCGAAGGAGTACCCATCTTCACGCTCCAGTCTAAACGTGCCCCACATATGACCACTTGGTGCCTGCAAGCTAACATGGCTGCTGTATTGGAAAGCAGGCAGGCGTGGACTTAATATGGGCTCCTGGCCAACAACGCCGCGTCCCCGCACCGTTTCCAAAGTTCCCGATAATGAGAAAATACGCCAATGACGTTCGCGTAATTGAACACTCATTTCGCCCAAATTCTCTAGACGTATGCAGTAACGCCACTGAAATGGTTCCAATTTCAATAAAAACCAAATAGTTCTAATATCTTTTTTTGAGCAACTCACCCAGTACACTGATGAGGCGGGAGTTTCCCTGCAGCCCATATAGAAGGGTATAACTGTAATGCGCACATTCTCCGTTGTCTCTTTGTGCACATCGCTCATGTCCAGCCAGGGATGGTTCTTTTCTTGCCACGCCTTCAACGTGTCCTGTCCCACAAATGGTGGTTCGTTTTCAGGCGCATATGTTAGAAACTTATCGAAAAGTTCATGCTGCAGAGGATGCTTATCTGATGAGCTATATGGCATAATATCGTCATGAGCCACATAATCTAGACCAGGTATGGCATACAAGCTCCGATTAGAGTCCTGATTACCTAGAAAAGTAACAGCTTCGGTTTGGGCGCGCTTAAAAAGTGAAATAATGTAGTTCATATTCTAATGCAATAGTTACATATTAGCAATAACTTACAATATGTGGACAGTCCCTCGTGTCGATCAGCACCTGATAGAACGTTTGTACTTTGCCCTTGACCTCTCTTGTATCGACATTGCTGCTGTTGCCACTGCTGGTGGGGGTGGTGCTAGTGGCGGTGCTACTCGCAGTACCTACACTTGTGGTACTCTTTGTTTCCGGACTAGCTGTTGATGAGGTGCTTGCCCACGCAGTAGTGTCAGTTTGCTGGTTTGCTGATTGCGTTGCCGCTGCGCCTTTACTGTCGCCGGCGGTAGTTGCAGTCGCGGTATCGCCACTTCCACTGCTGCTTGTGCTATTTGCCTTAACTCTAAGCGAAGCCTCTTTAGATCGTGGTGTTGATGACGCCGTTGCAGTTGCCGTTGCATTTGTTTGTTTGCTGGGATTATGCAAATCACGGTCGTAAACGCGCGCTGTCCACGGAAATAGAATCACGCCACGGTAGCCAAAGATGCGATGCAAAAAAAGTTGTCCAGTTTCATATTTGCTGTCTCTGGGCTCCACAAGCCGTCCAACCTCGGCAAGCCTGAAAAAAAATATATATATATATAAACATGTATAAGACTGTACAAAATGTAAACGTTATGCAACTTTTGTTTTTGTTTTGCGACGCCGAATCTGTCAATCTCTGTAGCGCATTCACGCCACCACCACCACCCCCCAAAAAACTTACTTTGGTGGATAAACTGCTTGCTTCTTGATATTGCGCTTTAAAAGAATGTCGCATTTGGTAAGAATGTGCCAGCGCTTGTCCCATCTAACCACTTGCAGCAGCAAACCCATTTGTTTTTGTCAGGAAACCCAAAATCCAATCGAGTAAGAAGTGAAGCTTAATGAGCAAGCTTTTATGCAACTGCGATGCCGATGCCCACGTAAACTGGTGCTGGGATGTCGTGTGACGTGTAATTTCAAGTGATTACATGTGCTTGAAAATTTTGCCTATTTATCTAATTGCGTTTAAACATTTGCGTACTACTAATTTTTGCATTTTTCTATGAATTTTCCCCTGTTTTCCAAAAAGCGTACGAAAAATCCTTAGTATGTCATGCTGCTTCTTCCCTGCCCGAAATAAAAACAACAATCACCTGACTACTTGTCTGAAAATATGGCAACACTAGGACTCAGTGCTGCATGCAATCAAATGTCAAATTACTACCGCTCTTTGACAGCTGTCATTGTCTCTCTCTTTCGCCAATTGCCAGACTTCCGGTACGTACGCGGGATTTTGTGTTCTGCGCTAAAATAAACAAAATATACGTGAAAATGCACAATAAACGCACAAATAGTAGTTGTAATAACCAATTTAATATGCATATTGGACTATGAACTAGTTGGCTAATACCACAATCGTAAGCAAAGTGTGATGTTTTTGGCTAAGGTCCATGTATAACATTCTGTACCATAGCAATCAAAACAAAAACCAATATTTGCATCAAAATACAGTGAAAAAGTGTCTCCGAGCATTTGCCAACTAATTCAGAGTTAGGACTATTTAATCATGCTTAACATAAATTTTTCTGACATGCCGTTCCGTTCCAATTTTAATAGTTAACTACGATGGCTGACACACAAGCAACTCCCGCTGCCGCTGCGCCCAAAGCAGCTAAGGCTCCCAAAGCGCCCAAAGCCGCAAAGGCGCCAAAACCAGAAAAGGCTGCCGCTGCGGAGACGAAAGTATCTGCAAAGAAATACAAGCGTCACGGTCGCCTCTTTGCGAAGGCTGTCTTTACCGGATACAAGCGCGGTTTGAGAAATCAGCATGAGAACCAAGCCATTCTCAAGGTGAGTTAAATTGAATGAATATAAAACTCATAATACTTAAAACGTATAAATTATTGCAGATTGAGGGCGCTCGCCGTAAGGAGCATGGCGAGTTCTATGTTGGCAAACGCTGTGTTTATGTGTATAAGGCCGAAACTAAGAAGTGCGTGCCACAGCAACCCGACCGTAAGACACGCGTGCGTGCAGTATGGGGCAAGGTTACTCGCATCCACGGCAACACCGGCGCTGTGCGTGCCCGCTTTACAAGGAACTTGCCCGGTCATGCAATGGGACACCGTGTACGCATCGTAAGTAGAAACATGCTGCAACCTTTAAAAGTTCAATGTTAGCAATACGTATCCTTTTATTTTAGATGTTGTACCCTTCAAGGATTTAAGTTGAAATTAACTTTATATGACCTGCAAGAGAACATGCGTTTTATAATAAATGAAACAATTTAAATTTAACTACAACTATATCATCGTGTGCTGAAAAACCATGTTAGTCTAAGCTAGGTGCCAATCGGAACGATTCACTGTAATATGAGGCAAAAGGATAAAACAAAACGAAAGCTAACTAGCCAGCTCAGCTGTTGTAGACTGTTCTAAAATCCCAAATGCTTGGAAGTATCATTTTTGCCTTCAATCATAATGAGATAAGCAAATACTGATAATGAATATAAAGCTAGCTATAAAGTTTTCTTTGCCGGTTCCGAAGCTTGAAAGTCTTCACTACGTCCATACTTTATTATTCCATTGATGCAATTTTCAACTTTTTTGGATCCTTCTACCTTTCACAATAGCATCGGGTTCGAAAATATTCTCTACATGCATTGTTATTATATAATAAGTTGAAAAATTATCGCTTTAGTCGGTGAACCACATTCAAAATTGTCAAAATCGTGTTTCTGCCGTCATATTGGCGTGAAAAGGATCTAGTTATCCGTTAAATTGCCAGATCGATGGCAAGCATACTAGTGTTGTAAAATGTACATGGTAGACATCCGAACCTGCGGTATCGATACCATAGAGGAGACTTGGTAGGGATGTAAGTCGAAGGGAAAACATCGATGTTGATGTAAATCAATTTCTTTTTATAAAAAAATCGATGCATCGATGTTTTAAAAAATTAACTTATCAAAAAAGCTAATACAGTTGCAATTTGAACTAGAGGTGGAGAAACATCGATGTTTTTAAAGCAAAACATCGATGTAACATCAATAGTTCAAAATAATAAAAAAATAAAAAGACACACCAACGTCTGATTAAAATTATTTTATTCCATTTCTGAGATCACAATTAAAAAAAAAAAAGTATTAAGAACATTTGTCTAAAAACAAGTCCTGGTTTTTGTTCAAGAACATAATCTTGTCCACAACGTTCGGATTTAGGGGAGTACGACGATCAGATATATTAGTTGTCCAGCTTTGCTGAAAGCTCTCTCTGCTTCACATGAAGTTGCCGGAACGCATAAATATTTCTGTGCTGTACTTTTAAACGCCATCATGCCTTCTGTATTCATCTAAAATTAGGATTTATAATTATATTATTTAAAATATCGAATTTACTTTCCAATATAAGAGAGGATCACATTCCTCCGGTTCATTTAAATTATCTAGATGTTGTCTCAAGATGATAATGACGTTTGCTTGAGAAGATCGATCTTTCACTTTCATAGAGATGTAAGCGAGAAACATCGATAGTCGCCAGAAACAATCGATGTTTTAAACAAAATTAAAAACATCGATGCATCGATAGTACCATCGATGTTTCTCAACCTCTAATTTGAACACCGTTCGGGGAAAGATAAAGAGGAAGACTCAAGTAAGTCAGATAATTCGGAGACAAATGGTTTAAAGGAAAAAGAAGAAGTGGGGAAAAAAGCGTGAGTAATAACTTTCATTATAAAGAGGCTCATAAAGGCCCTTATGTGGTTTATGTGGACAAGGCTTGTGAATTCGGGTTGAGAAAAGCCATAAATCAATTTGAACTCACGGAACTGCTATGTTCCAAGAAGATTGAAGGTATCGACGAGGTAATAAAAATAGGGTATGTCAGGTGTAAAATTATTTGCCGTTCGGCCGAAAGTGCGAATGAGCTGGCGTCATTGCAAGTGCTTGCAGACCGTGGTTTTGTGCCTAAAATATTTAGGCATTTCATAGCCAAGGCAGGAATTTTGTTTAATATCCCTACGCATATGTCCAACGAGCTACTGATGGAGCTCTTGTCAGCTGATATTCCAATATCGCAGGTGGAAAGAATTTTCAAAAGAGACTCGAATTCAAAGGATCTTGTCCCCACTATGAGAGTCAAAGTTTGGTTTAAGGGACACCAGCTTCCCAAAGAAATAAAATTTCTTTACACAATGGTGGAGGTGCACCCTTATATTGAGTTTCGGCAATGCTTCCGTTGCCAGCGCTTCGGCCATATGGCCAAGCATTGCAAGGGAGCCGCGCGGTGCTTCAAATGCGGCATGGAGCACGAGAAGGAAGTCATTTGTTCAGCCATTGCATGCGCAAATTGTAAAGGGGAGCACATGGCTACAGCTCCACAGTGCCCAGCAAGGCAAAAGGCATATGCAATACAAAAATGTATGGCGGTAGAAAATCTCTCCAAGCAGGAGATTAGGAAAAAATGTCCATCCCTATTCGAGAGTGGGTTAAAAATGTCAATCGCAATTCGATCATAGACTCATTGGTCTCAAACGAATCCTTGCTGCAGGAAAAGTTTGATTGGCTTGGGGAAAAGATTCTGGGCTCCTTAACGGATCAGAATAACAATAATGGAGCTGGCCCGCCAAGAATATTCTGGGAAGAAATAAGGGACTTCATAAACGCTACGAACGCAGAGCTAGACGCCAATTTAATCAGAAACGCGTCGGCTCTGGCAAATAATAATTAATATGAAGATCCTACAGTATAACATTCAAAGTTTGACTTACAACAACAACAAACAGCTTTTAAATATGTTCCTTATAAATAAACAAGTAAAAAAGCTAAAGTCGGGTGTCCCGACTTTGAAATACTCTGTACATATGTTTACAATAATTATAGAAAATAAAAAAAATTAAGAAAATAAAAAAAAAATTTTTTTCGATTTCGATTTTACCTTTCTCGGTATTCGAACTCACGTAAATTGTGTATAATTGCACATTTACTTAGCAATTGCGTCTGTGTGAGTGTATGTATGCCTATGCGCATCTATTCGTGTCTGTGTAAACATGTTAGCAGTCAACCAAACAGCAACATCAACAACAGCCGCAGGCAGCGCTGCAGCAGCAAATATATTTATGGCTATAACTTGTTAATTCGGTCTATCATGGTAAAACTTGGCGTACGGACACATAATAACTAACTGAAGGTATTTGCTAAGGTTAAGTTCGAAATTCCAAGAATTACAGGAGTTAGAGAAAATCGCGATTTGCATAGGAGAGGGGGGAGGGAGGGAAATTCCGAAATACACATTTTCTGCGTATTCACACAAGTCTCCGAGATATAGGCGGTTATACGAATGGAAAATCGGGAAAACCCCCATAGGGGGGAAGCGAGGGGGAAAATCAAAAAAATTAAACAAACTCGTATAGCGTACACACATAAGGCATCTTTGTGCAAAATTTGGTGTGTCTAGCTCTTATAGTCTCTGAGATCTAGGTGATCATACGGACGGACGGACGGACAGACAGACAGACAGGGCTAAATCGACTCGTCTTGTCATGCTGATCAAGAATATATATACTTTGCTGGGTCTGCCACGCTTCCTTCTGCCTGTTACATTTTTCAGCTCGCGCAAACCTAATATACTCTTGTACATTTCATGTACAGAGTGTAAAAAGAGTTAAGGACATTTTCGCGTTCGCGGCCTCTCTGAACAAGGCATCCCTAATTAGTGGAGACTTTAATGCTAAATCTATCACATGGGGTAGTCCTACTAGTGACAGTAAGGGACATAGCATTGAACGGGCCGCCGCGGACTCCGGTTTTATATGCCTAAACAATGGCTCTCCAACTTTTTCTCGTGGTCCAGGTAACTTGTCAGTCTTGGATCTGACCTTCTGCAACTTCAGAAACCAGGAAGTAAGATGGCAGGCTTTAAGCTGCAAAATATCCAATAGTAATCACCTGCCGGTCATGATCCAGCTGGACCCATTAACCACATCATCTAATCACAAAAAAGTACTGCACAATAGAATCGTAAGGGTATTCTCTAACAGTGAGTTCACAGATCTGGACACACTTAACGGCAATGTTCGCTCAATTATCAAAGCGAACACCGTTATATTACCCAGCGACAACAAACACGTGCCAAAGAAGTGGTGGGATGAAGATGCAAACAGGCTGTTCCGCCTTAGAAATGCGAGCAGAAAGAAATTTTACTTTTCCAAAAAACTATCAGATGCGGAAAAATTAATGGAGGCGGAAACAAAATTGCAAAGCCACATTAAAAACTGCCGTAGACTAAATTTTACCAATTTCTTGGGTGATATTACGTCAACGCAGTCATTGTGGAGTGGTGCCTAGCATCTAAAGTTTTACAAACAAATAAAAAAGACAGGTACTACATGGTCCAAAGAGGAAGACGACGAGTTTTTACAAATAGTAAAAGACACACCAGGCACATCAAGCAATCCACCACAGAGACTGGCTCAAACAACACAAAATATCACGCCAAACAGTTCCTTAGATTTTGAGGACATCATTTCTTTTTTGAATACAAGAAGCCCAGCATCGGCATGCGGTCTGGACGGCATATCATACCGGATGCGGCAGAATTTACCTAACGCCAAGAAAGTCCATATATTTAAGATACTGAACGGCATATGGCATACTGGAGACATATTCGTCTGGTTCCGGTTCCAAAAAGGAATGCAGATACCGCCCTTATACAAAATCACAGGCCGATCTGCCTTCTGAGTTCACTATTTAAATCAATTGAAGGACTAATTAAAATTAAATTTGAGGTTCACATCGCCAGCCGAAGCTTACTGCCGGACAGATCGTACGCTTTTAGGAAAAACAGATTAACCACCCTATGCATCAACGACCTGGTAAACAAGATTCAATGCCTAAAAACCGAAGGCTTCAAGGTGGCAGCGGCATGTCTGCACCTGCAAAAGGCGTTTGATTGTGTAGATATCGATATCTTGGAATACAAGCTGAATTGCATGGAGTTCGATATTCACCAAGTTCAATGGATAATTGGTTTTTTCGAAGCAGATTCCTTATAAAGGGCTCTGGCAAGGTGGAGATAAATAGAGGAGTCTGCCAAGGCAGTGTGAGCCCAACTTTATTCAACATATACACGGCAGGGCTTCATAAGGTCAACAATCAAAACTGTCAACTTTTTCAATACGCTGATGACTTCTTCCTGGTGTGCTTTCACAAGAAGCTTGATGATGCCGTAGAAATACTGAGCAACAGGATAGAAGAATTCGGAAGAGAATGCAGTAAAATTAATCTGACTTTTAACCCATCCAAGTCAAAGGCCATCCATTTTAGCTCGTACAAAAAGCAACTAAATATTCTATATCAAGGCACATTCATAAATGAAGTGGAGCAAATCAATTGAGCGGCTGCCAATTTGGGGTCAGCCCTAAACAGGGGGTTCTGCTGTACAAGGCTTTTGTTAGGAGCAGACTGGAATATGCATGCTCGTCTTTCAGCAATCTGACTAAGGCAGCTCTAGGAAAAGTCACAAGATGTACAAACTTGTGCCTTAGGAAAGCTCTGGGGCTTTTAAAATGCACGCCGGTCCCGGTATTATACCACATGGCGGCTGAGCTTCCTCCCAAAAACAGATACAAATTCCTCACAGCCAAGGAATTGGCGAAAGTCTTTGCTTTTAATCTGCCAGCAGGTGACACACTCATGTATGGTCGCGAGATCAACACCAGCTACTCGAAAGTATACAATGAGTTTTCAGAAATTTTCAATCGCATAGAGGAAATCCCTTTACATCAGGGTAAGTGCGCCAAAATTAAAGGAGACCTGGAATTCTTCAAGGGCGCTGCGAGAAACAAGAAATCAATAGACACAATAAGCACTCGTCTTATTTTTAATGAAAAGGTTCACTCCCTAAGGCGCGGAGGTCTTAAGCTATTTTTCACAGATGGATCGGTCACCGTAAATAACTCCAGCTCAGTCTTCTTACATGAGGAGTCAGGGCACACTGAAAGTTTTTTCACGGACAAAATCCTGTCGTCACTCTCTTCCGAACTTATAGCTATCGATAAGGCACTAGATTACGCTATTTCACTGGGTATACCACGGGTGGCAGTCTTAACAGATAGTAGAGGCAGTGCTCAAATACTGACTAAGCCATCGCAGAATAATTACATAGCTCACAATATAAAGAATAAAACAAGATAGAGCGCTACAGTCGAGCAAGCCCGACAGTAAAATAGCCTGTACTCTCCACAAAAAAAGAAAAATTGAAAAAAAAAAAATTTTTTAAATGAATTAATTAATTAATTAAATTAACTAATTTAATTCATGTTTATGTTCAGTTTTAACAGCATACATTTACATCACGTACCTATGCGTGTTTATATGCGTGTATTTACGCAGCACAAAGTTGAACCAAAGCAGCAACAACAACAACAGCTGCGGGCAGCGCTGCCGACAGAGCTGCAGGCAGCGCATGAGCAGCGATTTTACTTATGGCTATAACTTTCTTCAGAATTGTTCTATCATGATGAAACTTCGCACACGGACACATAAGCACTACCAAAATTTATTTCAAAATTCCAAGAATTACGGAGGTTATAAGAAAAAACACGAATTGCGGGGGAGGGGGGTGTATCAAAATAAAAAAACAAACTTGACCTGCCTAGGGCTTAGGGGAACCTGGATGCCAAGTTTGGTAATTCTAGCTCTTATACTTTCTGAGATCCTTGCGTTCATACAGACTGACGGACGGACAGACAGGCGGACATAGCTATATTGGCTCGGCTTATCATCGTGATCAACAATATATATACATTTGGGGGTCACGCCTCTTTCTGTGTGTTCCATACATTCACACAAAACTAGTATACCCTTTGGGTACAGGGTATAATAAAAAAGATCAGGTCTGCACAATTCCCGACTTATGCTTTGGGTCGTTATCTTGTAAAATCGGAAACGATCCCGCAATCCTAACATATTGGCACTTTGGAGCAAAATTTTCAATTTATTGTTGTCCATGATTCCTTCCTGAAAACCAATTTTCCGACTCCGGGGCAGACCTACGGCCCCAAACATGTACACCTCCTGCTCCGTGCTTAAATGTAGGAATAGGATGTTTCTTTTGAAGCTGATTATTCGGCTTAAGCCATTCCTGCTTAATTCTGTTGGTAGTATTTCATTTGGGCTCGTCTGCAAAAATGATGTCTTTCCACCATGAGATTGGCTTCAGAACGAGATTTTGGAACTGATATCGTTTTCTTTAATTTTTTATACTATACGCCACTTATCTGAGTCCGTGAAAATCTTATTTGGAGCTTTTCGACCCTTAATGGCTACTTATTCTCACATACAAAACTTTCAGAACTACGAGTTTTTCTATTTTCTGTTGGCTCATGCCTTCATAATGCTTGAGAACCAATTATCGCCCCAATAGGCGACCCATTCTTAAGAATGCTAAAATATTTATATTAAATTGGGGAAAACGTACCATTTTTGGAAATAAATTAGGTAATAATTATAATGGAAAAAGAAGAACTGGATTTTGGTTAACCATTGTATGTATGAATGTAAATCACTGCACGAAATAAGCTGTGACCTGATTGCAATATGATCCATTTTATGTTTTATTGAAAAACTAGCGTCCTGCCTTTGCTTCGCACGGGTATTTTTACAAAAATTTTACAAATTATAGCTTTTATAACACACACACACTTAACACACACCCTTCTTTTTGCTATGAGTTACTAAGAAGGAGTGAAATTTATTTTGGATATTATTATTTTAATGATTTTTTGTTCGTTTTTCGATTTTTTTGTTATTCTTTATTAAGTCAGAGGTTCTCTGTAAAAGATATTTGATGTTTTATTTTGTGGTAGCAAAATAAATTGATTTTCAGGAGCTATGACCCGTGATAGGTCAACATACCGTAAAACATTGCTTTGGTATGTCGATCCCTAGATTCGGAGCCTGCATTCAAAAAATTTTAATACAACAAAGATTTGTACAACGCCTGCGCGAAATAAGCTGTTAATCATGATTATAGTATGCACTTGATTCTACGGCTGATCCAGAAAAGGCTGCCGCTGCGGAAACGACAGTATATGCAAAGAAGAAGACTGTCTTTACAAGCGACTTGCCCGGTCATGTAATGGGACACCGTGTACGCATCGTAATTAAAAAATGCCGCAAGCTTTAAAAGTGCAATGTTAGCAATACGTATCCTTTTTAAACGATTTCAAAAAAGAGGAGGTTATCAATTCGTCTGTATTTTTTTTTTTTTTTTTTTTTTTATGTTTGTTACCTCGGTACACTCGACTAGGTGAACTGTTTTTAATGGTTCTTATACTATTTGAAAGCTGGTGCTTCCAGAATGGTCCCATATTAATTTAGTCCAGTTCTGACAATGGCATCCATGAGAAAACAGCATAAGTCTTAAATTTGTATTAAGTATGTGCAAGACAAATATACGAATAACTTCATATCACGATAACCGATTTCGATGATTCTTTTTTTTATTGGAAAGGATGTACTTTAAGGGTACTTTGATGAGAGTTTGGTTAGGTTCTGCAAACGAGGACGTTCTCAATTCGACTGTATTGTTCATTGTTACCTCAGAACTTTCGACTGTGTAAGCCGATTTTGATGATTCTTTTTGTATTTGAAAGCTGATGATTCCCATGTGGTCCCATTGCAATTTGGTCCAGCTCTGACAATGGCATCCATGAGAAAACATCATAAGTCTTAAATTTTTATTAAGTATGTGCAAGGCAAATGAACGAATAACTTTATATCACGATAACCGATTTCTATGATTCTTTTTTTATTAGAAAGGATGTACTTCAAGGGTACTTTGATGAGAGTTTGGTTAGGTTCTGCAAACGAGGACGTTCTCAATTCGACTGTATTTTTCATTGTTACCTCAGAACTTTCGACTGTGTAAACCGATTTTGATGATTCCTTTTGTATTTGAAAGCTGATGATTCCCATGTGGTCCCATTTTAATTTGGTCCAATTCTGACAATGGCATCCATGAGAAATCCATATAATTCTTAAAACATACAAAATTTTCATGGGTTTTAGATATCATGCGAAGGCACCCGGTAGATGAGTGTCAAATTTAAATGAGATATCATGTGAAATAGAATTTCAATTTCAGTATAATGCCGTCGAAAAAATCTAACCGTAACAGTGCGTGTAGCAAAAATACACGACCCCAGCGTTCTAAAAGCTCAAAAGTCAGAAGAACAAACTGCAACAAGAGCCGCAACTCAACAAATCAGAACAGAAGATATTCGCAGACGACAGACATTGTGATGAACGTTTTCGACAAAATATATTGAGAACAAGAGTGGCGCTCTCTCATATGAGAAACACATTTATTAGGTCTACCCATATTCATACACATTAGTTAGTGTTCTTCACATTCACTAAAAATCCAAAAATAAACAATTTAAACAAAAAAAAAACCGATTTCAAACTATTAACAGGCACTAAAAAGTAAAAAATAATTGCGTATTCTTCTACAACTTAATATTCAATATATCATGTAGATACAATTATTGTTATTTTTGGAGTCGGTGTCAGCCAAGGAAACACTACAATATATCAATCAATCAATCAATCTACCAGTAATAATATGAGAATACTTTAAGAAATACTTTTTTTACAAATTAACTTTTATACGAACGACAATATACTGTGACAGATTACCAATACCTAATTAAACCCAATTTCAAATTAACTTTTATACGACAATACACGTATAACTACTGTGACAATATCTGCTACCTTGAAACAACAAATAAACCGGTACCTAATTAAACGAATCAAATGAATTTTAATACGACACTATGCTGAGACATACGGGTAATCAAGGAAATGCTGATACAAAAATATAGTCAACATTAAACAAGGAATTACCGTAAGAATGACGAAGTAGATATAGAAAGAGAAAAGAATCTGAAATGGTTCGTAATGAAGTGCCTCTGTCTCTTGAATGGCGCGGCGCGCGACCGCTGACACCGACTCCAAAAAGAACAATATTTGTATCTACATTATATATTGAATATTAAGTTGTAGAAGAATACGCAATTATTTTTTACTTTTTAGTGCCTGTTAATAGTTTGAAATCGGTTTTTTTTTTGTTTAAATTGTTGTTTATTGTTTTAGATGTTGTACCCTTCAAGGATTTAAAATGAAATTAACTATATATGGCCCGCAAAAGAAACATACGCTTTATAATAAGCTAGCGGAACATCAAATTCATTTATTTAAACAAAAAATATTATATGAATTGCTAGCTATTTTAAAACTTGCCAAAATATTTGTATAAACAATATTTTTTGTTTTTCCAGTTTGAGCATGAATAAACAAACGGCTGGGGGTACCGATTCTGGAACAGACAACATAAAGTTGGCCATGTGAAAAACATGATTCCCCCAAATTCACCTCACAATCCCCATCTGAAAAAAGTTTCAATTTGACAGCAAAATCCCCATTAACAAAATGATTCGCCATTTATTGAATTCATTAGTTACAAAAAATGTGATAAATGAAGAACCGATTTTGTCCAAACGTCCATAAACCATCTATTAAATAGTCCGAATAAAGCTTAAACTTTTGGTTTGGATAGGTAAGCCTGTTCTTGAGTTATAAAATTACAACGAAAAGTGGCATTGATTTTTATAGATAGATATATGTAGATATAAGAAAGATATATGAAACAATTTAAATTTAACTAAAACTATTTCATCGTGTGCTGAAAAACCATGTAAATATAAGCTGGGTGCCAATCGATTCTCTGTAATATGAGGCAAGGGGATAAAAAAAAAAACGAAAGCTAACTAGCCAGCTCAGCTGTAGTAGACTGTTTTAAAATCCCAATTCAGTCTCAATAAGATATACAAATACTGCAAGCAAATGGTATTTACCAGTGAAAATGAATATAAAGATATGTAGCTATAAAGTTTTTTTGTCGGCTTCCAAGTAAGTCTCCACTGCGTCTGTATATTATATATTCCATTAGACGCAATTTTTAACTTAATGTGGATCCGTCATATGTATGCATGTATATTGACCTGAAAAGAACGGTCTCTAAATTGTGTTCAACGAAAAACACATCCGGGACCAAAGTGATGATTTTAAGGTGTTGGACAGTAATTATTGAAACTGAAAAGAGTTAGTCTCATCATGCTCATCTTTCCTTCCTGTAGGTGTTTACAAAAAATGACAAAATTTACTATTACACTTAAGTAAATTTTTTAACAAATATTCAAATAAAAATATGTGTTATTTTTATTATCCGTTAGCTTGCCAGATCGATGGAAACATATTAGTGTTGTAAAATGTGTAAGGTAGACACAACCACAACTGTGGTATCGATACCATGGAGGAGACTTGGTCGAATAATTATGCTCATTTGAAATAAACCGTTCAATCTGTGAGGTTTGCGCGTCTATCCAATTCAGCGCTAAACTCTTTAAAAATTCCGCATTTGTGTGACAACAAATCAATTGGTGTTCGACAAATCTAACAAGGTAAATAAAACGGAAGCGTTACTAACTTCAAACAACTATTCGTTCATATGTTTCTCGTGCTCATTAAATAAATCAATAATGCCAAAGCAAAACCAACATCATCATAATTTTACTTGATGTCACGGAATTTTGACCAATCGTGTCTGTCTGCTTTATGTGCTAGTTGTGTTGGGCTCGACAAAAGGGCGAACACTTGTGTGTGTGTATAAAATGCAGCTGCTGTTAAATTTTTCTTAATGCAGCTGCCATATGTTGACTACAGCAGCATAAGGCAATTTGCATTATAAATAAAACATCATCCCCATTCCCTGTTCTTCGTCGACAGCGCCTCCCTTTCCTCTCGACGGAGCAGGTGTTCATTAAAATAGCCATGGGTTTTCGTTTGGATTATTTCAGGCTTTTTTTTTTTACCCAGGGAGAGATGCATGCAACATGGCTAATGGAAATTGTTGTATTGAAAACTGGCTAAAGGCAGTACAAACCGAATTTAAGACCAGCCGCGCTTTCTGGTGTCGCTGTTGGCATGATTTTGTGATCTTTTTGGTGCTGTTGGGAAGCGACGCCAAAGTAGATTTGTTGTTTAGCTAAATGTTGTGCATCGCCATTACCTTTTAAAAATAAGTAGGCTTCATCACTCGCAAAACTTGATTTAGTCTTCATAACGCGCATATGTATATAATATGTACATACATGTGTATGTGTGTTGTATACATTTAAAATGTGTGTTTTAGCGTTTCTGATCGGACGCCTTAATGTATTTTTATCATTTTGTACGCACACATGCATACATATATCGGTATGTATGTACACATCTATGTATATACATATGTTCGTTCAAAAGCAATGGTGCGTTTAATACCGTCTTAACAATCAGGAGTATATTAACAAACAACGAAAAGAGATATTAAATGTACATAGGTATAAAATTATTCATATGTATGTGTGTACATGCGTGCATACACTGACTCGATTTCGGGTTATATCCAGATTGCTATTGCTCATTACTCATAAATTTGTTTGCAACAATACAATCAAGCACTAACACACATACACAAACTAATGTCCAAACCAAAAGTACAGAATTGGCTGAGGAGAAAAAATTACCTATACATACATATGTACATGTGTGTGTAGTTACATGATTGAGGTGTGTGCGCCGCCGGTCTCATTTGCTATTCTCTTAATAGCTTATTTGTGCTTTTACTCGTACATACATATGTATGTATATATGTACATATGTATGTATGTATATCATAATTTTGTTTCCTTTTTTTTCTTGAGTATTTTCATACACGTACATATGAACATTTGTATGTATTTATAGAATATTTACTTTTGTGTATGTATGCACATGTTGCAATGGAAACTAAGAGAGCAACAAAAGGCCATTTAGAGATCTTTGACATCTTTGCATTACGCGGTCATTCACTTGCTTTTGTTTGAGCATACCTCAACATAATTGTGTGTTATCACCCTCGTAGGGAGGGGGTTTTTAGCACAACCCACATCGGGTGACGCATCTTTTACAATACGCATCACGTTTTACAACACTTGCTGCTCTAGCACCCTACTTGACCCCTTTTACATTTTGAAAACAGACAACAGACGAACAGAATCATAAAAAGCAAAATTTGTTGGCACACTGTCCTGAGTTAGCGAAAAAAAACCAGGTATTTTACCATGTCAGGTTTGGCGGTCTATTATGTATGCAAGTATTTCAAAAAGTTTTGTATAGACGTTATAAGTGAAAATGTATAAAACTTCGATTTGTTTGCTTACTGTACCCACTGTACCCAACGCTTGACACCAAAAGTGATAGCCACAACAACAACAACGAGAAAGTGCTACGGCAACAAAGCGAGCAATTACAGTTAACGGAAGAGTGTAAAAAAACTCGGCGCGCAAAAAATAGGAACAATTTATGTAGAAAAGTGTGCAGAGCCAAACAAGCACACATACATAAAACTAGACAGCCAAATCGGATAGGGCAGACAAAAGTTTTTCATTCGTGTACTTGGCGATGTGTCGAACATTCTCTTTTTCTTATTTTTCTCTGCCCATTTCCCCATCTTTCACTTACTCCATCGCAAGCTTATGACGCGACCATTTAGTTGGGGCTCGTCATCGTTTTATGGTTGTGAGTGGCGTGACTATTCCTATAGGGTGTGAAATGTGTACATACATACATATGTAAAGTTCACTAGTATGTATATACATACATACATATGTATGCATGTATATGCATGTGCATATACGTATGTATGTATATGTAGGCTATGTATGCATACATACATACATAGTATATTATATTGCGGCATATTCATTTCACGTTGATTATTAAGGAATAAGCCATAATAAACGCCATTATGTCTCTATGTATTTTCAGTTACTTTACAACAATAATGACATCCACCGAATTGAAAATTGGCATTAACAATGGCACACGTCCATCCAGTCGTGTACTGAAACCACCTGGCGGTGGACATACAAATATATTCTCTGAGCCCGAAGTCGCAGTGAATGCACCACGTCCCAAATACAATCAACAGAATTCTTCTAATTTGAATGCCTGCATGGGTTCCACTGACCCCAACAAAGTGGTGGAAAAGTTGCTAGAAGATATTAACATCCAAAAGGAAGAGGTCAAATCCAAGCCGCCCAGTCAACAGAACAAAGACAACGGCAGTGACAACAAGTCGACGAATGCCAGCGAACCATCTCGTGGTCGAGTGCCACCTGGTGGTTACTCATCCGGTGGCTTCTGGTAGTCTGGTTTAACATATAGCCACCGCATATTTAAATATTTACATTTATTACATAAAGCGCTTGAAACATGACATACATACATAACAACATTCACACCTACTTTTAAATTGGCTATGCTCATTTTTATTGTTTAACTTTCTGGCGCCGCGTTTTGTATTTTGCGTCCATATAATTGTTTCGTTTGCTTTTCTCGTTCAAAAATTGAATAAAATCACATCGATGTAATCATAATAAGTAACATACATACATACATTCGCATTAATATTTCCAGCTAGAATATGCATTTCTACTTAAAGTGCCCAAATGAGAAATTGTAACTGTCTTAAAAGTTTTACCAAAATGACTTTTACCGAATACACCCATTAACTATTCCAAAATTAAATATAATACATTATATATCGGCTGTAAATTGTCTTTTTGGGAAAAGCGGCTCCACCTATACCTCCACACACCAGTTCCAAAATGGTATTTGGTGGGTGTAGAACAGTTAAAATATTTTGTGGGAAATAATGGAACTTTTCTCTGAATTATATATTATATAAATCCATCCATATATATATGGTTGGATTTTTACTGACAGATTTGCGCTGCCGGAAAAACTATGTACATATATCGAGTGAAAAGTTCTATATATCCCCAAACACAAGTTTGAAAAATAGGTAACTTGTTTAAAACTTGATGCAACACAATTATATAATTAAATGATATTTAAGGTAATTCCAACCAGTAGCACCGCCAAATAGAAATTCCGAGAATTTTCTTATGAAATTATGTGTAGAATTTATTACTCCTCAGGTTAAGCTTAAAGTGTCCATATAATTGATTTTCCTTTTATAAAGCGTTCTTTTATATAATAAATACATTACAAATTGTATTATTCAAATAGTCGATTTAATTGTGCAATACAAAGATATAATCGTCCTATCGGTTGCAATCAGCTAATGACAAACGAGCTAAAGACGTTTATCGTTTTCAACTATCTGTTGGTATTATTTTCAGTACACTTATCAAGTTTTTGTTATGTGGTTTTGAATTTGTTTACTTGACCCTGCTATTGTACCATAAACACAGCTTATATGGTAAATCTTAAGACTAGTTTATATGAGCGTGTCTGTATGAGGGGTGGATGTGTTAGTGTTGTTAGCTATGATTAATTGCTGACTAAAAAAAAATAGATCTAGATTTTCATGTCATTGATGTAAGAGTCCAATTCGGCATCTAGTTCTTCGGCAGTTGGCGGCGCTTTGCGTTCTCGGCGTGGTCCGCCAGCTGGTTTGCCACCGGCACCACCTCTAAAGCCCCCACGTCGCGGTGCGCCGCCAGCTCGTGCACCTGAACAAAAAAAAAAAGGAAAAATATACAAATTACAACATACGCTCTAGATTTATAAGATTATACGACTTACCACCACGTTTGAAGGGTGGTGTGGCTCCACCAATGCGACGCTTTGCATCAACAGCTGGTACTGGACGTGTGAGGGCTGCTACATCCGATACCGCCAACTGTATGGTCATGGGGCGTCCATCTAATGGGACGCCATGATATTGTTTTATCGCCTTTAACGCATCACTGCGTCGCTCGAAAATAACATCAGCGGTGCCTATAAAAAAAAAATAAATAAAAGAGTAAAGTTGCAATTAGTTGAAGGCTCCTGGACAGTCAATTATGATGTATTTTAACTTACCAAGTGATCTTCCAGAACGGTCATAATGCACTGCTGCTTTTTTCATCGGTCCGAAATCATTGAACAGCTCCTTAATGTCCGTATTTGATACACCATAATCCAAATTGCCGACAATCAAACGTGTTGGACCAATGCCCATGGCACTGGCGCCACGCTTGGGGCCATCGTACATATCATGTTTCCATGCGCTGTTCACATCGCCCTAGAGGGGGTAGTATTTATGTAGAAGTTTTGTGGGTTGTTCGAACGCAGTAGGATCATAAATATTGTGGGAGTAGCAGTTGTTGTATCCTAGCCTCATGAGGACGCCATCGAACCACTGATTCGGAGTCGGGAAGTCAACTGCACACAGCCTTGAACACGAACATGTATACATATTTCAGAATGCATACACGATTCGTTCAACGCAGAAACTAAATATGAGTTATGCATAATTGTCATATTTTTTCTGGTTAATTAATTAACCAAGAAAAAGAAATATTAGATTAGACGTTAGATTTAAATTGGTTTTAGAGGAAAAAATGCGAAATACTGTTGACTGTTTCTGTAAAACTTTTCAAAGAATTTTTTGAGTTGTTATGCGACGTGTTTTCAGGTAGACTCCCTCTTTACTGCTGATGCCACCCTGTAAACCACAATACAGTATCCTTAACTTTGAGATGGTCGAATTGTGTAAATCGATGATGCTGCCTGTTGTCATTCTATGCACTCACACAATAGCTTATCGCTTACGCGAATTCTATATTTACTGTTATGCCCGCGTGTCTGTTTCTGCATTTCCCTCACGTATATGCACACAACCACAAACGACCAGTACCGTTAAGTTAAATAGGTACAGTGGCCATTTTGATTCCTTGAAAAGCGCGAATATTCGTGTAAGCGTGTGTATGTGTGTGCCCAGGTCAGCATTTCCGTACAATATTTTGGTATTGCGATTTTGTGAAATGTGCAAAGAATCGTTATTTGGTTGCTCTCCAGCATGGCTTGTCCTTCAGAATGCATGGATATTTGCTGTTTTTCTGTCTATACGACAAAACGTTTCAATTACCCGTGCGAGCTTCGGCTTCTGTACAATGCCACCACGGCGACCCTTGAGCACGCCGCCTGCCCCGCTTGCTGGTGGTGGTTTCCTTGGTGAACCACCGCTAGCTCCGCCTCCGCGACGTGTACCGGCAAAGCGCTGGGCTCCGCCAGGACGCCGCACACCACTGGCACCACCACGAGCAGGCCTTTTTTGCGTGCGATTCGACTTGATAATATCATCGAGACTCATTTCTATTTTGTCCACCATTTTGTCTGTGTGCTCGTGCAACAATACGTGGCCAAAGAAAATGTGTTTTATTTAACGTTGCTTCACGGTTTAATTAGTTACTCTAATCGCGCACAACTAGCCTCTAGCAAAAATGAAGTTTCACAAGATACTGTAACAATTTTTAAGCAATAGCGACGCACGACGCACGAGAAAATACAGAATCAAAGATGGCTGAATTATGAAAAAAGTGTTCAACAACCCTTGTGAGGTGTTTAGTGTTCGTAAGCACGTGCATTTCGAATGATACTCACGATGTATCGATAGCTGTAGACGTAATTGCTCTGTTTTACCAAGTCAGTTTCAAAGTCAAGATTCAATTTTTGTGTATTTACGTCAACTCTATTGCAAAAACTATTGCAAAATGTTCATTGTAGCTATAACGGGTGGTATAGCAACCGGCAAGACCACTGTCAGCAAGATATTCGAAGCAAAAGGTGTTCCAGTAATCGACGCAGACAAAATAGCTAGGGAGAGTGAGTAAAATTGTCAAGCTCGGTAATTAACAACAATTAACGCTACATTTGAGATAACGCCCACACTTGCAGTTGTGGAACCAGGCCAACCATGCTGGCAGAAGATTCGTGACGTCTTTGGGGACGAAGTGCTGTTACCTAGCAAGGAAATAAATCGCACTGTTTTGGGTCGTAAGATCTTTGAGGACAAGGAGTTAAGGGGAAAACTTAATCAAATTACTCATCCTACTATACATCGTACTATCTTTTGGCGAGTCTTCAAGCAGTTTATGTCGGGCCGCACATGGATTGTGCTTGATTTGCCATTGCTCTTCGAGACTGGAATATTGATGGATTTTATACATAAAATTGTGACCGTGTCCTGGTGAGCTTATAAGATATATATATTTATTCCGCAGATTGGAAAATTTTCTCATTGCAGTGACCCTGACAAGCAATTGGCTCGCCTGATTGCACGCAATGAAATCTCTGAGTCGGAGGCACAAGCACGCGTGCAGTCACAAATGCCCCTAGAAAAAAAATGCGAAAAATCCCACTTTGTTGTTGACAACAATGGATCTATTGAGGAAACAGAGGCAGCGGCAATGCGCATTTATAATATGATGCAGGAATCCAAGCAACACTGGTACAATCGTTTGTACCTCCTGATATTGGTTGCCATAGTGGGGGTAACATTCTACTTTTTAAACAAGACTTTTAATATATGGCCAAAGGCATTAAGCTTCTAAACATTCCTGTCTGCCATTATGAAATGTGTTAATGTAATTGAAACCAAAATCACTTTAATGTAGTTCTAGATAAATGATCTTGCAATAGAGACATAGGAATGGTTATAAACAGCAGCTGATTGATTCTATTTGTAACTTAACGAAGCTTACTAAATTGAACAACTATGATTGTTCTTATTACAGAAAATACGCACATTTCCAAACTATAACGTCAGAGCCAATTTTATCATTCAGTTGCATTTTTTGTAAAGAATATTAAGATATTTTAGTCTTATTTATTAAAATGTGCTTGGAACCATATTCTCAGTATTTTAAAATGCAATATTAAATATACATAATAAAATTATAATTCTGTTTTTTTCCAATAAGCTTTTGTCAATAAGCTCTAGTTATATTAGATATATGAAAGGAAAAACAACTGGAGACTGAGCACTGTTACTTTTCATTCATGCACGTAGTTTTTATTGTTCACAAGCTACAATTCGCATGGAGTTGTTCCTCCCAGAATTGATCATCAACGCTGACGCCAATTGGTGTGATCTCCAATCAGTGCTGCTGTTTGTCGACTATACTCTGCAAATTGTTGCAGGAGAGTTTTAGTGACCGCCTTAGTTACATTATGATTCAGTTGTATGGGATCCTGCACAACCATTGGTTTGCGCAATTGCAGCGCACAGTCCGGATTAGAGGCCGCATATTCTGTGTACCTAAAAGAATTCAATGCATTATTATGCTTGCACATGTTTAATGTTATATTACACACCGTTTAGGCAATGCTTTCTCCATTTGCTTAATATCCATGCAACCTAATCCAAAATATGGACATACAATGTTTTTCTCATAATTGAAGGCGGCGAAGTACTCAAAGAATGACTTAATGTATTCCTTCACCACTTGTATGCTTACTTCAACATACTCAATGCCCAGATCTTTGAGTGATTTCTGTACGAAATTGGCAATCCAAGCTGAAAGCTTGAACTGGTTAGCAGATTATTATATATACATAAATGTTTAAACTTACGTCCAACCAATTGCTTTGATATAATATCAGCTTGCAAGAGCTCAATTGATGGCAGAAGACGCTTTAGTTGCAAAAAATAGATAACCATAAGTGTCATACTATACGTTGATATTTGATCAGTCATCTTGGTGCGTTCCAGCCACTTCTTAATATAGATGCACATATATTGAGCTTAAAAATATTAAAATTGTGGTAATAATAAATGATTATACTTTCAAACATACCCACTGGCTGCGTCTCAAATAAATACTTGATCAAATTTGTGTTGCAAAATCCTAAGCTATTTGAGAACCCTATATCACATTCGATGCCTGAGGTAAGGTGACAAGTCTTTATAATGGGCACTCGTGCATTCTCAATTACATTGATAATGCGCCAATCTTTGCTGCCGATTAAAGCCTTCCGAACAACCACCAGTTTCGCCAGCGTTTCTTTTGAAGCTCGATGCTCAAATTTGTGAAAGGTATTGCCTAAATTGCATTTGCGGGAATTTTTAAATTACAATATTTACTATATCAACAGATGCATATATTTTACAAACCAATGTCCACAAATATGTCTAGATCCGAAGAGCGTGTTCCAATTCCTGTTAGACGCGAACCAAATTTATAAACACGGACAGTTTGTTTCGGAAACGAGGGTGCTATTAATTTAGTAAGATCCCCCTCAATGGTTTCATATTCGGGCATTACTTTAAGCTTATCAGCAACTGGATGGTTTTGTTGAAAAATATTCGCCATATCATTGAAAATTAGAGCTTTAGCTTCTAAAACATATATAAAGACAAATTATTTAGGTTTACATACAGGTATATATGTATATAATTATGCTTACTTTTAGGCAAGACCATGAGAGCTAGCTGCTTTGAACGCGCATCAACTTTAACACACTTCTTTTCTTCTTTAGGCGCGTTGCCATTAGGATTAGGATGCTGCTCTGCCAGATGAACCACGGCCTTGTTTATTGTGTTTCCTAAAATTCTGTTACACGGTGCGCATGTAAATTGCCGTTTGACTTTTAAAAACTCCTTCGGTGGCACGCATTGGACGTGTTCTGTGTTCGTTACATACGTCGGTTTTTTCTCCAGATAGATTTCAATGCCAACTACAATCTTTTCAAGCAATTTTGCCAAATGCGGATCCAGTTGAATATTCGAATGGGAACTAACTTGATCCAATGTTTCCAAAAAAAAACTTGCTTCTAGAGTTAGTGGGTTAAGCTATTGAAGAATTTGTAGTTGCATTATATGCGCCAAAACTTTTTTTGCACTTACATATAAAAAATCGGTTTGTTGCTGCGACTGCTTGGGTATTGGTGAGGGTTGTTGATTCTGTTGAGCTTCAGCCATTGCCTTGTGTTTCTTGGGCTTGACTTTTACTGCAAGCTGCACAAAAATTGTTTCGATTAGGTAAGAAAATACATGGGCACATAAAAAAATTTAGGGGAACTCGGTTAATTTATATTTGATGCCAACTAAATAAAATTGCTAGAGATGCGAACAGCTGATTCGAGCAGGGTGGCCATATATTAACTACTTGTTTGCGGCATATACAAGCTACTGGAAACAGGAATATGTACATACGTTTATTGACCTCCTCGTATTGACTTCGTAGAACAGCCGTTCGGCATTGTCGTATGTTGATTTATCGGTCCAGAACGTTTCCAAAGCTTCGACGCGCATTTTTCTACAATCTAAACAGTACACGTTCTTAACAGAATGTAGCGTGTGTGCGTCAGCGACCGCCCTCAGCTTTTTTAGTGTTGGCCAATACCATATTTCACAGCACCGTTGGGACTTGGCTGCATGTTTGGCAACGCCACTCATCCAACAGCTATCACATATCACAATAAGTGTATTTTTCTGAAAACTCAAGTCGAACACTACAAACATGATCCTTTTCTCTTTTCCGTTATGTTAAGAATATAGATTTGGAGTTAAGTTAACTGTTGCTACCAACCAAATTTTAAAATGTAGTATATGTACGTTATATTCATCTTAGAGTTAAAGCTTACAGAGCAAAATAAAAAATTTGTGTTTTGATATGTATGATATGTAAGCGTAAAGTGCTTGAAATGTTAAGACTCTGTCTGTAACTTGGGTATTTCGGCAGGGTAATATATGTATGTATTTAAAAGTGTTAGAAACTTTACAGCCCTCATGTGGGACGGGACATTAGACAGCCAATAGACAGTTTTTATAGGTCTAATATTTTAAAACTTAATTGAAAGTTTTGCACTAAACATTTGTTAATAATCAAAATGCCAAAAAAAAATTTGGTACGTAAATAGTATATATGTATTTGGTATAAAAAAAGTAAAATTCGCCAGCCCTGCATTTCAATTATTGGACGCCACATTGAACGGCAACTAAGAAGAAGAAAAACTATTTTGCGACGGACTGGGGAACTGAAGTTGTTTTTGCATGCATTTCTTTTAAAATAACGGCGCAACATTAATTGATACAGTGCAAATGAACACATACGGTTTGTAGCTGATTAAAAACAATTGAATTCCTTTTGCTTTTCACGAACACAAAGGAAGCGACGCCGCCGCACTGTAGTTGAGGTTTTCTTTCTGTGCCGCTTTTTTTTTTGTTTACTATGATTTACACAAATGTAAACGCTTTTAAAATTTTCCATCCATACTCGTTTAACGCGCGTGCATTAATTTAATTTTTTGTCTACATATAGTATATTTTTTGTTGTTAAAACCTCACACCAAAAAATCACTAGCTACATATGTACGTACAAAAACAACAACAAAAATAAGAGCAACCCAGCACAAACAGCACACACAGACATAAGCATATAGACGGCATCAAAACCACAAGAAAAAATACTTATCTTTGCCACAATTACCACCAACAAAGTTGAACAAACTGAAAAAACGCAAAGACACCAACGAAACCCTTTCCAGTGCAGCAACAGCTAGAAAAATGGCCAAGATGTACGGAAAGGGTAAGAGTAAGTAAAAAACAACACATTTGCATATACCTCTACTACTACCACTTTTACGTTAGTTTTAACAGTGCTTTTCATTTTTGTACTAAGACAAACACTGTCGTAGCGGTTGCTTAGAAATCATTTCATTCACTCGCGCATGCTTTTGTGTAATACAAAAACCATTCTACTTATTTACATAAGTTGTAATCCATTTGGCTTTATACTCTAACAGCTGCCATTGAATCAGAGGAACAACAAAAGCGACGTTGGCTAATTGAGCTGGAATTTGTGCAGTGCCTATCGAATCCCAATTATTTAAACTGTATGTTATTGCTCAAAATTAATAAATTAAAAATTCCATAACATTAACAGGACGTCCATTTCAGTTCTTGCTCAGCGTGGCTACTTCAAGGATCCATCTTTTATCAATTATCTTAAGTATTTGCAGTATTGGAAAGAGCCGGAATATGCGAAATATTTAATGTACCCTATGTGCTTGTATTTTCTCGATTTGCTGCAATATGAACACTTTCGGCGTGAAATTGTGAACTCGCAGTGTTGTAAATTTATTGACGAGCAAGCAATTTTACAATGGCAACATTACACCCGTAAAAGAATTAAAATGATGAACTCGGTTGGTGAAAATGCGGCCGCTGCAGCAGCGCTGCAGCAGAGCAATGGAGGCATTCCTGTGCCTTCCCAAGAAGCAGCTACCGCCACGGGCACAGAAGCAGCAAATCCTCAACAGCAACAACAGCAGCAGCAAACATCAGCACTGCCTACAAGTGCTCTGCAAAATGGAGCTGCAAATGTAACGCAGACGCAAGTGAGCGGAGGTCAACAGCAGCAGACAACGCAGAGAGATCAAGCACAAACAGCTTCTGCTCAACAGCAACAAATCAATGGCCTGGCAGCACCAGGCAGCATGAAACTAGATTAAAATTAGGCAAATATTTAAAAAACTACAAAAACGGGCAATAAAATCCGTAATTGTACTACGCTAGCGCGTCCCAACCTTTGCTGTTCAAGCATCATCATCACCCTCAAGTAAATTTAATATCTTTACTTTCACAGAAGCCTCGTCTTCTTTATCTCCGCCCAAAGATGCAGTGGCTCACAAGGGGCAATTCTATGGCGTTTACTTGCTGTGCAGCCAGAGTCCAGATTTGCGTTATCGTGGCAAATGCTATGTCGGCTTTACAGTCAATCCTAATCGCCGTATTAAACAACATAATCGCGGTCGAGATTTTGGTGGCGCTAAAAAAACAAGCAACAAAGGACCTTGGGAAATGGTGATGATTGTGCATGGCTTTCCAAATAACATCGCGGCCTTGCAATTTGAATGGGCCTGGCAACAGCCCACATTATCAACACGTCTTAAGACATTTAACGAATTAAAACGGAAGCGCCCGAGGGAATCGCACTTTGATTACAATTTTCGCATAGTTAGTTGCATGTTATGCATTGGTCCTTGGCATCGACTACCTTTGACTATTCGGTGGCTTGAGGTAGGCTATGAGCGTGATTTTTTGGAGCCACTGCCCAAACAAATGCAGGTTGTTAGTGGCAAAGTGGCTATTACAGCATCACAACGAAAACTCAAGAGTTTGGAGCAACCGGCTACCCAATTGTGGACACCCGAGTGTCATCTTTGTATGCAAAGGATTGTGCAACCAGAACGATCGCGGATTGGTTGCCTTAATGCCACTTGTTGCTTAACTTGCCACATTATATGCTTGGCCAACTACATGTTGGGCGATGAAAAGGGTCATTATATACCAGTTACAGGCGTATGTCCATTGTGTGAGACGACATTTACTTGGGCAGCACTGTTGCAAAGGAAACGCACTTTGCAAAAAGGAGGAGGATGCGAGGAGGAGGCGTATGGTGATGAGCTAAGCGATATGGAAGAACCACCCGATGTGAACAGCGATATTGAGGAGGTGCCACAGCAAAATGAGAAAATTTACGAATTAAGTGATTAAGTAAAATGTAATATTAATAATAAGAATTAAAATATTTAATTAACCTGAATTTGTTTGAAATGAAATTAATAAAATAAATCATTTTTATAATTACATATATACACAATATGCGTCAACAAAAACTATTATACATATCTTTTTTAACATTTATTTGCCTTAACGTTTTATAAGCCAAATTGACTGACTTGAGTTTTTATGTTTTTAAGCACTTGTTCATATTGGTGCAATGTTTGCAATAAGTCACGTTTCTCACTCAAATATACTTCCTTGGGCATTTGAACATATTCCTCGCCTTGAAAAATAAACGTTGATACCAAGGACTTATCAATAAGCTGCTCATCGGAAGGAATATCTGCTTCAGATTCCTCCAGTTCCTCTTCCAGAAGACGCTGGCGTTTGGATTGTGTTGATGCGGTTTGAGAAGATTTTGGGAAGTTGTTAGTTTTTCGAGTTGGGGCTTCCGTTGCTACTATTGTGTGTTTAACCGAATGCAGCGTCCAACCTGTGTCTCCTTCCTCGGTCTCTTCACTTATGTTCGCTGTAGTTGACTCCACTTTGAGCTGCATATGCTCTTCATCACTATGTGTCTCAATGTTAATAACATAATCCGGTGACAATGTGTCAGTATCAGTTGTTTCAGTATTGTTCAAGGCTTCGACGTTTTTGTACGGAATTGGCACAGCCGTAGGTACTAGAACTCGGCGTTTGTTACTTACGGACACATATTTCGGATCAAAATGTTGTGAGCACATAAATAAATCTCTTGGCGGAATTTTTTCGTTAACACACCCAAGTTCTTTCCACGTTTTAGCACGCTCAGCATCTTTGGGGAAAATAAACAGGGTATAGTTACCATTGGGGCGACCATCAATGTAAAGGTTTTCGCAATCCTTGTAAGCACACAATCTGAGTGACATTCTGTGCACCGTATTTTTTTTTGTTTACTTATTTTGGTATGAGAAGTAGCGTCCCTCTATGTCTAGAAAGTGTTGTAAAATGTAAGTAAGACCATAGTGGCAACTCTCGCAATAACGGCGGGCTCTACTTCCTGTCATTTATGGTTTATTTAATCAGTGTTTGCACCAAACAAATATTACGAATTTTATAGTACAGCGAGATGTCCACATAGACCCCGTCAAGTTTTAAATGTAATTTAATATTAAATGTTTTAAATTTTTAAGTTTAACATATGTATGTTAATACTTAAATTAAATAATACTGTACAATAATACTGTTTGCAATTGAAGAATTTTAGATCAAAATTCTACGTATTAAAGTAGTTATAAAAAATATATACATACATATATGTATGTATATAAAATATATATATATATATATATATATATATATATTTCAATGTATTGTATATTTGTATGGGAAAATTAACGAACAGAATTATTATTATTCATCGACAAACAATGTATACATATATACATATATATTTATGACAAAGTTCAAAATAACATGAAAGAAAATAAAAATTAAAGTTTTTCGTTTTAATAAAAAAAATTAACAGGGGTGCCACAGAAATCTCTTTCTCCCAAATCTCGGTGCCACAGAATTTTTTTTAGGAGTTTTCTGTGGCATCCCGCTATGTGATGGTCTCTGACTCGGCGGGGAAAATGCATTTAGCATTTGCTAAAAGTGGGGAATCATTGACCGGGGGGCGAAGGCTTAGTAGCCAGTGTAACAAGCTATGCTCAATCGTGATTTGTGATTCTCTTCTATTCAAATAGATGATTTTTGTAAGGAAAGGGAGAATTCGTTTGAGAAAATTTAATTGCACCCCAAAAAAGCGGAATCAGTTGAGCAATTGTTTGTTAATTAATACGATCTAAAGATATCGAAAAATGAACACTTCATGCAATCAATTTGTAGATGAACACAACACAAAGAAATGTCCTATGGTTATCTGATGACACGAGATTAATAAGCCGAAGTCTGGTAGAGTAGTGTGATAAATGAAGATGAAGAGATCATGTGGAGTCCCGACTTTGAAATACTATGTACAAATATTTAGAATAAGAAAAAAAAAAAAATTCTATCGATTTTACCTCTCTCGGTATTCAAGCACACGTAAAGGGTGTATAATTGCACATTTACATAGCATTTGCGTCTATGTGAGTGTATGCGTGTCTGTGTGAGCATACTTATGGCTATAACTGACTGTTAAATCGGTTTATCATAATGAAATGTCTATCATAATGAAAATGGCATACGGACACATAATCACGAACGGGGGGTATTTGCAAAATTGGAGTTAGAAATTCCAAGAACTGTGGAAGTTTGAGAAAATCACGATTTGCGGGGGAGAGGGGAGAGATAGAGAAATTCTGCGTATTCAGAAAAGACATCTTGGACTTCAAATTTGATATCTCTAGGTCACCGATATATATGCGATTATACGAACGGCGCTACGGAAAACCCAACATAGGGGGGAAGTGGGGGAGGGGAATCAAAAAAATTAAACAAATTGGTATAGCGTACACACATAAGGCATCTTTGTGCAAAAGTTGGTGTTTCTATCTCTTATAGTCTCTGAGATCCAGGTGTTCATACGGGCGGACGCACAGACATAGATCGACTCGTCTTGTCATGCTGATCAAGAATATATATACTTTGTGGGGTCTGCCACGCCTCCTTCTGTCTGTTACATTTTTCACCTCCAGCAAACGTAATATACTCTTGTACATTTCATGTACAGAGTATACAAATTGTGGTTGGACATACGCAAACCGATCTTAGTGCAATTTAAACACATGAGCATCTTACTATCAAAACTTACTCTAAGATCTTCGACTTTAAATACACGTTACAATGGTAATTGTTATGAAAAGTAAAATACTTACATTTGGACCCATTAATGTGCAAATTGTTAACTAAGCACTACCGCTGTATACTGTTCAGTTTATACTCCAGACGAATATGACAAAGAGGAGGCTTATACGAAAAAAGAAGCTTCACGTCATCGCCATAAAGGAGTATGCGGAGAGCATTAATAAACATAAGTGATTAATAAAGATGTAACGTGAATACATAGAAGCAAGGGTGTACGCAGGGGGACCGTTGCACCCCGTACAAAAAAAGGAACTGATTGCATTTGTTGAAGTTTTTTCATTGATCATGTGCAAACAAATTTTTTTTCAAATGCATCGCGCATTATTTAATCAAAATTTTATGGTTTATGGAAAAATAATCCATTTTTTTTTTTTTTTTTTTTTTTTTTTTTAATGTTTAAAGCGATTTTCACAAATATTTAAATTATGTTTTTTAATTTCTTAATACTTCAAGAGATAACTGAATGTTAGGTGTTACGTATTCTGTTAAGTGCTGAAAAATGTTTGCTTATGTGGAGTTCATTTGCAGTCCGGCAGCGTCGTAGTACCAGCGATTATTATAACGGTGAACGTCCATTGCTCAGTTATTTGTGCATACATACATACATATATTTTAATAGGATCAGAAAAAATGTTAACGCGTACAAAAAGCTACGAAATTGATATGGATGTAGATAGTGAAACGCGCGCTCTTGAGCTGCCGTCCTCAAGGCCGTGCAGAAATCGAATGCGAGCCTTACGCAAAGGATTTCTCCAGGCATATCACACATATAGTGAACATACATCCATACATGGCATACGATACATCGCAGAACATCGACCCCTGAAAGAGCGTATCTTTTGGGCCATTGCTTTGATCGCGTCGGTTTACTACTGTTTCATACTAATAAACAGCGCCTATACAAAGTGGAATGAAACACCGGTAATCGTCAGCTTCGCAGAAAAGTCTACGCCCGTGTGGAATATCCCTTTTCCGGCAATTACAATATGTTCGGAAACAAAACGGATCCTCAAAATGGATGGTTAGTGCGCATATAAAAACTTACAATTTTTGTTTCGCTACTAATTTGTATGATGCAGGTCCTACCTTTGCTGACCTGTACAGCCAGATGAAGGAGGATAGTAAGGAAGGGCGAGTCTTCAAGCCGGATAATATCAGCGATATGGAAATTGAAGAGTTTCGTACGCTTCTCCACGTCTGCAATACGCAAATAATCGATCCGAATATGCCGCTTTTGCCAGGCGAGGATATATCATATTACGATGTGCTGGATCGCATGTTGCCGCCATTTGAACGATATTTCTTCTACTGCCGCTGGTTGAGTCGTTTTAATGAGTGTGATAAGTTCTTCAAAAAAACTCTAACGGAGGAGGGGATTTGCTATACATTTAATGGTTTGCATTCCACGGATATTTACCGTGAAGATACCTATCAGTTTCAGAGAGATGCCAAAAACAAAGTCGACGACCTAGATGGTAAAAATACAAGCGCGTTGTATCCACCATGGTCATTGGAGACAGGCTACGCACCCAACAGTGATGTGGAAACGTATCCTGCCCGAGTACTCAGTGCTGGTGCACGCTCTGGCATTTTTATGGCTCTACAAACATTTAAAAAGGAGGTGGACTACGCCTGTCGCGGACCAGTGCAAGGTTTCAAAGTACTTCTGCATGCTCCAGATGATGTGCCTCAGGTATCGAAGCAATTTGTGCGCATACCCATGGCTAAAGAGGTGCTAATTGCAGTGAAGCCGAATATGATCACCACATCAGAAGGCATTGCCGAATACCATCCATTAAGACGTCAATGCTTTCTAAGTCATGAGCGTACATTGCGTTTTTTCAAGGTCTACACACAGTCCAATTGCCAGTTGGAATGTTTGGCTAATTTTACACTCGCGAAATGCGGCTGCGTTAAGTTTTCCATGCCTCGTACTCTGGATATGCCAGTTTGCGGAGAAGATAAAATTTATTGCTATGATCGCGCTGAGCGCAAACTATTAGTGCGTGAATTTCATCGTCTGCGAGATCTTAACGCTGCTGATGGAGTTCAGCGTGGAGAGGAAATGGCTTGCAATTGCATGCCCGCCTGCACTTCGCTGGTATACAATACGGAAATCTCGCAGGCCAATTTCGATTTGGAAGAAATGTTGATCGCTGATGGAGATACGGAATTTCTACGTGAATATCCCGGCTCACAAATGTCACGTTTATCCATTTACTTCAAGGAGAGCCAGTTTATAACTTCGAAGCGTTCAGAACTATATGGCGTAACGGACTTTTTGGCTAATTGCGGGGGCATTTTCGGCTTATTTATCGGATTCTCTTTGCTCAGTCTTGTGGAAGTTTTGTACCATTTCACGCTGCGTTTCTGCTGGAACGTAAAAAATTTTATGAAAATGGAAAAGTAGGTATTTTGAAGCTATTTTGTAATTTAATATGTATAAATATTAAATTTAATCAGTATATAAAAATACATACCAAGAGGGAGTCATCCCCAGTGCCCACACACCCAATATATTGCTTTGCTTAAATTCTGTTAAAATTTGCCATTCACTGTTAAATTTAATTTTAGCCCGCGCAGTGGTAACTCTACCACATTAGTGGCCCTGGAAATTTTCGCGCGGACGCTTCGAAGCAACTATGAGCCAGTATTGCCCTTAACAAAAAAACTTAAGTGTGCTCTGCTAACAACTTCAATATTTTAAATACTCATTCAGGACATTCAATCGAATATAGAATAGAGTCAATAACAAGCTAGATAAAGCAAATGGGGATATAAAAAGATTTAAATTTAGTAAATTAATTTAAATTAGTACTAAAAATTGTGGCAACCCGACATCGGCATCACATCGCGTTAGCTATTGTTCTGCTCTTTTTGAAGCGGCCTTCGTCGCGTGAACATTGTGAAAATAGTATCTTGCTGTTAGTTGCATTATTTTTGGTGCGAAATTGCACGTGAAAATTGTGCACACATAAAAGCGTGTCGTTTTTTGAGCATTTGAAGAAAGCGCGTAATAAAATGGCTGCAGATCAAGCACAATTCCAACAGCTATTAAATTCCCTGTTGTCGTCGGACAATGAAGTGCGCCAGCAGGCTGAGGTGAGTAGCTTTATGTGTTTGTGTGTGTGTCACGAATATGATGAAAATGCAATTTCTTTATTGCAAAAATATCAAACTGCGCAATATGCAAATGAATATAATATATAGTATATTTTTGCCTTGGCAAATTATATGTATGTTACATATATATTTGGTAAAATATCAAGAGAAATTATGCTTGAATCATACCATTCTGTTTTGTAGCGCAAAACGTGTTTTCGCTTTCGTTTCCTATACTATTCGCACGTCATGCATGTCTGTGTGCGAGAGCATCTGTGAGACGTTCATTTTTTTTGTACAAAGCCGAATTGTATAATTTTGTGTCGTCGCTGGCGACCCGCGTATGGCTTATAAAATGTTCTTATTTTCCGCCAACGCCTTGATATTGAGGCACGCTAGGCAATTAATATGAAAACACACTATTGTCATATGTACGTGCATACATACATACATATGTATTTACATATGTACGAATGTAAATACACACATACATACATTTGTACGTATGCTTTTGGGAGGAACGCAAAGTTTTTGTTTTTAAATGCGAATTTCTCGACCTGTCCGTTGAAATATTTCGCATGACAGTATTCAAAACGGAAACAAAAAGCAGGTGCGAACAGCCATTGAGAAGCAGCTGAGCACGCAAAGGAAAGAAATAGCGGTGCTATGACGCATTGGCTGGAATGCAATCTCTAAATTTGCTGTGCGGTATAGTGTATGTACATATATTGATCGTATTCCGCCATCAGACATGATAAGCTAGTTACCACCCCACCCAAGTATATATATTCTCTATATATGTACTAACGTAGAACGTCTTGCCCATGCTCTCACACATGCTCTGACAGAAAAAACGCATGTGATGATAGCTGACCTTGGTGCCATCCAGAGCACCCACACGAACAACAACAATTATAAAAAAGAATGCTGCGAAAAAGTTATTAACTTGTTTACTTTGTTTATGCTATGCACTTACAACCCTAAAAATCATTGCAGGATGCCTACAACAATTTGTCGCGCGAGGTGAAGGTAACACACTTGTTGGGCAATATTCACAATGGACAACAATCGGAGGAGGCCCGCCAAATGGCCGCTGTGCTCTTGCGTCGCCTTTTCACATCCGACTTTCTGGAATTTTACAAAGAAGTGAGTACTAATGAATATGAATATTCTTGAATATATGTATAAATTATTAATGAGTAATCTGTCCAGTGAACATAAAATTTGTCATTAAATTTAATTTACCTTTTCTACTATATATTTTAGGCCTAGTATACTTTCGTTTAAATTTATTTATATTTACTTAAATAGTTGTTACTTGTATAAAGAGAAAACTAGTTGTACCCCACAAAACAGAATAAATAGAAGAGATCGTAATTTATTGATTTATTTTTTAAAACTATCATACTATTATTACTAGATTTATATTTTATGTCTCTGAAATAATTTCAGATTCCGGCTGACTCGCAGAACCAATTGCTGCAACAAATTTTACTTGCTGTGCAGCAAGATGTGACACCGCAGCTACGTCGAAAGATTTGCGAAGTCGTTGCCGAGGTAGCGCGTAATCTAATTGACGAGGATGGTAACAATCAATGGCCGGACATATTGCAGTTTTTGTTCCAATGCGCCAATTCACCAACGCCACAACTTCAGGAGTCGGCTTTGCGCATCTTTACTAGTGTTCCCTCTATTTTTGGAAATCAGGAAGCGCAATACATTGATTTGATCAAGGAAATGTTGGCCAAGAGCATGGAACCAGGAGCTGATGCCGAAGTGCGAGTCCAAGCTGTGCGAGCCGTTGGTGCATTCATTCTCTATCACGACAAGGAGAAGGAGGTCGCCATTTATAAGCACTTTTCGGATTTGTTGCAACGCATGTTGGTGATTACCGGAGAAACAATTGAGGCACAAGACGATCAGAGTTTGCTTAAACTATTGATCGACATGACCGAGAATTGTCCGAAGTTCTTGCGTCCACAACTGGAGTTCATATTCGAGATTTGCATGAAAGTGTTCAGCACACCAGACATCGAGGACAGCTGGCGTCATCTGGTGTTAGAGGTGATGGTATCGCTCGCAGAGAACGCGCCTGCAATGGTGCGCAAACGTGCCGATAAGTATATTGTGGCGCTCATTCCCCTTGTGTTGCAAATGATGACCGATTTGGAAGAGGATGACGATTGGGCCACTGCCGATGTGGTAAATGACGACGACCACAGCGATAATAATGTCATAGCGGAGTCGTCTTTGGATCGTCTTGCTTGTGGACTTGGCGGAAAGATTGTCCTGCCGCACGTGATGAATGCTCTGCCTACTATGCTAAGTCATAGTGATTGGAAGCATCGTTTCGCCGCCCTCATGGCCATTTCAGCCATTGGCGAAGGCTGCCACAAGCAAATGGAGGCAATTCTGGATCAGGTTATGTCCGGTGTTTTGGCATATTTGAGAGATCCTAATCCGCGTGTACGTTATGCCGCCTGTAATGCTATTGGACAAATGTCCACAGATTTTGCGCCAACATTTGAGAAGAAATTCCACGAGCAGGTGAGTCATAAAAACTAAGAAGCTGGAATGGATATTGATTATCTTATTTTTAATGGGAAAAATTAATATAATTCTCCAACTGGATAAATTCTTATTTTATTTGAATAATTAATTTACATAAGAAGACGCTGTTTACGATTAAAAAACTAAAATTAACCTTGGTTTAAAACATAGGTGGTGCCCGGCTTGTTGTCACTGCTGGATGATGTCGAGAATCCACGCGTGCAGGCTCACGCTGGTGCAGCTTTGGTTAATTTCTCCGAGGATTGCCCCAAGAACATTTTGACTCGCTACCTGGATGCCATTATGACCAAACTGGAAACAATTTTAAACTCAAAGTTCAAAGAACTGGTCGAAAAGGGCAACAAGTTGGTGTTGGAGCAGGTGGTTACAACCATTGCCTCAGTGGCCGATACATGCGAACAAGAGTTTGTCGCATACTATGACCGTTTAATGCCATGCCTCAAGTTTATTATCCAAAATGCCAATTCCGAGGAGTTTCGTATGTTGCGCGGAAAGACTATCGAATGCGTAAGTCTTATTGGTTTGGCTGTGGGCCGTGAAAAGTTTATTACGGATGCCGGGGAGGTTATGGATATGTTATTGAAAACGCACACCGAGGGTGATTTGCCAGATGACGATCCACAAACGAATTACTTAATAACTGCTTGGGCACGCATGTGCAAAATATTGGGGAAACAGTTCGAGCAATATTTACCCCTGGTAATGGGTCCCGTGATGCGCACTGCAGCCATGAAGCCAGAAGTGGCGCTTTTGGATAATGAAGAGGTGGAAGACATTGAGGGCGATGTGGACTGGTCGTTCATCAATTTGGGCGAGCAACAGAACTTCGCAATTCGAACGGCTGGTATGGAGGACAAGGCATCGGCTTGTGAGATGCTTGTTTGTTATGCTCGCGAACTGAAGGATGGCTTCGCCGATTACGCTGAGGAGGTGGTACGTCTCATGGTACCTATGCTTAAATTCTACTTCCACGATGGTGTGCGTTCGGCTGCTGCCGAATCATTGCCTTATTTGCTTGACTGCGCCAAGATAAAGGGCCCGCAGTATTTGGAGGGCATGTGGCTGTACATTTGCCCAGAGCTCCTCAAGGTTATTAATACTGAGCCGGAGCCTGAAGTACAATCTGAGCTGTTAAACTCATTGGCTAAATGCATTGAGACCTTGGGACCGAACTGTTTGAACGAGGATGCCATGAAGCAAGTTTTAGATATCATCACTAAATATGTTCAGGAGCATTTCGAGCGTGCCGATAAGCGCCTTCAAGCGCGTGCCGAAGAAGATTATGATGATGGGGTAGAGGAAGAATTGGCCGAACAGGACGACACAGACATTTACATATTGTCCAAAGTGGTGGACATTATTCACGCGCTCTTCCTTACCAATAAGGAACAGTTTTTGCCTGCGTTTGACCAGGTAGCACCACTCTTCATAAAGCTTCTAGATCCGAACCGTCCATTTGCTGACCGCCAGTGGGGCGTGTGCGTATTCGATGATTTGATTGGTAAGTGCAGTAGGATTGCCGTAACTTTTAAAAGCTAGAAACTGTTACAAATTATATGTCGTCAATATGTTAACTAACCTTTTATGCCATTTTCGTTTCAGAATTCTGTGGCCCAGCCTGTGCGCCATATCAGCATGTTTTTGCGCCTGCGCTTTTACAATACGTGACCGACAAATCTCCCGATGTGCGCCAGGCAGCCGCCTATGGCTGTGGTGTCTTGGGTCAATTCGCTGGCGAACACTTTGCCGTAACGTGTGCTCAGATCATTCCACTGCTGGTGCAGGTCATCAACGATCCGAATAGTCGCGAAATGGAGAACATCAATGCCACCGAAAATGCGATATCGGCCTTCGCAAAGATTCTGAAATACAACAGTTCGGCTCTGACTAACATGGATGAACTGATACAGCTTTTCTTCAGCTGGCTACCCACCTCTGAAGATCCCGAGGAAGCCGTACACATATATGGTTATTTCTGCGATCTAATTCAGTCCAATAATCCAGTGATTCTCGGCGCCAATCATTTAAATCTGCCTCGTATTGTTTCGATCATAGCCGAGGCATTCCTAAAAAATGTGCTGGAGGCAAAGAGTGAGGTCGGCACTCGTTTGCTGACCATTGTTAAGCAAATTGAATCGAATCCAGAAATGATGCAGCAGTGCACCAGCACCCTGAGCCCTGAGGAAAAGCAGGCATTACAGGTTGCTTATCAGGAGTTGGCGGCTTAAGTCCTACCGTATTAAGATCGAACCACTCTATGAACCAGAACGCTCATCACACAGCGCATTAATAAACGGTAGGATTTTTATTAAAAAAGGAGAAACGCATGTTATTGTCATATATTATCGACGTTTGCAAGTCTAAATGTCTGCATATGCTAATGAAAATTATGTTTAAAAAATAATATATATGTAATGTATATTTAAAAAGTACATATATAAACTTTGTATATGAGATAATAGAATTCAAAAGTGTAACTCTATATATGTGATTTCAAGTAAAGCTCATCCTCCCCTATTTAGAAAACTGGCAGAAGCTAAAAAAGAAACTTTGAGAAAAATGCTAAGTTTTTGTACGTTGACATGTTGAAGAAACTTTCATCAAAATTTAGGATTCCAGTAAATTATTTTCGTTATTACAATCTTCATATGTTATATTACAAACATATTTGGCCAATAACCACGGCCTTCTCCGAATGTGACTGTCAAACGAACCGCATTGTAAAAAATTTATGCAATTGTATTTTAAAATTACACAAAAAGAAATAAACAGAAACAAAATAAAGTATTTTCTGGTCTTTTAATAAAATATTGAGTAGTTGAAGCCGTCTTGAAAGCCATTACGAACTTCCCCAAAAGCGGCTTAAGGTCTGAAAGTTTCTAAGTGCCCAAAACAGCTGTGAGTTATCGATTGGCATCAGCTGACCGTCAGAATAAGTTGAGAAAGAAAATAAACGAAAACAACATTCCGAAGCATAATCTCAGTACTTTTAATGGTTGAAATATTAATGAGCATTTAAATTATATTATTTAAAAATGTTTGATTAATTGTAAGGAAGTTATCACGCATTCAATAATAATGACCGCGCAGCAGATTCAATTAAATGCAGGAATCAATGTAGACGAAAGACAAAGAAGGTGAGCGGCATAAGCAATGAGATTGTGAAATAAAATATTTAAAGTATGAACATGAATGAACAATTGTATACGTGTTCTTAAAAAAATATTTTTAGCTCTGTGATTGATTCGCCGGTCAAAGTACAATAACAAAATAACACGATTACTCAGCATCCTATGCAACGCAAGAATCTCAAAGCGTGCAGACTGATAACAAATAACGCTCGTTAAGAACGACATAGAAAATCACGAATCCATAACTAAAACATACCGAAAAGGTGAGTGAAATTGTGTATATACTGAAAATCCCTTTGTAGGTGCGTAAATATGTACAAATGTACGTACATAAGTACGTGTACATGCCCACGCACATATATATGTATGTATGTACATATGTACATATATAAAAAAGGACGTTGTGTGAAAATGTTTGTGCATCAAGTGGGTGAGAGTGCAGCACCACCTAAAACGCAATTTGTGCGAAATGCAATTTATAAGGCAAAAGACGTCACTAATTGGCACGAATTCAATTATACTATGGACACAGACAAGCGGCAGCTGCCTGTTGAGCAGACGATGACGCATTAACGCTTCCTAGACGTTTAGTGTAAATTGGGCATTCGAATTGTGAACATCATGGCGCTTGACCTGTATAAGGAAGTCGGTTGGAGGGAATATTTTTGTGAAAGTAATTAAAATGTCGCTATGATTTTACAGCTACTCAACGTCATGTCAACGGAAACGGAATTTCTGGACGCATACGCCAATATACGGCATGCCTATAAGGAGGCCATGGCACAGGTAGAGCAGGCCATCAGTGACGAGGAGCGTGAGGCTGTTGCCGATGCCATTGCGGCCTATGAGCAGGCTGTGCGAATGATTGAAGACATTTTTACCATACCCGTTGGTTTGCCTGACGAAATCGATGCTGTACAGACGGAATGGAACGATGCTTGCGCCATTATACAAAAATTAAAAAGTGCTAAGATCGAGGTTACATATCGCTTGAAAGTATTGCGGGCATCTAATGCGCCAGTCGACAATAATGCCTTGGAGGCGACAGAAGGTGTTCTTTTAGATGGTGTCGATGGAGGCCAGATGGCAGCAAAAAAAAGTCGCCCATTACTGGTGGAGAATCCGGCTACCTTTTATGACATTGCCAATGGAAGTGGCACTCCAAAGACATATAGAGAGCTAGCTGCTGGCTTGCGAGAGTTGCTGGCCACTAAAGATGCGGCAGTACAATTTGATGATTTGTTTCAGGCGCAGGTGAAGTTATATCGCATTGAAGCTAGCGGCGTGGTGATCACAGTATCGGTAAGTCCTCTTAAAAAGACGTAAAAGCTCAAAATCACTGATGAGCTAAAACCGTAATCTTAATTGCAACCGACAATGTAATTATTTTTTTTCTCAAATAGGATATTATTGAAACGTAGCTGTGAAACATTCCAAATTATGCGTAATATTCACTTATTACTTTAAAAGCTGCTTCTTTGCTTTTCGATTTTTAAGCAATTTTATAATCAGTTTTGATAAATTTGATAATCTCCTTTCAGGGCAACACATCTATGTCGCTAGTTATGTGCACCGTTGGAGGAAAGTGGAAATACCTGAATGGTTTATATTTCATACAATGTGAAATGCCACAGGAAAACGCAGCGTTGCCTTCACCGTCGTCGTCTGTGGAGCGAACGTCTAACATGATCTGGCTATATCCCTTGATACCAACAATTACCAATTGCTATCGCACAGAATACGGCGCCTTCATATTCCCGGACGTGGAGTCGACCCAAGCTGGTAATGCTTTTGGCATTATGTTGGTGAAGCGTCCAGAGCATCCGTTCAGCACAGCCGTCACAGCTGGAGATGAGTCCGAGCAAATGGCAGATTTGCAGCAGTTCTTTTTGGACTTGCTTGAGGCTGTGCTGGCGGGTACTGTGGAGCAATTGAAATCTCCGCGCACACAACGTTCTACGGCACTCAGTGGCTCTGAGCAGGTGTCGAAGCACATTGTCTGTGCGGCAGATTTTATAGCGCGGAATCTGGTCAAGGGCGCTGAAAAGACAGGAGGTCTGATGATGAGGACCACGCCATATTTGATATCAAAAATGACTCCAGCAACGCCCGACGCTCAGACTCAGGTGCCAGCTTCAGTTCAATCGACGGTGGAGGTGGCACAAAAAGCTACTCACGCTGTTGCTGGCATGACCGGCTGGATTGCTGGAAAAGTGGGCACTGCGTCTGTAGCGGTGGGTCGATATTTGGCGCCCCATATACAAACACAGGGCTCTAAACTACTCCAAAAAGGCTTTGGCTACGATAGCCATGAGGCTAACAGCACTATGGAGGGCGCCATGACAATAGCAGCAGGCGCAGTTGAAGGATTTTCTACTGTTTTCGATAGCTTGGAGACATCTGCAAAAATATTGGGAAATAGCTTAAGCGAGAATTCTGTTAAAATAATTGAGCACAAGTGAGTTGTTGGAATTTGTTGAAAATGTCTACTTAACGTATATTTTTTCCAAAGATATGGCGAATCGGCTGGCAACTTGGCTTGTGGAACATTTAATACAGTTGGAAATGCATTTGTCATTAGTCAAAATGTAAACTACATACACCCAAAGGGCATTGCCAAGAAAATGGTTAAAAAAACCGGTGAAGCCGTTGTTGATGATTATAAACGGGAGTTACGTAGGAATGAATCTCATTACATTACCGCTGGCAATATATATCCCGATCTGCGTGCTGTAAAGGAATGAAAATTGGCAGTCACTGATATTAAAATTTAAACCAAAAGAATTAATAATGTTACCAAAAAGTAGATATTGCAACGATTATTTTTAGTTGTACCACCAATTTATATTTGTTTAGTTTCCAAACTAGTTTATATCTATGAATGTAAATGTTAAATGGGTAGACAATATGTAAATGTTATTCGGTTAGGCAATGTACTTTTATATGTATTATATATAATTATGTCTTAAAATAAACTTGAATAACCAAACAAATTTTTTCCAATTGTGTAACTGCTAAAATCCTTGATATTTTTAAATTGGAATTTTAATGTATGGTCACACCGGCTATTCGTTATGGTACGATAGCTAATTCCAAATATATCGATTGTGGGTACAAACAGTATTTCTTCTCGATATCTGAATTCGGCCGATAGCCCGACAGCTGAGTGACGCCTGTGTATGTTTAGCCGTCGTGCGCGTTGGACGTATTGTCGGATGGTAGTCTTGCGGTCTTTCCAAATTATTTTTTGCCGTATGTGCGGTACGTGTGAAAGTAAATAGCCATACATAATTGTAGCGCATACATACACGTACAATTTAATTAATAATTAAATGCACCTGCGGACATGGGTGCGTGTATGTGTGCCTGCAATTATTATTAAAATATTATAAAAATCTAGCGCGCTGCTGCTGCCGCGAGTGTGTTTGTGTAAGGTGTGCCGTTTTATTTCAATTCGCTATGCGCGGTGTGCAACTCCATGCGTATGAAAATTAATGCAAACAAATTGGTGTGAATTTACATACTACATACATACGTGCATGAATACACAGTTTTAAATTTACAGAAATCCAACAAATTATATTTTATAAAGAATCAACTCTTTTTTAGTTACATGAGCGTGTTTCGCATCTAATACCTGTTTAGAAAAAAATACGACAGCAACAGCATCAGCAACAACAATTCTAAGCGCACTCGTACACTAACAAACACGTTTTGGCCGTGTTTGTATGTAACGGTGTGTGGAGATGTGTGTATATATGCATATGTGTGTGTACATCAATTTCTAATACATTTTTTGTAGCGCCCCAACAACACTAAACTAAATCTAAATACAGACGAAACACTCATGCGCGTGGATTATAATCTGTTTGTTTTATTTTTGTTATTGATTCAACTGACGTTAAAATAAATTTGAGCAGAATTTTCTCAGCTGGACAGCAGTTGGCAGTCGTTTTTTAACGCTCAACAGTTACATACATTTGTTTGGTAAGTCTGTGTCTGTTATATCCTTATCTTCTATATACTTGTAGTATACATAAATGTATATGCAAATAGATACACCCACTGTAAAGATTACAATAGAATTTGTTATAACGTTATCGGTGTTATTGTGTGTTAAGGACTACGAAGAGTGTATTTTTGCCCTAATTAATTTCCCCCCTTACCTTGCAGTTAAAAAAAAGCACGTGCGTTTTATTGGTTGTATTTCTAAAAGGCAAAAAATTAATTTGGCAATTTGTGAACGAAATTAACTAAACAATACAAGTATCAATAATGTAATGAATTAATAATATACATATTTAAAAAAAATTTTGTTCTAAAACTAATATGCATATGGCAAAAAAAAGGCTTGCGTATGATTATTGAAATAACAGCTTTTCGATAGTAGTAATAGTGATATACTCGAGACAGCTTCTTGACTGTATTGTTTGTATTGAAGAGGCTTGTCTAAGACGATCTAGTTTATATCTATAAATACTACAGATAAGATGGGATTTAAAAACTATTTCTTACTTGCTTTCTTATTCGTAAAAATGATTGCACTTGTCTTAATTCTTTTTTAAATTGATCGGTTTGGATAAAAAAAGTCTATTGAAATATGTAAGTACATTCAGTTTCTCGCGTAAGTATGTGTGTGTGTTTGTTGTTGTTGATTTTTCTGGTTGCTTTTCTATTGCAAGTCATTTTCACTTTGCATGCCAACAGCAAAAGCAAACCTCCCCGCAGTTACCCAAAGCATGGCGTTTAGTCCATAACCATTTATTTGATATCATCATCATCATCACCATCGTCGTCTCCTCGTCATCGTCTGTGCGCACAAAAAAGTGCAACAGGTTTCAGCTAATAAGGTAATGGCAAAAAAAAAAAATTAGCAAAATTATAACCAAAAAAAAATCCATCATTGGAAAGTTGTATTTGATTGCATTTGTGGAATGCTGTTGCAGCAACCCTGCACACAGCAACAATAACAATAACAACCACATACACCAACAACCCGTCTGCCAGGGCAAAAAGATATTTGAAGCATTTCAATCTGATGATATGTAGTTATAACTTGGCTAATATTTCAAGCTTCATGCATCATTTGCAAATCAATAAATGAACAGCAAGACTTTCATATGCTTAATAGTAGCTGTCAACACCCCAAACAACAACAACAACAACCGCAGCAACAACATTAACAACTACAGCAAAAAAAAGCAGCTACAATAAAATACTTGACTTTCACAAGTTGTCATCATAGTTGTGTGTTGTTGTTGTCACGACTGTCAAGCGTGAAGAAATGCATTTGGAAAGGGTTTGCGTTGTTACATATTAACCCTATACTGACTGGACTCCTACCCACCCTCATACAAATACATACACATTCACACACAAACAACTAGAAAAAAACGAAAAAAAAAATAAATCTTTCAATGCAACTGACAGCTGACAGTTGACAAGTTTTTGTGCCACTTGGTGACACTGTGCACAGTGGGAGCAACCTAAACTAGCTCAAAATAACAGTCTGATGTCATGTAGTCTGAAGAGTCCAGAAAACGAAACGCTGGGGCTCTTCAATTGCATGAACAATAGTGAAAATGTAAATTTGTTGAACAAACAGCTTGACAACAAATGCGAAAATATTTCTATATTATTCTATATTACACGATTTATATAATGATGCATAATATTTATTTATTTAAAACTCTATGGGCTGGCTCCGGTTTAAAGACTGAATTGGTTATTCTATGTAGTAATTCGAAACCGTATGCCAACAAATTTTTTTTAAAACAAAATGTAATTATATTGAAAATCAATCAAGAGTATAAAGAATAACCAACAATGATAACACATTGAAAAATAGTATTTCAGCAAGAACATTTTCACAATTTTATTCGTTAGTATTAACCATTTCTTTAAGCAAATTAATTAATATCAGTACACGATTTTGTATCTTAGTATGACAATTTGGAGTGAAAAATTAAAGGTTATTGTTTTTTTTTTGTGATTTTGATTTTTGCTCCAACGTTTGTAATTGGCCCACAGTGCCCCTCGTGCTACCCAATTGGACAGAAATGCTTTTGAGCCAGTTTTTCTTTTGCCATTTTTATGTGGGAGCTGCCTTGACGGTTTTTCTCTATTACACAATTATTTCTCAACATTTTCTCAAAGCGAACATTTTTCCGCCACATATGAAAATCAATTCACTTTTGCAGTGACGTCTTGTGTGTTTTGTTTTTGCCATTTTCCGCTGCCATCGCTGCCGCAGTTTTGTTTTTATGAAAATGTTCCCAAAGTTCGTGTTATTGTTTTCTTATTTATTTATTTTCTTTGTTGCTTTGCCCTGCCGGGGGCGGCAACGTGCGTCAATTTATGTGTGTACGTTGATTTTCATGTGGCGAGGCAAAAGGCGGAAGCAGTTTTTGCATGCCTCTGCTTTGTTTTTATTTTAATGATAAAATAATAGCTGCAGCGGCATTCAAAAAGGGTGGCATGTGTTTTGTCAGCCATGGGCAATAATCCATGATAATTGGTGCCGCCTCGAGCTGCACCCGCCAGCGTCAGTGGCAGTGGCAGCGGTAACGTAAGCGCCAGATGCCTTCGATTGGCGGCGAGCCTGTCTGGCGGCACCAAAAACACGCTCCAAAACTCGTTTTAAACTTGCAATTTTAGGAGTTTTTTTCTTGTTATGCACATTAGTCTTGCCGGACCGGGAGTTGGCCAAAATAGTGTTTGCTGCAATGCGCATTTGTCGGGCCAGTTTTGGCCGCCAGCGACTGAGGCAACTTTTTATGTCCATGGCGCTGAGGTAATCAGAATTAGTGTACTTACAATTTTCATTTCATTTTCGTTCAGTTGGCCGATGTTGGGCTATGATGCTTATGATGATGATATTGTTGGTTTTCATAATAGTTTATTTGTCTGTTAGAGTTATATATTGAGATGTAATATACTGTACTGAGTAGAGCAGAGTAGAGGAATAATATATTTGAAATATATTGAGAGAAGGCTACCAAGAGGATAAGGGTGCTATGATATATATACTATTATTCCTTTACTGTACTGCCTGCAATAGAGTAGAGCAGAGTAGAGGAATAATATATTTGAAATATGTATATTAAGCGGAGGCTACCAAGGGTGCTATTATATATACATACATATACTATTATTTCTTTATAGGCATCTTAACGTTGGGCTACACTTTAATTTTGAAAACAGGCGGCCCTTTGGCTCTTTTGAAAATGCTTTAAATCTAGTGCAATTCATTTGAGAAAATTTAAGAATCACAAATATCAGTTTGCCTTAATTTAACAGCAGATCAATTAATTGTTTGATTAATTCTTCCACAATATTGACATTTGTCAGTAATTCTATCATTGTGTTATCCAAAGACTCGTGATGTCTATGAAAATGCAAATTATGATGAATTGGCTTTATAATAAGTAGAAGATTAGATATAGATAGTAAGGACACAGTATGTAGATCACGGATCAGGGCCATAAATGAGTAAAGTTATTGTTGTAAGCCAACCTATTAACTCGTTTGATATGCAATCACATTCTTATGATTTTTACTCGTCATTTTATTCCGATCAGACAAAAGTGCAGTTGAAAAATTGTAAAATATATGTTCTTTTGCACATCTCTTTCTTTTTGTTGATTGTAGAATTCGCCGAACCTATTGTAAATGATAATGATAGATGGATTGGTATGTGTATATGTACATAGATGCCATATTTTCGCTTGACTGAGTGGGAACATAAGGGCCGTTAATATTGCGTTTCAACTCTACAATCCTCCAAGGGTTAGCACTCTGCAATCGCTGTTTAAATACTAAAATAATAGTAACCGTAATACTTAAATAGCTCCATAAACAATACCTGTTGATAAGCTAGTGCACTGACAATGCTTTTTCATTGTTAGTGAATTATCGCAACTTTTTGACCAGTGTGCCAGCAAATCATAATGAAATGAATTTTCATAATACACTCAACTCAGCTGCCCATATGGCTATTGTTTTTGCTATCGGCCACCAACAGGCTCACACACACTTAAAGGCCGAACCCTACCTGTGCCGGCAACCTGTACAATCAACCACCAACACAAGTGTGACACTTGTGCAATTACAAAATGTTCATTGTCTAGAACAACTTTTAGGTTGCAAGGCGGCAGACGCGACATGGAACGAGTAGAGCTCGAAGCGGACCTGAAGTCTCGCCTCTCAACTCTCGACCATGTGGCGTAGCATGAAACGAATTGTTTTATTTTGCCGTTTGCCAGACTTGCAACCAACAGCGGTGCAATCGTCGCCCTCCGCCGCTGCCACCGTCGCACAGTGGCTTCTATTGACAATCTGTCTACAAACGGAAACAAAGTTTTCGTCCAATATTTTCCAGCGTAAGGCCATTGGCCATAAGACATAAGTATGAAAGCATCTAAAAACTCCATAATTCTCCTGTCATTTTATGCAATATGGTATCTAAGTATTATGAAATGAAAATGTTTCAAACCGACAGGCATGTCACAACACCTTCAATTTGAGTGCAAGCCAATAAAGCTGCAAATTTGTTCATCTAAGATTGTGTTCGCAGATTAGTGTTGTTGCTTCAGGTGATAAACAAAAAATTTCAGATATGAATATTTTGCCTTACTGATTACGAATCTAAGATAACATTTTCGCAACAAATTGCGACTATTTCCCTTCGAATTCTTTGAAACCACTATCAAATAGCGATACGAAATTAATTTTTTATTTTTGCTTACGAAAAGAATGTGGCTCTCTCTGTGGTCTGATCTGGTTTTAAACTTAGGGAGGCAGGATATTTAATATTTTAATTGAAGCTTAACTTTTATGGTTTTTTAGAAAATCTGCAATATCCGAGAAAACCTAACTTGGCTTTGTTTTGTACTATAGATTTTAAATATAGAAACACATTAAGAGCAATATGCACGACACATAAAAAAAATTTGAGCGCAACTGTCGTATTTAGAACTACTTGTATTGCTTTTTGGCGATGGTGAATTAAATATTGCACGTTATGAGGACTTTGCAATTTTCAAAACATTACGAAAACCGAAGAAGAACTGCGAAGAAGAATTTCGTACCACTGTGCTCTGTCGCCACACTCGATGCTCGGTTTGGACAACAATGCCGGGTATTTAGTGAAATGCTTTTGTTTCATATGCAACCTGCCCGCTCGCTCATTCGGTCGGTTGTCCGTTCTCTCGTTCGCTTATTAACTTACCTGTAATTTTAACCATTTTCATTTTTCACACGCACGCAAAGAAAAACGCAGGCCGCCGCCGACTGGTAGACTGGAAAATGCACTTGCTTGGATTAGTTGTGTCGCCCTCCTTGTCGTCTCTATCTCCTCTGATTTTTCATGTTTTTCACTATTTTTCTTCTCTGGGCGCACTGCTGCGTGTGTTTTGTGTGAATGAACATGAGCGGAAATGCCGACGGGGGGTGATTTTCTTTCTTTCTGTTTTTTTTTTCGTTCATGTCGTGTTAACTTGGCCTATAATGCCGACGTTTGCCAGCTGGTATGTGTGAAGGAGATAGCAAGTGGCGGACAAACTGTCATTAGGAGTTTTCTATTTGATTTAATGCGCACAATTTGGTTAAGATTTTTGTCTTTGGGTTTCCCTTTCCTTGAGTTCGAGGCTTATCGAGATTCATTTTTTTTTTGTTTGTATTTTTGTTGTTCATTGGTAAGGGAGCTACTGGCGTCTGAGTCGACCCGTATTTATTAGTTCGTCGTTTTTCTTGAATTTTACTTTATAATTAAAAGGCAAAAAGCAGCAGCAACAACAACAAAATTGAGGTACGCCTGCTGCTTATCATTAAAGCGCGATTAGTTCAAAGCTCGACTTAATGTTCAATTTTTTGTGTTTTTTAGCTTCGATCTTTGCTCTGGGAAATTTGTTCGATTTTAATGAGTTGCGCTGTTGATTTGTAATCAGCTTTGCTTGGGCCACTGTTTAAATTAATACACGTTTTTGTTGTTGTTGTTGCTTTAGCTGTTGCTGTTGTTGAGTGAAAATTGACACACGCCTGGGATCTAGGCTTAGGCTGTATAGTAAGTAAACTTTTCCAGAAATTGCTTATTTTAATTAAAAGCAAGCAAGTTCAAATCTATTGCCATAAAGAAAATTTGCCTAGGCAGGCACAATTAAATGGCTATCAATAAGAGGCTGCCAGTACGTATACTACTTATATACGGCTTTGTTGACCTATCTCAAGTGCAAAAGCCAATTTAATTACCCCGGCTGTCTACAACATAAACTGCGATACACACAAAAAGCACAAATGTATTGAAAATGATTCCCATGTGCACAAAATTTTGACCGACATAAAATGTTAATGGTATGCTAACATACATACGTATGTTATGTATGTATGTACACAAGAGTGTAAACAGTTGTTTAACATCGTTCTGTTAGGTCTTCACAGTCTCGGTTAAGTCACTAACAGCGTCCTGTTAACGTATATATTGCAACTGTTGACATTTTTTGTAAACTACATTTCGACTTTCAGAAATTAAAGGAATAACTAAGGTATATAAAATAATGGCTTCCATTAACAACCTTACATACATACATACATACTTGACATCAATTAATCATATAAAACATAAAATATTTATATAAAAAAGAAACAAATTAGACATTACAAATGTATTATGAAACAGTTGCTAATTTACAAAAAGGGTGAAAAAATAAGCAACCCAGTTGCTTTCAATAAAAATTCTTGTCGAGCACGGGTTAAGCTTCGTACAGCATTCTGTTAAGTTTGTAACAGCGAAAATGCAACAGCTGTTCATGTTTAGCTATGCCGAAGGATAAAAACGAGTGCAGGCAACAACAACATTAACAACAACTGTGCGAAGTTTTTTGCTGCCTTTTATTGAAGCTTCTCTTCGTCATATTCGTTGTCGGCTAAAAGCTGCCTGACCTATTTAACAAAATGTATATACACACGTTTGTATATGTAAGATTGTATGTGCAACAAACTCCTTTTTGCACATAAAAGCATAAATATATAAAGCCCATGCACATATGAACTTTTAAAACTAACATAAAATATTTATAAATGTATGTGTGTGTATGTATTAATATAGTATGCAGAAATGACTGTTCGTGCAGTTGTGTTGGTGTTTTTTCTTCTTCTCAGTGTATATTGCCGACAACAGGGCGAAAAGGATGGTGGGAGGTAAGGGCGGAGTGAGCCAGGGGTGGCTTATCAGTTGGCTGAGTACTTTCCTGTTGAAAATTTGTTGCCAGTATTTTCTGGGAATTGAACGCGTCAAGTTGTGTTTTTCGTGATAGGCGCAAAGTTTCAGCCATTAACTAAAATGCTTTAAATATTTATTGCATGCAATGAGGTTAAGTACGTGGGTGTGTGTACGTGTGTGTTCTTCCTGAATACTGAAGTAGCGAAAAACTGTTACGGCAAAGTTTATCTTTAAAGTGAAAGTAAGAGGGCTTTTACGGAAAATTAAATTCAGGCGCATTTAACAATTGCAATTATAAGATCAAATGTAATTCAAAGGCTTATTTGCTTTTCATATTAATTTCCCATTGTTTAGTGATTGCCAAATTATTTAAAGAATATTAGTGAACACGAAATATAGTTATTATATAACACAGCAAGCGTTGCATTTACATATAATTAATTTGCTAAGAATTAAATAAAATATAAATTCTGATACAAATATTCAGTTAACATTAATATACGAACCAAGTTGCTAAATAAATGTTGTAAATTAAAGGAAATTAACATACATAAAACAAGGACGCTTGAAGTACCTCAGTAAAATTTATATACATATGTGCTAAATTTGTTTTTAAAGAAGAGAAGAAACACAGACATAAAGGTATGTAGGTGGTAAATAGGTATTAAAATGTATGTCGGTATTGAAACCCAATATAGTGCCTCAATACAGGGCCCAATTATTCATTGTTCATTCAAGTTGTTCTGTTATAAGGTGCTTTAAATAAAAATAAATATTTGATTTCTTTATATTGATGCTGGATTATATATACATATATTTATGTACATATATGGTTTCTTCCTAACCACTAAAAGTTCAAATAAATGCCTTTACCAATACTTCAAAAAGATCAGACCTACAATATAGTTTGGCACATTTGTAAATGTGGGGCGCTTGGCTACCGTTACATTTCTCTAGTCCAAGCTGACACATTGCAAATAGAATCTAGTATACCTAGGCCTTCAACCTATCTTATCGTGTAATGGAGAGACACACACACACATGTGTGTACATTTAAATGGGACAAATAGAAGGTGAGTCCAGTCCAGATTCCCCTATTCTCTTTCCACAGAATGTCACGACGCAATAGTAGGCTGTCATTTGATTAAAGTCAACAGATCTGTGTGTGTGTGTGTGTGTGTGTGCATTCTTATGTAGTATATACATACATATGTACTATATATGCATATATAGTGCACTTCCCCTAGTCATCAGCGGCGCGAAGTTTATCAGCAATTATCACAGTATTTGCTTAGCGGCACATCGCACCCAATCTGCCAGCTGTTGTCTAAAAAAAGAATTGAATAAAAAATAGGTGTTTACTTTTTTGTAGCAATTAAGTTTTTTGCTTACCAAGCATACAAAGCAAGCGACCGACAGAAAGGTGTTAAATTGAAAGTGAGGCGTTATTCAGCACTGCCTGCAGTGCGCTATTGAAGTTGCAATATACAGATACATATAAGTATGTATATTTTCATAGTATTGTGCATTTGGCCCGACTTTTGGTAGTGGTTGGCGAGACCATTCGATATAGCCATGTCCATGTTTGTTGTTTCTAAGCAAATTAGTGTCAAAGCAATCGAGTTGAAATTTTGAACATGTCCAAGCAGTTCTTATGTCAAAACCGACCGGATATATAATTTACCGTTAGCGCTACAACTCGAATTTATAGTAAATTAGACTACTATATCATATTGTTGCTAGAACAGTGATCAGGGTGTAAGGTTAAACTTTTTTGTATAAGAAACTTTTTTATTTTTAAATGACCGGCAAAAAAAAAAGCACTTTTACAAGGGTATACTGTATAACGCACATATTTAATTGTTGTTTTATTTTTTAAAAAGGGGCACAACAAATTCAATTCATCATTATTTGGCTTGTCGCTGCGCGAAATCAATTAAAGTTTTTTTTAACATTTGATAAGCGTAAATAATTTAATTTTATTATCGCGCATTCCTCTTGTTATCTACATAGATGTTTCTATACGCACACCCGCGGGTACATTGTGGCAGTATTTCTTGAGAATTTGTTTATTTAGAGGCACTTTGGCTTAATTTATTAGCTCCCATGAGCTCGCAGCCAATAATTTTAAATGCAATTTAAAGGCATTATTGTGATTGATTTGTTTTTTTTTTTTGGTCAGCCCTTTAGAGATTGCATTGCGGGCCCCAATTACAGTTGGGAGCAATTGTTGCTGTTATTGTTTTTGGTGTTTCAGCGTCGAAGGTCAGCCAGGGGTCACATGTCAAAGTCGATTAACAAAAACAATGAAAAATAAAGTCTCGATATAAAACCAGATCTACGCAACCTTCAAAACTACAAAAGCTTTATCAGCCCCGCTGCCAAGTTAATTAACGCATAATTTTCAGGCCTGTCGTATGGTTTTTTAATTTCAGAGTTTTTATTTTACGATTTTTGATAAATGGGGTCGTTTTACATTAGCTACATTGACCGATCTGCTTATGACAAAACCAAAACCTTTGGGCTCATATTACCCGCACATAGACCCACAGAAATCGGTGTATTGCGCAAAACAGACGCACATTCGTTTAAGTTGAAAAATGCGCAACGCAAATACATTTATAATTTTTGAATTTTATTTTAGTTTTAATAATATATGCATACTATAGTACTCGTACGTACATGTGTGGTTGCATGTATTTACTGTATTTTTTTTTAGTGGCAAAAGAAAAATGCGCGGCATTTATTTTTGCACAATTTTCTCCTGTGAAAAATTTCACTTTTATTTGTGCAAAGCTCGTTTTTCAGCGGGAAAAAAGCGAAAAGCGGCAACAACAACACCTATAACAGCAAACAAACAACAATAAATAAAATAAATGGCTTTGAATTGTTTGCCATATGGATGTGCAATGGAAACTGTGAGACAAGTTATGGGGGCTACAGCTGCCGGAGGCTATTGAAGTTTGATAAGCCTACGCTGGTCTAATTGAAAGACTTTACGTTTGTTGTTTTTGTTATTGTTGGCAGCTGTAGGTTAAAGCCTGAGCAATAAGAGAGCAGTAGAGCAACGAATTTACTGTTGCAATCGACATTTGTGCATATGTATAGTATGTACACGTATATATGCCTCTATATAGGGTATATTTGTCTACGTTGCAGCAATGCAGTAAGGAAGAGTGTTGAAATCCTTATAGCTGCAGTTTAAGTAGAGTGTAGTTTTTGTAAAAGTCAATTTTGCAAAGGAAGGAAATGTTATTTTTGAATGCGGAAAACATCAAATTTTGCTGTCTATTTGTTAGTTAAACGCCATTCTCTAATTTCAACATTATCCCTGAAAACTACATGAAAACTACTACTACAAACTACAATCCGTGAAAAATATTATTGAGATATTTGATTTTATAATCGATGAAGTGTACCAATCATTTGCTTATAGTTCCATGATACTTTTCTTATTACAATTTAGTGGGAAGCGAACGGAACAGGCGCTGCGACCTTTTTTGGGGGAGAGGAGAGCTCTTTTTGATCATCTCAATGGCTTGAATAACGAGCAGATAAACCCGCAGTATAGTTTTGGGCCACACGTGCTAGCCTTCGTTTCCTGACACATCAGAGTGACCTGGAACACAGCAGATCCTCATTGTAGAAACAACAGCACTCAAATAAAATCTATAGTCTGTGTTGAATTTTGCTAATGTTTGACCCAAAACATTTATACAATCTAATGTGTAAATTGCAACACTTTGTATGCAAAAGCCACACACACACTCTCCTAGAAAATAGGGCTAGAGGCAACGCGATTTGTAAAACCTGACAACCCTAGGCAACACCTTTGGTCTATGCCAAACATTTCCTTCCTGCGCCTCACACACACACACTCACACAAAGGGCAATTTGTTGAAAAAGTTGAAAAACTTAAATGAAATCGTGTTGGGCCGGAAAATGCAGTTGCGGTTGAGCTGGGCGCGAGGAAAATCTAATAAAATGCGCATTATTGCGAATTCGTTACGCCCAAGAGCAGCAGCGCAGCCAGCGGCGACAAGAGCGTTGACTGCGACGTCAGCTGCAGCAGCCGACGGCGGAGCCAAGACACTCAAATTTGATGATGGCCGATGGGGCCAACTGCAGCTCAACTGAAAAGCTTGGGCTGCGAGGAAAGCCGAAGAAAATGTCTTGAAGTGCAACTTTGTTGGCGGCCTTCACCTCAGAGGAGGAGGCTTGGCATGCAATTGTCAGTGTTGTAAAGTGTTTATTCATTTTCCTCGTGTGTTTTGTTGTTGCTGTTGCTGAGGCAGACAGACGCAAAGTGACGACAGATGTTGTTGATGTTGCTGGAGCGTTGGAATTTTTGCAATTTGCTTTGAACAGCAGAATGTGAGGAGAGTGAGTGACTTATGCGCATGCCCAACAGCAACAGAGACAACAACAACATCGACAACAACAGCAACTGCAACACCAATAGCGGCAGCAACTGCAACTGCAACAACAACAATGGGACGCAGCAAGTTTTGTGGCAACAATTTTGTTGCCTCGTCTCACATTCGTGCCTGCCCCAAAGTAAACAAAGTCTTTATGTGCATGTGTATACATACCTACGTGTGTATGTATGTACATGTACATATGTATGTATGTGTGTAAAAAGCCGGTTGTTTGTTATTAGTTGGCCCGACACTGTTGACCATATGCGTTCTCCTGTTAGTGTGCGTGCGTTTGTTGGCCTTTAGACGTCGTCGTCGTCAACGTCGCTGAAGTTCACTGCACGCTGCCTGCAATATGCATCCGCCCAGTTCCCCCAGTCTCCCCCCTTCTCCCTTCGTCTCTTAGCCATGGCTGTAAATGCAGCATCCAAGCGGAGAGCATTCGATCACAATCAGTTTATGCTTTGCTCACTAAATTGAATGAACAGCCATTGATCAGAGCGGCTTGTGCTCCCCCATTAGTAGTTGCTGTTGTTGTTGTTGTTGTTGATGTTTGCCTGACTGCCCCTTCGTCTCGTTTGTTGTTTTCTGTCATTTAATATTGTTTGTTTATCTGCATTTTTCCACACGCGTCTCTGTTTAGCATTGCTCAACACTGTCGATCAGCAACACAGTCGTCAAAGTTCGTTACACTGCGCAACAGCTGGCGTGACCAGCCAGCTTGGAGCCCTTGGGTTTCAGTCTCCCTTGTAAGCTAATAGCCAATTTCCGCTTGGTCAGCAGCAAATGACTGCAAGGCATCAACGAGCTACTATTTATAAGACCTGTGTGTGGCAGAGTATAGTAGACGCTGGCTTATCACTTTATTGCCTTTGATCTGTTTTAGCGACACTATTTTTTTTTTGTCTGGCGAAATAAGCTTGACATAGTTATGTGTAAGGTGATAAGTAAATGTATATGCAATAATATTTCTATCAATAACAATAGCAGTATGTTAAGCGTATAAAGTCGTCCTAATCATCTGTTAGTACTTTTGTGTTACTTAGTAAGTCTGGGATCTGCCTCTAGGCGCAAATTTAATGACGGTGGATAGTAGTAGTAGTAGTCGATGCACCATTCTAAACTGAGGGATTAATATTTCGATTAGGGTATAAAAAAGGAAATAAGGCTTGAAGTTATTCTAATTGTACTGAGTATAAGATACGATACTATTATTTGATTGGATCGAAAGAGTTAAATGGTATTGGGGTTGCGTTTTGTGAACTCAATTTTTAAAATGACCCCTTATCTTTATAACAGGCAGAATGGTTTTATAACCTGTATGGATTTCTTGATGCTCTATTACTACAGCATGCTTCTGCTTAATAACCTTTCTAATTGGCTATCTGTACAATAGGCCTTTATATGTATTATCCACACGCTAATAGTCAAAGATTTAGATTCATCTGCCCGTTTAGGATGTCTGAAATGTTTAGCTTTTTATACGACTATATAAACGAGAAACTATTTGAATCGGCTCCTTAATATATACACAACTGACTATGTCGTGTAAGATCTCTAATGCTCTATTGTGAGATTACAATGGTTTTTCCCACAAGTTTTTAGCTGTTCTTCATGAACAGCTTCTCTTGTACGTTTTCAAGTTTCTCTTACCTATTAATTTCTGTTTAGTAAATTCTTGAATTCTAATATTATTTGTTTATTATTTTTTGCAAATAAGAATTCAAATTTTAGTTAGGCCTTGTGGTACTTACGTAAGGAAGTTCATTGTGATCGAATTAGAAATTGAATGGTCAAAGGCTTATTAAGTTGTGGATCTACATAAGATAAATAGTAAATATGTTTTTTGGTCTGCAGGGAGGAGAAAAGTTAAGGCAACATAAAAGTGTAGCAGATATAATCCAAATTATCTACTTAATTTTGGACTCTTGGTAATTATGAAATATGTATAGGTCTGTTAGAGTTCGTTAGAGTTTAATGCCTTAAGCATACATATTGGTAACTACTACTACTACAGTCCTTAAATAATCAGTTTTGAAGCTTTTTACTTAATCGTTCTCAGTATTGATTACAATGGAAAGGGGATTTTTTAAGGAAACTTTTCCATAATGCACCCACACACATAAATGATTAGCTATCAGTTCTACTTTTATCTAATATGTATATATAATAGGTTCACGGGTATTTTCAACAGTCCGAAAAGCATTTCATTAGTTTATGAGTAATGCAAAAATGTTATCAAAATTAAGAAGCATTAAAAAAAAGTAATGTCTGCTCTCCCAGACTCGAAGCTATTCGTATTAGAATCCAAATGCACTTGACATTGTAAGTTTTTGTTATTTTTCTCTTCTGGCATCATAATATAAATTTGTTTGTGTTTGTCTTTATGATGTTTTTATTTTTACATTTTTGTGCCGGGTATTTTGTAAAAAACTTTCAACTTGTCATATTTTGTTGTCGTTGTCCAGCTGTTTGTTTATTTATACAATAATTAGTAATTTTGTCACGCACCTCGCTGTGCGCTATTCTTTGACTAGCAATTGTTGCTTTGCTTACTTTTAACTTAACTTCTTGTGTAGGCAGTGGGGCGTGTTTTTCCAAGTGCCTTTCGATTTGTAAGCCCGCTGTCGCGTATTGTCAACATTTTGATTAACTTTTCATTTAGCCTGACACATTGTACATGGCTCATTCATATGTGTCTAACCGATTCTATGGCCATTCTTTAGCCTGGGCATATTTCTGGTGAAATGCAGCGACGGGGCTTTATGTATTTTTGATGAACGTTTCTTATTGAATGCACAGCGGTTGTTGTTCTTATTGTTGTTGTCGTTACTCTCGTTGCTAAAGAAAGCCAGGCAGCAAGCCAAGCAAAGTTAAAGCCGCGTGACCATATGCCCATATACCATATGCCATACACTATACACCATAAAGAACGACCCAGTCATCGGCATAGGCCAGGCGTCAGTTTATTATGTACGTGCGTCTGTCTGTCTGTCTTTTTACTCTGTCATTGAACAACTTAACTGGGTTAGTGGTAGAAAGTTAAAGCGGTGCATAACAATGGTCTCTGCCTTTTTTTTTGGCAATATTTTTAATTTGGAATTATATTTTTTTGGATGTGGAAAGTGTTTAGAACGCAATAAATTGGGGAAATGGATAGTAAACACAGTTTGTTGATTCTTCGATGTGTAAAAAAAGCTCTGAGCTTTGTTTACTGCGCATGCGTGACAATTTGCAGCTGTCTGTAAAAAGTGCAAGTTTGAACTTCCGCATTTTCTTTTTTGATAAATAGAACATACGATGTTCATATTTTGTTTGTTTTTAAATCGATCATGCGATAATTAAATGCACTTTCATTCGAAAAATGTCATAACATTTTATGAATAAAAGACGATACTGAATGTAGTATGCTTGAAAATCATACAATATAAATTCAAAATCTTTTAAAAAGTTCACCTTCTTATAAATAAATATATATATTTTCGTAGCCATACACAGATATATTTATTTTATCACATATCTTATAAAGTTTTCTTATTTTGTAAAGCTACCGTGTAGGTAGGAGTTTTTACTTGTGTCTAACTATGTGCTATGTGGTATTCAGTTTAATTGACATCGGTGCAGTACCAACGTTTATTTATTTTGTACGACTTTGAGAGAAGGGGAGGTGTACGATATCCTCAATAAAATAATACTAAGCACCTTCACATTATACAAGTGGGTACATATAGATATGCACTTGCATAGTAACAATTTTGAATTGTTTTTGGGTGTGGTCCTCAACATTCTCTACATTTAATCGAAACACTGCCATTTCTTGTTTTCCTATGCATGGCTCGTTGAAACTTTTAACCAATTAGATTGGCAAAAAAACAAAACAAAACAAACCCTTTGCTTGATCAAAGGAGGAGGCCTTTGAATGATGACTAATTCTTGAAAATTGTGGCTATTTTCTCATATGCCGTTTGATCTGGCAATAGCAATTATAAGAGACTGGGCTCCCCCTAAGACTCAAGCCACACCATTTGAACAAGTTTGCGTGCTTTAATTGTATTTTTCGTTTTAATTATACATTTATTAGCTTTATTATTGCTCGGCCAATTGAAATAAATTGCAAAAACGCATGAATCTTGAGCAATTTTACTTTTGGCGCATCTAACAGATAACAGAGTCATGAAAATAAAACCGCTGCCTAATTGAAACTGTGAGATACAAAGAGATGAGCGTGAATATGCTTTGGCGCCATGCAGGCAATAAAATTTTATTTTTGCACACCAAACGGATCAACATTCTTAATTGAAACAGCAACAGTCACACACGCATTCGCTGCCGGCTAAAAGCATTTTTGTACATACTTGTACGAGTAGATCCCACAGAGAGAAAAAAATGGGCAGATTTGTCAAAATTTTGCCAACGGCAGCAAACTTGATGAAGTTCTTCGCCTATTTGTTTTGTTGGCCCAATCATTTGACAATCGACAGTCTTGCCTACAACTGTGCCTCATCAATTTTAATTGTTAAGCGTAGAAAAGAATGTGTTTAATCATTATTGATTTGGTGCTAGCTTGCTCTCTAAGCGAAATATTTCTGTGTTGACTGCGTATATTTGTTTAATTTGTTGCCTCTGCTGCTGCTGCTATTTGTTTATTTTTTCGGCTGTCAAATTGAAAAATAGCAAGATTTGAAACTATTTTTATGCTGCGTGCTGCCTGGCTGAGGCTGAGGAATTTCACTTGCGCGAAAAAAATTAAAATACGACGTGCATTAGTGTTAAGAAAAGTGTGTCTGAAAGCTGAATTACGAGGACTGTGTTTGCCGTCTCGAGGGCGTGCGACTAAACATAGAACCGGCTCGTACATAATTAAAAATATTGGATACTCATAAGTGGTGTGCAAATTGTAAGTGATTTATATGCAGATCGATAATGTTTTTGCCTTTGTATAAGCAGATTTCCAAAAGCAAACGCCTTTAGTATGTAAACTAAAATATTGGGGCTCAACTATAGCATTAGAAGAAATTAGTTAATTTTGTTTGTTGAATTTTTAACCTACTTTTAACTTATCCCAGTGTTAATATGATTTATTTCAATTCACTATTTGTCCTGAAAATATCAAGAATCAACTAAGTGTTGGAAAATAGTTAAAGTTCATGCCATTTCGTTTAAACTTTGCCCTGAAGTTTTTAGTTTAATACTAAATCAAATTAAATGAGTAAAAGTTATTATGAGAGGAAAATTCAAAAATATTGAGTGCCAAAATAATGGTCTATTTTATGCCAAAAATTCAGGTCTCAAACATCTAGAGAAATAGAGGTGTTTATGTGCTTGTATTTAAAATTGATTAAATTATCTATCGGTTCAATTTATATAAATTATTTTCTAATTACCTGCGTCACTGCAATGTAACTCAGAAAATGTTTAATTTCTTTTGTTAAAGTTATGTCATGGTTGTCTACGCTTGTCCCACTTTAAAGTAAGCCTAAATGCTCTTTGTATCCACGGCAGAAAAACTGACCCGCTTTTGAGTGAAAAATGGTTTTATCTTGTTTACTTTTTCTAACCCGCATACACGAGAAACACTTTGAAATGTTGCGCTTTTATGGCAGATTAAAATGACACTTAAACTTCATGTGAAAGCAATAAATAAATAGTCATATTTTAACGACTTTTTTTACGATTCGAAGAAACTGAACTGGAACTCTTTATCTAATGCATTTTGTACTTTATTCTCTTTTGCAGGCTTAACCAATTTTTTATAGTGCTGCCATTGGAACACGAAGATTAACAGCTTTTTATGGTAAGTCTGTGGCAAAAGTTTTGGGTTTTACTTAAAAGCATTTCTTTAGTTTGCCATTTCTTGTGTTAATAATAAACATATAAATATTGCCATTAATGTGCAGTTGGAATTTCACGTACGAACGAACACACCCCAACACACCTTTGGGGATTACTGCCAATTTTGATTTTTTAATGACTATTTTGCATTTATTTATTAAAAATGCCATAAACAATTGCATTAATCGTGGTATGTATTTGTTATTTCGATTTCTTTACGGCTAAAGAAAGTTGGGGTTACACTTTAAATTGAAGATCATGAAATGATTTCAGTTATTATTGAAATTAAAAAAAAAAATGCCAGAGCAAGTTCTGCTTAACTTGAATCTTAGTTTCAGAATATAATAGAATAAAAAGGATAAGTTGCAATTACCCTTTAAATTGCTGCTAATGAAAGATTTCAGTTATGCATTGTTAAATCTACATCCTTTGAGGCAGTCTTCGAGCCTTGAACGGTACTTCTTTCGATACATTTCACAGCAAGTCCTGCTTAACTTCAATAATAATTTCGGAGAAGTTTCAATCAAAAGAATAACTTTATTTCGTTTTCTTTTACGGCTTAAGAAGGTGTAATTACGCTTTGAATTGATGATAATGAAAGATTTCTGTTATGTATTGTTAAATCTACACCTTTTGAGATCATCTCCGAGTCTCCTCTTTTCGATAAATCTTAAAACAAGTAGGTGGGTTTTATTCACTTATCAGCACAATTGAACAACAAAACAAACATAAAACCTAACAAAACACAATAAAGCTGAACGATTGATTGATGTTATCACTTAGTGATGAAAAATAACGTGTTTAGCTTCAAATCTAAAACAAAATCTCTAATTGCGAAATGTATTGTGTCTGTTGACAGTCGGGAAACATAAAGATGGGAATAAAAACAGAAAAACATAACGCTATAAAGTGCCCTGGAATTTGGATAGAAGTTTAATTTCATTGATTTTGCTGCTCTTCCAAAGTGTTTGAATTTGGAACTTCGTCTTCAGCTAAAATATCGTATACATATATTCACAAGGCACTTTCAATATTTTTGTATGCAAATGCGATCTAATCGCACAATAACATGCGTACAATGACAATGTGTGCCATAAATAAGCGCTTGTATTGCCTTTTTATGACTCCCAGTTGTTCCCATTGCGCCCCGGAGAGCAAACATAAAATGCTAGCAACAGGGGGGTTTGAAGTCAAAGTGCACGCAACGTGCATAAAATTTGACCATTTCAGCGCCTTAGGAATTATAATTTATAGCAACTTGAGCATAAAATGATAAATAGTAGTGCAACATCTTCCAGTATATGTTAGTTGTCTGATGAGGGGAGACCAGAGGAGAGGAGAATTCGATACAACATAATTAAGAGTGGATGAAATGCAGACTGATTAGCTGGCGGGCAGTTTGGAAATGCTTTTTCCGTTTGATTTGTATGTTTTTTGCTTTTTTTTTGTCCACAAAGTCAGACGAGGCAGACGTGCCTCGCTTTTAGTCTTTTCTTCAGCAAGCAAACAAAACAAAGTCCAAACTATGCGCCTAAAAATGGAACATAAGTATAAAACTGAAATAAAAATCAGCAGCCGTTCAGCCACCGGCAACACCAAGAATAACAACAAGAAAAGCAAAGAACGCCTTGCGGCTCTAATGAAAATTGAGTTATACATACATATGTACATACTTGTACATATACATATATGTATATATAAAATTCTTATAATTTGATTTTTTTCTTTTCTGTTTTTGTATGTTTTTTTTTTTGGTTTAGTTGAAAACAACGCTAAAAATGCGCTACAAAAATAGAGCAAGGCATGTAGAAATGAAAGAAATTAGAAGAAAATAGGCGCTATATAAATACATACATATATGCATGACTATACACAAGATATTTGTGCTATATGTAGCTAAATATATGTATGTATGTATGTTTGTGTGTAGCAACGCCTGGCAGACAGGAATTCAATGCTTAGGAAATGGGCAAGAAAAACGTAGAAAACGAAGCTGAAAATTGGGAAGCGGTGCATTTTTCGTGGCAATTTTCCGTCTTTCTCGTATTCTTCTTGGGACATTTGGGACAACGACAACTGAATTTATGGCGCTAGTGACTTTTTTGGTTGGAAGTTGGCGCCTCTTTGGGATCTTAAGCGTGTGGTCTTACAATATGCCTGGGACTGTGTATACTTATTACGGTAATGAGAATAATTCCAAGCTTAGGATCTTATTACCAAAGTTTGCTTCTTGATAGGAAGTACATATATGGCAGCAACTGCCGTTATCATAGAAAACAGTTGAAGAGGCCCGAGGAGTTAAATATTTATGCATTGATCAGCACATCGACCTCATATGAAATGCCATTCATACATAGCCATTATAGAAACGTTCAGTTTGTCAATTGCCTTAAAGCCCACCTTCAGCAGCTCTATGACTTTCTATAGATTTACGAGTTGCGCATTTTAATGTCTAGAAATTATGCATAATAAGACATTTTCACAGCGATAACCCTATAAGTTTTATGCCAGAGCATTATAACAATTATGTTATGCATAATAAGCAACAGCATTTTTATATTGTTGTTGTTGTTGTTTTGTTTTGTGACAAGACACGTGTTTTGAAAGCCAAGTGAGTTAAAAAAATGTGGTATAAAGATTAAGAAATCGGCAACAATACGCAACAAGTCAAATCGAAAAGTTTTATAAACACCGCCTTTGATGGACAGTTAAGGCAAAGACCCCTAGCATCACATCATATCATAATTTTGTCACTATCTATATACAAGTATTTTTGTATAGTATAATAAAAGATACAAAATCTGTGGTGCCATTGAATGCTGCTCATCAGCTTGTTAACAATTTCTTTTTGCTTTCCATACCGCTTTTAAACTTGTTTCAAAGCTTTTGTTTGTTTTAGAATGATGGCTCAGTGTTGTGCTTGACATTTAAGGCCTAGAGCGTTTTGGATCACACGGCTAGCTGGGCAACGAAAATGAAAAAGTAAAGAAAAGAGAAGTTTGTCACAGAATACATAGAATGTGTATAGAAAAACACAAAGTCAAGCAAAAAATACTATATACAAGTATATGTATGTACAAGTATATAGGGAATAAGCCCGAAACGTGAACAAACTTTGCCAGCTAGGCTTATACATAAGTATGTATGTAAATAGGTTTGTGAATTGTGTTGGTTTCCAAGAATTTGTTTGTAGGTTGCTTGTACGCACCTCCTTCTTCCAACGGATTGTAAAACATGCAACGGAAGAGCCCGCTCAACATTGTGGAGTGCGTGTATTATGGGGCTTACATACATCTGAACCCGTGTATGTACATATTTGGGATTGTTTTTTAACAGTTAATTATGGGCTCTAATTGGAGCTTTGTGGAACCATGTTGTTAGTGTTTTAATGAGTGGTGAATAATTCACAAACGAAGGAACAAAAAAGAACTTAGCTTTCAATCGTAAAATGAAAATTATTGTAGCTTCTTGCTTATAATATAATAACCAAAACAGTAGAACATATGTATATAAATGTTGTTTAGAAAAAAAACTTAAAATTTGCAAAAGGTTTTAATAATCTTTGTGGAATATAAAAGTGTTTATTAACGAGGAAATATGCATGTATACACTGAAAGAAAGTAAAGTGAAAACAATAATTAATTATGAAATTGAAAGAAGCTCCAAGTATGAAAAAAGAAAAGCAAAATTAGTGTCAGCTGTATGGTCCGGCCAGCAAATCAGGGATTAACAGGGATTAAGAGTTGGCTTAGAGGCAAAGCTACGGTAAAGAGTAAATTGTAATTTAGCTATATGTCCGAAATGGTATCGAACGAGAATACCCATAGAGATTTAATTAATATTACAATTATTTTGGAATTAAAAGGTGTAATTCTTGATGAACACATTGAATCTTTACTGTCTATGGTTACTTAATTAATATTCACGAGCATCAACAATGCCTTAAAAAATCAATAAAATTTGTATGAACGTTATTCAGTTATGTACTTTAGATATTGTTCAAGCTGTACCATCCTACAAAATCGGAGACATTTTATTTAGAATTCTAATGCGTATTCCTACACCTACCTATCCCAAGAATAATTCTATTGTATTGCGTAGCAACGGCTTGGGACCACGCAACGTGTCACAGCAATCAACAAACAATTACGCAACATTTTCACGGCCGACATTTGTAACGCAATGCGGTCGCTTATGAAAATCCATAATTAAAACATTAAAAATTCATGTAGAAGTTTGTGTATGTACATATGTATGTACCTGCCGCATAGAGCATGAAATGGTATTTCACGGCCATGTCAGAGCAGGAGAATTTAATGGGATTAGGTAGCAGCGCGGGCATAAAGCCCTTTGCTTAAGGCCAAAGTGCATGCTAAGTTGGAGAATGCCTTCTCAGACGAGCAATTGTCAATGGCAGACCGACAGGGATGATGATGACGATGTTGCCAATGGCAACCACAAGCACGTTGATGACTTTGCGTCTTGGCCCTAACACCTTTACCCAGTACCACCACAGCCACTTCACTTCATGCCACTCTACACACACTTGTCTGGTCAAACGGTAGCAAAAATGTTCAACTTCATTTGCTGCTTCTGCCTCTGCTTCTGCCACGGCTTCAGCTTCATTTTTTCTGTTTACCTTTTTTATTTTGTACTTTGTTCATATATAATAAACATAAATTTCTCAAGTAAATTCCCACGCATCTTTTTTTTCTCTCTCCCGCTTATAAGAAAAATAATAAAAATTTTGGTTGCCTTTGGTGTGCCTTCTTTCTACATTGTTGTGTTTCTCCCTGGGCTAGCCCACACCAACACTAACACCAGCACTTGGCGGTCGCATTGTGAAACCCTCAGTAGCAGCTTGTAACGAACTTGGCTTAGTCTTGGGCATCAAGTGCTTGTAATTACGTTTGTTGCACTGTCCTAGACTCGTGCACAGCCGAGTTCATTGAGGTTAGTAGTTGATTTGCAGGGGCGTTGTCGCTTATATAAAGCCCACGCTGATGGGCAATACGCATTCTGCGCTGTTTTCTGTCTGCTCTTGTCTAATATAAGCCTAATGGCTTTGTAATGTGTTGATAGCTTGAAGTACCAGCTTTGCATAGTTTGGTTTTGTGGGTAAATGGGGAAAGAGAAATGTTCAACTTGTGCCAGAAGCTGCATAAAATTGTTTGTCTTGTAAGTTTCTTGTTTTATAGCCCGTGAATTTCATGTGGGCCGTTTCTTGTGTTACATTGAAAGAAAGTGCTGAGTGATCTGACTGCTTAGATAAGAACGAAAAAGACTGCCTACCTGCCTTATTGTGTGTGCATATAAATTGTAAATGTTTTGGCATTCTCATAATTCTTTAAAACGCATATTTCTTATTACAATTAAAGCTTCTCAGACAATTGTGGGGAGGGGGGCTCACATTGAATTCGGGTCACTTATTATCCAGCCTTTTTGGCTTGCCAAATGAAATTCATATGCCAGTTGACAAGCCAAGGTTTCTGTTCAAATTTTCTCACTCTCTGAAGATTTTACTGTGGTTACCTCTTTTCAAGTCTGCGGCTGCGACGCAGTTATCTTACCACTTTATGTATAATGACCGCAGATGGCTAAATTGCTTAATTTTCAGCCAGTACATATGATGTCTTCGGTTGTAAGTAGTTGCCCAAATGCTCTATAATGCACAAATGCAAAAATACTGATAAGTACAGTGTTATAAATTGAATAGGAGCTCAGCAATCAATAGATATGAATAATATTCTAAAAAGATTGATAAAATATATTTGTTAGGGATTTGTTATTGCTTTTAATAAATTTCTAATGAAATATTTTGAAAAATCCTTAAAAGCTGTGAATTAAAATAGTCATCATAGTATAATATTTAAAAACATTTTGCTAGTCTCCAAGCGATAGAGAAGATTTAATAAATTTTGACAAAACGGGCAGAAACGTATTAGAAGCGTCTGTACTTAGAACAATTCCCAAAAATTTTGAACTCCTTGGTCTCAGTATAAATATGAATATAAATAAAAATTCATAAAAATGAACTGAAAAGGCAGCAGAAACAAAGCTACGATGAAATAAACGCCAGTTAGTTGATCTTGCCATATAATATGCAACATTGTTTAGATACATTTAATATTTCCCCAAAGCACAATATTAGAAAAATGACTTCAAAACGTTTTCCGGCTAATTCCGTAATAGCTCTCACAGCTGATATGTAAACACAGAATCACGTCAAACAGAAGTCGGTTGTAGAGTATTCCAGCGAAACTGCATAATCTGAATACAATGAAAAACCGCAAGCGATCAAAAAACCAACAGCAACACCAACAGCAACACCAATAAAAACGACGCTATTAAACGCATGCGCCACTGAACTGCAAATGGAGCCCAAATGCAAAAAAGGAGGGGAAAAAATCACAAAGCAAATTTGGCAATGAGCACAAGTTGGATATACGATATAGCAGCACAGACAGAAAGACGGTCGTACAGTAAAACAAAAAAACAAAAAAATCGCATGAATGATTGTATGAATGAACTGAATAATGCGCATGATTGCGCATACAAAACGAACTGGCCTGGCGTCTAGTGAATACATATGCACGAGTATATATAGACAGACCTCTTTCGCAGGCAAACAAAGTCTCAAATTGGCGAAAAGATGTGTCAAAAAAAAAAAAACATAATAATAATGCATACACGAGAATATTTATGTGTAAATGTAAAAGGTTCACTCATTTCAGAACCTCAGAAGAGAGATTATCATGTTAATTGTTGTGTTTTGCATAAATTGTTTGACTCATGGGTCTTTGGTTGTCTTTTGTTTCTTCCCCCATTTAGCTTTGTATTGTTCTACAGACCTCGCGCTTCTTGTTGGCATTTCAATTAAATTATAAAAATAATCATTTGCTAATTTTTATGGCGCATCTTATTTTCTTAACCTATAAAAGTGACATATTAAAATGAATATTTTCATTTCGGTACACCACAAGCCAATGATAATGATGCTAATAATAATGATGTTGAGTTTGGTTTGCTGTTGTTTTGACTTGTTTTTTTATTTTTTATTTTTATATATTGTGGTTAACACAGCAATGTGGGCGTCGTCGTTGTGCGCGATTTAAATGTGTTTATTGTTTGTGGTAGTTAATATATGCAACAATGACACATAGTCGGCTGCGAAGACTGGTCTTTAGTTTGACACTAAGGCCTGATCACAGCTGCCATGAACACACGCTTATAACCCAAATATGTCTATCAACATGGTGGCAAAACTCTCAACTCTCCCAACTGGCAGGAAGGTAGCTGTCATTTCCTACAGCTACCGACTTAAGCGCAACATTACACACATGTATGTATAGGCATACCTAATTTTGTATATAAGCCCAGTTAAGTTAACTATAATTTGCCTGTCAAGTTTGTCTGTCGACTGGCTGTGGCTGGTGTCTGCTGCACGATGAGTCAGCAGCCAGCAAACAGATACTACCTACTGGTCACTTTTCTCTGTAGTGCCATTTAAAGGATGCGCTGATTAAAATTTACACACAAGGTCGCTTCATCTGCCTGTTTTGACAGTTAATGAAGCACCAACTTGCAGCTTTTGGAGCCCTTTCGACATTAAAATTAATGCATGGCATAAATATTGTGCGCTAGTCCGCACATTTACATACATACTACTTATAGCATATGAATACTGTGGGACCTTGAGCTGGGAGCATGCCTTCTTGAGAAAAACGCATGAATCAGAGCGGTGTTAAAAGTCAGTAGCAATGCACATCAGGAAATCCGCGGCAAGATCTTAACAATTTTAAATATGGAATGTTGAAGAAAGGCATTAGCCAAGAATACATTTTATGAAAAGATGACTGCACTTCTTTGCAAACGCATAAACGATATGTGGAATTTCCATTATCATAACCTATCACTGCTTTTATTCCTATTATACAGCATGCAAAAGTAAAAGGCGCTAATGAACAATTTGAGAAGTGGGACGTAGCGTTCAACAATTGGATACATTTTATGTAAGCAAAACTGTGAAAATTGCATTCATTCTTGTTGAAGGGCTGACATGTTGTTGAAATCTACATCAGCGTGCGATACTGGTCCCAACAACCAGTTGGGCAAAGTCAAGTCAAGGCATCGGCATGAACTTGGCCAAGAGTTCACGGTTGTATCGCGCACAGCTGCGCATGCCGTTTAGAAAACGCTTTTTGCCAGGCTCAAGAAAACAACGACACACGACACATTTCTGTCATCATCAATAATGCCGCCACAGTCGATGCTGCTGTTGCTGCCTATGTCGCCTTTGTGGTCGCCTTCTTTTACCTTTGCAACAAACAAATTGTGCCAATTTCTCCGGGCAGCCTCAACGCGCGTGTTGTGTTGCAAGATGCATGCCATGTGGTTGGCGTCGGCAACATTTGTTGCCGTTTGCTGTTGCCAGCACTCATCATCGTCAGCAGCGGCAACAGCTGACATTTTGCGGCGTTGGTTGCAGGCAACTTAAGCTCAACTCTCTTTTTGCAGATTTGTTGCTTAGTTCGTAATATTTAACATAAATTACATACAGACAGCTGGACAAATGCACGGACAACGCCACAGCTGCTGCGAATGATACTGCTGTTGTTGGTGCTTACTGCTGCTGCGGCGGCTGTAACTGTTGCTGCACTCAGAGAAATAACTTACACTTTTTCAGTTTTAATTGACAGTTTATTGATCTTTGGCTTTTCGTACGGCGTTCAAACAAATAAAAATAATAAGCTAAAAGATAACAAAACATCAAATTTAATAAAAAATATATTAAAAATAAACCAAAATAAAATAAAAATACAGTTATAACAAATGAATTAAAATAAATTAAAAATGAAATACATTTTTTTTAAAGTAAAATAGTTATAACAATAAATAATCATAAAAACAAAATAAAAAATAAAATAATTGTAAAATAAAATAAATATATTTGAAAAAATAATAGAACCAAAGAAATATTATAATAAGAGCAGTTATTGAAATTTAATTACTAGTAAATTAAAAAAAAATAAAATAGGAATTATAAAAAATATGTGTAATAAGTGAAGTTATTTTTCTTCTCTGTATAGTAAACAAAGAGTTTGAAAACTTAAGCATAAACATAATAAGCTTCAGGCTGTGCAAAAATAATTTCTTATTTTGTAGTTAGTTTTCATTTTTTAAAAATGGATTTCTTAGTGCTAAAAGAAAATTAGTTTGATTTTTTTGAGTGCTTTGTGCTGCGTTGGCGACGGGCGCAAAATCAAATATAATTTCCGCCCGTCGAGCCGCATTGCATGATTTTTAATCAAACAGTTAGCGGCGCCGCACTCTGTGGGACATACAAGTACGGCCAAAATGCCGCCCGACACCGACGCCGACGCAGATTGGCGCAACCTTGATAGGCGTTGGTTGGATTTTGCGAATTGGAGCGCGCGTGCCCGTCTTTCTAATGCACTTCAAGTCGACTTCGGCAGACTGACTTCGCAGACTTTGCCGACTTGGTTAACTTGGCTGACTTGGCTGACTTTCCTGACTTGCTTGCAGCTGTGTCAAGGCGCTAACAAATTTATGTGGCCAGATGAGTGTGAGTGTGTGTGTGTGTGTGTGTCTGCTTTGCTTTTAGGCCAAGCTACCGTCTTGTGGCTTTAATTAACGGTCAACGGAAACTTATGCGCATTGCCGCCGCTTTGTGCTTTGTCTTCTCTCTTCATATACATATGCACATATGTATGTAGTTGTATGCATGCATGGGTGTGTGAGTGAGTGTGCGTGTGTGGGACCAACTGTGTTTCATGTTGTCTTAGGTTACCGCCAGTTCCGCTTTCGCATTTTGTGCTTGAGGTTTTGGTTTTTTGCCCGATGTGTTAGCCATGCCCCGTTAGGAGCAGCAGCAGCACCAGCAGAAAAAGCAACAACAGAAACATTAATACGCAGCTTCCTTCGTCAGTTGATACTGGAAGCAGCATCAAGAAAATGGCTAAGAAGCCAATAAATCAACCTCTAGATACCGTAGGTTTTGGTACGATTCTAGATCGGACACATAATGAAATCTTAGGGAAATAATCTCTAATTAATTTGGGTAAAAATATTGGAACTATTAATCTTACACTTCGAAGTTGCTTAACTTTGTTCAGAATAGTGATGCCAGATTTGTGTTAAGCAGCTAATCGAATTCTTTTGTTTGGTCTGTTTCCTTCAATAATTTCAAATGCCCGTAAGTGTTGCCACCTTTTCAGAAAGGCATTATTTGTAATGAAAATATGCACGAAAGTTCAACAAATGAACAAGTTGAAATTTTAAGAATGGGAATTTGCCAGAGACGATGCAAATGGGGTAAATATACATGCATATTATTACTTGTATGTTTACTAATAAGATACATTTCCCCAATTTGCTTATTTGAATGTCAATGCGCTTTATGGGTGAGTGACGGCGAAAAACAATAAACGCACAGCACCATAAAACTCATGTAGAACAAACGATCAACTGTCAACTTTAGTAAACTTCCGGTAAGGTTTTGGCCATGATTGCCCTGCTCATAGTTGGCCCGGTTGACTGGTTGGCCGGGTTGCCGTTGCCTGTGCTCGGCTGCGCAGCGCTATGCTCTGTTGTGCCGCGCTGGAGCCACTAATGGATCTTTATGTTTATAGGTGCCCAAAAAGAGCAACAACAACAACAAAGACACAAAGAGTGCCTGGTTAGCAGACTGAACTGTTTGGGCCCAACAAAACAGAAAATAAAAGAAAAGAAAAAAGGGTATGGATTACGCGCTTTTATTATGAGCTTCGATGTGGTTGTTGTTTGTTTTTGTTGCTGCAGTGATGCGATACGATGTGTGCTTTTTGCGATCAATTCTAGGAACTCTGTGGTGTTTTTTTTTTTAAACTAAAAGCCATATACATATGTATGTGCGTTCTTTGTCTCTTTTATGTGGGACAGTTTGTATAGCTCTTTCGATTTACCAAACATGTGGATGGCGCTGACTAACGGTGCTTTTAATTAATCAGAATTTTTGTTTTACTTTTCAATATTTACACATTTTAGCCGTTGCGCACAGTACGGACTGTAAATACCAAATGTTTTCATCATAGTGGCGCCGTAATTGTAAACAACATTCCGCGAACAACATTCATGCTGGCCATCTTACAAAATTGTTAACAACTTTTCAGCCTGTCAATTGAGTTAAACAATTTGCGTTTGGCATTGCTTGTTTATTAAAAAAACCGTCGCTTATCATTTAACGAAATCATTGTTAAAGTATATATATTATAAGTATATGTATGTACATATGAGTGTGGAAAAACTTTGAAGTGTGCATAAATAATGCACAGATAATGGCAAGATGATGAGACTAGATGCATGTAACAAAAGAAATCATTCAAATAAAAAATGCAAACAAACGGGCAAGCTATGTTGCCGGCGACAGATAGCAGTTGTCGTTGTTGTTGTTGTAACATATAGCCGGCATAGCTTCGCAGAGTCCCTGTTGTTGCTGCTGCCGCTGCCGTTGTCGTCATCATCATACAATCACTTTCCTCAGAGCTAGGTTCAATGCACCCATCGTCAAACATTGTGAAGTTCGTGCAGGCAACAATGCTATGAACATAAACACACAAACATACATATTGTATATACATACTTACTATCATGATGATGATGATGATGGCCAGCATAACAGCCGAAAAGCAAGCAAACTTATGACGAAAACCAACAAAGCCAGCAACAACTAACAACGACAACAACAGCAGCAGCCGCAATAATAATGACAACGTTGCTGCTGCCTTATCGTGCCTAGAAACGCGACGGCGACCAAACATGGTAAGCAACAACAACAATCATAACAACAGCAATGGCAAGTTTACAACAACACCAACACAAGCATACAAAAATCAGGGGTTTGCGAAATTGTTTGTATTTCTGTGTTTAGTTTGTAGATTTAAGCAAAGTTTCATTAAAAATTCTTTAATGCCTGCAGGATGTTAACAAATATAGTAAATTGTTGATGAAAGTAATATTTTAAAAAATTATAGAAACTTATTGAAAGTGCTATTCAAATATAGCTCATATTTAAAATTATTATAAAAAGTTTCTTATTCCAAATATTATTATAAAATACCTAACAGTTAAAAGCGAGCTTTTCCATCATTTTTTTCTTAATTGATTGAAAACATTTTAGATTTAAATTCAATTTCCGAAATTTTAAGATTGGTTGGATGAATAAATAACAATTTATTGCACTACCGACTACAATCAATTTTAATTCAATAATTAATTACAGAGCTATAAATATGTCGCCATAATCTGTTGCGTAATTATTTCATAGATCTTAGATCACTGATAGATACTAAACACATTGCGAAAGTATCTCCCTATTTACATATACTTTTATATATACTGCATAGTCACGAGCTAAAATTTTAGTACAAACTTGGTCCTAGAAAGTTATAGTTTTGAATAACAGACACTCAGAAATTCCTGTGTTGCATAAAAACCAACTGTTTTGCCTAACAGAAGCTCTGCAATACAAGCGCATTTCCAACACTATGTAATTTAACAGTGTAAAATAGTCTGTTATTTGCTTGCTGAACTAATTTAAACCCAACGTGCGTGCAATTTCATAAAAAAACATAGCAGCAACAGCGAAATCATAAATCCTGAGTAAGGAAATTAACAAAAAAGTGCGCGAGCAAATGCAATTAAATGAAAATTAGCAACAATGGCCAAACGTAACGATGTGCGTGAATGCAGTAATTTTGTTTTGCTTGTTTTCTGTTGCCTGCAATAGCCACACATACGCATTAATGTGTTTCTGTGTATGTAACTATAATTACTGTTTTTTATTGTGTTGATTTCTTGATGCGCGCACTCTATTGTTTTGGATTTTGCAATTCAATGCTAATATCTGCAGCAGCAGCAGCAGCAACAGCAGGGGGGCATTGAAATGTTTTTTTATTAGTGCCAGGGACAATAGCAACATGAAACATGTTGCTTTGGTGAAAAAATGTTGCTAAACAGCTAACAGCGATGTTAATGTGCCTTGTTTGTTGATATGTTAACTGAGCTGTGCGCATATAAATAGCGCCAAATTGTTTTTTAATCAAAAATCACTGTTTTCTGTCATTCTCATTGTTGTTGCTATTGTTGGGGTGCACAAATAAATAGCGCTTATGTCATCGTCATCATCATCGTCGCTTTGGTATATAGTATGAATGGGTGAATGAATAATGCGCTGAAATAACGAATAGCATTTTGGCATTATTCTGAGCCCAAACAAAACCGTTTGTGTGTGCTTTTATTTCTAAATTAAGCACAAATTACACATGCTTATAAAATGACAAAACAAAGGATGTCATTGGAAAATAGTGATGAGACATTCTTATTTGTAAAAGCAATTAAAGACTAACAAAATGCTACAATCTATACAATTTCGTATTGATTTAGAACAACAGAGAGGTCTTTAGCTAGTTTTATGATGCATATCTTTTAATTAATTTGCTAAGCAGTAGCTCTTGGTATAAATTGGATCTGAAGTGTGTAGTTAAAAGTTTTTTATGTGACTAGACTACCTCAACTTTGTATATGTGTGAGTGTGTATGTGTGCAAGTGTATTCGTGTGTTTTCAGTGGGCCATTGGCCTGACCACCACTTTGTAACCAATACCAAACGGGCTAACAATCACATGGTTGGCAGGCAAATTGCTTGCGCCCTGTCTCACATTTCAGATCGCTACATAATTTTCTTGCAAATTTATGGCTATGCGAACTTTACAAATTGTATTTTATTATGCAATCAAAACAGTAATATGGCCAAAAGATTTATTATAAAATGCCGCAGCATATTATATTCCTGTTGCCTTCAATTTGAACTTAACGCGGCTGCAAATTATATAAAAATGTTAATCAACTTGATGTTTAGTAGACAATAATCGCTTTGATTTTAGCATTAGCTTTAGAATCCGGCTGGTGGCCTCTCATTTAATTATGCATGTGCATAAATTATGGCGAAACTGTAAATTAGCTGCTAAAAGACCTGCGTATATGGAGGTTGTTTCGCTATTTCGCGACAAGTTTCCAGTCGTTGTGAAATCAAACAAATAGTTCTTTATACTGCAATGCAGATTGAAAGAAGTAAAGCCTCTTCTCTTTCGGTAAATGACTCAACACTGGCACAACGTTTATTAAGTAAGTTTTTACGCTTAAGATATTGTATGTTTTAGTGTTTATTTTGAAGCTAGAACTGTCACAACATACAGATATGGCAGTGGTTAGATCAATACTACGCACACATGCCATAGGAGTACAAAACAGGTTAATTGAGTGCAGATTGAGAAAATGTAAATGTCAGCCAACTTGGCAGCCAGTCCGAAATAAAAGAAACCAAGCTGTGGCCACTTATTTCGCCGGCTGCTAAGCGCTTTCAATGTCCCGCCTCCCTACATAAATGCAGGTTGAAAACGTTCAATCAGCTGGGTCATTAGCAATGAAAATTCCAAACTCAAATTCTAAATATAGCCAGCCACACGTACAACGCAAAAGGGAAAAGTCTAGAGAAAGAAACAATCGCTTCATTTGCCTTTCACATTTCAAAATCAGAAAAAATTGCAGCGCGTCCAGTCGCGCTTTAAAGTATAAAATTTGTTTACACAATTTTTCTCTCGTTGTTGCTTTTTTTTGCGTCTTAACGCTTATACTTGTATATAAATATACGTACATATAACCGTTCGGTTGGTAGGCAAACAAAAATTTATTAATTAAACGCAAAATATCAATGCGAAATGTTTACACAATGAACGAGACGAAGTGAAACGATTTAAGGCCAGCTGCGAAAATACGGCCAATTTATTTACTTTTCCTTGTCCCACGCAAGTGCTAAATGAATGAATGATATTTTTGCGCATTTTCTTTAGAATCGTAAGAAGTTGTGTTTATTTTTTTTCTCTCTCTCTCAAATCTGACTGCTTCATTTCAGGGACAACAAACACAAGCGCAAGGGGGCGTATGTATGATATATGAAGTAATATGTTTTTCGAATGAATATATATTTAGATTGTTGAATAGGTCTTAATAGAGTCACACAAATCTGTCAGCAGCTGTGACAACATAATGGCAAATATTTGGGTAAAAAAGAGAAAAGAATATAATTTTTTAATACGCAAATGAATTCTGTTATACCTTTTAGCTGTGTTCCCGTTTTCCACAAATTGCTTTTCCAAATCTGCATTTACGCTTTAGTAGAATTCAAAAAATCCTCTTTTAATCCCTCTCCTTAAGACCTGAAAAATAACATTAAAAAATATATATATGCCTATTATAGTAGGACAGACTGTTTCATAAGCTGTACTTTCCATAGTCAATTTAAACTTGTCTTTGCCATTTATTTTGTTTTCCTAATATACCATCGCAAAAGCTTTCGAAATTTTAAAATTTAAACTGCAACGACTCTTCAAAAGCCGGTGGCTGTGATTGAACACGCTTATAAATCTGAGCTCAAAATACACATAAATTATAAATTCAAGTTATGAAATATTAAAATTGATTGCGTCTGAACACGAAACTGACAATCGGTCAAACAATTTGCAGCGTTTACTAATCAACGTCTCATGTCGCCTTTCATCGCGGTGCAGAGTCATTAAACTGTGGTTGATTTGCATTTTTGGTTTTGTACCGTCATTTGACTTGATTTTTAACAGTTTTGTTCAATAGAAAATTATGTTAATTTTCTTTGATTTTCTGTTTTTATTTTTATTTCAGCTTAGTATTTTTTTTCGAGCATTTTTAAACATTTATTCATTTGGCTATTCGGCTGTTTTTTTTCTTTTCGAAATTTATTTCTGTAGCATTTTCAATGTCAACTTTGTTGTTTTATTTGCATAGCAGAGGCTGCTTTGGAAATAAACTTGACTGTTTGCAGATTTTTTTAATGCCTGATATTTATGTGTGACAACATTTAAAAGAAATTTGCTTCATTTGAAATTATATTTATATCATGACGCTGACTAAGTATTGCAGAACTCAATTGCGCATTGGAAAATCCATCCAGAAAAGTACAGCACAAAAGTATATATGACAGTAGATATGACAGTTTAACTTGAATGTCTGTTAAGTTTGAAATATTGAAATTTGTCAGCTAACCGAACATTTTCATTCGGCGGTCAATATGTTCTGTGACCCAATCTTTATGCAAGAATGAAAAAAGGCAGAGCATGATAGACAACATTTTAAAGAATAATAATAATAATAGATACTAGATCTAAATAGTTTTCAAGCAATTTTCTTAAATATTTTCTGAGAATTTTCTGAGATTAAACAAATTATCATCTATCATCAAGCTGTAAATTTTGGTAGACTTGCCTTGAAGAATAGGACATGGTTAAGTTGGAAAGGATGCACTTGTTATTTTAGCTAAATATGTTTCCCCATTAGGTACCAGCGACTATACAAAAATTTGTGAATATAGTTTCGAAAGGATACCCTATTTAAGCGTTATGTGTTGACCTTCTTTAATGTTTCGGAATTTAATTTCAAGTTTATGGAATTGGGTCATGGTCCAACGTACGCATCACAAAGGTGGCGTTGAAGCATCAAGAACTGTTAAAATTTATATTTAACAATTTTCACATAACAGTGTGAAAAGTTTCTTGACACTTGTGCGCTAGAATGAAAAGTATTCAAGGCAAAGCAATTAGCTGCTGTTTAGAATTTTCTGTTGCATTACAAATACGAATTTGAATCTTATGTTGTAAGTGTATATGTTGTTCTTCTGATGAACTGTCATTTCCATGACTTAGAATTTTGTTTCCCAAATGACAGTTATGAAGGGAGATCATAAAAGAAATTTAACGTCAATATCTAATGTTTTCTCACTCCGCTAGCTGAAGGTTTGGGGGTTTCTTGTTTTTCGTTTAGGTAATTAAAACTAATTTTCTGCTATTTTTGTTTTTGTTTTTCCTTCTTAACACTCTTCTTAGCAGTCACATTTGATGGCAGCGATGAAATTTATATTTCTTTCTTGGAGGCTGTTGGGTTTTATATCTTTTAAATGGTTATTGAAAGTCTTAAGCGGTAAACATTTTATGGGTCACACAAAAGCTGTAGCCGACGGTGCAGGCGTTTTGATAAAGTGGCGTTGCGTTTTTTTTTTTTCTATATACATATACATACATATACAAGTATATACTTGTTATGATAACTCTGGTTTTACGAGCGCTTCGGGTCAGAACGAGCTTGGCTCATTCGATATGAACAACAATTTGATTTTTAATAGTTTCGTAAATGATGTTGAGCATCTGAGATTGGGCAAAAAGGTCTGCAGGCTTCGCCTTAAACATAGACGCACACTTTAACATTTATTTAATTAATAGCTTTGCATTAAAGTGAGAATTAAAGGGCAGCTTGCTGTTGTAGTCTATACACGTAGTTTTATGACTTTACTTATATGCAATCTCCATTATATTTACAGATTGAAACGAAAGCATCGCGCAATTCCAAAACAACACACAATTTCCCGAGGTAAGCAAATTTTTGTTATTTGCTTAGAAGATAAGTACATACTTGTGCAGTAATGAATGGGCCCGTTTGGCAAGTGCACAAACACATCGGATCGTTAATCAAAAATCATCAAATAAAACACACGGCTTGCATTGTCTTACAACGCATGGCGCATGGCATCATTGCGAATGAATCAGCGGCACGTAGAGGTGTCTATGCAGATATGATACCTGCCAGATACAGATACTAACGTATACCATCTGCCGCTTCAAATAAGACAAACGTGTATATATAGTTCGTACGAGTGCGAGTACGAATAAGTTGTTGTTGTCGACATCGGACGATGGCGTCAAATTGCATTTAAATTGAATGAAATTAATTTGACATGCAAGTAGAGTCGCCGAGTCGAGTCGAGCTGGGCTGTGTTGTTTTGTGTTGTACTTGCTGTTGTTGTAGCTTTCAACAAAGCGTTATAGCTACATGTGTACAGATACGCATTTTGTTTGTATCTTACAGATACACAAACGGCAACAGATGAAAGCGCGCAGACAAGCGTTGCACATGTTAAGCGAAATCAAAATGACAGGCACCAGAGCAATGATGGACAAACAGACAAAGTACGAAAGATAAAGAAATAAATATTGCTAAAGATAGAGAGTGCGAGCAGGATAGTTGAACAAATTCTAAACGCATTTCGATGATGATGCACTGCAGATACAAAATGCACTGTGAAGAAATGTTGAGCCTTTAAATGTGTATAATAATAAGTTTTCACGCGATATTCTCCTTCTCCCCAGATCTATGTCCAATACAAATGTACACAGTATTAAATCTTGGAACTTAAAGTTTTTTGTAGATGCCGTTTTGCTTCTCCACCTGTATTCGGTATTCGCTGAATCTTTAATTGACAGTACTGGCTATTCCAACAAGAATGTCCTGTTAAACATAACACTTGGGATTATCATACCCCTCGTAATATTTCTGAAAATTAATCCTATTGTATGTTTGTTCTGTATTTAAATTTATTAAATATTCACAGCAAAACATTTTGGAAATGTGGAAACCAGAACATGTAGGAAATGAGAATGAAACAATGAACCCATGAAGATAGAATATAATTGTTCCAATCACAATAAACAGAATACATGCAATTATCTACACAATATTCAGACTAGCCTAACCACTGCCAATTCATCATAAATCAATGCAGCTTCCTTAAAAGTCCCACTACAAACCAATTCCTTGGAGAGGGAAACTCGTAAAACATAAATGCATTTTTTTAAATTATTCCTCAATCAAATATTTGCTCATACATATGTACATACCCACCCATATTGAAATTCAGGATTAATTCTGTGTTGCATTTAATGAAAATAAATAAATTTAAGAAAGCGAGACCCTGCCAATTTAAATGTTGAATGTTGGGTTAATTAGTTGGGCTTCAACAATCGATTACTGTATGGGAACTTTTTTTACAGTGCACATATCGTAGATGATGATGATGCCTGCTCAGATACAATAGGCCAGAGTAGTGCAACTTTTCGTTCTGGCAATGTGGGGGTTGCTGCTTAAAAATAGCACAAAAATGATCTATGCCTGGCTGCTTCGCCGGCTGACTGGTTGACTGGGTTGTTTGGTTGGTGTTGGTTGGTTCTGTGCAGTGTGTGTTAGCATGAAATATTTTCATCAATGCTGCCCGGCCGGCCTGGCCCGGCCTGGCCCGGCTGTGCTCGGTTCGGCAGCCCAAGTGCAGCGTTTGCGTTTGTCCGACCTGGCATGGTCCGATCCAAACCGATCCGTCCCGATTCAACGTTAACGTTGACGATGGCGTCGTCGTCGTCGCTGCAATCGTGTAGGCGTTTTGCATTTGATTTACTTCATTTATCACACTTTGCTGGCAGCTTATTCTTGCTGCTGGCTATTGCTCACTCTTGTTGTTGCTGCCATTCGGCTTTCCGTTAGCGTTATAATTTCTTAATAAATTAAAAGGCGTTTGGCGCCCAAGTTTCTTTTAGTTTATGTCTCTAGGCCGCCTTCGTTTGTATGTACGAGTTTGTATCTATCAGCTATTAGATATGCATCTACAAGTCTAGCACTGACTTTGTGTAACAAAATGAATGATTGCTTCTTGATGCTTTTAACCATTTTTGTTATTGGTGTTATTTGTAGCTGGAAGAAAATGTTTTATTTTCACCGCCAACTGGTGATTGTATCAGAACAAATCATATTGAATGCGATCGTGTGCAGTTAGAAAACGTATTCTCCATCCTGGCCTAATTAAAAGCTTTCTTATTAGGAGTTAGTAAACAAGAACCATTAACTTGTAGCAAATGCCAGGTTTTGAGGTTTCTTTTTATTTATAAATTGTTTCTAAATCACAGACGTTGCGTTTCCAAGCAATGCAAACGTCAATTGTTTGCTTATAAGTCAAGCATAGCAGTTAAGTTGAGTTAAAGGCCACCTTTCGCGTGCCTCTCTCGGTAATTCTCACAATGCGATTGAGAGATTTCAAATGCCATGCAAAACTGCTTAGCCATGCCTTGAGAAATCAGCGAAGCATGCAAGCTTGGGCATCATACACACACACACACCCACATAGACATACATCTACACACGCACAACGCCCCAAAATGGGCAGCTTTTTAAAATTTTATGCAATGCAATGAATTTGCAACATTCACATGAAAGCGCCATCTAGTGGCGGCAATGGCGGCCTGTGAACCAAATTGTTATTGTTGCCTTATCTGCTGCTGTTGTTGTTGTTGCTGCTGCTGCTTCTGGTGCTGCAAACCTGCCACGTAGAATGTGTGCAAATTTTTTTTTTATACGAGTATACGAGTATATTTTCATAATTTTTTGTGTTGGCTGCTTTTATTTTTGCTTGTGGTCGCGTAATCAGGGTGTAACAATTACGCGTTTTGAATTGCTGCCGCAAACAGACGCGCCAACAACACGCACACCTGCACACACGTAGCCAGAGCTAGAGAGGAAAAACAGCTAGATAGATGGCCAGATATGCAACTAACTTGGCTTGTATGCCGCGCCCCGTCACGTCTTACATGTTAGCTCTGCTCTCCGTGCTCTGTTCCCATTTGAGGCAACGGCCGAACATACCTACCTACCTACATACATACATACATACATATGTATATGCGAAATAATTTTGAAATTATAGACGAGCAGCGGTAGCTAACAAAAAAAAATTCACACAAGCATTCAGCTACACACATACATGCATACATACTTAGGCTTTTGTTAAGATTCTTACTTAATTTCAATGTTTTCTGTGGCTTACGTTTTGCATTGCATTTGATTGCTTTTCTTCATGGTTAATTAAACGGCTTAAACTCTGCTTGGCCTTTCTGTAGCACAGTTTAGCTATAATTTTTATGATTTCACGTCATTTTTCATGTACAACTTACAGCATAGTGCCAAAAAAAATACAAATAAATAAAACCAAATCGCATTTTTAGAATGTTCAATGCTCGCTTGCCATTCAAAGTTAGTGGAGTGTGGCGCGGACCGAAAGGCAATAACAAATAATAAGTACCGCTAATGTGTGTGCGTGTGTTTGTGTGTGCTCATGTGGGTGTGACACCCGCAAAATGTGTAGTTAGCTTTAATGTTAGCCCCAACTATGCTCGCTGGATTGTACAGATACTTATTAGCTAGGGGCCAAAAATGGCATTTTGGAAGGTGCTTGTCGTACGTAAATTGATAATCATAAAACAAATTGCTACAAAACGTTCGGCTATTAAAGGAGCTAATGCTGCCAGGCTTGCTTGGAAAATGTTTAAAAATAATTGAGAATATCGCAATTTACAATGAATGTGAACATGTAAGAAAGAATTCAAGAAATGTTTTGCAATAATTTTTAGGACAGCTTGTGAAGCCTATCATGCTTTAACTATCTCTAAATCATGCTTGTCAGTCATTTAATTATTCGCAAATGAACTATTCACTAAATACGATATATATACATTTACCTTTACAATGACATTTTAAAATATTTTACAATTTTGTGGATTGCGTTTTGAAATGATTCCTATTTTCTATGTTATTTTGAGTATAATGCGACTAAAGGAATATGTCTGGAAAGAAACTCAAATTTTGATTTAGTATTTGGGATGAAGTTTCCTTGTTCTGATAAGCTTTATATTAGCTCAGCATTTTATTTTTAAAATGCTTTTTGCAGGTCTAATAATGCCTCTAAAATAAAATAAACAAAAAATTGCCAACGAGTCACAGGCGTTTTCTTGATATTATTTTAATTTGATTTTTTCAAGACTTTTTTTATAACTTTTGTATTGTTTCACTTATTTTGAAAGCCCTTGCGTGTCGACAGTGCTGTATATGAATATATTTGTGTTCCAAGATACATCTTGCTCTGTTCCTTTCAAATAGAAATATCTACCTTGAATTAAAATTGATACCAAATTGGTTTTACTGCAACATTTTTTTTTTGCATATTGGACCTTTAATCATTCAAAAATATATCCCTTTTTGCTGAACTTTTAACATTGCGCAAACATTTTAGAACAATAATAAAAAATGCAAAGAAATGCTATATTTATTTGCTGAGAATTTGAAAAATGATCCCGAAATACATCCGTATCTTATATTGAGTCGATTTTTATTTCAATAAAGAAAGTATTTTGATATTTTAGGACAAATTCCTGCATATAAAGTATTTTAAATATATACCCTTCAAAGTTCAGACACCGTAGGAATGTAATTAAACGTTTCTTACTACGAGTATTTGTGCGTAGTTGTGAAGTTCTTCAATAATTGTGATCCTATAAATGGTCTTGTATGGTTGTTTATTTACATACATGTATATGCGATCAATCTTCAGCATTAATTTTATAATAGCTACCATAAATCAATCCCAGTAGATGGGCACATCGATATCATTCAAAACACCCCCAATGCTGAAAAACAAACAAAAGCGAACAAAAAATTGTTCCACTTCACTTGAAAAACACAAAAAGCAGCACAAACAACAAATTAACATCAGCAGCAAAAGAAAACGAAGAATAATTTTGCACGATCATTGCGCTGATTCTACTCATTGAATTCTATTTGATTGTATGCGCAGATACAGATATGTATGTATGTACATGCATTAAGTATCTACTTATACATATGTGTGGAGCATACTTTTCGATTTCAATACAATGTACAGGGGCGAACTTTGCTAAACCAACAACAGAGTAGCTGAGCCAGACCCAGACCCAGGCCGAAGCTCAGACCATCGTACACCCATGCCATACTGTACAGACAGTTCCAAGCCCAAGTCGGGTAGAGTAATTCAAATGAAATTGAAATTAAGTATTGATTACAATTGTAGCTCGGCTGCAGCTCTCGTCGAGCAATGCCCGCAAACGCAAATTGAGCAACAACAACATGGACATAAATTACTGTCGATATGGCAACCTCAGAAGCGTACGATGGGATGCATGAATAACATTGCCACAAAAATAACTATGGCAATATTACACTGTTAAATTTTACATTTAAAAAGTCACCAAAAAAATTTAACACTATTCATTAAATATACCTGCTGAGGGTATTTGAAATTTACATACAGTTATATACATATACAGTTTTCCTTATTAATATAATGACAAAGTATATTGAATTTGTATTAAAAAGAGTTTCATTGCGCCAACATTGATGTTTTTGTTTTCAAAAAAGACTAATAATATATGAAACAAAGTATACAATTGCAACTGAAAATAGATCCCAAAAGATTAATTTGATATCAATTCGATTCATTTTACAATATTATGGCACAATTAAGACGCAAATGTTCCAATTTGTTGCCTGAATTGTTGCCTGAATATTATTCTGATGATTTTTTGAGTATTGTGTTCTGTTTGTATTTATAGAACCAGACTCTAAAAAATTATATAAAAATTTTAAACTTTCAAATAATTATTTATAATACACCTCAACTATTAACAGAATTTCGTGTGAAAGTTAAAAGGCGAACTCATTTAATGAAATGGGGTGTCATTTTTATTGTCTAATATTTCTCTGTGCCTTTTCTCTGCCCCATTCCGGATAAAATGTCCCGATCAACAATTCCCGTTTGCAAAAAATATCAAGAATCTTAAAAAATTATATATAAGTTCAATTTTTTTGCATGGGTAATTACCTTAGGAACATGCCGATATCATTTCGAACAATCAAAATGCCTTTAATTTGGAAAAGTATAAATCATTTGAGGTTGTACTTTCCAAAATTTTTAATGAACTAAATGAACTCTACAAATGCCTTGATACTGTTACTAGTTTTGAAGGATTGCAGTAAGTTCTTAAATGATTAATCCAAACATTTCGATTTAATGAAATATTTGATGATTTGATTAATCCAAACATTTCGACTTAATGAAATATTTGATGATTTGACCTCGTAATCCGTCCCAATGTGTCGGACCCAGTGGCGATCGCGAGCGGCGATCGATTAAAATCCACCAAGAGACTCGGATACCGGGCAGCCCAAGCCGGGCAAATGAATGCCAAAAGTAACTGGAAATCGTTGCAAATTAAGTAAATCAGCAGTTTGTTGCGCACACTGGCAAACACGCACACACACATACAATCAGAGAGACACACATGGATGTGGCAGCAATCTGTCTGTTAGTAGCCGCTTGGTATTTTTATGAACAGTTTTACAGCCCATGACTCTCAAACCGATGCGATGCCTTAGCATGTGTGTTTTATACATTTTTCTGTTTGTTTGTCATCGTGCTTTATTTTTTATTATTGTTGTTGTTGTAGTTGTTGCAAAATGCGCCTTTGTTTGCATTTCATCATTCTTCCTGCCTTGCTTGCTAGTTGGCATCATCATTAGCCTCAGCCTCAGCATTTGCATTTGAATTTGCAGTTGCATTTGTTGTTTGCAGTTTGCAGTTTGGTTTGTTGGCCTTCATCGTGTGTCACGGTTTCGCAACCATTTGGCTTTGAAATGCGCCAGACATTAATTTTTGTGGCTTTTGTGTGATTTTTCGTTAATGCATTTAATTTTAACGAGCTTACTTAATGTGCAACTGCATTTGTATTGTGTCATAAAATTTGTGAATTTGTGCACAAACGATTTTTATGAGCAGGTGTGAGTGTGTCGTGTGTCGTGGGTCTGCATGTGTGTAGGTGTAGGTGTGTCTGTGGGGGTAGAGAAACAAATTGGTAAATGTATTTTAAGCGCCTAGGGAAAACGCTGCGAAGATTATAAGAGCATTTTGTTGTTTGACAGTTGCCGAAAATACGCACAGCAATATAGTATGTCACTCTAAATCATTTTCAGGGCACATTCAATGGTGGAAAATAACTAAATAAATGTATTTGCTTAACTAGATTGTACGTCAGGAATATACTAGTAACGGAAAAAAGAAATTCTACTCAAATGAATAGATGAATTATTTATTTAACTTAGAGTGTAACTTAGAATAATTTCTAAATTGGAATGTAAAACTATAGAGGTTGAAAAAGTTGAAAGATTTGTTAATAAACTTAACTCGATGTAACTCATTGCTCGGAATCTATAGAAACTAGTTCTCCAATTATTAAGGCTTAAACACCCCTGCTTAAATATGACTTTTATATAAAAAGTTGGTTCAATTGCGTTAGTTATAATTCGTCAACTATGTATACTTGTATTCTTCGGCAAGTTTAATTACATAACGATAGCTACATAGTCAGTCATACGACATAAACATCTAAAATCGAAAGATGAAATGCAATTTTTATACCCCGTACCCTTAGAGTCCAAAGGGTATATTAGGCTAGTGCAAACTATATAACAGGCAGAAGGAAGTATTTTCCGTCATTTAAAGTACATGTATGTAAGTATATATAAGTATATATTTTTAGTCCGCATGGCGATACAAATCGATCCAGACATGTCTGTCCGTCTGGATGAAGGTCAGCATTTCTGAAACACCAGAAGCTATGTTGACAAAATTCCTTTCCCCGCCACTTATTCTTATTCATTCTATCATCTTTATTTTGATTAATTGTAAGTTATACTTCCCTGTTATCATAGTTAGTATTATGCCATTGCCAAAATATTGTAATAATGATGATCTACATTTTTGAAACATCTCCACTTAAAAGCGCTTTGACAAAACTGCAAAATAAAGTGTTGAAAGAATAATTATGTTTCAAAAATTTAAAAACTTTTTAAAAACAGCATAAGGTGTGTTCTTATAGATGGAATTGTAGATTATGGAAAATAAAGTTGAAACAATATTTTAAAGAGCATCCACTAAACCCGATATTTCTAATTCTAATTCTTATCTGTATAGTTTACAGAGCACAGCATAATGGTTTTTTATATTAAAAATTTTCTTCCCAATAAAAAAAAGAATAAAAAACAGAAGCAACTGGGAATTTATGGGTTTTGAGTGAAATCACTGATGAAAATAAAACACTTAAGTAATTGCTACTGAATCGTTAAATATATAGTTTGCACGAGTACATTAATCTATAAGAGTACAATACGCCATAAAACCTACTAAGTATATATACACCATATGCATACGTAACTAAATGAACATGACAATCTGCCTGCTCGCAACGCAATCAAAGCCCTTCGAGTCGGTTACATGAAAGCTACCTAGCCCGGCCTGATTGAAGAGCCAACGCCAGAATCCAAATGCTGCCGAGTTGCTTAGTCATCGAACTTGGCCTAATGCAAAATACAAGAAAGCAGGCGACGGACTACTGGTGGCTGGCTGACTGCTGACTTACTGCCGACTTACTACTGATGACTCAGCCTTGGCAAATGTGCTACCAGTTTAACACACACACACACACACATATGCATACTCACGGCCAAGTTAATGGCAGAAGCAGATGAAAAAAAAAGAGAAGAATCTGTTTAGACCCAAAGTCTTCGTCGTCAACGTCGACGAAGTCGTCTCATCTTTTGGCCAACAGCTTTTGCAGCTGTCCTACTCCACATCTTGTGTTGGCCAAGCAGAGCTGAGATTTTGCTGCCGTTGCGTTGTTGTTGGTTGAGGCCTGCATTATGCCCAGTCATGGTTTGGCGCAACGCCCTCAACTTGTTCATCATGTACAATGCCCTCTAGCTCAGTAAGTAAGAAAAAAATTATACTAAGTATGTATATGTGTGTGTGTGTAATGCGTTTTTATGTATCTTTTGCATACTCGCACCTACAGCGCGCGCTGCGCTTGTGTTGTACTCTCAATTAGTTATTCACATAACGTGCTAAACACAAACAAAAAAACAAAATGGGGAAAAAAATGAAAAAATCTGCCCGAGACCCCCTTTTGATTAACAGAGCCTCTTACTGACTGCAGACACTGTGCCCGCATCCAAGCCATTTGGCTACTTACGAGCATGTGTTTGTGTGTGTGTGCGATGAAGAAGGTTTAGTGTTGGCTCAGCTTATGGGCTCATCCTCATTGTTTGTCAGCTTGGCTGATTTTTGTTGTTGTTGTTGTCGTTGCGCTTTGACAAAACTTTGCATGTCATGTTGTCATTATACCGCAAAGCGCTTTACCCTTTGCCTTCGAAGTCTGGCTGCATAGACTGCTGGAGTCCCTTATCCATGTGACGAGCAACCGACTCGCCCCATTCCCCCCTCTGGTTCTGCCTCACAGTGTTTGTCTACTACTTTAGTTGCGTCGTGTTTGTCTCGTCTGGCAGACTGTTTAACTTGTGCGTGTGTGCCTTAGGGGTTTGTCTACAGCCGGATATACCTAGAATACGTTATAAGCACTTATCATTGGTTTCGGCTTGACGCTTAATGCCTTTGTTTTAGCTTGCTGTCAGTTAGCGTGGAGCTTAGGGACACTTCGAATGTGCTAAAAAGTATCTTTTTGTGAAGATGTCAGGACCGTGTTTTCACACCAATTACATCCGACGAGTCGCATTCAAAGCGTGTCCAACCACTCTTGGAAGATGGTTGAATTCGAGTGCATGAAATATTAATTGGTACAAATTCAAATTCGATTTAATTTGAAGCGTGTTGTGTTAAATGTTTCATCTGCAATCATCATCAACATAATGTTAAAGAAATTCATATTTTTATTAGAAACTTTTTATTTTGTTAGATTAGGAAATGTACTTAAATTAAATTTGAGATTCATGTTGTATATGATACCGAAAATGCGTAGAAAATGCATAAATAATTTTGTGTTTATGAGCTAGACCCAAAATGATGTTTCTTAATAATTGTCTTTGGTGTACGTTCACTTATTTATACTCATATGTCGAAAATAATGTCAGTATCAGTTTCTCTATAATATATGTATTTTATTAGAGATTAATATTTAAACTTATGTATATTAAACCATTTTCCAACAAATGTAATCCGGGAAATTGGTTATAACTTGTAAAGTCTTCATTTATTTAGTAAAACCTCTTTCATCGCCTTCAACTAAACTAAAGCAGTTCAGTTCCTTTTAACCGTGTGATATGTAGATTTATCAGATAATTCGTAGGATTTTACTTTTACGAGGCACAAATATTTCTCCAAATTGATTCATTCCAATTCCTTAATCTGTTAACGTTAACGTGTTCTTCAGCAATTTATGTTCTTGGTTATCTTAGGTGTGGTTCGATATCAACATAGCCGGAAAATCTTCTTTGTTGAATAATTGTGAGGATTTTAAAAATCAAAAAATCACCTTTATGTGTTCACAAAACATAATCGCATATGTATATGTAGTATGTAAGCAATGAGTTTGTCTCCCATTGAAACAACCGGCTGATTCAACGGATTTCCGTTTTATTTGTGACAACGTAGCTTTTAAGAAAAAATCTATTTAAAAATTGTATTCACTGTTTTACATTCCGCTTCTCTTCTAATTTGAAGGGTGAAAGCTAAGAAGCAGAGAGCAAAGCCCTATTATTTTCAGTTCAATTATAAGGTAGAGCACTCTAAGGCATTCCTTTCATGTGGTATCGCATTTATTGCGGCAATTTGTGCAAATGTGATAAATCTGGAAAAGTTGAATGTGTGTGTAAATAAATGAGAAGCGCTAATGAAATTCTCATTTGCAATAATTCCCACACACACTCAATCAGTTATTTATTTCCATAAATGAGCAAGAGCTTCATCATCTCCTGTTGTAAGAACAAACGAGCACGCAAGAGCGCTTCTGAGCTCAGCTCTCGGGCTTTCTTATGAGGCAAGCTTCCAAGTTTAGGCATGAATTGTACAACAAACCTAGCAACGACGTTCTAATGCTGGTAAAACGTGTGTGTGAGTGTGTGTGTATATGTGTGTGAGTGTGTGTGTGTGTGTGTGTGTATGAGCCCAAAACAAAACTGGGGAGCGGTTTGGTTTGCTGTTGTGTTGCTTTGGCTTTGGCCGCTTGGTCGTATGAGTGATTTCTGTGGACGCCGCCGTCGCTTCGCAAAAGAGTTAAAAAGAATTCTCGAGGTCAGCCACTTTTGTGGCCCCCTCGTCCGCATGTTTCTGTCTGTCTAACTACCTTGCTATGTGTTGTTATTGTTGCTTTTGTTGCTATTGCACGGGCTATTCTCAGGCACTCTTGACCAACATATTCGCATCATTCTGCTGCTGCTTTTCTTGTTGTTATTATTGTTGTTGTTGCTGCTGCCTCTGTCCGGTTTCGCCTGCTTAAATAGTAAACGTTGCATTTTGAGTTCTTCGTCGTCTTTGTTGTTGTTCTTGTTCTGTTGCTGCTGTTTGCCGCTGCTGCCTGTTTGTATGTATGGTTTTTACTTAATTTACTTTACTGTTATGTTTTGGCTTTCCGCTTGTTGGACAAGTAACGTCAACCAGCAATTGATGCATGTATCTAGCAGATACTGTTTGCTGTTTAAGTTTGTCTTTATTAAACATTAGATGCACTTCGAAGAATATAGAATTCTGTGTAAGTTGTGAAGTTGTTGTAACCAAAACGACAACGACTAGCAATTGTTTTAAAAAAGACTCCAAGAAGTTCCGAACTCGTGTAGTATTTGAATTATGAAAAGAATCAAGTCAATTCCGATTTTAAGCAGAATTAAGTATGTTGTAGAATTAAACTTTTGCGTTTTTTTTTTTACTTCATTAACAAATATAAATAAATGCTTCCTCTCTTATCAATTTTAAGGAGTGTTGGAAGGAAAATATTGATGTAAAAACGAAAAGCAAATTACTTCTTCATGTTCATCAATTATATTGCTATTTCATTTTTAGAGCGAAACAGTTTTGGATGAAAAATGCTCTTTTAAAAACATTTGCACAGCTCTTTTATTTGTTAAAATTGTTTGAACTACACGTACACGTATGTATATAGAATGATGAGCCTTAGTTCGAAAAATACTGTCGTTTGCCTTGAAATGTTGAACTATTTTTTATTGTGCCAAGTAGTTCGGGAAGAGAAAATAGCCCCCTTGTGATGTTTCTACATCGAATTAAAATACTTAAATCTGTTCTAAGTATAGAGTGCCAGAGAATGCACGGAATAATATAAAATTCATTGGAGTTTCAGTAGCCATTTAGAAACTACTATACCTTTGTAAGCTTTGGACACACTGTATAAACATTATCATAGTTAATTATATTGGCCAAGCCTCAGGATAAAATGGCAGAGAACCAACGCAATAGTATCATATGATATCATATTGACCATGTCACCAATATGTGATCAAAGCGTATTTGTATGTGACTGGCAATACACGCATACACTTGACATTTTTGGGTGTGCTTCTGTGGGTTGGCCTCTTGACAACCTGCGGCGCTGAGGCGCGTGGGTCTTAACGCCCATTGCGCAAGCGCCACTTCCATCATCAGCAACAACCACATTACCATCTAATGCCACCTATAAGCCGACAATTTCATAACCAATCAGTCAAGTTGGTCAAAACAAATGCCAAAGGTTAATGCCAACAAATTTTGTACAAGTATCTCTGGCTTTTCTGTGTTTATGCATGTCTCTACTTGTGAACATACTCGTACTTCGGTGGTTATTATTTTTATTACATTTTTGCTGCGGCCACAAATATTTGGTCATATGTAATAAACTGTTTTGCTTTGTTTTCATCATTACGTAAGCAAACTTTTTTTTCTTTTGTTTTAGATATTAACTTAGCACACTTTTTTATTGCGACTTTTGTAGGCTCAGTCTCTAATCGTGTGCGTGCGTTGGAATGTCTTGCAATTATCAATGCCATAAAAACTTAATACAACTCGAATCAATAACGATTTTTGTTTGTGGCTCTGTATTGCCTTTTTTCGCCCTCTGCTTTTTATCTGTGATTTTTATTGGTGCATAATTTTTACACTTTGCCAGCGTCTAAGTCGCCCACTTCAGCACTTGGTTATATTTTCCGTTAAGCACCCGCCAAAATGGTAAACAAAGAGTTTCTTTGTGTTGTCGTAGGATATGCATTGTTACTATTTATTTAGCTATCAGAAGTGTGCAAGGTATTGGCATATATTGTGTTTTATGAACTTTTTATGCTGATAATAAAGTCAGATGACCTTGTCACGGCAGGTGACGAAATGTGCTGACCTAAATATTAAAGACAGATTGTAAATAAATACGACACGTGCTAAAAGCTTGGAATATTATGTGCGAATTGAATCGATAACAGATAGATTCTTTGTTGGCAACAATTAAAATTGAGAATATTTATGTATCTATAAACCAAATGTCAAATTCGCTAGTTTGTTCAGCACTCATAAATTCGATCTCTGAATAAAATCTGCTGATGTCGATTTTCACAAAAGCGATTGTTTTCGATTTAAAGTGCATGTTAGTATAAGTAAATTGGTATATTTTTGATATAGTTTCAAAATTGATCTTTTACACATACTTACATACACTAAGAAGTTGAGTTATAATTTCATTTTAGTTTTAAATTTATGAATCTTAGAAATATACAACAGAGGAATTATAAATATGTGGGACCTGCATTGATTATAACACCGTCGATTTTAGTATGCGATAAATAAATAAGAAGTTCTTTCACATTCATCACTAATTACATTATTAAATAAATCTCTGATACTTCATTCAGAGCTCCTGAGCTTCCGCGCTATTTCAATTCTGGAATTGAAATTGGAAATATAAGAATTTGTCTAGAATCATGTGCATTTTTCTTTAAAGTACCTAAAATGTTACAAAAATACTTATGTTTTTGGCGGCTGTAACTAAAAGTTAGCGAACAGCTCCAGAAGCAGAATTATTCTCAAATTTCAGTCAAGACTTTAACTTTAATTTCAAGTCTAGTGTCTTCGGAAATTTTTAAATATCAAAATTTAAATTTTCCTTTTCTTTCATTTCAGAAATTGTTTTAAACGTTGACAATAATATTATTGGCTGAATTTGGTAAGTAAAAAATTTAATTTACTTTATAAAGTTAATGTTGAAAAAACAATCGTTCTCCGTCGCTTTAAAAACACATAATATCTACAATTTCCGAAGCTGGAATCTATAAATTGTCCAAACAATTTGCATAGAGCTTAAAAGTGTGTCAAGCAAACCAAATTTGCTGTTGCATAAGCCACAGTGATAGCAACAAAAACAAAAACATTGAAACTACTTGGGCAACTTTTCTATTGCTTTTTTGTTAAACATAAAACACATAAAACGGCTTCCGTTACCAAAGTGCAGCGCACGAAGCGCAAGGTGCACATGCACACATAAATATAAGCATACAAACATATATGTACATAACTCTATATATAAAAACCGAAACGATTTCCGTTTTACAAACAGAAAACTTTTTTAATTGCAACAGCAGAAACAAAAACAAAAACAGTAGCAGCCGTAGCAGCAGTAGCAACTACAACAAATGACAGTTACGACAAAAAATAAAAAGCCATAAAATAATTTTGTTGACTAGCAGCAAGCTATAAGTATGTACATAAACATACACACAAACACATAAGCACTACATGTACATAGCGACATACAACGGTCCTCATGTTTGTGTTGCCACTTTTCATAATTTTAATTGTCTGCTTGCTTTTTGACTGACTGGCGCGCATGCCCAGTCGCTCTGTTGGTTTTGCGTGCACTGCAAAATTAGAGCCGAACTGCTATAGCCCGGAACAAAAAAAAAACATTGGACTTGCCAGAATTAATAAGAATATAAAGCACCTAAAGAAAAGAACAAAAAAAAAAAAACAACTAATTCATGATGATTTGTTAAATAGCAAGGAATAACAGTCGGAGTAGTCTTCTCAAGAGTTGAAGAAATCCTGAAGATCTGATAGTGGCCATTCACTTTATTGTAATCCAATGAGGGGCACAACTAAGGGATATATTACAAAGCAATCGCATCTAAAATAGATCAGAAAAATCGAAAATCGTTGGTAGCATCTAGCACTACCTCAAGATTTTCAAGGAAAGATTCCTATCCAACGGACAAGCCGGCAAAATTTCTTAGTATAATGAGAAAACAATAATAAATGAGCTTAATAATTAACAATACTTAAAAACTAATAATGCTAATTGGCATATTAATTTATGGCTTAAAATATTTATGGGAATGAGCGGTGACAATGAATAAGAAGAATAAGACAATGAATGTCAAAGATTAAAAAAAGGCAACTAAAATTTGAATAGACGTTATTTTATATCTTCAGATTTGGAACGTTATGACAAGCGTGTTTCCTTACAGTTATTCATACTCTTGAATTGTAGTTATAATAACGTTCCTCTGTTAGCTTTGTGGACCTCTGTTAGCTTTGCATTGTTACAGTGGCACTAACAAATAACATACTTAGTTGTGATATAACATTAATAAGGAATTATCGGGCAACGAGGACTTCATCTGTGAAAAAATGAAATACTTACAAGTCCCGCATGAATGGAAATATTTTGGGTTTTTCTAAATTGTAATTTCTTTTTGGGGTCGAGTCAATTACGCACTTCGTCGTAATACAGTGTGTATTTTTGATTCAGCCAACACCAGAATCATATTTTAAAATTATAAATTATAACGTTTAAATAATGTCGAGATCAATTACGATTTAATAACCATTTTAAAAGAAAACAGAGGACAACACAACTCTATGGATATGCTTACAATAAGTTACCATACATTTTTTCCTAAATTAAAAAGGAATTTAAGGCAAAAAATAGAATTGTTGCCAATTAAAACACTATGATGCAGAGACGTTTGATTAAAAATATAAATTCAAAAAAGTTGAAAACAGCAAAGTTATTTTTTCTCTTTTACATGCAACAATAAAAAATCTGTAGGCACGCAATTTTTTGTACTGATTCTGCGCCGTCGGCCGTGGCACGCAAACTTTTTGATCAAATTTAAAAATAAATGTTAGCATATTTGTTATGCATACTTTATGCTTGTGTGTATTTGTATTTAATAATTTCGCTTGCCTACTTTTATTTAATGATGTAAAATCGATAGCTGCTGGCCAGCCCACATGCCATTAAGTTCTTCAACTTTTTATTTTTTTTATTTTTGGGCAAACTACATAATTGGAAATTTAATTTGTATCTGTTAATGATGACCAACCAAAAGGTACGACCAATGGCCAAGAGCAATTAGCGTAACGCCTGGTCGCGCCCGTTTGGCTCGACAAGATTTGGGGCTGTGCCAACATGATATTGTGCCCCCAAACAATGAAACTTGTTGTTGTAATGGCTGTTGCTGCTTCCATTATAATTGTTATTATAGCTATTCTGGTTGTTTTGGTTCTAAAACGCCAGCGAAGCGCATTAAATTTGAAGTTTAGTTAGCGGCAATTATAGTTGTTGCGCATCTGTTGCACATGTGCAGCTTTATTTGTAGTTCTCTATCTCCCTTGCACTGTGCAACAGCGTGTGGCAGGCGGGGCAACATTGCTGGCGGCTATGCCACCGTTGGGCTTGCCTTGCTTTTGTTGTTGTCGCTGTTGTTTTAATGGCTTTGTGGCTTCTTGGGGGCAGCAAGAGCCTAAAAAGCACATAAAACATTGCCTCCACATGCACACAATTCTTGTTCGTGTTGCCACTACAAAAATGTTTGTTGCTGCTGTTGTTATTGTTGCTGTTTCTGTCCATACTCTTGCCACATACAAACGGCGACATTAGCCTCAAAACCTTAACATATAGGCTGAAAATAAACGTACTCGTAATAAGAAAAACAAAAACGGCCTACGCATGCGCGCTCTAGATTCGCTTTACTTTGAGCCTGTTTGCAATGCCAATCAGAATACAAGTAGTCACAACGAAGTCTTTATACTCTCCAGTTTAAGTTTAATTTGTATACCCTGTATACATTCGCCTTGCCCAAAGTATCTAACATGCGAAAGGACGCTCTGCGGTCTCAAAAAGTGTTGGCATGACGAGACAAATCGACCTAGACATGTTTGTCCTGAAGTCCGTCTGGATTTCGTTAATGGCTGAGTTAGCAAACTTGGTATGTAAACTCTCCTAGTCTAGAGACTAGAGGCAGCATCAATTTGCGTAAATCATATGTAATTCTTTAATTTAATTTGAAATCGTTTGATCCTAAGAAAAGTTATAAGCGCAACTTTTTTTAACATCAATACTAAGCAGACTGACTGCAGAAGCAATTTTTTTTTAAATAAAGAAAGACTTCTTTGGTCGCCTGTAACATTCTCTTTTGATTAGTAAAATTTATAGGGCTTACTTGAAAGTGCATTGAATAGTATACTTTCCGTTACTCTCACAAATATCAAATTAATATTGGGATATATGTAGTGAACATTAGTAAACCGATTGACTTGAGTAGACCAGTGTTGAAAACCTCAGTTTAAGAAATTGTACAGAACCAAATTAAATAAAAATATCTCATACTTGAAAATCGGTTGTTTATTTTCAAAGATATTCAATGTTTACATGCCGACATAAAAGATGGCGCACCCTGTATTTAATGCGATTCTATTCTATTCTATTGTTGCACAGAAATATCAAATAAGTTTTAAGTAATTTGTAAATCCCAAAACAGTAAATCCGAACTATTTACATATCCAAAACAGCTATTTCTTTGGATAAAAGTAAATGATTTTAATTGTTGATAAATAAATTCTATAAAAGTTACGTCTTTTTCATAAAAGAAATACCCGTAGACATTTACATAGCACATAAATATTACTTGAAATTGATCATTAGTTTTACAAGTAAAGGCCTTTGTCTTTGTTAGAAAATTGATTAGTTTTTGTTAAAGTATTTATAGGTTTCTTGTTTAAAGTAAATTGAATATCCATATTAGTTAGGAGTTCAAATTTTTGTGTTTTTTTTTCAAACAGTTATTAGTCAAAGTAAAGAAAGGTAAATTAATTAGTCTAAGTAATGGCTAATGGCCCCTACCGGTATTATTATAATTATAAAAAGCTGTGTTATGTTTATTTATTTATTATTTTATTAACTAATATACTATACAGCTGTTTATCGTGGAGATTACTTCTATATGTTTGAGGCGAAATGTTAATTAAATGTAGGTTAATTGAAAATTACACTTTTACGTTATGCTTACAAAATTCCAAATCAATTTATCTTACTCGATTTGTGTTTTTTGCAAAGAAGGGTATGCATAACAACTGCGTTCGCTCTCTTATTATTATTTTTACTTGTTTGGTGCTACAAAATCAAAGCCAAGTTAACAAAACAGACAACAACAACTGAAAACCCAGCCCAACGACGTTCTTGGCGTGCTCCAACACGCTCACACTTACTCATATCATATCATGTGGGGCTGAGTTGGAGCTGGAGCTGGAACTGGGATTTGGGCTTTGGCTGTCAGACGGCCCTAGGGCGTGCACCGCACACCAGTGGGTGTGTACGAATTTAAATTTTTAACATGTAACTCATTTTTAATGCAAATAATATAATTTTTTGCGCCCCTTTTTTGTTGTTGTTGCGGACAAGAGAGAAATATGGCAGGCACGCGAAATGGGTCAGCCGCAGGCAAAAAGCGTTGCCAGACAAAAAAAGTGAGCGTGCGCCAAGCTTGACTTGATTAAATAACTGAGGTTCAAGCGATTTGTTGTTGTTCTACTGGTAGTAGTAGTAGTAGTTGTTGTTGTTGTTGCTGTGGCTGCTATTATTAATGAAGAAATTTGGCAGCTCGGCATTGCTGTGCACTTTGGGGCGTTGCTTGAAGTTCTTTAGAGACTAATGAAGCGGAGTCTTAAAAGTACCAGACCAGCATACAAATTTTAAATTAAAGCCGGACACAACAACAAAAGCAACAACCACAGCAGTTGCGCGAGACTCTACCTAGACCACAGAATGATGCTCTCAATCGTTAGTGTTGCAGATAAATAACTTCACTTTTTTTTCTTTTTTGTAAACACACTTAAGCGGCTGTATAAGCCACAACAGTTGGCAACATTTGGCGGCAGCATGCAAATAAAGTGCTCGTATATCTCAAAGATACCCAACACATGCACTGAGATAGACAGAAAGACAGGCAGACAAAATGTTGCGCTGAAATTGAAATCAAATTGTCAGTTTGTCAGCTCGCTATTATTGTCTAGAATGCAAATGTTGCACATTTTTAATGGTATTTTATTGCATATGTATGTTTGCAGGCGACGGAGGCTGCTGAAACTATAATTGCAGATATAAACAGAGATACACAAACACTTATAGATACAGTCGACGCTTTTTGCCACAAACTATCCAAAATATGTGTCTAAAAATGTTACATAATGAACTAATGATTTAAGAGATGAGAGTTCGAGAGATTATTAATAATATATTACTGAATTTAAATGAATTTTCTAAAGGTAACCAACTGTTATGCAGAGATATATTTACAGATAAAAAGAAAAAAGTAATAGCCAGACGGCACACAGTTCAATGGCGTTACCTATTACGCCATCACAATATAAATGGAATGCGTCTAATCGGGGCTACTTCCATACTACACATCTGTCTTTTCATCAAAAAAAATTGTCATAATAGAAACACTAGTATTGCTGAAATTTAAATAGTCAAATTCGTCAGAAAGGTAACAGTATCAAATCATTATGTTATTACATTTTCCCCAATTAGAAAATACGTCTTTGATAATATCGATCCCTTGCTTCTTCCACCCCAACCAATTCCACAAAATATTTTCATTAATTTCGAAATTTTTACAAGTGAGCAATCTTGTTTAACAAAATTTAGTCGCTACCATTAAAGCTCTCTTATTATAGGACTCATACATATTTATAGGTATACTACATTCAAACATGTTCATAGATACCTTGTAAGAACTATATTCTTGATTAAATGTTATTAAAGGGAGCTGAAGTCCATAGAAGCTATTGCTCCATTTTATTTGTGTAGTCGGTACGTGAAGGGTAAAAAGGGTACAGTATGTAACTAACTCATAAAGTATATATATTCTTGACCAGCATTCCGACCTCATAAAGTACTTACATTAAACAAACTTGATATGTAGATTTTCCTAATCCCTAGGCGACACAAGTTTATTATTATTCTTTTCTCCCTTTACCAGCTAAAAAATTGCATTAATACTGTCCCCAATTCCAAAGATACATTAACTATAAACACATATAATTTTCAACTTTTGTTTCAAATATCTTTCTCTTTTGTTTAGTTTGTAATTATATGTCTAGTAAATAAATAAATAAGTTCAATTACCGCTGCTTGAATATATTGTAATTGAGTTGTTGGCATTAAAGTATGTTATATAAATTGAAAATAATTTATTCCATTTACTTAGGCAATGCTCTATCCTAACACTAAGTACTGTGCACCGTTTTCCAATACATCATTGGTCGTTCGACATTCTACTTCAGACACTCAGAGGTCAGGCATTAAGAATACGGAACTAATTCTCGGACTCTCACCGAAATGGTGATATACGAGTACGAGTATAACATGAAAAATTAGTCAACTTAAGAGCGTAAACCTGCGGTGGTTGACATTAACTGTTGTTGCCAGAATATTTATTGATCAGATAGTGAATGTTGAAATATTGGGCATTCGTCGTAGAAAAGCTCTACTGTATCTAGCTTTTGTGCTTGGCTTCAATGTTAAGCCCATTTTGCGCTTAATTTGTTATCTCTTAGGATTATTGCTTCATTATTTTGGCTGGCGTTTTCAATTTGCAGCTGTCGTTGCTGCTGATGTGGCAAGAAGCATGTATCTAATATTTGAGTGGTGCATGCGATAGAATAGTGCTTAGATTGCTATTGCAATAGATTTACGAGTATTTCCGCTTGCTCACACCTCGCACAGTTGCTCCCTGACTTGCATTAATTTTCAAAAAGTCGACAAATTTCGCGGCGCGCGGTGCAATCAAAACTGAAGCAAAAGAGGAAAAACGTGTGCCACAAGACACAATTGAAATTGACATGCATGTGCCATTCGATTGTCGCAAACAGTTACAAATTACTGCTCGCCAAAAAAGAATGTGGCAAGATAAGTCAATAACTATTATTAACATACAAACTGGCATTGCATGGCATGCGATCTATATGTGCAATTGTAGACACATACCTATCTATCTATCTGTACAATCTGGCAATCAGTTCCACTGCGATACAATCACGACTGCACAACAGCGAGAAGAAAATATCAAACTACTGTTGATTTGTATCTGTATATTGTAGTTATTTCTTGTTGTTGTTGTAGTGGTTGTAGCCGTTAGACAGACGTCAAGGCAGCCAGACAGGCAGGCAGGCAGCGAAAGTGCGCATTGGGTTTTCTTACACTTTATCGAAATTGAAATGTTAATGAACTGAAAATTTTGCGTGTCGAATTGCCAAACGATAAACGATACAAGCAACAGTAGTTCGCAGTTGTTCGGCTCGATAATGATAATAATGATAATGATGATGATGCTGATGCCTGTCGACTGCCAGACACCGATACAATGTTATGAGAAACCAAGCCAAGTTACTATACACTTAGTTACGAAAACATGCTATTTCTTTTTATTTCTCTCTGTTTTGCTCTGTGATTGGAAAGGAAGACGGCAACACATAACCACAATCACAGAAACAGCCAATCATCAGCACTTCACACTTTCTTTTTGTTCCGAAATAAGTCTGTCCGCAGATATTTCAATTAATTCAGCCCCCAAAATGATTTGGCCGAAATATATTTATACATGCATACATACATATATATTTTAAATTGTTCACGAGAGATGCTGAAATGTTTTCATTTCTAATTGAGTTTTTTCTTTTTCTTTATTATTATTTATAATTTTTTTTGTAATAATTTTTGGTTGGTTTTCGTTGGTTTTGTTTGGCGCAGCGCTTTTTCAAAGCCAAAAATAGTTTGCGTGCTTGAACTTGTTGTTGTTGTGGTTGTTGTTGCGCGTTTTCATTGTTTTTGCACGTTCGCCATGCACTTGAAATATTTTTTGCAGCTGTTTGCCATTGGTGGGGAGTTGGGGGGAGTGGGGTGAGTGGGGGGAGTGGGGGGAGTGGGAAAGGGTAGGCATATGGAAAATATGAATGAAGACGACGCTTGCAGTTGCTGTCTCTGCTGCAGTCGCTGTCGTGATGCAACACAGACAGACCCATTGTTGTCGTTGTTGTTGCTTGTTGGGGCCCTCGGCAGCAGTCTGAACAGACAAGTGAATTGATCAAACACAATACGGTCGTTGATTTAAGATGAAGGTTTAGGAAATGAAGACTTTGAAAATTTTAATTGGAAAACATAAAAATAAAATACTTGTATAGAGTCGAAGGTCTAACTGATTATACTCTGTACATGAAATGTACAAGAATATATTAGGTTTGCGGGAGCTGAAAAATGTAACAGGCAGAAGGAGGCGTGGCAGACCCCACAAAGTATATATATTATTGATCAGCGTGACAAGACGAGTCGATCTAGCCCTGTCTGTCTGTCTGTCCGTCTGTCCGTCTGTCCGTCTGTCCGTCCGTATGAACACCTGGATCTCAGAGACTATAAGAGATAGAGACACCAAATTTTCCACAAAGATGCGTTATGTGTGTATTCTATACGAGTTTGTTTTATTTTTTTGATTTTCCCCCCCACTTCCCCCCTATGGGGGTTTTCCCGATTTTCCATTCGTATAATCGCCTATATCTCGGAGACTAGAAGACCTAGGAACACCAAATTTTAGTCCAAGATGCCTTGTGTGAATACGCAGAAAATGTATATTTTGGAATTTCCCTCCCTCCCCCCTCTCCCCCGCAAATGCGATTTTCTCTAACTCCCGTAATTCTTGGAATTTCGAACTAAAATTTTGCAAATACCCCCAGTTAGTAATTATGTGTCCGTATGCCAAATTTCACTATGATAGACCGATTTACCAAGAAGTTATAGCCATAAATATATTTGCTGCTGCAGCGCTGCTCAAGCGCTGCCCGCGGCTGTTGTTGATGTTGCTGTTTGGTTGACTGCGAAAATGCTTACACAGACACGAATTGATGCGCATAGGCATACATACACTCACAAAGATGCAATTGCTATGTAAATGTGCAATTATACACCCTTTACGTGAGTTCGAATACCGAGAGAGGTAAAATCGATCCAATTTTTTTTTTATTTTTTTTTTTTTTTTTATTTTCTATAATTATTGTAAACATATGTACAGAGTATTTCAAAGTCGGGACACCCGACTTTAGCTTTTTTACTTGTTTTTTCCTGTCAATGTTGACAGCCACTCTATTGCCTGCTCCATTTATTATCCACTTTTTCTAGCTTATCAACACAACCGGGTGCGGCTAAATAACTTCTTAGTTATCTCAATAGTGACAATTATCTTTTATTTACTTTCAACATTTTATTTGTTAATTAAAAATTATTAAAAATATTACAGCAACAGAAGCTGCCGGCATATCATAGGCTTTCTTTCTGTCTGTTAATTTGGAATTTTAAATTTGGAAAACTTAAACTTTGCCTTTTTTTGACAAGGTGAACCTGCATATCAAGTTTGGTCACCCTTATTCCTGCATTCATTCAGACAGGCGGACATCTTTGTTACAAACACTGAACGGTTTTATCAACTCATCCTGCTATTTGAAATCGTTTTGTTTTCACACCATTGATATTAGCGCCTTAATTAAATGAAAATATTGATACATTTTTCTATGAAATGAAATTTCTTTCAGGATTGAAACATAAATATTTGCTATTAAAATTAATAAACTAAATGAGTTGATCGAAAAGCAAAACAACTCAATCAATCAGAACAATCCAAACTTGTTTATTTCTAAACAAGGCATTAGGCTTCACTTTCTCCTTCAGAAATAATGAAAACAAATCCAAAGACTATAAACCTGAATGCGCCTTAACCACTTCACTGTGACACAACTCACAAAGTCATCAAAATTAATGCAAACAAGTGAAAATGCTGCTTAAAACCCAGACGTGCAGACACACACACTCGTGTATAGACATGGATAAAGATTTCGTGTGCAACTGAATTACAAAATTCAAGCGCACATTGCATTGTCGATTACTTTATGAGTTTTACATGAGCAGAGACAGCCCACGAGCGTCCGTCCATCAGATTGACGAACTGTCGCTGCACAAACATATCACAACAACAACAGCAACAGCAGCAAGACAAGTGTGTGCATGTCCACTGTGCTGTTGAGTTTTTTTTTAGTTTTTGGGTGGAGTGGGCTTGGGGGTTTGGGGCAATGGCGACACTTTCAATTGCACGATGCCTCGCCTTTGCCTCAGTCTCAGTCTCAACACTTTCTTTAGTTGTTGACGTTGCTGGGTTTGGGCCTGGGTCTGGGTCTGGAGACTTGGAACTTGGAACTTGGGGCTCGGCCCGTTGCGCTTTGATTTTTATGGCTTCTTTTGGCGCAACAATTTGAATGTCATTAGTGTCAGTGGCCGTGGCTAACGGTGGGCAAGAGCGTGACACCAGCCGCTAGCCGCTAACTGCCACCCAGTCGCCATCAAGCATCAACTATCAAGCGGCAACCGTCAACCATTAACCCACTGGTTCGGCTCTTTCACTGTGATTTTTCTTTTTCACACTTTTGGTTTGACCAGCCGCTGGGCAAATGCACCGCGCGACGACGCCCTCCTACCATCATCATTATGCTCGGCTCACTTGGTTTTTTTTTAATACAATTTTAATTTAAAGTCACGTCAAACATTTAATACGCTTGAGTCAGCGTAACGGTTTGTAGACTCAGTCGCAGGGTCTTGACAAACTCTTCAGTTGTCGCACCCGCGACTTCAATGTGTGCCCCACTTTTGTTATTCTTCCATCTTTCCTTCTTTTTGTTTTCGAACTATTCCCGAATCTGAAGTAAACAGCCTCAAAGTGTCGCGACTGCATGTTAATTTGTCTTCGACTTAGGCCCATTTGCACTTGTCAAGCCAAAAACTCGGACGCCCACTTAGCGTGACAGAAAAAGTGGCGTGGAAGAGAAACAATGCCGGATTGGAGTCGAGTGCTGCGACCATTAGGTTTACTTTATAGCTTATCTATCCGCGCCACAAAGGCTGCCTATGTATTATTATTATTATTATTATTATTATTATTGTTGTATTACTTTGTATTTTTTCGTAAGTAGTTTTCTAAGAGGCGCTTGCCAAACAAGCATTGCCATTGTTCTCACACTCCTGCTGCCGCCAGCGAGAAAATAATGCCCATAATCTAACTATATGTATAATGCTACTTTAGATCTCACTGGCCTGATAACTTAATACGTTTGTTGCCTTTTAGATCGAAATCATTGATAAATATTTAATTAGGCGTTTTGCCTTTGAAAGAACGTCGAGTTGTTGTTTGTTTGCCAGTAAACGGGGCGCCTCAGGCTTTCAGTAAAATAGAGTTTTTGTTTATTTTGGCATTAGTTGTACAGATATTTGAACTGCAACGGTTGCGTTTTCGACTTGGTAGCAGCTAATGATATTATATATGATAAGGTAGCGCGGGTTTGGTAAAAAAAGTCACGGACATAGACACTGTTCGTTGCAGTTACGCTTTAGTCATAAAAAATGACTATTCATTTCAACGAATATTAATTTAAAGTAATACTTATTAGCAACATAGATTAGATGTTATCGGAAAAACGCGGTGCTATGTTTTAACAATGAAAGCTTTGAATCCATTAAAGGAAGCCCACAAGCTCTAAAGTTGAACTGATCTGTGAATGTCGAAGCAGTTAGGAAACTAATAAATATTTATAATAGAGCATATTTGAATATTATTTGTTTGTTTGCTAGCTACATTGTATCTGGCAGATATTCGAAGGCAACATTTGTCGACTTAATTAAAAGGTAAATAAATCAACAGCTCTGCTTTGATCTTAGTTTTTGTTTTATATTGGTAATAAATAAAACCGAGCTTGAGCGATGACTGTACTGCCTTAAAATCCAATTATGGCATTTGTATAAATCATTTTTTGTTGACCTTAAAATTTGTGTTGGCCAAAAAATGCCCATAAATACTAGTAGTAGTATTTACATGTTTTGGATGGAGCAATTCGATCACAGCTGTGTGTTTGTGTTTGTAAATCTGAATCCGGTATTAATTCATTGCATGATCGGTGCACTTACTCGTACAATCTCTTAGCCTTTCAAAGCCTGGCCATTGTGTGAGGCTTGCCGCTCTGCTCCTTCTTTGATCTTTCTGCAGGCCGCCTTAATCGTTTCAACTGGTGTCTCCCTCTCCTTGCTAGCCGCTGCTGCTAATTAGCTAAAATAAGGCGGACAATTGTCGGCATTTATACGTGTACGTACGGCATATAGGCGGCAGGCACATACAAGTAGAATAGAAACGCAACGCTTGTTGCGCCATTTTATCAATTAATTCAAAAGCGCCTTACTGCTTGGCTGACGACGCACATCTTGATAGCATTTGTACTAACTCCTAAGATATTATCCAAAGACTTGTCTTGACTTATGTTGCCGCCATTTGGCATTTGTTTTTCCATTGGCGCCATCAACGTTTTAGCTTCAACTTAAAGTTTCGCGTTGATCTTTTCCTTTCTTTTCTTAATTTTCTCGCCTCCCCATTAAGTATAGTTGCCATTTTATCTAATTAACATTTTGCCGTGTGTGCAGTATTTGTACTAATTATTACATATTACCAATGCGTCGCATTGGAAAGTGGCTGTCGTGTCTGTGCCATGTCCGACTTATGTAAAGCCTTAACTTAACTTGATTTTCTGCTAAATTTAAATTGCTGTCGTCGTCGTCGTTGTTGTTGTTGTTGTTACTGTTGTTTGGGTCATTATAGTTATCTATTGTTAGTTTCAGTCGGTCGTTAGGCACTCGACGACTCTGGCGGGCAGCAAACAACTGCCTTCCACTGCACAATTTATCGCCTCCCCCTCTCCCCTCACCCCTCACCACCAACCATGCGTTCCTCGGTTAATTATTACAATTTGAAAGTTTTGCTTTAATTGTTGTTGACTGTTGGCTGCTAGTAGTTGCTGCTTGTTGGCTGGCAGCTTTTAGTTGCAGTTATCTTTGTATCAGTTGTTTTTGTTGTTGCTGCATTTTTATATGCAAATTAGCATTTTGCCAACAAATGCACAACAGCTGTCTTTATCGGTTGTTGCGCATGTTGATTCAACCCCAGCGTCGTCGTTGACACTTGACTATATCACAGATATCTCACATACTATATACAAGTATGCTCAACTGTCCACTTATCCGCAACTGTTGAAAGTGTTGGTAATAAGTTGATCAGATTTAGCATATCTTTCACTCAACGTGATGCACATTTGGTTAGTTGCTGGTGAAAGATGTTATGGGGAAGATGGTCAAAACAGAGATGCTGTGTAAATTGCTTAATACTGACCAGAAAGACTTGTTTGCATTATCTCTTTAAATATCCTTCAAAATAACAAATCAGAAATGGATACTTAGAGCTTGAAGAATAACGAAAAATGTCCTTTTAGATGGCTATGGATGATTATTTAAATTACAAGTAAAATGGATTCCTTAATAAGAGCTAGACTTCGTAGACCCATTTTGCAATGTAGTAAGGTGCTCTAGGGGAGCTCATTGGTGGGCTTCAAACTCGTTTAATAAATATGGTATTTAAAGTCAAGTTCAAAGTCATCATAATGGGCGTTTGTTGTGCATGTGATTACCAATTGGTGGATTGGCACAAAAGTTGCAGTAACGCTTCTTCTGCTTCCTAAAATACCCTTTTAAATTTTATCTAATCGATTTTCAGAAAGAACAACTCTCACACAAAATCCTAATATTTGAATTAGCTTCGATGCTCATTGACTAGTTGGATGAATTAGCAGTGTCTCCATAGTAGTTAGGCATCAGTTATATATAAAAATTGTAGTCCTTAATATCAATTGTTTAGCATTTGCCAACCCAATTATTTATATGAACAGTCTTTCGCTCCACTTCCACTCGCAGCCCACTTATCGTCTGTTTTCTTTCATGACAGTTGTCATGAGTGCTTGAACGACGCCCTTTCTAACCTTTCAACTCGGTGCAATGACTTGTCAAGTTTGAAGCGGCAACTTTCTACAATTAAATTGAAATTGAGAAAAGAAATAAAGTCGAGCGTTAGATATAAAATTAATAAACGAGCTCGATTACAAGACAATGTGTTGGCACGGAGGGAAATTGAGAAAATACTACTTAATAATTATTAATTAGTAGTTGGGGGGAAAAAAGCGTAACAAAACGATCAAAAAATACTGGGCCAGCACTCATGTGTAGAACAAACAGCAAGTGGGAGTAGCTTGTTGAGTGGAGGGGGGTAGGGGGCGAGGGGGGAACTCAAGGCGGCATATGGAGACAAAAGACAAAGACAATCAAGTCAAGCAGTTGTAGGCACATTTGTCCGAGGCCGGCGACAGACTGTGTGGCTGTGGCTCTGGCTCTGGCTGACTATGATGGACCGACAATGATGTGGATAATGTGGATGATGATGGCGATCATGATGATGATGATGATGACTGTGAAATTCACAAGCTTGACCCGCATACCAGTGTGGGGGCCACTCAGTCAGCCAGACAGTCTGCCAAGCAGGCAGTTGCACAATTAGACGAAGCATCTTATGTATGCACTTTGATGAATGTTAATTGAACTTTTCAGTTGTACTTTTAAGCATTGTTCAGCTGCTTATCTAGGAAATGCTCGAAAGCTCTGCTCTTCGCATCCTTGACGGATATCTGTCTTGCAGCTTTAAGTAGCTCAGCATTCCACACTAACTGACCGCAGTTAAGCAAATAACAGTTGACGACGGTTACAAGGAATACTACGCAGGGAGCTTGAAAATCTATATGATTAAAATTCTTTTTAGATTTAGATCATGCCCTGACTCCACCAACAAATAAATAAATGCAGGTAGAAATTTTAAATGTTATGTAATTCAACTAATTTGGAATTAAAAATGGGCCTGTTCAAATACTTCTTTTCCACGCAATAAACTATAAAATAAATAGATGTACTAAATATGTATTACAAGCCCCTATTGGTTGGGTGGAGTAAATGGCGTTAAGTCTTGGTCTAGGTGTAGGAGTAGGAGTTCGTACCTACCCATATGTATTAAAATGGCTATTTTTATACTAGACAAATATTTCAGAAATTGTTTGATTTCTACTATTAGTAGAAATGATTTTTCAATTTCCCCGAATTATTGCCACCGCTATGAATAAGATGGTGTACGGGTTAGAAAAAAGTTTCATAACAGTTCGTTATAGAGCTACTAGCCTGTAGCTGCCATGCACTTTTGCTTCCACTCTGCTCCTCGCTCTATTAACGTGTCTCTATCTGTCTAATTGCCAACACATAGCTGTCAAATTAGCGCGTCGCAAATGGGTCTGCAGCTGTAACACCTCGTCGCTCGCTCTCTCTTCCTCTTGAATGGAGACGAGCCCACGTAGTCGGGTCGATCGGGTTTGGTATTTTATGCAAATGGCTTTTAAAATATATGCACTTTGTCTTTGGCATGAAATTAATATGCGTTTCATTTGTATCTTGTATCTGTTGCAGGCTAATGAAATTTGACACCTTCAACTACCATATTGCGACATTTGATGGTGGCGCGTGCGTGGGCAGCGCATTAGACTTCAAATATTTTATTGATATGTTGAAGGCAGTAACGGGGACTACGACGACGACGACGATAGCAACAATAATAACAACGCAGCAACGTATTGACCACATCGAAGAAGAGCAGCCGAGCGTAGGAGTTGGTTGTTGACCTTTTTGCAGTGCATTTGATATGCCTGCAGCATGTGAGACGTGAGCCGTGAGCCGTGAGCAGTGAGCAGTGAGAAGAGCGCCAACGTTCCAAGCCAACAGACTACAGTAGCGATACAACTACAACCCACACACAATTACACTCACACACTTCAATCACATCACATACCCAGCATGGAGTGCCCAGAGCAGGATGTCATGCTGGATAGCAACGAAGATTTGATGTCTACATCGGGAACATCCACAAATGGCGCTGCCGGTGACACAAATGGTTGTGGCAAGAAATCGGTAAGCAAACGAACCTTAAAGCCAAACTTCCAAGCAATTGGCCCAGTCAAGGATAGCCTAATACCCCTAATGAGTGCGCAGACATAAGCCCAAACAAATGCAGCAACAACAGCGGCAACAGCGGCAAATAAACGGCAGCCATAACGCACAAGAAAATCATGTAAAAAGTCAATAAACCTCACGTGTTAACCCATCTGCGACAACTGGGAGACTACATTTTGAATATTAGGTTCAATCCAATAGTTAGTTCGTCGATTCAACGACGAATGGCTTTCATTGCCTATAGAAGTTTCTAAAGTGGCATCGATAAGATAATACAGATTATGCTTTATCTACATACGAGGTCTGTTCAAAAGAAGAGATGAATTTTGCTTTTTTTTTTCCGAAAAGTATTTATTTATTCATTAAAGTGCATTTTGTCCCCTTTCAAGTAATCCCTCTCAGATATAATGCACTTATACAAGCGCTTCTTCCAATCCTAGAAGAACTTCTAAAATGCGCTTTTCATCAATTGTGACAAGAGGCTTTCCTTTCATGGGTCTTTTCAGTGTTGGGAATAGGAATAAGTCGCCGAAAGCTAAATCTGATGAATACGGTGGTTGAGGCATGATAACGGTGTTGTTTTTGGCCAAATAATCACGAACAACATCAAAATTTAGAAATTTCGGAACAAACTTCGCTGCCACACGTTTCATGCCCAAAACATTCGAGAAAATTGCACGGAAAATTCACATTTCCTTTTCAACAGACCTCGTATATATGTAATGGTCGAATAAATTCGATTATTGGATAATAAGCCTAGACTACACTAGACTCGTATACTTGCTTTTGCTTACATTCAAGGATTGTTTGCCACACCAGTATACACTTTTTAAACTCTCTTAATTAATTTTTTTTCATATTGAATCAATTAAATACTATATATATGTAATATAAAAAACAGATAACAATAGATGAAATGTATTCGCATATTGCAGTACAGAGTTGAGCTTTTTCTGCCATAGTGATACCTGCATTAATGAGTCGCCATTTCTCGACGAAAGTTCTGAATTACAGAACAGCTTATTTTCGATAGAAAAAATGCAATCCGATATGATTTTGTGTTATATAAATATTAACCGTGGTTCAGTTTTCAAATGCCTTGACAACGAACATTCTCTCGGTTTATACAACGGAGTGCAATCTATAGAGAGCCTTAGTCGTTTGACAATAATGTTGCTTGATTAACAAGTAATTATGCGTTAGAAACCAAATAACGATAAATAATTTAAGCAGAAGCTAAAAACCGGGACTAGTACTAACCATAAATGTAGTTAAGGCATTTAACCAATCAACCCAACATAGAAGTTGTTTTAGGTATTAAAAGAAAGGAAATCAGCGCGGTTGCGACTATAAGTTTCCGATAAATTTGACTTTTTTTGTTGGAGCGTGATGCTCTTCTGGAATTAGATGCTGGAACTACTTTCCTATGAAGCTTTAAAACTAAAGAACCAAAATATTACTTAACAAATGGAGTGTACAAATAAAATACACCTCATTTTGTTTTAACACGGTAGATAGGTTTCTAAAAAAGTAGCAGAATTAGTAATTAGTCTTATAGTATTAATACAATTTGAGATAAAATTAAGAAATATATTTTTCAAAAATGTCAAATTGGACGAGTCCGAGTTGAAATTTGGGTTATCATGTATTTAATTTTCAAACTATTATATTTTACAAGCAAAGTTGTAAAATAGTTGTAGAGCAGTACACAGAATTCCGAAAAACAAGCTCTTGTCAGCCCTAGGGTTAACTGTTGTTTTTGTTGCCGCACACAAGACAAATGTGAATGGTGGTGCAATGACTACAAGACGTCAATGGCTATAAAACATGTTGCAGGCTTACTCGCATAGTGCATGAGCAGAAACACACATTGCGCCAATCAACGACAACGCCATCGACATTTATGAAACTTTTTCAAACACTCGTCCACTCATACATACGTACGTTCATTCGCTCAGTTGCCTAGTTAGTCACTCACTCACTCACTCACTCAGTCAGTCAGTCAAGCGTTTCAATATGCAATTGTCGAAGAGCAGAAGCATAAAACGACACGAAATAAAAGCGCATTTGCTTTTGCTTTCGAGCAAACCCGCCGGCAACACCTAAGAGGTTTCCATTGCCTTTCTTAGGCATATCTGAAGAGCCACAGCTGCCACCCACTGGGGCCTGGTCCCTTGCAAAATCAACGCTACGCTAAGTGAAGCGTGGACGAAACACCTCTCGGCCGCTTCCGTCAACAAAAGGGCCCAATAACTATGGCAGTACGTATTGCCCATTGAACGTGGCTGCGGGCCATCACAAGACGGGCAGCTCTCGGCCTTACTTGACGGCCAAAGGCACAAACTGAAACCGAAACCGAAACTGGCCATAGAGCACGCTCTTGAAGCGACCGCGACGATTGTTTCCATGGAAAATTGTTAAAACCATTTGTTGTGGGCTTCAATTCTACGATGCTATTGACTTCTGAATAATTTTCGTGTCTGCAGCTTACGTTACGGTTCGGTTTAATGCAGTAGCAATGGCTAATTATTTCCAGAAACTTTACGGATCATTATGAACCTTTACTCAGGCATACATATATACAAGTAATATACATACATATAGACGTTATGTTAATGGATTGGAATCAGAGCTGGCAGCTGTTGTTAGCCTTTAATTAAAAATACTCATTTCTAACTAAAACTATTAGATAGAATTTGTTTCGTTTAATTCAACGGATTTGGAAGTCAACATTTCAGCTTTTTCGAAAATGTAGCTGTTGTTAGCCCTTAATTAAACATACGAATAAAACGATTAGAATTGTTCGAATTTGTTTCGTTTAACGGACTTTTCAGCTTTCTACAAATAATGTGTACCTAGTCCTCGCTTAAGACTGGAGCTGCGTTCGTAGAAATCCTCAAATCGAATCCTAGCTTAATCCAAAATATGGATATACGTTTCAAGATTTCACCAAACTTTTAAAGCTTCATCCCTATAGTTAAACCATTTATAGGTTCTATTCTTCAGGCTGTTCCTTCAGAGCTTCTGTCATCTGAGGTTGATCTGCTTGCTTACCTTTATCTCCAAACAACTCTTGCACATCATCGTTCCAGTCTTCGAATCTTTGATCTTGAAAATTCTAATTTCACGGAGTTCAGATTGTGGCAAATGTTTTTCGTGGACTTACAACACCTATTGTCAAAAGTTCTACCACTATCTATTCAATGTCTATTCATTTTGTTTTTGGACTGAAAAATGATTAACCTAACGACCTGCCTCTAAAACTTGGAGTCAGTGTGCAAATTATCTGTGCGTGCATTTATAAGTATGAGACATTTTAATTGTAATTCAATAATTAAGTATAACTTTTCTTTGTATTCATTTAATTTCCTCTTCACTTGGAGACAAAGTTTGAGTTTTTAGCAAACACTCAGCCATAAGAACTTTTTTCTCTCTTAAGCGCATTGAAATCTTTTCGTCCTTGGCTAAACTTGGTGTAGTGTATGTAGCCTTTGCAATTCAATTAAACAAAGGAAAATAAATAACTAAGTCGTCCCTGTATTTTCTATAAATTAATCCGCCCTCACATATTTTTTACAATGTTTCTCTCTCTATAAGTCGAATAAGGACTTGACAATGTCAAGGCTTAGCTTGTTTACATAACATCAACTTTATTTTTGCACATGAATTCATAATTTCCGTATAAGTCTACCTCGGCGCTTGCCGATCGAATGCAAACACTCATATTGTAATACTATTGAGTCGGTTCAAGGCAATCGCCAGCTTCGATTTTCAGGCATACAAGTAAGTAAACACTTAATAGGCTTTAAAGCAACTCAAGCTGGCGACGCTGCCCACACCAAGCTGACTGACTTGACAGACACATCTGACAGGCGCCGAGCGATCGTTGTTGTTGTTGTTGTTGGCGCTGACTCCATTGGCTGGCCAATTTGCATATTAAACCCGATGCTCAATTCAATGCAATTGAAACAATTTATTATAATTACTTTATTGCATTTTGCGTTAATTGCAGACTATAACATCGCCCGATCCCACATCGTATGTGACCAAGGCCAGAGTTACGCGACCAACACCGCCGCCACCCTCTTACAACCCCATGCAGTTTGTTCAGATCAAGCCGTGCAATTTATATCAGACAGCACAGCAGCAACTCAAAAAGGCCGAAGAGGTCAAGAAGTTGAAGGAGGTGAAGAAAGAAGAGCCCGAGGAGTGGCAGAATGTAAGTATACACCGAGAAAAAAACTTCAAGGCTTTGTTTTATCGTTTTGGTAATAATACGCAATCCATCAAATAAATATCTCGTCAAATTTATTATATTTCAAAATATTTCATATTACACTCGTATACATATTTTATTTTTATTTGTATAAATTTTTTAAAATCCTTCCTGAGTTGAACAATTCTTAAGTCTTTTAAATTAAACCATGACAGAATAATATCTTATTAAAATGTTGTTTTTAAATTTAAAGTGCCTTTAAAAATTATAAAGATGCGAAAGAGGTTGACAGTTGTCTAGCAAGTTTAATGCTAAAATTAAACTCAAAAAGAAGCTTCCAATCCATCCATTGGCTATACAACTATGTACTATATAATTTGCAAAATCTTTATTTATTCATCAACATCACATTGACATGTACCAACGCTTTTTCCAATCCTATAAGAACTCAAAAATTATATTCTGGAATTTCGTTCAGTATATTTTTCTATTAGACTTGAATATCCTAACATGTATTGAAACGTGTAAACCGATGCTGCCAAAGAAAGTTTTATTGATTGATCCATTCGAAATACCAACAGCAGCAGAAATGTCCCTAATTTTCTATCGACGATTTTTGAACACCAACTTTTTAAGTTGCTTTATGTGCTGTTCATCACTTGATGCTCTTAATCGTGTTGGATGTGTTTCATTCTGATCACTATTACGACCGTCTGTAAACAGTTTATGGTTTAAAGATATGTTTTCGACATTTCCGAAAGCCTTCTGCAGCAATCTTAACGTTTCGGTTTCTGAAATTACATTCTTTACACAAAATTTAACCGAACTTCTTTGTTGAATCATTGGACATTATAAAAATCGATAAAAATCAGTTTTAGAAGCACAAGCCCACATAGATATGTAAGCAATGAAGGTAGTGGTGTGACACAGTGATAGAGTTGCCAGCTTACACAAAAAAAAATTATAATTCCGATTAGTACATAATTAAAAACAAAACGCTGAGTTTATTGATTAACGTGACTTATTTTGATTGAAGATTTCACATGGTTAGCCTACAATTCTAATTCGTACCCCAATTCCCAGCTATATAAACTAAAATTTATTAGAATCGGACATTATTCAAATAATTTGTACAGCAATAGCGAAAAGAGGAAGTGAAAAGCCAATATAATAAGAATATTTATTTTTGTTTTTCTGACATGCTAATCAAGTTTGACGTATTTGTGTACCAATTAATAAGTTTTAAATCTAAAATATATACGAAAGTTAAGTAATATATATAAATATATTAAACCGAAGAAACATTCTAGTCGCTGGAATTGGAGTATCTTGGTGCTATAATAGTTGAGCGCTTTGCTAGTTAGGCTAAAATGCATATCTCTCTTGTATATCCAAGATACCAAGATTATCTTTCTTAGAAAGAGTTTTTTTTTTTGCAATAATAATAGAATAATATTCAGTTGTCTTCTGCCTGGACCATTCAGAACACCAGGTCAGGGATGATCTTAATGAATAAAAGTCGAAGAGCTTACTTCTCAAGACTTTAGAGACCTTACATGTTTTCTGAATGATCGTCTATATGACACCCGATTCTTCTTGAATTAATTTCATATTCAGCTCTTTCTTTGGGTGTAGTAATGTGTATGTATGTTGGAGAGGCAGTTAAGAGACGCTGACAAGACGATTATGCGGTGCAGACGCAACGGAAGTGTTAAAAGCAATGTCGCATTTTATCTTACCATAAGCCATTGTTGGCAAGATCACACGACGAGCTTAAGCAACGCAGTGTACCAGTATTTAAGAGATCGTGACAAATTTCTAAATCGCTCGTTGACATTTTTTCGCATACGTTCAACTTATCGCGCACTCAAGTCACAACAATTGGCCAGTCAAGATAAACAGAGCTTGGGCTTAGATTGTGGCTTGGGTTGTGGCTTTGACTCCGACTGACTGACTGACTGACTGGTTGGTTGGTTGGTTGTGTTGACTTGGCCAGCGCTCCAGTTTCCAATGCACGTCGTCGCCCATTCGGATTATGCAATGTGGCTGTTACCATTTTGTAGTTCAATTTGATAGTTTGCAGTTTTTGCCTTTTACACAATTTAACGTAACATGCAAATGTGCTGGCACACTCTTAGAGCTAAACGCGTCACCATATGGGGGGCTCCGTTTTGACGTGACTGTACTTCATTACCTAATCAGCTGTTGCTCTGCTGCAGCGTTGCATTTCAAATGTTTTTGACGGATTTGATTTATTGGCTATGGCTGTGGGGCAATACTGGACACAAATCTCAACATTGCGACTCTGCTCCATACTTTTTGGATTTGTCGATTTCTCAGACATAACTCTTGTTTTATTGTTTTATGCGAAATCTATTAAAATGCGCGTAGCGTACGGCACTGTTTACTGGCGCCTAATGATGGGAAAGGAAGTCCAAAAGAAGCCGTTTTAATGGCCTTTTAGTCGACGACAAACGTGTCGCACTTTTTATTTTTTATTTTTTGTCTGCTTCTGTCTTTTTGGAAATTTGGTGAACTCTACATACGAGTGCTTGTGCGAAAACTTTTCAATCAGTTGAAAGTTTGGCCAAAGTTTGCGGCTCTTAATTCAAATAGAGCGGCTTACATGCTGGCAAAAGTTAGTTTGGCCAACTTTTCAAGCATTTTGTATTTGAATAGATACAGAAACCATATTAATATTTATGGGATTAAAGTCGAGCTAAAAAGTAATTTAAATATCGCTGAAACGTTATGTGATGCTGAAGTGAATGAATAATACAAACAAAAATAAAGTTTATAAAGTTCTACGGATTAGGGTAGTACTAGTTTTATAAACAATTATAAATCATTACAAGCACAAGAAAAATAGAAACCCTATCATTTCTTTAACAGTTTGTAAGTTATGTTGGCCCTATTTTTGTTTATGACTTGGAAATGCGATTTGGTTTTTGTGATAATTTTGTACATGCATGTACTATTGAGACGGAAATGTGAGAAGTTTATCTCCAGTTCAGTTCATAGTCTGTGCAAAAACTATGCCCGCAAGTAAATAAGAGGAAAATACGATGAAGGCCCAAATCTTGCGAGTATATAAAAAAACAAACAATCGCGACACATTTCACCTTTGTCACGTCTCTTGGTCAGCCGTAAACCAAGCACAACTTTTTAATTGCGAGCGAAATCTTTTTCACTTTTTCACACAAACACTCACATTAAGTGAAAAGTACATTGGTTTATTTATTTTGATGCTAACTTTCGCTTCTCTTCTACATTCAAAAGAACCTTGACAATTGGAAATCATCGCGGCGAAAACGTGTCGAACACATCATTGATCGTGTGGTGGAAACGAAAAAACTCGAACTGGAGGAACATGATCGCATGCGCCGAAAATCGAAAACATTTACCGAAATGATGGAGGAAAGGTGGGCATCCAGTTGTGATACTGACACAGAAGTATTGAAGATTAATGTTCTATTTCAACTCCCTATAGAGCCGAACGGGGAGGCTCTCGTGCACGGGCTAAGCTGGCCTCTCTGGCCGTCTACAACGAGGACGAGGCAAATGATTTCAGCGACTTGGGCATCGGCACGAGCAGTGCCAGCGGCAAGAGCAGTCTATCGGAGGATTACGACAACAACAGCGTTATGGTGAGTAGATGAACATGTTGAGGGCCCAGTATGGAAGTGCTAAAGCAATAAATAATAATAAACAACAATAAAAAAATTGAAATAAATAGCGAAAAAAGCGCGAACCTAAATGCGAGCAAATATTTGACATCATTAGCACAAATTTTGCGGCCATTGTCATTGTTGTTGATTCATTTTGCTTTTCATTTGTCATGTTTTCATTTGCTTTTCTTTTTTGTTGTGTGTGTTTTTGCCACACATTTTGCTTCTTTTCTTTCCAACTCTATTTTCGCCATAATCAATTGTGGCGATTGTTGTTGCTGTTGTTGTCGGTGTCGTCTTTATTGTTGTCAAAACGTTTATAAACAATTACAAATTACCAATTAAATCTAATTTACAAAACAACCAACCCAATGACTGCCATAAAAAATTGCCTGCTGTCGCTTTCAATTGAGCTCGAAAGTGTTGGCAACGACGAGCGTTAATAATAAAATAATAATAAAAGAAAATTGTTTATTAATCAAATGTGCGCAATCACAATGGGAATAAAACCCAACAAACCAGACCAGAAAATAAAAACGAGTGCATTTCACATCGCCATGTTGTTGTGATTGAGCAATTAGACGCGCTTGTCACAAACACAAAATCAACCATAAAATTTATAATATTTATTTATGTCAGTTCACGGCACGAGTTCATGATGCGATCGAGCAGACGAGTCCGTGCCCGTCGTTACATATTCGAGCAGATGTTTGGCAAGGCTACAAGATCGAACTGAACAAGTGTTTTACGTTTTGATGAGCCAAAAACTATAAAAAGTGATCTAATCAATGATTGTTTAGCAGTGTCGAGCCTTAACAACAGCAGAGCGATTCAATGATTACCCATAATGGGTTACACCTAGCCTTAAAGCTTTGTAAAATAAATGTGTTTCATGTGGGAATTGGAGATTAAACTTAAATTTAAACGGGAAAAATGAACAAACTTTCCCTTTCTTGGGCGTAGGAGAATCTGGAGACCAAGTTTGGTTATTCTACCTCTTATACTTTCTGTGATCCTTGCGTTCATACAGACAGACGGACAGACAGACAGACGGACATGGCTATATCGACACCTTCTGCGTGTTACATACATTCGCACAAAACTAATATACCCTTTTACCCTTTGGGTACAGGGCATAAAAATAAATTCAAATTTTAGAACAATAATAAATAACTCATTAAATAAAAAAATTACCCACAAATATCAGAGAATCTGTGAAGACAAGCGATCTTCTGTGTCACAGAAATGCCAAGAAATTTAGCTTTTTAGCTAGCTTTTTTTTTTTTTTTTTTTTAAAAAAAGGCTTAAATAATATTATTATTATATATTATATATTATTATATTATATTATTATATTATATATTATATTATCTTCAAAACTGTTTGATTTTTATATTTTTTATATATTTTTCAAATTCCTAATCTCTTTCTTTCTTCCATTTACTCGCCCCATTCAAAAACAGAGCGACCATGCTGCCGAGCTGGACAAAGCGATTGGCGCTAATGGTGGCGCTGCCAGCATTGAGGAGCAACAGAATCATATCAATAGCAACAATAAGCCCACAACATCGTCCACCTCCAAGGGGGCCAATGCTGCTGCCATGCGCGAGTACATATCATCACCGGGCTATGACACCTCATCCAGCACCGCGCCCGCCAGCTCACCCGATCCCTGTGAGTACACGTACGAGGGCGCCATACAGGACTATAAGCAGCGCGTCCAACGCGCTAGCAACAGTGTCAATAAGCCGCCAGCTGCGAACAATAACATGAAGACAACTAATAGCAATGGCGAGCACTCAGAGATTGCGTATCCCACACGACGTGGCAGCAAAATTGAGGATCGCTTGAGCGGCTTTGAGGTGACCTCTCCGAGTGATACACAGGAGGGTGTTGAGAAGCAAAAAGTCGATGTGCCCAAGGTGGACATTTCCAAGCGCAAGGAGATTTTTGAGCAACGCGAACAGGGTGAGCCGAAGAACAGCAATGGCCTGCCACCCAAGGTGGTACTTCGTGACCGATTCAATGCCCCAGCTGTGCCACTGACCAATGGCAATGCAGTCGCGATGCCAGAGCCCGCTGCCAAGAAGGAGGTGAAGCGCCTTTCGGGCGATCTTACCAGCATACGCGATCGCATGCAGAGCCTGGAGCAGCAGCGCAATGCGTTCAATGCCAGCAAGAGTGTCGATGTTCCCGTTCCGCCCCTTAAACAGCGCTTGTCCAGTCTACAAAATGCCGTTACCAAAGAGGAGCAGCAGAAGAAACCACCGCTGGTGGCGCTCATTGATGCGCGTCAGCTGGAGATAATGCGTGGCGAGGAAGAGCGCATGCGACAACAGCAAAAACTGAGCGCACCAGCACCCCCGCCACCTGCGCTCATTGTGGAGGAGCCTCCGGTACCGCCGGCATCAAGTGGAACTAACGATGACAGCGGCATCCAGGCAGACAACGAGGATATGCTGCTGCAAAAAGAACAGGAGCAGCAGTTGAATGCGGCCATAGCAGCTCTAGCGCTGGAGGAACGTCAGCTGGAGGAGGCAGCCAATGCGGTCAATCAAATTGAGCAGGAGTTTGCTGAACTGACGGACCTAAATCCGGCCCCACTGACGACTGCGCCGATCAACAAGCCCCAACTGCCGCCACCGCCAGCGCAATCACAGCCAGCGCCGCAGCAGTCGCAACAGCAGCAGCCGCAACCGCAGCCGCGGGATATGGAATTTAGTGTAAGTTCTACTAACAATTTTATACAAAACGAACAAATCGAACCCACTATAAATAGTCCCAAAGAAGCGGTTACAGTTAGTGGCAATGTTGTAGTAGCTTCCGCCATTGGCGATGTAGTTTCGGTGTCGGGCAATCCTTCCCAATCCACTTCTTCCCCTTCTTCCAACGCCAACTGTAATTTGCGTAGAAAGCCCTCCAACGAAATGGTTCATGCGCGTAATTTGCTCAAAATGTTCAAGGAGACATTTCAGAATGACATTGAACTGGACGAGGCGGCTGAAAATGAGATTGCAGCACCCGTTATCACTAGCCCCGCTCCCCCCAGTGGTGCCACTCCAGCACCTATAAGTGGCACACCCGCCTCAACAGGCACCGTGGTGACCCAAATCTTTGACTTTACCAAGCCAAGCAAACCAACACCACCTAATTCTCCCACTGTGGGCCAGCACCCTCATATTACGCGCAGCAGCACCACCACCACCACCACCACAACCAGTCCCCAAGGTCCCAATGCTGCACCACCTACACAAATACCACGCGCTATTGCTGTGGGCAATCCCATAGGCAAACCACCCATGTCACCCAAGGCCCTGCGCTACAATCCCAAAGCAGTGTCGGTGGCTGCTCCCCAAAGTTCACCGCCCAGTGCTGCAGCTCAGCAATTTAGCATCAATGGTCGTGTCGAGATCTTCAATTCGCGACAGATGGAGAAACCACCAACGCCAACGTTGCCGCCAAAGCGGACTCAGCATGCCGCATTGACACAATTATCCACAGCCAAAGAGCAGATCAATTTACAGCAGCCAGCAACCGCATTGCAGGCAGGCAGCGAAGCGTTGACAGTCAATGAACCACTGCGTACCACTGAAGGCAATGCTGAAGTTGTCGTTTGCGCGCCACCCGTTACCATTGTCAATCCCGATGAGTTGCCGAAACCCAATACGGTTAAGGCACTTTCCAGCTGCTTTGTCAAGGCGGAGGCACCACCGCAGCCACTGCCCAAGCCATTGCCACGCAGTCGCATACCGCAAATAACACCGCCGCAATCACCAACGCCGGCGAAGCGGCAAAGTGTGCCAACGCCAACACAAGATGTCACCGATAATGCAGTGCATGTGGAGCTTCGCCATTGGGGAAGCGATCAGGAGCCAGCGCGTCAGCACAGCTCGATCATTTCGAGCTGCTCTGGGGACTATGCGCCAGTGGTTGGCCAAACGAAGGCGATTGTGCACTCTCCACCCAGCAATGCTATTGCGGTACCACCTAAGCCGTTAACCCGCTCCAAACCAGTGACGAAAGCACCTAACAGCGACCCCTTGGCTCCAAATGATTCAATGAAACCGCAGGTGACGCGACGATCTGATATGCCCGCTCTACCTTCATGCGCCCCAAACGAGTCCAGTCTCTTTAAGCTGGCTACCTCCGCGCCCAGTTCTCCCGTATCGCCACGTGCTCTGGAAGCCGAGGTAGCGCTCTGTCAGCAATTTCTCAGCAGTCAGGCACCCACGGGACTAGCCATATCCCCTGAGGACAGCGTTTACATGCGACAACAAACCATCGAGGAGCTGCCCTGTGATAAAGTCGATGTGCATAAGGAACCGCTGCCCTGTACGGGCTTTCAGGATGTCTCAATGGCTGAGGTACGACGCTGCGACGGATATGAGGCGGCGCCCAAGCAGGTGGAACCAGAAATCGTACCCTCCGAAGCAGATATTGCGCTCTGCACCGGATTTCTTGATAGTCTGGCAACGTGTGCAACGGCCAAGCGGCCGTCGTGTCTACCTCAGCGTCAACGCACGGTTGAGGAGCCTCTATGTGAATCCATCGATGTGCACAAAATGCCAGCACCAGCTACAGGCTTTCAGGACATAAGCGAAGCCGATGTGAAACGTTGCGATAATCTGGGAGCTGCTGCCCCCTCTAAGAATAAGACCCCCAGCTCTCCCATCATGGTGGCACGCGCTGCGCATTCGAAGGCGTTGATCGATACGTGCGAGCAAATCATTGCTGAGGAACGTTTGGCCAGCAGTCAAATGATGAATGCATCGCTTCCGGATACTCCGAAGACCTCGACGCCGCTACTGGCGCGAAAATCAAAAATACCAATACCCAAACCCTGTTGTATCTCGTCCTCTGGCACAGACTCCATTCAACGTGTCGGCTATGCGCCAGCTGAGAAAGAAGCTCCGCCAACGCCCAAAGATGACAATCTACTGATTGCGCGCACGCACGTGGTGGAGACGCAAATCAAGGTGACCACCACCACTCCGCCCAGCTCACCGAAACCGGCGGAAACACAAAGTCCAACTCCTCCAACGAAGGAGAAGAAGACGAAAAATATATTCGATTTCTTGCGCCGCAATTTCGGACATCATGAAGAGCCCAATGCAACCACTACACTGAACGAAACTATTGCGCCCACTGTGGTCCTAACGAGCACACGTAGCGGCGTCGATGTCGTCAATCCGGACGAGTTTGTCAAGGTGGATAATTCCAAATTCTATGTACCCAGCGAAGAACCACCTCCGTTACCCAAAACACCCGCACCCGTAAACATTGAAATACGAAAGACCATAACAACGGATGAGATAGTAGAGGAGAATGCCACGGAGACGGAATTGACGCAAGAGATTAACGATATGCTCGATGATGAGATCAATAAACTGGAGGTGGGAGGAGGTGATCGTGGTGTTGGCATGCATGGTGCAGGCACCAAGTAAATGGAACATCAATGGCGAACTCAGGATCTAAAAGATCCCAATCAGATATGCATACTATAATTGATTGGACGAACTGCTTTACTAAATAATTCGCAATGAAAGTGGATTCGAAAAATGGTGGATTTTGGAGAGTTACAGTTTTGATATTTTGAAAAAGAAAGAAATAAAGAAGCATGACAAGAACCTCGAAAGTCTTAAACTCGAATAAATGAACTCAACTCAACTCAGTTTCTCATAGTACTATAGTACTTCCGAGAATGATACTTTAAAAAAAAGAATTACAAATACAAGGTGCAGCAGGCTTAAAAACTTCGAATTTAATTTTAAAATGATTTCGTTATCATTTAAAAGCGTTTTCTATTATTTCGTTTTACATTTTGTTGTGGGCTCAAGCTACGTAAGCTACAGTTTTCGTATGATTTTATTTTTTTTTTTGTTCAACAATTACTAAAACCCAACTTTTTATGTATAAAATCGAACAATTTATTTATGTAAAAAATGTCAAAAATATGCTTATGTTTATTTTTATAAATGAGTAAAAAAAGAACGAACAAAGAATTTTACTACACAATTACACCTCAAAAAGCATACCAAATAATAAAAAACCGAAAGGAAAAAGGAATAAATATTGTTGTGCTGTGTTTTGTCTATACATAAAACGAACATGTTCCATTGGCAACAGAAAAGAAAATCAAAGAAAAAGTTCATTTTATCATCGAAAAGAGAAAAAAGAAAAACCATACGAGTACTCGCACAACAAATCCATTTCAAATGTTTGAATTAAGCACTGCTTGGCGGGCGACTGCTTGAGCTACCGGTACGCCATGCAGTGTGCGCTGCAAACAACTGTCGCTGTTAAGTTTACATTTCTATTTAACATTGCTGTGCTGCTGCCCGTCGTCGCGACGCGTCGTTGGTGTCTGTTCTATACTCTACTCTTATTGTTTCTGATCTATGTATGTATGTGCTACAACAATTTTGCTGCCCATATCTTTAGCGTAAGTAAGTGAAACCAGACTTCAACTATTAAGACACTAACATTTAATCGTAAGCGTAAATTGTGTTCTCTTGTATCTCTGTTTATACCAATATCTAAAACCCATGATCATAAAATCGTGTGCATATCTCTTTACATGCCTTGCGCGCTCGCTGTGCACTTTACTATATAATGCTGGCTAAAATGTACAAATATTAAACCATACCATTTAAATTTAATGCAGTTACATAGCTTACATGCTTACTGCCAGCAAAAATTATTGCAAGTTTACAATTTCCGAGGTAAGCGGTTGTCTCTCACTCTCTCCATTTTCTGTTCTGTTCTGTAGTACATATTTGTCTATCTACTTGCGTTTATGTATTGTGAATTCCGTTTTGTATTTACATTTTAAGTTCCCTCATGCATGCTTAGTATCTTAGCGCCTATTTAAGAAGCCAAAAGTCACAGACCACACATTTCTAGGCTTCTTTAGTTCAACAGTGCGTTGCATACATCTAGGCGCTGTTAACACACCCGCATTGCTATCAGTCCATCCCTTTTGTTCAATTTTCGTCGTATAGTCGCTTTATCTAAACGACCGCTTCCAATGCTCCCCTGTGCCATAGTTGCGCTTAGTCGCCTTTGGGCCATCAACTGTTTAGTTAACGTTGCGCTCGCATTCCACACAAGTGCAAACATCCATATCTGCATACATACATACATACATACAAGTATATGTATTTGCCAACATTTGCGCCTTCACGGGTGTTTATCTTTATGACAATAGTAATCAAAAATAAATAAATACGCGACGGGAAATATCGAATACAGAACCCAGAATACAGCGAAGCCATTCATTAGATTGCGTCGATCGAAAAGCAGTGGTAAGAGCTCGCTCGTGCAGATCAGTCGCGGAAATCGAGGCCTAAAACGTACTCGTAGTGAAGGGACACATAAATATATCTGTGATCTGAACAGATCATTCCAATCGACTTGTATGCTATTTTTATTTTGAGTCAAGTTGTGGGCCATTCATTGATTTCTTGCCCACTTAAAAACCAATAAAAACAAGGTGAAGGTACTTGAGTTCCCAGAAAAACGTTCGGAATGCAAATATAATTCGAAGAAAACGTACAGTTGTGGTTATGGTTGTGAATGCAAGTCTTATTTCGTATTAATTATTAAATATAGCTACAAATCCTCCACAAAGCTAGAAATAGGGAAAAAATAATTAAATAGGTGAATGAATTTAAACGAGACTAAAGCCTGTTCAAAATATCGTACAACTAGATTTATCGTAAACTTTGTTCAGTTTCAGTTTTTCTTCAAAGAAAATGTGACCTCAGTGAATATCTAGCAATCTAACGTTCACTAAATGCTATTAAATACTTTTTATAAATAGTCTTCAACCCAAGCTATCCACATATTTGATATCTATGAACATTATATAAACCTAGCACCGAGAACTTTTGGACCATAACAGCTATGGACTTCACATTTTTCTATCTGAGAGACAGAGCAAGTGTATTACAAAATAATTTAAAGCCATAGGAACGATCGATGCAAATAGTATTGTTAAAAGAATAAGCTCTTTTGTGAAATGCAAATCTGGTATGTATGAGTGCCCCAGGATTTTCAGGGATTCATTAAAATCGACGCAATATTACATATAACTGCTCTGGAACGATCTGTGCAGAAATCAATCGTTTTACCAATACATAACTTTTCTGGTTATTTCGGAAGCAGATTTGTTTCTTATAGTGCCGCTTCAGCTTCATAGTCAAAAGCTTTTATTTAATTGATGAACTACACCTAATTCTGTTTTTACACGGTAAATTGATTCCAGAAACAACCTTGTAAAAAAGAATATGATCAAAAAATAATATACCTGTATGCAAAAATAGAAATATATATGAAATTTTTAATTTTCAAACCGTGTTATATCAAAATCGTGTAAAGAAAGACCGTGTAAAAACAGAATTAGGTGTATATCATAAAGCTGCCATATTTTAGTTTATATTACTACGATCCTTCAATTAGACTTTGTAGCTTTCAATTCGAAAATATTGATAAAAGAAATGACACAACTCTTTGGAGAAAATCGGTTGAGAGAATGGTTTTAGTGCCGACTAACGACTTAATTCCTTACCAAGTACTTATTACATACCACTTACATACACACATACGTACATGGGTAGCTAGTACAAAGATACATACATACATGTACACATGTGGGTTAAGCTATCAACAGCTTTTTTATGGCAAAGCGGAACACTTGATAGGAATTGAAGAGTGCAATTAGCACTTGAAAGTTGTAGTACTTGTACAAATACATGCGCCATTTATTTCCATGCTAGCTTTATATGTACATATGTGTATCAAGCGACTTGTCTTTTGTAAATATATACATACTTATCTGTACAGTAGAAACCTATATACTTGTATGTACCTACATGGTTACACATCATACCCCTGTTATAAATGCAAAATTCTAATTACAAAAGGTTCGACATTGTGTTTGTTGCTTTTTATTGAGATTGATTGAGTTTTAGTTAAAACTGTTTTATTTGTTGTTGCTGTTGTTATTTACTTATCAACTTTGTTTACCTTACAACCTTTTATCACCCTTTTTTTGCAATCAAGCGGCTATGTAAACTAACTTAATTAAAACTCATGCGCCTGTGACGCATTCTTTTTTTGTCTCTTTTTCGCTTGACGCTTTTCTCGCTGGCTCGCTCGCTCGCTCACTCGCATGATTCCACAGATCAACGAAGCTCTTGAACTGGCGCTGGAAGCTATCGATAGGGAGGCGCAACGAAGCGTTGCAACTAAGCACAAGATGGAGAAGGTAGAGAAGCAACAGGGAGAGCAGGAGAAGATGGTGGAGAAGCAGGAGCAGGAGCAGGAGGAGGAGGAGGAGGAGGGGGGGAATGTGAAGGAGCAGAATCAAAAACAAAAGAACCCAGATGACGAAATTGTTGATGCAATGCCAAATAAAACCGATGAGGAGAAGAAGAAGCTGCAACAGAAAGGAGAGGAGGAGGCGGAGAAAGAGAAGGAAGAGCCGCAGCAGCAACATGCGGCAGAACAAACAAATGCAACAGCAATGGAACCCATCTATGAGAACATTAGCTCGACTATATCTATGCACGAAGTAGATAATGAACAGCCGCCAGCGATGATAGCCAATAGACGAAGAAGAAGCATTCCAAATAAGAACAACAACAACAGCAACAGCAACAATAACAATAATGATATGCATAATCAAATTATTAATCAAACAAACAGCAACAACAACTGCAATAATCAAACAGACAAACACGTGGTAACAATAACAACAACAACAACAGCTTTAAGTGCGGCATCAACAGCAACAACAACAACAACAGGCAACGACGCCGAACCCTACTATCAAGTGCCCAAAGCCCTGGAGCCCTACTATGATGCCCCAAAACATTTGCGACCCATACCCGTCTACGAGAACATCGAAATCTTCTACACTGGTCTGGATGCGGCCCAGCTGGCCAACGGCCACAATGGGATCACAACAAACGGTAGCAGCATCAGCAATGCCATGGAACCGCCCAAAGAAAAACCACCACCACCGCCCACCGAGAGTCCACCGCCCGTGCCTCCAGCCACAGCGGAGGACGAACTGGATGGTGGTGGCAACATGGACACCTGGTCATCGGACAACACCTACGAGACGATTGCGGGGAGCACGCGCCGCCAACAGCTGAGCGAAGTGCCGCCCCAGCCATCGCCGCCCATCAAGCGCATGAACTCTACGAAGCGCATCAAGAAGGAGTTGCGGAACAAGCGCTCCAGTTTCTTGGGCATCGAAACGGGCGGCGATCTGGATGATGTGGAGAGCTATTTGGAGTTAACAGTGGCACCACCGCCGGACATGGCCCAGCTGCTGCAGGAGGAGCGTCGTCTGGAGAAGCAATTGTACATCAAAGCGGGTCTATGCGATAGTTCAGATACAGGTTAGTAAAGTTAAAAGAAAAACTTTTAAAAAATTCGTATCTCTAGCATTCAAAAATAACAGCAAAAGCTGCTTCCTGCACTGCAATAGCACTGCTTGCCTGTTGATTACGTTTATTTCCAGTCCGAATTTATCAGAGAAAAAAAAAAACAAATAAAAATAGGTAGACACTGGAATATTAATAACCAAGGTGATACTACATTCTTTCGATTAATAATACTATACTACTAGACCCACTTTTAACGGTTCAACATACTCTTCAACAAAGCTGCTTCCTGCACTGCAATAGCAGGCAAGCAATCCTGTTGATTACGTTTATTTCCAATGAGAATTTTTCAAAAAGAAAAAACAAAATAAAATAGATTGACTCTGGAATAATAATAACCTAGGACATACTATACTACTATGTGTACTACTAGACACATTTTTAACATATGATGGTATTTTTTTTATTTTATTTTTATTTTTGATCAATCAGTCAATCAATCGCATCAGATATGGAAATTCTACAACCTGTTTTTACACCTACAAATTAAAGGACTCTCTTATATTTTCCAAAACAGACAGGTGTACAGTCATTTAGGGTGCAAATGCAAAGAAAAAAAGAATCAATAGAGCTTGAAAATGAACTGCCATAAAAGCAAATGGGCAAATCACTGTGACGTTTACCAGGCATGCTCAGAGGGTTTCTGCGACTAGGGGCTGCCCGCGAGGTTAAGTATAAATAATCCGATTAGTGTGTGTCTCCGCAGACCGAAAGTGTGAGGGGTGTTAGTTACAACTAGACACTCAGAGGAGATGAGCGATCTGGGTACGGCTTTCAAATCTTATAGAATTCGCAAAACAATTTGAATAACAGCTAAATTCATTTCTATTAAAACTAATAAGTAGACGATGAAAAGCAACAACTGACTGAGCTGACAACATTAATTAAACACTTTGAATAAATTTAAAAATGACTCGTCGAGCCTGCCAAATAAAAATTTAATCGTTAATACAAAAAGAAAATCAATCAAACCATTTTTGTACATCTTGGGACTTTAAAGGTTTTAATCGGATTACATTACATAAAAAATTTAAAATAAATTAAATAGAAAAATAGGAGTCGCGCGATAAAAAACAACTTTTAAATGAAAGCAGAACTCATTAGGTTTTAAAAAACTAAAAGACCTTAACCAGGGAAGAAGATCGGAAGTTAAAAGCAATCCTCGAAACTATTCGCAGCATATGTGGTTGGTTACTTAAAAAACAAAAACAGGAAAATAAACACAAATTAAGTGTAATTTTAGTTCACCTTACATCATATGGGAATCTAAGTACTGAAAGCAAACTACTTGTAGAAATTACAATTGCAATTAGACGATATAAGGAGAATATAAAACAAATACGCACCCATTGTGATTCGTTTTTCAGATGAAACTCCATCTCAACTAAGTAATGGGATAGAAAATAACACAATGTGCATTAAGATTCGGTTTTGGATAGAAAACGTATTACTGTGGACACGTCTTTTAAGAAGTTTATTTAAAGAAAATCGATATGTGCTGATCCACTTGTAGTTCCCAATCACCCAAACCCAATCAACCAAACCCAATCATTCACACACTCATTATTTTTGCTTTGTCAGGTGAAAGTCGAGACTCTGGCGTCTCGGAGAACCACTCGCGTCAGAGTAGCGAGCACTACACGAACTCCTCGGAGGAGAATGACACGCATTCGGACACGCCGCCACCACCACCGCACAGTCTCAAGCCCAGCAACAAAGAGGTGATCTACCAGAATGAGCAGGCACTGCTGAGTGTGGCGACGGCGGCACAGACGCCCCTCCTCCAGACCGTGAAGGGCAACTCGGCCGAGTCCTGGACAGAGTCGGCCACAGCAGCCGCAGCGGCCACACAATCCCTAACCGAGGCCACGGCTACGGCGAATGCCAAGATGCTGTCCATCGAGGAGAAAATTCGCGAGCAGGGCGAGGTGTTGCGGGTGGAGCGCGAGTTGCTTCACTTTTCGGTAAGTGTTGTGGGCATCTGGACACCTGGTCCGTCTGGTCATCAAGCGATCTAATCCCAAGCATTACTTACAGCAGGAGGAGCTGAAGCGTCAGCGCGAGAACTTGCTGCTGCGCGAGAACTTGGCGCGGCGGGAGCTGCAACATGGCGCCAAGATGCTGATGTCCAACAATCGGCGCTCGCTGCAGGATCTGCACAACGGCATCATCGGCAACGGCATGCTGAGCGCCTTCCAGCCGCCCCAAGCGGTCTTACTGCAATACCAGCAGCAGCAGCAACAGCAGATCTATGCGAATGTGGCGCATCTGCAGCAGCACCAGCAACAGCAATACTACCAGCATGTGGAGTCCGACTATCGCAAGTCCATGTCGGACTTGAACGAGTTCTCCAAGCGGCTCATGTTGCCGCCACCCACGCCGCCCACCAAACCGCTGCGTGCCATGCACATAGCCACCAACGGCAATGGTGGTGTTGGCATCCTGGAGCCAGACTACGCCAGTGCCCGACAGCGCCACTCGCTGACCGCCGCACAGAGCAACGTCGCCGCCACCGCCGTCTACGGCGGCTCCCTTGTCAAGATTGCCGGCGCCCCATTGGCCGCCACACCCCGTGCCCCCGCCAACAACTACATTTATCATCACCAGTCGGCACAGAACCTGAGTCAGTTGTCCGCGGCTGCACCAACAGCTGCTCCCCGGGAGGGGAACATGTCCCGCAATACGCTGCACGCGTTGAGTGCCACGCCCAAGCCCAAGTACACGGATGGTTGGGTGCAGGTGCAGCAGCGGAAAAACTTTGACACCAATTTGGCCAACGATCCGGCCTGGCTCTCAGCCTATCAGCAGAAGCGCAAGTCCATGCCCGACTACAACGGACAGGCATACAACAATGCTGGCAGCAATCATTGGCTTGTCCAGGAGGCCGAGCAGCGACGTCTGCTGGAACAGCAACAGCAACAACAACAACAGCAGCACAGCAGACGCTCCATGCCCACAACAAATGGCAAATCCAATGGCAAGCCCCTGCCCGACTCCATTATACAAACCCTGACTGAGCGCGTCCAAAGCAAGGGCATTGGGGAACGCAAACGGTGGGTGTCCGCAGCTTTTCAATCATCAAAATCTGCATTCTATTTTTTGGGCTTCTACATATAATTTGAATGCTTGTTAGGGTACTGTAAAGCTATTTGTTTTGTTAATTTTCAAGTAGTCTGTGAAAAGAAATTCAGAAACTAGTTTTCTCTGGCAGAATAGAGTTATTTTGTTAAATCTTTATTCTTTATTTAAGATCTGTTCTAAGGAGGACAATTATTAAATTATAAGAATAGAGTTCTTCAAGAAACATATCTTTTTTCAGGCCCTATAGTAGATAGGTCCTATTAGTGCAGAAAATGTTAAAGAAGATTTTTAGACTCTTCTCCATATTCAACATTTTTTGTTGAAGTGACAATCTTTTAATAAGCCGCTCGCTGCTGACTGAAAACCCAAGTATAAAATACATTTCTTAACAGATAACATTTCATAGGGCTTTTAAAAAGTTGTAATATAAAGAAGGACTTGCAAATTTAATATATTCTTATCTGATCTTTAGTAAAACAGGTTTTTGTATTTGACCCTACTCGCATTATATTAAGGGTATTTTATAAAGAAAAGTAGAGTACACCTAATTCTGTTTTTACATTGGTTCTATTGATTTTATGCAAAAATAGGTGATTGGTTCCTTATCTCTAAAGAAATATATATGCAACTTTTAGTTTTCAAACCGTCTAAAAAAGAGCGCGTAAAAACAGGATTAGGTGTATACTTCCTAAGTTAATATTCAATATGTTCAATCTACTTAAAATCTTGAAAACCACAAATACGCGTTTAGGTGCCAAAACATCTTATCTGAGGTGTTTGTCAAATATCTAATGTTGAAAATTAAAATAATAGATATTAATTAGTATAGACATCAAAAGAAATACACCTAATTCTGTTTTTACACGGTAGATTGGTTCCAGAAAAAGGTGTATAAGAAAAACCGTGTAAAAAAGACATTGACTGATTGACATTGACATGATTGTTATTTTAAATAGTGCTAAATAGAATAATGTCATGTAACTATATATAAAGTTTTTTTAATATTCAAACCATTTTAATTCAAACCCGTTTAAAAGAGGACCGTGTAAAAACAGAATTAGGTGTACAATCAAGCAGAAATGCAAGCAGAGGAAGAATAGTCTCAAGCAGTGGTAACTTGATATGAACAAGCAGTTCATTTTGAACACTAGCAGCCTCTCTTTTTTTCAATTGTTGATGTTTTTTTACAACAAATTTCCAGTCAATCAGATGCAATTAAAGCAAGTGTTATAGCACGACAATCAATTTGCAAGTATTTGCTACACGGGAACTAAAGAACTCCTTCTATAAAGCACTTATTTAAGTATTTATAATATATAATTTATCTGCTTTTATTTGTTTCAGCTTCGAGAACGGCAATTATAGTCAAGTGATCAATGGCAATGGCTTTGCGCAGCATTCACAATCGCAGCAGTCTCTGAAGTCATCCAACAGCAACAACATTAATAGCAATGCCAATACCAATGGCAGCCAGGAGAAGGTGCTGAGTGTTAGCGGAAAGAAGAAATGCTCTCATTGTGGCGACGAATTAGGTAAACTTTGCTACTACGTTGGTTGTGAGTGTGATTTGTTTACTATGTATTCTGATTTTGATCATGAACAGTTGCCCATTCTTAGTGCTTGGCAGCGACAATCAATCAGTCAGTCACAATCACACACACACACACACACACACATAAAACATTTTATTGCTCAACTATGCACAATCGAACTTCTATAAAGCGGACTCTGTACGATCTAAACACATCTCGATACAGATCGTACATTCTATATACATTTTTCAATTCATTTGTTGAGTCAAACCATGTTTCGTTTAGCATTAGTTCGATTGTGTTTGTATTTGAAAATCATGTATGTAGCTTTGAAGCTGGAGAACTGCTAATCTCAGCTCCTTAATGCACTTCTCTCTGTCGAATCTTTTACATGTCTGACACAGATTTAGGCTGCACCCACGACAATTGTCGGCACGTGCACAAAGCGCTCAAATATATTGTTTGGGTCTGAACCTCAAGCCTGTATACAACTATGCCAAAAGACTTGAAATATTTTATAAAATTCAATAGCTGCATTTTACAGATGCCACTTAAAGGTACTATCTAGTGATGTCTTGTTTTTTTAGACTGTATGGCATAAGTATTTATATGATTTGTGTAACTATTGTGCCCTCGACCCAAGAACTATCGAGTTTAAAATGAAAAAGCCATCGTTTTCAAAACGAATGCAAAAATCAGGAAAGCATTTTAAAATAAATGTGAAGAAAATCAAATTTCTTCTTAAATGAACTTTTATATTGAATGTATTTGAAATCGGTTATATAGCTTTAATTATTCTTATATCCTCCATTATTTTTATTATTTCTTCTATTGAAATAATTTTAGCTTCTTTTTTTTGCTAAAATAATCTTAAGTTGACCGAGAAAAAAGATCCCCATTCGAATGCGGATTCGACCCAAAATCGTCTTCTCGACTACCCATTTCTCTGCGATTTTTAAAAATTTTTTGTCGGCTTACTGCCACTTTAAATATTTAAAAATCTACTTTTACTCTGTGTCTAAAATGTATCAAGCACATTTATGCTATTTTAAATTAAATCTCTTTATCTTAAAAGGGTTTTAGAATTCCACAATTTTCCGAAAAGTAAACATTGTTCAATAAATGATAGTCTTCATTGAAATACACGTTGACTGTTTAAAATGATGAGCGCTTATAGATTCTAATTGGAATCCAATACTGCACTTTCTATAAAAATAAAGCATACTTTTCGGCTGTTTTTTTTTTCTAACATCACAAACACATCTTAAACAAGTGAGGCATTAAGGATATATGTAAATATATAAATAGTTCGATTTAAGATTGAAATTCGATGGCATTAACTGTAGGAAATCCGTCTGGAAGTTAATACACATAATTCTGTTTTTACACGGTAGATTGGTTCCAGAAACAACCGTGTATAAAAAGACATAAATAATATGCCAAAATAGGTGATTGGTTCCTATCTCTAAAGAAAAATGTATGAAATTTTTAATTTTCAAACCGTGTTATATCAAAATCGTGTAAAGAAGACCCGAAGAAACCGAATTAGGTGTATTCTAAAGCACCATGTTTGTTACAACTACTTATATATAATGTTTGTTTTAAACAGTAGTACTTATGCCATTGGATGCTCTCTAATTCTGTTAGTCTTATTTATAAAATTGCAAAGATTATCCGTAATTTATCCGAAACTATTGCTAATCTTGATTTTTGGTTTTGATATTTGAAAGCAGGTCGCGGCGCTGCCATGATAATTGAGTCGCTGCTGCTCTTCTACCACATTAACTGCTTCAAGTGCTGCGTCTGCCACGTGCAACTGGGCGATGGACTGAATGGGACGGACGTGCGGGTGCGGAACCACAAGCTGCATTGCCAGAACTGCTATTCGAGTGACGACGGCATTAAGTTTAGTTGCGTCTGAGCTGGCGATAGCTAGTTATTGTTGTTATTACGCGGCGTAACTTTGATTATTGTTGTTGTAGCCACTACCACTACTACTACTACGTCGTACATAAAGCTACTATGTACTACGTATATGTATGTATGTACGTATCTAGGTGTGTTCAATTAAATGTTAAAGCTAATTACAAACCAACCAACAAACAAAAAGTCAATACGAACGTTTCAGCTTAATGTTAATTACGATACCATTACCAAGGTCAAGTTTTTATAATGTACAACTTTTTGCTAATATTAAAGTGTTTTTAATGCGTTTTGATTCAAATTTGAACATTTTACAGCAATAATACATACATATGTATATCTACATACTCGTACTATATGTATATGTATATGCGAGCGTATATCAAAGCCAAGCTCTCTTAAGCAAGTCAAATTGAAGATGCATATGCATATATTAAAATATATATTAACTATTGTATGTTGATAAAGTATAAGACCATTTGAGATAACTGACAAATTTTATGAATGTTGTTGAATTTTTGAAATATATACTCGTATAACAATTCTCTTTCGCACATGTATTGGAATTCGCATACAAATTGTAAATTATTAAGCGTAAAACACGTAACACTGTTTGCAATACAATTTCAAAAACTTTTGGGGGGACCTTCAATGTTTTCTCAACAAAAATATTGGCCTCTTCTGTCCCACCCGATCTGCTATCCCCACTAACCAAACGAATACGACGTATCCCATGTACCTAATCTGAAAAAGTACACACACACACACACACCTACAATCGCATACACACACACCCACACCAACACACCACCCAACACATACAACACAATCGCTTACATACATATGTATGCATATAACAAACAATTTAAACTCTAATTGTTATTATTTGTATAACTTTCAATTGTATTTAATATTTGTATTTTCTTATCATTATTTATTGTAATTAAGCATAAATCCGATATGTATTTCATGCGTATATTGACTTAAAGAACAGTTTTTAACAACTATCGGTATATATACGTACATATGTACATGAGTTTTTCTGTAAAAAGGCAGCTTGAATTTATTTAGTTTACAAATAAAGTATTTGAAAATAATAATAACAAAATCGCATTTCATTTCTGATGATGCTGAACAAGTCTTTTAAATGCAGGCAATTTGTTTTATTACAAATTTTGTAGTTCAAATCATTATTCCCTATCTATCGATTGGGATCATTTCGGGATATTTCAATTTGTTAGTGTGCATCAAATTTAATTCGCTTAAATAAATCGATTGCTTCGGAGCGGGTCGCCATTCCTTTTATACCAAAGTTTTGCTTTTAGACAGCATGTAAAATCTGTATATCTATATGGCAACTAAACGACATAGTGATCCGATTTGGTAGTCAAATTAAGCATGTAATTTAGATTAGTTAAAACTGTCATATATCTTAGTTAGGTCGAAGTAGCCTTTACCACATTTCGAGAAATGTTTTTATTACAGTTGCCCTAAGGTAAAGGACCTGAGTGTGCTTTGAGCTGGTCAGTAACAGAGTAGGTGTCCTATTCTCTGCCTCTCTTACTCCATGGGCAGTTCGGCTGCAATGCAAATTTCCGTAATGTTCAGTGTCCTGGTACCACTATGAGGTACAGGCCTGCTGGCAGTCAGTAATGAATCCAGAATTTTCCATGTTATAAACAAGGTCATTTAGCAATACTTGGCTGTCAGATTGAATAAAGATCGGTCTTATACCTACAATTGTTGAGGAATCGTGTTAGGCCTCTTGTATTTCTACAACTTCTGCCTGATAAGCCCAACGATGATCCGGTAGGGAAGAGAGAGCGTAGAGAGTCTTATCCCTAGGCCCGGAGTATACCCCTCCGCCGACGCTCCCATCAAGCTTTAAAAAAGCCTTTGGCATTGACTCTCATGTGCGGAAGCTCTTTCCATTCCTGTCGCATGGGAATCCCTACTTTGCACTCCTTTTTGAAAGTTAAGTCTAAGTCCAATACTTGGGCTTCTTTATATTTGGATTATGGAAATTATACAAAAATTTCGAGAAGCAATTTAAGAAATAGATGTTTAAAATGATGGAAAATTCTACTTAACCATGCGGCAATGGTACGTTTTGCTAGCTAAAATTAGACGGGGGAAAATATAGCTCATCCCGCCATGAAAACAATTTATAATGTCACACAATATCCCATCTCTGATCATATTGCACCGAAAATAAATAAAATAGCTACAGTTCTGATCCAAGTATTAGCACTTTATTACACAAATGCATTAAGAGAACGTACAGACGATTTATAAACTTTGCTCTTATATTGACAAAAACCAGTACTGGTAATACCCTAAGCTGTGGGCAGGAAAGTAAGTTTCTCGTTCAGTTGCAGCTGAGTCTTAATCAATTGCGAAAGTGTGATGACCATCAGGAGATCACGTACATTGGCGTTAAACATCTGCGTAAATTGCTCGTGGGTCATGTGTGGCACGGAGTGAATAAGGTCGAGCAATTGGCGTCCTACAGCGTTGTCCGGTGTCACCTTATGCGCGATCACATCCTCCACGTACTTCAATATAAGGTCCAGCAGCGACTGCAACTTCTGCGATGCTTCAGAGATCTGTGCCAAATCTAGCATCGGTGGTACAGTCTTGGGCCGATGGGCTGGTGACACGCCTACTGTCTTCTGCAGCAGCTTCAGACCGAATGTCTCTGGTTCGTAGCTAGTTAGCTCAACAGGAATGGGTGTAAACATGCAACCGCTCTTGCCGCCAGGCACCCCCAGCTGAATGCAAACATAGGCGCGCAGACCCATGCGACCGCCCTGCAACGAAGTGTCCACAGTCAGATGGACCGGATTGTTGCACTCCCGCGCATAATATTCGTGTATGACGGAGCTGTGATTAGTCACATCGTTGCCAGTGGCCCACCAGCCGACCACGCTCTCGTTGGAATTAACCTTGCGGTTTAGGTCGTACATGTCCAGGGCATAGCTCAACTCCGCCTCGACTTGGTCGTCGTGCTCCTTGTGCGGCACGCAAAAACAATTTGTAACCTCGACGACGCCTTTATCTACAGAACCCAAGAGAGTGCCGATGACTCGATGGGAGTCGGCGTTACGGCGTTCGTAGGCATCCACCACCTGGAACAGCACGACAGGGTGCACACGCACGGTCAAATTGAGGCCCGACATCTTGTTTTATGTGCAAAATCTGCAAGTAACTACAGAATTTTAGCAAAAGTTTCTAGCAGCCACGATGCGCGTATTTACCAATTGGCAGCACTGCGTAAAAGAACTGTCCATCTATTTTTAGGATGGGTAGCACATCGCCATCATGCAACGCCCAACTTAGTCACAGCTGGGTAACACTTCGACAAGCGGTTGAACTCAACAGATGAGCAACAGTTGAGCGAACGTTACAAAATCAAAGTTATGCTTGAAAATAAATTCATTTTTCAGGATACAGATACATATATTTCCTAAAAACTGTAACAAAATTCTTTAAAAATCATGTCTAAATTCTGTAAATCGGCCATATCAGAGCCAACATCCACCTTTTTATATGTAGATTTGATGGCTAGCATGTTGCTACGTGACACTCAAGAACTGGAGGCTGATTTCCACAACAAAATGGAATTCGTGCGGGAACAAGAACAAAACTGTCTGCAAAACGAGCAAAATGTAAGCCTAAATTCGGATATTAACCTGAACGGCTTAAGAAAGAAGATAATCGGGCACAGATCATAATATAAAGGAAAAATAAATCTGTATTCTCATCGGAAAAGCAATGGACCGATTTTTAAGGTCTTTAGGGTATCAGACACCAAAAAATGTTTTTAATTTAAGCTTGGTTCCGAAATTAATTTAAATTTGTCAGGCATTATTAGAAATGTTCGACATTATCCAAATCTAGTTTACCTAGACTAAAGGTTTAAATAATCTTTTTAGAAAGATCTTAAACGCCTAACCTATTACTTTTTTTTACAGCTGATTATCATTGATAAATTTGTCAACCTGCTGAAGACTTGCCTAATGAATATGGAGCTGGAAATGCATAGGAATGAATGTGCCATTCTTGATGCAGAACGGTCGCTTAGATGCATGGATGAATGCTTTGAGAAATTTGGCGAAGAAGGCATTAGTCTTAAACGCAGTAGTTATATGGAGATCTTAAAGTTACTCGTCTCCGCAGACAGTTCTACGGAATTGTGCAATAATCTCAAAAATGACATAGATGTATATAAAGAAGAGGTTGCAACGCGTGTTATACCACATAATTTAGTAAGTCAATAATAAAATGTTATCTTATAAGAATACGTTTCACACACACACTAAACTTTTATACTCTACCATAATTTGTAAACCATAACTTTAATGATTTTACTATAACTGATTATTAAACACTGCTGCTATGTGAAGATAATTACTGTTTATTCTTAGATTTCTAGCATCATAGCCTATCACAACAAAGCCTTGGAGGGAATGGAGCGCCAAGTTAATGAGCTGGAACTCAAAGTCAACGAATTGGCGGACTGCTACGAGGACGCAGCACAAGATGTTGATTTACCTAACCTCGGAGATCGGATGCTTGGCGAAAAGGCCGAGGATATAAAGGACGTGTTTGAGGAATCGTAAAAATAAACTTCCTCAACAAATAATTCTGTATATTTTCTAACTCATAGCCAAAAAAAATATATGCCTAAAGATTCGAATTAATTGTAATAAACCAGTATTTGTAAAACCTCATTTTGACTGTTTTTTAAATATATATTATTAAATATTTTAAATCGAGCTAGAATAACAGTAAAATGTTGTTCGGTACAATTTTTTCTCAAACAAATCTTATAAAATCGGTTGTTCCCAGATCCCAAGAAAAATCACGGTAGTTCACAAAAAGATATTTATTGCATTAATTACTTTAAATTCTTGCATTTCTAATTACACAAGTACATATACATACATAATGTAAATAACATACATACACATACATACATACATATAGGTACCTAATACTTGATGTAAATATCCATTCCAATATCGTTCTTGTGCCAAACTTTTCCAGAGGCATTATCAGCCATTAAGTTTTGGGGAATCGGTCACTTCTATGAGTTTCTCTTTTTTAAACTAATTTTTTGTTCTCATTTACTAAGTAATTAACGCAAAAGTTTGTTAAATTACAACTAAAACTTAAACACAACAGGGAGAGAGAGTGAGAACGGTGGAGGGGGAATGCAGGTAGCACAAAAAGCCGGACTTAGCGGCTTACCAAACCTCACACTTCTTAACTGGATTCATGGGTGAGCCGTCGGGACACTGGAAGTCCTTGGCAAAGTCCTTCATATTACTCAGCGAGCCCAGGACCCGGAACTGAGAGGGAGAGTGCACACCAGTGGTGATGCGCATCTTCAAAGATTCTATGAATTATAAATGAAAGATTACTTGTATGTGGATTTCGGAAACATTTTTAATGGGATCTCTCCAACTACCTTTGCGATATTTGGCACACCATGTCTGACCAGCTGAGATCCAGAACATTTGCTCGGGCGTGTATTCCAGACCCGGCAGCTTCGGCTCTGAGCCATTCTTCTCAGTCCAGCGCCGATAAGCAATGTAGGATTCCTTTACGCCTCCGTTATCGGCAATATTCTCACCTTGGGTGTTAATACCATTTAGCTTTGTGGGTGCAGACGAAACACAAACATTAGGAAGTTATGGGAATATGAACACGGGCTGCGACAACTCTTACATTCAGTCCAGTCGCCCGATCCGTATAGTTGCCGTACTGTTCGATAATGCATTTGGCCTTCTCCAAGTAGGCCTTCTGTGTATCCGGCTGCCACCAATCACGCAAATTGCCCTTCACATCAAATTGACGGCCCTGATCATCGAAGCCGTGGGTTATCTCGTGTCCAATGACATACCCAATGGCGCCATAGTTCATATACTTGGGCCGCTGAGCGCTGAAGAAGTGTCCCTGCAATATGCCTGCCGGAAATTCTGCAGCAAGAAAACCATTCACAATTGAAAATCGACTTAAAGGGTTTTACTCTAAACTCGAAACTTACGGATACTGTTCTCTATCGAAGAGTAGAAGGCATTCACAATGGCTGGTCGGGCATGACGGACCCATTCGGTTTTGTTCACGGGGAGACGCAACTTGTTGAAGGAATAATCGGTGCCAAAGACGTTCATGCCCAGGAAGGATTCGAAGTATTTGTCAGGGTTGACTTCAAGCTTATCATAGTATTTGGCAAGCTTCTCATTATCCAGCATCTCGTCCGGATATCCAATGTGAGTGGCCATGCGGTGAAGCTTCTCCTTTGCCTCCGTCTTCGTCTTGCCATCCATCCAGTTGACCTCGTCCAGAATGTCATTAAAGACGCCGCGAATATTGTTCACCATCTCCAATGCGATGGCCTTGGAATCCTGATTGAAGTGCTTGCGCACATACAGCGAGCCCACGGATATGGCAAGGCTGATTGAAGTTCAGTGTCAAATTCAATATTTTTTTTTTTTTTAATTTCGTTAAATCGATTTCCGATTGATTTGATGGTGAGAAATTGCATATTTTTATGAAAATTATTGGATTCAAATTCATTTATGTGACGGTTGATTTGATTGATAATGATTGATGTCGTTGTTGAAGCAGTTATTGTTGGGACGAGTTGTTTGATTGTGAAAGTAAAATAAAACAAAATTAAAACATAAAATGCGCTATGAATATCTGCGATTATATATTCTAAACACAACTACTGTGATGGTAAAGAGAAGGCGATGTAGCCTCCAGCTTATAAATCAATGTCCAGGGCTTTCCATGTGTGAGTGCTGATGTGGTATGTGTGTCAGTTGGGGGAGTGCGTGTATGCAGTATTGGTTTGGACAAGTATCTGCCCAGGAATTGACGATTTCGAATAATACCCAAAACCAAAGGAAGTGCTCGTGTTAAACATTGAATTTTGAAATTTGATCTAAATACCTATCTTCGTATTCGAGCTCATCATATTCGCTGCAAAAGCACAAAAAATCAAAAAGAAACAAGTGAAACATAAACAAAGGAGAGACACAAACAACGAAAAGCATATTAAAGACATTGCTTGGCACAGATCCAGGAATGTGGTCACAACAAAACTAAACATTAACTACTAACCGAGTCAACCAAGTCCGCTACTTATAACTAGATACCACAGGATATCACAAGTGGGTGGCAGTCCTCTAATTTCTCTACTAACCTGCCAGTGACGATGTCCACACACTCCTTCCAACGTGCCTCCTGCTCCTGCCTTCCCGACAAAGCTGTGGCGTATTGCAGCTGACGTTTCCGGAACTCGTCGGTGAGGAAGCCCACGGAGAAGGCGTGGATGCGCCACATCATGTAGTTGGCAATCACACGGCTCGGTGTTTTGGCCAACAGTTTGCCGAGGTCGTCGAAGAAGCTCGGCACTGACAGATTGATCGGCTCGTCCTCGGTAATCTGCAGGCCTTCGGGCAGCAGCGCATTAATATAGTCTACCCATTGGACGTACGGATAGGATTGCTGAAGCTGCTGTGTGGATCGGAGGTTGTAAAGCTCTGAGGAATTGCGACGCTTCTCATTGGGCCACGAAATCTAAAAAATAAGGCATTGGAAGTTATTTATCAGTGTAATTATAAGTCTACTATACTTGTACTTAATTCAATATGTGTATTAAACAGGGACTGTAAATAATGATTATTTTGTTATTTTTAAACGAAAAAATCATTCACCTATAGTAACGTTGAGAAAGCGGGGACTTTACAGATATCCTTTTTTAAAGATTGTCTATCCATTTTCACCATGCTTTATATTTCTTAATTTTTATTCATCCACTAACAATTTAATAATTATTTTTGAGTGTTACTTGTGCAGGAAATAATTGTAATCTTTCTTCATAATTCACATATCATATTTGATGAAATAAGAAAATTTGAAAAAAAATTTGGATCGATTTTACCTCTTTCGTTATTCGAACTCACGTAAAGGGTTTATAATTGCACATTTACATAGCAATTGCGTCTGTGTGAGTGTATGAATGCCTATGCGCATCAATTCGTGTCTGTGTAAACATGTTAGCAGTCAACCAAACAGCAACACCAACAACAGCCGCGGGTAGCGCTTGAGCAGCGCTGCAGCAGCAAATATATTTATGGCTATAACTTCTCGTTAAATCGGTCTATCATAGTGAAACTTGGCATACGGACACATAATAAGCAACTGGGGGTATTTTTAGTTCGAAATTCCAAGAATTACGGGAGTTACGATTTGCGGGATAGAGAGGGGAGGGAGGGAAATTCCAAAATATACATTTTCTGCGTATTCACATAAGGCATCTGAGACTAAAATTTTGTGTTCCTAGGTCTTATAGTCTCCGAGATATAGGCGATTATACGAATGGAAAATCGGGAAAAACCCCATAGGGGGGAAGTGGGGGGAAAATCAAAAAAATAAAAACAAACTTGCACAGCATACACACAGAAGGCATCTTTGTGCAATATTTGGTGTCTCTATCTCTTATAGTCTCTGAGATCCAGGTGTTCATACGGACGGACAGACAGACAGGGCTAGATCGACTCGTCTCGTCATGCTGATCAAGAATATATATACTTTGTGGGGTCTGCCACGTCTCCTTCTGTCTGTTACATTTTTAAGCTCCCGCAAACCTAATATACATGGTTTGTACATTTCATGTACAGAGTATAAAAAGTATTAATAATAAAAAATGTTCGCCTTGACTCATTGATTAAGGGTATATATAAGTTTTGTCCTTAATACTTAGGAAAAAGTTAAAATTACAGGTTGAGTTTTATTTTTTATAAAAAAAATAATACTCAAAGCATAATCATCATTTTCTAAGTTTTACTTTTTTCCTTAAGATTATAATTATTGGTTAATATTTAAAATAACACTCAAAAATAATTATAAAATTTGTAGTGAATGAATAAAATTTTTTAATAACTCTTATAATGATTACAGTCCCAGGTATTAAATAAATCCTGCAACTAAGAAAATTTAAAAAGAATTCCAAAGAAAGGAAAACAGTTTGCTTATCTTCCTTATTTTTGCATACAAAGCGGCCATATTTCTAATGAATTTTTAAAAATTGCAAACGCCTTTTTAGAATTGTGATATACGTGTAGCATGTTAAATTTAAAAGTCGAAAAATGAATAACAATAAACGATAGATCCTGCAAATCGCGTCGATATATCTTTTTTACAACAATTATTCACTACATTTTTAAACAAGGGAAAAAAGACTAGTTTCGAATTCGGCCTTGATTAAACAATTTACACTGTATGAGCCAAAGGTTTGAAATTGAGGAGAGCTGTGCCCTTTTCACATCAGTGAACTCAGTATTAGGAAATAAGAAACAATACCATGCCCATATTTTCAAGAGTTTCTAACTCCTCATTCGATTCCAATTAAATACTGCTTTAAAATCTTTTCAATCTCTAATTGTTACGATTGGAACAACTTATAATAACTTTCCAACCCAGAGGTGCAATTGAATCTCTTGCTCATGATTAAAAAGGATACTTACATTTGCGAGCGCGATTTCAAATTCCAGCGACTCCAGCAACTCCTTCTTGGCTTGCTCCTTATTCGCGCCAAAGAGAACAGCTATGTCCACCATATAGTCGTAGTAGGCGCTAACCAACGTTTCGTTGAAACCCTTCACTAAGTATTCGCGGCTGAGGGCCAATGAGGATTGATCCAACTGCGAATCGAAATTAAAGCTATAACTGCAAAAAAAAATCATTAACTCAGTGAGACTCACGTCTATAATGCGGACGGTGCTATTCTTAAAGTCCACGCCGATCGAGAAATCAATAATGTAGTCCATGCTGAAACCCAAACGTCTGAATTTCTTGACTTGCTCCTGCCAGGTCCAGGTGTTGTCGGCATTCCAGCTGTCGCCCTTGAGCAATGGCCAGCCCCCAAGCGACTCAGCAATCTTCACGATAGGATCGGTGCCCAGACTCTCGATCAGCGCTTTATTAAGTGAGAAATACATTATGTTGTTCAATATGCTGGAATTTTCAGTTCTATCCACCTACTTTTGTTCATGCAGGCCTTGTACAGAGAGTTGGGCAAACGGAAGTGCTTGGGCTCTGTCATGGGTCGTTCCTCTGTTATGATGTCCTTCAATTGTTCCTGCAACTTGTCCGATATAACCGAGAAGGTGTTTACCGAGACCTTGTCATCGGGAATGTTTGTCTCCTCCATATAAGTGCCGCATGCAAATTCGTAAAAGTCATCGCACGGCTCCACCTCCGGCTTCATTCGGCTGAGCACATTCGAGGCCGTATGGACGCACTCCTTGCTGAAGCACACGTCATCGGCAGCGCCCTTGCCCCCGGCCAATGACTTTCCATCAGCTGCAGGCACTTTGTTTAAAACCGTGCTGTCTCCATGTAAAGCCTCGGCAGGCGTCATTGATGGTTTTGGACTGGCCGGAGCAGGCTCTATAAAATATAACCGAACGTTACTGAGGTAGCTGGATGGAAAGGTGATTTTCAAAAAATGCTATTAACGAGATGGGACCCATTTTAATATATCATGACGACTTTATAAAACTCGACACTTGCAAATCTTCTCAATAATAGTAGTTATGAAATTATTTTCGTTAATTCAATGTTTTTGAGCTTTACATAAAATAAACAAATGACTATGAAACGGTTCACTTTGGGCGATGCCATAGGCCAAAAATATAAAAAATATAATATGAATAATACTTGTATAATAATAATAATTTGTTTTGCTCCACACGTGCTCTTGAAGAAGAGCACTACTTGTAGAACTAAAAGCAATAGAAACCCTTTGCGTAATAACTGAACTGTTAAATAAAAGCTATAATTTAATATCATTTTTATTTATAGTATGTTTCTAAAAAATTAATGTTCTCCCAGTGTCATTGTCAGTGGTCAAAAGCCCAAATACCATTCCCTCAAATGCATCTTTTTTAAAAATATGTAAAGTTTTAAGATTTGAAGCCGCTAATTACAGCTGCCATCTTTTGCCCCCCATTGTGTAATCTCCCAAAAATCTACTTCGTCTCATTGTTTTTGTGAGCGCCTTTTCAGTGTAATTGTACATTTTTCATCTATAAGGCCGCTCTATTTTTGCTGTACTTATGCTGTGTTCTTCTGTTGATAAAGAGAAATATTTCAAGGAACTATTTTTTAAATATTTTTTGAAATTTGTATTAATATCTTTAGTATTTTCATTTATTAATATTCTCTTTTCAATATTCATTTTTCCTTATACTTTTTTTAATCCTATAAATATAAAGTTTAATTTACTTCAAAATAAATTGCCCTAACTTGTTCTACATATTTCAGTGAATGGAGGCTGTAGGCGAGGGAAGTGCTTGTTACACAAACATTTTTTATGCATATAATATTTGAACATTTGTATGTAGTCATACAAATTTTTCAAATTGATATCTTTACTAATTTATAGTTAAAAGAGCAATCCTTACTGTTCATGTTTTTAATGAATAACCTCGGTTTTATGTTCAAGCTATGTGGTCTTAATTGTTGGAGAACTTCTTATAAGATGTAGGAAAATCAGAAAGAAACAGATCTTATCAATCCTGGCTGACAAAACTATACTCTTAACATTTCAATTACTCGCTCCAAAAGGATATCGAAATAGAAAGAAACAGGTACCAGTATAACATCGCTTCACTCACCATCGGTCACCTTTTCATGGAGCAGAGCATAGCCCAGACCCAAGGCCAGAACAATTGTTGCTATGGCCAAAAGGATGCTGAAAAGGGTAAGGCATCGCTCCAAAGTTGTGCGCCGGCGCCACCAGTTCGGGTTTCTGTAAATATGTGAAAAAGAAAACAAAACAAAGCGTAAGTACAAGTATAAATGCGCTTTAGCCGGGCAAATGCTGCCGCCAAAGATATTATAAATCCGTATAAATTAATCTTAATTGGCCGAACGCCCCCGGAGTGCGACGAATGTCAAAGAAAACGTGGCGACCATTCCAATCGCTCAGCAAATTTCTCTCGTGCTGCGAACTCACTTATTACTGTCAATATTTTTAGCTCGCACGAATACAAATCAATTCACTTCTTCTTTCCTCATCGATTTCCAGCCAACTCGCACATGTACACGTGCCTGGATGACAATTTGTTTGTCAACTTGTCCCGAGCACTGAGCGTCTAATTCGGGGATCTACTTGTACAGACTAGTTTCGGATGCAGTTTGGGATGTACCGTTCGTATTTATTCAATTTTTTTGAGGAACCGCTCATTAAGTGTTCTTAATGAGATCTATTTCTCCATTTAATGAGACTAGAAGCGGAGCTATGGACAAATTTAAATAAACTAGCACAATAGACAGAGTCAGCAAATGTTGTCTTCAAAACATTATATGCTAGCAGCACTTTAATAGTTATTAGTAAACGTTATTTGCGCTTAAGTTATAATACCACGTCCAATCGATATGTGTTGAATACATTCCACACTGACCGTTCAAAAATTGTAGTCAAGCAATTAAGAAAAGTGGCCTCAAAAGAAGTTATTGTGTTTGCCCCTTTGAAGACTAATTATTTGCTTGGCAGAATAGGAAAGCAATCTACACATTTGTATATAAGTATTACATGATTTTAAAAGCCACATACTTGTATAATTCAATTTATTAATAAAAAAAGGTGAACAAACTTGTATGTTGAAAGAAGTTTAATGAAAAAAATAAATAAATCTAACTCTTTGTTTGAACAGCTCATAAATAAATATATCTTTGCATATGATCTATTAAAATTTAAAAAGGTAATCTTTAGCTAACTTCTGCCTGATTTGATCGTGCTATAAAAATTGTGCTAGCCCACATATTTATTCAATCTTAGCAAAAATCAGTCCAACATTTACAACTCAAATGTTGATTTGAAATGTAAATTAAATCTATAATTTAATTTAATATTCTATAATTCAATAGTTTAATAAACAACTTTATTGATCCGAATTACTCGTAAGTACCCCAATTTGGTTGCACAGTGTCATAATTGAGCTCTTCCTTCCGACACTGCAATTGAATGCGTTGGCGCTTTTAACTTTGCGTGTTTGACAAATTTCGCAAATGATGCTGTTGTAATAGTTACAGTGTTGTTGTAAAAAAAAAATACACACACACAATTAGATAAAGGCTAACAACAACAAGATTACAAAAACTGGTTAAAAAATTTGTGCGCTAGTTTGAAAAGTCATTTGCCAATCACTAACGACCGCGCCAGCAGTTTTGAGTTTTAGGTGAGCGTTTTTCAATGTTGTTGTTTTTTTTCCAAAATACTTATAATTAACATCACATAGTATGTATATTTGTACAAGTATATATGTACAGATATATCTATTCATAGATATAGGCAGGTACATGCAGCTGCAAGCACATGTTTCTACCACGCCTTTATCGGTAGTTAAATGTTCCATCATTTCCGTTCGCTAAAAAATGTATGTAAAGCTGATGAATTTTTGCACGCTTCAATTACCATTGCTGAAAATTATAAAATAATAACGCACATTAAGCGCGGCAGTTATAAAACCGCACTGGTAATCATAAAACAAGATGCCTTTAATGGCCGCTTAAGTCATGGATTATAAATGTAAATGGTAGAGTATATATACTTGTATGTATAGTATTTATGGCTGACCTACGCACCTAAATGGCTGCCTTTGATTTGGCCAACAATAACATATTGCTTGGCAAATGTCAGTAATGAGCTCATTAGGGGGGCTTCAGGTGTTCAGATGTCAGGTGAGCACATATTCTGGAATTATCAGAGCTGCATGGAATTGAAGCTAGAGAAACCCAGCGACCTGAATTTGCACACGTAACCCCTATGTGACCATTAAATGATAGCAATAAACAATAGTTTGGCACGTCGGGTATTGTATACCCTAGAAGCTCATTAAAATTGATGAATAAAATTATATTAACAAACATTTATTAATACTTTAGGATATTTTTAAAACTTCATATTAAAGTTTGTATATTCTTTTGCTAGACATCTAGTCTTTGTTACTATATCGCCAATGTATATGATATAGTTCAAGAACTTTGTTAGAATGTCTCGAGGAAATAAATTACAAATTATATATGTATATACCTTATTTACATAAAAAATTGACTATGTTCGATTGGTTGGGATCCGTATTTCGAAATCACCAAACCGACTAAAGAGTGAATGGCAAAAGCATTCGCATTCGGGTGTCAACATATCAGCACCACACACGAATATACAATTGTAAATTGTACATCAAAAACAAAATTAAGACAAGTTCAGAAATTTATTTTTATAAAATGTAATTCTTTCATTGTTAAGGGTTCTCAGTAACCAGTAGCCAAAACTCGAACGCTTTCTACCATTTATTGCTCACATCGATACTTGAAAAGCTCGGAAAAGTGTGCTAACATACATATGCATATAATTATTTCGATGCTGTATGAATCATTTTAATTATAAAATGTGATTAATTTTCAAACGGATCAGATAGCGAGGTATTTTCGTTGATGCCAAACAGAATTGTTGTTACTTGAACATGAGAGCTGACGTGACGCCCCGTCCACTAATCTAGTCCTCTTGGAAACTAGGCTTTAGCTTACTATGGGATGAGGATTAAGGTCGACAAGTATAGTTAACAAATCTGGCTCTGATAACCCTCGATATTGAGATAGTAGATAGATAGAGGAATGTGGCCTACAGTGATGATTAGTACGTTGCAAAGAGCAGCATAGAATGGAAGTAACCATTTTTCTCAAGGGCATGAAAACGCAAATGACATGCGCCAAATAAAAAGCAAAAAGTGGCGCGTTTTGTTTATAATTTTAAGACAATTATTTGGTTTAATGTGGCTGAACTTTTGCGCTATTGTTCAGGCCAAATGGAACAACAACACATTTACAATAAACTGACATTATAACGACAGCAACAAAAAATAAACCAAGGTACTTATTCAGTGAGGCACTTGTTTAGTACAAATGTATGTATGTGTGTGGAAATATAATCAACGAAATGGTAAGAATAACATTTGTAACATTTGACGAATGTTAACTGTTATTTTCTTTGTATTTCTGCTGACTAATTTGGCTATAGTCTAATAAATACAAATTCACAGAGCGCAAGTTGGCAAAAGGGCAATAACCAGATATTATTTGTACGTAATCGTATTATTGTGTTTTTGATCTCTCAATGAGTTATGTGCGGCTTAAAGTGATTCTTCCTGTGTTCGCCTTGCATTTTTAATTGGAAATTAAAGCATTCTTTTATGCATATGCGAATGGCTTACTTGAATATGTTACACAAAATTGCGACTGCAAACCAGTTTCCAAATAATTTCGAGTCTTTAGCGTCAGTCATCGTGTGAATTGTTATCAAATCATTAAGCAATTTAATTGATTTACTTGAGTGTAGCCTCAATTAGCCCGGATTGGTTGTTTACTTTTCTCAAAGTTTAATGACATTAGAAGACGTTTAGATCGGAAATAAACTCAAGTCAGGTCAAAAAACCATCATGAAAAAGTATAAGCTTGTAATACACATACATACTATACAAGTATGTATGTATACCTTTGTTTTTATTGGCAATGAATGGAAATAATGCCATGAAGCATTTGTGTGACTGAATTCACTGATTTCGTTCCCATGAATAACATGAAAGCAATTATTATTCATCGATAGCGGCATTATACAGTTATTACAATGAACAAGAAGATATTTCAAAGATATTTCAATAGAACAATTTTCTCACAAAACGCCAGCCAAGGTCAGTGGAGTCTGTAAAAACACAGATTCCGAACATAGAGTATGGCAAGCTTTTAAAATATAAACATTTTCATGTTCGACTTTAGCTCGAAATTATATGCATCTCTATCTTATTTCATTCAAAAATTATACTTGTATAATTCAATTATTAGTTTTTTTTTTTATTATTTTGAAATCACTTCTTTTTCAATTGCAGTTTGAAAAGCTTAAGTTCTCTCCTTTTACCGAAAATCTAATGATCAGAGAACGTGGTTAATTGTAAGTATTTAAATAATATTCGAAAAATATACCACAATACAGCATTTTCCTATATTTTCTAGTTGTAGGTTAACTGGACTAGACAGTTCAGTTTGTTCTATTGCACAGAAATTCCAATTTACAATACTACATTTCAAAATAAATGTAATTTATGAGTAAAAGCAACAATTATATACCTTTTTACCAGACCTATAGTGACTGCTTAGCTCACTCAATTAACTTGAATGTGTGTGTCTGCTTTAGTTTAAGCCAATTTGCAATTTGTTCGAATTAGTGGCAAATGTTTTTGTACGACACTTATTTTATTGTTGGACTGTAAAATATCTCATAAACATATTCGTGGGTATATGGAAGTAAAATCCAATACAAATACCAATACTTCGGTTCGAGTACAAGTATACAGAAAACTCTCACTGGTCATGTTGAAAATGTTGAATAGGATTTCCTGCAGCTGCGAGCGGCATCTGCATATTATTTAACAATCCAATTAGCCGATTACCGCACCAACTGAGGCTGGGACGGAGACTAAGACTGTTAGTTAGCTCCAAACCACAAATCGTGTGTCTATTCATTTACGTCATTTGGAGGCATTTCCTTTGGATTTGGCTTAGCGGCGGGGCGCCGGCACGAGAGTCTTACAGCACACGTTTCACGGACCAGGCATTGTAAGTTGAAAAGCCAATTGAAAACTAATTGCGAAGCCCATCTGCTACCAATACATACAAGTACGTGTACATACAAATACGACATAATAATATTGTCTTGGCTAATTACAAGCACATTCATACTTGTATTTCCAGTAAGTACATATTTACAATTTCATTCGTTTTATGGCATGCATTTCTCGATTCCACTGCACGATGCTGGAACATCGATCGCTCCTTATCACTGGCAATCGCAGCACTCATATTTGTGACTGATACTCGTACGTACGTACATATGAGTGCATATTGGTGCGCCCTAAGGTGACAGGCTGTGAATTTTGTATGAGATATCACAGCCGATTGAAATGTTTCGCAGGTGTTGCCATACGGGCGACATAGAAACTTAATGGCCAAAAAGTGTGGCCAAGGAGGTCGGGTGACCGACTGAGCAATAGATTGTGTGCTGGCAGGGTGCTACTCTCCTCTCCTCACCTCTCCTCTTCTCTTCTCTCCTACTCTGCTTGCTGCTGTCGCTACAATGGCGCTGCTGCTGCTGCTGTTGCTGGTTTCAAGCTTGCTTTTGTCTCTCGCTCTCTCAGTTTCATTTTTTAGTTGAGTTGCCCAATAAATGTGTCAAGTGCAGGCGGCGTTTTTGCCATTGACGTGACACTTTGGTCTCACATGTGTACGAGTGTGTGCATGGGTGTGCGTATGTGTCTGGCTACCTATGTAGGGCTACACCTTTATAAGCGCATGTATGTGTGTATGTACGTGCGTGAGGTTTTGTAACTGAGCTTTTTAGTTTGTTTTTAATATTTTTTTGATAGTTGGCGTCGATGTCGCTGTCTTTATTAATACGCTGCGAGTTTTGATTGACAGTCGTACAAAATGGTTGAAAATTGTTTGTTTGTATTACGAGTGTACGGTACTCATACCTGTTTTTATTCATTTAATATGGCAATGCAACTTCCTTTAGCAATTGGCATAAATATTTTGTAAGTTGTTGTACTTATTGGGGGCCACAACACAACAACACAACAACACAACAACCTTTCGGCACGAAAGACCAATAAACAAATCATTTCAAAATGTACACACATGCTCACAATAATGCTCTGAAGTGGTCAATCCATAATCGACTATTCCCACTCGATCAATCATCAAGATATCTGACCATAGTTAGCATACTTATTTAGGTTATAAATAGCGATATAAACGATGTCTGTACATACATAATCGATTTGTGCAATAAAGTTTATTTTAGTTGAACGCGGAAAGGGCAAACCTTTACACAAGATAGTAAGTTTAAGACAAAAAGAACGAACGGAATGTAAAATTAGTAATTTAATTACAGTCAAAGTTTAAAGTCTTTTTAGTTAGTTTTATGTTTTGTTTTTAAAAATTACAAATATAAGATTACAATGAGATCCATTTCCAAAAAAGGCATCATCAAGAGTGTCAATCCAAGCAAAGCTCGAAGGCTACCTAACAGAGTCGATTATGTGTTCTCGTATATATTCAATTGCTGAAAAAATGTATACCCTATTGCTTAACAAGCCCTCAATTTTAAAATATGATACTAACAAAAAGAGAAAAACAAATAGAGAATTTATACATTTTTCATAAAAGCCATGACCTGCGGGGCCTTATCTAAAGCAATAAATCGTGCCAAATGCTTTGGTAAGTAATATGTGTTAATTGTTATTAAAACTACAATTGTAAATAGGGGTAACAATAACTGATTTTGCGTCAGAGAACCCAAATAGAACCTATACAGTGGGCTCTCAAAAATAAGCACTCTTGACCAAAGAAAAAAGAACGAGTGTTCAGAAAGCAACGAAAGTAGAAATCATACAAGGCATCTTTTAAAATATGACCCCATAATGCAAGAAGAAAAAGTAAACATGAAATTAATATAAAATATGTTATTAATACTTATTTCCGAAACTTCGTATAATGATATTTATTAAAAATACTCGATAAATACATAGAACATTTAGAGTTCTCTGGAGATCGAGTGGTCCAATTTAACGAGAATTCACTGTACATTTTTTAGTTGGTATGCAAATACAAGTGTCTCAGTTAGTCAGTCCAGCCTAGACGAACCACAACAAATCGCTTTACAGCCAGTTTTGCTTCTTTCGTCTCATTTAAGCGATAAAAGCGTTAAAGCAATGACAAATTGCCTTTCATGTGTTAATTTGTGCCCCAGACAGACAGACTGACAGATAGGCAGACAGAAAGACACAATTACTTAAAACATTTTAATTTCTTAGCTTGAGCCTAAGCCTGAGACGGTATGAGCGGACATCGTCATCGTCGCTTTACGGTTTCGTTTTTCTTTATTTATGTATATACACATAATACACATTTTCATATACGTTACCGTTTTTAATTGTTCAGATTCATGTGCCTAGCTAAATGGACAATGCATTGTAACTGCCTTAAGTGTGAAGATAAATTTTAGCTCGCTTTCTTATAACCGACAAAGTTGCACACGACTGAGTGCATATAATGTATATCTGCCCAGGAATGTAACGGACGCCATTGAAATGTTTTCAAAATTAAGCCCACAACAGAACAATAATGGCAATACGTAACGTTGTAGCGTTGTATGCTCATCATAAATCAAAGCAACAGTAGATAAAAATAATTTCGTTTCTCAAAAATTACGCTTATGTAAATAAACAATATAACCACATTGGTTGTCTTTTGTCATTATTTTGTACTCTGTCTTATCTACCCTAAGATTAGTACGGTATTGTGAAATCTTTCTTTTAGATTTTTCGATTATTTTACATACATATATAGATTCCTTATATATATATTTCTAAAGACGAGTCGTGTCGTGTCCATCCATTTGAAGATTTCAAAAATATTATTTTTCAAATATTCCCCCTTTTAATAAAGTTTTTTTTTCAAATCGATGCAGGGTATTTGGGAGTCGATTTTAGACTCAATTATTCAAATTTGTTTTGTTCGGTTCAGTTCGGTTTTGTTTTGGGCAAATTTATTGGCAAAGCATTTTAACCTATTTTCATTGTTGTTTCACACCAAATGGGCGTGGTTGTGGGTTTTTGTGTGTCTAGCTTTTTATTGTTTATATTGAACTGCACTTTCTCTGCTTGCTGGAACGCGTACACGACTCAAAAAGCAAATTGTTGTAAACTTGAACTTATGGGCTGATAAACAAATTGTGTTTAACTCAAGGCGAGCAACAAATGCTTTTATTGAATCTTGTTATCACCAGGAAAGGCGCAATTTGCTGACAGGAAGAAATCGGCAGAAAGCTCTGGCAGAATCCGCTGCTCCATTTGCTTCTGCACACAATACTAAGCGCCAACAGTCCGCAGTTACAAGGTTGTGCCACTTATTATTTTTTTACCTCTAATGGGCCAACATGGTGCAACAGGAAAAGGCAGCGGCAGTGACAGCGAAAGGCAAATGAAAATTAGCAGCCCGAGCGGAGGTAAGGAAGCGACTCGGTTTATTCAATTGCTCAAAGCATCCTCCTTTGCGACCGCCGCTGGTTGAGCTCCTACAGCAGCCCACCCACCCCTCAGTGTAGCCTCCAGCGCGCTTTTCAAGTGCATTGCATTCGTTTTCTATGGCAGTCGCGCAACAGTTATAGATAACGGTAGTGCTGTATGGTTGCCAAATACTTGAAATAATGCAAAGTTACAAGGTGGCCATATCCAACAGACATATGCATATTATTATTTTTTCATTGACAATTGACACGCTTTATTGAATTTCAACTAAATGGAAGTTTTTTGTATCATATTTGCTTTTTGGGTGTGTCACCTGTTTATAGTTTTGTTTCAAAATCGAAGCCGACAGTTATGATTATCATATGATTAGGCACTCCTTTAATATATTTGCAAATCTCTCAATATGAAAAATCAACCTTAAAGTAGGGCTTATCCGATCTGTAAATTGTTGTTTTCTCGTGCTGAGCTGCTGAAGCGGAGCAATACTTATTTCCCAGAAATAAATAACAAAAACTTGATGTTCTAAGCTCCAGTTTGAAAATAGAATACGATATTAACTGATTCCTAATGTTCTAAAAAAGTTACCAAATCAATCAAAATTGTATTACTATTATTCCTTGCACCTTCGCTTTTGAAATGTCGTTTTAAAGTAAGCCCACAAAAATAACATGAATATTATTGATAAAAACAAAAAAGAAAACGGAAGTCAATTTGAAGCTTAGCCCCTAGGTTTATATCGAGCAAAAGATTGAAATTTCTATAAAATCAAGGCATCAGGGAAACCTTTAATTTTAGTATGCAATATGGCGTTATCGTTGACAAGTCATACATATCTTATTTTAAAAGCTGTCTATTTGTAGACCCGCAAGATGCTCGTTGCACTCGCATATAGCTGTTACTGGCACTCAATGCAAGGCAATGAATGCATTTAGTATGCAGCAAACAATTATTTTTGTATTGAATGAGGCGAATTGCAGCTGAATGGGGCCACAGGGCGTATGAGGAATTTATAATTACGCATGCGTGGCAGACTATGATTTGTGATTGAATCAGAAGCGCTGATAAGACACAGACACCACAGCCAATGCAAAGGTTCTTTGCTGCCCACAGTTTGCGCAATTACAAGGCAAGTACCTGCTGAATTTCTTGAGCTGGTCATATGTAAGATGTGATCGCTTAAGTAGGGTCCGAGCACGCCCGCGGTGTGTGATTTGTCAAAAACGCGCGTGCGTTTAGCGCTTTCGCATTAAGGAAGACGAAAAAGGCTTGTACATACTTCGAAATCAGTTACCATCAATCAGACGCTGACAAATATTATTTTGATGTTATTGTGTCGCCAGTCGGGTGAGTAAGCCATTTGTTTCTGCACAAGAAGTCAAAGACCGGCCTGCAATTTATTTGTCATTACATGCGCTACACGCTCCAGAATTCTGAGCAATTGACTGGCTGGCCTCATTTTTTATGGCACTCCATACACCTGCACCTTCGGAATGCCCATAAGGAAACCCAACAATCGGAGCGGTATTGTCCAGGCAACATGTTGCCGCATCATTGTGGCCAAGTTTTGAAATTCCTTTTTCCTGAGCATTTCTTTTCATTTGTAATTTATTTTGTTGTTGTCAATGCGGCCAGCACGCTTTTTAATGCTGCCGTTTAATAATCTACTGGAGTAGCTCAGCTCTTCAAAATGTTGCGGAAGTTAGGGCTTGCGCATTAAAATCTGAATTTTACGATCAAGAAGATGCTGCCGCCAGCTAAATTTTTGCTGTTATTGTTGAACTTTTGTAATGCGATAAAGTGCGAATTGTGGCAATGACAGAGTATAGTACGTGTTGTCAATACAATGAGTCATTGTTGGGCCTTCTTATGTATTTACTTATTTTTTTCATTCCTACATCATAAATTATTAGTGCGCTAAACCAATCAAAGTCGAACATGTAAAAAATGAAAAATTCGGCGTCGCAGAAATTGTGTGAGCTTCGAAAGACCTTCTACCGTTTTTAAATACCGGATTTAGCTCTACTGTTTAGCGGTTGATTTGACAAATAAAATAATAAACAAAAGTGTAGGCAATGGGGGAGTGTGTGCTGAGAAGAAAAAATGAATATAGATATGAATTTAAAAGGCAATTACAAGCCCTTAACTTCGACTCTTAAGATCAACTTAAAGCTATGGATTTCATTAATGTTTCTAAATTAAACACTCTCTTGAATTATGGTCATATTAAGAACTCTTAAGACATTAAAGTGCATTGATTTAAATGCATTTTAGGTTGGAATGCAAAACACATTGCTATTCTTTATTAAAAGTTTTGATTAATGTTTCTAAATTAAAAACTCTCTTGAGTTGTGAGCATATTTAGAACTTTTAAGACCTTAAAATGCGCGATTGGAAATTGTTCAACATTTTCTCAGTTGACCCTTTTAAATTAAAGTTATAGTTATTGAAGGGAATCAGACATCATCTCAGACGAATTTATGCTTAAAATTAAATTCGGCCAACAACAAACTTGATTTTATAAATCTTGATAATCAAGTCAAATCGAATCGTAGACAAAACTCGCCAATGTTTAAGGTTCCCCTTCAGTAAACCAGTTATTTTTATCACGGGGTACAAACGTTTTCTCAAAACGCAATTTTCAAACAAATTTGTGAATCACAGCTATTCAATAATGTTTTTTTTACCCCAAATTATATGTCAAGTTTATTATACTTCATAATTTATATTTTAGACGGCGTTCTCAATAAATCTCAGCATGGCAGTATAAAGTGTAGACTCTAAAATCTATTGAGACAAAATCTGTAATATCATTTAGTTGAAAATATAATCTGAAACCACAAAATAGATGACATACTCAGAAGCCAGGCTGAAATTTCGCCGTCAATTGGTCACTCTATTGACCTTAAGGATAAGTCTTTGCCGACAATATAGTATTGTGATAGAGCTTTTTGTAGCCACATAAGTGTCTAAGATTGTATTCATTTGTAGAAACAGATAACTGCCAGAGACCGGTTCGTGTTTATTAGCCTAACAGGTATGCGTTTTGTTTTTTGTTTCTTGGAGTAATAGATGCAGCATTGAAATTTCTGCAAGTTCGTCGCACACTTTCACTGCCAACAGCATACTTGTACATAACTGGCTGCCACCCCAAATGAGCCGATTTCGATTCAAGTTTGTCAATATGCAGCATAAAAATGAAATCATTGGCGATGAGAGAGAAAGTATAATATTATTTAGAATTTATGTATTCAAATGCTTTTCAATTTCATGACTTGGCATTCGGCTTATTTATCAATAAATAAGAATAATAAACAGTGCTGTTGCATTTCAATTCTCTTTTCAAGGCACACTCAATAAGTCGTGTCGTCGCCAGTTTCAATTGAATAAGTTGAAGAATGGAAGCGAATACTCTTCAAACATTCATAAATGTGCACTTATGGGCGAGGAATAAGGTAATCGAAAGCAGGGTAGGTCAGTAATTAAATAAATTTTGGATATATATTGCATTTTAGCATTTCGCGCCTTCAAGATGACGCTGTCTTGCAGGTTTGAAGGCTTAGCCAGGTTAATTAACTATGGACATTGGTTTGAAACGCTTCATTTTGAAGCGAAAACTTCACCTTCAACAAAAATAAAATGGAAACCACAGACAATAGAAAATGTGGCCACAAGGCAACCCGCAAATAAGTTGAAAGCCGCAAGCTTCAAGCTGCCAGCTCACAACTAACCGCCCATAACCATAGCTGGAGTTGCTGGCCAAGTCAGGCCAAATTGACCAAGTTAAGGTCTGCGTGCATTTAATTATGCAATTTGAGCAAATAACCAAGTGCAACGAAATATGAAATCTTGCCTATGGATGCCCATAAACGTCCGAGCCTCGTGCATTGTTCAACAAACTGAACTGAACAGCAACTCGAAAACTCGATATGGCTGAAAATTCTTGGCTGATTTCTTGTTGGCTGTATGCTTTATGGCTAGCATTCTACGCGGCTCTTGCTGTTTATTGTTTTTTGTTGATTTTTGCATTTTAGTTGTTGCTTTTGGTTGTCCCACATACCACAGCAACACACTAAGAGTATAACCAAAGAAGTAAGCTTAGCAACAAGTTTGAACATTTAAGGTGCGACTTTTTAGGAGCACAAAGCGCTTCTTTTATCGTTCACTTTTATGATCTCTATACATATAGTATGTAGCTAGATTTTTCACTTATACTATATCACATTTTATTTGCTTGCACCAAAGACGGAGCACACTTTTATGAAACAATTTGAAGATGACCTTTTTGACCAAAAACACAAAATACATACATACATATGTATGTATGTGTGTGCGTATATACATACATTCACATATGTAGAAACAAAATGTGACCTTCGGGTTCACCTAAACAAAACTTACGAATTTTGCATACGCGTCACAAAAAAAATAGCAAAACACAAAAACAACAACAACAATCAACAACAAAATTAAAAAGCAACATTCAAGTCAAAAAGTCAACACTCGAGGCATACTATACTATACACATGTATGTGTGTATAAGTGACTTACTAACAAATACGCATACATATAAATAAAAGTTATAAAATAATGAACCTTAAATTAATACAAAAGCGTGGCAAATCTTTGCTGACAATGCAAAATTTATTATCGCGTGCTTTTAAAGTCGGAGACCCAAACACACGTGCTCTTTATTCGTATAATACTTATTATATCAAGCCAAAGATACAAGCTTTGTATATAACTGATTGTTTTAAAAAAAATAACTCACATAGGTTCAGTTTTGAATCAGTTTGAAAACACGATATCGAGAAAGTAACTGACGAGGGTATCTGACGGGATCAGGCTAGGAATAATATGCTGAGGACTTTTAACTTAAGATTGAAATACGGTTTTTTACACTTGATGAAACAGTCGCAGAAAACATTGCTATCATGGACTCAATGCAAAAATTGCATTTATTTTTTAATCATTATAATAAATAAAGCAGTGAAGACATTGCGATGCCAGCGTAAAATCCCTATTAACCCCGTGTAAGCCTTGTTATGTTCTTGCTTCTAAAAAATTCTTCTATTATCCAAAATTGCTGTTCCCTATGTTTCCATGTTTTCCTATATTTGAATTTTTAATCGATTTTAAAAAAATTCAATTTGAAAAGCTAAATGATTTATATTTTAGTATTAGGGTGACCGCATTCTTTGCAGGAAATCGTATAATCAAGTCTATGGTTTGATTGCATTGGGCAAGCAAAGAGTTATCGATAATATTCAAGCAAACATTTTCGCCGTTTATTTCTTTCCGTCAATTAATTTCATTTTTAATTTTTGCTGTCATATTGCCCACTCTTAGTACTTACTTTATTGGATCAAATTCATCCGGTTAAGTCTTAGATACTTACTGGCCCACAAAAGGTCGAAATAACTTTAATTTTACATTTTGAATGAAGTTTATAAAGAGAAAACATTTAATTTCGCTTCTTCATCTTGGTCAACGATCAGTTTAAACTAATGTGATATGCATTTCGTATATTGTTGTACCTATGTACTGGTATATTGAATACGTAATAGAAGCATTCATTAGTTTGAGTCCACTTAAGGTTTATTTTTTGGACGCTTATGTTAGGATCGATATCTACCTCTACAATATTATGTTCTTAATTGCAATAAAGTTAGTCATCTGTATATTTGAATTGGATGACTCAGAATTGTAGGTAAAATTAAATTGTACCCTTATGGTATTGTCACGAATATTCTCTTTGTTTTAGAGACAATGCAAATAATTTTGTTTTTGGAGGCGTATGTGAACAATTGAGAGAACGCGTGAGAAAAGTATTTACTAGATGAAGGCATTTTTCCTAACTGCTGTGTAATTGAATGTCTTATATTCGCATAGTTAATAATCAGAGTGCGACTAAAATTGTCAAAAGCTATCATATTATTAAGTACACGATTTGTGTAAATATGCGGAAAATCGAATGCAACACAGTTGTCAGTTGCAAGATATTTTGTGTTGTTGTCATTGCGTGTTGTAACCGTTATAGCGGCAATAGATTAAAGGGAGGACGAAAGCAGCAATTATAATGGCCAACACAGGTATAGGTATTATTTAAATCAACTTACACCGTGCGATAAGAAACCATGAGGCTCGTTGGGCTGCAAGAACGTTAGATGATGGACTGGTGCTGTTGTTCCAGCAGTAAATATTTATATACACATTGTCTTATTCATATGCCCCATTGGACTACATAGGTGATGATAAGCTGGTTATGGTAAGCGCAGCTATGTGGATCAACAACCAACCAAACACACTCGGTTAGCAACTCTGAGACCGAGCTCGCAAATATTTACATTCTCTACATTCGATGGCAGGGTTAATGACTTGCTTGTTGCATTTACAGCTGCTGATCAAATGGGGGCTGTTGGGTTATAAAGCAATAACGTTAGGATTAGAGTATCACGTCATCTGTCCGAGACACCTGAAAGATAATTTCGACAGTTTAACTGCTTTTTAAGCCTTTTCATCCAGAATTGGCTGCGACCTACTATGAACACTGAAACCAACCGATATTAAATGAATAACGATTTATGTATATTCAACCGTATTTATCCGCTTCAATTAATAACATGATTTTAAAAACGTGTTTTTAGTAAAACAAAAACAAAATAAACAGTTTTCTGTGTCTCGTGTTCGAGCCGTCTCAGCTAACTCGCTTAAAAATTAAATTCGCCTAAAAACAATATTACAATTTTGTTAATCTTAATTTAACGATTAGCTCTTAAGTTGAAGCTCTTTTATAAATGAAAAATCTTGTTAGGAAAATATATGGTATAAAATACATTATATAAGTAGCTCAGATTTTATAGCAGCACAAACATTTAAAATAAAAATCTAAAAAAACGTGTAAAAATTATAGTCAAAATTATGAATCTATTAATTATAACGCGTATTTAAATTCTTATATTAATACTGTTATAAAACCAAACTTTATCCACACCTGCTGTATTTTAAATGAAATTTTTGCTGAATAATTAAAAATAAAAACTACAAAAAAAAAACAAGTTCCAAAAGGTACAAGCAAAAAGAAACACAATTAATTAACTAAATTCTATCAATGAATCATCAAAGCTGCCACAAGTAAACATGGGCATAAAATATTGTAATTATAAAATTGTCGCTCTTTATTTTGATTTTAGGTAGAGAAACTTGATTTTCGTCGTAAGAAAGACTTTACAACTGCTAAAAAAAACCAAGATGATAAACCAGTTTGAGGAGCCCCGAAATAATATCTAAGTTTTCGTTTAATACCATAATTTTTGTCCATATATAAAACTGTAAAGAAATTCAATATGCAAACGATGCTCCGTGTTAAACAAAGATTACTAATGAGTTGATGTGCTAAACGAAAGGAAAATGTCACTGCAAATTCGTGCCCATGTTTGATTGAAATTACTTTTTCTTGTTGTTTATGCGCGAGCAGCGGCTATCGAGTTGACTTTAAGCCGACTCCGCTAACTTGTTTTAATAAACATGCGCAACTTTCTTTTCGGCCCAGACGAATGCGACGGATGGCAAACCAAAAGTTTGCTCTCAGCAAATACAATAAAATCGATCTGCAGGTGAAACTTAAGCAATTGTTTTTGTTGCTGTTGTATGTATCTTGACTGCAACGCGTCTATTTGTGATGTGCCCCATCAAATATAAATAAATACAACGTGAATTTAAATACAATGTCCCTGACGTAATAATATTTAAATATTGCTTGTACTTTTTGTGCAACAACTTACTTAATGACTGTCTGCATTTTAGTCGTTTAAAGTGTTTGCTCTGCCCTCTGCGAGTGTATCTTATAATGTGGCTGAAAAGCTTTTATTTTTTTTAAACGAGTCGCTTGTCAGTTGTATTAAATATAGTTATAGTTAGTTATCACCCCAAAAACAAGTATAATTACAGTTTGTGAACTTTTCAAACAACGCAAATTATTAAGATCATTCAATTTATGACTCTAATACAACTTGAATTATTGTATTTAGTAAGTGTAACTTTAATTAACAAATCAATGTTTACACACAACACTCGAGACGGTTACTTCGAAGCGATAACTGCCGAACTAACTACCGTGCGGATGAGCAGCCAAAAAGTGACTGACGTACAGAGCGCGCGTATTAATAGTTTAAATACACAAGCCCGCCTTGAGGCATCACTGACTTCTCACCTGGTCACTCCAATGCTAGCACAAGCGAAATGTGTGGCAGCACGTTATAAGCTCTCCTACACTTTACAGCACTACTAACCATTTGCCAACATATATCGATATTTAAATTTACAGTGAAGTTCATTACTGAATTTAACAATAGCAACTAACATTGTTATTTGTTCACTTACATTCTTTATTACTAGCTTTACAATCAATTTAAAATTGATGTAGTATAGTTCACTTTTTATAAAATTGCGATGCCTACTCAAATTTCCTTTTCAAAACAAATGCATATTTCTCACATTTGTAGAATGTTTTACAAAGTATAGGACAAAATATTCTCTGGGGAATTTCGGATAGACTATGAGAAAAATTTATTAGTTTCTGGTCACTCTGTGTGAACTATTGCTGTAACTGGCAAAAACTGCCCACTCGCGCACTTTCCACAAATCTTCCAAAATCATGAAAAAATCTGCATTCAGACTGTCAATTAAGCAAGTTGGCAGCTCTGACAGTTGCTGCGCGTTTTCTACAATAGCATTGGCATTAAAGTTAATCTTTCAGAATTTTAAATTTGAAAAGATACGTTTCCAAATGCTATGTGATGCCGTATAAATATGTAGAACGGGTTAAAAACCGGCCGGACCAAACACGCGATACGCAAATATAAGAGACGGGTTTTTTTCTTGTCGCAGTAGGCTGGGCCACGTTGTGTGTGTGCGTGTGTGTGTGTTATAAAAGAAGAGCACAAGAAGTATTGTGAAAATCGAGCCAGTCAATAAAAAGGAATCGATCCTCTCCCTTCCAATAAGGACTCTCACTCAGTGCACGACGAAAATGGACGTATCTCAGCCTCCTCCGCAACTACTAACGGCGCCATCAGCGCTAGCCACAACCTATGCCACATCTCTGCCGCCTCCTTCTATGGGTGGGCCGCACTACAGACACTACCACCCGCACCATGGCCAGGGCAAACAGGGCTACAATCACTTTAAGCCATTTGTGCCAGGCGGCTTCCAACGACCATTTGGCATGTCCCAGGACGACTTCGATGGCAAGCGATTGCGCAAGAGTGTGATGCGAAAAACAGTGGACTACAATGCGTCCATTATCAAGGCACTGGAGGTAAAGTGATTAATCTTCGTAGTCAACTGAGAACTAATCCCAAATGTTTTTGCAGGCGCGCCTCTGGCAGCGTGACTATCGGGATCGCCTGGCCCTCCAACCAGACAGCATCTATGTGCCCCAAATGTTGCCACCATCTAGTTATTTGGATAATCCTTCGAATTCAGTGACGACACGCTTTGTAAAAACAGCCACGAATAAAATGCGGTGTCCCATTTTTACGCTTGCCTGGACGCCAGAGGGCAGAAGATTGGTCACTGGCGCTAGCTCTGGCGAGTTCACGCTATGGAACGGCTTAACATTCAATTTCGAGACAATCTTACAGGTAGGTCCAATGATTTGGCGAGGTAACTATCATTAGCCTGACACGTTGACTAAATTGCTTCCCTTTTGGTGCTTCCAGGCTCACGATGTTTCAGTGCGCACAATGGTTTGGTCCCACAATGACAGCTGGATGGTTACTGGCGATCACGGTGGTTACGTCAAGTACTGGCAATCGAACATGAACAACGTTAAGATGTATCAAGCGCACAAGGAGGCGATTAGGGGAATAAGGTATTGCATACTAATTGTAATTGTAAAATGTATTTACCATTTCGCAGCAGCTGTCAGGCATCGAGGCAGAGGCATGTGTTTGAGAAGAAGATCTCCAAACCGGTGCAAGTTTATAGTGCAGCTTCAGTTTAGGCTCGCCTTTCTCATCGCATTTGTTGGGGTCGCGTTTGTGGGCTTACATACTTATATATTTGATTTGCTAGTCGCGGTTCGCTGTTGCATAACAATAAAGCCGTCATTTGAGCAACATGCCCTTTCTATGTGTTACTAGCTTTTAGGTGCGGTTGCGCGCGTTAGTTACTAATTTTCGAAAAAGCGGAACCCAAATGCTTGGCCAGCTAATTAAGATAAAACACGAATTTACGAAACCTGACTAAGAATGTAATTTGTACTGTGTTATAGCATATTTACTTAATAAACCATGCCCAAGACTGCTTGATTAAACGAATTTACATGCATACAATACAATATACATACAATATACACATATATATATATGATGAGAGCAAACAACACAAATACTATTGTGTCCTGACAAAATGCAACAAATAAAAACGTCTTTTGACCCATAAACATATTTGCATAATTTTTTATTGCGCGGCCACCGAACAATTAATAAAATGCAAAGCAACATATTTTTATAAAAAAAATTGGGGGTTCAGTGTTTTCTTTCAAGAAGCTGCTGGCTCGACAAACATCGAGCACAATTTGATTTTGGCGTTTAAAATTGTTGCCAATTGAAGCGAATCCAATCGACAGATTTCCAGTTAAATGAAAAATGTAAATAAAGTTGTTCAATTGCTAAATTACCTTCTTTTTTTTTTGTTTTTTTGAATACACACCATAACTTACGCTCCTACTTGTGCTATACATTCTAACAATCTAAAATGCAATCCACAAACGCAGTTTCAGTCCCACGGACAGCAAATTTGTCAGCGGTAGCGATGATGGAACCCTGCGCATTTGGGATTTCATGCGCTGTCAGGAGGAGCGCGTCTTGCGCGGTAAGTAAACGACAAGGCACTTGCAGGTTGTCCCATAGGGATCACCATTGCTAAACTTCTTTCAATGCTTAGGGCATGGCGCGGATGTCAAGTGCGTGCACTGGCATCCCCAGAAGGGATTAATTGTCAGCGGCAGCAAGGATAATCAACAGCCGATAAAGATATGGGATCCCAAGAGCGGCGTTGCTCTAGCCACACTGTGAGTAGCAGCATCATTTATTGGTCTTCCTTCCAATTTGTCACATACACACATATTTGCGTTTTTGTAGCCATGCCCACAAGTCCACGGTGATGGACCTTAAGTGGAACGACAATGGCAACTGGCTGGTAACTGCCTCGCGTGATCATTTGCTAAAACTATTCGACATACGTAATTTACGCGAGGAGGTGCAGGTCTTTCGTGGTCATAAGAAGGAGGCTAGCTCAGTGTCCTGGCATCCTATACACGAGGGTCTCTTCTGCTCAGGCGGTTCAGATGGTTCCATTCTCTTCTGGAATGTGGGGTGAGTATCATAACTGGTGGTCTACTATCAATAGCCTTTTATGAAATTATAAATTATATTTTAATAAATTTCAGTACGGACAAGGAAATTGGCGGCGTCGAGACTGCGCATGACAGCATAGTCTGGACACTGGCTTGGCATCCGCTTGGTCACATACTCTGCTCCGGTTCAAATGACCACACCATTAAGTTTTGGACACGCAATCGACCCGGCGACTTGATGCGTGACAAATACAATTTAAACACCTTGCCGGCCAGCTTGGCAGCATTGGATGAGTGCGAATATGGTATGCTCTCGGGAATGGGGTGGACAAGTAACTTTAATAAACGAAATTTAAACTTACAGATGACGCCGTCATTCCCGGCATGGGTCCCGAGGACAGAGTTGAGTTCACCGAAAGCCTCACAGCCGATAAGGGCTTCATTCCCGGTTTGGACTTGGATCCCAGTAAAGCGGCCGGTGATCGCGATCGTGAGAAGAAGGTCCCTTACAGCAAACCCATCCCACATAACTTTCAGGTACGCTGGGCAGGTCCAAGACGGGCCGACGACCTCGGTCTGCTCAGCATACACGACGAACTGGCGGCACGTGAGAATAAGGACTCGAGCAATGGTCTAACACATCAGCAGATTAGTGAGAACACACTCGAGGGTATCTTGGCGAGCGGCATGCTGAATAGCCTCGATCCGCAGACAATAATAGGCATATTTGTCTATGGACGCTTCATACGTCTGCATCCAGATTCCAGATTAATGGCAGCCGTACGTCAAGGTGCCGATTATCTCAACAAATACATTGATGCGGGCAAACTGGAGGAGCTGCGTGATGTTGTGCCTATCCGTGAACGGTCTCGCTCCATATCGCCGACAGTAGAGGCTCGCGTTGAAGTTTCTCCTCCGCCCAAGAAGTCGCGCTTCGAGCCCCGACAGCACAATGCGCAGCTCGTGAGTGTGCGTGAGTTGCTGCTATTGAAAAAACCATTTTTGCCGTCCTTATTGGCGGTGAAGGCGCAACCGCAACCGAAAACAGAATTTGTTGACGATCAAAACCGGGGGAGTGGCTCCCCCATGGATTCACAGTACCAGCAGCAACAACAACAGCAACCGCAGCAACCACAACAACAACAGCAGAGCTCATCCAGCCGACCAAGTCCATGGGCATCCAATGCCAGTTTCTCTCCCTGGGCTAGTAATAATGGCGGCAATTCCAGCAATGGCAATCAAAATGGCTACAATGGTGGCAATAATGGATCGTTCAGCGGATCAGCTTCATCGTCTGGCGATGCCAATAACTTTAATGAGCGCGAACAGTACCAAAAGGGTGGCAGCAACAGCAACCATGGCAATCGCCGCAGGCGTGGCAATAATTCCAGTGGTGGTTCGGGTGGAGGAGGAGGTGGGGGTGGCAGCGGCAGAAACCGCGGACGCAACAACAGTAGGCGATATTAAACCGTCACACACCCAACATACCTACATACGAGTGCATGCAAGAATTGTAATACAACTTCATATAGATCATGATAAAGAAATGTGTCTAAATTAGAATTTAAGTTTCCCGGCCAATCCATACTTTACGGCAAAAAGGAAACCCATTTTACCATTAATTCTATTCAATATTAACTTTGTCTAAGAATAACACAGTAATTGTAATTATAATTTCATACTTACATAGTTTCCACTTATAAAATAGAGCTTTTAAACAAACGATTGTAAAATAGAAAGACCGAGACAAAATTCGCATTTTTCGTACTATTTTGGTTAGTAGCCCAAATCCCAGGTAATGGAATTCTTGTAAGCATTGCATCGATTTTTATGTCAGTTTCCTTCGTATAAGCCAGTATTTGTATACGCTGTAGTCAAAGGATGAAAGAGGTATATGTATAAGGTTTATGTACGATTTACGGTTCCAAAAAAGTATATATTCTTATTCAGCATTACGAGAATCCGATATAGACATGTCAGTTTCTCTGGATATACGCGTAGATTTCGAAAATGGTTGATCAAATTTTGTATTTAAACTCTAGAATTTACGAGTTTATTTTATTCTTGCATTTCTCCCACTTCACAAAAACTACATAAACAAAAATTTGCATACGTAAAAATATGTAATTTTCTACCTCTATTTTAAATTGAATTGCTGTCGGTTAATTCAAAGAAATGTTTTAATCGTAAAAATTCTACTCCAAAACTCCACAAACTGCAGCAGCAGGTTCTTATTTTTGGTGGTTCTAATTTTTTTTATTATATTTATATATATATTCTACACATAGAATGACCCACCACTTGTTAATAAATGGACCTTTAACGAAAATACACGTCTGGTTGATATTAAACAAATATGTTATTCTATCAGTTTAAAGACAGTACAAGACAAATGTACATGTCCTTCTGTCCGAATAAACACCGAGCATTATCATTAACGTACAAATGTACCTGCATTTGGAACAATCGAAAAAAAATCACTATATAACATTAAAATGTATATTTATATTGCTCGGAAACTTTGGAGAAACAAATGGGAGAAAATTGAATTTTTTTTCTCCATTCATAACACCTTATAGAAGGCAAAAGAAACAAGATAGAACGCTACAGTCGAGCAAGCCCGACAGTAAAATAGCCTGTACTCTCCACAAAAAGGAAAAATTAAAAAAAAAAAAAATTAAAAAAAATTAAATTATTAAAAAAAATGAATGAATTAATTAATTAAAATAATTAATTAAATTAAATTAGAATACATGTTTATGTTCAGTTTAAACAGCATACATTTACATCACGTACCTATGCGTGTTCATATGCGTGTATGTATGCAGCACAAAGTTGAACAAAAGCAGCAACAACAACAACAGCTGCGGGCAGCGCTGCCGACAGAGCTGTAGGCAGCGCATGAGCAGCGATTTTACTTATGGCTATAACTTTCTTCAGAATTGACCTATCATGATGAAATTTGGCACACGGACACATTAGTACTAACTGGATGTACCTACCAAAATTGATTTTAAAATTCCGAGAATTACGGAAGTTATAAGAAAAAATACGAATTGCGGGGGAGTGGGGGGGTGTATCAGAAAAAATAAACAAACTCGTTCTGCCTAGGGCTTATAGGAACCTTGATACCAATTTTGGTTATCCTAGCTCTTGTACTTACTGAGATCCTTGCGCTCATACAGACAGACGGACAGACGGTCAGACGGACAGACGGACAGACGGACATGGCTATATCGACTCGTCTTCTCATCCTGATCAAGAATATATATACTTTGTGGGGTCTGCCACGCCTCCTTCTGTGTGTTACATACATGCGCACAAAACTAGTATAGCCTTTCACCCTTTGGGTACAGGCTATAAAAATGCATACACATCGACATCTGTTTTCTATATTGAAGACGCCAAGCCTCGAAAACCGAAATCTAATTTTGTATTAATTAAATTCAACTCAACCCGGTCTATGTACCGATCGAGTTTGTGTCTATGATAAGGCGTACAGTAGACTTGAAACAAAACAGCAACATTATCTGCCGGCAGACCATTAATAAGATGTAGTTTCCAAATCCAAGAATTACCGAAGTAATTAGTAATGGCGGTAGAGCGTGGTGGTACATCGAAAAAAAAAAACAATTTATGTAGAAGAAAGTATATGGAAAGTTTGGTGATACATACATGCATACTTTTCCAAAGTCACGCCTCTTTCACCTTTGGACACATAATATAAAAACAAAACGAAAACATATATTTGGAAGTTTGAACATTTTTACTCGACATCAGATATAGAAATAAGGATTGGTTTTCAATGTTCCACAGAAGTTGGAACATTAAAATTTATTTGTTCGAACAAAACTGAGAATAATAGTCATTTTTAATCAAATAATCAATATATAAATAATCAATAAACTATGCCGCCAGGGAATTTCGGCGGCTTTTACGATTGCTCTGGCTATCAGAGCGTTCGCTGGCATTGCCTGATTTGTCCGTATCTTTCGTCTTTATAGTATCATATTGTTCAGGCACCTCAACATCCACGTGATTATCATAGAGCTTGTTGGAACTATTTCCTCGATGGCGAAAGTTTTGCTTAATCTCACGTTCCTCTTCACGCATCCGATCCTTGGTATGCTGCTCTATGGTGCGTTGAATATGCTCGGCCGAGCGGACAAGCTTGTCCGTTTCCAGAACCAGACGTTTGGATGAAGTGCTTCGATTGCGACTGCTTCTTCGACTGCTACGACTACGGCTGCGGCGGTTTCTGCCTCCGCTTCTTGAAGTGGATCGTTTGGAGCGAACGTATGAATGCGACCGTGAGCGTGAACGTGAGTACGAAGTTGAACGTGAGCGGCGTGTGGACGCCAATTTGCGATTATTGCGTTGCGCTGGAGTTTTGCTGCGACTTCGCGAATGCGAACGACTGCGACTACGTCTGATTAAAAATAACGAATAAAATCTCATAAAGACATATAGATTGGTGCACGGTTAACCTTACCTTGAACGGGATGAATATGAAGACTTGCGATAATACGAACGGCTCCGACTACGAGAGTGAGAGCGTCTGGAAATAAAAAACAATTATTAGCATTAGATAGATCATCATATCTATGTACATATCGTCCAATATATGTAATTAAGATTCAAGAAACCAACTATTTTTAAAATGAAGCTATTGCAATAAATGCGATCAGAGTTACCCTATATAGTACATCGAATAAAATAACGAAGTTCAAAGGCAACGAAAGATTTACATTTTTTAGACAAGACTGCGTAGAACCTACACGATAAGCAAGCTCGATCTATATAGTTTTAATACTATCATATATTCAGACACTTTGTGGCAGAGCATAAAAACGGAATTAATAACTTACCGGCGTCCACGGGAACGCGAACGACTGCGTGAATAGGAGCTGGAGCGTGAACGATTTCTAAAATAGTAAAGAAAAAATTGTATTTAAAAAAACAATAACAAATGGCATTCTCCAATGATATTCACCTGTTCGATCTGTGATAGTAACTATCTCCGCCCTCGTCGTCATCATAGCGATCGCCATCGTAATGGCGAGGGTTATAATAGGAGGAAGAGTGGCCATCGTAACCGCCACGTCCGCCTCGGCTACCACGGCCGCGACCACGTCCACGAGCACGTGGTGCAAAGCCGCGATAGTTACTCGAGACCGGGAAAGGTAACGGTGGACGATAGAGAGCTCCAGGAAACACACCTGGCATGCCATAACCAAACATAGACAGCGACTGCATCCACTCGTTGGCTGCCTCAGCGGTATAGGCAGCAGTGGCAGCAGCAGGCACAGCGCCAGCGGCGAGAGCAGCCACAGCCTTGAAGGGATTCAGGACCTGTTGTGCAGCAGCTGCGGGAACTGGTGGCACAGCTCCAATTCCTGCTACATTAGCCTGTTCTCCAGCATTTGAGTTGGAGGTGCCATTCTTAATCTTGTGTTTTTTGGTGGTATCCTCTGCATCCTCGTCATCGCTGCTGCTATTGTTGGCATTGCTCTTTCTAGTCTTGCTCTTCAGCAGTCCCATTAATGGGGTTTTGCTCTTAATTTCTTGCACGATTTTGCGTTGATCACAAACCAACTTCTCGGTGGCTGTTTTATACTTTTCCACCAGACGGCCGCGTTGTAAATCTTTCGAGTCATCATGATGCTTGTCGTGTTGATGACGTGACCGCTGCTTTGATTTCTCCTTTAGCTGTATCAGACAAAAAATATCAAAACGTAATGATTATTAATATTCAATCACTATATGTATTTGGACTATTATCAGCTCACCTGAATGCGCTCAAAAACCTGCTCTAGTATGCGTATGCTTTCTAATTTGCGCTGGGCGATCATTAGCTTACGCTCCTCGATGCGTATCTTTTGTGATATTTCAACCTGACCGCGCTCCTGGATCTTTTTCAGATGCTTTTCTTTGCGCTTCTCTTCGCGCTCTCGCTGTTTTTCCAATTCGGCTAATTTCAATTGTTCTTGCTTTTGCCTGTAAATTTTGTGCAATTTTGCTCATGGCTTCTAAATATCTTATTTTTCTGTATTTGTTTTTGCTAAATTTAAATATTAATTGTTATTAATTGATATGTGTGGGCCTTGCTTTATCTCGTCTAGAAAACTCTTGGCAAGAGAGCATTAAAATGCAAACATATAAATGAACACTTATTTAATATAAAACATCATGGCAAACCTTTCACGTTCCAACTGCTCCGCCTCCTGTTTCTTCTTCCGTTCCCGCTCCTCGTCCTCCGCCTGCGCCTTAAGAATCATTCTTTTACGGATGCGCTCACGTCGCTGTATGTGCGAATCGCTGAGATGCTTTTCCTTATCAAAGTTCACAATAATATTTATGGCTTGAGTTTTGTCCAAAAATTTCCGCACCAATTTTGTGCCACGGATTTCGTCCATTGCTCGAACAAAACTAGAGTATTCCTCGAATTGCACATACCTGGATTGATAACGAAGGGCACCATAAAGTAAAAATTATGCTGCCGTACAATTACATCTACACTTACGCTTCAAAAAGCACATCCTGCTCAAAGCTGAAGGTTCTCATGCCATTGATATCAGCGCCCATGCTCTTGCGATACGGATCGCATATCGGTATATCCACAGCGCGCACACGTCCATACTTTTCAAAAATGCGCTTGAAAATGCTTTCGCTCGGTTTTACGTTCTCGTCATGCTCGGAGTGTCGTGGACAAAACCAGCGAATGGGCAAATGTGTCAGGTGTATAGTATCAGGTCTTTCTCCAGCCTTCATCTCGTCCATATTTCGGGCATCACGAAAGTATGAGTCCCAGTCATGGCGTGTAGGGAACTCATCTTTCGCCTCGGTGCAGCGAACTCGGAACGATTCACTGAAGCTGGACAGTCGCAAAGATGCACCATCAAGGCGTTCAATGGCTACACGCAAGTGTTTGCGTTGTTCCATCTCGGCCTCGAAGCGTATGTAATTTAGGGTGCTCTTAGAGACCTGTTCCAGATGAATACGAGTGTAAGTTTATTTTTACCATAATATAAAATTATAGTTACCTTCAGGACCAGAAACTTGTCCGGCTTGAGCTCAGCGCTCAGTTTATCCATTATCTCTAAATTTGATATGGATTTCCCCGTTTTAATTGCTGGCAATGCAACGGAGATTTCCATTTTCGCTAACGGTTTGAGATACAAGCTTCAATGGCCAAATGTGTTTTTATTAAAGTCCACAAAACACTACAAGCCAGTATGAACTTACCTATGTGGCAGGTATAGTGGGCTGCAGTCGGCCACATTTTCTATATTCTGAATGTTTGTCATTTTAAAGGCGTTCGTATTAGGTTACAATACAAAGTAAAATATGAAAAAATGATTATATGTACTTAAAATTACAAAAATTAGAAGTAGTGATACACCTAATCTCAAACGTTATGTGTGTATGTGTAATTGTGGGCAAATGAAATATGAGTGTATGTATGTACATGACCGCCCGTCTGTCTGCTTCTGGCTCCTAATACAATATTCGAGTATGTGCAACTGCGTGTCCGTCGGTGAGTAGGTATGTAAAACGCGAACCCCAATCTAACTATACTACTTAAAACTAACAAAGGTTTTGACTTTTTATTAACGTGGAAAAAAAACTAATGAAAAGCACGGAAAACTCTTTCTACACTGCAGTGTGACCGCACTGTTTCACACGTCAGATCATGCGGTTACTTTTTCGCCAGCAATAGCACATCTCTAACAAAATGCTTGTGTGGTATAACCCCTTTTCGCATGAACGGTCACACTCATAACAAGATTCACAGTGAGAACTACGAAGTGCGTTATTTAATTTTTATACCGTTTAATTTAATTAGAAATATAAGTAATTCAACAACATGCGTGTGTGAAATTCACATAAACATCAAGAGTTAAACGGGCGGGGCACCCACAACGTTTAAATGGCATAAAATTGACGCGAAATAAAACTGCCAGCAGCAGCCAACAACAACAGCTATAGAGCAGCAGCAACAACAACGCAATTGTCATAGACAAAGAAATAGATTAAGAAGGGAAAACGAGAACGCAGAAGACCAAAAAACACAAATTTCCGCATGAATAACATATTAATGAACGAACATGAACTCTATAAAAAAACAAGAACGGAACAACATTTAAGGCAAGCACATCGCGCGATTTTTTTTTAGCAGTTTTACTTTTTCGATATACAACGAAAAAGAGTTGAAAAGCCAACGCCAAACAATAACCGAAACAGTCGCGCAAAGCAAATGCGATAAAAAATAAATAAGTTTGTAAGGAAAATAATAGGAAGACGGAAGAGAGAGAGACTGCGCTGCTGAAATAATTTTGTTGGGATTCGGAGAAGATTCGACCAACTCTTGTTGTTGACGTTAAAGTTGACAGCGCTGCTACTGCGCTGCTGCTGCTGTGCATTGTGCCCCACACACAGTCACAGCTGATGTATAATAATTTGCTGCAATTGTGTTGTGTGCCAGTCGTTCGTGCGCGTTTACAATTGATTAAAAACAAAACACAAGCACACACACACACTCGAAAATCCACATATATAGGCGCATTGTGAAAATTGATTAAAGATTACAAGGTGAGTGCAGTCAGCTAGTTTTAATTAATATGTAGCTATTACAAAGCCGCCATACGGTTAGATATAAACATACAATGAAAACAGAACAGTGCATTCGACGACGCCCTTTTCCCCATAAACGGCCCCTAACTACCACCTACCACCAACATTACTAGCTAATGCATACACCTGCTGCCATTTTTTTTCCATCGTTCAACATTGACGTCGACTCTACAGCAACCCTATAAGAGGAGCAAGCAAAGCCAATCACCTCATCGCGCTTTGTTGAGTGTGTTTTGCTTCGGTTATTGTGTATAAAACGGCCATTTTATGCCAAATTTCAATTACTTGCTATAATTTACATATTTAAAGCCATTCGTACTAGTTATAGAGCAATATCTATTTGAAAGGCTGCCATTTCTTTTTTGTATGAAATATTTCAACGTAATGGAAAATAACAAAAGTGCATTGCAGGCAAACACAGATATGAAGTTGTGGCTGCCGCAGTGCTGCCAAGTTCGTAATGGAAATATCATATGTACGTTACGTACCCCCTGCTGGTGTATATGTGTGTGCGTGAATTGCAGTGCATCGTGTTTGTTGTAGCTTATGAATGTGGTGTGATCTGCTGATCAGCTGTTATGTTCTTTTTGTTTTTACTGCAAACCAAACAGCTGCGTGACTTGAGAAACTGGTAAAGAAAAAAGTTGTAAGAAATAAGATAAAATACAAACTTAAGTCTGTGTGTCATAGCCGATTACCGAATTTCATCTGTTATTTAACATACATACATACATATATGTTTATATGTACATGTGTCTGTACATATTTACATAGTATGTACATATTTACACAGCGCACCAGTAAAAATAACAGGCTTTTAATGTGCAGTGGTTCATTTGACTCACACTTGAACTGGCGCGTTGCTTTATAGCCCATTCTATCAAAAACAACAACACTAACCGTTACAACTTTGCATTAATAAACCTGACAACAAACAAAATTTGACATTTCTAATTAACAGCGCTGCTCTCTATCCCTGCGCGTATGTGTGTACGTCTGTCTGTTTGTTTGTTTGCGTGCTAAGCGAGCGCGATATAAGAAACAAATACATAACGCAAAAATAGCGTCGTCCGACTTTTGCATACTCTGTACCTTTAACTATGATCCACTTCGTTGCTCCAAACATACCTGTATATATTTTATGTGTATGAATTCACCGATTTTGATAAACTTTAGATTAGAGTAAGATATTAAAAAAAAACAAAATAGTTCGGTTTTCATATATTTATAAACAAACTAATTTTGCGATTTAGTTTTACACAGATCGGTCCCATGGAAGCTATACAGATTTCGATAATGAGGAACTTAAAAATATTTATGCATGCCAAATTTGGTTAAGAATATGTACATACATACATACATCTACTAAATGAGATTTCTCCACCGATCGGCAGCTACTTGTATGTATTTACAGAAATGTACATATGTATGTATGTATGTATATATATATACCTATAAGTAAATAATATAAGGAAATTGTATTTGCGTCTGTGAAAGTGATTTTGCCCCCCACAATGGAGCGTGCGCTGATAACTCTTGACGTTGTCTGCTCTGCTATTATTAATGTTGTTGTTGGTGTTGTAATTAAGCCTAATCAGTTAACAGTTAATCTGCGCGCAAAGTTCAATGCTGCCGCCTTCTACACGCACAGACTTGGTAATGAATATCCAAAGCAGCGACTATCTCTCGCTCTCCCTCTCGCGATTTTGGTTGCGCCTTTTGCTAACAGCCGGAATTGTGCTTTTTCTGCTTTAATAACTGTCACTTTTTACAAACATGTACAAATGTACAATATACATACATACATAAGTAGTATAAACATACATGTGTATAATTTATTTTCTTCATTTTACTGCATTGATAAACCGTTATCAGACGAAGGTGTCAGACGCGTTGACGTGTAGTTTAATAGACTTTCTTATTATACTGATGATTAATCATACACTAAAAGTACATTGTTTGGATTTGATTTCATTAAAATGTGTAATTTTGGCTAAAACTATCTTAATTAAGTTAAATTTGGCAACATTTCTTTATCACATGAACAGGCATCAACTTAAGGAAAGTTGTTTTTGCTGTTTTTCAGACTGATCTTTCTTATGTATAAATGTGTGTATGTACATACATATGTACATACGGCCCTAATCCTGATAGAATATCAAAGGGAACCTAAAATAAAAATATGTAATATGTATGTACATATGTACATATATACGAATATTTTACATGTATTTTTGATGTGTGGCAATGCAAATTTGAATTTACCATTAGTCTTAAACAAGTTTTTCATATACTTAGTAACTTTATACATTTGCGTTTCGCCCTATGTACTTACATATATGCGAATCCGTATTGTTTATAAATATACATACATATGTATGTACATATCTTGTCATGCTTATTAGAAATATACAAACATATACATATACATAGAGGGAGAATGTGTTGAAAGTCAAAATTACCTACGGCATTTTACGTACTTATGTACATTTCTATGTTTGCTTATGTTCCATTATGTATGTATCAATACCGGCAAGCGGGTGGCAATGAAAACGAAAAAATGAACATTAAAATTACGCGTTGTGTGCGTTTTGGTTAAATCAAGAACTAGCCATGCATGCGATACGTCTAATGCGCTTGCCTTAGAATGAGGCAAGAAGTTCAGGCGTTTCATCAGCTTTATTATTTTCTTCAGGCGCAGACGTCGGTAGTTTTGGGATATTTAAAAAATTCCGGTAAATATAAAATCCCATCAGGTAAAAAAGAGGCGAAGATGAAATTCACTTGGCAGGTAAAATAGCACATGCGCGACAGTTTTCAGCCAGTCCTTGAAATACAAGATCATGTGTACATTTATACACACATACATAAATTCATTTATGTGTATGTACATGTCTGTATTTATATACATACATACATATGTATGCATGTGTATACACAGCGCACGTGTAACGTCGCGTCGTTTTCAACAAACGCATGAATATTCTCTGCTCTTTTAGCGCTGCGTGGACGTCGACAGAGCGCCGGCGCAGGCTGCTCAGTCAGTGCTTTTCGTTACGCCCGCAAGTCTAGACGTGTTTACTACACTGGACGGACATTCATACATTTATACATGTGCACATACATATGTATATGTATGTACATATTGATAATAATTTGTGTTTGCATTTTTATTTCTGTTAACACAACGATCAAGTCATCAAATGTGTTGCGCGTATGTATTCCAGAGTGTTTGTGCGTTTAAAGCAGAATTTACATACATACATATCTAGTTCTTGCTATTTTAAAAATAATGCACACATACATATGTACCTACATACATATGTACATATGTATATGCATACAAATAGACTATATGTATGTGTGTGTGTGTGTGAAGCGTGCACGCTTATCACATCATTTTGTCGGCCTTACGAAAGCGCAAAAGTTTGCCAGACTAATTGTAAACAATATTGTAAAAATAACATTTACGTACTTATGTACATAAATATATGCCAATGTACATACATACATACATGCAAATGTATGTACACATTAACATTAGTCATTAACATTTCAACATTAAACGCGTGCATGATTAATAGTATTTATGTACATACATATGTACTTATGTATATACAAACAGAATCACAAATCCCTCGCAAAATGTCGAGCTACGAACAGTTTATGTTAGCTGACAATTTTAACATTCTATTATGATTTAAAGTTTCTTGAGTGATTCACTGTTAACTGACTGTTACTTGTATGTTCTCTTATGTTTTCAGCATAAATACGAGGTGGTACCACCAACACCTAAAAGCTGAGCTGTCTCTTTGCTTGAGCAAATACAACAGCAAAACTGATTCGAAGCACTGCCAAAAGGAATAGAGTCAAGAACGAAACGAGTTGGAAGAGAAACAAAACAATTTACCACCTCACCCACCCACATCACACACACACACGTAAATACAGGCAGCCAGCGCGCGTTTTAAACCTCAACGATGCTGTACGTATTTCACGTCGAAGTCGGTCGCATGCTTAGCTTCGACATGACGGTCGCACTCTCCTCCGTGGAGAACCTAAAGGAGACAATACAGCGTCTGCATGGCATACCCGCTGCCAACATTGTACTCTTGGTGAGCGGAGGCGAAATGCTTACACAGTCTACACAAGTCTCGTATTATTCGGCGGGCACCGACACAAACCCCATCTACATGTTAATAACCGGCGATGAGCGCCCGCCTCCAACGATAGCCAACACTGATGCGGATGTGGAGCTGCGTCGCCAAGTGGAGGAGAGCCACAAGCTTCCCCCAGTGATGGAAACAGTGCGACAGCGTTCTCATCTGGCGCAGCAGATGCGGGAGTTGGCACGCAAGGAGGAGAATGTGTGTGAGCGTTTGGTTCACGACCAGCACTTGCAACAGCAAGGTTGGTCCGCGGTCGTGGCCAACATGGAGGATTTGACGAACGAGTTTCGGGATCGTTTCCATAATTTTTGCCTCTCTTTCGATCGTCATTTGCAAAAGCGCCCAGCTTATTTAAATTTACTGCTTCATTTTGGTGATGATCTCAAAAAGCTTTCGCGTATACCCATTCTGCCTGGGCTAATGGCGCTAGCCGAGGCAGATTTTCATGGCTTTGATGAGCTTCTCGACAATGACGATGTCTTTTCTAGGTCACAGATGCAACAGACATCGGTAGTGGCCACTGCGACGACGGCATCGGGTGCGGCAGGAGAGCAAATAGACGGTGACACTGCCACAACGCTGACTGAGTCCGCAGGTGGAGATGTGGACAAGAGCAGCACATCTCCCAACAAGAAGCTGAAAATGGAGGATGAGGAAGTGACGAATACGACGACGGCGGCCTTAACAGCTACGGACGACCAAGCCGAACGGATCTCTCAGACCTCGACGACTAGCTCCAATTTGGCACGTCGTCTTAATCTCAATTTGCTGCAATGGATCACCTCTAAGGGCAACCATAATGCACTTCAACTAATGTCCGATGAATGCGTCCAAGGTTTGGAGACATTCAACGAAGACATCTACGAGAAACTTAAGCAGGAGGTTCGAAACATTATTAAGCTGGCAGAGCAGAGCGATGTAAAAGAGATTAAAGGTCTTAGCGATCGTTTGTGCAAACTAGAAGAGTTCAAATACAAAATCAAAAAAATGGTTCAGGATCAAAAGGAGCAGGCGACATCATTGCAACAGAATGAGTCACGGGCTCTGAATTTGCGCGACAATTCGGTGCTGCCCGACTTGTGCCTCTCCCACAAATCACAGTTGCAGGTGATGCTGGAAAATCACATCAAAATTCGAGAACATTGCCGCTGCATTAGCAACTCGAAGGAGGAGCTCGGAAAGAATTTGCATACTAGACTGAAGCGCATCGTATGGATCGAGAATGGGATGAGTGAGTTCGACAACCGGCTACTATTCTATCATCGTTGCCTCAAACGTGCCGAGCGGCATATCAACATAATCGAGCAGATTCATCGAGCGCCAAGCACCTATGTGGCCGCGGTCACGGAGGTAGTGCGTCGCAAAATCTTCTCAGATGAGTTTCGGCTGTGGGCTTCCCGCTTGGCAATCGATTTCGATCGTATCCATGGTGAGGAGATCCGTCGCCGTTTGGAGTTCAATGCCAACTTTGATGGGCATTTCCTGAATATACTGTTTCCGGGAATGGGCGACATGCCCCCGGCGTTTGCAAATGAGCACCCGCTCTCTTTCGATACTCGCCTGCCGAACCTAACGCGTTCGGATATCGATATGCTGACCACACATTTGCCTGAGCTGACGCCTGATGTGCAGCTGCCCGACATGGGACCTGTGATAGAATTTTTCGTCTCACGCTCGGGGGAGCAGCAACGTGAGCGCATGGAGCAGCTTTTGCGGGAGCAGGTAGCTGCGGCTGTGGAGTTGATGGAAAAATCGCCGGTGCTACAGAATCAGCGACTGAACGAGCTGCGGGGCACTGCAGCATGTGATGACTCGCAAACGGATACGGAGACAGAATTCGAGAAGGTGGTGCAGGAGGACCAGGTAGTTGCCACCATCATGACAACGAGTGTTGGCACCTCTACCTGCGCGCCTGTGGAGCATATGGCTCGGAGCACGCTGACGGAGGAGACGGAGGTGAGCATGCGTGGGGAGGCCGAGCGTAAGCGCGCCAGAATCGATGCCATGTCGAAGCTGGCCATCGAATGTCTGCGCACGGCTCGATGTAATTTGGACACATTTCGCAGCGATGCCCAAGGCTATCAAGATGAACTGCGGTCGGAGTTGCAGCTGCTGCAGGACAAGTGGAATGTGTTGCGAATGCAGTGCGAGGCGCGTGAAGAAGATGTCGCTGCCCAAGCAGCTGATGCACAAGCGCTGAATATTAAATGCGCAACCCTAGAGGCCCAGGCGGAGGAGCTGAGGGATCAGTTGAAGACGGCGCAGCTGGAAAAACAAGCCGCTGTGGCCGAAGCTCGCGAGGAACTCATTCATGAGCACAAAACAGAGATTGAATCGCTGCGGTGCCGTTTCAAGCTGATGACTTCGATGGAGCGCTCACCATCAGACACCAGCTTGGAGAAGTTGGAGCGGCCGACGAGTAGCGCCAGTGGGGGCGGTGCTGGCGGCATAGATGTCGAACAACTATTATTGCAGCAGCGCATCGAAATGGAGGCGCAACGGGAACGCGCCATCAGCGAGGCCGTCGAGGCGGAACGGTCTTTATGGCAATCGCGCGTGTTGCCCCTGAACTCAGAATCTGTGATGGCTAACGTTAACATACTAAAGGACATGCTCGAAGACAAGGAACGTCAGTTGGACATGTTGCGTGAACAGAATAAGGTGCTAACGCAGGAAAACTTCCAGCTGAAAACACGTCTGGATGTGCTCACTAATGAGGACGGTAATAGCTGGCTGAAGGAGAAGATCGAGTATTTAAACCGAGACAAGTGCCGGCTTGAGGAGGAGTTGAATCAGGAGAAGGTTAGGCGACAGGAAATGGAGACGAGTGTTGCAGCGATGAAATGGTAAGAGAGTAATCTAGTGCTTTAAGTTATGTTGATATGGATTGTCTTATCATTCAAGATTCATTTAATTCATTGTTTGCAACTTTTGTAGAAAATTAAGGCTCTTTCTTGTCACAGAAATAGTAAATATTCTATCCCACAACTGTGTATAGAGCCCATTGAACGAAGAGTAGAATTCCTATTCCAAAACTGTTCACTTATCATATTTTTATCCTTTTTAGCTCCACTTATGAGCAGCATGGTGGCGCCAGTGGCAGCTCTTTGATTCGGTCCAAGTCCAGCAGCGCTAGTCAGCGGTACATAACCCTAGAGGGCTGTGCCAAGGGCGATCTGGTCTTTGTGGTATGGAGCATGCGTCATGGCCAGTTCATGGTAGTGCAGGACTCGAACACACTTTACTTTGTGCACGGCGACAGCTTAACCGCATTGCAGTTGAGCACTCCACCAGCCCCAGTTGAGGGAGTCAATGCGGGGGCGATAACGGAAGTAAATCAAATACCCATACCCTACTACGCCATTGGGCGAGTCATCGACAAGGAGTACTGTCAGGCGCGCAAAGTAAGCATTGCTGTTTTAATCCAAACGAAAACATTAATACCGTGAGTGTTTCCATATTGCAGGACGAGAATCGCTACCGTGTCATCAAAGGCTCAAAGTTTTATCGCATTAAATTGTCACCGTTGCTGACTCGATCTTCAGAACGTCGTTTACAATGTAAGTGAAATGCACCTACAAATGTAGAGCCAGGGATGAACACAATATGGTATTCACAAGTATCCTTTTATTTGTTCAATGTTAATTTGTTAGCTACATATGTATATTAAATACAACAAATATATGAATTTTTATTAGGCCTTAAATTGATTACATAGTATGAAAAGAATGGGGTTATCGATAAGCGACCCACATATAATGATATTTTAATATTGATCATATTTTGATTTGAGATAACATAATCTTGGAAAGTTGACATTATCTAATCCATGAACATACCCATTGAGTAGTTCATATAAAATGACACGAGTTATAGTTTTTTATTTCGGTACTTTAAATTGTTTGAAAGATGGCATAGAAACACCCTACATTAAACATTTAAATGAGAACTACATATGCTACTGAATTTTTAAATTAAAAATAAGATTCATTGAACAGTATTTGAGTGTTTTATCATATCTAAAATTGATAGGAAGTTAGAACCACATATTTTATTTTTATATAAAACGTAGTACTAAATTATCTTGCCCACTATTATGGTACCTTATCACAATTCAAATCGATAGAAGTTAAAACGATTTATTTCAATAACGATAATTATTATCTTTTAGTATTTATGGTGTCTAAGCGAGAACTGTGTTGATTTCAATCTATAATTTCATATTTAATTGATAGAGGATATGTCGCTATATCTTACTGTGTTCAATTCTACCTTAAACTGAATTTAATTTTATTATTCTCTTTAAACTCCATCTAGCACTTACATCTGGCATAAGCCGCTCCATAAGCGACACACTCCCGCAGCAGCTCAGTGGAGGAAACGCAGGACTGCCAGCTATTAGGGATGTTCCCGATTCTGCGATTGTAGTGACATCGTCGACGCGCCCATCTGTGGGCGCCCAACTCACTTTCAAGGAGCGAACGATGAGCATAAGCAGCGTTAACGAGGAGGATGATGAGTCGGCTTCGTTGCTGAGCGAACGCTGTCGTTATATTAGCGTCAGTGAGGAGGATGAAATGCTTGCTGCTGGCGGCACAGCAGCAGTAGCGCCTGCACCCACAATTGCAGCAGCAACTCAACTAAAGCAACAACATCTGCAGCCCCAGCAGCAGCAGCAACAACAAAAACCACATTCTGTGATAACAGAGCAGCCAACGGCATCAAGCAAATTGAAATTGGATCTACTGTTGGCCTCTGCTGATATAGTAACACAATCCCCAACACAACAACAAGATGTGGAAGTGGATGCTGAGTCGGAATCGGCGCTTGTGGCCACCACCATTATCAATACCGATACCAACAACATAATAACAATTTCAGCAACATCAACAACAACGATGCAAGCAGAAATCGATCCAAATGCAAATCCAACAACAACAACGAACCTAGATACTAGTACTACTCAATCAACTTCTAAAATCTTTGAACCAACCCAAACAACAACAACACCAACAATGGCAACCACCACCACAATACCGCCCACAGTTAACGTGGACATTGTGGATCCCGTTTTAAGCACAGCACCCATGCTACCAATGTCCATTGGTACTACCATAAGCGAGGATTCCGATGAGTATCGGTCGTTGGAGGGCAAGGATGAGGCTGATTTTCCCATTTCCGAATAGTGAATTGTGTATGGATATGGACATGAACATGTTAATAATGAGTATATGGATATCTCAATGTTCGGCGTGTGTTTATTGTGTATGGAGTTGATACTAACAAAAGAAAAACACTCTTACTATTTATAGAACCTATGTAGGATACGAAAGATAATGAAATGACACACAACCATAAGGTATAGGCCACAGATCCGGCAGATAACATACAAGTGTACGCTATGGGCAGCCCTCACCACGAAACTTATATACATGATACAATAGATTAATATTTAAAAATTTAAATGCAAGCAATGCAAAAACAAAAACATCTAATGCTAAAGGCAAAGTTCTAATGTAGTTGGCTATAGTCTACGCATAATACTAAATGCGAAAAATAAATAAATTACAGGCAGCAAAAACACAAACCGCAATCCACATTTGCTGCACAAACACACCTACATACATACAATTACATACATACAAATACACACAAACACACGTTCGTTTTTAAGAAGCCCAACTGAAAGTTTAGCTTATGCAATGAAAAAGATTTTTTATTTCAAATAAAAATGACTAAAATCTAATATTTAAACCAATCAAAACTATCGCTTAGTTTATAATTTGTTTTTCAAAACCTTTTTTGTGTTGTAGTGCCAAGGCAGCAAGGGAAAAATGAAGTCACATTAGTTATTAGCAAGTAAAAAGTGAATAAAAAATTAACAAATTATATTTTTTATAGGAATTTTAATAACACTTTTTGCACACTCGCACACACACACACACACACTCAAACAAACACACATAACCACAACACTCACTTAAATTTCGGAATGGGCCTAGCCCCTGCCAACACTTTTATGCTCAGCTTTGTAGCTAGTTTACCCTCCTTTCTATCTCTCTTTCTCACTTGATGAATAACTTTGTATTTCTTGTGTTTCCTGTATATACATAAAACGACGAATATTTTTGCCTTTATTACATTACTTACTAAAAAGATGAAGAATAAAAACAAATTATACATGTAATATTAAAACATTGCGCCACAAACACATGTTTACATGAGAACGACGCGACTGTACATACAACAAAATTTTACTTTAAAAATTAAATATAAACAACAAAAATAATGATTAAACGAAGGTATAACAAACAAATTGTCAAGCTTACAAAACATGTAAAACGGAAATCAAATAAAAAATGGTAAACTTTTCATGTGAAATTTTTCTTTGGTGTTATTTACATTTTGTTTCTGAAGAGTACAATTATTTAAATTTATTATCTTATATCTTCTTCTTCGATATTTAAAAAAATAAAGAAAAGAGCGGGCTCAATTCTTAAATAATTCCAAAAATATATAAATATTTAAAATAATTTTAAAATGAAATAATTCATTTACTACGGGACTGTGTCATAATGACCATGGCTATATCGACTAGTCTTGTCATGCTGATCAAGAATATATGTACAAGTAAGTATGTATACTCTTTGCGGGGTCTGCTTCTGGGTGGAACTTTTCACTTTGCACAAACCTAAAATACTATTGTACCATTCAGGTAGAGCAGCAAAATAAATTGATTTTCAGGAGCTCCGATCCGCAATAGGTCAACATTCAGTTGGCCATGAGTAAACCACTCCTTTCGTAGGTCGCGATCCCTACTAGTTCGAAGGTTTGCCTTGGGAGTTCTTAATAGTTAACGCGAAAGATTTTTTACAGGAAATTTGGATTGGCAGATCAGTTGGGATCATCGGTATATGGTATATACTTGTAGTTGACCAGCTGCTGGGCCGTTGATAATTTTTGCTACACTTAAATTGTCCTGCAATTCTTTGATAAGCAGCCTCGTCCCATTTCACGTGCTCGGAGGGATTTAATTTCGCAAAAACATGATTCGAATTCCGATTTTTAACTTCAATTCAATGCGGAGGCAGTCCAGAAGGGCTTAGTGAATTTGAAAATTCCTGTGGGTATATTAGTCTGAGGGACTTTTGAATAATATTCCCATAGTATTTAAAATGGCAGAATGCTTCGAGAATGATTGTGAACTAACACTTAATTCCTGAATAGGAATTTTTTAAATAATTTTATTACACCTTGAGTTACATTATTGGCGTTATAACAAGGATCCCTATCTTTTTTGCAAATACACCTAGCCCTCACTTAACGCTAACTTGGTCTAACGCGATTGCAAAATTGCTACATTTTCTCTTTTAACGCGGTGAAATACCTCGTTCTAACGCGATTGATAAAATCGTTTTTTTTATTTTGTCGATTATTGCATGAGTATCTTTGGGTATACAAGTTGTAGTATGTATCACCACACATGAAATGTGTGTAGAAAAAGGGAAGTCCCACTTTCTACACCATGAGAGTAAGAATGAGTGCATACTCGTATGTCCATAGTATGGACTCCATACATAAATAGTTGTTAAGGTGAGTAAAACTTTATTTCTTCACACGCGCACATAGTAAGATTAAAATTCTTGTGATAAGTGAAATGGTTTAACCGTTGAATGAAATAAAATGATTTATACCATTATAATTATAATTTATACAAATTGCAGTTTCTACATTGCAGCAAAAGAAAATAAACCATATAAGGAGAGCTGCTATGAAGCTTTAAGAGCCATTAAACAGTCGAAAATTACTGATTTTTTTGCCACGCAAGGGGAGTTAACGTATAAAAAATGTAATTACGAGCCCTAACCACTATTAATTGGTACGGCAAGGTTTTTTTCGACAGTGCAACTTTCAATGACTCATGTTTATTTGTAGGCGATGATTGCCCAAACATATTTATACTTTTTAAAAAGGTCATTGAATTACCTTTAATTTAATATCAAAACATGCACAAGTTTCATATCAACAAATTGAAAAAACTCAATTTAAATAAAACAACTTTCATACTACACGAAATATTTTGACCATTATTAATTGGTACGGCAACATTATTTTTCAAAAAAAAAAAACGGTGAAAAATGTAAAATGTAAACAAAAACTGGACAAGTAACGGTAAATAGAATATTGTGATGAAGGAAAAGTAAAAACATATGACATTTAGTTGTAGTTTTAGTTTTATTCTCTGATTTATGAGCACGATGGCACGTGGCATGCCAGTTTGTGAGGAAGTTCGAGCTTTAATTCTAAAAAAAATTTCATTTGGGCAACAGCTATGGTGAAATATCGAAAAATAAATATGAGTCATTGAAAGTTGCACTGTCGAAAAAAACCTTGCCGTACCAATTAATAGTGGTTAGGGCTCGTACTAAAGCTGCTATAAATGCCAATAATGAATTTTCATTTTATTTTAATACATATGTGTTTTCTTTTTACTTTTGCCATTTGAATAAACCTTTTTATGTTTTTGAAACTAATCAATTTAAACACTAAAAAATTGTTGTATGCATTTTTCGAAGTCTAGGAACGTAACTCCTCATTTTGTATGGAAATACATGGCTCGTTTAACGCGATTTCGCTTAACACGACGTTTTCAAGGAACTTAACCCCCGCGTTAAGCGAGGACTAGGTGTATAATATAGCCTATGTTAACCGGGGATAGTGTAGCTTCCCAACAGGAAAAGAATCCTTTAAATCGGTTCTGCAGTTTCAGAGCCTATTCAAACAAACAATCAAATTTTTCCTCTTTATAATATTAGTATAGATAGAGTGATCTGACGTATCTTGATTAACTGCGCCTTTCCACCATAGTATATGAACCTATGCCATTCTTCTGGGTGCTCCCCTGAAGGGTATGTTTTTTTTTTTTACTTCAGATTTATTTAATTGTAAGTAAGCCTTTTATTGGTGAGTTCTTTTGGGTGGAACTTGTTATTTGGTTCGACTTACCATTCAATGAGATTTCTAGTTATATATGATAGGTACGCAATTGTTGAAACACTTGCTTCAAATTTTTACAAATAATTTATTAATTGCATATTTAATAGCCTTTATAAGTAAATACATTTAATCAGTTTATATAATGTTTTATATTATTAGCCTAGCGAGTCAAACAATGCAAGCAGCGTGGGTTCAGGCCACAAGATGCGAATACTTTCAAAGTTTTGTATACATACGTAAATATCGGCCGGGCAGAATGAACGTCCATCTGCATAATATACTGGGCTACATAATTGCTTTGTGACATGCCGTAATGGATGTGCATGTGCATATGCTTGCCAAGCTAATAATTAAGAAGAATTGCACATTTGTTAATGCTAATTGGCAAGGATTTCACACGAAAGCTTTAGAGCTCCAGAGGTCCAGAGAGTTGGCTAGCGTGTGAGTTTGCTTAGCTTTGGGTGCTAATGAAACAGTTAAATATACATACATACACATGCACATACATGGAAGTAGTGCTGCATCAGTCTCCGTTATACTTGTATATAGAAAAGTGGGCATAATACACATATTCGGAATACATATCTATTCAACTAATTAGGCTAGAGTTTTGAGAGCAAGTGCATAAAACCATTGCATTATTTGTAGGCATAACGTATGTATATATGGTATATATATATATATATGTATATGTACCTATCTGTGTGGGTGTATTTTAATACGGGCATGCTGAACGATTATATATGTATATGTATACGAGTATTTTTATTTTTGATGGGTCTTATGGGCTTATCGACCACATCATGCGAAAACCGAGTCTGTGCACGACTAGTGAATGGCTGTGGCCGCCTTGGAGGTGGAATCCAACGCTTGGTTAGCTTGGCATGACTATCGACTGACTGAGTTGCCGGCCGGTGTCTTGGTCCATGCATATCGTATACAACGTTGCCGACAACGACTTCATTAGGCATTAATGAGCGGCGCGCCAGTTACAGATTTTCAACTAAAATAATTAACCGTTAAATATGCCCCACTTACTAATTACCACACAGAGCAACGCGATTGTTGGAAGCCACAGTACGAGTTTTATGGGAACAGTCGGTCCAGATATTTCTTCCACCATCTGCTCACAATATGCCGCACTTTTTGAGCACTATCTTGCGCTTTCGCGCCACATTGGAACCCTTCTTGGCAGGTCTCAGGACTATAGTCCCACTACTGGACTTTGTGAACGTGGGACTAAAGGCACTAATTGTGGGCGTGCTGAACGGCGCATGATGGGAGTTATGTTGTTGGTTGTGCGCCTGCGTTGCCTGTTCGTAGCTCTGCGTCATAAGCTGTTGGCATTTGGTGGCCAGATACCGAAAGACAGATGCCACATTGATGTCCTCCTTTACAGAGGTCCGTATCAGACGACAGTTTAGCTGTCGCGCCAGGGTCTCAACCTCGTCGGCACTCACGACCGCCTGTTCGATCAAATCGATCTTGTTCTGCACTATAACCGTAGGTATTTCATTGCATTCGTTCTCGACTTTACGCTTCCAGTCCTTGACCGCCTCGAAGGACGCCCGATCTGTGGTAGAGAATACAAGAACTGAGGCCTGTGCCCCACGGTAGTACGCCTTGGTAATACAGTCGAATTCCTCCTGACCGGCTGTGTCCCACAACATGATGCGCACATCCTCGCCATCTATTTCTATTTGGCGCTCCAGGAAGTCAACGCCTATAGTTTTCTTGTAGTCCTTCGTAAATATGCCTTTACAATAGCGCTGAATCATAGACGATTTCCCAACGCCGCCATTTCCCACAATGACCTGCAAATAGAGATTAAGACATAAGTGAGTGAGTACCAAAACATGATGTACAACCATTAAACCATAAGAGTCTATCAATTCTGATATAGTTTCCACAAACATAACAGAATATATGTGATGAGATTATAATGGACATGTCCTAAATTATTGTCCAAATGTGTAGATTTTATTCGATTTGAAGTATCTGTAACAGATCCTAAATGATATTTGTCTTTGTTGAAAGGTAAATGAATAACGGTTTTATTTTCCGTTTGAGTTAAAGTTCCAAGATTTATCCAAAATAAATGCAATTCATATACTATATACGAGTATGCTAAGCTTTAGTTATTGATTGTTTAAATTGAATCACGAATACATATTGAATACAATATAGCCAATAACATTGCTGCACCCGAATAATATATTGAGCTTAAATACACTTAAATTTTAGATAATATCAGCTGAAAGTAACATCTAATACCTTGCGCTTTGAATTAAACGTAGCTCTACTTCAAGTCAACAAACAAATTAATTTGTAAGCCGCCAAAAACGAGAATTTTCCAATAGCATATATCGCTCATATGATATGATATCATACTTGTATATGTATGTTAGATCTATAGGCCTTTGGACATGGCCATATCGATTCTTACCTATCTATTTATAACATGTGGTCCTCCTCAAAACAGGCAATGTAACCGTAAGTACGGTTGCACAAATTAATGGTTGTAATCTATTTTCTAGATAGCATGTACAAGTTCTATTTAAGTTCTCTATAAATGATTCAGTAGACTGCATGTCTCATCTATCTAATCTGTTTTCGCAGAATTGCCCACACATCCATCACATAACCACAGAGGCAACTCGTACTACATACGTACGTGGATGTACTTGACTACCACATCCTTTCCCGCTATGTTTCCCCAACACTTACCACTTTAATGGCCAGCTCGATGTCGTCCTCACGCATATTGGTGTAATTGTATTGGGACGAGGCAGCGACAGCACCACCCGTTGCTGTTGCCGTTTGGATTAGAAGACGCATACGGCAGCAGCACGAACGGTGCTGGCAGGTGTTCGTATCAATTAGCGTGCAGTCGTCTGTGCGATGGTCTCTTCAGTCTCTTCAGTCAAGAGCCCAATGCGCCACTTGATAGTGGCCGTTGCCGGCGTCTCTTTGTTGTTTGTCTGCTTCAGGTTTTTGCAGCATGTAACGATCTCGTCATCAGTGTCCAAATATGTATATCAGAGTGGGGAGATTTTGGCAAATTGTGTGAGTTGGCTTTTCACTTTTCTTCTTTTCCACTTTGCGTAACGCCAACGGGTAACACGAATGCAACTACGCAGGTAATTCACTTTCTACTCGCATTGATTTCACCAAAATCGAAGGAAAATTAAAACTGTGAAAAAATACATAAAAGACATCGTCACAAGCACGTCCCAAAGCAAAATAAATACACGAGATTTTCTTTCATTTTCCGTCAACCGGTTTTCTCAACATTTTTGGTCTTTTTCTTCTATCTTTCCTGTTCAAGCCGCAAGCAGACAACAAACAAGCGACTTCTAATAAGACGCAACGGGCACACGCACACGCTGACGCTGACGCACAGACAACCAGCGGCCGGTTACAGGTGCCTCCATTACTACACTTACAACTACCACTACCAATACATCATAACCATCATCATAGTGCGCAGAGACAGCGGATCGCGCGCCACTGCGCAGGCGCACAGTGGTTGGAAATGTTAACGAGTGTCGGCGAGAGTGTGTGTGTGTGTGTGTGTGTTGTGTGAGAATCAAAGGTGAGCGGGCCATATGCAAATGCCTTGGGATTTGCATTGGTTTAGCGTGTGCTTATGAATTCTTTTGAATGTTGCTTGGTGCAGCGTGGGCTCGAGGAGGATGCAGGCGGCTTGGGTGCTTCGAAAAGAAATTTGACAAATGGCAGACAGTGATGTCTTAACTTCCGTGTGCAATAACAAACAGGTGTGGTTCAAAGATTTGAAGACAGAGTGAACATTTTATAACCCAAATAACCATATATAGTATGTACAGAAGTATGTACGGGTATATTACTTTAAAATTTTGATTCGTTTTTGTGGAACATTGAAATTTTTCGATTGCACTCAATAAACTATTTCCAACCGTTTTATTAACTATCTTTAATAATCTTTTTTATTGGAAAAAGTTGTGTCAGAAACTGCTATAAACCTTAGTATGTGTGAGTTGCACTTTCAAAAAAATGGAAATTTTTGATTGCAAATTTAAAGTGGAACATCCACTAGTTTTTATTACAACTTCGTTTCTATGACTTTCAAATATCTACAAAAACAAATCAAATTTAAATTGGATCACTCATCTAAATGCTTTAATAGTGTCTACTTAATTTTTTATCATTTTGAAATTTTGAAGCTTAGCTTAGAAACTGGTCTATTATTTTACAGTTTATACCAATACGGTTTAAATTTAAACGGGAATTTAGCCTAATTTCAATTCTTCTAGGATGTGTAAGTAACATGATAGCCAAAAATTGCATTTATTAAAGTACATAGTGTTAAAGATGCTTTATTTTCTTATACCAGAAATCTGGATAAGAGTGAGTAGGAAGAAAGACTGTCGCCTGTTTAAGAGTATAGGAAGTGAAAGACTGTCACCTGTTTAGGCAAAAATATTTATGTGGAGTCTGCTTGATTGGCTTCCCAGGAACTATTATCTTGTCCCTGTAACTTTTTACGGTTTGTGGGAATATGTATGATAATAAGAAGTTTAGGATAAGTCGTTAGTTTTCCTCTTCTATCTATAAATACTTTTAAAGGTTTTATCGGTGATAATTTTTTCCAAGCTACTAAAAACACTGAACGGGAGTCTGCTTGATTGGCTTCCCAGGAACTATTATCTTGTCCCTGTAACTTTTTACGGTTTGTACGAATATGTATGATAATAAGAAGTTTAGGATAAGTAGTTAGTTTTCCTCTTCTATCTATAAATACTTGGTGATGGGTGATAATTTTTTCCAAGCTACTAAAAACACTGAACGGGTTAATACTTATGAAAGTAATTTGTTAGGTTTTGATTCCTATTTTGATTCTTTTAAGAGCTTAATATCATACTTCTAATTATTTCCTGGATCATTCAAGAGACTTTTTAACATTTCAGATGGTAAAATTTGTAAAGATGTATGCTTCTTTAACAAATTTCTTTTGACAAACAGCATAAATTTTAATGAATGAATTATAGGCCTAAATTTTCATTGCCCATGCCACATTAGCATTAGAATTACTTATGAAAGTGTGTGTATGTGGGGGTTTTTCTGTTCCGCTTCACTTTTCACCTTCAACCTTTTCCAACCACTGTGCGCTTTTGGTTACCTTTCGCTGAGTTCTAATTATGTAGTGACTATTTTTCTTGAGACGCGCGTTCTTTGCTTTTATAACAATATATAACTTCAGGTTATTATTATTTATACATATTTTTATGGCTCTTTTTCTGTTTTGTGATGCTAATTAAGGCCAGCGGTTATAGATTTAGTTCAATAAGCGTATGTGTGACTGTGTCTGTGAGCCGGGCTTATAGGCCAGGCCAACAGAGCTCATGTGTCAATGGCAAACGGGTAAAGAAACTTGACACAAAATTTCAAAGGCGAACAGACATGTGTGTGGGTTTGTCTGAGTTATAAAAAATATCGTATTGTCTGCCTGTCGTACTGTCTCTAAGCTGTGTGATTGTGTCTGTGGTTCAATGTGCGTACATACAGACATATGTGTGTATGTATATATGTATGTACGAATGTACATATGTAATCTAATTTGTTATTTTCCACTGCTTAAATCTTCGTGCTAGACAGACACCGTAAGTAACTAAATTGTCTAGAATGTGCAATTATTTTCAAATTTGCTCACAAACTAATACGATAGATAAGTTGTTGCCGTTGCCATTTCCTTCTTGACTATTGTTGCAGTTGTTGTTGTGTTGCTGTGTTGTTGCATCTGCGCCCGCTTTGTGGAATGTGGAATCTAACTTGTCCAACCATTTAAGTACACACAGAAGTGCATGCACGGCGCAAGCTTGTGTGTGTGTCTATATGCACATGCATACATAAATACGTACATACATATGTATGTATGTATGTATTTGCGTTGCAACAAGATCGGCAGAGGAACAACAAAAGTCACAAGCAGCCTGCACTTGCAACAAAGCAAATTTTCTCGCTGTTTACATACATAGTACATATGTATGTATGTATGTATGTACATATGTTTATGTGGAAAATGATGCAAATTCACATCTTGGCTCTTGCACTACTTAAATCAATTATGAGCGCAAATTCCTCATTATTTAAATTAGGTTTAAACCGTCACTAGCGATCCAACTAACGGTATTTTTCAAACAACACAACGGCGAGGGCATTGGCGACAGATGTGTGTGAATGTGTTTAATTTTTTTTGCGTTATTGCTATTTTTAAAAGCTTTTTCTCACTAAAACATGACACCATTGTCTTTGTCTCAAGCTTGGTGAGAAATTAATAAATAGAAGTTGATATATTAGGCAAAAACAAAAACGTAGGCAGTGCGAATGCAAAAACTTAAGCTGAAGCTCACAGGCCGAGCGGTAAGGCTCATAAACATATAAAACACACACGCACACAAACATAGACAAGAGCATAAAAAGCATACACACACGCGCGTACAACTATGGAAGCCAAGGCATAAGCGCGTGCGAAGCGCATTAATTAAGTCTTGCTTGGGCTTGTGAATCGCAGTGAAAGTCTCTTCTTCTTTTTCTACTTCACAACTCGTTGGATGACCGAAAACGTACCTACACTCGCAGACCAGAGAGCGCGTTTTAATCAAATCTGCACACCTGTTGCTTGAAGCGCGTCTTAACACTGACTAAATCACTTAACTTGGCTCAAAGGTTCAATGTGGCAGCATAGCATAACGTTCGTTTTACAGCACTCAACATATGATTGGTAGCACTTTTAGCAGCGTGTTTGTTGTGATACAAACATTCGCCCGCAGTGTTGCCAGATGTGCGCATATCGTTACCCGCAGCTGGCGAATGCCGAGAGAAACAGTAGTACGCAATCAGACGACGCGCATTCATAAACATTTAAAAGAATGAATGCCGATAAACAAAAAGTAATCAATTAAAGTCGCGTTTATTCGTTAGTTACTTCAAGCATTCTTATTTCCGCTTAATACCATATAAAATGTAGAGCAAAAGCAGTTTGCGCGCTTGGTATTACGATTTGTGCGCAGGACGAAGGACATGCACTCCTTGTTATGGTCGTGGCATAGAGAAAGATGTCTCGTGTTGTTCAGGAGAATTGGAGCCGAAGCCGACCACCAATTCAGTGCTTGACGGATTTTCGTGGCGGCTTGGCGTCTGTTTCTGGTAGCGCGCAAAATTGCTTTTCATTTTGCAAATTACACACATACACAAACATAAGAGACGAGTGTGTGGGCGTCGTGTGTGTGTGTGCGTTGTTTTCGTGTTTTTGTGCTAAAACAGCAAGTTGGTTGACTAGCAAACGAAAAGCTGTGTGAAACCTTAGAAAAGTAAAATGTTTATGCAGAAGTAAATTCCAACATCAACATCAACATCGACGACTGTTTGTCTGTTCGTCTGATAGCTGGTCGCTAGTCGTTTCTTAGGGGTGATTCTCAGGTGTTAACTTTGGTGGTAGTAGCGGTGGTGGTGGTTCGTCCTCACATTCCTCTTGGCAGGCGGTCGCCGCCAATTGCAAAAAGTCAAGCACAAAAAAAAAAAAAGAAATCGTTTTACTTCAGCTTTGGCTGTGAATAAAAATGAAGCGCAATCAAGTAAAATAAAGTCTAACAGAAAAATCGATAATAAATTTGCAAGGCATTGTCATTTGCATTTGCATTTCTTCCACGCGCTCAGGACCCTTCACACTGCTAAGTGGCGCAATCAGGTGGCTGACTGTTGGTCATTGTACTCCGCACATAACAGCACGTCAGACACTGCCACCTATCGCCACCCCCCACAAACTACCTTTTATCCTCTAGGCGCCCAACGCCTACGCACCTAGCCCCCACACACAGATATAAAAAAACACACACAGACAGAGAATTGGTGACTCATGCAATCGCAGGACTCGTGCGCGAGCGCCTATCAAAGTGGGCCGCTAACTCGGTATCGTCATCGTCTTCTTTGGCGCCGCTTTTGCCGCCTCTGCCTCTGCCACTGCTTTTGCCGCTGTCGCATGTTCATTAAATATTGATTTCGCCTTTCCCTTTCCCTTTTGTTTTATAAGTTTTCAAAAACAGCCAATACAGCTTGCAAAACAATTAAAAGGCAATTAGCCTGCTCGGCAATTGCATTACACCAAGCTTAATAACAATTCAAAAGCAAAAATTAGAACGAGAACAAGAGGAGGAAAATGTAATTTGCATTTTGTGTCTGCGTGCTTTGACTTAATTATTGGCATATTGGCTTTCAAGTTAATACTGACATAAATATATACATAGTGAATCAAACAAGCTTCAATATGAAGACGCGCTTGGTGTCATTGACATATCGCGGCAGCGCATCCGTCGATCCGCGATACTCAGCCTCCATGCTGCCTTGGACCATCAACGATATACGCTCCACAGAGAGCTATACGAAGGTAAGTGGAAATTGTATCATTAAGTGTAGTAGACAGAGACTTATGCAAACTTCTAGTATACATTTTAATGTGAATGTTGGTACAGGCTTAGTATTTAATAAATATATTATACTTTCTATTAAGTATGCATTTTTTGATAAATATATTACTTATCCTAATTTTTAAGGTCCAAACAATGTTATAACTTCGGCTTCATTATGAGATAAACGGTTGTAGCATTAATGGAAGTGAAATTCAAGCATACTAGACTCCTGTATACCATAATCATGAAAACTTAGGATCTAAAGTTGCTTGGTGACTCCTCTCCCAAGTGCAAGAAATGCAGTTAAATACACATTTCTTCGCACGCCTTTAAGCTTTTGCAAGAACTATACATACCTGCTATGTAAAAATCAATTGACATTAATTTAAACAATTAATCGAATTAATATATGCCCAGTGCTTAGAAAATATATACTATTATGTCATGTGGAGCAACATTTTAGATTTGTGAATCGCTCTAGTTCCTAATCAAAGATTCTAAAATTCACTTTTCTGGTACTCTGTTGTAAAAATTGCTGTGTTTCTTGTGCTCCTCTTAAGAAAACGTTGCACTACAAACGGTATAAATTTACTATCTATTTCGAGTTGCTTAAACGCGTAAACGCTATTTGAGTAATAATCATAATGTTTTAAATTTAATTGAATTTAAATTTAATTTTTTGAACGAGTCAAATATTCCGATCAGTCCCCTAAAATACTTTCAGATGTTCTCAATCACACACAGTTACATACCCAAAACATTTCCTGGTATTAGAATCTGGAATTTACTATAAACTGCACAGCAGTTGCATATTTCATGCAAAATTAATTCTATTTATTGAACTTAGTCTTTAGCAGCTTCTGCGAATCAATTGAAATCAATTTGCAATTATTACAGCTCAATAAATCAATTATCGATGGACGGCACCACAAACGAATAAATTAGATTAACAATTTGCCCGTCCATATGAATTAATTATTATGCATATTAGTGACCATGAGCGCAACTGCAGGCGTGCAAAACCAAACTCGCACACCCGAAATGGTCTGAAAATAGAGCAATGCAATTGTGTGAGTTAATTGCAAATAGAGCAACTACGCTCAATGAAAATCACTGTTGTATTTGGGTAACCAAAACAACAAGAGTAAAAACAAAAACAACAATAACATTGGCAACTGAAACAGCAACAGCAGTAACTAAAACTAATTAGGAGCGAACATCACACACCTGCCAAGGCACACATTACGTATACGCCGCATATACATGCATACAATAACAGACACACAAATAGGTACCTTATAGAGTGTCAAAAAAATGCATTGCTAATATATTGAATTGCAAGCTTCTGGCGCTTTTAAAACTATATCATTTATATTGAAATCAAGAGAGGGATTAGAACTAAAACAATCTGTTCGATAGGCTGGAAACTAATTGTTCAAATAAAAATTGCACATCTTGGAAGTGGTAATAAAAAAGGTGAAATTTACGTTATTTTACTTCAGATTTAGCCAAGGTAGACAGCAAAGCTAGTACGGACTAGTATTTGAAGTGAATATTGTATCTTTATAATGAATGTATTCTTCTCAAGTGCCTAATCAAAAAAAGTTTTAATGAATCTAGTTAGCCATGCCGTGTTTTAAAGAACTCATGCATGGAATATTGAAAATCAATAGATTTATCTATTCAGTTGGCTGCGACTGTATGAACACATATGTATGTATGTATTTTGTTTATAGCACGTGCTGCGACAAGTTTCGTGTGTGTTTGTGGGATGTCCCATGGCTAATATTATTTGAAGCTTCAAATTAATTTTAGCTAAGCCAGCAATTAGTCGCCCATAAGCAGAAACATATAGTATGTGTGTCTATGTGTGTGTGTGTATGTGAATGGAAGTGCGATGACGACGCTCTGGGGTAAACCCGCACTCTAAAAATATATCCAAACAGACACAGGGACTGTCAGAAAAGTTATGCTGTCGGTTTTTGCTCTTTCCTCGGGTCAAAAATTCCGTTCTAAGGTGTTTCATGTGCGCCTGAATAATTAAATTCCCAACATTGCAACAACTTTTTTCCTTTTTTTATGCAAAGTTTTGTATGCAAAAGTTTTGTCCGCCCACGAACTTTTTCATCCCGTCCCTCATCTTGGCATAGTTGCTCTTTTGGCTGCACTCCAGCGAGTTGGCTGCCACATCTGTTTATTGTCCATTTGCTGTTCGTGCGCACTCAGAGCTGCTCAGGTGGCGCCTATGTATTAAAATGAATCCCTTTTACGTGCCCGTTGCCAGTTGCGCCACAAGCTGTATTCTGAAAGCTGTGAGAGGTGAGCTTGAAGCTGCGAACGCATGTGTCTTGGGATTTCTTCAATGTGGCCGAACGCAAAGCGGCCCCAACAATTGTTGTTGATGGCTATTGAGAACGTACGAGGCAGTGAGCCCGGGTGTTGGTCCCAACGCGGCTCGCAGGTAATCATTAAACATGAAGCCTTGCTTGAGTCTCATATATTTTGCTAAGAGATGCTTACCTCGTCGTATCCCGTAAGCCTGTTAGCGCTATATTAACTAAGCAATAGTTGCAAAAGGGATTCAAAGCTACCTGTGCCCCACAGTCAATTGTTAATGCTGTATAGAGCGTGCGGTCTTTATCTTATTAAAAATGATACCCTAATGTATGGTTTTGTATTCAATTCGACTAATCCTATATACGATTTTCATACGCAGCTGCAGGTATTAGTATAGTAATAGTAATAGTAATAGTAATTGGTAACCTGTTGCTTTAATTTAACTTTTTACTGATATTGGTTTACATATTCTTGTTTTATTTTATTAATACATTGAATCTATTAGTCCTCATTAAAAACATTAGCTAGTATGTAAACCTCCTCTTTCATTTCGATTTCGCTACGAAATACTGAACTAATATTTTTGCAATCGTGTTACATTCATCATAGCCTTTTATCCCCTTTACCTTAATTGTGAGTATCTAACAAGTTTCGATCAAATAATTATCAATCAGTTGCTTAAGCGCAGGAATAAAAAAATAACAGTGAGCCAAAGTTAAAGGAATTTTCATTTGTAATTGTAAAGCAACAAAAGCGACTGCAGCTTATTGAAGGACATTCGTTGATTTGTATTTGTTGCACAGAAAGTATTAAAAGGTATTACGAAAGAGAAAATAACGATTAAGAAACACAAATGTAGACGCTTACTAAACTAAAGCTTATTACTGTCATTTAATTTGCAATAACAGAGAATATATTTGCGCATTGCAGATTTAAGCTATCCCTTCACACTGGCTCCTCTATTCCTGTCACTTTTATTCAGTCTATTTCCTCAGTTCATAATTCCGCACTTTCCCAGACACTCGGACAATGTTGTTTTTTCTCATATAAATCTTTTATAAATATTTATTTAAGCTTGCCGCTTTGTTTGCTTATTGCACAACAGATGCTGACTGTTGTTGTTTTTGTTGTTCTTGTTGCACAGACTGTGGAAAAATAAATGAAAATAATATGAGGGGGCAAAGGGAAATTGTGGGAGTGGGTTCGCAAACAAATATTGTTTATTTAAACTTTTGCGTTTTGTGCGCGTCTGTCAGACGCGACGGCAGTTTATTGCTTCATTATGTTAAATAGCGCATGAAAAATTATGACAAGCTGCGTTTGCATCTCACACCCAAAAAACCAACAAACGAACCAGCCACCTAAGCACTCGACCACCCAACCACCCAACCACCTCACCACCTCACCACCTATAAAACTTTTATATCATCTTTTGCTGGTCTGTGCGCCACACCGAGTGCCGCTTCAATGGCCATCCAACTAAACGAAGCCTCATATTTGTGTTTGCAGACAGTAAATTAGATTTTGTTTACGTTTACATGGATAACTATATACAAACGTACTTGTGTATATACTTAGTACATACGTATAAGTGTGCTTATATCGAGATGCAATTAGTGGGCTGACAAAGCACAAAGAAATAAACTTTTCAAATCAAACTAATGGACGGTGCCTAAATTATGCAAGAAAGATAAGTTTTTTGTCTGTCATTGATACTGATTGAGTATTGAATTTTAAATAAGTGGTAGGTATTCGAAAGAAGTAGACATTTCTTCAAAGTAGACATTTCTACACTGCAAAATAATTAAAATCAAGTGAAAAGCTAAAGTCGTGTGTCCAGACTTTAAAATGCTCTGTACACATGTGTAGAGGAAATTTCAGACAAACAAATTTTCTGCGTATTTAATATATATAAGGAATCTGGACTTAAAATTTGGTGTCCTTGAGTGTTATAGTCTCCGAGACATAGGTGATAATACGAAAGGCGTTACGGAAAATCCCCATTATCGGTGCATCAAAAAATAAAATGAACTGACACAGCGTACACACATAAGGCATCTTTGTGCAACATTTGGTGTCTCTAGCTGTTGTAGTCTCTGAGATTCAGGTGTACATACGGACAAATGGAAAGACAGACAGATAAAATCGACTCGTCATGTCATGCTGATCAAGAATATATATTCTTTTATATACATATAGTATAATATATATTCTGCCTTTTGCATTTTTCACCCCCCACAAACCTGATATAATAATATAATAATGTACACTTCATGTGCAGAGTATAAAAAGTACCATACCAGGGCAAATTTTCAAATTAAACAAACACGTCAGTGTACAGTTTTAACTATGTATTTCGCGTAGTGTGTTTGCGTGTCAGAAATAGTAATTGTGTATTTATTTAAATAAGCAATCGAGTAGCATAAAGTTTACATATTTTCATCGCAGTCAGCTACAATTTTGCGTCGATAGCTTTTAATGATAGCAGGTCAATTGTTCGTAGCTCGTTAAATTGATTAGTTCAAATATTTGTTATTCCAGTACGATAAAAAAGTTGTTTACATATCAGAAAGTGAGACTGTTGCAAGGGCAAATATTTATTTATCATTCTCTGATTACATTGTCAATAGCTTTTGCAGAAATTCTGAAATTAAACATTTTATAATTGGCATAGTTATTTTATATTTGATGTTAACACAACGATGCTTTACTATACAAGTAGATTCATTTTATTTACCAATAAGTAAACATAAGAGTGCTACAAGTACATCAGGGGAGATAAGTGAAGATAAATATTTGCAGCAATATATTATTTGTACTCGCCCCTTCCGCTAAAAGGTTAACGGCCAAGTAAATGAGGGAAAAGTTTTCTGGACATTCAGAGCCAAACACCTAAAACCGACCTATAGGGGAATTATAGGAGATACACGATACTTTAATTCGCATTGCATAATAATTCAAAATAAGTAATTTAAAAAAATAACAAGCAAATGTGACATAAAAGGACGAATTAGAATTCTTTTATTCATTCCCATTACTTGATTTATTTTAATAATTTATTGTTGCCCAAGCAAGTGGCAAATGAATATAGTATGTATGTATAACAGATGGCTTGTGCTTGGCGCTGGCACCTTGAGTTCGTTATACGAGTATAGGCTCTGTGAGTAAGGCCCAAAACTCCAGCAACATACGCCACCCCAGTCACCCAAGTCTCGCAGCCTCATGACGCGCTCAACGCCATTGACGTCACACCATGTAGTATGTGGTAGGCAGAAAGTGAGTTTGAAAAGAAAAATCGATACGCGGCTTGTTCTATTTGATGGGGTATTTTTACACTCTCAGAATAGAAGAGTATTTACATAATAAACATATATGCATTCATATTACCTCAAGAAGAAGAATGTTAGTTCACACATTTCTAAACAATAATTCTCAAATGCTAGGAAAATGGTGTCAATTTTCGTTTATTTGCGATGACTAGTATTAGTAAACACTTGAAATGTCCTACATTTCGTTCATTTTGATAAAAATTATTCTTAAACCTTTCTCTCGCAGAAAAATTGACAAAGCTACTCTGAAATTAAGTTTTACTTAATACATTCAATAAGGAACCTAAAAATAAGATTTCCAAATATTTGAGTACTCAAAAAATTTAAATATTTTGGAAAAAAGGGACATTGTTATAAATGTGAAAGCAATGTATAAATTTAACATTCAAGGTACCACAATCTAGATAGGTTTGAGACCTAGAATATGTTATGATAACACTTATAACATTTGTGAGGCTTTAATTAAATACGGAAACTAATATAAAATAGGTCGGTAAACTTATTTCTACATCTTTGTACCCTTTGTACTGTTTTTCATTTCAGCGGAATTTCATTTTCATTTTGTGGAATACAAAATATTGTCATGCTTATTTAGTTGTAACGCCCAAAATTACAGCCTCCCATGACGGCACAATGACTGAAACTGAAGTAACTCGACTTACTCGTCTTGTAATCTGCCTGGCGAGCTGGGACGACAAGTTGAGTCACTTGAGCTGGCTCAGCTCCCTGTGGCATAAATCGCACTTCGCACTTCTGCAGGCTGCCATGCCCCACCTCGTCCCATTTCTCTCACTCGTCAAGTGTTTGGTACACGGGGCGTATTCGTTACATTTGCCCTGCTGTTGTGTTTATATGTTGATGTCGTCGTTGTTGTTGTTGTTGTTGCTCTGTTGGCTTAAAGTACTCTCTCAAATTCGTTTGGCTGACGTTTGAATTTGATGTCGTGTTTTGTGGTCTGCTGATTTTTTGATTTATGTTTTAATACATATACATACGTAGAAACATATAGTACGTATGGGAAGGTTCAGCATCCACGTCCACTCTCGTGCACATACTGAGCAGCAACTTGACATGATTACGAGTTGAGGAGCAGAAAGAAAATTAAACTCGTGCATTAAATGGCTGCGCCTGTAAGTATGCTAGCTTTTTTCGTCTTTTTTTGCTTTTCCATTTGCCAATTGTTCGTTGCCTTAATTGTTGTTGAATTTTTCCCTTTGTTTTACAACTGTTATTATTGTTGTTTCTGCAACCTTTGTTGCCTTTGTCATGTTTTGACTTTTGTGCGACATTTGGTAAAAATTACCCGCTTAACTCTTTACTCCCTACTGCATTCTAACTGCAGTACCACACTGCGTATACGTTATGTACACTAACTGCTTGACCCCTTTTGCAAATTGCATTGCTACACGTTTGTTTTTGCGCTATAATTGAATGCAAGTTATAGTCATATAATGGGTCGCTGCTGTTTTATTTGCAGTACTTGCTTTCAAGCTATTATTATGCACAAACGTGATTACGATCACACGCTCACATCTACAGTGATTCATAGCTTATTTCAAATGGATTTTATTTTATGTTTGTCTTATGCCAGCTATATTATGCCAAAGGGGAAATTGTATATGTGTACTTACATTATATAATATTAGGGAAATAATTACTTACATTTTATATTTTTTGTAATAAATACCTTATTTTATTGTCATTGCATTCATAACGAAGCTCAGTAGAAGTGGAAAATTTGAAGAATATAAATTACATTATTACGGAACGCTGACTGAGAGCCAAATTACCATTATGTATAATGTTCAAAAGGTACAGTAAAAACATTTCTGGTAACTCGGATGGCAACCGGGACCGAACTCATATAGTTTCTCATTTATAAAGATTATTCTTTGAATCTTCGCCACTGTATCCACTACAGTCCAAACATCTGTGGAAATTTCAAATCGCCTTATAGCATTCATTAGAATCACGTTGGCATCATCATCATCATCAACATCACCGTCGTCTTCGTCGTTGCCGACGTCAGCGTCGCGTGTTATTGCTCACTGATTTATACATTTTAACCGTTTTCCCCATTACTTTTGCATGCGCCTGCCTCAAACACTCGTTATTGTTGTTGCTGCTGCTGCTGTTGTTGCTTTTTGTTGCTTAATAAATTGTCTACAACTGTTGTTGTTGCTGTGCCAGAGCGCCATATATAATTTCCATTAACTGCCGCACTGACGTCTTAATAGGGAGTTGTAAAATAAAAGCAGCCTTCGGCTTTAATGTGCGACCCTTTGAGCAAGTCAAAATCGGTCGCTACTGCTGTTCCCATAAATAAACTAGTACATATGAATGAGGTGTATTGGGATATAAACGTTCAGACATTGTATTTAGCAAAACCTGTACTACGTGTACCTTAACTTATGCCATATACTTGACTTTTAAGCTAGTTAGGGTTTAGTTCTATTTTAATTGACATTAATACCAGCAATTAAATATCCTTTGATATCAGGATTGTGGAACTTATAGAATAGCTTGGTTATATTAAAAGGAGCGCTACTTTAGTTCTTTTCAAGGCTGTAGTTAATAGTTTTCGATAACGTAACCTTTTGAATTATTGCATGCATTGCAGTTAGGAATTCTTAATGATTTTACTGAAGAGGCAGTTAATGAAAATAATAATGAGAGACTGCACTTTTAAAAATTTCAAAAAGCTTATTTAAAGCAAAAAAAGTTAAAATTATTGTGAAAATTTGTATAAAAAATGAAAATAAAAGAAGAGTATTTCTAACCTTCAAAAATCGTGTTTATTAGCTGTCGTATATACATACGAGACACATGCCAATAAAATACAGCTGACTTTAAAAAAAATAATGAGTTTATTTTGTTAATAATAATCACCTTATCCAAAACAACATTTTGCACGGTCAAAATATTTTGGACGGTTTTTTTCTGGCCGTCGCACATGTTCTTCAGACGTCCTTATAGCGTCTTCCTTTGGGCAAAATCAGTTTTCCGAAAACGAAATATGTAGACACATGTAGCCAGATACGGCGAATATGGGGAGAGGTTGGTGGTAAAAATAATTTTGCTGTCAAAAAATCGCCAAAATGGCGGAACCCATATTCACCAAACTTGATATGTAGATTCTCCTAATAACCAGGCAATGCGAGTCAATTTTTATAGCCTGTACTCAAAGGGTACTATTTTTTTTTATTTTTTCCTTTTTGGTGGGAGGTACAGGGTATTTAAGAGTTGAGCTTGCTCGACTTTAGCATTCTTTTCTTGTTTTTATTCACGACTATAAGATTCTCTCTTGTTGGTCAACTTTTGTGGAATAGAGCAAGAAGTCACGTTTCTCACATTTCCCAATTGTACGGCTAACAAGCCACGAATCCTGGATTTGAAGATATGTGTTTAACTTAATTTCCATTCATTTTACCGAAGATTTCGGTTTGTTTTTGATAAATTCAATAATATTTTTGACTGCATCTTCGGTAATCAAGAATTTTTGCAGGCCGTCATCATTTGGTACCAATAGTACAAAGACACTATTACCTTCTGTGTCAAACATTGTCGTCGTCATTTGGTACCAATAACACAAACATAGTCTTACTTTTTGTGCCATTAAAAAGCTAAGAATAAACATACTACGTGTATTGGCCTTAAAGTGCGACCACTCGACACTCGGCAAAAGCTTCTGCCACGACACTCGTGACATTTTCATCCAGCACTATTCACAGCTCGATGGCTTTCACTCTCATCAGACACCGGATGAAGCAGCTTGTTCATCCCAGTGCGCTCTCAACGCTAATTGATTTTCATGCATGATGCATTCGAACATGTACACAAATTTCCAATCGAGCACCGTACCCCGAGCAACAGCGAAATGCACATACATAGCATGCCCTGGCTGCTCTAATACAACTACATACGTGTATGAACAATATTTCGCAATAGTCAATCAATGGATAATTGAATTCGCTGTCAATGCCAGAAACAATCATGAAAAAGACTCATTTATTGTTGGTAGGTCAGGTTGCTGCCGATGTCCACTTGGAATTTCCATTTGTAGCAACACAACATTTAAATTTAATTCAGTATGTACATGGTATAATAATATGTATCAATGTCAATTGCTGATTAATTAAAATTGAGAGGTACATGTAAGAACTATTAGCAATAATAGTACAGTTATCTGAGTTGGATTCATTAAAATTGTTAAATAAAAAGAATCTGGCAAATTTGTTTTTTAAAATTTATATACATACGGAGACAGCACGTTCTTTTGAGCCTTAAAACCGTTTGAATAACTATAAGATCTAGCTTTGAACAAGTGTGGCGCTAACCCCATCAAATGCTTGACTACTCGGCCCGATATATAACTACTTCATCAGACCCTCAGACATAGGATTCGGGTGTTAAATGGAAGTTTTAGTGCCTAATAATTGAATTAATAGCTTTTCTCTATTTCTTACTAACGTCTACGCATTACTATTTACGTTGTTTACTTGTTTACCAACCTTTTAGTTCTTGAGTATTAAATTGAAAGCCCTTCCCTGCTTTTGTCCACCAAGCTGTATTTTCCTTCGTTTTTTTTAAATTGTTGCTCAATGAATAGTTGAACGCGTAGCACCAACACCACCCTCTCCATACTGCCCAGCATCTGAAAAAGCACTTTAGTTTGATTTTAATTTAATTTTAGAAAACTTTTCATCTCGGTTGCTCCATTTTGGCAGCGATAATAAACGTCTCTAGTACGTATCCTGTAAGTAGTATCTGCTGTCGTAAGTTTTAAAGTTTTGCTTTAGTTGCTTTCTTAATGGAAGTTTTCAAGTAATTTTTATATTTTTTTGTGGTTGATTTCCTTAGTCTAAGGGGTAGTTGTTCTTTCCTGCAGCTCAATTAGTGAAATTAAAGTTTTGCGTGGCCAGCTGCCCTTTTTTCTTTTTAATGGTTTTCCATTCCGCTAAGCTATCAGGTAACACTATAGACAGCATAAGTATTACGACAAACTCAAATAAAACATATGTGTCCAATTGCCATACCTAAGTTTTTATTCAGTACATACAAAATGGCTCCCCGAATAAATAAATCTGTATCTAAATATTAAAGGACAGCTGTGATAAAATTATTTAATTTTTTCAATTGGGAACAAGCAATTTTGCAATCAACACAATTATTTTACTTTGGGATTTATGTAGCGATTTTCTTGCTCTATAAATATAACAATTCTTTGCGTTAGTTAATGAAAAATTTCGTTTACCTTGAAATACACATATTCTCATTCATTTGAATAATGAAATATTCGTTTTCTCTTAACAATGCAGCAATAGAGTTCCTGGATCAAAGTAGTTCAGAGAAAATAAAGGTAAAATTTGTAAAATCTTTAGGGTTTTGGGAATGAACTTTTTTCGATTTATCATAATTTGATAGAAATTTCGATACAGGAACAGTCATAGTTATATAGTAATACGAGTGTGTTATTCTGGATATAAAAAAGTATTTGTTAACATATTATTGGCATAGCATGTACTTTCTCAATAGCGATTTGATATCACTTTCATGCCTTTAGCGCACTTACCGTGTAACTCACTCATTAAATATTATTTGGTGGTTATTAATAACACCATGAAAGCAAAAATAGCACACAAAACCCTGAAAGCATGAACAACATAAGACCCAATGGACTAAGGTAAACGGAACATGTCAAAGCAACGACCTGCTTTTCGCCAACAACCGCAAATACATGAAACTAACCCTAACTAACGACACACCCGTCTCTGACACACCCTGGTTGGGCCTGTTGTTTTTATTGTTGTTGTAGCCTCTGCTGTTAGAGAGCCCATAATAAAAACTGTACCCTACCCTACTCTGTCCATCTAAATGCAAAAAGGGGCCAAGAAAACAGTTCGTAGCCGCTCAGGAGCGCACATGCTGAAGTGTCAACGTTTCTTGTACACGTTGTCGAGGCCCTTTTACCATTGTGCCGGAAATGAAAAAGCCGCCATGTTGCCAGCCGCTGTTGCTGTCTCTTTCTAGCGCTATATTCTGCCTTGGGTTCATGGGCTTTTGTAGGTGCATATGCAAGTAAACTTGATTAAAAGAATTTAATATTGTTAATCTGCTTCGTTTAGCGGAAATGTTGAAAGCAAAATGGCGGTAAAATGAGCAAAGAATAGTCGCAGATATTTGCGAAAGACAGCACGAAGAAAACGCGGTAAGTACGGCATTCAGTATTTGCTGTTGTTCTTGTCATTACGATGAGCGTAATGCATGCTTAAGCAAATACAAATAACGCAAAAATACGACTACTATAGCAGCAGTTTGCGGCTCTTTCAACTTGCTTAACAAACCGCGAAAGGATGCACTGCTCAGCGGTCTGTGAGCCAATTTGGTTGGCTGATAAGTGGGTTGGTTATTAGAATCGTTTTTGGATGCAATTAATTCTGTTTTTGAATAAAGAATCCGCATGAGAAGACAATATTATAAAATGTGCATACCCAGTGTCGAAATACTAGGCACCCCAAAAAGAATACATAATTATAGTCCAGACTGTATAGCCGTATCCTCGGATCTAGGCACTTCGTAGGTATGAGGTGCATTTAAAGTCAATGAGTTGTTCGATATAGTCGTACCTTAACTCTCCCGTCACAAGCTTTGGTAGAAAATAACTTCTAGACATCCTGTTGGTAGAATAAAATAAAACTAAATAAAACTTGTTATCCAAATGAAGCTATAAATTTGAATCTTTTTTGATATATGCGATACGCGTGAAAGAGCTCAGAGCACATTGAATCTGAGAATTATTTATAAAATGAATATGTTAAATACAATTTTAAAATTTTTCAAAATCAGCTAATAGTTATCGTTAATAATTTAAAAGTGTTATATCTATGGATATTCTTTACTTAATACTGAAAAATGCAAAGTGTTCAATTCCTAATGAATCACAATACGTATTAAAGTGGTATTGTTTGTTGTTGATTGGTAAAAATATAATATTTGCTTTGTTTTTGTTAATGTTTGCCAAATCAAATTTAGTATTCGGGTATTTGTGAGAAACGGTACGTCTTATTTACCTTAAAGGAGAACACAAAATAATCATGTTGAGAAAAAGAGAGTATTATTTGTAAAATTGTATGTATTAAGATATATTAAAAATTTGCAATGATGAATACAAAATATTAGCGTGTTTCTAAATTTTTGAGAAGCTTGCCCAAATCCTCAATGAAGTATATATATACAAGCTCATTGAAATTAAGTTGAATGGTACAACTCTAATGTTCGCACTCTTTCTTTGTCTAAACAGCTATCCGTTGGCATTGAGAATGGCATACTGGAATCGTACAATTCGGATTTCGAGCTGCAATTTAGTCATCCTTTGAAGCATATCGTTGGCATGTGTCGAGTCGTACACAAACCGCAGGCCAAAAGCATCGGGAATGGTTTCCTGCAACTAAAGTCGAATGTCGGAGCCATCGCCGGACAGCAAACGAGCAATAGTACGGGCAATAGTTTGACCGCAAATGGTTTGCGCCACACGCTCACCACATCCACCTCATATGGGTCTCTCTCAGCCAGCGCTGCAGCTGCTTATCAGGCACAGCAGCAGCATCAGCAACAGCAACAACAACAGCAACAATCGTCAACGGATGCGGATTCAGCACAGAATGCGCAACACTTTATGGAATTTCAAGGACCCATTACCGGCCTTGTGTATTTGTTAAAGGATCCCAAGGACCCATTGCTACACATCTATCTATTTGAGTGCGAAGCTGTCGAGGAGGTAAGCAGATTAGTTGATTCGTTGAAAACATTTTGATTAAGCAAAAGCTGTCCATGCCGTATTACTACATATTCTGTACACATATACATATATATCTATCTGTTATAATTGCACACATTGTCCTGGGCTCCTCCTGGTGCTCTCGGTTGGTCACTTTGTTAGATCGCTTCCTTTGTTGAAGTCCGTTTGAATGACAACTTCAATTCCTGTTTTGAAATGTGCGCTTTTGATGTTCATTCATCCGGAGATGTTTGTGCTGAACTTATGCATTCGAGTGCAATCAGCAATCAGGAGAACTCTAAAGCTCAAGCTGAAATTAAATAATGAATAATAGAGTTTAAGCTTGGTAGGTGCTGAACTTGTGTTATATATGGACTTTATATTAGAAGTTATTTGCCAACAATCAGTTAAAGCCCTTTACTTTTGTCCCCAAATTACAATCATTTCATGTTTTTATATACTATGTCCTCATTCTGTTTAAAATTTATACGTCTTCTCCAAAAAAAAATATAGCCCATATAAACAAACTATAGTATACATTGTGTACAAGTATACCCTATACCCAGGTACATTCATGATCAACATGATGAGACGATTTGATATGTTCGTTTCTCAGCTCTTAAGCATTAATGCTGTCACATTCTCAATTCATTTAAAAGTCATTTTAGAAATGCGATATTTTGTTTCTGCTGGATATAATAATACGCTTTTCATTGGTGCCTACACCACTTCATTTGCCATTGTAGATGCGTGTTTTGGCGCTCTGCATGCCTCTTGGACAGCTATAAAGAGACTTCCGTTTACATTTGTAATTAAAAGCGCTAGGCAAGAACTAAATTAAGGTTGTCGCTTCATATACTTTGTAACAAGATTTGGCCACAAAGTTTGCGAACACAAAATTTGAAGCAGACACACAAACACGCGTACAAATGGAAAAGCTACGACCTTCTATTTACAACTTCAACATGCGGCGGCATTTGCCACACGCAAAATGTTAATTTCGAATGAACAGACAGGGCGGACAGAGACAGCCTGCAAACGAATAAGCCGCCCCCATACAATTAAGTTTACACTACGTTGGACATGCAAAAACCTAAACGCAGAATTAAGCTTCGTTTTATACTATTTTGGTAGCCCAAAAACCTAATTGCATAATACCAGCTGGAAAGGGGAGGTGAAACGAATAAGAACAAACAGCTGAGGGAAAACATGCAACATGAAAAACACACGTTCTCTGAACTTGGCCAAAAACACTAAATGCATTTGCTAGAACATACAGGCCAACACATGTCCGAGTATATGCGAGGGACAATCAGTAAAAAAATCTTCTGTCTAATGCCATCAAACTTTATTGCAGCCTAGTAAATGGGGTAGAAAGCAATAGACAGTCTTAATTTGCAATTAATTACTGAAGGGAGAAAATGTCAAATTAAAACGATATTAGTTCCGGCCAATGACATCTCTTAAGCATTGGTTACCAAAAAACAATGATTGAAAGCGATGCTGGTCTCGATTAATGCGCATGGCGGCACGTTAAATGTGAAACAAATTCAGCTAGATTTTTGGTTACGATGGAGAAGAAGCGCCCAGACGTTTTGGCATTTATTCGAGACTAAAAGCAAAGTCAAAGCGATGGATTTTGCGGGTCAACGTGAATTCCTCATTAACATTTGTTCAGAAAGGTTACACCTACTGCAAAACAGTGCAATATTTAATCGATTTGAATAGAAATAGAGACGAGCTATAGTAATTTGGATAAGCAGTCAAGAATAAATTCTTGGCTCAATCAAAAACGAATCGCATGTGCTGCGTGATTCAACTACATTAGACTAGATAGAAAAGATTGACAAAGATTGGCAAGGAAATATCCTATACATCTATATATATAAAACACTTTGTCCTGACTAACTGACTGACTGATTGATTGGTGATCAACAAACAGCCCAAACGGTAAAAGCTAGGAAGCTGAAATTTGGACTCAAGTATCCTATCATAGTGTAGGTGCGCACTAAGAAGGGATTTTGGAAAATTCGAGCTCCAAAGGGGGAAAACGAGCTCCAAAGTTTGTTTGAAACATCTTCAGTTTTCCACCAATCAATTTTAAATTTGATTTTTATAATCTATGAAAGAATACAAACAAAACTGCTCGGATGTGCTGAGGAAGCACACAGTTAAGTCAGGACTGGCAGTCCGCCCGGTGCGTAACGAAGATATATACATATGTATGTATGTATGTACGTATAACCATACACAGTACTTTTTGTACTATATTTGCTATTTGGAAAATGAACTCTTTAAAAAACTTTAGAGAGCGTCGAAAGAAGAATATCATATAGTAAATAAACTTAGCCCAGCAAAGGCGGGCAAGACCTGCTAGTAGGGTAATAAAGTTACCAGAATAAATGGTAATTTCGACCACCAAACAAATCATAAATGGACACAAAAGGGACAATAAGTTTGGCTATAGTACTTGCTCATAAAAAATATTCGCAATTGTTTGTTTCGCTCGTTTCCAGTAATTACTAGGCCCGACAGTGGTACCTATGGGTCAACCCTCGTATATTTTGCAATGCATATTAACTGCATGCTACTGTTTTGTTGCTGTCATCTGTTTTTTCTGCTGCATTTAATTTACAGCTGAGAGTTGTTTATGTGTGTGCACTAGGTATGTTTGACTTTTTGCATTCATGCTTAGAAGCGAAAGGGAAAAAATTTTAATGAGTGCTCGTTTAATTTTCCGTTTTGTTCAAAGTATTTGTGTTTAGATTTTTCCTATTGAGCGCTTTCCATTTAATTTCCACGTAATTGCTTGGCGGTTCCTAGTTTAATGTAAGTATGAGGTTGGGGCTCTGCGTTATTGCTTCACATGGGCTTGCATGTCAAAATAATTTTAACGCTGCGCTCTACTTGCCACCAGTGTTGGTAAATGCCATTCAAACTTTGTTTGGCATTGATGTGTGCTGTATATGAAGTTTTAACACAGTTGTTAGTGAAGTTTAATTGGGTTTTGCCTTTTGGTTCAACGGTGAGTAAGCCTAAGAATATGCAATTGAGTTGAAGCGGGCATTAAATTTACATTAAATTTACATTAAATTTACTTGAAACTTTTTGGATTTTGATGAAAGTATTAAGATACATTTTTCGAATCTGTTTCACCCCAGCTAGAAAAAATTTGATTTTTAATGCATACTTTAAAAACAAGCTAGGATGCTCGGTTTTCTTCTTCTTTGCGTACTGACAAGCTTGCTAAGCATTGCACTGATTGAGTTTTTTTTTTTTGCCGCGATTTGTCGCAATTCATTAAATTAAGTGAAACGGCGGCCCAGCGGGACTCATAAAATCTTTGCCTTTGAACTGAACATAATTGCCTGTGTGTGTGCGCGTTCAGGGCACCTGAAAAGCGGCCCTAATAAGCGACATTAGGCGGCAGCTGATTTAAAAAAGCAACCCAAAATAAGGGTCGCGAAAAAGCTGGCAATGTGCTGAAAGCGAGATAAATGAAGCACACAGTCAGCAGCATGCGGCCTAAGAGACATAAGAGTACCCCAAATGCTCGGCTCAAAATAAAAAATGAAACCACAGACAACAAATATAGGCGTGCACCATAAAACAACAACGAGCAGAGAGCCAGTGCTTGGAAAATTAGGCTAATTGCAGCGTGCGGATAATAAGCGCATACTTTTAGGTACCGGCCATGTGGCAGCTGCGGCCAAGAAAGTAGAAAAATGCTCGTCCACATATAGCGAGGTTTTAACAAGTTCATAACGTTATAAATATTTAAAGGCTGCTCACCTGCTAACGGTTACTGATTCTGTTGCTGCACAACGTCCAACACGGCGTATGCGTAATGTACACTTTGGGGGTTATTTGCCTGCCAGCTCTCCGCGCGTCTGTTAACTGGCACAAAAACATTTGCGCCTTTAATGCATGTTGGACAGTGTACATGTTTGTTAGTGCAGGAATACGAAAATGGAGAATTAAACAAAGTCCTTGTTTTTACATATTAGGATATTTAAAAGTTGTCAACAATTAGCGCCTTTAGAAATATGTATGTTTTTTTTAAAAAACGTTTTCAAGTCCTTCAGCTAAAAGTACAAATACGAATCTAGCCATAGTATTATTTCAAAATTATAGCTTTAGTTATGATCTCTGTCGATGTTGCAAGTATGGTTCAACGTCATTTCCATTCTCCACATACATGTATAAACTGTAATTTATTTATATTTAAAAATGCTGTCCAATTATTTTCTGTTTCAAAAATGTACGTTTCTAAAAGTAGAAATTGCACACTGTGCGTTGCTGAAGTGCCCCACTTACCACTTACCCCTGCCTCGGTTGCATGTCGGTCTGTGTCCAATGGCGGCCATGTTTTTGCTCAACCGCCGGAAGCTGCCATTCTGGTTGTCCTGGTCGCTGCTTGTCGCGCTAAATGACGCATGTTGTCATTTGTTTGTTGCCTTTGCTTTGCTCTCCGTTGTTGCCATTATCATTTGCTCATCGTCAGTGGTGTTTAAATTTTAGTTTTATTGTCATGCTAAGTGCTTGCAAATAACACAAAACATGTTGATGTTGTGCTTGCCGCAAATGTGTCGTTGTCGCTGCCTGATAAAATGAGTCATCAAACATTGGAATGCAACACATTTAGACATACTAAGTATATGTATACGTGTCTACTCGTATATACATGCAGACACATATAAATGCAAAATCCTACTTAATGGCTTTAAAGTATGCTCTCCGGCTTGAAATTGTCAACAGCAGACAGCACTTGTCGTTCGCGTTGCTGCCAACTACCGGCACCGAGCTTGCCTCTCACAATCTCTCCAACAGAGTCCCCACTGCAGACGCTTTTGTTATGCTGCCAGCAACCGAACAGAACCTAATCGACTGGTACAAACATTTCAAAATGTTGACATTTTTGTATCTGCCTTTTGCTTTTACTGCTCCTGCCTTTCTCCTCCCATTGGCCACATCGGAACTAGTGATGTAAATACACAATCGATGGCTTGGAAAACGTCGATGTTTTATTCACAATAACTGATGTCTTTTTATAGCATTAGTATTTTTGAGTCTTCTCAAAAAAATCAGCAGAAAAAGTAATGATGTGTGCATAGTACACTTTATGAATTCATTGAAATCTGAGGCCAAATGAAGATACAGAAAAGGAAAGGAGTGCATATCTCATACCTTACTCCTTTAAATAACTGATTTCTATAGATAGTATTGTTTGGCAGCAAGCTTTAAATGCAAAAAGCAGGATTAAATATTCTGACATGGCTTTGTTCATCTGCAGAATTTTTGTAAAACCAATTACAAATCTATATCAATATATCATACCCTATTGCATGGTCAGACACTCTCATGATTACATTCCGGCTCCACTCGACGCTCCTTTTTCTAATCCCATCGATGCTTTCAATTCTATTAACATCACTAATGTGAAATTATGAAAGCATTTGAAGTATTTTATGCTTTGTTTTTACCGATGGCCATTTGTCTGTCTGTTGGTCTCGTTGGCCACCTGTGAACTACAAATAAAACTATCATCGAAAATTCGCAAAATAATGTCTTTGTTTTGCAGTAAAATTGAATTCGGGCACAGATTGTACTTTTATACTCGTATATCAACAATAAGGAATGTGATGAATTGTGAGCTTATTGCAAATATTTGTTGACACTGCCCAAATCTTTTGAAATCTAAAGAGCAATAAAATGTTTTTGCAGCTCAATTTCTTAAAACTTTAAAACGTACGAATACATAAAACGGTAAGAGTATAATTGAATAAAAGTTGCAATCAACAAAAAAGGAAGCCCTAGGTATTGATATATATATTAACTATTTGAGAAGCCTTACATAATCCTTTTGAAATCAATTATTGAATGTTTTATTGGAAAAGTTCGTTATCAATCCAGGTATGTGTCTCTTTATATTATTCAACTGCTTTATTAAAGACTTCAGCTGCTAAAGGTCCTTCTGATTTTCTGTTTTATATGGACATCAAAATGGAAAAAAAATATAAAAGCGTAGTTTCGATTCCTTACAATATATGGTATGTAAGGAATATGCATTTCAATACCCGTATGGAAGCAATTAAAGCATTGTTTTCAAATGCTTCTTTCTATAATACTATAATACTTTATAGACTCGTACAAGTGATGCAATATGCAATTTTTCAGTTGCCAGTAAAATGGAAAACTTTTTCCGATAACTGTTGTAAGCAGGCAGGGACCGTTCTAGTTTTCTTCTTTCTAGGAGCTAACTTCGACCTTCAGTGTCCTTTGCTTTCCCTAAACTTTGCACATTTAAATTTGCATATGTCGGACATTTGACACAACGAATTGTTGGCATTGGCCCCGGCTTGTGCTATAAAAGTTTGCACAACTTTGGATATCGATATATGCTATTAAAATGGTGGCTAACATCCGTCTCCGTTCCGGCACTACCTCTGGTCTTTCACACCCCCACAGGTCTTACAAATTGATAATTGGTTTTAGTGTAGCCGGCAAGTTTGTTGAGGGTCGTGCTTTCCTGTTACGGCGAAAGCAGAAGCATCAAGCAACATTTCCGTTTGGGTTGTACTGCCGTGTAGTGTGCGCAACGGAAAAGCTTTTAGGCTGGCACAAAATTGAATTTGAGCGCTCAATTTATGCAAAGTAAAAACCATATTTAGAGATAAATTCCATTTGCCTTTTTCTTTGCTGTTACCTCTATCTACTTGGTTTGATTCTTGCTAAAACTCAAAGTGACTTTAGTTGTAGCAACGGCAAGCATGGTAATAAACTATTTCTACTATTTTAAAGCTGCTTGGATATTCTTATCTTACATTGCTAATAGTTGATGCAAAATAAACAATAACCTACGGTTTTGTTTCATTGGCGGCATAATGTCACCTATGAACACGTATGCGTGTGTATGTTTCGTGTGCCTGTGAAAAGCAGCAATAACAACAACAGCTGCAGGCAGTGCAGTTAAATTCGCCTGTCATTATAAAACTTGGCGTATTTGCCAAATTTTAGTTCAAAATTCCAAGAATAACGGGGGTTATGGGAAATCACGGGAGGGAAGGAGGCTAATTCCAAAATGCCCATTTTCTGCGTATTCATTTAAGGCATCTTGGACTAAAATTTAGTGTCCCTAAGTATCCCTTATAGTCTCCAAGGTAGAGGTGATTATACGAACGGAAAACCCGCATTATCGGGGAAGTCGGGGGTAAATCAAAAAAATAAAAACAAACATGTACAGCGTACACATAAGGCACCTTTGTGCAAAATTTGGTCTTGTAGTCTCTGAGATCCAGCTGTTCATACGAACGGACGGACAGACGGACAGACAGGGCTAGATCGACTCGTCTTGTCATGCTGATCTGACACGCCTCCTTCTGCCTTCTGTTACATTTTTCACCTCCCGCAAACCTAATATACTCTTGTACGCTTCATGTACAGAGTATAAACACCATATGGACCACCTTATATACATACTATATATACAATATTTAAAATAACCCAAACGTATTTACGTACATATATGATTTATGTATATAAGAATGTATATTTGGCACTCAATAGTAATTGTCCACTACAGCATGCCCATCTCTATTACGTATTTGGAAGAGAAAATTTGTTTCTTTCTTAACTCTTCCTGTGTTGATCTGTGATTATGTCTATGTTGGAAACGCCCGAGGATTGTAAATATCCTGTATAAGCGGACACCACCTACTATATTTAACACGACCACTCGCCCACTCACACGTTTTTGATTTATGTATGTATTTATGTACTAATTCTACATTGGCGAGGACACACGTACGAACTACATACATATAAATATTAATCATACGCACTGCTGGCCTCTCTTGTCGTTATTAAGGCATTCACTTTGCACTCAGTGACGAAATTAAGACTCTCCGAATTTTCACTTTTCGCTTGTTTGAAAACTCTTCGCGAACGCTTGTTGTCTTTTTTCCATTTCTGTTGAAATTTTGCATGCACCGGCGAGTATTTGTTGTTGCTTTTGCCTTTGTCACCCAATGCTGCTGCTCGTTGGCTCCCTGGCTCGCTCGCTCACTTAGTCAGAGGCGTTCACTCATTCGCGTGCCCAGCGAGTTGTCTGTCAGTTAGTTGTCTGGCGGCAATTGGAACGCGTGCGCGCTTCGCTTAAATCGCTGAGGCAGGCGACGATACTTACATATAGTATATCCGTAGACAATCATATATGTGTATTATCCATTTCCTAACTATATAAATACCGTTTACAGAAAAACAAGTGCATTCCAAGTAGGTTTGCTAAAAACAGAGAAAAAGCAACCCAAATAAACAATTTTGCGAGTGCGCGTGAACTACGACGATGCTTAGCTAATTGGTAAACAACAACAGTAAACAGTCAGCGGTACATTTATCGCAAATTAGTTTTTTTTTAAACAAAAATAAACTTGTTTATTGTTCTGCGCGTGTTTTGCAAATAAGTATACATATATCTACTCGTATATATTGACTGACAATTTATAAATAAATAAGTTAGTAAAACGCGCGACCCAAAATAAAAAGAAGGAAAATACCAAACAAAAAATCATATATATTTAATATCTTTGCCTACATACATATATGCACTTACATAGTATATTTATATGTATTTGTTTATTTATATGTGTAGATGAACAGAATCTTTTATGTTATCACAGACTTTGTACGCAATGCTCTTCGAATTGAACTTCAAATGAGCGGAAATAAATCAAATACGAGTGACGTGGAGTGTGTTGTTGTTAATATTTTAATTCACTCTAGGTAGCATATTCGCATCTTATATTTGTATTGAAGTAAAATGTCAAGTACGGGGTTTTAAATGAATCGACAACTCTATGGTTTTAAGTACCGAGTGATTAACAGTAATGAACATTGTACTTTGATTTGGTAAACAAATGCGTTCGTATAGACAGTTTATTGAAGAGGCTTCATTTTTCATTTTCTTTTAATACTACAAATATAATTTTTATTAGATACTGAATTTGTAGAGCTCAAGCGAGTTAGTAGGTGTTTTTTTTTTCAAATTACTTCTTAAACTTTAATTTTAACGTAACTGTTTAAAAGTTATGTTAGACGTGGCTTACGGCACCATATATATACATGAACTACTTAGAATATAGCGTTAAAAATCAACACCTGTTTGTATATTAACCGAGCATTGTTGGACGACTGCTTAAATGTTGTTATTAGCATTTAAGAAGATTTTTTGTTGGTTTGTGTGCGTACTTTAACATTTCTGTGCTCCTTAAATAAATATTGTCGCACATACATACAAGTACATACTTGTACATACATGCAATTGCAAACACATTCACCCAATACAGTGTATTTTTATTGTCCCAAATACTTTTAAAAATCGTTGTCAATTGTTACGGCAAACATCTCGTAAGATCCAATCAAAGCAATGACAATCCAATAGCAGAAAGACAAACAACAACAACAACACAACCGCAAAAAGCAATTAACGCGACAATTAGCAAAAGGCGCAAAGAACACAAAGCGCTTAAATATACACTGATATAAGTAGCATATATGTATGTACGTATGCGAAGATATAAGTATAAATATATATATATATATATGTTTTTATAAGTATATAAATTACTTTCGATATGCGCACATTGTAAGTAATATAAGTCTGTAATAAAAGTGAGTCTACTCTCGTAGCGTATGCGGTTAGCGAATATTAAAGCTATTTATCACACACATACAGACACACAGAAATACACACACGCACACACAGCAGCCAAGCGTAACTGTGCGCAACTTTGACCTCCGCATGCCCTCCCCAAGTGGTGAAAAAAAGCAACAACAACAACAGCAACAGCAACGGCCACTGATAAGTTGGCTGTAACTGACAGTCGGATAATTTAGCAGATGGGCCACCAGCTCAATGTCCATGCAGGAGAGACTCTCTGCATATGTGCGGGTGTGTGTGTGTGTGTTTGTGTGTAGGTGACTGTTGTTCGAAAATTCGAAAACACTTTCGTTGATCGTGAGAGTTATTGGCACCCTTTCATTCAGCATTTGTTGTTGTAATGAGCGCACACACATAACCTGACGGTGAGCTGGCGTTCGTTTTCAAAAGACTCGCAGAATCAAATCGTCACCCAAACGGCCGTGGACGTTCGCACGAGTCGCTTGTGCTTCTCGAAACCACGAAAAATATTTAGTACAAAGAACAAATTCTTACATATAGTACATATATAACTCGTGCATATGCTCTTAAAAGTTAGTGATTTAAAAATTTGTTAAAAGTCTCATAAATAAGAAAAGAAACAATTACTGTAGGAAATGCTCGGAAAAGCAAAAGGCTTGGAAATGTGTACAAATGCATAAATGATTTACATGCATACTAAAAAAATAAAATTCATTAAATGAAGAAATCAATTTGAATCTGAAAAATCGTAAATGTGCCAATGAAAATTTAATATTAATAGCAATGTGTATTAATATTTCAAGTGCAGTGGAATATAAAACTACATACTTCCAAATACAAATACATACAAATTAAAATTCATAGTGTGTGTCAACAAAGTTCACATTTAAATGCAATTGACAGCCAATGAATTAATAAATCTGCTCAAATAATCTGTCGCCGAGTAATGAAGTGCTTTTAAAATCCAAATAACAAACTTAAAAGTGTCCATAAAAAAGGGAACAAAATACAAATATACTATGTACATACTTATTGCCTGCACTCTTTTTTGAATCAATTGAAAAATAAATTGTAGAAATTGTACCAAATCGAAAGAGTGTATATCGCTCTCTGGGAAAAATAGATAAATTATACACAAATAACAAACACTAGTTAAGCATTTGCTGTCTGTGTCCTTAAAATAAAGGAATTTGTGATGTAAAGTTTTGAGCCATTAGTCTTATGGCAACATTCGATCTTTGGTATCTATCCGGAATTTGATGATGTGATTTGACATTCAATTTTTAGATCCAACAAAATCAGGGCCTTTGCTTACTATTATATGAAGGCATACAAAGACATATAAATATTAATTATTCGTACGGAAATTCTTTTTCTTTTGTGCGAACATGTTTAGCAATACTATGAAGAATTGAGAAAACTTTAGAAGTAAATCCTCATTCAACAAAAATTGTGATATTTAATCAGCTACAAAAATGGAAACTTTGTGATAGTGCATAACAAATTAAATAAAATTGTAAAGGAATACTTACAATAAATCGAAATAAAATTAACAAATAAAAAAGATTTGTGATATTTGCAACGGCGCCGAATCGCATTTGCAAAAGTAAGTGTTGCATCTACGAGAACAACAACCATAAATAGAGAAATTAGAGCAAAACCACAACAACAACAACAAAAACAACAACAGTAGAAACAAATCATCACCATGTTTACGGTGCCATTTCATCGGGACACGATTCTGACGGCATCGGTCAGCGATGCATCCGTACTCAATAAGAGTCGAGCCGTATGTAAAAAGACGATCGATAGAAGCATTGAATGAGCAGAGAACTAACGCTATATGTTTTCAATATATTTGTATAACCGCATAAAGTATTTAATTGATTTCAATTCTGTTGTTCTGTGAATTTGTATTGTTGTCGATGCCATTACTGTCGCTGTCGTGCGAGTTTTCTCTATAATTTTGTTGATTTTTTTTTTTACTTTGCTTTTGTTTGTTTGTTTGATTTTTCTTTTCATTCTTGCACTTATGTAATGTTTACTGTACCGTTTTGTTATGCATGTCAAGCACTTGTGTTAAATGTTATTCTTCATTTGATTTGCAATCTACTACTAACTAATTGTCTAGGGAATTTTGAATGGCTTGTTGATATTTCTTTCAAGCATGCTCCGAACTTAACCCTGACATTGTCGGCAACGTCACTCAAATAAACTTGTTGAATATTAATTGATTTCTCCTTGAGTCGAGCAATATGCTCTTCACGCTGTCGCAACTCAATTCCCATGGCAGCGTTTGCCATAATTCCCTTAATAGAATTTCATTTCTTTTTTCGTTTCTTGCTGCTGCTGCCCGCCCATAAGGTTTCATTCTGTTTTCAACTGTATTCATTTGACGGCACACATGCAGCGCCTTTTATGCCTCAAATATGCAAAAATTATGCACAGACTGACTTTCGCCTTAGTTAACCATCTGCATTAACAACATTCTACATATATTCCCATGCAAAAACAAAGAAATACTCGTATAAAAAAGAATTGTGGGAAATTGCTTAAATGTTGTTTGCTACATTAACATATAAAGTGTTTTTATCTCTCGCGTCATATCTTTTCGCAAATTAAATTCTGCGCGCGTGCCAGCACAGTTTTTTCTCTTTGCATATTTTTTCCTTTTGCCAAAGGAATTTGTTTTTGCTGTAGGCGCCAAAAAAGTTGCCAACTCGCTTATTTTTGACTTTTAGCCCGGCGTTTAAGGACCCGTTGCACTTGACCATGGGGCTTTGGGATGTTGGCGCCAGTTAACAGAAAATGTTCTCAACTGATACAGTTACTGAAAGGAAGAAGTTTAAAGAGCCCTTTTCATGGTGGAACCTAAATGGTTTGTGTTTAAGCTCTTAAACCCTTTAATCATTGCGAAAATAGAAGTGAACAGGTTTTACTGTGTTGAGGTTGAAATTTACGATTTAGGGCATATTTTTTTAAATTAAAACAAGAGAGAACGCTACAGCTAGCCCGACAGTGAAATACCCTATATACAGGTAACCTTCCGTCCCTGAGTTATATGCGCCCATAGCAGCAGCAAAAAGAGGAAGAAGAGCGAAATATTGCTGCAGTTTGTGGGGGTTGTACTGGAGAGAATTTGTTTCGCTAATAACTTTTCTTAGAATTGACCGTCTCTCTTGTTTTATGTACCAGTTAGTTGAACTTTCTTTCAATAATTTATCGATCGAAATCTTCAATGAGCCTTATGTAACGATGCTAGATCTTGGCACAGTTAAAGGAGTGATTGTGTGTAAAATGATTTTTACTCAGCATTTAATGCCCTTTTATAATTTGAGTCTGAATATCATTTACAATATTAATTGCAAAACACGAAAATTACGAACTACAATATCTCAATCACCTTTAAATAACAATCAATCAAGATAATATAGCACAGATAATATTGTTAATCAAAAGTCAAAATACACATAAGAATTACTTTTAAAATCTATCAAGCATTCTGATACTTTTCTCTTAATACTTAAAGCGTTCTAAAATGCACCTTGGTACAATAGAAGGGTATTTCTTGTCTTAAAAACTTCTCAATTAGAAAGCCGATCTACTGAGTGTTGCTATTATACAATCGGTAATATGTGCAATTTTCTGCAATTAGAATAGTTAACTTCTCTATATTATATATTGAAATATGACTCTGCCGCACAGTAGCAGCTTTGCAGCTCACTCTTCGATATCTGGCACACCCTTTTGTTCTCGACTATTTGGGGTCATATTAACTTGGCCTAAGTAAGTGGTTTTTTCCTTCCGTGCATAGCCATATAATTTGTATTTGTTATGTTACAAAACCGGTCATAAAATCTACTTAATGTCAGCAAAATATCGCTTCTATCCGCGGCTATTTCCAAGTAGTTTTACAAACAGAGAGGCTATATTAAAAGCTACACAAATTACGGTTGTGCCTGCACATGCAAAATTGTTATGTTTTAATGAATGACTGCATTACAGAATGACAATATTTTTGCTTGCATGCATAATAATTTTAGAATTATTTTGCAGTGTACGTATCATATGTGTGTCATAATTCTAAATTACCGTAAGAACAAAACAAAATAATAATAACAAGTAGAAAACATGCAGTTGAAATTGTGGATTGCATATTGAAAAGCAAATACATACATACATACATTCTCGTACACACATGTTTGATTATAAACAAGTTTTTCGCTATTTTTAATTACCAAGTGCCACTTGTCGGCAACGTCTGCCAACTGTTCCGTTTCTAAACCGGAAATGCGTTGCAATATGCCGACCTTAAACTAAGGCAACCAATGCAAACATATTTGTATGTATGTATGTATGCACGGGAGTTTGTATGTGTATCCATCTTTGCTGTAATAAACAGCCAATAAACTTCAGCTACGAGGTTCAACAAACGCGCCTTCCAATTCCTCTTTAAAATGCAAGTGGCGTTGTTATTCAAAACGTGCAGACAGTTTTTAAATTACATCAAGAGAAAACGCAAAAAAGACTAAATTAAAATCGCTCTCAGAGGGCATCAAATATGCAATGCAAAAAATATAGTATATGATAACATTCCAGAGCAGACCAGACCAGACTGATAGACAGTTGCATATTGCAGAGGGAGTTTTGTAAATAAAACAATCGTAATTGACAGTATTTTAAACAAGTGTACAAGCAAATCGCGGCAATGCAATCAGTGATGCAACTTAAGTTTTAAATAACACCGATTACAAATATAAAGCCATATTTTTACGATGTTCTGAATTTTATAGAAAATTATAAATCAACGGAATGTAAATGTCTTAAGACTATTTTATGGTAAAACAAAGACATTGCGGTTTCATTTTATTATAAAGAATCAGAAGCAGTTAGGTTTTTACTTCAGAGCGAAATGAATTTGTTTTAGCTCAGTTTCGGAATTTGAGAAAAGTATATCTTAAAGTGAAAATAAAAATCATTAGAAAAGTCTTAAAGAATCCATTAAAAAACATTTCAAGCATTATGACAAATAAGACCATTGACAAATATTACTATTTGGGTGAAATTCCTAAATAATTAATGCGTAAAACATTTCGAACGAAAGAATACATAGATGATGGAAAATGCCAAGATTAATCTGAATCAGCATGACTGAAAAAAAAAGAAATATGTAAAGTAACATTTTCCTTTTTATTTCCCTGACTCAATGAATTTAAAAAAAAAAACAAGAGAGACGCTACAGTCGAGCAAGCCCGACAGTGTTATACCCTGTACCCAGGTAAACTTCCGTCACTGAGTTATATGCGCCCATAGCAGCAGCAAAAAGAGGAAGAAGAAGAACGAACTTGTTGCTGCAGTTTGGTGGGGTTGTTGGTGGGGAGAATTTGTTTCGCTAATAACTTTTCTTAGAATTGACCTAATTGAATAAAATTTCAGAAGACAATTATATATAAATTATGTGTGCAAAGTTTGGTTTAGCATTTGAATAGTGGACGCTATTGACGAAATTCTGTAGCGGGGGAACGGGGGGGGGGGGGGGGGAATCTGGATGACAACTTTGGTTATTCTAGCTTTTATTGTTTCTGAGATCCTTGCGTTCATCCAGACGGACGGACAGACGGACGGACATGTCTAGATCGATTTCTTTCGTCATGCTGATTCAGAATATATATACTTTAGATGCTTCCTTCTGCATGTTACATACTTTGCACAAACCTAATATACCCTTTTTACCATACGGGTACAGGGTATAAAAAACAGAATTTGTAAACATTCCAATAAATGTATGAACTATCTTTGGGACAGAAAGGTGCATTATGAAAGCATTAGATTTAATAATGAATATTCGTTTGAAATTTGTATTAATAAATAACTATAGTAAATAGTAAAAGACGAATATATTGCACCAAAAAAAGAATATGTATATTCCACAAAATAAAGTGATTCATTTGTGTACGTATTCGACTAGATTTTCAAATTGGCTTTTGAATGATAAAACAATTAGAAAAGCTAAAATATTAACAGTTGCAGAGATATAAAATAAAAAGGTCCACAAATTGGTTCTGAATATAAAAAATCAGATAGAAATCAGTTAATACAAGTATATAAATAAATATTGTACAAAATATTTCTGCACATGCTTGTTTTGTTCACCATTAAATTAACAATACCCCTAAACATAAAGAGGGCGTAATAAATAGTTTTGTGAAGGACATGTGGCAGACAAAGCGGCGACGCCATCACCAGCACCCAACATTCGACAGAATCGCTAGTGAAACAAGAGAGAACGCTACAGTCGAGCAAGCCCGACAGTGTAATACTCTGTACCCAGGTAAACTTCCGTCACTGAGTTATATGCGCCCATAGCAGCAACAAAAAGAGGAAGAAGAAGAGCGAACTTGTTGCTGCAGTTTGTGGGGGTTGTACTGGCGAGAATTTGTTTCGCTAATAACTTTTCTTAGAATTGACCGAATTGAATAAAATTTTGAACAACAGTAGACAATTATATATAAATTATGTGTGCAAAGTTTGGTTTAGGTAGCATTTGAAATGTGGACGCTATTGACGAAATTCTGTATCGGGGGAAGGGGGGGAAAATTAAAAAAAAAAAATAAACTCGTCCTTTCTCGGACATAGGAGAATCTGGATACCAACTTTGGTTATTCTAACTTTTATAGTTTCTGAGATCCTTGCGTTCATCCAGACGGACAGACGGACGGACAGACGGACAGACGGACAGACGGACGGACATGTCTAGATCGATTTCTCTCGTCATGCCGATCAAGAATATATATACTTTATGGGGTCGGAGATGCTTCCTTCTGTATGTTACATACTTTGCACAAACCTAATATACCCTTTTTACCCTACGGGTACAGGGTATAAAAATCGCTGGCGAATCGCCTGTGAGTCGCTTGTAAATGGCCTCGCGCTCTACTGTAATTTGACTTTGTGTTTTTTTTGTTATTGCTGTCGATTTGTATTTTAATTTTTTCCTTGCCCTGTTCAAATACTGTCGATTTTGCATTAAATATGTATAATGCGGCGCTGTCGCCACAAATATATAAAAAGTTGATCGCACGTAAATGCAAAATGTAGAAAAAGTTAAAGAGAAACGCGCAAAAAACGCGAGACGAACGTGACGTTGTAGTTAATTCCTGTAAGCATTATTTGTATTATTTATGTATATACTTGTATGTTTGTATTTATGTAGCGGTCTTTAAAGTGGAAATTTTTGTTGTTGCTAGCCTTTATGTTGTTGCACGTAAACAAAATATACATTTCTGGCGACTACAAAACACGAGTGTTAAGTCAGAAGCGAATACTTCTCGGCGGCATTTCATAATTTGAATTCAATAAAAAGGCACACGCATTGCTGTAGTCAAGCGCACATATGTATGTATGTACATACTTGTATATACGAGTATGTGCATGTATGTACTACTAGAATGGATCCAATCATATTTGGCTTGCGGGCCAAATGACGTCACGATCACACAGCAGCCGACTGATCAGTGAAGAGCATTCAATACCGCCAAACACCCAAATCAATTGACAAAATGAGGGAATGAAATGAGTCGGGGGATTCTTCTTTGAATTCTCGCGTTTCTATTTTTACAAAATGCTGAAAACGAAAACTAAATAAAGTCTAAAAGTTCGCCGTGCTGATAAATGGCAATTAGTTGCCGGCACAGTAAATTGTGTGTATCTCGAAGATACAAAGAGACAGCTGCATGCACTCGGCCTGACATTGGACATTTTGGGAATCTGGCAACGGACAATCACAGCAGCCGCAGCCGCAGCCACAGCAGCAGCAGTATTTGGCAGATTTTCAATGTTATAGCGCGCAGGGCAGCGAGGGCAGGGCATCAGACATTAGGCATCAGGCCACACATAAAGAGCAGAGAAACCGCAGCGGCTCTTTGTAATTTCATGAAAACTTGTTGGCCAAGAGCTTGCATTGAAGAGAAAATGTACGCCGGTGGCATCACGCCTTGACCAGCTGATAGGTATATCTATTAAACAAGTATAGTATATATGTGTATACACCATATTTGCTGTAATTTTCTATTGCAAATGTTGAGCTGGGTATGGTCTAGGGGACGACACGAAGTCTGGGCGTGCAATGAAAGAAAATAATTTATAGTATTAGATAATGTTTTAAAATATCCCCAAACTTATACTAATGGTATTCGTATATGATTTTGAAGAGTACTAATTCATGTTTAGGAAATCAAGCAAATGGTCACACACTACCAGAACCTACAACCTGATCTCTTGATAGCTCTGCACGCAGATCTTTTCAAAATCCATGCTTTCATTCAGTGAGGCGGACAGTCATACAGTCATAATTATCATACTATGTCTTTTACACCTAAGAGAATGTACAAACGGCTTATCTTTCTTACTGGACTTTTGCTTATGAAAAACTTAAAATTGCGTTTTCCATCTCTTAGTGTTTTTGATTAATGATAGGTTTGCCTTAGCTACCTTTTATTAAAAAAGTGAGAAATTCCTTATGATTGTTCAAGCTGAAGAAACCAAAGAAATGAATTTATAACCTTTTGCTTCAAATCTATTAATTATCTTCTGTGAATAAAAAGCTTCAACAAGCTCGCAGCCAGCTGAATTATCTGGTTTCGTTCGCTGTGTTTCGAGCTCAAAAATATTCTTAGCAGAGTAAACTGAAATTGACTGCGTTTCTTAGATATTCCTAAGATTAAGTCAATTTCCGCATATCACGATGCAGACATAATAAATAATCATTTCCAAATTTGATTGCTGGCGTATCTGAACTTTAAACATTTATAGTTGAAGGGACATAAAACACAAACTTTTTAGACCAAATTCATAAAAGCATGTAAGATGAATTTGCAACAAATACGCCTCGAAATTGATGTCTGCATTATGTGAATGCCAGGCAATCCCTACGTATCACACCCTTAAGTGGCAGAGACATAAAAACTGTCATAAACTGAGACAAAAGTCATAAACTTTCATGATGACAGCTAGGCAGCTAACCATCCAGACAGCCATCCATCCAGGATGGCAGGAAGTGTTTGGCCGAGGAAAGTCAGCACAGACGACAGTCGGAAGAGGCCATTAAAATTGAGCATAAGATGCGGAATGGCAAAAGGGAAGAGGTGAAAGAGCACACCAGATATTACTGTAATCTGGCCACAAAATAAAGCTGTATTGCTAACGGCATTAACTGATAGAGTCCCCGCATTGAGCCATCTAACTGAATGGGACGCTTGTACTTTTATCTGATTTATGGCATGTTGCAGTTTTGCTTAACTCCCGCAAATGTGGAAGATTCGTTTAGTCTTTGCTTAATCTGCTTAACTCTGGTTTTCTTTTTAGATGGCCGAGCTGATGCACCAAATGCGCGATCCGGCGCATACGCTCGGCGGTTCGGTGGGCAGTATTCCGCAAACGCTGATTGGAGGCGCCGGCGGTGGTGGCAGTGGTTCCAGCTCGCATGGAGCACTCAATGGGATTCACGCAACCCCAGCAACAAATTTGAAGTTGACTGAGGCTCTGCGCAATGCCCAACACGATGCTAGTCCCAATCTGATAAGCTCCAAAATGAAGTCCTCCAAATCGTATACGCATGGGTTGAGCAATTCGGCGGGCACGGTACACATTCCCACGTCCACCTCGGCGCAGAGTAATTTGTCACTACTGGCGGACATATCACCAAATCATACGCACTTCTTTGAGGTCATGTATGTGGGAAAGATACGCGTCACACAGAAGCATGTTCCCAACTCCTTTATTGACGATGCGCTGCCCAAGTTCAAGGCGTATGATGCACAACGTCTGCGCCTCTTGCAGAACCGCAAGATGTCGCTGAACAGCGAGGGAGGCGTTGGTATTGAGGCGGCCAAGACTAGTATTGGCAGCAGCACACTTAAGAGTCACGACGTTAAAGAGGAGGACGAAGAGGATCAGGAACAGGAGCAAGAGACCGGCTCTCACACACTCCAGCCGCAAAGCAGCGTCGTTGAACTGCAGTTAACAACAACAGAAGCGGGAGCAGCCCCTCGTCCCTTGCTGGAGGAGAACAATAAGGAAAATAAATCGCCACCACGTGCTCTTTTACGAGGCAAAAGCCAAATCGAGCTGGGACACAGGGAGAAGTAAGTAAAACAACTTTTATTTTGTCTTTATCTCTTTCTCTCAAAGGCAGTCTACTGCATCATAAAACTTTCTAAACTTATCTTGATTCCCGCTGCAGCATTGCTGGCAAGTCTAGCGATGCCAGCGGCTCGGAGGAAACGGAAAATGAAATGGACTCACTATCCAGACCGATTGTCATTGTGAATAAGCACCCGACCCCGCCCAGAGAGTCAGAAACGCAGGCACAACCCCAGCCACAATCAACCAGTGGCGGTCACTCCTCGGTGCTGCATCCCAATTATGGGCTGGAGAAGTAAGTGGCGCCTTGGCTGCCGCATGTTCTTAGCTGTTCTTTGTTTGTTCTTTTGAGTTTGACGATAACGACACGTTCCCCCTTTTTGCATGCCCATCTAGCTATTATAGTTTCATGACATAACCCCCAACAAAGTAGCACTCCGAATGACTTAGTTATATATCTGGCAGTAAGCAGAAATCGGAAGATCATGTTGATGGGTTTTATGTTGAATGGCGTTACTCACAGTGCACTGTTTCTTTACCAGTACAAGTTCGAACCTTAGCTAATGATTCAATCTATTACAGCATACCGAAGCAACGGGATCGCTCCGCTTCCTATGGCTGCATACCGCCCTATGCTGAACAGAATCGCACAATGGTCTTCTTGGTTGGTCGTTCCGACTTGCGCCTCATTTCTCCAGACCGCAAGCAGGTGCTGCTCTACAAGGACTTCAAAGATGTAGCCAGCTGTGTGCATGGTCAGAAGGCTCTGGATCATTTCGGCATTATTTGCCGCGAGGTGAACAACGAGGGTTACATTGGCTATGTGTTCAAATGTCAGTCGGAGCATGTGTGCGATGATATTGTGGCAGCCATTGCCCAAGCCTTCGATACTTGTGCCGAGCAGAAGAAGAAGCAGGAGACTCAAATCTTCTCCTGCGAGCATTGTCCCATGCTCTGGTATCACAAGCTCTGCACCGATGTCGAGAACTTGTCGGATAAGAAGACGCAGACAATGATTTTACGTCGCATTGAAACGCTTAGCGATGACGAACAGGACATAGTCTGGGCCAAGTTCTGCGGCTCGGAGAAGACAAACTCTCCGGTGGCCGAGCAGAATCAGTTCCTGATGATGCTGCTGCGAGCGCACTGCGAGTCTAGGCAACAGCGACACGTGCACGACACCGCTGAGAACCGTTCAGAGTTCTTAAACCAATATCTTGGCGGTAGCACTATTTTCATGAAGGCCAAGCGTTCGCTGACCAACTCCTTCGATCATCTGCTAAAGCGCAAACCCTCAAAAGACGATATTGCTGTGCCCTCGCACAACTTGCGTGACATACGAGAAAGCTCCGCCGAGCCCCAAAAATCGAGTAGCGGCAACGACACGCCACCGGAAGGCTTTCGATCTCGATCAAATACCGTGGGCGCTAGTCCCAGTAAGCCTGTAAGCGCTGAGCAGCTCAAGAGCCCCATGATGGATATGTAAGTGGTTACTTAATTGGAAGTATATCTATTTTATTCGAATTCTTCGTTACATGCGAAGCTTTATCAAGGTTGGCAACAGCCCCAAGGAGGCGGAAACACATCAGGGCTCCTGGCGCCAGGCAATTCTCAATAGTGTGGTGACACCTTCCAAAGGTTTAGAGGGCGAAACGCCTACCGAGTTTCTCTCGCCAATGCGGAAACGTAAGTTGAAATTATCATTCCTAAATGGGAACCTTGGCAACCTTCCATCTCCACCTCTCTTTATATGTAGCTCCCAAGCGTGGTAAGCGCAACGCGGAAGAGCTGCGGGAACTTTGGCGAACAGCCATCCGTCAGACCATCATGCTAAATCGCATGGAAACCGAGAATGCCATGCTGCAAGCGCGACAGAACGAGAACGAGCTGAAGCGGATCAAGCTGGACTATGAGGAAATAGTGCCCTGCGATAAGCAATTGATTGAGCGCTGGGAGCAAATCATTGAAAGGAACTCGACCCAAATCGGCAATCGAAGAGACCCCAAGGTGCTGGGCCATGCCATACGCACTGGTGTGCCGCGTTCAAAGCGTGGCGATGTATGGACCTTCCTGGCAGAGCAGCATTCCATGAATACGGCGCCAGTCGATACGAAAAAGTTTCCCAACTTTAATACACCTTATCATATGCTGCTCAAGAATCTCACCGAACATCAACATGCCATCTTTATTGATCTGGGTCGCACGTTTCCCAACCATCAGTTCTATAAGGATCCGTTGGGCTTGGGTCAGCTATCGTTGTTCAATCTTTTGAAGGCCTACTCTATACTTGATCCGGAGTTGGGATATTGCCAAGGTCTGGGTTTCATATGCGGTGTGCTGCTGCTGCATGTAAGTTAAATGCGTTGTCCCACGAATGCCAAAAAATATATTAATCGCAAATGTTGTTCTCCTCTTTTAGTGCGATGAGGCGAATGCCTTCCAGCTGCTCAAGCATCTCATGTTCCGTCGCAATATGCGCACCAAATATCTGCCGGACATGAAGAAGTTCCAATTGCAGCTCTATCAGCTCTCTCGCCTGGTGAAGGATCACTTGCCTGATCTGTATGTGTGGCTTGACCAGAACGATGTGTCTCCCACATTGTACGCTGCACCTTGGATTCTGACTGTCTTTAGCTCACAGTTTCCTTTGGGATTTGTGGCGCGTATTTTTGATCTGTTATTCTTGGAATCTTCGGATGTGATCTTTAAATTTGCCATTGCTCTGCTCTCAGAGCATAAGGATGATTTGTTGGCCCGCGATAACTTCGAGGAAATCATGGACTATCTGAAAACTGTGGTCCCCAAAATTGAGCCACACTGCATGGAACATATAATGAAGCGAGTCTTTGCGTTGGACATTGGCAAGCAGCTAACCGAATATAATGTCGAGTATAATGTGCTGCAAGAAGAGATTACGACGACAAATCATCATTTGGAAATGCTGAACCGCGAAAAGGTGCAGAATCAGCATCTCGAACAGCAGCTGCAGGTAAGTCGCATACTTAAGTCTTGTCACGTTTATTATTTTGATTAACGAATGCCCTCCTTGTATGTTTTAGTTCGCTCAATCATCCATTGCTCAATTGGAGACCACGCGTTCGTCCCAGCAAATGCAAATCACATCACTACAGTCCCAAGTTCAATCGCTGGAGCTAACCATACAGACGCTGGGCCGCTATGTGGGACAACTAGTCGAACATAATCCGGAGCTGGAACTGCCCAGCGATGTGCGACGCATGCTGCAGCAGCTGGACGATCTGGAGCGTCAGCGACGCAAACCTATATTTGCCGAGCGCAAAATTGGCAAATCGATCTCAGTCAACAGTCACTTGGGGTTTCCACTCAAGGTCCTCGAAGAGTTGAGCGAAAGAGACGAACATGGTTCGCCACAAAAGCAGAAGAAGGAGAAGACACCTTTTTTTGAACAGTTGCGTCAGCAGCAACGCAACAATGGCTATCACCATGCTAGCGTCAACCATGCCGATTCCATATCACCCACACGTAATCAGCGACAAGCGGAACTGGCAATGGCGCAGTCCCAGCACCAGCCGCAGTCTCCGCAGCAGCCCCAGCAACAACAGCGACCCAATCGATTGCTAGACGATGTCAGCACACGTACGACAATGCAGGCGAAGCTGGACGAACTGAAGCTGCCCGAGCATGTGGATAAGTTTATGGCGAACATCAAGAGTCCCATGGAAGTGGATTCGGGTGTGGGAACGCCCCTTAGTCCTCCCAGTACGTCGAGCAATGCAAGCAGTACCAGCAGCAGCAGTACAGGCAGCGCCACCACCACCGGCAGCATTTTCAGTCGCATGGGCTATAAGACCACACCCACAGCACTGTCGCCGCTTGCACATCGGCAGAGCTTTGGGGGACCTATTACCACAGCCCCAGCGGTGACGCCTGTTGAAGACGCCAAGCCCGTGACCACGCAAACAGTCACTACCCTGGATCTTGTATCGGAGCCCATGCATCCCCTCAGTCAGGTGGGCGGGGACGTTAATGTGCGTTTCAAGGGCACAACGCAGCTCAAATCGATACGGCCAGTCCATCATATGCGCGCCATTACCTTGGGAGGTGTCCAGCATCAGAGCAGCGCCGAGGAGACGGTCACTGTCTCAGGTGTGGAGTTGGCGCCAGCAACCGGTCGCAGCTAACGGTTTTGATTCATCACAAAATTGCTGCGCAGCTTCTATTAAAGCAAAATGACAAAAATCCATTGCGATACAAACTTGGCTTGCAGGACACCTACATACACATACATACATAGTTACCAAATATAATATGCTGCGTCGCTTGAATAGGCCTATATGTTACAAATTCAATATTTTTCATATTGTGTCAATACGCGCACAAATTGTTGCCATAATTAGCAAATCGGATCATCATATAAAACACTCGAAACTAATTTAACAAATATAAAAATACAATTCAACTATTTACCTTCATATATATACTATATATAAACAAGCGGACACACAAACAAATCAAAATTGATAGACGCTTTTGCATTATTTTATAAATTTGTCTAACGTAAATATTATGAATATTATAATCCAAGCGTTTGTATCAAGCTTACAGTTTAGGCAGTTATTGAGTCTATAGTTTCGTTTTAATTTGTGCATACACATATACCTACAGATATATAATACCTACTTATTGACTTAATTTGTATCGAATTTAATTAGTGTTGTATTGTTGATTTTTACGTTCGCTTAATTTAAGTGCATTAATTTTTAATTATATAAAATGTAATTTGAATAAATTTGTATATTTTTGCTTGGTTCTGCAGACTTTTCAAACGTCGACAAAATTTCAAAATATTCCGGTAATATGCATGTACATTGTAGTAGTTAATAAAAATATAAAGAATCTTTGAATAATGAATCTTGAATTATTAGTTGATTGTTTAAATAAACATATAAATAAATATTGAGTAAAAAACAAACATACTTTGCTAATGAGTTGCATAAAAGCTTCTTTGTTAAGTACAATTGCTTACCTGGGCTGTTTTATGTAGACCCAGAAGTTTTGTAGCTGACTTGTGTTTAGAAATGGAAAGAAAAAAAATGATAATAAATGCAAATAATTAATCGGTGATGCTGACTGTATTTTTATTTCGTCTTAAATATGGAGTTTCAAAAGGCTTTATAAAACTTTGAAAAACTCACAATGCTTTTTAATTATATAATTGTTTTGAATATTTTCATTGCAAGCCAAATTATTTTTAGAAGGTAAAACGAATAATATTATGTGGGGCAGAGAACACGGCAGAACTAAAATAAACAATTTTGGTCAATATTGCATATCTTGAAAACATTTGACTTGTTGCTTTTGTTTCTATTTTTATCCAGAAGGAAGCGTGACAGCCCCTGTAGAGTACGAGTATATACATATATTATTTAACAGTTAACCGAAAGGTGTTTGTAACTGAATTATTGCATTAAAATGTACGTGAATACAGCCAGGGGCGTACCCAGGTGGGGAGGGGAGTATGGGGTCATAGTCCCCTAAATCTTTTAACATTTCGCATTCTTAAGACCACACATTCATTATTATGGCGCACTATTTCGCCTAAAAATGGAACTGAGTTGGATTTGTTGAAGTTTTTCTGTTGATCATATGCATAAATTATTATTTTAACGCATCGTTCATTATTTAATCAAAATTTACATTTTTAAAATTTAAACAACATGAATAAAATTGTATTCTTAATTTTATTTCCTATCAACAGGTTTGTCGAGCATCACAACTAAATGGAAAACTAAAATATCGTTTTATATCTAACAAAAAGCTTCTATATTTTGCTTAATTCTAACAAATTTACAAACAATTTATATTTAAAATTATACATTTTATTTGCGAAAATGCAGAATCGGCTTAAAATGCAAAAGACATCACAGTTTTAGTTAAACTAAATTCCAAATTTATTTTATTACAAAATTTGTGGCACGCGGAAAGTTAAAAGCTGAAATTTCAAAAAAAAAAAAAAACAAAAAATTATTGGCACTACCTGAGACCTAAAATAAAAATTTCAAAAGCTAATTCAGCAACATTTTGTGATCAGCTTTAGCTGAAAAATGTGGCGGCAGTAGCTTTTGGAGAAAATAAATACTAAGCTAGGCGAACGTCATGCTACGCATCAACAGGTACCCCAAAAATCTGCTTAAAGCTCTATTAGTTTCTAGATCTGCTCAGTCGGTTAACTACAATATACGAATCTGTGTATCCTTTACTTTAGAAAGTCCTCTATGTTGAGATCCTGACGCTCGCATTGCTTACTCCTTAAACTCGGGCTTAATACTAAATTCCGTAGACTTGGGTGGGAGCCCCATCCCCACCCCCGCCCCTGTCGCTGACGCAGCCGCCGCCGCAGCCGCAGAAGCTGCACTAAAAGCTGCCAAATTGCCAAACATATTGGTATTCTGTGGCATTGTGCCAGCCGAGGCCAGCATGTTTGCCACATTGCCAGCGCCTGGATACAAGTTTTGATAGAAAAGTGGATTCTGTAGCTGGAACAAGGCCATCAGATGAGTTAGCTGGAAATTTGGCGCTGTTGCATCTGCTGCCGTGCTTTGTGCCGCAGCAGCAGCGGCGGCTGCGGCATTGAAATTGGGCATAAAGGAAGGCAATAAACCGGCCAAGGAGTTGTTGTTGGCGGAACTGTTACTGCCACTTGATCCAAGCGATGAATTGTTGCCATTGTCATTGGTTGCCTCCATCTTGATCCGTTTGCTGTCGGGCTGTACGTCGGTGGGCAGTTGCTGGAACAAAATAAATTCAATTAACTTACTTAACTGACTTAAGGATTATATTGTTAGAAATTATACACAACATGCTAGTTATGGTAGGAAACAAATACGATATGTATATATATACTATTGAAACTTTTAATTTTAACGTTTTAAGTAATGTCGAACAAAGTTCTAGAGCTCGATAAAATAGCTGGTCTATAAGTATCAAATTAGTCTAAAGAAAATACGTCCGCTTCCAATTTTTATTGGACCGACACGAATGCCAAGTGTAAACAAAGAAGCTACCAAGTCTGAAGCGCTAGACTATAGCTATACTTTTTTTTATGTATTTTGGTTCCATCGCAGCTAACTCGTTTCATTTAATTGGAATAATAATATGCACATATTTGCTTAAGAGTCGTGTATACTTACAATTTTCTTGGGCGGTCGTCCGCGCTTGCGCGCCAAAAAGTGTTCCGCAGAAAGGGAAGAAAGGGGCGTGGAAGTGCTGCTTGTCGCTGAGTGACTGCTAACGACCGCTGCTGGAGCTGTTGACTGCGGTGTGGCCTCCACAGAAGATTCATCCAGTTCGTCCCTCTTTCCCTTGAACTGCTGGTAGGCCTGCTCCCCATCCTGACGATCGTGCTTGCGTTTATGGCTGATCATCTGACTGCTCGAGTGCAGAATGTAGTTGCAGTTCTCACGCACACAATGAATATGATTGCAAACGGTGGAGAACTTGCAGGCCTCGAAGGGACACACTTCCGTTTTGAGAATTTTCTTGAAACCATCTTGTGTCAATTGGTAGTCCTTCAAATGATATGTCTTATGTTTGTCTATAAAGATTTACATAAGATATGTAAATATAAGTTTGCTTTTTTCCACTCTAAAAAAGATATTCTACTCACCCATATCGGCCTTGTTCTTAAATGTGTGATTGCAGCCCTCGCGACAGCAATGATAGTGCGATATCTTCTTGCCGTAGAAGGGACAGTCCTCAATACGACAGTTCTCATGTGCACGGAAACGTCGAAAGCCCTCGTTGACAATCTCCGAGTCCTTGCGATGGAAATTCGCATGCATCTGCACATCACTGGTGCTCACATAGACCTTCGGACAGTGCTCGTAAACGCAGTGGTAGTGGGTTTGCTTCCAATTATAGGCACAACCGGCTCCATAGGCCGGCGCACAATCATCCGATGATGAGAAACGTGCAAAGCCCAGCTTCAAGCTCTCTTTGCGTTTCTTATGCCACTTCAAGTGACGAATGATATCGTCCTTTTTGCTAAGAATCTTGCCCTGACATGGCTCATCATAGCAGTGGAAATGCTCGCGTAAGGTCTCCTGACGGCACAGCGTGTTCTCGCACTCCAAATATGAGGAGACTTTTCGCAAATTCTTCAGATTCTCCTCGTTCTGAAGAAATGCATCCAAGCTGCTGGCAGTCGAGAGACTAACACTCTTCTGCTGATCACTGGAGGGTGGTGTGAGCAGAGTATTGGCAAGAGAAAGGGGCGTACTGAGCTGAGTTGGCTCTTCGATCTGATCGCTGAGCGGGATACCACTAGTGCCATTATACGAGGAGTCTGCTGGTTGCTTGACGGGTGTGTACTGGAAGAGAAGACCGGAATAGAGCGATTATCGCTAAGTCTTTGGTATTGTTCTTAAATGATAAGGATATAAAATATTGGCAATATCAAGTAAATAAAGATATGTAGTATATTTTCTAATCACAGTTTCAGCTGCATTTGCACTAGCTTGATGTAAATACGCCAATAATTGTTGGAAAATGGTGCAATAGGAAGTCAAAAATACATATACTATTGGAAAAAAATGAATTCTATTTGAAAATCATGGGAATTGCAAGTTTTAGCGTCAAAATAATTATTCTGGTTGCATAATTTGTGTATCCTTTCCTAACATTTTTAACGTTAAGCACTTTATCTAAATTTAACGTTTGGATATAATAGCTTTTAAATAAATGATAAATGTACATTTAATACCAGTGCAATGATGTATTTTTAGGTATTCATTTCTAACCAAATTTGCGGAAATTCTTCTTTCTTCTTAAATTCAAAATCGAAATATTTATTGATATTCGAGGAGTTCAATTATTATAAGAAGTACTTTGCCATCAACATTATCTTAATTTAAAAGATATATATTTTGAAAGATAGCATCTCATTTATTTATTTTTAGGTATTCATTTCTAATCAAATTTGTGTAAATTCTTCTTTCTTCTTGAATTCAAAATTGAAAACATTTGAATTTTATGCAATACTTCTAATAATAATCTAATCCCATTTTGAAATAATTTTTTAGATTACATCTCATTTATTTGTGAGATTTCAAAGTAATTACGCCCTCTGTGAAGCTTCTTCAGCTTGAGACAGACTGCTTGGTGCCTAGATGTCCCTTCACCCTGCCCCACAAAACCCTTTGAACTTGTCGCTCGTCGTATTTACAAACTGCAATAATAACAACAGCTGCTGGAACCCACGCATTGCCGACACAGCTGTTTGTTTTCGTAAGAATCCAGATTTTGTTTACTTTAAGCCGGAAAACGCGACAAAGTTTTGAGTTGTCGTTGCTGCTGTGGACAGTTGGATTTGTAAACATTTGGCTTTATATGCACGATTTCTTGTGCCATTCTATAACTCTGTATGTTTGCTTGTTGTCATTTGTAGGACTCGCTTGAACACTTGTACCGCGCTCGAATTACATTACAACGAGGCATCGTGGGAGCTTTCAAGCGCTCAAGTCAAGCAAAAGAAATAAAATTATTTAAATCGCTTTTGGCTGACTAAGTCGAAAAAAAGAAATATATAGTTTGTGGCTAATATGGAAGAGTTCCTCAAATACGATTAAGCTGTAACTAAATCAGCATCATCATCAGCCTGGATTGAAACAATCAATTATCACAATTAGTTTTAAAAAAACAACAATTAAAAAGTAAACTCTTTAAAACTTCTTTTCATAAATACTTTAAATAATGCAAGAATTTTTTAAGATCATAAGCTAAACTAGATTTAGTAAACAAAATACCTTAAAAACAAAATTAAAAAAAAAGTGTTTTAAAATTTCTCTTCCCCCTTTTTTTCTATCGAAAATATGAAATATATTCAAAAGTGTAATTTCCAAACATTTTAAATGAATAATGGACTATAACGCGATTTTTTTTTTCAAAATACTTTCATAAGTTAGATATTTTTGATTTTTTAACTCACCATGCTAGGCGAGTCGTAGCTGTCGGTGGTGCTCTCCAAGGCCTGTACACCCACACTACACAGCAGCAACTTCTCGGAACTGGCATTGGTGCTGGCCACGCCCGACGAACTACAACTATGCAGACTTGAGAGCGGCTTATCATCCTCATCATCAAAGTCCTGTTGTATGGATTGTTCGCATTTAATGTCCCGTCGAAGTGCAGCGAACGCCGAAATGTTGCCAGCAACATGCGCTGCATCGGCAGTTGCCGATGTTGCTGCTGCTGCTGTATCAGCAACATGTTGTGGTGTCTTCTCGTTTGGCGTCGATGTCACTGTGGAGGATTGCAAAAAATTATTTGTGGTAAGTTGTTCAACATTCAGACCTAATGTGTTGGCATTGAGACTGAGATTTGTGTTGGACACATTGCGTGTTGCCACCAAATCGGCAGCCAGCGACAACAATTGCTGTTGCTGTTGTTGTGCAGAGTTTGGGGTAGTGGGTGTTAGTAGCAGAGGTGAGGAGGCGGCCAGCAATTGTTGTTGCAACTGTTGTTGTTGTTGCTGCTGCTGCATCATGTACTGCGTCAATGGTGGCAATGAATTAAGCAATATTTGCGGAAAATTGTTAGTAAAATTATTTGGTGTTGTTGTCCCTGTTGTTAGTGGTGTTAGAGGTGTTGCTGTTGTAGTTTGTTGTAAAGGATTCAAATTACTATTGGGACTACAACTACGGCTACTACTACAGTTGGTGTTTTGCGAATTTATGCGTTTTTGCGTTCTTGATTTGTGTTGTTGCTGCTGCTGCACTTGCTGTTGGTGCTGTTGGAATTGCTGTTGCAGACAAGTGCTGCTGCTGATATCCTCTTTTTGTGTATAGGCATAGCCGGCGGTTGGCGCAGTATTTAATTGCTGTTGTTGTTGTTGTTGCTGCTGCTGCTGTTGTTGTTGCAGTAAGTTCATCATATAAAGCTGCATGATGAATTCCATTTGTGTTGACATTTTGGCACTTTTGTTTTTTAGATGTTTCACACAAAGCAAGGCACCGTTAACAGTTTTTAGAAATTGCAATTTCTGCAGATTTTTCGAACGTCTTGTGTCACAAATACACAGCACTTTGTCACACACACATGCACACACACGCTGTACACGAACGTCTTGTATTCTTGTCTAGTGATCTTGAAAGTTCGGCTGCGCAGCGCAAACTGTTTCAACTCTTCCGCAGACTCGAGCTAATATAGCAAAAATTACGCAATAGACCCTCAAAGGCAAACCAAGGCACAGCACAGCACAGCAGCTTCAACCCTCTCCCCTTTAAAAAAGCAGTCGCTCTTAAAAAACCGATCTGCCTTACTCTCCTCTCTCTCTCTCTCTCTCTCTTTCTCTTCACGTCATTGCACGTTGCTGTGTTGCTCTTAAAAAACGAAGCGCCTGCAAGGGGTGGTGTTGATTTCCGAATCGGCGTGTTCAACCCTTAGTTTTTTAGCGTTAGATTTTGGAAAATGCGGAAAAGTGTGAGCGTTTCCGTAACATGCTTGCAGGCTGTCTGTTCCCTTCTGTTTTTTGGGATTGTTTTTCGAGCCGACCAATAAAATGCGTGCGTTCATGTAAATTTGTGATGAAAACCAAGTTTTTTGGACAAAAACTGGCCTGAGAGCACCAACGAATGTTGAGGAATTTCCCCTGTGAGAGTTATGGGTTGATTTTCATGAAGAGATGTAAAGGAATTCTTCGAAGGGGCTGCGGGGTATGGTTCTGCAAATAAGAATATAATAGAAATAGAAAATATAATAGAATATAAAGCTATTTTCTTTCACTTCTGGGGCTGGAAAAGGTTAAATTATCATTAAAAATTTATAAATATACTTTTCAGACATATATAAATATATTTTTGATATCAATATTCCTTTTAGACATATTACAAAAAATAAGATAGATTTAATTTAGAATGATTCTCAACTAATGTTAATAACATAAGAATACCTATTTAGCTTATACAGCTTTAATAGTAATAATCAATTGTAGTACTAAATTTGCAAATAAATGTTTGAGAACATTCCAGAAATGTTCCAGTCTCTTACAAAAGATAAAAACTTTCTCACACTATTTGAAATCCTCATCGAATACAAATTTAAATTTTCACAAATTGTAAAGTATTCTAACAAAATGTAGAACCCGCATCTTAGCAATAATATATGCAAAGATTTTGCACCAATTCAGATCAACTCGAAAATCAAATCAAATTCAAAGGAGTCAGCAATTGGCGCGCTTTAGCAGCAGCAGCTGCTCGAGTTTCCATTGAAATGCAAAAAAAGATATTTATATTTTCGCGCCATTGCAAAAGTTCACAAAATTATAATTACAATCAGACAAAAAAATCTGCATTACAATCGTCCAAAAAACTCAATTAAAAATGCCAAAAATGCTCATGAGCTCACATAAAAAAATTTGCATATAAAAAACGGCAAACATTGCGAAAACGAGACACATACCATGAACCCTAGAAATAAAACGGTCTCTGCTTCGACTGTCAAAGGCTTCCACATGTAACTTCCGCTGCGCAGCCGCAGTAAATCCTGTTTGATATAATTTGCATAAATTATTGTTGTAAAATATTGGCACGCCGGATTATTTGCATAATATTGGCACAGACCGAAAACCCTCCGGCAAGAGCGGGTGAGAGGCTTCCTGCTGAGGCAGGAGCATCAGTCAGTGTTATGCTAATGGACCTGCCTACCTATTGCGATGGCGGGTCCTGAAACACGACAAACGGCAACTGGCAACGGCGCACGCGCACGCGCTCAATGTGGAAATTTATGCAAATGCCAAAAGGAAAGGAAATCCGTACAGCATCGATTGGGAAGGGGCGATCCGAGGTTCGAACAGCGATTGATTTTCCTATGAAGCCCCGTAGCTGGTTTGTAGTTCCTGGTTTGTCACTTGGTTGGCGAATTGAGATTGAAGTGGATTTACCAATTGTTGCCATAATTGAGTGACATGGATAAGAGAAGCTACGATGCCACACTATTCCAGACAGAGCTCTACACACTCGCATGTATTGATTACAGAAAAGGTACCTCGACAAAATGGCAACCGAAACGTTCTGAGAAATCTGCATGAAAATGCGCACAAAAGTACAAAAGCACAATGTGGCCGAGGACTACGTTTATGCTTTTGCTTTTGCGCAGAGTCGCACATTTGTCGTATTTGCATATTTCGCAGTCAGTTACAAATGTTTTAAATTGAAAAACTTTTATGTACTCTTATATATGTATGTATGTTGGGCCTTTGTTCGATTTTGTTGCAATGGGAGTGGAAATGGGAAATTGGGAATGGGAGCATTGGCTTTGATTGCAAGCAAGTCAGTCAGTCAGTCCGTCAGTCCGTCTGTAAGGAACGCACAGAATAACAATCACTTTGGCAGTGACGCGACAATTATAATTCCAATATGTACTACGAACTGAATTAACATGAAAATGTGAATGAACTGACATGTTTTAATTAGCTCATTGCTCCAGTTGAAGGCACATCTGAAACGCTTCAAGCCCACACAAAGAATTCAGTTTTATGGGAATTTAATTGCTGGTCGAGTTTCTTCAATGGAAGAGTACAGATACGTGTAGCAGACTATATGAGTGATAAGTGGAGATTCAAGCATTATCAGCCATGCCATCGGCAGTTGAAAATTGTGAGAAAATCTTTGGGAAACTACTCAGCTATCTCCCTAATTACGGCAATTGCCTCGATCGTCGTCATTTCGTCCTTGTCCACAATTTATGCTAAAAAATAAACAAAAAACAATTGCTTTGAATATTCAAACCGAGGGGCGCATCAACACACCCTGCCTGCAACAGAAAATGCCAAGATATTTGCCCATTTTCTTCCTTTTTGTCTTCCTTTGTCCCGGGATGCGTTTAGCCACAGATTTATTGCCTCAACTAACTTCCTACCCCCGAGTGCGATTCCATATCGCTGATATTTCAATATATTTGTTGGCATTTATGGCTATTTTGTTTGTGCAAACTTCAATGACCCTCGATGAATTATTGGATAGGTTTTTGTTTGCATAAATCTTGGCATCAACAAGAATGCTAATGGCACCTTTGTTTTCCAACGTTTTGTCCACACACTAAGAAAATTTGCAAGGGGAAAATCATAGAAGATGGCTTAATTAAGTCATTTAGAACGACAATGCTAATGTGCGAAGTCATCCCCGAGTTTCTTATGAAATTCCCAGGGGCAGTTTGTCGACCGCTTAAGCTGACCATCAGTAGTGGACACGCGTTTGAGTCATTTAGATAACTTTCGTTGGTCAAGAGTTGAAACAGGTTTCTTTTCTCATTTAAAAGGGTTGCGCAGGCGCATTGGCAATGGTCAGTTCCGGGGTCAATGGGATTGAGGTCCAGCACGCGACCTGTTAATGATGATTGGTAAGAATAGAATAATTTCTTATTTTCTCTAACCAAATCAGGTTTGGCTCTGAAGAGTGTTTCTAAGACTGAAACTTTAGTTTCCGCCTCACAAGCTTGCCTGCGAAATTCTTGAGAAATGTCCGTTAATTCGTAAACATGTTCGGGTTCAACAAAATGGCTGACCTCGGACAAGGGGCCGGGCCATTCAGAGCCGCCCATTGTGAAACATGTTAGCATAAATAAATTCCCAATTGTAGACAAAATAAGAAGATAATTTGAATGCATGACCGCAAGGGAACCCTTTCAACTCCCTCCTGCCACGACTGGTCGCCATTGTCCTGTCCGCTGGCATCTCATGCCCGACCAGAACAGGCTGCTACCCCGTTAGGGCGCGCAACTGTAACTGCCATGACACATTATACTCGCGATGCTGCCGCCGCTTTGTATTTTCATATTGACCAGATCCCGGAATGGACCAACGGCAAAACTATATTCTGAAAAGGGTTTCATCCTTTTTTTTTGCGTTGCTGTTGAAATTTTCTTCGCGGGCTTTCCGAAATTTAATGCTGATGTCCAAACCGGTTTGTCAGTTTGTGATTTTCATTTTGATTCGTGGCCATGAGGTCCGGTCCGGTTTGAGAAAGGAAGTAGTCGTCCTTCTCGACCCTGCAACCCTTTTGTTTTCGAAAGATGCGCAAAAGTGAATGAAACTGCAGCTTTTTATTTTTCGTGTTGCTCAACAGCAAGGAAATAAATTGAGAAAAAATACTGTCTTATGTGTTGTTGCTTCGTCAAGGATAAGATCAAAATAACCGTTATAAATTCCCAGTACAGATAAGAGAATGTCAAGCAACATGGCGCTAGCTAGCTAATAACTTGCCATTGGCTCATAACGCGACATGTGACACGCGACGGGCAAATGACCACAGCACTTAACACTTTCTTGGACAAAGGGATGGTCAGTTGGGAAACCTGTTTCTCTACTTGACCACTTCATCTTGAATGGACGCGTGCGCACAATCAGTCAGCTAAGGAACACGCGCTGACCATTGGTCATTGTTTGGCTGTCCAGCCAGCTACCTGGCTCATCCCTCCTTCAAGATAAGCTACGACTTCACGCTCGAGTCCCTATTGTTGGGCAAGATTAACGCGTGTCCTTTAGCATGTGCTGTGCCAACAAAATGAGGATCCTATTAGCATTTGGTGTGGTCATTGATAGCCCAGGCTGAGAAAAAAGGCATTCGTTAGGGGTCAGTGGAGTTGGACAAACACATTATTGAAGATTTTTCAACATAAAATGCCATAACTGCCAACAAATATATTGAAATATCAGCGATATGGAATCGCACTCGGGGGTAGGAAGTTAGTTGAGGCAATAAATCTGTGGCTAAACGCATCCCGGGACAAAGGAAGACAAAAAGGAAGAAAATGGGCAAATATCTTGGCATTTTCTGTTGCAGGCAGGGTGTGTTGATGCGCCCCTCGGTTTGAATATTCAAAGCAATTGTTTTTTGTTTATTTTTTAGCATAAATTGTGGACAAGGACGAAATGACGACGATCGAGGCAATTGCCGTAATTAAGGAGATAGCTGAGTAGTTTCCCAAAGATTTTCTCACAATTTTCAACTGCCGATGGCATGGCTGATAATGCTTGAATCTCCACTTATCACTCATATAGTCTGCTACACGTATCTGTACTCTTCCATTGAAGAAACTCGACCAGCAATTAAATTCCCATAAAACTGAATTCTTTGTGTGGGCTTGAAGCGTTTCAGATGTGCCTTCAACTGGAGCAATGAGCTAATTAAAACATGTCAGTTCATTCACATTTTCATGTTAATTCAGTTCGTAGTACATATTGGAATTATAATTGTCGCGTCACTGCCAAAGTGATTGTTATTCTGTGCGTTCCTTACAGACGGACTGACGGACTGACTGACTGACTTGCTTGCAATCAAAGCCAATGCTCCCATTCCCAATTTCCCATTTCCACTCCCATTGCAACAAAATCGAACAAAGGCCCAACATACATACATATATAAGAGTACATAAAAGTTTTTCAATTTAAAACATTTGTAACTGACTGCGAAATATGCAAATACGACAAATGTGCGACTCTGCGCAAAAGCAAAAGCATAAACGTAGTCCTCGGCCACATTGTGCTTTTGTACTTTTGTGCGCATTTTCATGCAGATTTCTCAGAACGTTTCGGTTGCCATTTTGTCGAGGTACCTTTTCTGTAATCAATACATGCGAGTGTGTAGAGCTCTGTCTGGAATAGTGTGGCATCGTAGCTTCTCTTATCCATGTCACTCAATTATGGCAACAATTGGTAAATCCACTTCAATCTCAATTCGCCAACCAAGTGACAAACCAGGAACTACAAACCAGCTACGGGGCTTCATAGGAAAATCAATCGCTGTTCGAACCTCGGATCGCCCCTTCCCAATCGATGCTGTACGGATTTCGTTTCCTTTTGGCATTTGCATAAATTTCCACATTGAGCGCGTGCGCGTGCGCCGTTGCCAGTTGCCGCTTGTCGTGTTTCAGGACCCGCCATCGCAATAGGTAGGCAGGTCCATTAGCATAACAGTGGCTGATGCTGCTGCCTGAATGCCTGCAACACCTCTATGATGTGCCTACATGTGGGCCTTAAAGTCGCCTGTGCCAAAATTATGCAAATATTTGTTAAATGTGTTTAGAGCGTCAGGTCCTCATGGCAAAAATTAACATAATTTATTAATGATATGGACCACAGAGGGTTGGTTTAAAAAAAAACGTTATTTATATTAAGCAAGCAGCTGATTTATTCGCCCAGCCTAATGAATGTTCTTCGAGCGATATAATAGTTACTTTTTATGGATAATTTGAACGCTTTTCAGCAAAACAAATGCCAAATTCCATCAATAATTTATCATAAATGTTGCTCTTTTCTTCTACATTTCAGCATATACTGCTGTCGCCGGCCAAATTGATTGATGGTTCATATGAGTTAAGTTCTTCACAGTTGCCATCAAATTGGTAAAGAAATCATTAACTTGCAGGAAAATTTCTCACGAGTTTTTCTTGCGTTTTTGTTGCCAGTTCTTTAGGGTAAAAGAACTAATGACAATATTAAAATTAATGATAATGCACGAGGTTATAAGATACTTTTTTTTACCAACCCAGCAAATATTTACCCTTTTTTGGTGCAAAATGTGCGAATAATGGAACCCAGGTATGACGTCAGATGGTATTTGCACAACAGAGGTAATAAAAATGTTGTTCAATGAGTTTTCATTTTAGAAATTTCGTTGGAATGTATCGAAGGGGTTGTATCGACTAAAACCTTGTACATATATTTTAGCTACCCTTTTTACCCATCAACTAAAACCTTAACCGAGGTCAGCTGGCAAAAGTTCCCTGAACTCTGCTCCTCTCTGTACTCTTATCAACATAACGAAGAAAAATAAAAGCGAAATATGAAATTATAATCTTATTACATCGTCACAACAAACGACGAGGCAGCAGCATCATGTCGGCAAGGCGTCTTCTAGTCCGTTCATCCTTTCCAAGCGTTCTCCTTTATTTTCGCTCCTTTTCTTGCTGATCATCTTCAGCTGCCTTTCTGGCGGCCTGCCTGCTGTAAATTGCGCACCGGCCGGAGATATGCCAACATTTGTCCCAAATATCAGCTTTTTTCTTCCTTACAACACAACAATCCTTCTACAGACAGGCAGACAGACAGAGAAACACACAACGTGTCCTTACAAAAAGGATTACGTAGCATGCTTAGAAAAATACTCAAAGGGGGGATCTTGTTAGACGCACAGCGGACGCTTCAGTTTGAGGGTGGATTGGTTTCCCATTTTTTGGTATATTTATTGAGTTTTTTTTCTGTTATTAGTTGTCTGAAAAATGCCTCGACGCAGTTGGGCCAGTTGCGTAATCAGGCGTATAACGCCAACACGATGCTGAAGACAGGATATCGATAGCAGCACGTTTTGTTATGCTCCTATTTGCCGGTTGTGTTTGCTTCAGCTTGATTGAGTTTTTGTCAAAACTACAAAACCTAAATGCTAAATAGTAAGAAACTTCTATAATATTTGATGAAAATACGCGTATTTAAAGAATATGTGATTTATTTTATTAAATATCATTCAGTAAGTCTGTTGGATGATTAAATCAGGGACTGTGACCATTATAAGTGTTTATTGTAAAAATTACAAAATAATGATTACTTTTTAATTTTATTAATTTTATTCATTCGCTTACGATATAATGAATAATTTTGCGTTTTACTTTACAACTTAATAAACTCATAAAATAATGATTATTTCTTAATTTCATTTATTTTATTAAAGATAAACGTCAAGTTGTGATTGTCCCTGCCTTTTTAGTAGGGAAAATGACAAACTTTATATATATAAAACAATAAGTCAAGCCGGTACTTTGGGCTAAAAAAAACTTTCTTAAAAAATATTTTCAGACAAACATTTACAATTTGAGTTTTATTTTTGATAAATCCTAAAATAAAGGATGTTGGTAAATTCCTCGCTTTCTCAAATACTTTAAGTAAATGGATTTTTCGTTAAAAAAAAAGTAATAATAATCATTATTTGCGGACCCTGAATTAAATGTTAACTTTGAACTGATTCATTAAAAATCAGTTTTATTTTTGATAAATCCTAAAATAAAGGATGTTGGTAAATTCCTCGCTATCTCAAATACTATAATTAAATGGTTTTTTCGTTAAAAAAAGTAATAATAATCATTATTTGCGGACCCTGAATTAAATGTTTACTTCGAACTGATTCATTAAAAATCAGTATAAATATGTATTTTTACTCTAAAAACCAGATAATATTGAAACGTCACGACCTTGTTGCATTTGAAGCCATCTTATCCTTTTTTCAGAGCTTAAATACCGCAACCTCTTGAGTTTCCATTTTGTGGCATTATGAGGTCGCCAAGCCTTATACATACTACACAGAAGATTACATTTAAATGATAGTGTGTCTTATTTGAGTGTAAACTATAATAAAATGCCCTCCAATATCAAATAACTCCACTCTCTACCTAATAGATACAATTTGCGAATGTATGTTACACATAGAAGGAACCGTGGCAGAACCCACACTAGTATGTCGAATTGAGTCTACTTTATTATTTGTACAAATTACTTTTAATTAAAAAATCTCTATTAATTAAAAATAAACAAAAACTATTTTGCTATGGTTGGTACTGGGTTCGCACGACCCGAAAACGAGCTAAAAAGTTATCTTCGTCTTTTCTAACAAGACCTTTCTTGCATTTGGTTATCTGTGTTTAAGTTTCAAAACTCTTTTTAAAATGTTATTCGCCTTAGAATAAAACATTTTCCTCCATGGCCAAGCGCTGTAAACTCCCTTACAGTTTTCCTGCTATGTCCTCTTTCATTAGAAAGCATTTTTAAAACTTATTGTATTTGGTCATCCATAACTAATGAGTGATGCAAAACTATTAGATATAACTACAATTTGGTTCCCATATCTTTACAAATAAAGAAGTTGATGATACCAAACTATAGATATTATATTGTATGCTTATTAGTGATCTAACATGGTAGGTCTCAACATACATAGCCTAGGTGCAAAATTTAAAAGCGATCTAAAATTGTGCAAGGAATAGTTTTTTAAACGAACAGACAAAAATAAACGGTCGTATACCACACTTCCTTTTGGGTGTTCAGACACTGTGTTACACAAGAAAAAAATCTCCCTATACACTTAAATAAATTGTATATTATTGAAAATATCCTTTCAAACACTTTATAAAGCAAAGCAAAAAACAAGAAAGGAGTGCTAAAGTCGAGCAGGCTCAACTCTTAAATACCCTGTACCACCCCACAAAAAAATAAATTAAATTAATTGAATGAATTAATTAATTTAATTTATTAACTAAATTAAATATAAAATATTTCATACATGCATACATACATTTAACTTTACATCAGAATCGTGTCTATGCGTGTTTGTGTACTTGTACATATGTATGTATGTGTGCATTGGGCCTGGTTATATGGCTATAACTTTCTTTCTGATCAACCTATCATAATGAAACTTGGTATACGGATATACTTGTATAATCTCTAACTTGATGTTACTTTAAACATTTCAAGAATTACAGGAGTTATAGAAAATCGTTAATAGGGGGGAGTGGGGGGGTGCATCAGAAAAATCTAGATACCAAGTTTGTTCTAGCTCTTATACTTTCAGAGATCCTTGCGTTCATACAGACAGACGGCCATGGCTATATCGGCTCGGCTTGTCATCCTGATCAAGAATATACCCCCCCACTCCCCCGCAATTTGTGTTTTTGCCATAATTCCCGTAACTCCCGTATTTCTTGGAATTTTGTACTCAAATTTGGCAAATACATCCATATAGTGATTATGTCTGTGTGCCAAGTTTCATCATGATAGATTAATTATGAAGAAAGTTATAGCCATAAACATAGTCTCTGCCGATGTTCTGCCGGCAGGGGTTGCTGCTTTGCTGCACGCATAAACACGATTTTGCTGGAAATGTATGCTGTTGAAAATTGTACTTACTTGTAAACACATGTCTGTATGCATGTGTTAAATACTTTTATATCCTGTACCCGTAGGGTAGAAAGGGTATATTAGGTTTGTGCAAAGTATGTAACATGCAGAAGGAAGCATTTCCACCCCCCATAAAGTAAATCGATCTAGACATGTCCGTACGTCCGTCCGTCTGTCCGTCTGGATGAACGCAAGGATCTCAGAAACTATAAAAGTTAGAATAACCAAAGTTGGCATCCAGATTCTCCTATGTCCGAGAAAGGACGAGTTTATTTTATTTTTTTTAATTTTCCTCCCGTTCCCCCGCTACAGAATTTCGTCAATAGCGTCCACATTTCAAATGCTACATAAACCAAACTTTGCACATATCATTTATATATAATTATCTACTGTTGTTTATTTTATCCAATTCTGCAAATTCTAAAAGTTATTAGCGAAATAAATTCTCTCCAGTACAACCCCCAAAAACTGCAGCAACAAGTTCGCTCTTCTTCTTCCTCTTTTTGCTTCTGCTATGAAGTTTACTTGGGTACAGGGTATTTCACTGTCGGGATTGCTCGACTGTAGCGTTCTCTCTTGTTTTTTTTGTGGGGTGGTACAGGGTATTTAAGAGTTGAGCCCACTCGACTTAGCATTCCTTTCTTGTTTTTTATTCCCAAATACAAGTGTTGAGATGTTAAGGTACACTTGTCCCATCATGCAGGACAGAAATAGATCTATTTACTATTGTTTATAGGAGTTTTCTTACAAGTTTCATGAACAATTAATCACTATTTACTCCAAGTTTTTCCAAAATCTTCATCCGACTTGCTTCTATAACACAGTTGGATTGAAAATCTTTCAAAGCCTCAAATTTGACTCACGTATCGAAATTAACATTAATGACGGGCAAAATTTAATAATGAACACTATTCAAGAAATCGTTAATGGAATTACTATAAGAATTTGCAACGTACTATAATGTTATCAGCACAGAAATTTTATTCATACTTGTGTTTGTTCAGTGGAGAACTTTCGTTAGCTTGAACCGCTGATAAACATTGTGGTAACGGATGCCGATTAAAATATTTAAGTGAATGAACATATACTCGTATATATAATATATTTAAAAAAAACCGCGCGAAGCACTAAAAATTACTCATAATCGTTGAGTTACAATCATTAGCAGTCGAAATTTTGCTTAAGCTAGAGCAAGAGCTGATGTAGAAATTATGTTGGTCGCGCGCATTTTAATATTTGCGTTACTGCCCGTTTATTTAGCGGCGCAGGTAAACAGCAGGAAAGAAACAAAAATGGAGAGGAGAAGAGGAAACAGAGGTGTAAGTAATGGAAGACTTGCAATGAAGTTATGGGATAACATTACTAGTATACTTGTAAGTAGATAAATGTCAGAAGAGCAAATAGCTATAAATGCCTATGCGGACACGGAATTTGCGCAGCGAATAATACCTGCAAGTGCTATAGGGGCTACAAGAATCTGAACAACATCAGTGCCGGTCGGTATGTGTAATTATTGTTTAAGGCTTAACAAAACATGCATATCGATAACCCAATTATTTGCTAGATGTGTTCCTGCGTGCAAGGACGATTGTGATAACGGCTTCTGTCGTTCGCCGGGAAATTGCGTTTGTGCCAAGGGCTTTGAAAAATTCGGCGAAAATGGAATATGTAAGCCTATCTGCAGTTCGGGTTGCTCGAACGGCTATTGCACGGCCCCAAACAAATGTGCCTGTAACGAGGGCTTCAAAAAAATAAATGGAACTTGTCGTCCACACTGCGATCAGTCGTGTAGTGCAGCCCACAGTTATTGTGAAGAACCGAACAAATGCGGCTGTCAGCAAGGCTACGAACTGGATATTAATGCGAATACTGTGGTGTGCCGACCCAAATGCGCTGGCAATTGCGATAACGGCGTTTGTCGCGCACCCGACGTGTGCGAATGCAATACAGGCTACGAAAAAGCCTCAGATAAGACTTGCATTCCGAAGTGTCAGGCGGGCTGCTTGGGTGCCATTTGTACAGCCCCGGATCTCTGTGAATGCCTCAAGGACCATGTTCGAATTAGTGACAACACTTGCTTGCCCATCTGCGAAAGCTGTGTGAATGGGCTTTGCGTTAGGCCCGGAGAATGTATTTGCTATGAAGGCTTTACCACAGATAGTAGAAATATGTGCTCCCCGATCTGTGAGGGTGGATGCGAAAACGGATTCTGTGAAGCTCCCGGAAGATGTGCTTGTAATGATGGCTACGAAATGGAAAGTGAAAACAACTGCTCCCCAATCTGTGAAGGTGGATGCGAGAATGGATTCTGCGAAGCTCCCGGAAGATGTGCTTGTAATGATGGCTACGAAATGGAAAGTGAAAACAACTGCTCTCCAATCTGTGAAGGTGGGTGCGAGAACGGATTCTGTAAAGCTCCCGGAAGATGTGCTTGTAATGATGGCTACGAAATGGAAAGTGAAAACAACTGCTCCCCAATCTGTGAAGGTGGATGCGAGAATGGATTCTGTGAAGCTCCCGGAAGATGTGCTTGCAATGATGGCTACGAAATGGAAAGTGAAAACAAGTGCTCCCCAATCTGTGAAGGTGGATGCGAGAATGGATTTTGTGAAGCTCCCGGAAGATGTGCTTGTAATGATGGCTACGAAATGGAAAGTGAAAACAAGTGCTCCCCAATCTGTGATGGTGGATGCGAGAATGGATTCTGCGAAGCTCCCGGAAGATGTGCTTGCAATAATGGCTACGAAATGGAAAGTGAAAACAACTGCTCTCCGATCTGTGAGGACGGGTGCGAGAATGGATTCTGTGAAGCTCCCGGAAGATGTGCTTGCAATGATGGCTACGAAATGGAAAGTGAAAACAACTGCTCCCCAATCTGTGAAGGTGGATGCGAGAATGGATTTTGTGAAGCTCCCGGAAGATGTGCTTGCAATGATGGCTACGAAATGGAAAGTGAAAACAACTGCTCTCCGATCTGTGAGGACGGGTGCGAGAATGGATTCTGCGAAGCTCCCGGAAAATGTGCTTGCAATGATGGCTACGAAATGGAAAGTGGAAACCAGTGCTCCCCAATCTGTGAAGGTGGGTGCGAGAACGGATTCTGTGAAGCTCCCGCAAGATGTGCTTGTAATGATGGCTACGAAATGGAAAGTGAAAACAAATGCTCTCCGATTTGTGATGGTGGATGCGAAAATGGATTCTGCGAAGCTCCCGGAAGATGTGCTTGTAATGGTGGCTACGAAATGGAAAGTGGAAACCAGTGCTCTCCTATCTGTGAAGGTGGATGCGAGAATGGATTCTGCGAAGCTCCCGGAAGATGTGCTTGTAATGATGGCTACGAAATGGAAAGTGGAAACAAGTGCTCTCCGATCTGTGATGGTGGATGCGAAAATGGATTCTGTAAAGCCCCTGGGGCTTGCACCTGTATTGATGGCTATGAAGCAAACGATTGGGGTATTTGTGTGCGTATCAATAATTATAGTTCCAGTTTGCCAGCAGAAAAGGTCAGCTCGGATGGAGGACAAACATCGGTGGAATGTGAAAAATTGTGCTTAAATGGAACCTGCGCAAACAACACATGCATTTGTAAGTTGAATTTCAGCTTGCAGAGGAGCAAAACAAATCATTTTGTTTGCCTTCCAATTTGCGATAATAATGATGCATTGTGTGATGATTTTCATGAAACCACTCTTGATGGATATACCCGCAAGGAAAGCTCCAGAAACCAATGGCTCTTGGTGATCGTAATTGGTTTCACTACTCTAATCTTGATGGTATTTATCATATACGGGGTGGTGACCTACTTTTTTGGTAAACGCAGCTATCATGTGGAAAATATAGGTACGAGTATGAGAAAAAAATATCGTACAACTATTCACTTGTAATGTAAATTTTTTTGCTTGCAGAAGAAAAATGTGGTGTTTATGGATTGGCGCTTGACGAAGAGATAATTTGAGCCCGGCAGCAAAATAAATATATTTTTTTCAATTTATTCTTTTTTATCAGCATAATAATAATAAATATTTGACTTTGTTAATACAAATTTAAAGTTGGTATGGCCAATTCGAATTTGAAGTAGCTTCCTACTGGTACTTCCAGTATTTATTATGGAACTCTTTTATGTACAGGGTATACAAATTGTGTAAGTAGTTTACGAAATCCGACGGACTGATCAGATATATACATGCTCTTGGCGTCGTATATGCTTCTTTCTATATGTTACATACTTATGCACGAACCTAATGTGCCCTTTGAATTATCGGACCTAAATCGGGTATAAAAATGGCCAACAGTTTTCTCATTTCTTTAAAATAGGATTATTATTACGATTTTTATAATGATTAACAGTTTCCCCATATCTATACAGAGGGTTGTTGTCTAAGATGAGCTCCATGACTGCGTTTTATATTAAATACTTGTATATACAGATTTCAGAATTTTGTATTACTTTTTTACGGGTTAAAAGTAGCGTAATTGAGTGAAGATGTTTGAAGTGTTTTTATCTAATTGGAATTCGCCATATGGATTTACCAAGGCTCTGAAAAGAGCCACACAATTACGTGTTGCAGTTTCCGCACATGTTACACGCATTTCACCTCCTTGAGACAAACCTGACCTTCATCTGCCCGCAGCACTCATTAAGACTCAATCTATGCATGGCCCACACGCCTCTTCGAGTCAAATTTCTGCGCACCCTGCATGCTAATGACTTGCCGCATATATGCAAATTGGGTGTCAAGGATGGGTGGCAGGGTGTCAGCGACACGTTAAAAAGCAATTAGGCCAGTGTGCCAAACATTTTCCTTCAGTTTGCAGCGACAGCTGCCCAGTTTTTGCAACATACTTTGTCTTTGCCGCTTCACTGACAACATCGCGACGTTTCATTAATTTACAAGTAGAATTTTAGTAAAAAAGGAAAAGAAAAACTTACAGCCTAAGCAAACATTGCGTGCATTTATTTCAGGAAGGAAGGAGAGTATGTACAAGTAGTGCAGATCTTCACTTTTGATTTATATTTGTTTGGACATTCGAGTACAGAAATTGCACAAGGAATGTGCCAGCCACCCCGGTTCGCAAGGACGCGCGATTCCAAGAAACTCGGGCTAGTCAAGCATGAAGACACTTTTGCCACAGCTTAGCGCAGCCGGCCAAGGTCAGGGTCCATTAGGTTAAATGATATTGATGATGATGATGCCGAAGGATTGCAGTGAGTGATCAGCTGCTGAATTCCGGGCGCAATGTAGGGGGTTGGTTTCAATTTTGTATACGATCCAGAGGCCAAAGAAAATCGCCTAATGATCCTGCTCAAAGTTTTTTGCCTGCTCCTGAGAAATTCGTAAACATTTTCACACATTTATTGAACTGTTCGATTGTTTTTCTTCTTTTCTGGCATTTAGTTTTCTTTTCTTCTATCGCCATATTTTTTGCTAATCAAGAAATTAATAGGATTATATATGCAGAGGACAAACGGCAGAGGCCTGTGTTGACAGTATTTTGGCCATGAGGTCAAGTCGTTGGTATTTGGTCATTTGTATGCCCAGCGCTTAGCATATTCGTAAGTGCTGAAGAGGGTAGTTAAAATGCAAAATTATTGTCTGAAAAGGATCGGATTTTTTCACAGCTTGTAATGCGAGTCATCGACAAAAGTAAAACCCCGTATTGATTGATAATCTGGCTTCGACTTTCCTTAGCACTTTCTATGCCACAAATGATTGCACAAGCTATCGATCATCAACGCAAGGGGTGGCCAAATACACGATTTTGCATTAAAAAGTTTCGAATTTCCAGCAGCAAAATTCCTGTGGAAATTATAGAAAAAATCGACACGGAAACGGAAAACCCATTACTGTAGCAATCCTTTAACGGAAATCGAATGACAAATGCCATCTTAATGACGTCAGCTGCTCCAAGTTGTCTGGTAAAGCCAAAAAAAATTGCCACTTTCCTTTCCTTGAAAGATTTGTGTGAAAGTCCTCCCTCCCTTCGCGCAGCACTCGCAAAGGGTTAGAGGGTTGGTTGTACGTGCAATTTTCTTCTCCTTTGTGCGAAATGCAAAAACAGAGTTTTACGGTTTTCTGCCTGTCTGGGTTTTTGCGCACTAAAGGGTTTTCCGTTTGCATTTCCTTACGCGAAATGGATTAATTTGCCTGCATTGCATAAAAATTCATTAGCGTAGCAAGTAATCCTTTGGCCCTCATATGTGCATATGCCCATGTCTGTCAGAATGTTGCTACTTTCATGACATTTGATACTGCAAATTGCATAAACAACAGGCATGGGAAATTAATAAATTGCTTTGGCGACGTGCTCTGAAGAAGGGTTGAGAATATTGCATTTTGAATGCGAATTTGGACTGCCACAAAAAATCTTTTGCGCAACGTTTTGGACTTTAGAAATATTTTGTCGGGACTAAATATGTATCAGAATTCGATAAGGCAAATGTATGCATTGGAATTGAACAGTTCAATGAAATACGTAAAATAATAGTAGAATATTTACAAGAAAATTATCAAGAAATATCGACAATTCTATTGTAGTTCATATTCAATTTTATTTAATTCTTTTCCAAAGTTTATTATATTCTATTTAATTGGCTAATCTTTAATTACCAATTTTAAATTACTAAAATTTTAAAATTAGTATTTGATGGCATATTAATTTTTATTGCTGAATGCAGAACATCGATTTTGAGATATGTATGTTAAATCAACGTGCAATCCAACCGGTAAGAGCAAGGGAGTTGAAATTTACAAAATAAGTTGCATTGTAGGCTTTTTAATTTTATTTATTACAGAGGCATGAAAGAGTTAAATGTATGTACCTACATATGTACTTGGATCTTCACTTACTATATATGTATGTTTGGGATAAGTTGCACAAATATCGTTGTCAAATTATACAGTTTTTAATTCTAGAAATGAACTGTCCTGATTATCACAATCATACGTTATGTGTACATACGTAATGGGCGACTACAAGTATATCAAGCAGTTGGACAAATAATAATGTTCTCTCTATTCTCTACTTATTAGAATAGGGTATCTTAACCTGTTAACTTGCCCAATTTATTCTGTCCGCGATTAACAGAATGCTCTCCTTCCCTCTCTATTTGCAAATTTCCAATCTACTTCGAACCACATCAGCATGAGTAAGTCTTAGAGGCATGAATATTTAATTAAAATCAATCATAAGTCCCGAAAACACACACCTCTCAATACTTCCAACTTGTACTCAATAATCTCTGGAGGAAACCTACTTAGCCTCGTTCTGCATGGCACTTGAAGAAAATTAACATTTAACACGGTTAATGCCAAACAACAAAACATCAAAATGAAATCAACGGGTACGGGTCGTAGCAATCGAATTTGCATAACATTGGCACAAGTCAAAAATGCGCCAAACAACCCGTTGCACATCCTTTCTGGGGACGTCAAGAGCGAGCACGATTCCTTGTCGGGACACCCGCTTAATTGAAAATGCCAAAATTATGCAAATTCTGCAACCATAGTTGGTGATGGTCTGCATAATTTTGGTTGCATTTATGGCTGCTGACTGGGACTGGTTGGGAAATGATTCGTGAAAATGGTATGACTATGGAAATTTATGCAGTTGCAGTTTCACTTGAAATAATATTCAGAGTTCTCGAAGTAAATCGTATACATACTGTTTGTGTATCGGATGCATAAATTTCGCAAGCGATTTGATTGCAATCAGTGTGAGAAATAGTTTTGAATAGTGCCTGTGAATCAGCAAATGGCAAATGTTTGTTGTAATCGTTAGATGCCGTGCATCCATATTTCATGAACACCTCTCAAAATTATATGAAAAACTTGGAATTGTAACGCCCAGAATTGGTTGAATGATATTATAGGTTATACTTATAAGATTTAGTTTGTTTTATCAGATCTATTTTAGTTTTCGAATTCGATGAAATAATGCCAAACAGATCCAGGAAGAACAGTTTGACTGATATAATAAGAATATTTTTGTTCTAATATTTAGTTGAAATATCCATGCCATTCGATTTTTAAATAGATTGTGTGCTGACAGTAAACAGAATCTACTTCACTTGGAAATTTAATAATTTAAAATAATATGAGATAAGAGTAGTCCCTCTTATGTGCAGACATAAGTTGACGGGATAATTCAAATATTTATACAATTTCTATAAAGAGCAAAACATTTCAAGATACTTAACTTTAGATCAGCATTCTTACTTTTTGGAACAAATTGCGTTATTAATTCAGACCTGACATCTTTAATTATGATTTGCCCAGAAGCCCAATCCAGATCGCAAGATGCTTTAACACAGTGATGCTTTAAATTGGAACTATTTATTTGTATTCATTTTCTTATATATATTTATAAAGTTTTATAACCTCCTTGAGGATAAAAATAAATAAAATTGTATAATATTTATTTTGTTTATGCCAGTTCAATTACATTTTAATATCACTCAAGCACTAAATTAACAAATGTTTAAAGAATATATCATCTGAGTAAGTAACAACGAAGGAACTGCTTCAGGCAGCATTTCTATAGAAACGATATTTAAAGTGTTTATTCTTACCAACTGCATTTTGATCTACGTATATGGAAAACTCTTTTTCGAAATATTTTATATTCTTTGACATCCAGGTGTGAAAAAAGTTCCTCCTTTTTCATCATTCGACTTGATAGAAGGCGCAATAAAAAGAAAAAGAGCTAACATTTTACACTCCATCACAAACGGAAAGGAAGTCTAGTTTTTAAAGTTTTCTTCGGTTATTTTTTACCCTGAATGTCCATTAAACAACTCTTGGAGGGAAATTTCTTTTTGCAGTCCATTCTTCAATCACGAACGCTTGGCTGAATTGGCTAGGATCATTAATTTTTGACTAGAGCCTTGATCCATCGTACTCAATTGTCTTGCAATATGTTGACAGGCATTGCAAAATGATTGATCGTTTCCAACTATTACATATAGTTGTAGCAATGTCCTTGAAAATGCCAAAACTTTGCTAAAAAACCTATCCAGTTAATGACTTTCGACCACGCCATATTTGGCAATAAATATGTTGCTTAAGAGCATGAAACTACTGCGATTAAGAGCAAATGCCAGCTTCTCTCTCTCTCTCTTTCTTTCTCTCTCTATCTCTGCATGTGTTTGGCAAATTCTGCTGGTAAGATGGAGGTCAGTAATTTCGATTTATATTTTGTTTTGCTTTTCTGCAGAACGTAACGTTTTTATGCGTGTGTATGTCCTAAACAATTGAGCACGCTGCTGTCAACCAACGGTGCTTAAAGGACACAGCATCCTTTGTCAGCAAAAGTTACCCCTTTTCGATCTCAGTGACAACAACTACAACTACAACAACAATAACAATAGGTAGCGGACAGACCGTTGCGTTTGCCAAAAAGTAGCGTTTATAACATTTTCAAATTGAAAAATTTCTAACAAAAATAATTTTACGCAATAAAAGCGAAAGGGTTGAAAAAGGATGCATGTAGAGTCCAAATCCAGCACTATTTGGCGTTGCTAGCAGTTTCGAGGCAGTACGAAATTGTAAAGATAAACGCACCTTTAAAAGGACCTTCAGGATAGCACGAACGCACACAAAATCAGAAAATGGCAAGTGTTTGGTTTATTTTATTACTTTCGATG